>NC_081407.1:831212860-832478360 GCF_030272615.1 Cryptomeria japonica | reverse complement strand
TCCTTAGTCCATTGGGGGCTTGGTGTATCTTGCCTCTTTGATGTCATGAAAGTATTTCAATCTTGTTTCCTGGTGCTTTACTGGTAGTATTGGTGTATGCTTATACTCCCACTAAAGTGGGGGCTAAATGTAGTGTCATAAAATTGTGACCTTGCAATTTTCAACCACATTTGGGTCTTCACATTGGTGAAACAAATCCCTAAGCCTTATTGGAGACCTGAGAAATGCTCACATTGCCTGAAGCTTGCATTTCCTTACACCCTGCACATTTGTTGTTACTTCATGTCCCAAATTAGAGCACGATAAGGCATGGCACCCCTATCCCCCCTAGGAAAAGGACGTAGCATCCTTGTCCTTGCACTATTTTGGGCCCCTTCCATTCAAATTTCTCATTGGGCTTTGCATTTTGGAAGCGGGAAAAGTTCTCTTATGTCGGCCTATAACAAAACATTAGTCAGTTAACCTTGATTGATGAATATATAAGATAAGAGAAGTCAATAAGATAAGATAGAGACATGAAGAGGAAATTTCGATCCTCAGTGAAATCAAGCATCCATTGATCATCTCAAGTCTCCTTTCAAGGCTAGGTGTTGCATTCACGTGAAGGATTCAACCATTGAAGTGTAGATCTCTCTTGACATTAAATTCTACATATCCTTTCAAACAACTCTATCAACATTTCAATTACATCCTCCCTTGATGTGAATTCCATTTCAGTCATTTACTTTCATTACTTACAAGTAGTTTTCATCATTTAATTAATTTTAAAACTGGGGTTCAACCTTAAGGCAAACCCCCAATCCCAACAACATTTCCTCTCTTTTTTGTGTGTAGGATGGAGGTGCATAGCTACATTTGCAGATTTAGATTCCATTCTCAGAGGCGGAAAAACCCTTTTTGGCACACGGATTTTTTGGAGGACCATGTGCACTTTCAAAATGGTCTTGACAAATTTCAGCCAAATTTGTAGGGGAGCATTGTCTTAGCTTTTTACTACTAATTCTGGGTGCATAGCTTCATCCCGCATTTCTATCTCAACTTATAATCATTTCTTTTTCTTTTTTACACTTAGTCTTAAATCACATAATTCAACCTATTGCATTCTAAAAGAGGGCTTAATTTCATTTTCCAAATTCATTGTCAATTCACTTAGCATTCAATCTATTGAGATTGGATCTAGTGAATTATCTCTCCTCTTTTAAATGTAATGTGTGAGAGGTTGAAGAGAATATTTTGTGAAACTTTCACTCCTCTTGGCGAGAGAAAATATTTCCTCTTGACTTCTCCATCACCCTTTTTCACCATATTACAAGATCTAATATTGAATTCAACTTATGTTATCTCATACAGAGTGCTAGGACTATTAGGAGGAACATTATACACATTTTTAGTTATCTTCCAACAATCTTCACCGATGTATCGCAAATGACATTCCATCCTATTATTCCAGAGTGTGTATTTTATTCCATCAAATATCATACCATCCATCTTAAAATAAAAGGTTGCCATCTGGGATCTCCTCAAGTGGGCAAGCATCTTTCAGAGGATCTAGATTTGAAACCAATTGTTTACAATAAGCAGAAAACTGAGAGGGGAGGTGAATCAGTTTTCTTACAAACTCAACACAATTCAAACTTAAATTCAGATTTGATTACTAACAATGAAAGCACAAATCAATGCCACATCAATAGCACACATAACACTAATATTTTTTATGTGGAAAACCCACTGAAGGGAAAAACCATGGTGGTAACCTACCCACAATGAGATAATACCCTGTTAGGAGTAAATGAAATATTCCAATGAGGAATGCATATACATTTAGGCACACTGCCTAGAGCTCACTGCTCAAATCACAAAATGAGAAGGGCTACAATCCTGAAGATGTTACAAAAACATTTGGATTACATCTGGAGAACCATGAATTGATGAAATAGCATCTTCTCATGCATGGTTATAGTTCTGGTTAAGCATAGTTTGATCTACTCTTCCACAAACTTCCTTTCACACTTTCAAAAGTTCAAAACACTTGCTCGCACATTTACTCAATCACACACTCATAGATACAATGCAGATAGTCTCACAAATGAATATTACATATATTTATGTAAATCATCAACCTATATTTCAAGGTCAGCTCAACCTTAAACACAAATAACAATATTATAACCTCACACACTACAACAACACATGTAGACCAAAATAATGTCAGCTAAGACATAGTCTGGACCTAAATCAACACTGCACATAAGAAACACCTCTAAGAATTATGCCTCAAACATTTGCAACATGCTAAAATCACCATGAATGTCACATAACATGTAGAACACCGCAAGATCAAGAAAATGATCAATAACATGGGCAACACTCAATGCGAACCATCAACATGGATATAACACAATCAAGAAACATCCACAAGCAAGGTGAATTACAACAAAAACAACCGCTACATCATCACCTACTAGAATTAATATACTGAACCTCAAGAACAAACATTGAACTGAATGTCAAACAAAAATATTTACTTGAGGATCTCTAAATAATGAACCATCCGAATTGAGGATACACATGAATGTCCCAAACACTTTACCAAATCTGCAAACCAAGATATTACAATTCCAGAGCAATGTAGAGCAGAAAGAAAAACACTAAACAACATGAACAACCTTAATAAAATACCTCATAACTCGATCAAATAATCATGAGGACCATTGAATCTTTAGTTTAATTAAGTAGAGATACTTATCTTAAAACCCATTAAACCACAATACCTCAACTATAACACACTAGCCAAACCAACTCATTTAATCTGACTGCAACACTTGAATACATAGAAGAATATGTTGACATCAATGACAACAAATCATTCCATCAATATTCATAGCAATATCGAACACCCGTGATAGAACTCAACCACTTCAGCCATGCTAGAAGTTTGGATACCAAATTTTATGAGATAGGGAATGATGCAGAGACCCAAGGAACAAAGGCTTCTCTCACAAACTCACTCTACAAGACCCTCAATTAAGGACTCAACATTCATAAATTCTTGGAAAATCCTATCAGTAACATGAAAGTGCACCTCTACACTCCCCTTTTCTCAATGGGGGCCTATTTAATCCATAAACAACTCATGGAGATACAACTTCTTACATCAAGTCTCTTCTTGACACCAACTCTCTTGTAGCCACCTATGACCAACTCGGATTATAACACATCCACCATTGCAGAGTAGGCATGGACCCTATAGTACCTTGTGTCCAACCCTAGAGACATTGATTATAACCAAGACAAAACCCTTTTGTTTGTACAAGGTCAATCAAAGTGACTTTCCCACTACAAGACACCTATTCCTAGTAGCCCTAGTTTGAGTCTTTAAGGGAAATTTTTTTAAATTATCCTACTGACACCCTATACTATTGAAATTTTTATATGACCCCTTTCGTGACACAAAATACTTCCAAAACTCAAACCCCAACTGTTGCATTGACTGGGTCAAACACTACTGCTACAGAAGGCCTAATAGGGATTTTAGGCCACTTTTACAAAGCAACCATGTGCCAATGGTTTGATCTAAAGACACCAATGGATGGGAAAGGTCTGAGCACATCCAAAAGCACTAAATCCACCATTATATAGGGTCCACCACTCCTATTTTTTCTTTTGTGCAATTATTAACTGTCAAAACCAATTAGTCACATGAGGATGCCTAGCCTAAGGCTTGTTCCCAAAATTCAACGGCCCACTCATAAAATTTAAAAATATTAAAATAAATTTTATCCCCTACCATTCCCCATATTTTGAGCCAATTTGGCCAGAGGAATGTAGGGTTAAGAAAGCATTTCCTTGGAAACCCTGGTTTTGGAGGGTTTTCAGACCACCTTCCACTAAAATGTAGATATCTTGCTTATTTATCAGTCTTTTCTTGTCATACTAAAGCCAAATGAACATCAAAATAGAGGCTTATTCAAGTCAATTATTTATCTTGCACATGGAATCTGTACAATGACCGTACAGGGCATTGTTCCATCAAATTTATGTAAATTTCAGAGTGTTTATTAAATTTGATCATTGTCTTACATCCAAAGCTTCATCAATCCTTTCTTTCTGACCTAAAAGGCCTTAAGAAATGTTTCTCAAACCTCTTTGATTGACTCCAACAGAAATTTTAATTAGGTAGCCATTGGAGGGAGATTAGTTACAAGTTGACAACAAAAGTTATCATCCAAACTTGACAACTTTGCACAAAACTTGATAATCTATGGCATTTACCTATGTAAGCTATTACGGCACATCATAAAACTTAAAAATAGACCACGTAGGAGCCAAAATACAATGCTTTCCTCATTTAGGCATTTTGGATTTTATTTGAACATGGTTGACCAAATAGGTCCTAAGAAGTTCACACTACAAAATGGCATCAAGGCCTTACATGGCTAATCAAAACAAAATTAATGGTCTTGAAAGACCTTATTACAACTATAAAAAAATTCAAGAAACCTACAAACACCTCTAAGAGCCTTCATTCCTTTGATCCTCATTCCACCCTGGCTAAATTTTTTGACCATCCTATCTTTGATCCAATAACACATAGATAATTCTTCTATACAAAGGACATTGATTGGAAGGTGCGGATAATATGCTAACAACCATTCTGACACCCATGATGCACACACATAATCAGACATATTCCTAACATTCATAAAAATTATTATTAGATTCACACTACGTTAAAATAGGAAAGTTTAATTATTTTGTAAAAATAATTAAAAAATTGCATGTAAATGCTAGTAAACATTTAACACATGCATATTATCAAAATAACTCAAGAGGGACCATTTCAACATAATTTTAGGCATTCATTTTATCTTAACTATAAAAATTTATTGTTTTTTAAAAATAACTTTATTAGTTTTCACATTACCATTAATCATGAAATTTTAATTATTTTGTAAATCAATTAGAAATTCCCATAAATGATAGTAAACATTTTTGGAAAATGCAAGTTAACAAAGTAACTCAAAATGAATCATAACGACACTTATTTAGGCATTCATTTTTATTCAAAGAAGGGAAAAAAGTGATACTAGGATACATAAAAAATAATGCAAGGTTAAATAAGTATGTTTGGGCATTGATATAAATTTGAAAGTGTTACATCAACTTTCTTCTAAAACTTTGAGTCTATATTCTTTAGCCTTGTGCTTAGCAAGTTGTCTACCATTTTTCATTTTCTTGTAATAGTCATATGTGAATGGGTACATTATTCTTAGACTCTCTAGAGATTTTAAACAAGAAATTACCACAAATGTCAATCATGTTCTTTCTCTAGGTCCTATATCAATTGTTGCTTTTGGAAGAGTTAATCCTTGAGATTTATGTATGGTCAATGCCCATGCCAATCTCAGTGATATTTGAAGCATTTTGACTTTTTGAATAGGTGTTATTAAAATTGTACTTGGATGATGATCCTCAAAAGTTAATCCAAAATAGTTATCAAACTCAACCATAATATAAGTGGGTGGTTAAGGTGGAGCACTTCCTAGTTTGTAGACAATATTTCAAATTATCCCAGCACTCCATTTACAAGACCATTTTGAATCCAAATATTTTAATTCAACATGACCCTTGAATTCTTACTGATCAATAATTCTAGATCAAGTTCATCACTTGAACAGTCCTCTACCGTACTATCACTCCCTAATTTTGTGGCAAAACTATGTGCAACATGTTGCTTCAAATAATGTAACATTTTCTTGTTATGGTTATGAACATTATCATTTGTGGAGAACAAATGGACTGTATTATCATGTTGGCAGGGATCCTCATTATTAGGTGTTAGCTTTTTCTTTGGGGTTGTCTTCTTTATCAGAGACCTCACTACCAATTGTTTTCATCTAGTTCTTCTAGGTGAGGGTGTGGATACCGGTGAAGGTTGTCTTTTCCTTACAATTATTTTAAATTTGTCTAGCTTGTTACTCTCTGAAGAAGTTTCTATCGGTGATAGTTGAGTTTCTAGTTGTTGTGCCTGTAACTCATCATCACTGATATCAATTTGTTTTAGTACATCTTCTTTTATAGCCTTAGCCTACCTTGAACCTCTTCTCATAGTTGCTTCTACTTTCTTTACTCTCTTCTTAGATTGAATTTGGCTTTCAATGGTCTCAACACTACCAAATACTTCTTCCTTAGGTTCATTTGGTGCTTCCAGAAGAGCTTTTGCATATGTTTCAATGATGTGGTCATCAGTCTCATAGCCCATCTCAGTAACCCAAATTGCTCTTGGGATAACTGCTTCCATCCAGATCTCATCCTTTTTAATAGCAAAACATATATCATCCTTGTATTTGTTAAAAATTTCCTCTGATAGTGTGATTCTTTTGTTCATTCTAGCCTTTAGTGCTTGAAAATACTCATTGATATTATTTTCCTTGTTTTCACCCATGTTGTTGAATAAGTCTGACAATTGTTTTCCTACTGGTATGCCAAATCCAAGGTTCTTGTTACCTATACCAGGCACCTGTTTGGTTATATGTAGCATTAAGCATACAAGTAAATTACCAAATCTAAAAGTTCCTTTCTTATCCTTTTTGATCTTCCCTAAATTGTCAATTAATTCATCCTTTAGCCATTCACATACATCAATTTTCACATTTCTTTTACCATATCATGTGCACTTTTTATGCATAAACTTGAAACTGAGTTAAGTCTATTTGCATGTGTTGCTTTGTATCCTAAAATCATGCTAACAAATCTAACATTTATATTGGTCACATCATTAACCCTTAGAGACCTTCTATTAGATGTTGCACCAGTTAGGATCATTACCAGGTCATTTGAGACCTTCTTTGTTTTGTCTGGTCGGCTACTGGTGGAGGGTAACCCTGATACAGTTTTCACTGCTTCCTTGGTAATTTTATTTATTGAATCTAACCAAAAGAATGCACCATGTACTTTGTTCAATACTATCCTAATAACTTCCTTGGGGAAATCTGGAATGCTGAGAATTTCTATGAATCCTAGGGTTTCAATAATTTGGAGTCTAGGTTTTACTCTACCGCAATCATCATAGATAACAGATATGTACATGTCCTTGATTTCTTCATCTCCCAATTCTTCTATATGGCAATGGATATAGATTCTAGGGTCTTCTGTATAAACAACTCCTTTGGGAATTTGGGAAAAAGCACCTACATTGTCATCCTTTTTAGCTATCTTGGGAACTAGCTGAAATACGGGCCTAGGGCATTTGATTACCTTGACTACAGTAGGGTTTGCTATGAATTTAGGTACAGAGGAGGATGCCATGATTATAAATACCTTTTTCTGCCTTAGGAAGGATTGATTGTTGAAGTGCTTCGCCTCTTTGCTCGAAATGCCTTAGCTCTAGAGATTCCGCACTCTTCGAATGTTTTGAATGCTCGGTGAAGTGAAATGGAGCCAAAAACATCAATTTATAATGTCAATTTTCCAACAACCACATTTAATGCTTGTCGGTTAAGTAGCCACTTAACATATCTACTGGTATAGAAGTAAATTCAACTTCTTCCCATCAACTGAGGGAATAATAGCATATGTCTCATTGATTGCCAAACCCTCAAGAAAATTTCTTCAATTTGATGAAGAGACTCCTGCTGGTGGAGTGCTACTTTGTTCTGTCGGTGGAGTGTTTCTTGGTTCTACCGGTGGAGTAGTATTCCTATCCACATTCAGTTCTGATTTCCTGATCCATTATTTTGAAAATTCTTGCTTAACTTCTTCAACCTTTTCTTTTCCTTTCAAACTAGGACCTTTGTTGTTTGTCAGTGATCCTTTACTTCTACAAAATTTAGCAATATGCCTAATTTTGTTACATGCATAGCAAGTCACATTATTCTTCTGAATATCTTTCCCATAACCTATGCCTGTTTGTGTTCTGCATTGATTAGATAAATGTCCAAATCTTCCACAAACATAACATCTCACATTCATTCTACAATTCTCAGAGTTATGACCAACTTTGTTGCATTTTGAACATTGACTGGTGGGGGTGATGATATTCTGATAATTTCTAGATCTACATTGATTTTATCTATGACCATACTTGTTATAGTTAAAGAATTTTCCATTAAATTTATAAGCAGTAGGTTGTCTTATCGGTTTGCTATGATCCTATGTGTTTGTGGTACCAGAGCTTTCACCAACTTCAAAGTTAATTCTAGAAGTGTCACCTTTAGGTTTTTGATTCTTCAGCAATTTACCAAGTTCCTCTGAGCTTTTCTTGAATTTCTCTTTATGTTGATTTGCAGTATCTAGTTCTCTTTATAAGACTTCTTTCTGCCTCATCAGTTCATTGGAGTCATTCTGAGTGTGCATCAAATCTATCTTCAATAAATCATTTTCATAACTGAGTCTTGTGTTTTCATTTGTAGCATCACTTAGTCTTCTAGTCAAATCTTCTTAATTCTTCTTTCTATCTTCAATTTCTTTACAAAATCTCATAGTCATATCCTGCATCTCATTCTTTGTTGTCATGTTCTCTTGTTTCAGCTTGTTTATCATATCATTAAGAGTTTCTTTTTCATCATTCTCATTTTGCATCTTTTCACAAAGTTTTCTTCTCTTATTTCTTGAAATAGTAAGATTTTCTTGAAGTGCTTGAATAATATCTTGAGCTGCCTTTAGATCATCTTCAAGTTTGATATTTTTCAATTTTTTTGCATCATAGTCTCAGAGAGCTCCTTCAAGTTGCTTCATCAAATTTTCCATCTCTACCGGTGTCAAGATCTTCCTCAAGCTGTTAGGCTTCTGAAAATAGAGGACCAAGATTTGATACCAATTGTTAGGATTCCCACAGATATTGAGAGGGGGGGTGAATCAGTATCTAACCGGTTAATAGATTTTCTTAATTTAAAACATGTAGAGCATATTAATACTATGTACCGGTAAGCAGAAAGTAATGCAATAAACAGAGATAAAAACAACCACATGAAAAACACACCATAACACAAGGATTTAACAAGGAAACTTGGTGTGGGAAAAACCTTGGTGGGATTTGTGACCCACAATATTCACTTACTAGCCAATAAGAGAATATTACTGCTACAAGAGGGGCCTGCACATGCAAGAAGGCCAACTGCCTAGATCTCACTGCTCAAATACAAAATAGGAAGTCTCACTGACTTACAAAATGGATTGTATAAATCTAGTGTCTTCTACTGCTTCAAAATAGCATCTATAATGCCAAATCCAGTATCGGTTTCTTCTCTACTTCTTACATAAATCCTTAACCTATAATTCACATAATAGGTTTTCCTTATTTCACCTAATATATTCCTCTTCCTTACTTACAAATGTTCTACAATGATCTCTCTTATATAAGAGTCATTTTACAACTTGCCAAGTTGGCTTACAATGATTTTACAAATAATAAACAAAATATATTACAACAAAAATCCTATCGGCCTCTATGCCGGTATGCTACCTTTCACTGCTAGTGCCGGTGACCTGTGTGCTAGTGTAGAGTCTGATCTTGCTAGTGCCGATGGAATGCCTTGCGGGTGTCATAGGATTGAAAGGTTGCCATCAATTACAAAATCTTCAATCACCTACAATGTCTCATTGGAGTGTGCATATGCCAACAACAAGGTTAACGTAATGTAAACAAATACACAAAATAGAGAAAATGCCAAATCGGACTTTAATTATTTCATGAATTCAAATACAACTGACCGACAACATGTAGGTAACAAGCAGGCTAACATGCTTGAGTATAGAACATACATTCAATCTGGAACCAAAAATATTTTCAAATTTAATCTTTCAATCAAATCATCATTAACTGTCAACTAACTATTCATCTAGGATGTAGTACATTAATACATAGCATCTGAAACACATCTGGATTGGCCAAGAAATATTTCAATCCCCAAGGTGGGAAAGTGTAACGTGTAAATAGGTCGGCCCTAAGCATGAAGAAAAACCTCCAAAAAAGAATTGAAATGAAATGTAGACCAAGAGGAAGGTTGGCCAAGGGTATGGGAACATTGTATGAAGTGCCAATCAGCTCTGCAAGTTAAGGAGATTCTCTACAAGATAAGGAAACACCATCTAGTCGTCAAGGAAATTGGTCCAGAAAATTAGAACTCCAAGAAATTCTAGAAGCAAAATTCTAGCAGAAAAAGATCCAAACAAATTGAAATCCAAGATCAACGTACAAGAACATGTCTACAAGACAAATCCATCTTCACATAGAAAATGAGCAACTCATTGGGATCGGGAGTGAAACACCGAAACTGAAACACAGAGCTGAACAAGAAACAAAAATAAAACCAAATATTTTTGGTTGATGCAAGATTGCAAATGAACCAAGGACGCTCCTACATCAATATACCTGAAAAACAATCAATAGTAATTATTTATAAAAATTACAGTAATAATATTACAGTTTAGTATACATGATTGTGTAGTTGAATCTATTTGTTTGTCTTCATTTCTAATAATTAAAATCTATACCTACAAAACTTATTTGAGCATTTTGTGGGAACTCATGTTGGAGATGTGAATCTATATTTTCCAACATATTCTCTCCAATTAAAATAATTCCATCAATCAAAATATATTTGATATGTGCCACCTCCTCTTGAAAGCTTGAGAGTCTTGTTCCTTCTAGCTAAGAAAAATCTCATATCAGAATTCTGAATATTGAATGTACCGTAGAGGCTCCTATATTGAATGTTGTCACTCCTATTGGTGCAAGTAATAGAAGGGGAGAAGGGGATGTCACTATAATATTTTCAAGAGCCTGACCAATGGTACAAATTATATATGACTTTTTCACTCGTGTTGTTTATTGAATTATCATGAACAATGGAACTCCAATTTGATTTATCTGGTAGTGTGTCATAATTATGTCAATTGTTTTGTTTTTTTATTACTCAGGGTTGTGCAGTTGATACATTGGTGTATATCATCATTTATTAGACAACCATGATTTTTCATGTTACTTTTGAAATTGATTTCCCTTGTTGTGTACTCTTCACATTGGTAATCAATAGACCAATCTATATGTATTTCAATGTCTCTTCTACCCAACATATCTATTTCTAAAAACTGTATATTTTTCCATGATGCAACCTAGATATAATTTTCCATTCATGCTCTGTGGTATTTCCTCGGATAGTCTCATCGTCACCAGTTTCAGAATTAATTGTACTTTCAACATTTTCTATAGTTGTGACTCATTCCATGTATCAAGGATTGTAATTGAATGACTCCCACTTTTTTATTATAGTATCATTATCATTACTGATGTCTCTTCCTATTTCAAAGAAAGATTTATAAAGCAATAACTCTAATAAACAAATGCCAATCCATTTATTTGACCCATGTTCGAGAAGCGAAACAAACCTAGGAAAATGTCTCACAATTGTTTCTCTCTCACTTGCATCCCATTTGTTGTCTCTTCTTCTTTTAGGATTATATATCCATGATCTAGTTGCATCAATTAAGGAGACACCTTCCATACACAATGGCCTTGTTCTATATTTGACTATGAAAGACTTTCTCTATTCTTCATTGCTCTCTTCATTGATTATAGTCACTGGCTTGAACACTTCATGTGAGACATTTAGGTTAACAAATTTTCTACTTCTCTCTACCTACGAGAGTTCTAATAGCATGTGACATGTTTCTTGTGGTTCAATGTCCCTTTCTATCACTGTCTTAGTTAGAAGCCTTATATATGCTCAAGTAGCTAAGTCATTGGGATTTTCCATGTTTGAGAGATGCATCAACATTTGATGGTATGTTTATCAATTTTTCTCTGTGTTTTCTATATACTTTGCTATATATTTGATTACTGAATATTTGGAAAGAATGGGTTGTCAATCTATATTTGCTCTCCATAACTGCAATATGTGACAATTATGTATATTCACTTTATCATCATTCCTAGCTAATTCAAATTTTATTTCACCTATTTCTATGCCTTCATATAATTTGGATCCTCTAAAATTTAATGGGAAGGGAGCATAATACCTATAACTAGCATGAACAAGATATATATTTCATTTACTTACTTTTGTACAAAAAAGTTATTTTGTTGTAAAAATTTTTAATGTTAAAATGATCATCTGCAAACCATCGTTCCTCTTTTCTTTTGTAGACATGCACCCTCCTTGTAGACCATGTGTCTTTCTACATAGTCTATGATTTCCTCAGAGTCCTAGTCAAAATCCATCTCTACAAGTTGTCTCATGTTTTTGAGACATGGATGTTGAAAATTTATGAATGGCTACAATTAGAAAATAGGAAAAATGAGTATATCAACTATAATACGATCTTTAACAAAAGATTAGAAATGGAGAGTGGAGGGAGGAGTATGAGCGGGGGTATGGTTTCTGTAGAAGGTGTTGAAGATGAAGGCAGTGATGATTTAGATGAAGATAGAAATGGTGGGTGGTGTTAGCTTGGATGTCCTTTCTCTGTTTCGTGGACTGTGGACTATGTCGTTCCTTGCTCGGTCTAGTTTTTGTTCTATAAAGGTGTGCGTTGGGAGAGGATGACTTCCCTTGTTGTTTCTTGGGGCATGTTCATTGTTTCCTAGTTGCGGGTGTCCTTTTTGGGTGCTTTTTCTAATCTTGTGGAGGGTATGTGTGGCTTTGTGGGTAGTTGTTCGAATCCTTCTTTGGGTTTTGCATGGTGGCTTGGCAAGATTTATCTCCTTCATTGTTCTGGGATGTGGTCCCGCTTCTTACCTCGGCCTCTGTTCTGTTTGGGTGTGTTATTTGACAATTTCTCTAGAGCGCCTTGGCTCCCCTCCTTTTGTGTTGTTGTTGGGTTTGACTATGTTGGCTCTCCTGGGGTCTCTGTATATTTTCGTCTTCATCAATTGTCTTCAACTGGGCCTATTGAGGAGACTCCATCTCCTACTAAGTTGTAGATGTGTTTTGCTGGTTTGACTTTGAGTGGATGCAGGAAGTTGCACTGGGTAGCCATTTTGGTCTTGCTTTGGGTGACTTTTTGGAGGTGAAGCTCTATTCGCTTGTGGTCTTGGGTGTTGTTGTGGGTTTTTGGTTATGGGATCCTAGTGAAAACACATGCTCTTCTGTTTTAGAGGAAGGTTAAAGGTGCATTTAAAAAACCCTGGTGTATCCGATTGATGGAGTCTGGTCTTCCATGGTTATATATTTTGGCTTCTGGATTTTTTTTTTGGGTGACTTCTTCTTTCCCTCTCTTTCTTGGTTCCATGGCAAGGATTGTTGTGCTTCATGTTCTTCATTTGAGGGATAGTGTGGCTATTCCTATTGAGGTGGTCTTGTCTTGTATGGAGGGGGAGATGGATGTGGCTGGTGGTGAGGTAGATCCTATTGAGGTGGAGCTAGATGTTTCTATATTTGCCTTGAAGTGTTGGTGGGGGTTGAAGAAGTCTAGTTGGTTGGCTGCATGGAAGCCTTTGATGGCTTTTCTACTTTTTTCTTTCATTCTTATCCTTTGGAGGTAGAGATGATGAAATGCAGGTTGCCCATGGTGGTGACTTCTCTCAAGGATAAGGTTGTGGGTGTCTCAATAAAACCCTTGGCAAGTTGTGGGAGCCTCATAAAACCCACTCTCATGGTTTAGGGAGCCTAAAAAATCCCTTTGTTTTTTGTTCTTATCTGTGATAGGCTAGATGTTGGAAGTTTTTAAGGGCCTTGTTTGTCCACTTTTCGGTTTTGATTAGAATCAATTTTTTTCTTTTGGTGCCTTGGAGACTTTGTTATAGTTAACGCAGCCTGAGAAAACCCTTCTTATCACCTGAGGGTGCCTACTATACCCTCATTTCTATTTTTTAGATCTATAGTTTGTTATGTCTTAGATCTATTGTTTCTACCAGCTTGGTTTATATTGGCTTACTTTTGTTGTCTGGCTGATATCTGTTTGGCGGTGGCTGCTCTATTTTCTACAGCTTTTTTGCCTCTAGATCTGTAATATTTATTTTGATTTGTGAGGTTATGGTTGGGCTGCTATTTGTTCTTGATGTATCTTTGTGCAATGTCCCTTTGTGGGTTCTGGATCTGTGAAAAATTTGAGGGTTTCAGGTCCCTTCAAAACTTGTTGTATGAGCTTTTTGGTCCCCTCAAAACCTGTTTTCCCCCTAATTAAAACTATACCATGATCTTTTACTAGTTTCAAACATAGTATATTTGACATATGTACAAATATTCGTAAACATGCTTGTATATTTTGTTTATGTGGATCTTCTCTAAGATTCCATCCATGAACAATAGAATGAAAAAAGCATTCAACACTTTTTCGTTCATCTTCATTTGACTAGTTGATATTGTCGATATTAGGTCCTCCATTTATCCATATGAATCCATGCACATGTGTTGACCACCGACGTTTCCACTCATATCTAGACTAGTAGTCTTTGGCATTCACTCCTTTTTCTAAGATTTCTTTTCTGAATATTGAATGCCTTAAATGCATGTAATGTGCCACTATATGAGGGTAGTTAATAACATTTTTTTCACCAATTCTATGCTTCTTGTGGAGTACTTGGCATTGTTCTCAGTATTAGTGCATGCAAATCAAGTGAATACTTATCTTCTACACTCAATGTGAAAAATATTGTGGGAGAACCAATCTAATGAAGCATATCTATCAATTTTGTACGACTTTTAGCCCAATATGACCTTTTAACAATTAATGATGTTCAAAATTGCATTAATTTATTAGCTAAATTTCAATGAGGCATGTTTTCCATATGTTGAAACAACTCATTGATAGTTATTGGCATGTCTTTAAATATTCTTTTTAGATATACTAAAGATTAATGTTATGCACAGTGTCTCATTATCATGTTCATCATAAGATATTTGAATCTTCTATGCTGACCAAAATGATGATCTCTATAGTGTTACAAATGCTTCACAAATTCATGGAGGTGGACATGCCTCATTCTTGGTTCTAACCAATTGCATCATCCATTTAGAAACAATGTGGGAAATTTCATATCAAGTAATCTCAAAGTGACATATTGATTTATTGGAGATGCACCAAAACTTAGACAATCAATTGGTGCGGTAGGATTTGAATCAAGGTTATTAATCCATACATGGATTAATTCCATCTCTCTAGGCATTAGGTGTTCTTGAAGCCGTTGATGTTGTGTGCTCTATTATATTACCTTCATCTATCTTCATGATTGGACCCACAACTATGATGGCATTTGCATCTGAATCAAATTCCATATGCATAGTCTTCAATGTGATAAAAATATTCTCATTAGAATTTGTTGATAGATGATTGAGAGCATTTTCATCAATTGTAACATCAAAGTAAAATCTGTCATGCTCTATTTTGTATTTGAGTGTCTTGTACACACGATCCCTATTAACTATAAAGTTATAGTTTGTTCCATGTTGATCCTTCCTTCAAACAATAATGATTGGTAAATTCTCTATTAAATTTGGTATTTTTTTTGACACATGCTCTACATTTTGTGGGAAAATTATCATGTTCCCTTTATATTTATATTGACTGCCTATTGTGTGTGTAACTTGCAGCATGGGGCTGACACGTGCAATCAACATTTCTTCTACTTGAGTCACATACTAGACCTTCTGAGCTGCATGATGCTTTCATTCCTAAATAACATTCTTGACAAATGTAGCACATATTTTTTGAATTAATTTTTTTAAAGAGAGTGGTTAAGGAGATAATTTTTAAATATAGGTATTTAGATATGAAAATTTTTGTAGTCTACGTATTTTATAATGTAGTATGGTTTTTCTCTCACAAATTTTAAATTACAAAAATAATATTATCTATTTGTTTAATACTCTTTACACTTGATCTACTTATCCATTTAACACATAAGAAATCAAATGCCTAAAATAATAAACAATGAGATAGCTTAACTAATTTTTTATATGATGTCAAAACAGCTTAACTGATTTTTTATATGATGTCAAAACAGCTTAACTGATTTTTTATATGATGTCAAAACATATAAAAGAATGGTAGTTAATTTTTAACTCTTTCACATGACAAATATAAGATGTTTATTCTATTAAATGCATTCCCTAGCATAATGGTTTTTTATATAATGTCAAAATTTAAAAAGGCCTAGTTGAGATGATCTTTTTTAAATTGGAGGCAAAACACAAAAAAATATCATTTTAGAAGTGTTTATTTTATTAAATGAAGATATAATTAAATTAATTATGCCAAGTTATAATTTGCACTAAAATACATTGTAAATGTTAATGCATTAGTAGCTTCTGCAAGATAAGACTCTCCTAACTCTCTACTTTGTTATTAGTTTACTTATTCATGCTATATGTTTATCAGACTATAACATTGATCATAATTATGCTATTGATATTGGATAATGATGGATTAGATTGACGATCTACTTAACTATGTTAAGCGTCAATATAAAGGGCTATCGGGCTACTAACCTGATAGCATGCTAATGTCGATTCATATATGAATCGGCATTAATATGCTATCAGGGTATTAACCCAATAGCATATAATGCTAACCGTAATTGTTACTATTTACTTTATATTATATGCTTTGATACCGATTCATTATTGGGCATGTTTTATCTGAAACAATTAACAAATACCGATTCATGATCGGATGTGTTCATAAGCATTAACCAATTCATGATACCGATTCACCATTGGGTATGTTCATAAGCATTAACTGATTCATAGTACCGATTCATCATCGGGTATGTTCATAAGCATTAAACGATTCATTATTGGGTATAAGCATTGTTATCACTATACCGATACATTAATGTTTGAAGCACCGATTATTTATGGATCGGTTAAAGATAAGTAAGGGTCACAACCAAGTGACATCTTGGTTGGACATGTCTAAAAGACATGTTCAATCAAGGTGCCACTTGATCGTGGTCATCCTTCTACTTATACATCATTCAAACCAAAGGAAATGACATTGAAATTGATACATGTTCATTCTCCTAACCTGCAGTAAAAGAAAGATAGCAATATTAGTGTCATAGCCATAATATCAAAATTAAAATACACCATTCTACATATAACTTGTTCATGAAATTGGAAATTACAATACTTTTACATGGTATCAGAGCCAGGTTGACCAAACTTGAGGCTATTTAATTTCATGAAACAAATTGAAGAACAAGTTTATATACTACATCACATTTCTTCAAATGGCTAGTGCTATCAGATTTGAAGACAGACTTGGAGGTGGTGATGATTTTTCAGCCTGGAAATTTAGAATTCAGAATGATCTTAAAGGAGAACAAAGTGGATTCATTTGTTCAAACCAAAAATGTTCAACCCGAAAATGAACTTGATAAATCAGCATGGATTGAGGGAAATGAAAAGGCAATAAAAATAATAGTTGATGGGGTAAGAAACAACATAATGCCCATCATAAGAAAACATCAAACAACCTATAAAATGTTCAAAGCTCTTGAAAGCACATTTGAGATATCAAAATGCAAGTCAAACTCTAGCATTAAAAGGAGAAATAAATCACATCACCATGAACAAAGGGGAGACAATCAATGCCTACTTTATGTGCATATTAGTTCTAAAAGATGAACTTGCAACTCTAGACTATGAGATCCAAAGCAAAGAGTTAACACTCATTGCTTTAGATGGGTTGCCTAGTGGATGGAGTACATTCATCCAAGGCATTAGTGCAAGGTCCAAATATCCAAAGTTTGAAAGATTAAGGGATGACTGTCTCCAAGAAGAATCAAGATTGAACAAGATGGGAATGAAACACAAGAATATAGATGAAGACCTACAAGTTCTAAACACCAACACCACCAAGCATAACAAGAAAAGGCAGTTTAGAAAGAGAAAAGGTCGTCAAGGCAAGAATACTTCAAAGAAGGACTTATCTCACATTCAATGTTACAGATGTGATCAGTTCAGACACTTCGTTGCAAAATGCCTAGAAAGAACAAAGAAACATGCTACATTTGTTAAAGAAGGAAAGACTAAAGGGGAAGATGACTCCAGGAAATACGTATTCTACTCAGCACTCACAAGTCAAACTTCTAACAAAATCAACTCATGGGTGATTGACAGTGGTTCATCCAGGCACATCACTAGGTTTAGAGAAGTACTTGATTCCATGACAGAGGATAGTGATGAGGATGTAACCATTGGGGATGACTCCACACATCCAATCAGAGGAGTAGGAACCTGCACCATCAAATTGAAGATAGGCATAACCCTGCGGCTTCAAGGAGTACTATATGTCCCTGGCATCAAAAGAAATATAGTCTCTATATTGGCACTAGGAGATAACGGATACAGAGTGACATTCATGGAAAACAAAGTATTGGCTTTGCCAAAGAACTCCTCCATCAAGAAGGGAAAGACCATTGGATAGAGATGGGGCTATCTGTATGAACTGTGCACAGAACCTAATCTAGCCCTAATCCATGAAGCCACTAATGCAAATGAAGTTTGGCATAAAAGATTAGGTCATCTAAATTTTGGAGCTTTATCTTCGAAGGGAAACCTTTTCATAGGTCTACCCAAGTTAAAGCAAGATCATTCAAGGGCATGCAAAGGATGTGCCCTAGGTAAGAATACTAAAGGTGCATTTCAAAACAATACTTGGAAAAATAGCAAAATTCTAGAATTAGTTCATTCTGATGTATGTGGACCTATGTCCGTATCCTGTCTAGGGGGATTGTTGTATTATGTAATATTTGTTGATGACTACTCTAGGAAGACTTGGATCTACTTTCTGAAAAGTAAAGAATCAGAAGAGATCCTCTCTAGATTTAAACAATTTAAATCACTGACTGAAAACCACTCAAGAAACAAAGTTAAAACCCTAAGAACTGACAATGGGGGAGAATACACATCAGATTCATTTAAATAATTTTGTAGAGATAATGGGATTAAGAGGGAGCTTACTATACCTTATAACCCTTAACAAAATGGGGTAGCGGAAAGGAAAAATAGGACCATAGTTGAAGTTGCCAAGGCCATGATCCTAGATCAAAACCTTAACACAAATCTCCGGGCTGAAGCATCCAACATCGCTGTATATATACAGAACAGGTGCCCTCACTCCCATCTTGAGGACAAAACTCCTGAAGAAGTATTCACTAAGATTAAGCCTGATATTAGCCACCTTAGGATATTTGGATGCCCTATCTATATCCATATACCTAAAGAAAAGAGACTAAAACTAGAGCCTTCTAGAAAAAGGGGATTACTTGTAGGATATAGTGAAACCTCCAAAGCCTACAGAATCTATGTACCTGGTCAAAGAAATATTGAACTAAGTAGGGATGTAATATTTGAAGAGGATCTAGCTTTCAAAAGAGCTCAGAACTTCATAAAACCTGAAATCTATGTACCCACCTCTAACTTAGATGAAAATCCTGCCCTTGAGTTTTAGAGGGAGAATCTAGATGAAACTGAAAATGAAAATGAAAACTCACCTAGAAATCTCAAGAAAAGAGCACTATGGGCCACCAAAATAGTAGAAGAAGCTTAGAGGTTTGCTGCTCCTTCTGGAAGCTTCAGAGAAAGAAAAAGACCTAATAAATTTACAAGCTATGTTGCTCTTATGAATGATCTATCTAAAAATGAACTTGACAATGTGACAGATGCCCTTAAACATCAAGTATGGAAAGATGCTATGTCTGAAGAGTATCAATCCATAATGAAAAATGATGTATGGGAAATCGTTCCTAGGCCAACTAAGAAGTCTGTTGTTTCTTCTAATGGCTTTTTTAAGATCGAACATGTAGCAGATGGTAGCATTAAAAAATATAAGGCAAGATTTGTAGCCAGAGGATTCTCTCAAAAAGAAGGGATAGACTATGAAGAAACATTTTCTCCTGTAGCCAGATATACCTCAGTCAGGGTTGTACTAGCCATTGCAGTAGCTAAGGGATGGAAGGTACATCAAATGGATGTAAAGACAACTTTTCTTAATGAAGAGATATCTCAAGAGGTATACCTAGAGCAACCTGAGGGGTTTGAGATCCATCATGCAGAATCTCATGTGTGTAGACTCAAGAAAGCTCTATATGGGCTCAAACAGGCTCCTAGGGTCTGGTATGAAAGAATTGACACATATCTATCAAAACTAGGCTTGTTTAAAAATGACGCAGATCCTAATCTCTACTACAAACAGAACAAAGGTGATATGCTAATAATAATTTTATATGTTGATGACTTATTAATCTCTGGAGAAGATCACCTTATAGATCAACGCAAGAAAGAGCTATCCAAAGAATTTGATATGAAGGACTTGAGATTCCTTCATTATTTCCTAGGGTTAGAAGTATGGTAAAATCCTGATAACATTGTTCTAAACCAAGGCAAGTATACATCGTTAGACATTCTGAAGAGATTTGGAATGCTTAACTGCAAACCTATGACCTCTCCAATGGAGACCAATCTTCATAAATTCAAAGAAGCAACAACAGAATCACCTTCTACTGACCCCACTCTATACACGCAAATGATTGGGTCTCTTATGTATCTGGTAAATACAAGACCAGATATATGCTATGTAGTAAATGCCTTGAGTCAGTTTATGTGTGAGCCAAAGGAGATACACCTGGTAGTAGTAAAACACATTATGAGATATCTACAAGGCACCTTAAACCTTGGTCTCAAATATAAGAAAATTGATCTTAATCTACACGGATTCTCAGATTCAGATTGGGCTAGAAGTGTAACTGATCGGAAAAGCACTTCTGGGTGCTACTTCAGTTTGGGATCAACCATGGTATCCTAGATCAGTAGAAAGCAATCTTCTGTAGCACAAAGTTCCACCGAGGCCGAATACATTGCAGCCTCCATGGCTGCCCGAGAAGCGGTGTGGCTTAGAAAGTTGCTTGTGGGATTGTTTGGTGATCCGATGAAACCTACAATCATCCACTGCGACAATCAAAGTTGCATAAATTTTTTAGTGAATCTAGTATTCCATGATAGATCGAAACATATTGAGATCCCATACCATTATGTACGAGACATGGTAGACAAAAATGTGATCAAATTAGAATATGTTAGTATGGGAGATCAGACTATAGATATTCTGACCAAACCACTTTCCAGAGTGAAGGTTGATCACTTCACAAAAGGTTTAGGTACGATAGAAAAGTAATCTGCTTTGTAAATAAGATGTTGAAAATATAAACTTCTTTTGTCATGTTGAGACATTATGGGTTTTACCCCCTATGTTCAAATCTAAGAGGTGACGATTTCTCAGATTATGAACACTTGTATGCAGACATCATAAGGTGATGATCTTATGATTCTCAAACTGGTTATCATGTTCGATCTCTGGTATGTCATGGATGTGCCATGATGGTGTTGTGATAAAACTTTTGAAAAAAATGTTTGTGCACATATCACAATATGGATAAGATGAGAATTTAACCATCCTCATATGTTTATCCTCAGTATTGCATGTTTAGGCAATACTAATATCACGTGTCTAGGTGATATTTTGTTATTATAAAATGATGAATTCTTTATATCACATGATTGGGTGATACATACTTAAAGTAAAATCTTATATTTGTATCCTATGTCCTGATGATACTTCATATCATATGTATAGATGATATATATTCTTGGAGACTGACATTATGAAAAGAAATGTGATGCAAGTTACTTTATCTATCTTCCAAAAGCTAAGAGGGAGTGTTAATGCATTAGTAGCTTCTGCAAGATAAGACTCTCCTAACTCTCTACTCTGTTATTAGTTTACTTATTCATGTTTTATGTTTATCAGACTATAACATTGATCATAATTATGCTATTGATATTGGATAATGATTGATTAGATTGACGATCTACTTAACTATGTTAAGCATCAATCTAAAGTGCTATCAGGCTACTAATCTGATAGCATACTAATGTCGATTCATATATGAATCGGCATTAATATGCTATCGGGGTATTAACCCGGTAGCATATAATGCTAACCATAATTGTTACTGTTTAGTTTATATTATATGCTTTGATACCGATTCATTATCGGGTATGTTTTATCTCAAACAATTAACAAATACCGATTCATGATCGGATGTGTTCATAAGCATTAAACGATTCATGATACCGATTCACCATTGGGTATGTTCATAAGCATTAACTGATTCATAATACCGATTCATCATCGGGTATGTTCATAAGCATTAAACGATTCATTATCGAGTATAAGCACTGTTATCACTATACCGATACATTAATGTTTGAAGCACCAATTAGTTATGGATCGGTTAAAGATAAGTATGGGTCACAACCAAGTGACATCTTGGTCGGACATGCGATCAAGGTGCCACTTGATCGTGGTCATCCTTCTACTTATACATCATTCAAACCAAAGGAAATGACATTGAAATCGATACATGTTCATTCTCCTAACCTGCAGTAAAAGAAAGATAGCAATATTAGTGTCATAGCCATAATATCAAAATTAAAATACACCATTTTGCATATAAGCTGTTCGTCAAATTGGAAATTACAATACTTTTACCATAAAAAGCTTCAAGACTGCCAAGTTTACATATCCTTGCATGCACAAATCCCCTTTAAGATTAATTATATTTATAATACTTCTATTTAATTAAATAACCATTTAAACCACTCTGAAGAAAATCTATTGTGAACAATAAGAACATTTGTGCTGGGAAAAAAAATTGAAATAACAAATTATTAACTGTTTTAACATTTAAGTTATTTTAAACAAGCAACACACTTAATTCAAATTAATAATTAGAAATCTATCTAGTCAAATCTTCTACAATAAACTTGGCAGCAGAATGTTCTGCTACTTTCCTGTGAGTATGACCACAGGTGACACAAATGTCCTAAATTGTGGAAGACTGTCTAAATCCTCATTCACAACTTCATAAATAAGCAATGGAAGAGATCTTTTCATATTATATCCCTGCGATCTATTTTTGTAATTTATAATCCCAGTTCCATTTTCCACTGATGATAGGGAAGAAAAATACAATTGACAAAGATCTCAAATCCCTGAAACAGAAAAGGCAAACCCAAATCCAAAGCAATTTTTCCCCTTCTCCACGAAATTACCCACGAACATTCTCAGATAAAACCATTGAGAACAAAAGGTTCAGAAACAAGGTTTAAGATAAGTGCCTTCTAAAGAGAAGATCACTCACTGCAACATCACACGAAGTAGAATATAGATCTTACAACCTCACATTCTTGTTATTTTGTGGATTTACATACTGTTGACTAGAATTGGGCATATAAAGCTTTGAGTTCTAATCTTCGAACCAGCTTAATAATCAATATTGTCTTTTTCTTCCTGGATCCATCTTCACGCATTACTATTTTCAGATCTATTGTTCAGGCAAGGGAAATGTTATTTAACTTAAAATCTATAATGCGAATCCGTAGAGGGTAAAAATACCACACGGGGCATAAAAGTAAAACAACAATCTCCTTCCATGGTTTTTCATCAGAAAATACACACAGATCATTATCTACTGCGGTTGGGGCAGAGAAATCACTACCAGTCCACTCCCCACCATTTCACATTTACGACCTCAAAGAAGGTCAGAACCACTCCAGATGCAACAGGACATCTTCAATATAAGATGTTTTTAAGCAAACATTTGGAAAATCAAATTCTACTGATATTTTATCAAATATTAAAAAAATTGAATAAATTGAAATATATAATTTAAATTTGAAATTCTCAGGAAAACCAGTTCAATTGAACATCATGAATAAATGATGCTACATAAATACGATCTAAGTTTGATATGAAAAAATCAAATAACTTTTTTAAATAAAAGGACATTTTAAATTTAATCTCAGAATTTCTCATTTAAAAAACTGTCATAGAACAATGACAATATAAACCAAGCAGAAGTAGGTGCAAATTCAGATGATAATTGCATAAGCACATTAGAGTGTGGAAGATGGAGATGCGTTTGGGTGAGCGAAAGTTAAACGAAGTAATATGACAATAAGCCAAAACCCACGCATTTTATGAATTGTCAGTTAGGCTTAAAATTTTTATTTCAATATAAACTGTTCTATTTTTTTTTTCCACCAAATTCCCTAATGCTAGGGTTTCATTCAGGAAGCTAAAAGAACAACATATTCGCCTTGCCAAATCTATCTGAAATCCAAATATGAAAAGATTGAAAATGTCATATATAAAAACAATGCAAGTGGTACATGATCTCAAAACGTATCTTTTTTTTTTGTAGCACCACAGCAATATAGACCATGCGCTACTACATTTATGAAACCCTACACTGTACAAAAGAAACACCAGTCTTGCAGGAATGCCAATACCCTGACTTATCAGCATGCATATGAAATCATTCCAATTTTCTGATATCTGACGGATCAACCAATGAATACCTGCTAGCTCCACTATTCATTTCCCCTTCCTGCATATTAATATATATTGTTTAGAAAGATGCCTAATCTTATTCATAGAACATATAATTCACAAGACAAGGCAGAATATTTTATACTCAACTTTTTTGCCGTTTCTTTGTCTCACGGGCATTTTGAAACCAGTAGAACACGTTTACTTGCTCAGATCTGCTAGTGTCGTGGAGAGCGCAAGCAGTAGAAGACCTCCTTGAAAAAATGTGGTTTATTTTGCAACCAGGAATGCGGTTTATTTGCTCAAAAGATGGTTTTCTCGTTCCACTCACGAAAATAGACTCCAATCTTGTCTAATCTTGTCTTTTGAGCTTCATTTGGCTTCTACTTACAGCTTGCACTCTCCACAGACCTAGCAGAACTGACAATCCTGCGCTCTGATAAGCCCGAATCTGAAGAAAACAAAATAATGGATTTATTTACAACATTGTTCCGAATTGGAAAAACTAGATGAGAACAACCCAATTCGTTCTATAAAATCACAAGTACCCAGTTGGTTTAACTGCTGCAGATCCGTGACCCATCATGTTTTGTCGGCCCTAAACTTGAAATAACCTAACTGAGGTTACTTTAAAAAACCCTAGAGGGCTCAACCATAGAGGGCTCAACCAGCTTAGTATCTCAGGTAAATCCAAAACAATAGAATTATTTACAACATTGTACCGAATTGAAAAAAATAGATGTGAACTAGCCAATTCGTTTTATAAAATCGGAAGTACCCGGTTCGTTTACCTGCTTTAGATCCACGATCCATTATGTTATGTGAGCCCAGAGAGAGGTCACCCTGCACCCTAAAACCTAGAGAACTCACCCAACTGAGTATCTCAGGTAAATCAGCTTCAGATCCGCCCCAGCTGAGAGGCCACCCAGTTCTGCCGGCCCAGAGAGAGGCCACCCTAAACCCTAAAACTTAAAAAGCTCACCCAGCTGAGCGAGGGAGTCGGAGAGAAACTACAACGCAAAGGCAATAAATTTTGGTAAAAATAAAAATTTATTACATGACAGAGAAGAGTTATAAATTATAATAAGAATACTAAATGAGTTACCGCGTAGGTTGTGGGTTGGGACTTGGGTAGGTTACTTTAAAAAACCCTAGAGGGCTCACCCAGCTGAGTAACTCAGTTAAATCTATAGCTACGTTGGGACTTGGGATAGGTTACTTTAAAAAACCCTAGAGGGCTCACCCAGCTGAGTCACTCAGTTAAATCCATAGCTGATGGTACGTGGGCAAAGGAGGTGGAGAGAAACGGCCGAATCAACCATTTTTTTATAAACACCAAAATTGTGTAGATGAGAGGAGAGAGTATAGAAAATTAATTGACTTAAGAGATATGTTATGGGTTGGGATTTTATATATCAAAAGAAAATTATATTGGTTGGGACTTTGGATATCACAAATAATCAGAAAAATAATTTTTTTGGTGTAAATTCATTTAGGTAATAATTGAAAGATTAATGTTGAAAATTTTTCAGAAGAATTTTTTTATTAAATTTTAAAAAAGACATTTTTTTATTAAATTTTATTGTTAATTTTATAGCTTTAATATAAGAATTTAAAAAAAATATTATTTAGTTTAGGTTTTAAAGATTATTTCAGTCAGTAAAAGTAAGATAAATATTTATATTATCTTCATACAAATGAAGTGTAAATGTTAGGCATGAGTGAAACTATAGACTGTAGATAGACAATAACCAAGTTAACACAGTCTATACTACCAACTCTCAATTTTCATAAAAACACTCAATTTTCATATACTCAACTAGCTTAGCTAACATGATTAGAAGAATCTGTATGTACAATACTATAAATAAAAACTCAATTTTCATATACCGAACTAACATAGGGGACATTATTAAAGGACTGTGTACACACAAATATGATAAATAATGATGTGAAAAAAGTCTGACACGATTAGAAGAATGTGCACACACAAATATGATAAATAACTAAGTTAACAAAGTCTATAGTATGAACATGGTTAGAAGAATGTGTATGCATACACAAATAAAAGTTCTTATTTTTCATGGATAAAAGAACAAGATAAGAGAGAATAATAGAACATATTCAAAAAAATGTTGGGTGGATATGAAATCTCATTACTAGAGGCAAACAAGACTAATATGGGAAAAAAATAAACTTAGCAAAGATACATTAGTTTGTATAGAAAACAATAACTAAATTTTTTTCTTAAAAAAGAAATGGATTAATCCATATTGACATTGACATTAGTTGAAATATTGAAAATTTAATAATAACATTAATTATTATGATATAAAGAACATGTGACAAAAAATTATCCTATTATTATCTTAAAATTTAAAATTATATTTAAACATTAGGAAAGACAAAAAAAAATCATTGCACCAAGATATAATCTTATTATTAAAATTAAACCATATTCTTACCTACAAAAAAATAAATTAAAAATTAAAATTTAATATTTAATTTTTAGTATAAATAAAACACTAATATTTAAGTCTAAATTTCTAATTAAATAATATAAATTATATATTAATCTTATTTACCATTTATATATTATATTTAAATAAAATATTAATATTATAATACTTCTTTCTAACGGAATAGAAAATTAAAACTTCTATACATACAATTTATTTATTAGTCAGTATAACTTCATATACATCTATTTCTATTCCTATTCAAAGACCTAAAATTAACATTGATAGGACAACCAAGAGAAATCTTGGGTTGTTAGTTGTGGGGGAGTGGTACATGATCATAATGGTAGGTTTGTCAAGGTTGTTGCCCTCCCTTTGGGAATACAAACCAACCTACCTCTATTTATTTACATATATCTCTCTCTGTGTACATATCTTCCTCACCCTCCCTACCAACTTATATTTCTCTACATACATCTCTCATCGACCCGAGATCTATCTCTCTCCATCTCTACCTCTCCACCCCTCCCTCATTCCCTCTCTACTTTTATCTCCCCTTTATTCCCTCTCTACCACTCTATCTTACTCTCATTTCTCTCTTAAAATCTAGACCTATTTATACCTCTCTCTCACATCATTAACTCTCTACTCTTTATCTCCTCTCTCTCTACACACATCCCCTCAATCCCTACCTACCTCTATTTCTCTACATATACCTCTCCATATACCTCTCTCTCTCTCTCTCTCTCTCTCTCTCTCTCTCTCTCTCTCTCTCTCTCTCTCTCTCTCTCTCTCTCTCTCTCTCTCTCTCTCTCTCTACTTCTACTTTTATCTCTCTTCTATCCCCTATCTACCTCTATATCTCACTTTGTCCCCTCTCCCAAAAGCTAAAATTATGTCTCTATTTCTCTCACAGAAGCTTAACTCTCAATTCTTTGTCTCCTCTCTCTACATTCTCTATATATACCTCTCTATCTTTCCCTACATGTACCTTCTTTCTCTCTCCCTACCAAATTATGTTTCTCTACATAGGTGTCTCTTCCACCCTCTCTTTCTTTGTCCCTCTCACCCACTGTCTCTCTCTCACAAACCACCCCTCCTTTATTCGCTCTATAATTTTATCTCCCCTCTATTCCCTCTCTACCTCTCTATGTCACTCTCTCCTCTCTCTCCCAAAATCTAGACCTATCTCTCCACCTCTCCCTCTAACATCCTTAACTATCTACTCTCTATCTCCTTTCTCTCTACACACCTCTCCTCACTCCATAACTATGTCTACTTATCTACATATATACATCTCTATATCTTTCTACATACATTTCTCTCCCTCCCTATCAAATTATCTTTCTCCACATACATCTCTCTTCTACCCTTTGTTTTTGTCTTCCTCTCATGCTATTTGTCTCTCTCTCTCCCTCTCAAACACCACCCCTTCTTCTTTGTCTCTCTAGTTTTATATCCCCTCTATCTCCTCTCTACCTCTCTATCTCCCTCTCTCCTCTCTCCCCCAAAATCTAGACCTATCTCTCTGCCTCTCCCTCTCACATCCTTAACTTTCTACTCTTTGTCTCCTTTATCTCTACACAACTCCCCTCACTCCCCACCTACCTCTATTTCTCTTCATATAAATCTCTATCTCTCTCTAAAAACTTTTCTCTCCGTCCCTACAAGATTATCTTTCTCTACATAGATCTCTCTTCCATCCTATCTCTTTGTCTCTTCCACCCTCTCTCTTTCCATCTCTACCTCTCCACCCCTCCGTCCTTCCCTCTCTCACACTCTCTACTTATCCATATCTCTCCCTATCTTTCTATCCATCTATCTCCTAATAACTCTTTATCTCCCCTCTAACTCTCTCTACCAACCTCTCCCTCCCTTTTTATTTACTTTTATCTCACCTCTATCCCCTCTCTACCTCACTATCTCACTTTCTCTTCTCTTTCCTTAAATCGAGACCTATTTATCTACCTCTTTCTCACATCCTTAACTTTCTACTCCTTGTCCCCCCCATCTCTCTCCATATCTACCTCTCCACCACTCCCTCCTTCCCTCTCCCCATCTCTACTTCTTTATATCTCCCCTCTCCCTCTCTTTCTATTTATCTATATCTTCCCAATCACTCTTTATCTCCGTCTCACTCTCTCTACCTACCTCTCCTTCTCTCTTTACTTTTATCTCCCCTCTATCCCCTCTCTACCTCTTTATCTCACTCTCTCCTCTCTCTCTCTCCTAAAAACTAGACTTATCTCTCTACCTCTCTATAGCATCCCTAACTCTCTACCTACCTCTATTTCTATACATATACTTATCTCTCCTTCCCTACCAAATTATCTCTCTATATATATCTCTCTTCAACCCTCTCTCTTTCTCCCTCCACTCTCTCTCTCTATACCTCTTCATCCCTCCCATGCTCCCCCACTCTACCTATCCATCTCTTTCTACTTATTTTTATCTCCCCTCTACCTCTCTTTCTATCCATCTATGTCCCTAATCACTCTATTTATCTCCCCTCTCATGCACTCTACTCATTGCTTCCTTCCTCACTAATTTAATAAAGACACAGTGGGTGGGGAGTTAGATCGATAAAGAGAGGGAGAGAAGAGATGGAAAGAAGTAAAGAGAGATGGATAGGTAGAGAGTGGGAGAGAGAGAAAGAGGGATGAATCAAGATGTAGAGATGGAGTGAGAGAGAGAAATAAAATATGGAAACAAGTGGAGAGAAGAGGGTGGGAGAGAGAGAGGTTCAAAGAGAGATTTATGTAGAGAAATAAAGGTAGAGAGAGAGAGACAGAGAGAGAGAGAGAGAGAGAGAGAGAGAGAGAGAGAGAGAGAGAGAGAGAGATGGAAACACGTGGAGAGAAGAGGGTGGGAGAGAGAGAGGTTCAAAGAGAGATTTATATAGAGAAATAAAGGGAGAGAGAGAGAGAGAGAGAGAGAGAGAGAGAGAGAGAGAGAGAGAGAGAGAGTTAAGGATGTGAAAGAGAGGTAGAGATATAGATCTATATTTTGGGAGAGAGAGGAGAGAGTGGCATAGAGAGGTGGAGAGGGGATAGATAAAGATTTATATAGAGAGAATTAGGTTTAGATATCAAGGGAGATAAAGAGAGTGATATAGAGAGAGAAACAAAATACTCATAGAAACCTACTAATTACTAAAATTTGAGTAAGTTTGAAAATTTATAAGATCTTTTAAATTCTAGAATTTGCATTATAACTCCTAGAGATCTAGAACCTGTCTCAAACATCTTGACAATATATACATGAAATTTAACTTAAATTATAAGAAAGGAAAAATACATATATAAGTAATTTTTAATATAAAAATTAAACAATATAAATAAGTAAATAATATAAAAAGAAATGGTATCCCATTTTGTAGTAAATCGGATCCCATTTGTAGAATAGGATCTCATTTTAGAAAAAATTTGAATTTCAACTTTAGTTTTTACTTTGGACTTCTCTTCGTAAAAAGCCTTGGGGAGGTAACCATTAGCCTTGGATTGGTTTGACTTGAAACTTGTAGCTCATGCCAGATTTCATACAAAATAACAACTTTGGACATATATCTGAAGATCTTCTCTATAGGGTTTTCTGAAGAAATTAAAACCCATTATAGAAGACACAGTCTAGATTCCAAATATATAATTTCTTAGAAAAATGGATATATTGTTTATTTTTCAAATAATTTCTAATGAAAAAGGTCCATAAACTTGAAATAACTGGGTTTCTTATTTTTTTAATAACCTTTTTGATTTTAAGTATTTTGAATAAAACAATTATATGACGTCAAAATAGAGAGAATTCTATATAGTTTTTAAAACTAAAAATAATTTTTTTAAAAATTTTAGGCCAAGTTATACTTGTCGTAAACGAGGGTTTTTCAAAACAACAATTATGCCTAATAAACAATTAACAAAAAAAAATTACAAAAAAATATCTTCATCAAATGTGAGTGAGTTACAAATCTTTTCCCAAAAGGATTAAATATAATAATTTCATTTAGGTCAAATTATGTGTGCCATACAAGTGTTGATGATATAGTGTCGGTAGTAATCCTATAGGCCAACTAACTGAGACCAAATGTGTGAATGGCCTATTGGCCTTACATATTTCATGTTTTGATTATTTGTATTTAGCCATACTTTATACCTTAACCGATTTCTTATGCATAATTAATAAGAAAATTAATGTTCCTATAAATCGATATGTGTATAACCGATTAGGAAATTATGATTAATGTTTTTTTTTTCCACCAACTCATTATTGGAAGGGTGTGACACATTATGTATAGTTGTATCTCTCTAAAGAGAGTTGACTCATGGAGATCATCTCCTATCTATGGATAAATATGCAATGCATTCTCCTCTTCATCAAAAAGGAATCTGAATAGTTGAAGCTCATTGATAGTAAAATAAATGAATATATAGCATATCAGGTAAACACTTAAGTAGATCAAATATTCATAATGGCATATCAAAGTACCTTCACATCTCATATCGATATCTTCCAAAGTGAAATTCGTCATCAGCAGATTGGCTATTCTATCACAATAGATCGATATCCTTTAGTAGATCGAGTTCAGTCCAATAAAAAATTACATTCCTCCATCTATAGATCACACATAATATCTATATCAAACTAAATATTATATTCCATCCATTTGTAGTTTAGATAACGTATAGTAGTTCGAACTGCATACACTCAAATTTAGAGTGAATCATTTTAATAGCCTCAAAGTGTGAAGCGAATGTATAAAGACATCTTCCTATTAATCTGATTTTAAAAATAAATAATTACATAACATGGTATCAGAGAAAGCTTAAGAAAATATCAAATCAGATTCATAGAAGTAGGGTTATCCTCCATTATTGCCTTTGAGTTTGATTACATCTATCAACGTTAAGATGGTGAACAAACTTAAAGTTGAAGACAGACTTGAGGGTGCATCAAAATTTGTCTCTTGGAAGTTTAGAGTTATGCTTGTGTTGGAGGAAAATGAATTAAATGAATTCATGGAGAAAGTGGTATCAAAACCAACCGAAGAGAATGAGAATCTTCAATGAAAGAGAAACAACACCAAAGCAAAATAAATGTTGGTTGACTCTATGAAAGATCACATTGTGTCAATCATCTCTAAGTTGATGATGATATATGACATGTTTAAGACATTAAAGGATATGTATGAGATCAACAACACGAATCAAGCTCTTGCATTAAACAACATCTTCACCATATCAAGATGATGAAAGGAGAATCCATCATCTCATACTTTATGAGGATTGCTGAATTGAGAGATCAACTCTCTACCATTGGAAACAATATAGATAACAAATAATTAACCATGTTGGCAGTTAATGGTCTTCCTTCATCATGGGAGCCATTTATAAAGGGGATAAGCGCAAGATCAAAACTCCCTAAGTTTGATCGATTGAGGATAGATTGCATTCAAGAAGAGTCAAGATTGGCTATAAGATGCATTCGCCAAATATCTAAAATTAAATATATTCATGTTCTTGCCTCTAAATCTTCAAAGAAGAAGTGTAAGAAAGGACATTTCAAAAGAAAGAAAGATAAGGAATCCAATGGTGCTCCTACATTCTAAACACGGAAGAATCTTTCAAAAATCCAATGCTTTAGATGTGACAAATATGGTCAGTACACAAAGGAATGTCAAACTAGGCCTATGCCTCAAGATTCCATTGTGAATGTTGGTGAGACTCTTCCACAAAAGGATTCAGATGGATTCATATTCTATTTAGCCCTTTCAAGTAATGTGCCTACCGACCATAATACTTGATTAATTGGCAATGGTGCATCTTGCCACATTAACGGATTTAGAGGACATCTAAATGATTTGGTGAAGAGAAATTCAAATGAACAAGTGATCATTGGATATGATACTAGTTACTCCATGAAAGGAGTTGGGACCTCCTCTCTTCACTTAAATTTAGACATTTCCTTGCAATTTAATGGTGTACTATTCATTTCAGGAATTAAATGAAATCTTGTCTCCATATCTGCCTCGGAAGATAAAGGATATCGAATTGTATTCGTACATAGAAAAGTCCTTGCATGGCGAAAGAAATCAAATATGAAGATGACTCAAGTCATTGGAGTTCATCATGGATGTCTTTACAGACTTTGCACTCATCCTCCTTAAGCCCTACTTTATGACTCATCAAGTACTTGTGATATTTGGCATACAAGATTGGGCCACCTTCACTTTCGTGCACTACCTACAATGGAGAAGATGGTTAGAGGCCTTCCAAAGCTCAAACAAGAGCACGAAGGTACTTGCAAAGGTTTCACATTGGGTAAGTATACTAAAGGTACATTTCATAGTAGTGAAAGTAGATCCAAATGTATTTAGAACTCATTCATTCAGATTTATGTGGTCCTATGTCTGTTGCATCTTTGAGTGGTTTCTTCTATTATATTATTTTTATTAATGACTACTCGAGAAATACTTGGATCTATTTCTTGAAGAGTAAAGAATCTGAAGAGGTACTTATGAGATTTAAGGAATTCAAAGCTCAAGTAGAGAACATATCTGGGAAGAGGATCAAAGTCTTGAGATCTGATAATGGAGGAGAGTACAGCTTTGGTAACCTCCATAATTTTTTCATTGCAGACGAGATTAAGAGGGATTTTTTTGTTCCCTATAATCCTCAATAGAATGGTGTAGCAGAAAGGAAAAATAGAACTATTGTGGAAGCATCCAAAGCCATGATCCATGATCAAAATCTTCAAACTTCTTTTTGGGGTGAGGCTTCTAGAACTGTTGTCTATGTTCAAAATAGATGCCCTCATCGTATTTTGGAGAATAAGACACCCAAAGAAGCATTCACACCTGGGTGAAACAGGATGTAAGTCATTTGAGGATATTTGGTTGTCCAGTGTATATACATATACCCAAAGATAAAAGGACAAAGTTGGAACCTTCTAGCAAGAAGAGAATATTTGTAGGCTATAGTGAAACATCAAAAGCCTACATAATATATATTCCAAGGAAAAAACTGATTGAGTTAATTATGGATGTGATATTTGAAGAGGATGTTGCATTCATAAAATCCAAGGGAATCCCTGAGATGAACAATATTTTGTGTAATTATTTATTCATATTGGATATTATTACACCTTACATATGTTTACTTAGGTACATGCATATCATAGTAGTTTGCATATGAGACACTTGGGTGTTTGTGCCACATAGGCATAGTGTGTTGTAGGCGATTTCCACCTTTTATGGTGTGATCTTATTATTAGTATCATATCCACTTATTGTGGGATGATAATTCCACCTTCGGTGGGTGATCCACATCATGTGGAATATTTTATTGTTTCTCCTACCCACCCTTGTTTCTCATTGAACCACATATCATGTTTGTGTGCTCACATATCCATATAGGCTTGCCTATATAAGAAGGCTCATATTCATTGTATGTAACTTTTGATGATCCAGTTGATCAGTATTTTCATCTTGATATAATATAGTTTATTCCTATCATCTATTTTGTCTCTCTATTTCATACTTTTCATTGAGCTCTTGATCTTGGCAAAATCTCACATGGTATTAGAGCAATTAGAGCATCATTGATTAGTCTTTTGGAAGCTTCAAGTTTTAGATTTGGGGATCTACATTTTTTGGGAGCATCCTACAACAATTTGGAGATCACGGTTGAGTTCAGGAGGCTGTTTCCATTAGTTTTGAGTATAAACTCCACTTATTTTGGAGAAAATCAGAATTGGAGGAAAAATTTCGCCTATTTGGGTAGAACGGTATGGATTTGTAAAAAATATATATATATTTTCTGCAAACATTTTTTGAATACCTTTTATTTTAATTCACAGAATTTTTTTTATGGGAGTATTGTAATTTTTTTTTTTAAATAAAAAAATCAGAAAATATATATTGGGGTTTTCCCCCCTCCCCCCGACCAGCGTACTGTGTAGTTATTTGCACGGCCCACAAACCCCACTATTGCCACTTCCGCTATTGTACTTCAACTGTCTAGGCCCCTATCGTGTACCTGCCAGCCCAAATCCCCATCGACACCTAACCTTCAGGCTTCAACTGCCGACAACCTACAAATTCCCCCCGTTGTGGTTGCAGATTTCTCCCAGCTCAGACCTTGCTCCCTCTGGCATTGGCCTCCTCCCTAGCGGCCCTAGCACCCAAGCTCTAGCCATCGCTATTCTTCCTGCTATTGTTGTTTGCATCCTCCCAGCCTGCGCCTCCCCACTGCTCGACAACACCCCTCACTCCATCCCTATGAGATTCTCGTCGGCATCTTCTCTAACTCCTCGATTACTGGCTGCCACTGCTCAGTTTCTAGCGGCCGCTGCGATCACTGGTGACTCCCCGACCCATTGAACTTGCCTCTCCATTCTCTATTGTCCATTCTCTAGTAGTCGTTCTAAGTTCTCCAGCTGTTGTTTGCATCTAGTGGTCTTGTTCACTCTTCCACAATGCCTAGTTGTCCCGTGACACATGGCAGTCCATCCAGTCAGCCCGGCATGCAAGCGCACCACGTCATAGTTCGTAGAAGACATAGTCAGCATCTTCAAATACACATGGAAGCCCAGTTGGCACCACATCATCAGACTGTCCGTACGATCATCAAAAATGGTGTGACAATCATTTTAATGGGTATACAACCATCAATTTTAAACTCTTGGCTTTTTTACCACAACCTACTTCAGTAGTATTTTTGAAATTTTTTACCCCCTCTCCATTGGGCTTTTCAGTTTTGCAGTCAAACTTCAGAGGGCCATAACTTGCTCATATTTTCTCCGTTTTTGGTGCAATTTTTTTTTTATTTAGGCTAATTTTTTGTTCTTTTTATAGTGGTGGAGTTATTTTCTGATTTTGATAGACGAATGTTTCACAATTTGTAGTTTTTGATGACTGTACCCTTCTAATCCTAGATTTTGTAACTTCGGAGGCTTTGTTTGGGATCATACGACCTCTTTTTCAGGTGTCATTTTTTTTAAAGTGTATAAGTTTTCATCTACTTTCATAATAGGCCATTAGTTTCCAGTGTTTTTTGAGTCAAAATTATACTTTCAGTATTTGGCCATTTTTGGCCTATTTGGTACTTGTATTTTGCTTGGATCTTAGTTTGGATCACTTGCAATATTTGTTAAAGTCTCTTATATTCTATTTGAGGCATTTGTAAAATTGAAATTAGAAGTCTACCTTCCCAAGTCTACCTTCCCTTCTTTTGCAAGTCACCCATTGTATACGCACTAAGTATAAAATGCCAAATCATCATTTTTTTGGGGGGGGGGGGTGTCTTGTGTGATTGTGCCTCTCTCTATCTTGTGTTTTTTCATTTTGGTGCTATGGGTTCTCTTCAATTTCCACTTTAAACTCCTCATAATTATGCTTCATGGAAGATAAAGGCATGGAGTAAACTAATGGAAAAAGGACTCATTCATTATGTAAATAAAATTATAATAGCACCACCTAATCCTAAGGCTGATCCTAATGGTCAAATTGAATGGCTCACTAAGAATGCCATGGCACTTGGAACTCTTAGAAAATATGTATCAGATAACCTTATTTTTCACATTGACAAGTGTACTACAATCAAAGAGGATTGGGATATTTATGAAAAAATGTATGCCCAAGTTGATGAGATTAAGAGCTACCAGATTGATAGTGAACTCACAACATTGGATCCCAAGGATTTTGATACAATCCAAGATTATGTCACAAAATAAAATGAGCTAAGGGAAAATCTAAAGGATTGTGCCATTGACAAAAAGGATGCTCAATTGGTTTATAACTTGTTGGACAAGCTTCCTTCAGAGTATGCAGCCTTTGTATCTATCTTTCACACCCATACGTTAGCGCAAGGTTCCTCATACACTTCTCCCTCATTTGATGCATTCACAAAGATATTGATACTTGAGTAATCTAAGTTGACCAAGATAGGGATTCTCAAATCTTCAAAGTCACAAGCTTTGGTGGCTAATAAAGGGAGTCAAAGAAATCAAGGAAAAAGAAAGAACCAAAAGCAACCTAAGCCTAAACAAGACGGAGCACAATCCTCCTCTCCCAAACAAGGTGATTCTACATCCTCACCTAAGAGGAAATCAAATAAGGACTATCTTTTTTGTGCATATTGAAAGAAGTCAGAACATGATGAACATCATTGTCACAAGAAGGATATTGATGAATTGAAACATCTTCTTCAAAAGAACAAAATCAACCTACCTTATAGGATGTCTACATCAGCTTATTCTTCAAAACATAAAGATAAAGGAAAGGATCACTCTTTTGGGATAGATAAAGGAAAGGGACAAGCTCTTTGTGCTACTACAAGTCATGATTTAGGGAGATGGCTTCTAGATTCATGGGCTTCTCATCATACGGCATCTTCACAGTCTATGTTCTCTTAATTTGAGCCTTGCCACATGCCACAAATTTTGATGGACAATCATACATACATGGATGTGATTGGGAAAGGATCTAATTCCATTGGGGATAACTCTTTTAATGATGTGTTGTGTGTACACCGCTTGTCAAACAATCTTGTTTCCATCTATCAAATCACACATGGGCAAATGAGGAAAATTGTGGAGTTGACACATGATTCAATTATTGGAAGAGATTTAGAGACTAGAGTTATCATTGTGACTGGGGAGGTTTATCATGCATCTTAGTTGTACTCCTTTTCACATTTTGGTCCTATTGATGAGGTTGATTCTTCCTATGTTGATGATTAAGATTTTTTGGAGAACTCTGGGTACTTGAACTTGGGGATTCTCACATGTGACCATGTTCTTGAGCCTTCCATTCCGTCTTCTCCTATTGATATCACACCACCTATTGCACCCAATGATATAGATGTTGCGACAATTTTCCCTTCTCGTGATTTAGTGCAGCAGGATATTTCTTGTCTTCCAACTTCAGTTGATTGGAATGACTACTTGACAAACATTGCAGGTTTATTTGTGGAGTCCTACATTGCAAATTTGAGAGACATCATTGATGACATTCATCTTCTCTTTGATGAAGATGATCCTTCTTCAATTGTTGCGAGGGAACACTCTGACCCTCATGTGCATTCTCTACATGATCATTCTTTAGGGTTGACATGATTGTGGATACTTTTGTACAATAGTTGGAGGAGGTCTCTTTATCCTTAGAGGAGAAATGTGAGTCTTTGGATATTTTTCTACATTCTTCTCCACTCGATCTTAGAGTTCCTTTTTCAGCAATGTGGAGAAATTCACAACCTTTTGAGGGGGTACCTTTCAACATCGACATGGGGACACTTGAGAATTTTTAGAGACTTCATTCATCATGAGTTTTTTTCCTACATCTTCCCTTCATTATTTAGGATAGTTCATGGGTACACCATTGGTTTTGTTTCTTCCCAAGGGGAGGAACATTGTTCGACGTTCGTGGAGTAGTTTCTTGATGCAGGAGCACCCAAGACAAGATTGGCCACCATGAGGCCATAATGAAGATTTATGAGATATTAATTATATAATGTTAAAATTACTATTTTATATTTTAAACATGGATAATAATGCCATTTGGAGTCATCAAATTCATGTAATGAGTCATTTTGTAATAAGTTGTCAAAATTGCCATGTTGGGCAAATAATGTCAAAATGAGTAATGTAATGGGGTCCGATGGGTAGAATAAGTTTTTAATGAGAATTTAAAGTTTCATAAGGTCTTTTTTGACCATATTAATGTAATAAAGTTCATTATAAAGTGTCAAGATGCAAAAAGGTTAAAAACTTGTCAATTTGACAATTAATTAAAGTTGTAAACACCCAAAAGTGGTTGTATGGGTGATTAAGAGTTGGTTTTCAGTTTCCATTAAGGGAAGAGGTTTAAATATGTTTTTTATGATCTAAAATGAAGAGGTAGAGGGTCGTATTTTCTTGGCATTGTAAGAATTTGGGATTTGGCAATAAAAATACAAGGTTTTCCTTGCAATTTTGGTCTTAAATCTGCACTTTATTGGTCTGAAACTCTTCTTTGCTTCATTTTTTATTGGAAATGGATTTGGAAATGTAGAGGAGTGTTTGTACTATCATTTGATACTATTATTGAAGGTTTTACATTCAAATCTGATATACTTCTATTGGCTGTCCTAAATTCTATTGTAGGTGATTGTTTTAGGGGAGTTTTGAGAGTCACAATGTAAATGTGACCTGTTCCGCTTAATTTGGTTGCTATTTCTTGTGGAATGGGATAGGAATAATGTAATATATGTATCTATAACTTTAAATGTGCAGGAAAAAATGTGGAGATGAAGTGTTGATACCCTAGGGTAAGAGATTGAGTGAGGAAAAGCATGAAAATGGAGACATGAGTATAGTAGAAGAAGATCTACCTTAATAAGCCAGTGTTTTTATGTGAAAAAGTGTTAGGGGGTGGTAAATTAATGGTAAATACCAAGTTTTAAGATCTGGAAGTGAGTTTAGGGGTTTGACAAGGAGGCCCTAGTTTTTTAGGCCTAAAAAGGGGGGTTTAGTATCTAACCTATCAAATGAATGTGTATTTCCTTGAAACCTGCAAAATCTATTGTTTTGGTACTTGCTTTGGAAAAGAGGGCTAATTGGGCCTAGTTGGTGTGTAGCAGGGTGCTAGTTTGAGTATTTCGTGCAAAATACCCATAGTTTATTTTCACATAATGTTATGTAACTTATAAAAGGTTATCTAGATATATAATTTTTTTTCAGGTGTTTTGGGATTATTTTGAGTAAAGGTTAGATTACCCGCTGAACAAGGCTACTAGGGATTGGCCTATTTAGGGACCTGGGTAAGGGTTTGTGAGTGAACCAACTGATAGAGTGAGTGAATCCTATTGGGTAAAGTGTAATAGGGTATGTAGATACCCTAGAAAGTGTTGGAACAAGTTGGTAATGTTGAGAGTTCTTTTTGGGCATCTTGGTGAAGCCTAGTGAAGGAAAGGTGAAACAAGAAGAGTTGAGTTTTCAAGAAGAAAGAATGATGAGTTGCAATGTGATTGTGGGAGGTTCCATGATTCTCTACATCATTTCTTCATTTGTATTCAAGCTTCTACTATTGGTGGATATTCTATATTAAGGTGGGGCTACCTAGCTTCTCTTCTTCTCTCGTATGACGGGTACTTTTTCCTCACATTGGGTTTTGTCCTTCTCATACTTCTTTGAGATTTCTTTGTATATATTTTTTATCTCATTTTGGGGTAGGGTTTTTTTTTCCCACTGGGCTTTTCTCTCTTTCCCCACTTTATGAGAGATTGCATTGGTTTGCATGCATTTGCATTTGTACATGGGTACCTAACATGGCCTAGTAGTCGGGACCCATATTGCATTACTTAGTTGCATTGTAGACTTAAGTGAATTCCCCTAAGTTTCACTTAAGGGGGGGTGGTGTAATTATTTATTCATGTTGGATATTATTACATGTTACTTAAGTTTACTTAGGTACATGCATATCATAGTAGTTTGCATATGAGACGCTTTGGTGTTTGTGCCACATTGGCATAGTGTGTTGTAGGAGATTTCCACCTTTTATGGTGTGATCTTGTTATTACTTTATCATATCCACTTATTGTGGGATGAAAATTCCACCTTCGGTGGGTGATCCACCTCATGTGGAATATTTTATTATTTCTCCTACCTACCACACCTATTTCCTAGCTACCCTTGTTTCTCATTGAGCCACATGTCATGTTTGCACTCTCACATGTCCATATAGCCTTGCCTATATAAGAAAGATCATATTCATTGTATGTAGCTTTTGATGATCCAATTGATCAGTATTTTCATCCTGATAGGAGAGAGTTTATTCCTATCATCTATTTTGTCTCTCTATTTTGTACTTTTCATTGAGCTCTTGATCTTGGCAAAATATCACCGTAGTGAAGATCAAGAGCCACCTCAAAATATGGAAGATGACCATACTCTTGAGGTTCAGAGGGAAAATCATGAACGTGAAGAGGATGATGATCCAAGTGAGCCCTTGAAACCTACTGATGGGCCTACTGACATTGTGATTTGTAAGAAAAGACCTCTCTAGGTGAGGAAAATGATGCAAGAGGCTGAAAGTTTTGTATCCCCAAGAGGAAAATTTAGAGAAAGTAAGAGACCTCATAAGTTCTCTAGCTATTTTGCATTGATGAGTCAAACCATTTAATCAGAACCTACAAATGTTGAGGAATCTACTAGTCAACATGTTTGGAAAGATGTCATGGAAGAAGAGTATCAATCAATTCTAAAGAATGATGTTTGTGACATTGTACCTAGACCCGAAGGTAAATCTATTATTTCTTCTAAATGTCTCTTTAAGATCAAACATGCTGGTGATGGTAGTATTGAGAAATACAAGGCTAGGTTTGTGGCTAGAGGATTCTCTCAGAAGGAGGGAATTGAGTGTGAGGAAACCTAGCAGCATTGCTCATCGAGGTTTTTCCCATCTTGGGTTTTCTTTGTACATCCTAGTGTTATGAAATGCCTCTTTGTGTGTGATTGCATTTGTGTTGGTCTCCCCATTAACCGATATTTATACATCGAGTTAGATCCAGTAACCGGTCTTCTCACAATAGGATAGAAGAAGAGGAAAAGTTTGAGAACCACTATTTCACCCTCTCCCCCTCTCAGTGGTGCATTGTGTCTAACAATTGGTATTAGAGCTTAGGTTCCCAGTCGAATGAGCTTACTCTAGCTTGGGTAGATTCTGGCTTAAGGACACAATGGTTTGTTTAGTGTCAATCTATGCTCCAATGTTTGATGGATCAAACTATTCTATTTGGAGTTACAGAATGGAAGTCTTCCTATCCTCTTTAGGGTTTGATGTATGGATATCGGTTATCAATGGTCTCCCTAAGAATTTCAGTCCTCCCACCGGATCTCAAGAAGAAAGAAGTTTCTTGTAATGTCTCCTCACAAGTGGATAAATGTAAATCTGCAAAGATTCTATGGGATAGACTAAGGAAGATCTATGGAGATGAACCTTGCACTACTGGATCAGTGTGTGGAAGTGAGAAGAACAATGTCATAGAAACATGTGCAAATGATGAAGGTAGATCCACTAGCAGTTGCAACATTGATGAAGCAGGAACCCATCTCCTCATGGCTCAAGGATCTGAAGTTTAGGTGCAGACATCTAAAAATAATAAGTCAAATGGATCCCACCAATATGATGTGTTTGGCATTGATGATGAGGAAGAAAGTGACAAGGCAGATAGATCTAGCCATCAAGATCTATTTGATTGTGAAGGAGAAGAAGAAGAAGATGCAGAAGTAGATCTTGAGTGTGAACTGGTAAGTTCTCTAGAAGAGCTTCAAAATGTTAGAAATGATTTTAAGATCTACAAAAGATCAATTCATGAAGATTGCAATTAGTTGAGAGCCTTCCTTGATGTGTCAAACCAAAAGGCTGGCTTATTAACCTCTCAAATGGAAGAGACAAAAAGATTGGCTAAAGATTTGAAATCAATCTTGGACTCCAAGGAAAGTGAAAGGGAGAACCTGAGAAATTAATACAAGATATTCAAGAATGCCGCTATAATAGAGAAAAATCAACTGACAAAATACCTTGAAGAATCTGAGAAATGCATCTCAGAGTTGAACTCTTAGGAAGAGAACACCAAGGAGTGTCACTGTGAAGATCTAGCATCTAGGATAGAAGTAAAGAATGAAGAATATCTGGAGCTGGTTGGAGAAATGGAGATTCTCCAAAATGAATTTAAGAAGTGTAACGATGAGCTCAAGGTAAGAACCCGGTTTGATGGTAACAGTGATGCATTGGAAAAAATGTTGAAAAAGAAAAAGCATGCCAAAGACACTGAAGGGTTAGAAAGTGGTGCTAGTGAATGATATACCAACAAGAATGTCCCCCACAATGACATTTTTTTTGTCTCCTCAAATGGAGGAAATAAGGGACAAACCTTCACAGTGAGAAATAATCCCCGGAAGAAGGTTGATCTAAATAGAACCAGAGAGGACTTGTAGACAGAAAAGAAGACTACTATTGCAAGAAGAAGGAACAATGCAAATCCCAAAGGTAAAGGGAAGATGGAAGAAGACAGCTTCACCGGTAGCAACAAAATGAGAGAGCAACAAAGAAGACCTCCTACCGGCAGAGGAAAAAGAAATGCTACCATCCACAGGGAAAGACAAGTGTGGGAGAAGAAGAGACTAGATGAAAGAGCTGAAAAAAATGGACAACTTAGGGTCCATCCCCAAAGAAGGATAAATGGAGATGCAAAACTGGTAAGATCTCCTCATGCATGGAAAAATAAATTTGTAAGTTGTATGCCATCATTTACTGGTTACTTCTTTGCATGTAATACTTATGGCCATAGGGCAGAAGAATGTAGAAAGAGATCTAGAAGAAATGTTCTAGGATCTCATAGAAATCATCCATATGAGCAAACTATATCCAGGATTAGATACATGCATGTCCCCTCTCCCAATTATGAAAATGTTGTATGTCATAACCACAATGTTTTTGGCTATAGAAATTTTGAGTGTAGGAAGAGGAACCTGCAGGCATAAGGAGGTTGGTACAACAACTATGCTCTGTAGAAAGGTGAAAACAGAGCATATGGAAGGCAGAGACCTGCATGGAACCAAAGGAGACTTGCATGGAACCAAAGGAGAAATCTCCCTATAGGAGCAAGAGGTCCACCAGTTTTGGTTGCCAGCCACAACAACATGACCAAGAGAAGATGGTCAAACCAGTATGTCAATAGATTCCCCAATCATGAAGTTGGGATGGATGTTGTGTGCTACTATAGCACTACTTCTAGCTGTGATGGAGAATCAAGAAATGGAAGGACCCATCTGCAGAAGAAGGAAAGAACTGCTTCCAAGTCTAAAAATGGGAAGAAGTATGAGACCAAGCAGGTATGGAGGAAGAAGACCATGGACCGACAATGTGCATTCAATGCACAAATGATATATCCTAAGGATTAAAGGAGATGCAAAACCTTAGGGTGATTAGAACATTGAATTTATCATTCACCCCCTCAATGAAGAAGGCAACATGGAAGAACATGTTGGTGCCAATATGAAGGAAGAAAACGAGAAGATAAGTGTGTGTAGAGGATTCCTTGACTACACACCTATAGATGGAAGATTGTATCACTATTGTTGTGTGTATGCTTGACAAGATAAAAATTGGAATCAGATACAGAGTGACACAAAATGTTAGGAGTCATAGGAAGGTTCTCCGGTAGTGATAAGTGGACCAGTATAGGGTACCGATATGTGTAGAATATTACCGACATGGTTGCAAATAGATACTTGCAAGTTATGTAAGACAATGAGGTTGGAGATCATTGAAATAGCCCTAGTACGATGGTATGTGAGGTTATGTCTCAAGTGGTGCTGATGAAGAACTGAATGACATATGTTAACCCTGGTTGTTGATCATGCAGGCTTGCATATCTTTGGGCTAACCAGTTTGATTCTTGGCATGATGATAACATTGTTTGGCATTGTGAAGATTCGGGATCATGTCATAGGTTGTGGTGTAAACAATGGAGTCTCGGTATTGTAATTGACCTAAGTTGAGGACCTGAGATGTATGACTCAGGGGGAGGTCAAGTGCTCATGATGCAAAGCTGGCATGCTTGAACTTGTAAGGATGTTGATTGCCCAAACTCCAGGTGATGGAAATTATAGTAGGGATACCCAAGAGAATTTCATGGTTATGGGTATCTACCTCTCTTTTGGTTGGTTGTATTCATTATATAGTCACATTTAATTGTAAAGAAATTTGGGATCAAACGGAAGGTGTTGCAAGTTGACTGACAGGTGAGTAGTATTGACTAACACATCATCAGACTTGCATACTCAATTGGTGTTTGTTGATGGTTAATCTGCCCATCTCAAGTGTTGTGACTTGAGAAGATGTAACCATTGGTGACATGTTAACAAGTGGTATCAGAGGAGGAGTTGCATCCTCTGAAGATAAAGGGGGAAAAAGAATTTTGTCACTGACTGGTAAAGACAAGGAGGAACGATATCCTCATAGTGGCCTTTGCCATTGTTGTCAAAGGGGGAGAAGGATTCTATAGTATACAACATACTACATGTCTTGAGAATACATATATTAGTGAAAGGGGGAGAATGATTATGTAGTATGTTGGATACTACATGTGTTGACATCAATGCCAAAGGGGGAGATTGTTGTCATTGATGTTAATTGGTATGGGATGACTACCAATAGAACATATATATGTGCAACACTGCTATGGAGGAGTACAGGATGTGATATCTTAGATATCACCTTGTGTTGTTGAACACTAGTAAGGTAAGGAAGAGTGATCACTGGTTACACTAATACTCAAGTCTATACCTAACTTGTGTGGATGACATGGTAAGGTGATCAATCCTGGTATAGTGTATCACCAGTAAGGAAAGGATGTCAATTGGTAAGTGATGTGTTGACATGGGTAGGTCACATCAACCAAGTGAGTGGTTGTTAGCCTGCAAGGGTCAGGATCATTGTACAAACAGGATGGGCAAGGTGTTTGAGCTGTTGTTTGTGATGAAGAGGCAGAATGTTACCTGAATCACATCAACACTAGAGGAGAAGAATGAACAGGTATGCTGTAAGGTTGCAAGACAGCAGGACTCCCACCTTATGAAGTTACAGTCACCATATGGAGTGTATATTGATAGTGAATGTATCTACATCGGATCACATGTGCTTATTTAAAGATATGTTGCACAAACAGGGAAGCCACATGATTACATTGCAGGATGTAGATGTCAAGGTGTCACTCCACCAGTAAGTGGAGCTTATCTCCTATTATGCATTGTGTGCATCATAGTCCCTTCAGATAAGGTAGATGAGGCAAAGGCAGGTGTTTGAAGGTTCACACCAGATCTACTAGTGATTTGAAGGAATGCCTTAACTGCATGAAATCGAGGTTATGCACTAGACCGACAGAGAAGACATGTTGAGATGCTGGTATGGAAGAAGATTGATGTATTTGTCATATTGATAAATCGATTGAGATATGGTCTGAGATGATCAAGGAGAAGGAAAGGTTGGGTAGATGCAAATAGAGGAATGTGGCTTGACTGAAGGTAGAGTCTGGTGAAGGTTGATGACTTGTTTCATCAAGAGTTTTTACCGATATGAATGTTCACCAGTAATATGGACAAGGTGCAGATGCAGATGTCTACCCACCTTGTGAGAATGAGAATGTTTTGGATAGACATGTTTGGAGACTAGTTTTGGTATTCCATCGACAGTTCAGAAAAGTGTAGACATGATGAGTGAACCGGTATAATATGAGATACCAGCAAGGCTAGTAAACCGGCAGGAAAGAGGAACTGGTAGAGTGGTTGATCACTGATCCTATATGGACCGACTTGAAGAGACAAGTTGGCAGATGGTCAACATGGATGCCACATGGACTCAAGGTGGTGAACCTGCATCAGATGAAGATGGAATGTACACTAATGGGGTAGTTGCAGAGTTGGTCGACATTAATGGTAGATCCCACAAATCATAGGACATATTATAGAGCTGTTGTAGAGGTTTGTGGCTCAAGGTCTGGAGGATAACCGAGATCCAAGTAAGACTGATTAAGGAGATCAAGGTGGCGATGGAAACAACATGACCGATATTGGTGGTTGACCAAGATATTAGTCGATAGGATAAAAAGAAAATCGCCAAAGATAGAAGGCATGATCAAGAAGGCACATTAATGGTAGAGTTATGCAGCTAACAGTCTGGAAGATCAAATCAAAGAGGATCCGATTGGATTTGGTTTGCCTTGAGGATGGTGAGCAAACTCTAAGCACTTAGAATTTTAATTGTCTTTTGGTGAGAAACCTCAGCTATAAATATGTGAGTGAAAGATGTTGTTGATGCTATTGCTGAATAGAAGAAGAGAGTGCTGCTATGAAGTTAATAAAAATTAGTCAAGTGCACAAAGAAAATATGAGAAGAGATTGAGTGTGAGGGTGAACTATGTTGAAGCATTCAACCAGTAGCAAAGTAGAACTAGTAGTGTCCATCTTGACAGCACAGAAGAGAGTTAAGTTGCAAAGAAGGAAGACATAGGATAGGTAAAGTTTTGTACCAGTGAAGAGAAGAGAGTAAGGTGGAGATCCAATAGAGAAGAAGAGGAGAGGTGTACCGGTAGAGTTTAATGGTATTTAAGCAATTGATGAGAGCAACAGAAGTGTGAGTTGGTATAGTAGAGAAGGTATCTCACCAGCAGAGAAAGGTCTATGAAATAGTTGCAAGATTCAATTGTAACAAGACAAATACTTTTGTAAATGAAGTTATCATTATGTTCACTGAGTTGTAGCTTGATGTAGAGGTTGTAGCTCCTTTGGGTTGTAACCCATAAACAAGTTAGTGGTTGGTGCTCCTTGGGTTGGTGCTCTAAACATTGTAATAGTTTTCATTGTGAGGCTGGATTGGAGCAGTAGACTCCAACAACATTTCTCACCGAGGTTTTTCCCATCTTGGGTTTTCTTCATACATCTCGGTGTTATGAGATGCCCCTTTGTGTGTGATTGCATTTTTGTTGGTCTCTCCATTAACTAGTATTTCTGCATTGAGTTAGATCCACTAACTGGTATGCTCACAATAGGATAACATAAGAGGAAAATTTTGAGAATCACTGATTCACCCCCTCCCCCTCTTAGTGGTGCATTGTGTCTAATAGCTAGTTCCTTGTTGGGTGCTTGATTCCATCCATTCATTGAAGACATCTGAAACCATTTGACTTCTTTGAACCTGATCAAGCAGTCGCTGGTTCATTGGGGATCTTGGATCAAACAACAAGGGAACTTGAGAAAGTGGTTGAGGATTAGGATCCTATATAGCATTGATATATTGGGCCATTTGCATGATGATCTACTTTGTTTCATTTTTATCCTTCTCATCTTTCCATATTTTAGTGAGAATTCTTTTAGTGGAGGTCTCCAAGTGCTTAGCATCCGTATCTCGACAGCTCACCCCTAGGTCAATCTTTTCAATGACAAATTCCTTCTTAGTGATATTCTCTGCATCTTTGTCTATTGAGGGTCTAGCCACCTCTGCAATCCAATGTCCTGTTTGGTCATCAACATCAATCATCACTTCAGTCTTAAGCCTTTTGGATTTTGATGTTCATCCCAGACATTTAGTGTCCATGTCCTCCATTGGGATTGAGATGGGAATTACATTCCTTTTCTTGGTTATCAAAGTACTTAACCATTTGGGAATAGTGGATGTTTCCCTTGGTGGTGGTGATTGCTTCTTAGTAGTAATGATGACTATGGTATTCACAAAATCCTCGGGTTCTTGGATTTATTTTCCTTTATCGGATGCACCTATAATGAGCTAGTCTTGCATCTAAGCATCCATTTATCCTTGAATTTCTTCCTCAGAATCCAAGTCTACTACAAGTGAACTTGCAAGGATTTTCTGACTGCTTTTCCTGCTATAGGATCTGGTGACACGAGAAGAGGCAGAACCTACAGAAGATTCTCCTAAACTTGCAATTTTGGTTTTCTCCATTTTTTTTTCTCATTACCCACAATATCAATAATAATGTCAGAAGGAGAAAGAGATGCTTGAGAATTTGCACAATTTCAACTAAATTTTCTACTCTTAGGTGCGGATAGGGGATGTTGTCCAAAATGGTGATATTTCAGCCATAGTTTTGTTTGTCTGATCACATTGAAGGTTCTAGCCTAAATATTATCATCCCCTTTCCTATACCAATCAACCTTTAGAATAGGATGCCTGTATATCCTCTCATTGAACTTAGGATCAACAACTTCCTCACCTTCATCTTTTTGCACATCAAAAACACTCATGGATAAACCCATGGTCACAATTTGTTGAACCGTGAACCTCGACCATAATCTTCTTCTATCTTCAAATTCGTCACTGCAGTTTTTTGAGTAATCTTCTAGCTAAGGTTCATGACAAAAACCATCATCAAAATTTAAGTTCCCTATAGAAAACCTTCGACTGTCGAATTTATATCTAAAAACTTATAACTGTAGATTGAACTTCTTGAATTCAAGTTCAAGGTTCAAGGCATCTGAAATTGATCTACATCTATAGTATCCAAGATCTATTGGAAAGACCACCCCATATTTTCCTCAACTTCTTTTATCAATATAAGATAACTATTGACTGAATTCAATTAAAACATAGCTATCCAAAGCATATCTGGGTAACATGAAAGGTTCACCCTGAAAACCACCAACTCTAATATATGTAAATTGAGCAAATTGGATAAAGAAACTACCATAAATACCAATGAATTCCATTTCTTCTATGAACAATGTCCTATTTGTATTACCCTGTAGCTCATGAACTAATCTTCCAGCGAAAATGTCATTCCATCTCCTGAATTTTTATGCATATCTCTGCTCCTATAGGTGAGGATAACATTCATATACTCTTATTCCATCAATCCATGGTTCATGATGTAAGCCATCCCAATCTCGAGTGCAAGCAAGCATATAAAACAAATAGGAAGACATATAGAATACACTCATTCCTACAAATTTATTTAAACTCTCATGCAATCTCTTGGCAACAACCTATCCCCAATCTAGGTAGGTGCTTCCATTCAACATGACTTGGATGTAGAAATACATCGAGTCTTCCTAATAAAAGGCATGGGAATTTCCTTTCAATCCATTCAATAGAACAACAATGTCTCATACCTCTGTTATGTAGTTCTCTCTTGTAAGTGGCCTTGGTAATTTGGAACCTCTCTTTTGAATCTTCAATAACCAGTTCCTAGCAATCAAACTTTTATAAGTTCTCTTCTTCTCAGAAAAGGAGTATGAAGTGCTAATAATCTAGTCTTCATATGGCTCCTTATGAGGAATACCCATAGCTTCCATTATAGTCTCCCTTTCTATCTTCAACATCACTTCACCATTAATGTCCTCGATACACTTGTACTCCACATCGTACTGGTTCATACATTCCAAAACTAGCTCCGGGCATGGTGCAGCGATAAGAAATGACATAGCCTCAACCAAACCTGCACAATCTCCTGCATCGTAGAATTTTAGGCTGTATTCTTAACTCTCTCAAGAAAATCAGAGAGGTCTTCCTATGCTAATGAAGTGTCTCCCATCTCTGGGAGCGAACTAACTAAGTAGGAAGTGCACCCCAATTTTGGTAGATTTGGCCTCATAATGTCCCTTCTCATTTTAATCAAACAATTTTAGGAATGAAATGAATTCTTCTACACAGTTAAGGGAATGAATAACAACTAGCTTCCAAGAGAAGTAAATATAGTAGAAGAGGGAAAGATTGAAACTAACCTGATCTTGACAGCAAATTTTTGGAAACTTTCTGAATGCAAATACAATACCTCCAATTTTCCTCACTTGCATGGCTACTGAGAAGGTACTAGAAAAACTGCTAGCTTTTTGTAACAAAAATGGATAAAATCACACTCAAATCCTAGCTAGCTCTACTAATTAAGTAAGCTCATTTGATTTGACACATTAATTACCATGATTGCTTGCCATAATTAGAAACTAACATTTTGAACTTCCCAGAATATTCTTCTTTACTGTCACCATTTTTCCTCCATGATGCACACACCATTTTCTTAATGAAGCCTTAGACTATGAATTTCAAACTTTGAACATTGAACCAAGAACTGAAAGGTTCAAAGGTTCAAGTTCAATATTGAGAAATAACACAGAGCAACACATAAAATAGTCTACGTGACAAAACAAAGGACAATGAATGAGCAAAGACATAACCGGTGCATGATAAACTTTGAACCTTGAACCTTAAACCAAAAAGGTTCAAAGGTTCAAGTTCAATACAAATTTCAAAAAAGTGCTCACTTTTACTAGAAAACAAAGCCGCGAAGAAAATTCTTTAAAGAGTGCTTTGAACTTTGAAATTAGAAAAGGTTCAATGACTTAGGTTCAAAGGGAAGAAATACATGACCGAAGGGAAGATAAACATCAAAGGGGCGACCTTCGAATTGAAATTTTTAATGAAAGTAGGGAGTAGTAACATCTACTAATGTTATGAATCACCACAAGGATAGTGACAACCAAGAAAACATTTACATATATAAGCATGAAAGGAATTGATAATGGTGCATATAGTATAAAATCTATTGTCATGATGAACTTTTTGTAACTTAGTGGGAATCCACCACAAGAGTGAGTAAACTTACAATAAGAACAAACATGTCCACTACAAAGGTGAATTAAAACCAATGCCACAATTGCAACACATAAGGTAAGAATCCAATTCCAAAAGGAAATATCATTACTAGATAAATAATAAATAGGATATCACACAAGAAACCTATAGGGAAAGCTTTCTATTATTTATCAAACTAGAATATTTTTCATGCAACTATCATTAAGTAGCTAGGATCACCTTAAAACCTAAGAGTATACTTCTATGAGGAAGTGTTATGAAATGAGTAGTAGAATATTCAATTAAAAGGAGATATAATGGGACCCATATAGATACATAATGTATAAGATAATTTATAATAGGGGCTTTGCCTATATAGGTAAGGTGAATAAGTTTGTCATGGTGCATACAATAATATATTTAGGGGCATGAGGAACTCTTTTTGAGTAGGTGAGAATCAACCACAAGGATAACGAGGATCAAAATACGAACAAGTTTTTTTATATAATTGTGAGTTGAACTTAATTATACAATTACAACACATAAAGCAAGAACCCTACTGCATATAGAACTATCATGAATGCATAAATTAGACATAAGATAATACACAACAAGGAAATTAAAAAAAATTTGAATGATATATTAAGATATAATATTTTATATGTAACTACCATCACACAAATAGTCATCACTAAACACTAAACCACTTAAAAAATATACTAGATATAACCTAAAGGAAATCGCAACATGAGATTACACCTAAGAGGAAATGTATGAGATATACAATATAATATTTACCATAGTGCACATGAGATTCCACAACAAATGAGATAAAAATAATTTAAATTTTAAATTTTAGCTAGTTGTAGTTAGAATGGAAAAGCTAGTCAGCCACATGTCATAGCAATAGTGGGTGAATTCAAGTAAAAGAGAACTCCCAAATTATAATAAAGGGTAGGAAATGTATAAAGGAAGCACCACAAGTCATAACTAAGTAAGGATAGTATAATAGTTCTCAAAAAGATGTCATAGATGAGAGAAAATATATCTCAATTATTTTTGGTTGGGAATCACATAGTGAATGGTCCACAAAAAAAATAATACTTTGGTATACTAGGAAACATCGGAACAATATATAAATCAAGTTTTATTCCAATATCCTTTTCTATAATTAATTCATCTAATTTTCCTCCCCCACTTTAGGAGAATTATTGAACAACCATTGTACATTTTTCTATCATCTTTATTCTATTTGTACCTTCCAAGTTTCATATCTATAAACTATAGTTTTCTTATTTGATATCATGTTATTTATTGACACATTACCATTTTATATATTACTATCTAGAGATCATATAAATTGGACTTCAATTTCTATTAAAAACTTCAAATATCTTATTGAGTTCATTTTGTTATTTGTAATGTTTAGTAGACCTTATATATTGTTACGAGTATTATATATCATAATACATAATCATATTATATTTAAATATTATGCTAGTTAGATCCTCTTGTGTGATATTAAATTAACATAACTTAATCAGTATAGGTGTGTACATTGACACAAAATAATTAGAGTTGCTACATAAAATTATATTAGCATATCATGTTGTTGGTGTAATTATTTATTCATCTTGGATATAATTACACTTTACTTAAGTTTACTTAGGTACATGCACAACATTGTAGATTCATATGAGACACTTAGGGAGATGTGCTACATTAGGAGTGTATATGTAGGAGAAATTTCACCTTTTATGGTGTGATCTTGTTATTACTCTATCGTAGCCACTTATTGTGTAGTGATAATTCCACATTCGGTAGGTGATCCAGCTCATGTGGAATATTCTACTATTTCTCCTACATACCCCTACATACCCTTGCATCTCATTGAGACAAATCTCATCATTGTGTGCTCTCTTGTCTTTGAACCTTGCCTTTATAAGAAGGCTCATGTACATTGTATGTAACAAATCTTAATGATCTAGTTGATCACATTTTGCATCATCAATAGGAATACAATTTATTCTTGTCTCATTTTTTCTCTCTTATTTGTGCTTTCTATTGCCTCTAGATCTTGGCAAATTCTCACATGGTATCAGAGCCATTAGAGTGTCATTGGTTTTCCAATTGAGAGAAATTTGGGGTTTTTCATTAAGTCATAATCGCCTTTTATTCTATCCAAATCCGACATTTGAGGTAAAATCTACAGTCATTTGAAGGTGGAGGGTGGTGACTTGTCCTGACAGCGATCTGCAATTATAGAGAATTTTTGGCCAAATCTATCATTGCCAGTGCCCTCAGAAGGTCCAACAACCCCAAAATTGACTGTCAATTCATCGAAATGGGTCTCCGTCACCGTGAGAAAACTAAATCAACCCCATCCCTAGTCATACGCACAGACTGACATAGGTGGTACATGTCTATTTTTTTTAAATTAAATTTATTTTTTAAACGTATTTTTCAGAATTAAAAAAAATTAAAAATTATTTAATTCAATTAGGTGGGGGGTGGGTCATTTTTTTTCATAAAAATTGTTTTGAAATAATTATTTTTTGGTGCCATAGTACCTACGATAATTGTAGGCACTAAGCTCCGTAGTGTACCTACGGTCTGCAACGTACTTGCAAGAACTGCCAGCACCACGACCCACAACATACCTACGAGACTAGCCATCACATTGGCCAGTAGTTTACTTGTGGTTCATAGGCATTACGATATGCAGTGTACTATGGGTACCACAGTGATTACGACCCATAGTGTACCTGTAGGTACACTTCAACCTCAACACATCTCTCTTGCATCATCAGGCCACGATTGCCCATATTCAAAGGGTTTGGAATTTGGAATCAAGGCCTCATCATCACATTGGTTGGAATGCATGGTGGAATGACGCCATTACCTTCTTTATGAGGTTTTTGCATATTTATGGTAGACAACTTGCCATGTACTGCAAGTGCTCATATGATGTGACCACTAAATATCTTTGTGTTGCAACAGAAAATCTGGCCTCGAATCCTTTTGATTCTAACCTGCAACTTCGGCTAGCCCAACTCTATCATCAGAAATAAGTTGCAAATAATTACACTGCCAGAGGAGCTCAAATCAAACCCAGGTTACACTGGCTTAAGGTGGGTGATAGGGCCTCCAAAGAATATTTCCTAGCTTTGCATGCCCGTCATACCTTTGTAGGGATTAAGAAAACCAAAGAGGGGCATGTTGTTCTCACCGACCTACCTAATATTCTACAAGCTTTTGTCCATCATTATGAGAAGGTGTTCACAGCTCGGGTAAACTCTTCAGCTAGAGCCCAAGCTTTGCAAGATTGCTTAGTTATTGTTCCTAAAAGACGTTTTGAGTCTCAGTAGACCTTTTGTGATCTCTTACTAACCATTGATGATCTCAAGGACATTGTTTTTTCTATGGCAGATGATAAAGCCATACGGTGTGATTGTTTCCCTTGAGAGTTTTGCAAAGCCCTTTGGCCTTCTGTTGGTCCTGACCTACATAAGGCCCACCTTGAAGATTTTCATTCCAAGTCCCTAGGAAAGATGGCTAACTGAGGTAACATTAAGTTTATCCCTAAGGCTAGGGATCTGAAGGACATTTACAATTGGAGGCTTATTGCCTTGCTCAATGTCTTGTATAAGATCATTGCTAAAGCCTTGGCTCTCAATATTTGTGATCTCTTACCTTTGATTGTTCATTTGGAGTAGACTGGATTTATCAAGTCCGACTTTAATCTTGATAATATTATTACTATTTGGGAAAGGATGGAATGGGCCCAACACTCCAAACAATGGGAAATCTTCCTTAAGATTGACTTCTCTAAGGCGTATGATCATATTGAGTGGCCATTTATTTTGGTTATGCTCAAAGCTCTTGGCATTGGCCCTAGATTCATTCAGTCTATCCAGATGTTATTCAAAGATGCCTCAGCCTACATCACCATCAATGGTTGTCTATCTGAGGCTCTTGGTCTTTTCAGATCCATTCACCAGGGCTATCCTCTAGTTCCTACCTTATATGTTCTTGTGATGAAGGGTTTTGGGTACTTGCTTTCTAACACTATTTGTGTTGGACATGTCTGTGGAATCTCCCTACTCGAGCCACCTTCTAAACTTGTCAATGGTCATTTTGTGGATAACTCCTTTCTCACTCTCCTTGAGGAAGAAGATAATGTTTAGGCTGCTCTTCAATATCTGCACACTTTTTGTTTGGCTTTCGGCTTAGCCATTCAATGGCACAAGATGCAATGTTATAGGTAGTCTTTTCTTCCCACCCTTCCTTGGATACTTCAATATGGATGGAAATGACTTCATCATGGTGAAATTTTTCTCTTTCTAGGCATTCCTTTTTCCTTTCAAGCTTCACCTGTGGATCTTTGAAATTCTATTTTAGTCAAGATTGAGAAAAAATTAGCCTATTGGATAACCAAGCCTCTTTCTCTGGCTAGTAAATTTAAAATTTGTTCGAAGTTCTTGGCTACCACTCATGTCTATTTCTCTTCATGTGGGGCCCATTCGTATACCTCTTATATGAAGCTGGAAATACTTTTGTGTGCTTTTCTTTGGGCCTTTGGTTCTGACCATCAAGGTTTTCATAGAGCTTCTTGGGAGTATTGTTGCCTTCCCAAGGAGTCTGAAGGGCTTGGCCTCATTTCTACCTAAAAGAAAGGGCTTGCTTTATGTGCTAAATAGATATTCAGAGCCTTATCTAGCAACGAGGCTTGGAAAATCCTTCTTTGGCATTGCATTTCTTTGGCTTTTCCTACTAATAGGTCAGCTTGGAAGGTGATTGATTTTCAAACCCTTCTCATTATGAAAGACCCAGTTCAGATCCAAGGTACTTTTGTTGTTAAAAATATTTGGTGTGCTTGGGAAGCTATTAAGCCTTGGCTTTGGTGTGTGGGTGATGGTTTTCATGATGGGATCTCCATGAATCAACACAACCTCTGGTGGTCACCTCTTTTTCAAGTGCAAGGGCTACCGATGGCCAAAATCCAAAGTGTTAGTGCTCTGCATTTTCAGAAACATGGCATTTGAACACTTAAGGACCTATTTTTTAGAGTTTCTATGAGTCTTTGGTCATGGGATTCAAACCTTTAGGTCTAGTTTCATCTGTCTCGACCTGATCGATAGACTTATGACCTTCTAGTTTTGGCCTTACCCTCACATCTGTTACATAAGCTTGGCATTCAGTTTGTCAGACCTTGGTGGTGATGAATAATGATGAACAACAAATCCTAACTAGTACTGAAAGGGGTGGGGTGAATCAGTACATACAAAAACTTCTCCGCAACTTATCAATTTAAAACAATGCTAACCGATTGTCTTCATTACTGAACTTAACCATGGCAATATCGGTTAAACACAGTAAGACTTTAGACAACATAAACCAGCGAAATTGAACACTTCAAATACATTCAATACTTGGTAACTACTTCACCCATAAACATATGCATGTGGTGTATCAACAATACCATGACCATTAGCTCTGCATGCATAATCACTTAAACAAATAATTCTTAACCATCACATGAAAAATGAACAACTCATGACACATAGATTTTTCACGTTGAAACCCAAATGGGAAAAACCATGGTAGGGACGAATACCCACAAGCTTGTTTTGAACTCTTTTGAAGTTTGCTCCGTTAGGAGCCTAGTTTGGTTAAATACTTTACAGTAAGGTTCTACTAGGAACTCATCCTGTTAAAGATCACCTATTTAAGGGATGGCTATATACCCTGTTAAAGGTTGAAACCCTATTAAAGGTTACCTCACTAGAGGATTTGAAGAACTCAATGATCTTGAGTCACCTGGTTAGAGGATTTACAATAAGCCTCTTAAAGCTACCCAGTAAAGGTATTTTCCTTTTGTTGAAATGGTTAGAAGAATGATCAGTAACCCATCACGCTCTCTTCTCATATCGCTAAGAAGAATGATCATTCTTGAGGTAGACATTAAACGTTGTGGATCTTCACATGCAAGATCCTCAAGAAAATCCTTCACATGGACAAAAATGACATGGCATCTCGATCTCATACTCATCTATTAGCTAACTCATCACATAATGTCACTTGTTGCATCGTACAAGCTGGATTGCCAAACTGGAAACCCTAAAGCTGAGACTACCAACTGGTAGTCATACTTAGTGAAACCCTGGCACCAGTTCAGTACATCTCTTCATACCAGTTGACTTGTACTTATTGACATCAATGACAATATACATTATCATCATATCATCATACTGGTTCATTAAATGCCAACAATCTCCCTCTTTGGCATTTATGGAAATACTCAGTGTAGCATTGCAATTATAAACATCATAGACCAGTGCATCTAAACATATATCTTCATCATCAGATATCTTCTCCCCTATCACATACCTTCTCCCCCTTTGACAATAATGCCAAAGTGGAGGCACATGCTTCCATACTCCACTATGCTGCTACCCCTATGGAGTAGCATCCTTCAACACATCAATCCTAAAAGATTTGAAACTGTAGTACCTGATTGATGTGGAGCACACATTTGTAGTTTACTTCATGAAGGGGCAAAAGCCCTAATTCACCTGTAAAATAGGTAAATGTAGTCTTCGGTAAGGGCTTAGTGAATATGTTTTCTAGCTGCTCCTTACTGGAAACATGTTGTAATATGACCTCTTTATTTTGAACCTTCTCTCTCAAGAAATGATACTTGAGCTCAATATGCTTATCTCTAGCATGCAATACCAGATTCTTGGAAATATTGATTGCACTAGTATTGTCACAAAATATACTTACTGGTTCAGATATAGGTACTTTGAAACCATCCAATACATGTTTCATCCAGATTGCCTAAGTTCAGTTCATAAATGATGGCACATATTCTGCTTTAGCTGTAGACTAAGAAGTACAGCTCTGCTTTTTGCTTGTCCAGGAGACTAGTCTTCCACCAAGAAAGAATGCTCCATTGGTTGTGTTTTTCCCGTCATCCACATTACCTACCCAATTAGCATTGGTATATACTCTGAGATTAAAGTCACCATTGTATGGATACCATAATCCATAGCCAACTATGCCTTTTAGGTATCTAAGAATCCTCTTTACCGCTACCAAGTGGGATTCTCTTGGACTCTTCTGAAAATGAGCTACTATGCCCAATGCATGAGCAATATCTGGTCTGCTATACACCACATAGTACAGCTTACCGATCATTGACTGATACTCCTTCTCATTCACCAATGCTGAATCATCTTCCTTAGTCAGCTTACAGTCAGTCACCATTGGTGTACCAACCAGTTTGCTCTCCTCCATGCCAAAGGTCTTCAATACCTCTTTGACATACATGGACTGGGTAGTAAAGATACCCTCTTTCATTTGTTGAATTTGTAAACAAATGAATAATTTTATCTCTGCGATTAGAGACATCTCAAACTCTTTCTTCATTTCATCTGCAAAAGCATGACTCATTTCATCATCTCCTCCAAAGATTATGTCATCTACAAATACTTCATAGATCAGAATTTGATCACCTTCAGATTTTAGGTAGATATTGCTATCCTCACTTGTTCTCTGAAATCCTATCTTCACAAGATGAGAGTGTAAACATGTATACCATATCCTTGGTGCTTGTTTTAATCCTTATATGGCCTTATGTAATCTACACACCATGTTACTATCTTCTGATAAGGAAAACCCATTCGGTTGCTCAATGTACACTACCTCCTCTAGGATTCCATTCAAGAATGTAGACTTCACATCCATCTAGTATACCTTAAAACCCTTAAATTATGCAAATGCAAGTAGCATTCAAACACCTTCCATTCTATCTATAGGAGAAAAGGTTTCTCCATAGTCTTCTCCTTTTTCCTGAGCGTATCCCTTGCATACAAGTCTTGCCTTGTTCCTTATAATTGTGCCTTCTTCATTCAGCTTATTTCTGAAGACCCATTTGGTACCTATGAAATTCTTGTGTTCTGGTTTGGGTACCAAAGCCCATGTTACATTATTTTCTATCTGGTCTAGCTCCTCTTCCATTGCCTTAATCCAATCTTCATCTATAAGTGCTTCTCTGGAAGTCTTGGGCTCCAATTCAGAATTCATGCAAGAGTTTTCTTTCACCTTTCTTCTTGTGAGTATCCCTACATCTTTATCTCCTATGACTTGCTTCAGATCATGATGTAGTTTCACATCTCTAGGAATGACTCTAGCTAGTTTTTCTTGCTTCTCCTCCTCTTCTTCACTTACTTCTTCTTCTTCTTCACCTACTGCATCTTCTACCACTACAGGAACACTGAGATATTTACTTGTTTCTTTCTTAACCGGTTCCTAGAAGGCTATACCTAGTTCATCTTCCACTTTCTCGTTACAGGTTTCCTCAGGTTCCTTAGGGGATTCATCAACCCTGACATTGATACTCTCAACAATTTTTTATGTTCTATTGTTGTAGCACTTGAGAGCCTTTCTCTTAGTGGAATATGTTTGCATTTTTTATATTTGTGTTATGATTGTCATTGATGGACACACACTTGTATTGAGATCCCCTTTATATGTATGAGCTAGAGCTCAACCGGCATCTATTCCAACCAATATGTTGTATTCTAGTCTTTAGACTATTGGTGATTTTGCAGAATGTGTTTCCCGGTCTGAAGTAGCATGTTGACCCCAAGCAGTTTGCAGATCTCAAGCGGTATGAGGAAGCAAAGTGGCATAACACATTCTTACCAGTCTTCATTTTTCTCAAACCGGCAACTAATATTTTGCATGAACCAATAATACTCCGTGATGAGTTACCAATCCACCGATTGTTTGACGGTACCGACACACTGGCGGTGCTTTTTGTGTTATGTTACTGAGTATGTCTAGATTCATTGAACCTAGGAAATTGTAATGTAATCTTATTGGACCAACATGAAATCAGATTCCTTTAAAAGGACATCATGTCTAGGGTTTTAGGTTGTTGCAGAAAAGGGTTTATGTTGTGACTAGGGTTTAAGGTGTTTGATGAGTTGTTGTAAGAATGATCTTATCTGAAGAAGATCAAGTTGTAACTGAGTGAGAGATAGAGGAGAATGAAGTAATGCTAGAATGCATTAGCAGTGAGCAATACTGGATCTAATCAAGTAGTTTGTGCTATTAGATAGATCAAACACTTGTTGATTGCTCACATCTTTGACAAGTCTGTAGCCCTTAACCAGGTAGGCCCAAAAGCCTTTTGTAAAATCCTCTAACAAGGTGGTTCACCTCTATGAATCTAAAATCCTCTAGCAAGGTAGTCTTTAATCAGACTTATCTCCTAACAGAGATTGATATTCCTAACAGGATCTATTCTGGTGAAGAACATTGTAAGACCTTAACCGGTCTAACCTTAACCAGTTTGGTTTCTATTCTGCAGATAGTAACTTGTGAGTTCTATCTCACCATGGTTTTTCCCATTTGGGTTTCCATGTCAAATATCTTGTGTTATGGTTGTATTGCTTTTATGGGTGAATGCTTTATTTGCATTTTGGTTTGCATGTGTGATAACCGGTCTGTCTGTTAAACTATTTTACCGGTTTATCTTCAGACTGTTTAAGTGTTTTAGTCCATTGTTTTTTGGCATACCAATTCAACCCCCCTCTTAGTATTCATCAGTTGGTATCAGAGCCTACCTTTCTATAAGTTTAACCACTTGGAAAGAGATATGGGGGAATACACCTTGAGGGAACTTACTTAATAGTTCACTCAGTCTGACCAAGCCTATGATGATCTTATGGTCAAATACAAGGCATCTCAAGCAAAAAGGAGAGAACATGCAGAGAAGCTGATGGAGCTATCTAAAAATAGTTATGAAGATGAAGCAAATATGGAAGCCATGATTGCAAAAGTAAATAAGCTAAATGATTCAAACTCCAATCTGAGAAAGGATTTGGAAGGACTGACTATCCGGTTTAGTCAAGAGCTTTAGAACAGGAGGAAAGCTGAAGATTTGGTAAAGGACTGAGATCATGAGATCTCCAAGTTGAAACAAGAGATTAGTGCACTGACTGCTCATCTACATGAGAGCAGAATGGAAAAAGAAGGAGTACAAGATGAACTAAACATAGCCATCTCTAAAAATGCAAGCCTAATGGAGACAAATATTGCTATTTCCAAAGAACTCTCCGAGTCAAAGGAAATACTTGCTAAGTTCAGCAAAAGTACTATCAAGCTAGAGCAAAAGCTTGAGTCATCTAGACTGGTAAAGAATACCAATGGACTTGGTTTCTCTGGACATGAGGAATGAGAATCCTCAGGAACAAATGTTGAAGCATCAAAGAAGCAATCAACACTCAAAGGAAAAGGTAAGCAAAAATTCAAACCTGTTTGCTTTAACTGTCTTAAAGAAGGACACACTGCCAATGTATGTAGGAGCAAAGCCTACAATAATTTTCCTTACTTTATCAACAATGTACCTAGATCCAATAAGTTCAATGGTCATTGTTATGCATGCAACAAGTTTGGGCATAGAGCATCTGAATGCAGATCTGTCATGAACAATACCAGAAGATATCCTCAGAGGACCCAAGGAGCTGGTCCGGAATCTTTTGTGAACCAGAACCCTAACTAGTTTAATGCTTACAATTATCAGTCAGGCAACAATGGTTATCAACTAGCAACCAGATGGACAGCAAACTGTTGGATTTGTCAAGGACATGGTCACACTGCTGCTACATGCAGAAGGAAGAATGGAAACATGAACAATTGACCTTGGAAAGAACCTGGATTGGTTTGCTACCACTGCAACAAACCGGGTCACATTGCAAGATTCTCTAGAAGCAAAAAGAGTATATCTGATGATATACCGATCACTCAGGAAGGAGAAATTGATGTTGAAACAGTTCAAGCAGACATGAACAAAACTTGGAGGAAAAAACCAACAATGTTGGAAGAGGAACCAGTTTCTGCACCTAGTGTGGAAATATTAGAACTGGCAAACTAAGCTCGAAAGAGGCTTAGGGGGAGCAAACGGCGAAATGTTTGTGAACCCCCGGTTACACCGGTAAAAGACCTTAACCGGTATGTGATACCCATCACTTGGTAGAAGATTGGAATGGTAAAAAGGCAAATTAGGGTTTACGCCCTAATAGAGGAGCATTAATGGCGATAAGTGAGAGACATGTATAAAAGCATATTTCAAATCATTTCTCACTATCTGTTTTCGAGCGAAGAAAAGTTTTTCAAAGTGAAGAGCGAAGAAAAGGCGATTTGAGCTAAGGTTTCAAGAAATTGACAAATCTTGAAGGAGATTCAAATCCAGTTTGCAAACGGTCAAGTGGAAAACACAAAGCGGTGATTCGGCAACCGATCGAGTGTGGAGTGAAGGAGAATCAGGAAACCTTAAATTCACATTTCAAAGGTATTTTTCATGTTCTTAAAATACTCTACAATGGCTTCTGCATCTCATACCAGTTCTAGTACATCCATTGAGTCAGAAAATTTCATTCAAAGGAAGTCAAAGTATAATGCCTTATCACAAGTTCTGACTGGAGTAATAGTAGAAGAGGGAATTTATGATTATATTGATTGCAAAATAGAAGACCTAGAGTCTTTAGCAATTCACACCTAGTTAGGTTTATTTTGTGGCAAGGACAAGAAAATTAAACCGCAATACAGTATCTTAGAGAAGAAGAAACTCCACAATGTTGTATACTTTCTGGAAGACTTTACAGAGGATCATATTAGGATCATTTTGAGCAGAGTCCATGGTGACAAGATGTACTTGGAGAGGACCATGATATCATGCCATAGGCAATTCATGCAGTCACCGGTTTCTGCAACACAGGGGAAGTGCTAGCCCTAAGAACGATAAGCAAAACAAAAATAGCCAAGCTCACCAGTTCAACAAGTGACTCACGAGGTATGACAGTTAATCCTATCAAGGATAATCTAGTGAAGTACGCCTGCATGGTGATAGGCTACAGAACATTCTCAGCCAGCAGGATTAATTCTGTATCTGCTACAGTGGTAAATGCTGCTTACCGGAAGATTAAAGAGGATGCATCATTTGACCTATGCACCGGTATGCATAGGCAACTCCTGTCTAATCTAAAGTCGATTAAATAGGATAATGCACTGAGATTCAAGTTCAGACAACTATTGGTTGGGTTGGTCTTCTATTTCCAAGGCTACTTTCTTGGAGTAGGAGATGTCCAGTGGTCTCCTGACCAACCGATAACCAAGCAGATCAAGGAAAGCATTCAAGCCATTGGAACCGGTTACCTTGATGTGCTGAACAGATATTTTGATGAGTTCAAAAGGAAGATGAGTCAAAGGGTGAGGATCTTAGGTGACATCATTAAGAAATATGAAGATGACATCTATTTCACCATCCAAGTGGACAAATGCCTAATGGAGGCTGTTGAGCCTAGAATGGAAGAAGTGGAGGCAATGGGCTATGAGGTGATGTATGATATGTTGAAAGGGTATGCCTCAACCCTTATTGCCTCACCTCTTGATCCTAAGGCTAAGAGGACCGAAACCTATCTGGAGAGGATTGCACCAGCCAAGGAACCCTTTGTTAAGAAAGGAAAAGAACTGGCAGCAAAGAAAGCAAAGGCAGTGCCTATAGCATTGACACCGGCTACTACTATAACTCCACGATTGACCAAGCGGTCACCTGCAAAGAAGAAATCGGAAGTGGCACCAACAAAAGTCTTTGAAAGAAAAAGAAAGAATAAGTCAAATGAACTGGACTCTGAAGAGACTGAGTCTAATGAAATGCCAAAGAAGGCCAGATAGACAAAGAAGATGAAGAAGAATGAAGTAGCAGCATCCGTACCGGTAAATATTGATATCTCCTCATACAAACCTTTGACACATTATCAAAGGACAATAAAGAATTTTAGGAGAAAATTACTACATGATGTAGTAGATTATTATGATTATTTTAATGGTGAGGAGAAAGATGAAGTACTTCAGGAGATCATTATTTATTTGTGTAAAAATGGTTGGTCACCATCAGAGATTAAATCTCAGACACTAGATTCTTTATATAAGGCATTAGATAATAAATGGCGCATTGCCATAGAAAAAGAATAGGAGATTAGGGAGAAAGTCTTTGCACAATACTTCCCTGACCTCTCAAACTCAGAATTATTTGATGTTTTGGACCAAAATAAAGTACTCTTCTTCACAAGGAGAAGAAGACTCTGGCTGTTAGAGGGGAGAATTGATGATGTTGAAAAAGACACTCATCAGCATATGGATTATGCTATCAATTCTCACAAAGCACGTATGGCCAACCTGCAAGCAGAAAAAGAACCAATCATATCCAAACTAGATGAAGTTTTTGATGAAGAAGGAAACCCGGTTGGAGAACCAATCAACACTATTGATGTCAATGCACTGGACATAGAAGATGTCACTTAGGACATACCTTCTGAGGGAATAGAACAGGTGCAACAAGCCAAACAGGGCAGTGAGCAAGCCGAGGATAGACAACAAGTAGCTAAGGAACAGGAAGAGAAAAAGAAGAGGGATGAAGATGAGAAAAACCAGAAAGAGGAAGAGAAGAGAAAAGAGGAAGAGGGGAAAAGAAAAGATGAAGAGAAAAAGAAGAAGATGAGAGGAAAAAGAAAGAAGAAGAGTATAAGGAAGAAAAGAAGAAGAAGGAAGAAAAGAAGAAGAAGAAGGAAGAGGAAAAGAAGAAGAAGGAAGAGGAGGATAAAGAAAAGGTAAAGAAGAAGGAAGAAGAAAAGAAGAAGAAGGAAGAGGAAGAGAAAGAAGAGGAGAAGAGGAAGGAAGCAGAGAGGAAAAAGAAAGAAGAAGAAGATAAGGAACAAGAAAAGAAGAAGGAAGCAGAGAAAAAGAAGAAGAAGGAAGCAGAGAGGAAAGAGAAAGAAGAAGAAGACAAGGAATAAGAAAAGAAGAAGGAAGCAGAGAAAAAGAAGAAGAAGGAAGCAGACAAGGCAGCGGAAGAGATGGAGAGCACACAGATGGAGACTCCGAAGGCAACCAAGAGTCAAGCCAAACCGGCTAATATCTCCAGTCCTATCGATCTCCAGTCTACAAGTGAGTCAGAGCTAATGCAGAGCATCAAGGTTGCTCAAGAGAACCTTGAAATCATTCAAAGGAAAAAGGAGAAAAACATAATTCAAGTGGCTATAGACACCCTTACCGGTTTGATCCCTGGTACCAATCTTCCTAACACTGAATCATCACTAGCACAACTTAAACTACTATGTACTATAGTGGATATTCAGGTGCAGAGCTTGGAAGAAGCGGCTGAGGAAAATGTCAAGAAAGAGCATCAAAAGGCTCTTAACATTTCTCTAGTGAAAAAGTTGAATGAACTCTAGTCTGAACCTCTGAAAGACCAAAAGGATATAGGGGACGCTTTGGATGAGGGAAATCTACTGCTAAGCAAAATATGTCAACCCCATCTATTCTACGATGATGTGCTAGCTCAAAAGAAAAAGCTTCAAATGGACTTACAATCCTACTTGAGCACATTTAAGCCACCTTATGATTCCTTTGCAACTTATGGGCAAACTGTTCACCAGTTCCAGATCTAGTCAGCCAAAATGGAGCAAGAGATCAGTACATGGTCTAGAGATTTGCAGGAGCTACAACTAGTTTTACTTCCATGTCTGCAAATTCTTCAGAAGTGTTATCTAAACCTAGATGCCTTGATAGTTACACAAGAGCTGAGAACAGTTGATGCCATGGAAGAACAAGTATCCCAGATGCAAACAGAGAAAGAAGTGGCCACCTCCCTACTTGAGTCCTGGTCTCTATCCATGAAATAGTTTTTGCAGGACTATAAATCAATTTTTGACAAGTATTATTCATTGTTTTCATAAACTTTTATTACTTTAATATCAAATGGAAACAGGGTTGTTCAGCGGCACTTTGTCATTGTTGGCAAAGGGGGAGAAGTACTCTATCTATTTTGGAGAAGAATAGGGAGAAGTATCTAGCTTTAAAATTTTGATGTATGTTTTGATACATGCTTTATGCTTTGATATCTCAATGTTTATGCTATGTATGCAAAATTTCTATACATTGTATTGATTAAGGGATAGTGTATATGCTTAGGGGGAGGAATTTTGTTAAAGGCATGTTTTTGTTGTAAAACACTTAGATGTAAAAAAATTATTTTCCTAAGTGTTGCCATCAATGCCAAAGGGGGAGATTGTTGGCATTTTTGATGTTTATGTTATGATTATCATTGATGGACACACACTTGTATTGAGATCCCCTTTATATGTATGAGCTAGAGCTCAACTAGTATCTATTCCAACTGGTATGTTGTATTCTAGTCTTTAGACTTCTGGTGATTTTGCAGAATGTGTTTCTCGGTCTGAAGTAGCATGTCAACCCCAAGCGGTTCACAGATCTCAAGCGGTACGAGGAAGCAAAGCAACATAACACATTCTTACCAGTCTTCATTTTTGTCAAATGGGCAACTAGTATTTTGTATGAACTAGTAATACTCTATGATGAGTTACCAACCGACATTTTGTGATGAGTTACCAATCCACCAATTATTTGATGGTGCCGACACACTCACGGTTCTTTTTGTCTCATGTTACTAAGTATGTCTAGATTCATTGAAGCTAGGAAATTGTAATGTAATCCTATTGGACCGACATGAAATCAGATTCGTTTAAAAGGACATCATGTCGAGGGTTTTAGGTTGTTGCGAATAAGGGTTTATGTTGTGACTAGGGTTTAAGGTGGTTGATGAGTTGTTGTAAGAATGATCTTATCTGAAGAAGATCAAGTTGTAACTGAGTGAGAGATAGAGGAGACTGAAGTAATGCTAGAATGCATTAGCAGTGAGCAATACTAGATCTAATCAAGCAGTTTGTGCTATTAGATAGATCAAACACTTGTTGATTACTCACATCTTTGACAAGTTTGTAGCCCTTAACCGGGTAGGCCCAAAAGCCTTTTGTAAAATCCTCTAACAAGGTGGTTCACCTCTATGAATCTAAAATCCTCTAGCAAGGTAGTCTTTAATCGGACTTATCTCCTAACAGAGGTGGAGATTCCTAACAGGATTTGTTCTTGTGAAGGACATTGTAAGACCTTAACCGGTCTGGTTTCTATTCTATAGATAGTAACTTGTGAGTTCCATCTCACTGTGGTTTTTCCCATTTGGGTTTCCACATCAAATATCTTGTGTTATGGTTGTATTGCTTTTGTGGGTGAATGCTTTATTTGCATTTTGGTTTGCATGTGTGATAACCGGTCTGTCTGTTAAACTATTTTACCAGTTTATCTTCAGACTGTTTAAGTTTTTTAGTGCATTGCTTTTTGGCATACTAATTCACCCCCCCTATTAGTATTCATTAGAATATCCCAAAAATATTCCTTCATCACATTTAGCGTCAAACTTGCTTAGATGCTCACCTCTCTTGATTTAACACTTACTGCCAAATACTCTAAAATAACTCACTGTGGGATTTTTCTTGGTCCAATACTCATAAGGGATTTTACTTTTACCTTTCTTGATGAGTACCCGATTCATAGTATAGACTGTAGTGTCCACCGTTTCTCTCCAAAAAGTGTGAGCAACCTTTCCTTCGATCAACATTGTTTTGGTCGCTTCAACTATAGTCTTGTTATTCCTTTTTGCTATGCCATTATGTTGTGATGTCCTTGGAGCAGACAACTACCTCTTGATACCACTAACTTCACAGTACTTGTTGAATTCACCTCCTTGATCAGTTCTTAGGCATTTTATCTTTTGACCACTTTCCTTCTCTACTAATGCTCGAAAGGCTTTGAAATTTCCAAATGCTTCAGACTTGTCTTTCAAGAATGTGACCCACATCATTCTTGAGCAGTCATTAGTAAGAATCATGAAATACCTAGCTCCCTGAATACTTCTAGTTTTCATAGGACCACACAAATCGGTATGCACAAGATCAAGTAAGTTTTCTGTCGAAAAAGACTTACCTTTGAAAATTGAGGAAGACATCTGACCAAGTTAACATTCTCTACACAAAGAATTCTCCGGTTTGTTCAACAAAGGCAATCCTCTTATTACCTTGATCTTACTAGCCTTTACAATATTATCAAAGTTCATATGACAAAATATCCTATGCCATATCCAACTATCATCAAACTTTTCCATTAGACACTGACTTATCTTGGCATTCAACTGAAACAAGTTACCTTTGGTCTGCTTACTAGTGGCAATAATTTCACCACACTTTCCAATTATACCACAGACTCCTTGTTTGAACTCCAGAATGAGTCCTTTATCATTTACCTGAGCAACACAAAATAGGTTATGCTTAAGACCTTCTACCCAGTAGACATCATCCACACTGGTCTTTCCATTTAGTGAAATGGATCCTTTTCCTTTTACCAAGCATGGTGCATCATTGCCAAATCTGACAATACCTCCATCATATTCTTCTATAGATAGAAACTTTCTCTGATCACCAGTCATGTGGTGAGAACAAACTCTAACAATAATCCACTCATTAAAGTTGTCAATACCAGAGACAAGTTCTTTCTTGTCAGACACTTCTTCCTTTATAGCTACAAACACTATGTCCTAATTCTCTTAATCCTCAAATTCTTCATTAGTAATACCTTCATCCACTGCGACAAGACAATTTCTTCTATTTCATCCTATATACTTTCTAAACCTCTCTGGTTTATCCTTATTGTCATTGTTAGGACAATTAATAGCTATATGTCCTATGTTATTACATGAAAAACATTTTAAAGGAAGCTTACCTCTATATTTACCAGTTCCTTTTAGAAATCTCTTGGCAAGAAGAGCTTCAAACTCCATCAAAATCTCTTCATCATCCACACCCCTGCTTTGCATGGATTCATAACTAGCACTTACTTCTTTTCCTTTTCTGGTTGGTGCAACAGATGCTCTAAAAGTTGTCTCAGTCTTCTAAACACTCCCATCATAGCTATTCAACTCATATGCAGTCAACTTTGCAATGATAGAGTCTAAGGATACCTTGGTTTTGTCAATAGACCTTAGTTCCTGAATAGAAGCAACTCTGATTGCATAGACCAGTAACAATAATCTCAAGACTTTACTGACAATAGTGGCATCTTCAATCATTCCACCAGTGCTCTTGATATCTCCAACAATAGTCTTGATCCTTATGCCATATAGCTGAACGGTCTCACCTTCAACCATCCTAATGTCTTAAAATTTACATCTAAGGTTCTCTTCCTTATCTTTCTTGACATTCTCATCACCACCATAAATAGTTTCTTATGTGTCCCATATATCCTTAGGACTGTCCTTATGTTGTACATCAATGAACTCAATATTGGACAAACTACTAATTAGGGCTTCCATGACTTGCCCATTTTCTTGAATCTCTCTTTTCAGATTAATCGGTTAGAGTGCCAGTGGGGGTTACATAGGAATTCTCAACATAGCTCTAGTGTTGAGCACCCAAACTCTTGATATAGATCTTCATTCTGTCCTTCCATATTTTGAAGTTATCTGTATTGAACTTAGGACCTTCCCTCTTCGTCATTAAGGAAGGGTCTTTTACCTCAAGTGGTTAAGGTTATATCACTGAGGACCAAGAGTTGCTTTGATACCAATTGATGAATAATGATTAATATCAAATACCCTAACTCGTACTAAGGAGGGGGGGTGAATCAGTACAAACAAAAACTTGTGTATAACTTATCAAGTTAAAACAATGCTAACTGGTTGTCTTCATTACTGAACTTAACCATGACAATACCGATTAAACACAATAAGACTTTAGACAACATAAACTAGTAAAACTGAACACTTCAAATACATTCAATACTTGATAACTACTTCACCCATAAACATATGCATGTGGTGTATCAACAATACCATAACCATTAGCTCTAAATGCATTATCACTTAAACAAAGAATTCTTAACCATCACATGAAAAATGCACAACTCATGACAGACTAATTTTTCACATGGAAACCCAAATGGGAAAAACCACGATGGGGATGAATACCCACAAGCTTGTTTTGAACTCTTTTGATGTTTTCTTTAATAGGATCCTAGTCTAGTTAAATATTTTATAATAAGGTTCTGATAGGAACCAATCCTATTAAAGATCACCCGGTTAAGGGATGGCTATATACCTTGTTAAAGGTTGAAACCCTGTTAAAGGTTACCTTGCTAGAGGATTTGAAGAACTCAATGATCTTGAATCACCTAGTTAGAGGATTTATAATAATCCTATTAAATCTTCTTGGTAAAGGGATTTTCTTTTTGTTGAAATGGTTAGAAGACAACAGGTAAAACTTTGATCTGATAACAACACTATATGCTAAGGTAGATCCTTTTTAGTTCCTCTACTCTGTAATAACACTCTGCAGTTTTCACTCACTGGCCTGGCAAGTATCTCATCACTCGGATACACACACAACATTTCCCAACACAAATAACATCAAACATCATTGACTCTATAAACAACAATTAGGTTAGTGGCATAAACCCTAAACCCTAAGCATTTTAGGTTTACAATACAAGCAATCCAATCTTCACAATCCAAACACTTTGCATAGAATAAAACAATCTCAAACAAATCACAAGTCATTCTGCATCATCCATTCTTCACTGCACATGGGAATCAATAACCCATCACACTCTCTTCTCATACCACTAAGAAGAATGATCATTCCAAAGGTAGACATTAAATGTTGTCAATATTCACATACAAGATCCTCAAGGAAATCCTTCACATGCACAAAACTAACATGGAATCTCGATCTCATCCTCATCTCTTAGCTAACTCATTACAGAATGTCACTGGTTACATTGCAAAAGATGGATTGCCAAACTAGAAACCCTAGACCTGAGACTACCATCCGATAGTCATACTTAGTGAAACCCTGACACCGGTTCACTAAATCTCTTCATACCGGTTGACCTATACTTATTAACATCAATGATAACATACATTATCATCATATCATCATATTGGTTCATCGAATGCCAACAGGTGGAAGGATTGGAAGTGGTATCCTTGGACTCCTTTCACCAGCTAAAAACCCAAAATGGGTTATCTCTAGTTGGTGCCCCATTTGGGTATGGTCCATATTATTAACCATCGGTGGCATTTGCAGTCTTCTCAGATATCTTAGAGACTTGGGTTTCTTTCTGTTTTGTCCGCCACCACTGAGCCTAAGATTGTACACTTTTCTTGGTGTGTTCTTTTTCAAGGGTTGTCTTTGGGTTCTAGACTTAAACATTTGGGGGTTCCTGATCCCCGATGCCCTTTTTGTCGACATCCATAAAATTTTATGCACATTTTTTGTTTTTGGAGAAGAGATCAACAATATTGGAGCTGGATTCATGATTTCTTTTGGTGTTTTCAGCTTGAGCCCTTTTCTTGGCATATGGCTCTTCTTTGTGATTCACCTAGAATCCCCTTCAAGTTTTCCTAGATATGGAATTCTTTCAAAATGGAGATCCTATTTACTCTTTGGAAAGATAGAAATGATGTTATTTTCACTCACAGCTCTTTGGATACTAATGTCTTGCTCTTTGCGAAAGCTTGCATTTATAATAATGTGTTTATGTGGATTTATATACAAGCTGATAAAGTGGCTCTTGAGGTGGGTCACTTATAGGAGCTCCTTCATCATTGAGGAAATGACCCTTCTACAATTGCTAGGGTTCCACCAGATTCTATTTTTGTCAACTGCACTCTGCCTCATGGCTGCCGCCATGGCCGAAGTTCCTCTGCCAGATGCTCTCAGACCCTGCGGTCCTAGGTACCTTGCCACTCCTCTGGTGGGGGAGACGACGCATGGGGGCGCTTCTCAAGTTCTCTTCCATATCATGTCTCTGACTCTAGGTGGCCTTCTACTTCTCATGTTACTTTGGCTTGTGTTGCTAGTGATGGTTCTGGATGGCCTGTTGCCACTGCCTCTAAATTTCCTCGCCTGGCTCTAGCTATTTTGCTTCCTAGGCAGAAATAAGGAGAAGCAAAAAATGACATAGAAGATAGATGGTTCATGCCAGACTTGACTCCTGGCCCCGTTAACATATGGGGCAAGAAAGATGATCAAGATCGTCCCCCCTTGGCTGCAATTGCTTTGGCTTCTTGGGAAAGTTTTTTTTATGAATAGCTTTATTTTTTCACGCCAGCTTCTTGTTGTTTGACTTTCGTGAGGTGATCTTGTATCCCCTAGCCTTTTTTTGTGAATATGTACTTTAATATTATTCTCTAATAGAGAAGGCCTATTCATAAAAATAAAATTAAAAAAATTAATAATAGTTTTTTAATAGTTGTTTTAAATAAAACTTTAAATAAGTTTTTTTGGGGAGCATTTTAATAAAAAAAATTTATTAAACTTTTAATTAAGTTTTTAAAAACAAAAATATCATGGAATAAGAAAATTGGGAACATATATATATTTTTGTCAGTTCATACCTGTAGGTAGCGCTTCCAACCAATAGTCGGGGGGGGAGGCTATTACTCCTATTTTTTCTTGGCAACATCCTAATTGAAGGCATCTTCATTTGTAGCATTTCAATGTTGTACTCGCACTATCATAAAGTGCCACACCTCTTTGTATCTTATCTTTGATGTAATCCTTTTGTACTTAGACTAGGAATATTGTTGTGAGAATTGGTACATGGATCCAATTGAGACTTAGATTGTACACATTTGTGCATGGCTCCCATGAGACTTTAATTGTACCAATATTTCTGCCATTTACAAGTATCTAGTTGATGCTAAAAGCAAGTTGTCTCCATTCCTGATCTTTATTTATTTTGCAGCGAGTGATTCATCGTCATCGACATGGTACCTGGTTTTGTCACACTTTGAAATTATTGATGCAGCATTGGCTCTCTTTCTTCCTAATGGGAAGGTATTTTGGTCAACATCATTGGACCATATTTGCAAGAGATTTTAAATTTAGGGGGGGCTTCATGGTCTCTTCTTCTCTCTTATTCATTATTGAGAGCATTGTGTGTTTTCATCAGCTCTCTTTTGGGGGGGAGTTTTTTCCCTTATGGTTTTTCTCTCTTTTTCCATTTGTGAGGGATTGAATTTGTACATGGGTACCTAACACCTCCTTGTAGCCAGAACCCATCTTGCATTGCTTACTTGTATTGTAGACTTAAGTGCATTCCCCTAAGTTACACTTAAGGGGCGGTGTTGTTGTAATTATTTATTTATATTGGATATAATTACACTTTAATTAAGTTTACTTAGGTACATGCACAACTTTGTAGTTTTCATATGAGACACTTAGGGAGATGTGCTACATTGGGAGTGTGTATGTATGATAATTTCCATCTTTTATGGTGTGATCTTGTTATTACTCTATCATATCCATTTGTTGTGGAGTGATAATTCAACCTTTGGTGGGTGATCCAGCTCATGTGGAATATTCTACTATTTCTCCTGCCTACCCCTACCTACCCTTACATCTCATTGAGCCACATGTCATCATTGTGTGCTCTCATGTCTCTTAGCCTTGCCTTTATAACTAGGCCCATGTACCTTGTATGTAACAAATCTTGATGATCCAGTTGATTTGATTTTTTATCATTGATAGGAATATAGTTTATTCTTGTCACATTTTGTTCTCTCTTATTTGTGCTTTCCATTTCCTCTAGATCTTGGAAAATTCTCACACATGTTTCTAGAGTCATATAGTTGTTATCACCTAGAAATGCACCCTAACTAAGTTGCAAACTTAGGCTTTCTGGTGAAACATGGAAACACTCCTAAGGTTGTGGGTATCCTTTAAATTTGGAGTGAAGCTCTGGATGAGATCAGCTCCTAGTTGTTCAATGTGGTTATCACCTATACTACTAACTTGTAGGAGTAAAGGGTGAGGAAATGCATGAATTAAAATAACTTAAAACTTGAAAATGAAAAGATGATAAGTAAAAATATGAAATGGGATCTAATGATCAACTGACAAACATAAAGCAATAAACACTAAGTTAATATGCACAACTCAATATAGATATGCACTTGCATCAATATTTTGTAAGAAGGTTAATATGCATGTGAATTTTCAAGGAAAGAAAAACTTTCACAACTCAACACATCTACAATTTAACAAAGCTTTCAACCTACAATTGCATATATTTTCTGTCTAAAGATGCTAGAAAGGAGACACTATAAATAGGAATGAAAAAAACCAGAATTTAAAGGATTGATCATTTATGCACATACAATAACAAATAGAAGATTGAGAAGGAAAAAATTATCTTATTGATCTCAAAGGTTCAACCTCTGATACATGTCCTAAAAGAGTTACATAAAGATGATTAAAATGCAGAAGGGCTCCAAAAGTCACTAAGCATCCATATCATAATCAACACTGAATACAAATAAAATCAAAAAATGACTTTAAGGGTGAACCCCATGACTTCCCTCAAAAACATTGTTGCCTTGTGTTGTCATTGATGTCAACCAATATAGCAGGTTACCGATATAGCTTGTCAACGGTAAGAAGAGGATGTCAACTAGCATTGTGGTCATTGGAGTTACCTATATACAAGTTAGTGTTGGAGACATAAGTTGATGTTGACCGGTGAATGAGCATTGGAGATGGTTGGAATTATTGCAATGCCAACTAGTGAGTGGTGTCTTATCAGTGTATGGTTGCCAACCGGAAAGCATGTGACCGGTAAGAAAGAAATATTGAGTTAATGAAGAAGGGTAGGCAAGCGATATGTTGTTTGGTTGATGTCATACATAAAGATTCCCATCGGATGAAGATGTGACTGATAGAGTTTGGCCTACTGCAAGTTAGTAAGGTAGACAAAGGGGATGTCTATTCAGTTATGTGTCTAATTGAAGTTGTGTTTGCTCAAAAACTGAAGTCATATGGGTATAATACTAGAAGTAGAATGAGCACAATATAATGACAATTGATTCCCACCAGTCATTGGTCAGTAGGTGACAAGGATATACTCCCACCAGTAAATGGTTATACTGATCTTATCTCTCAACATGCATGGAATGCATCATAACCCTTTGAGATAAGACAATTAGAGAAGTTGAAGGCACATGATTGAAGACACATACTAGATGACCATAGTGGAACATGAGGAAGCCTCCAACATGTAAAACAAGAGATGTGCACTAGATCAACAAGAGAAAAAATGATGAGCTATCAGGATAGAGAAGGAAGAGTAAAGAAGTGATGGGTTTGTCACTTTGAGAAATTAGTTGATGTAAGATCTAAGATAATGTAGGAGAAGGAAATGTTTAGCACTTGCAGACATGGATCTACTCCAAGATGCTGATGTCAACCAGAATGCATATGTAGGTTGATGCTTGGCAATTGAAGTTTGATGGCATGGTGTTATAAAGGTTATTACTGGTATATAGGAAGATGCATTATCAACTGGTAATTAGGAAAATCGGTGAGGTAGAAAGGAGGAAAATTTGAAAAACTCCTGTCTGATGAAGATGAGCATGTTGTGGATTTATAGGGTTAGTGACTGGACAAATAGGATCCAACCGATAGAACAAGAGACTACATGGTTTTAAAGTTAACCAGTTACTATATAACTAGGAAGGTAAGATGAACCAGTAGGTATATCCCGGTTGTGTGTTGTGGTCAGTTACCATGCCTAAACAGACACAAGGATCTAAGGTGGATACCGATTGAGATGCCACATGGTCTCCAAGTGGCAAATGAACAGTGCATCATTGAAGTTGTCAGTGAGGTAGCTGGGATTGGTCGACATTAGTGTCGATTAAATAAATTATGGGTCGAGTGCAGGAGTTTGGGGCTCAAGGCAGACTAGAAGGTTGACATTTGTGTGGAAATGATCAACGCAGGATGTCCTGGTGTAGATTAGATTTGGAGTGACAACCAAGAGATCATTTAATTTGACTAACAGAAGTAGGTTGGTGATCAATTTTTTGTGTTTGCCAAATATAGAAAATGTGTATTGGAAGAAGTGACATTAGCGGTGATGGGTGATCTATTGCAGGTTGACAATCTCAAAGAAGAGATCCGATTTGGTTTGATATGCATCATGGTTGATGGAGAAAAATATAGCACGCCAAGTTTGAATGACTGTCTTGATGAGAAAGCTCACATATGTAGACAAGAGATCATAGAAGATGATGCTACATACTGAATAGAGGAGAAGAAGAGTGCATCAATAGTTCAGTCCAAGTGTAATCTATGGTAGATCATAAATGACTAAGAGTGTGTGGAGGTGTAACCTACAAGATGGCTTAAAAGGGATTTAACTAGTAAGGTTAGAATGATTGTTAAGATGGTAAGAGGGTAAGAGTTAAGTGAACCTGTAGTGTTAGAACTAGAAAAAGGAAGTAGAGAGTGAAACGATGTAGAGTGAATTTTAGTAGAGAACTGACATAACACATATACAGGTTTGATCGGTAAGCAGAGTAACAATTAACAAAGTACAAAGTCTGATAGTCCATCAAACTGCTAGTGTCTAAACTGGTAAGGAAGTTGCAGTGAGAAAAAGAGAGCATAAAGAGTGTGAGAAGAGACCAGACAAGGTGAAGGTTGAGTTGATGAAGAGTCAAAGAACTGATAGAGAATCAAGCAGAGGAAGACCGGTTGAGAAGAGTTTAATCGATAGAGTGATTTGGTTGTGATAGGTTACAAAAATCATTTGTAACCAGGCTATTGCTATTGTATTGATATAAGTCATTGTAATCACTAAGTTAGAGTTTGGTATAGGGGTTGGTGCTCCATGGGTTGGTGCCTTAAACTAGGGGTTTGTGCTCCTTGGGTTGGTGCCCTAAATCAGTGTTTGGTGCTCCTTGGGTTGGTGCCCTAAATCAAGGGTTGGTGCTCCTTGGGTTGGTGCCCTAAACTTTGTAATATGTTGTTTATATTGAGGCTGGATTGGAGCAGTAGACTCCAGCAACATTTCTCACTGAGGATTTTTCCATGTTGGGTTTTCCTCATATATCTGGTGTTATGTGATGTGCCCTTTGTGTGTGCTTGCATTTTGGTCTTCTCCCTATCTCACCAGTATATTCACCTTGTGTTAGATCTACTAACCAATACACGCATTTTTTTGGCATTATGAATGAATTGATTATATCTTGCATTGATGTCAACACTAGTTGTTATGGTTTTGGTTACCAGTAGAAGATCTAGTGTTACTAGCAGAAGATCTAGTGTTACATGTTCTGGAGTAAGCTTTCGTCAGTTAGTATTGACTTGGTAATCAGATGCTATCATACACTCTTGTAAACCCTTATCAAAATTAGTTTAAGGTTTAACCAATAGAGCTTTGATTGAGAAATCTTGACAGGATGCATAAGTGGTGTTGGTGCAGATTTCAAGATGATTAAGACGTTCTTTGATCATGCTTCAACTGCTTGAAGATATTGCTTTGGCATGGTGGACTCAGAATAGGTCTGGTGCGTATCTAGGTTATGGACCGATATCATGTTAACATGTACTCTACATGTTATCGAGATGTTTCATGGATTGGTTATTGTTGTTTTGGTCTTAAGCCGACATGACATATCATTGTAATATGGATTTATTTAATGATCTTATTGTAATATCTTTTAGGTGGCCAACTTAATTGGTTTAGGCCTTAGGGTTGGTATAAAATGATGTAAGATCTGATTGTAGATCATGGTATGGGATTGTGGAATAAATGTTTGTGGTCTTGGAATGAAATATCATATGCGAAGAAGATTTGGTAGATCACAGGTGATTGAATTGGGATTAAGGAAGAGGTAAAAGGCCTCCACTAATGAGCTTAACCGAGACTGTAATCAAGCATGCTAGATGCTATCTCTACCAGTTGATTATTCTAGATTGTTGTCCATTTATCTTGAGATGGTTGTTTCCTCTCTGTTTTTAGTGAGACTCTTTTGTAATGAGCAGTATGCTCTAGGTAGTGTGCCTTCCTGTATGTGCATGCCCCTCATTTTATCACATACTTTCTGCAGAAGTATCGTCTAATTGTGGGTAGGCTTCTGACCGTGGTTTTTCCCTTTCTGGGTTTTCCATGTACAAATCATGGTGTTATGTGGTATGGTTGCATTGTGTTTATTATCTGTTTCATTGTTAATTTTTATTGCTTACAAGTATTTGTTTTTGTTTTACCGATACTCAATTTGGTTAAAGATTTTTAAGTGGATTAAATGATATAATCTATTAACAACTAATTGACCCCCCCTTTCAGTTGTTCATCAGTTATCCTAACAATTGGTATTAGATATTTGGTCCTCTTTTGAAGAAGATTAACCACTTGAGGTAGATCCTATCGTAGCTAACACTTCAAATCCACTGGAAACTATTTTTAGAAGAGAGATCCCTAAGCTTGATGGAACAAATTATGGGGTATGGAAAATTCGAATGGAGACTCATCTTAGATGCCTTGGCAAGGATATTTGGGAGATCACTAAGAAAGGATACACACCTTATGAATCGGTATCTGGCAATCCTACTCCTGCAGACTCGAATAAGAATATTGATAATGATTGCAGAGCTAGAGAATCCATCTTGTATGCACTTACTGATCAACAGATCATGGGATTGACTGATAAATCATCGAAAAAGGTTATGTGGGATAAATCAAAAACTCTGAATGAAGGTGAGCCTACTATCAAAATTACTAAACTTGATGGTTACTAGGTAAGATATGAAAACTTAAAAATGGAAGATAATGAAATAATTATTGTGTTTATGGAAAGAGTAAATGAGATTGTTATGGGAATTCAATGTTGTGGAGGATTTCTGAGTGAAGATGAAATTGTTTCCAAAGTCTTGATATCCCTTCCACTGGCTTACAAGATGAAGACAACTGCAATTAATGAACTAAGAACAATGGAAAACTCTTAAGTTAACAAAGACATTCTGATTGGGAGATTATCTGCTTCTGAGCTTGAAGAATTTGGATCTTCTAGAGTTGTAAAGTTCGAACCTTCTTTTCATGCATCATCATCATCATCTACCAAAAAATGTGATTGGAAAGTCTTATATGAAAAATAATTGGAAGACATGAGGAAAGAGGATGAAAAATTGGAGAAACTTTAAGACTTATTTGCTAAAAGAGTACCTAAAGGACCGACAAGAAGTACGTATGAAGGAAAAGAACCTTTTAAATGTTTTGCATGTAATAAGATTGGTCATTTTGCATCTAGATGTCCTAAAAGGAATGCCAGATTTGAGGAAAGAGTTAAGAAATCATTTAAGCCTAACCATAATAGATATAGATTCAAGAAAAGTAAACAATGCTATATAGTGGATGAGGAAGGAGTAAGTGATGACTCTGGAGATGAACCAACAAAATATTTTGCTATTGGATCTGGCAATGGAAAGGAATGGGTGTTCTAATATTTAAAGGAAGATGAACTGAAACTGACTATCATGAATGAAGAAAAGGCCTTGGCAGCAAAAGTTGAAAATAAGGATGAATGGGTAATTGATAGTGGATACTCACATCATATGACTAGTGATAAGGGACAAATTTTATCCCTACAAGAATACAATGACGATCAAGTTAGATTCAGAGATGACAAAGGATGTATGATCAAAGGTAGAGGTATTATTTCTCTGGATGACAAGTATAATTTTGATAATGTCTCTTATGTAGAAGGTTTAAAGAATAATCTTTTGAGTGTTGGTCAATTGGTAGACAAGGGTTTCCAACTTTAGTTTAAATATAGAAAATGAAAAATCATTAACAAGACTCGTTTGGAGATTGCAACCAGTAGGTAATATCTTTCACTTGAATATTGGTAATAAGACATGTTTGATTGCTCATATTGATGAGAGTTAGCTATGGCATAAGAGGTTGTGTCATGTTAATTTTTATTGTATTGTTAAGATCACTTCAACTAAGGTAGTTAGAGATATACCTAAGATTATGAAGCCTCATAATCTGGTATGCAAGGAATGTCAATTGGGAAAGCAAGTTAAAACTTCTTTTAAGAGCATATTGATGGCATATGTATAGAGCATGATGACATGTTAATACTGTATGTTGTCATTGATGTCAATATGTTGAGTGAACCGGTATATTGAAGTTAAGCAATTGACAAAGAGAACTGGCATATGTGAATAAGTGAATTGGTATGTCGCAAAGAGAACAAGAGAACCTGTATGATCTTGTGAACCAGAACGAGAACTGGTATATGGAATGTTTTGTATCAAGGGTTCATATAGCATGACTACGGGTTGGTAATCTAAGTCTCATGGTTTCCGGTTGAAGTGAGCATTGTAATGGATGTCAGATCATGTCACCACGTTAGCTTTGTGCACGTGAAGGATCTTACATGAAGGAGATTGATCTTATCCACCTCGGGAATGTGTGAAGTCTCTACAAATGATGGAGAATGTCTTGAGATCTGTTCAAGATAGTTGTATTCAAATGCAAAGTGTTCAATGGTCAGGATTGAACTGACTAAATTATGCAACCTAAGTGTTTAGGGTTTAGGGTTAATGCTACCGACCTATCTATTTTCTATAAGGTCGATGTGGTGTTTCATGCCGAGGTTGTTGGCAAATGTTGTGTGTGTATCTATATGCAGAGATACATGATTCTTGCAAAACCATTTGAGAGGATTGATACCTACATAGTGTGTGTGTAGAAGGAAGGAACTAAAGCAGATCTGCATTAGCATTGAGTGCTATTACCAGATCATTGTTATACCTGTTGATCTCTAACCACTTCAACAGTTGGAAAATGCCGTAACTAGGTAGCTTTAACTAGCTTGTTGTAAATCCTTAAAGAGGGTGACTCAAAGCCATTGAGTTCATAAAATCCTCTAACAAGGTAGCCCTTAACAGGGTTTAACCCTTAACCAGGTATTCTAGCCATCCCTTAACCGGGTGATCCCTAACCGGATAGGTTTCTAATAGAACCTGTTGTAATAGTCTTTAACCAGACTAGGCTTCTAATAGCGCGGACCTCTAAGGAGTTCAAAAATAGATTGTGGGTATTCATCCCCATCGTGGTTTTTCCTAGTTGGGTTTCCATGTGATAAATATGTGTGTCATATGTGATGTCTTTTTTTATGTGATGCTTTGTTATTTTATGTCAAGTGGTGAATCATGTTGATCTAGCAAGTTATTATATTTTTGTTGATAGATTACCTGTCTATGCACAAGGGTAATGAGGAAGTGAGGGTGTCGATTATATGGTAAGATAAGTGTTTCTGGTTTATATCTTTCACAGTCTCATTGTGCTTAACTAGTAGTATTTTGGTTTATGACCGGTGTTAGTGATTGGTAGTCAAGTTCACCGTTTGTAGTCAAACCGGTTCAGGAAAAGTTTTTGTACCTGTACTGATTCACCCCCCTCTCAGTATCGGTTTGGTACTCATGATTCATCATTGTGTTATCAATTGGTATCAGAGCGTCCTCCAGGTCCTCTATGTTGTAAGCTTAACTGCTTGAGGGAAAGATCTTATTGTAATGATGAAGAGGGAAGATCCAAAATTCAACAAAGATAACTTTAAAATATGGAAGGACAGAATGAATATATACATCAAAAGAATGGGTGCTCAACATTGGAGCTATGTTGAGAATGTTTATGTTATCCCCACCGATACTCTCACCGATGACCAAAAGAGAGAGATATAGGAGAATGGGAAAGTCATGGAAGTCCTGATCAGTAGTTTATCTGGCATTGAGTTTATTGATGTCCAGGATAAAGAAAATCCCAAAGAAGTATGGGATACTCTTGAGAATATCTATAGTGGTGATGAGCATGTAAAACAAGCTAAGGAAGAAAGCCATGGAGGAAAGTTTGAAGACATGTAGATGGTTGAAGGAGAGACCATTCAACAATATGGAATAAGAATCAAAACTATTGTTCGAGATATCAAGAGTGAAGGTTGTAAAATGGAAGATTCCACTATTGTTAGTAAAGTTTTGAGATCCTTATTACTGGTCTATGCAATAAGGGTTGCTGCTATTCAGGAGTTGAGGTCAATAGACAAGACTAAGGTGTCTCTAGACTCCATCATTGCAAAGTTGACAGCCTATGAGCTAAATAGCTTTGATGGCAGTGTTCAAAAGACTAAATCAGCCTTTAGAGCATCTGTTGCACCATCTAGAAAAGGAAAAGAAGCTAGTACTAGTGGTGAACAAGGATAGAGTAGAGAAATGGATGACGAGGAGATCTTGGTGGAATTCGAAGCTCTTCTTGCTAAGAGACTTCCTAAGGGAACCAGTAAATACAGAGGTAAGTTTCCTTTGAAATGCTTCTCTTGTAACCGGATAGGACACATCACTATAAACTATCCTAATGGTGACAACAAGGACAAACCGGAAAGGTTCAAGAAATTCAAAGGAGGAAACCAAAGAAACTATTTTGTAGCAATTGATGATTGTGTCACAGTTGAGGAATCAAAAGATGAAGAAAATGAAGATATTGTGTTTGTTGCAGTCAAGGAGGATGTGTCAGACAAGAAGGCTCTTGTCTCTCACTTTGATAATTCCAATGAGTGGATTATTGATAGTGGTGTGGTCTGTTATTGTAATGATGCACCATGTATGGTAAAAGGCAGAGGGTCCATCTCTCTAAATGGAAAGAGCAGTGTTGACAATGTGTATTGGGTGGAAGGTCTCAGACACAATCTATTGAGTGTTGCCTAGCTGAATGACAGTGGACTCACTTTGAAATTCAAAAATGGAGTGTGCAAAATCAAAGGAAAGAATGGTGAACTGATGGCCACCACTATGCAAACCAAAGGTAACTTATTTCAGCTGAATGCAAATATAAGTAAATGTCTTATGGCTAAGTTTGATGATAGTTGTATATGGCATAGGAGACTCTGCCATGTAAAATTTGATAACATAGTAAAGGCTAGTAAGATCAAGGCAGTTAGAGGACTGTCGATGCTGAGCAAACCAGAAAATCCTTTGTGTAGAGAATGTTAATTGGGGAAAATGTCTTCCTCAACCTTCAAAGGTAAATCTTTCACTACTGACAACTTACTTGATCTTATGCATACTGATTTGTGTAGTCTAATGAAAACTAGGAGTGTGCAAGGAGATAGGTATTTTATGATTCTTACATATGATTGCTCAAGAATGACGTGGGTCACATTCTTGAAGGACAAGTCTGAAGCCTTTGGAAAGTTCAAAGCTTTCAGAGCACAGGTAGAAAAGGAAAGTGGTAGAAGAATCAAATGCCTTAGAACTGATCAAGGAGTGGAATTCACTTCCGGTGAATTCAACAAATATTGTGAAGAAAATGGCATCAAGAGGCAATTGTCTGCCCCTCGGACTCCACAACAGAATGGCCTAGCAAAGAGAAACAATTGGATTGTGGTTGAAGTGGCTAGAACTATGTTGATCCAAGGAAAGGTCACTCACACCTTTTGGAGAGAAGCGGTGAGCACTGTAGTCTACACAATGAACTAGGTACTCATCATGAAAGGAAAGGATTAGACTCCTTATGATTACTGGACCGGTAAGACACCAGTGGTAAGCTACATCAGAGTGTTTGGTAGTAAATGTTATATCAAGAGGAGTGAACATCAGAGCAAGTTTGATGCTAAATGTGATGAGGGAATATTCTTAGGGTATTCCACAAAGAGGAAATCTCTCAAATGTTTCAATAATAGGACTCATAGAATTGTTGAAAGAATCAATGTTAGGGTTGATGAAAACTCTGAGAAACCTAAAGAAACTGGTAGAGAGCATGTGGGAGATGAACTAGTAGTAACCTTCTAGGAACCGGTTGCAAATCAGCCCAGTACCAGTAATTGTGCTCCTACATCGATAGATGTTGATGCTGATGAAGATAAGGATGCTAAAGAAAAGCAAGAGGAAGTTGTTAAGAACATACCAAGGTATGTCAAACTTAATCATGATCCAAAGCAAATTATAGGAGACAAAGATGCAAGAATTCTTACAAGAAGAAAGGTCAGAGAAAGGTCATGTATGATCTCTGAATTTGAGCCTAAATTATTCAAAGAGGCACATAAAGATGAAGACTGGATCAAGGCAATGGAGGAGGAACTTGACTAGATAGAAAAGAATGGTACATGGTCTTTGGTACCCAGAATGGAGTATAAAAATGTCATTGGAACCAAATGGGTTTTCAGAAATAAGCTAAATGAGGATCGCACAGTGGTAAGGAACAAAGCTAGACTAGTATGTAAATGCTATGCCCAAGAAGAAGGAGAAGACTATGGAGAAACCTTTGCTCCAGTAGAAAGATTGGAAGGAGTTTGTATGCTTCTTGCATATGCAACTTTTAAAGGATTCAAGCTATACCAAATGGATGTAAAATCTACATTTTAAAATGGAATACTTGAAGAGGAGGTGTATATAGAACAACCAGATGGTTTTGCCCTATCAAAAGATAGTGACATGGTGTGTAGGCTACATAAGGCCGTGTATGGACTAAAGCAGGCACCAAGAGCATGGTATGAATGCTTGCATTACCAGCTTGTGAAGATTGGATTTGAAAGAACAAGTGAAGATAGCAATATCTACTTGACATCAGAAGGAGATCAGATTCTGATCTGCAAAGTATTTGTTGATGACATAATATTTGGTGGACATGACAAGATGAGTCATGACTTTGCAGATGAGATGAAAAAGGAGTTTAAAATGTCACTCATAGGCGAGATTAAGTTCTTCATCGGATTGCAGATTCAGCAAATGAAAAATGGAATCTTTATTACTCAGTCGAAGTATGTCAAAGAGGTGTTGAAGACCTTTGGCATGGAAGATAGTAAACCGGTTGGTACACCAATGGTGACTGGTTGTAAACTATCAAAAGAAGATGACCCAACATTAGTAAATGAGAAGGAATACCGATCAATAATTGGTAAGTTGCATTATGTAGTGCATAGTAGACAAGACATTGTACATGCAGTGGGTATTACCGCTCGGTTTTAGCAAAGCCTAAGAGAATCCCACTTGGTAGTAGTTAAGCGGATTCTTATATATCTGAAGGGAACTATTGACTATGGATTATGGTATCCATACAATGATGATTTCAATCTGAAAGTGTTCACAGATGCTGATTGGGCTAGTAATGTGGATGACTGGAAGAGCACAACCGATGGTGTATTCTTTCTCGGTGGTAGACTAGTCTCATGGATGACTAAAAAGCTGAGTTGTATCTCTCAGTCTACAACAGATGCGGAGTATGTTGCAACTTTTATGAACTACACCCGAACTATTTAGATGAAGCATGTATTGAATGGCTTCAAAGTTCTTGTATCTGAACCGGTAAGTATATTTTGTGACAATACAAGTGCAATTAACATTTCCAAGAATCCAATTTTACATGCTAGAACCAAGCACTTTGAACTCAAGTATCATTTCTTCAGGGAAAAGGTTCAAAACAAAGAGGTGGTATTGGAACATGTTTCCAATAAGGAGCAGTTAGTAGATATATTCACCAAGCCTCTACCAAAGGCTACTTTTACCTATCTTAGAGGTGAATTAGGGGTGCTACCCCTTCAAGAGGTAATCAAAAGGTTTATGCTCCACATCAGTCAGATCTTACTTTTCTATATCTTTTCAGGATTGATGTGCTGAAGGATGCTACTCCTCAGGGGGAGCAACATAGTGGAACAGGGAAACTTGTGCCTCCACTTTGGCATTTTTGTCAAAGGGGGAGAAGATTTGAAGTGGAAAATATATCTATAGTATTAAGGAGAAGATGTGATGCAGAAAGAAAGATATCTTTGTATATTTCCATCAATGCCAAAGGGGGAGATTGTTGGCATATGTACAAAGCATGAGGACATGTTAATACTGTATGTTGTCATTGATGGCAATATGCTGAGTGAACTGGTATATTGAAGTTAAGCAACTAACAAAGAGAACCGGCATATGTGAAAAATTGAACTAGTATGTCACAAAGAGAATAAGAGAACCGATATGATGCAGTGAACCGAAACTGGTATGTCAGAATGAGAACAGATATATGGAATGTTTTGTATCAAGGGTTCATATAGCATGACTACCGGTTGGTAATCTCAGTCTCATGGTTTTCGGTTGAAGTGAGCATTGTAATGGAGGTAAGATAGTGTTGCCACATCAACCTTGTGCACGTGAAGGATCTTGCATGAAGGAGATTGATCCTATCCACCTCAGGAATGTGTGAGGTCTCTGCAAATTATGGAGAATATCTTGAGATCTATTCAAGACAGATGTATTCAAATGCAAAGTGTTCAATGGTCAGGATTGAACCGACTAATTTTCTTAACCTAAGTGTTTAGGGTTTAGGATTTATGCTACTGACCTATCTATTTCCTATAAGGTCAATGTGGTGTTTCATGCTAAGGTTGTTGGCAAATATTGTGTGTGTATCTATGTGCAGAGATACGTGATTCTTGCCAGACCAGTTGAGATGATTGATACCTACATAATGTGTGTGTAGAAGGAAGGAACTAAAGTGGATCTGCATTGGCATTGAGTGCTACTACCAGATCATTGTGATACCTGTTGATCTCTAACCACTTCAACAGTTGGAAAATCCCTTAGCAGGGTAGCTTTAACTAGCTTGCTATAAACCCTTTAACAGGGTGACTCAAAGCCATTGAGTTCATAAAATCCTCTAACAAGGTAACCCTTAATAGGTTTTAACCCTTAACCGGGTATTCTAGCCATCCCTTAACCAGGTGATCCGTAACTGGATAGGTTTCTAACAGAATCTATTGTAATAGTCTTTAACTGGACTAGGCTTCTAACAGAGCGAACTTCTAAGGAGTTCAAAAATAGATTGTGGGTATTCAACCACACCGTGGTTTTTCCCAGTTGGGTTTCCATGTGAAAAATATGTGTGTCATATGTGATGTCTTTTTTTATCTAATGCTTTGTTGTTTTCTGTCAAGCGGTGAATCATGTTGATCTAGCAAGTTATTATATTTCTATTGATAGATTACCTGTCTATGCACAAGGGTAATGATCAAATGAGGGTGTAGGTTGTATGGTAAGATAAGTGTTTCTAGTTTATATCTTTCACAGTCTCATTGTGCTTAACTGGTAGTATTTTGGTTTATGACCAGTGTTAGTGATTGGCAGTCAAGTTCACTATTTGTAGTCAAACCGGTTCAGGAAAAGTTTTTGTACCTATACTGATTCACCCCCCCCCTCTTAGTACCAGTTTGGTACTCACTGTTCATCATTGTGTTATTACATACATGATAAATCTAATGATTTACTTGATTTGACTCACACTGACTTATGTGGTCCAACAAGGACTAGAAGATTTCAAGGTGATAGGTATTTCATGTTGATTACTGATGACTATTCTAGAATGATGTGGGTGACTTTTCTTAGGGAGTAGTCTGAAGCCTTTGAGAAATTCAAGATCTTTAAATCAAAGGTTGAAACATAAACTAGATTAAAAATTAAATGTCTAAGATCGGATCAAGGTAGTGAGTTCACTTCTCATGAATTTAATAGTTATTGTGAGACAAATGGAATTAGGAGGCAATTATCTGCACCTCGGACTCCTAAGAAGAATGGAGTAGTGGAAAGGAAAAACAAAACCATTTTGGATACAGCAAGATCTATGATGATGGAAGCCAAATTGCCTCACATCTATTGGAGAGAAGTAGTGAGTGCATCAGTCTAAACATTCAACAAAGTTCACATCAAAGGAGAAACTAGTAAGACCCCTTATGAATTATGGTTTGGACATACACCTACTGTTAAATATTTCAGAATTTTTGGAAGTAAATGCTATATGAAAAGAGATGATTCAATTGGAAATTTTGATCCTAGATGGGATGAAGGGATATTTCTTGGTTATTCAATTCAAAGCAAAGCATATAGATGTTATAAAAAAGGATTGTAGAAAATTGTGGAGAGTGCTATTGTGAAAGTGGATGAGTAATATAGAAATCAATCTATATCATACGACAGGGAACTGGCTGTGGAAATGATCATAACTGAACCGGCAATGCCTCAACCGGTACAAGAAATTGAGATAGTTACACTGGCACAATTAGAAAATTCAACTATGATTGATGATCAAAGAAGTGAACCTGAAGTTAAGAAGACACCAAGGTATGTAAGATTAAATCATTTTAAAGATCAAATCATTGGAGATAGGAATAAGGGAGTTATGACAAGAAGAAGACTGGAAAATGAAGAGGTGTCTCTTATTTCTCAAAGTGAACTGACATCTATTATTAAAGCTTGTAAAGATAAACACTGGTTGAAAGCTATGGAAGATGAATTAGATCAGATAGAGAAGAATGAGACTTGGAATTTAGTTCCCCGGCCTAAAAATAAGAATGTTATTGGAACTAAATGGGTTATTTGGAATAAATTGAATGAGGATGGTCAAGTTGTAAGAAACAAGGCTAGATTGGTTTGTAAACTATATTCTCAAATGGAAGGAATTGATTATGGTGAAACATCTGCACCTATAGCTAGAATTAAAAATTTTAGACTATTTATTGCCTATGCAGCTTATAAGAACTATAAGGTTTATGAAATGGATGTTAAATGTGCATTTTTCAATGGTGAACTTGAGGAAGAAGTATAAATTGAGCAACATGATGGATTTTCACTAATAGATGATAAAGATATGGTTTTCAGATTGAAGAAAGCTTTATATGGACTGAAATAAGCTCTTAGAGCTTGGTATGCAAGGTTGGATAAATATCTCTTAAAGCTTGGTTTTACTAAAGGTAGTGCTGATAGTAATTTATATTATAAGATAACTGATGATGATATTCTTATTACTAAAGTATTTGTTGTTGGCATTTTGATGATGTTTTGATTGTCATTGATGGACACACACTTTCTTGATGTATGAGTTATGCCCAATGGGTAATTGTTCCAACCGGTATTGTGTATTATTGAATGTATAAGTATTTAGACTATTGGTATGTAATGTCCCCTTTTTAGCGCAACATGATATGGGGTGTCGTTAGCCTATTCTGACATGGTCCCGAAGGCTAACAAGGACATTGATGGGATCCTGAGGTGTTTTGGCCTAGGTGTTTTCGATTTCAGGCCAATCGGTGCTGCTTTGACAAGGTTTCTAGACACTTACTATTTATAGTAAGTTAGTCTCCAAGCAGTGACTTGAAATTTTTAGTGTTTCCCTGGTTGGCATAACTATCAGTAAAAATATTTGAAGGCGACAATGATTTAAAGGGATTATCAACAATGTTTTAATATTTAACGATAAAGTGTAAAGTTAAATTAAATATTTAACTTTATTGTTATTTTATAAGGTTGGGAATATAAAGTAATGTTTAAAATATTAAAAGTTCCCTTTAATGGTACATTGTGGGAAATAATATTTTATTCTAATTGTATTATCCCACATTTAGGAAATGAAGTGTTTGCATCCAGGGAGAAGATATAAATGGAGGTTGAGAGCTCTCTTTTGGGATATGCTGGGATGAATTAATGTTATGCTGTTGGATTTCGTAGAAATCTGATTATTGGGCTTGGAGGACGGAATCCCTCTTTGCTATCATTCTCTTCGCTGTTGAAAGACACAGTCAGGAGGATTAATGGTGTTTTCATTCAGGAAACACATTGGGCTTCATTTGGTGCTCTCGCATGATGTTTTACAGGAGTTTGAAAGTGCAGATTTGAAAATAGTGTTTTGCTACAGTACCGCGTGAATAGTGATTTGCTACAGTACCGCGTGAATAGTGTTTTTGCTACAGTACCGCGTGAACAGTGATTTGCTACAGTACCGCGTGAACAGTGATTTTGCTACAGTACCGCGTGAACAGTGTTTTGCTACAGTACCGCGTGAACAGTGTTTTGCTACAGTGCTGCGTGAATAGTAAAAATGCTACAGTGCCGTGAATAGTGCAGCTACAGTGCATGAACAGTGTTTTCAGCAGGTTCTATACTTGTGGAGTCCAGGTTTGAATTTGTTTATTATCATATGGTCTGTAATATTCTTCAAATCTGATTTGTATGCTTGGAATTGGAATTAAATAAATACCATCAGCATTAATCCTCTTGTTTTTGGTATTTGATATGTCTGGTTATTTTTATATTGAATAAACTTTGAAAGTTTTACAATAAATATCAGTTTACCAAATTTATCCTATAGCAAATCAAGAACCAAAAAATCCAGTAGTCAGCTTGCACGCCAACTGTTTGACAAAATTACACTAAGTAAAAAGGACATAAATTTAGTACCGAACAGGGGGTGCCCATTACAGTGGTATCAGAGCAGAAGATTCTGCCATCTTGTGGGAAACTTTCACCAAAACATATTGCAGAAATAAAACAGGTCCAGAATGTATGATTGAGCATGCAACAGGGGCATTATAATTTTCGCAATACCAGGGCCAGACAAAATAGAAATCCGGATAGTCAGAGTGAGCAGTCTAGTTCATCTGTTCAGGTGGACATAGAATCCAGTCATACAGACATAGAGGAAATATTCTTCGAGCAGGACAGCAGTATGGGTGACCGAGATGAGAGGAATATCGTTCCAGATCAGGGGGAGGTAATGTTCAGACAGTTGCTGGGTACGTTAGAGCAAGGGCAGCGTATGCAGCAGGAACAGAATAGGCGAATGGACATGATGTTGCAGCTTATGGCTAGACAGATGGGCGTTAATATTAATCCAGGTGATGCCAACAATGGAAACAATAACAATAGGGGAAACGATAACAATAGGGGCAATGATAATAATGGAGGCCGAGGCAACAACAATGGCCCTGAGAATAATATTAATGGTAATAATGGACATGGCAACAATGGGAATGAGGCGGATAACTTTAGACACATTGCACGCCCAGCTCGAACAGCGAGCTCGAGACCTCTTCTACCCACCTTTCCACCTAGGGATCCGGTTCAACCAGTGAACGAACCGCAGATTACTGAGTTACAGGGTCAGTTCAGGAGGGACTGGGAGGCCAGTGGGCCCGAGTTTCAGGCAGATATTTCCCTCAGAGATTATATGGACTTGAGGATGAGACATATGCCTAGAGCAGGAGGGAGGAATCAGAATTTTGAGCTGAGGAAGAAAGTTGGAAAACTTTCCTTGCCTTATTATGATGCTTCAGGGAAGATGACTGCACGAGCTTGGGTGCAGAAGATAGATACATACTTGCAGCTAAATCCTATGCCTGAGGATGAGGCTATCAAGTATGCGGCTATGCATTTGGACGGCGTTGCGCATGAATGGTGGCATCATGGCATGGTGACTCTGGGGCATAATCAGATTACATCCTATGAGGAATTCACAGAAAGATTGATTGAGAGATTTGACACTAGGGATCTCGAGTTACATTTCAAGGAGCTAGCACAGTTAAAACAGTCAGGTTCAGTGGATGCTTACATCGCCGAGTTTCAGCGTTTGTCTGTACTTGTTACTGATATCTCTCCTAGGAGATTGGTGGTGTTATTTTGTGATGGGCTTGCTGATCCATTACGTGGTTGGGTGAAGGGACATGATCCACTCACCTTAGCAGAAGCAACTAAAAGGGCACGAGATTTAGCCCCTTCGGTATACAAAGGAAAATACCATTCAACAGATTCTTCCTACCGCAAGGACAAAGACAAAAAACCATTTCAGAAAGAGTATAACAAACCCAAAGAAGGATCCAAAGGACTAGACAGTGAAACCTTGAATGAACTTCGAAAGAAGAAATTGTGCTTCCAGTGTAGAGAGCCTTGGGACTTATCTGATAAATGCCCTCTCAAGGCTAAGGCAAATCAAATGGAGTATTTTTCAGCAGAGGAGTCAGAGTCAGAGGGGGAGGATCAGCACTCCGATTCAGATGAGGGTAACACGATAGAGGAGAGCAGCATTCCTAAGGATGATAGATCGTTGGCACGCTTGACAGGGGCCCAAAAGGCAATCACATTTAAGGTTAGGGGCACTATCCAGGGGCAGAAAGTGATATCTCTCATTGACACTGGGGCTACACATAACTTTATAGATACACAGTTGGTAGCCAGGAGAGGTTTACAGACAGAGGAGCATGATGGTTTTAGAGTCATGGTGGCTAATGGCCAAAAGCTGTTATGTACTCAGAAGGTTTCAAATCTTCACATTAGATTTGGAGATGGTTATGAGTTGAAAGATGATTTCTATGTTGTGGACATGGGAGATTACGACGTCATCCTCGGTATGACATGGATGGCATCGCTGGTTGAGTTCACTTTCAACCTAGCGAAGTTGGAAATGAGGTTTCAGCATGAGGGTAGGACTGTTGTACTCAGGGGACTTTCAGATGGGAGTTGCAGGGTAGTCTCTTTGAGGAGAATGGAGAAACTTTTTCGACATAATGACATAGAGTGGGCGACAGAGTGCTTAGTTATGCCAACTTCACCGGAGCCTCGAGTGAAGAGTTATCCACCAGATATACAGGAGATTCTTGACAGGCATGCCAAGGTATTCAGTGATATTCCTCACGGGGTTCCTCCTAACAGGGGTGCGGAGCATGTTATTGAGCTCGAGGAGGGAGCCAAACCAGTGATGATCACTCCTTATCGTCATCCTAAGAAACATAAAGATGAGATAGAGAAGGCAATTAAGGAGTTGTTGGAAATGGGGCACATTAGGCCTAGCAAAAGCCCCTTTGCTTCAGCTGTAGTTTTGGTAAAGAAGAAGGATGGGACGATGCGCATGTGCATCGATTACAGGGCATTGAATAAGAAAACAATTAAAAACAGGTATCCCATTCCTAGGATTGATGAGCTGATTGATGAGTTGCATGGGGCATGCTTCTTCACTAAAATTGATTTGCGATCTGGATACCATCAGATCAAGATGAGAGCAGAGGACATTGAGAAAACAGCCTTCCGATGTCACTATGGCCACTTTGAGTTTATGGTTATGCCATTTGGACTAACCAATGCACCCGCTACATTTCAGAGTTGTATGAACCAGGTATTCAGGGAGCAGTTGAGGAGATTTGTCTTGATCTTCTTTGATGACATCTTGGTCTTCAGTAAGACCTGGGAGGAACATTCACAGCATTTGGAGGAGGTATTATCTATCCTAGAGAGAGAGTCTTTGTATGCCAAGGAGTCTAAGTGTGAGTTTGGTATGACAGAATTACTATACCTTGGGCATATTATTAGTGTGGATGGTGTTCGGGTTGATCCCGAAAAGATTAGAGCTATAGTAGATTGGCCTACTCCCACAAACCTCACACAGCTTAAGGGGTTCTTTGGTTTATGCGGGTTTTACAGGAGGTTTGTTAAGGGGTTTTCACAGACTGCAGCACCTTTGACAGACCTCACTAAAAAGGGAGCCTTTGTATGGACAGAAGCAGCGCAACAATGTTTTGACCACTTCAAACAAGTGATGTCATCTTGTCCGGTTTTAGCTCTACCAGATTTCACGAAGCCTTTTGAACTTCAGTGTGATGCTTCAGGTGATGGGATAGGGGCAGTATTGATGCAGGAGAAACATCCCATTGCATTCGAGAGTAGGAAGCTTCGAGGTGTTGAGAGGAGCTATTCTATCTATGACAGGGAGATGTTGGCCATAATGCATGCATTGGCCAAATTCCGATCATACTTAGTAGGTGGACGGTTTGTGATCAAAACTGATCACAATAGCATAAAATATTTTATGAGCCAGCGTGATCTTAATGACCGGCAACAGAAATGGGTTACTAAATTGCAGGCTTATGACTTTGACATAGAGTTTGTCAAAGGTAAGAAAAACGTGGTGGCTGATGCCTTATCTCGGAGACCTCACTTATGTGCTCTGGCAGAGATTTCAGGAGATTGGAGAGATCAGATTATAGCAGAGTATGTCGGAGATGCTTGGGCTTCCGGATTGATTTCAGGTACTATACAGGATGATCGCTATGAGGTGATAGATGGATTGATCAGAGTTCAAGACAGGGTTTATTTGATTCCGTCATCACATTTGAGAGAGGTGATACTTAAGGCATTTCATGATGCACCCACAGCTGGGCATCCGGGGATCTTCAAGACCTACAGGCAGATCCGAGAGCGGTTCACATGGAGAGGGCTCAAGGATGATGTTCAGAGGTATGTCAGGGAGTGTGCGGTTTGTCAACAGAATAAGGGAGAGCACACATTTCCTGCAGGTTTATTACAGCCCTTGCCCATTCCAGATAGGAAATGGGAAAGTATTTCGATGGACTTCATCACTGGTTTACCACGAGTGCAGGGAAGGGATTGCATCTATGTGGTGGTGGACCGCTTGACGAAGTTCGCTCACTTCTTTGCTATTCCGTCCATTTACACAGCAGCACAGGTGGCAGATCTTTTCTTTAGAGAGATATTCAGGTTACATGGGTTGCCCAGATTCATTGTCAGTGATCGGGATAGTAAGTTTATGAGTGTTTTTTGGCAGGAGTTGTTTAGGTTGTGTGGTACAGACCTTACACCTAGCACTAGTTATCATCCGCAGACAGATGGGCAAACAGAGATTGTGAATAAATGGGTGGAGGGATATTTGAGGAACTATGTAACTGCACAACAAAAAGCTTGGGTCAGATGGTTGCATATGGGAGAGTATTGTTATAACACCACTTATCATATGTCCATCAGGATGACTCCTTTCATGGCACTCTATGGTTATGATGCACCTAGCTTCATGGATTTAGTTTTGGGGGACAGCAGAGTGCCCAAAGCCAAAAACTTATTGCAGGATAGTCAGGACATCCTGAAAGTGCTCAAGGAGAATATACAGCAGGCCCAGAATCAACAGAAATTGTACGCTGATCAGCACCGAATAGAGCGCAGTTTCGAGGTAGGGGATATGGTCTACTTGAGGCTACAACCATATAGACAGTCATCACTCAAGAAGAGCGGAGCTGAAAAGTTGAAGCCTAGATTTTATGGTCCCTACAGGGTGATTCGCAGAGTGGGCGAAGTCGCCTATGAGCTTGAGCTTCCAGAGGGCAGTCGGGTGCACAATGTGTTTCATGTGTCTAGGCTTAAGAAAGCCATTGGTCAGAGTGTAGTGCCTTCTGCAGATTTACCCCCTTTGGATGAGGAGGGAAAGCTTGTGTTAGTACCCGAAGCTATTCTGGATATCAGGGAAAGGACACTCAGGAACAGAATCGTTAAGGAATACTTGGTGAAATGGAGAGACCTGCCAGATGAGGATGCTACATGGGAGAATGAGCAGGTATTGCAACATTCAGGACCGAATTTGCTTGAGGACAAGCAATTTCAAGGGGGGCGGACTGTAATGTCCCCTTTTTAGCGCAACATGATATGGGGTGTCGTTAGCCTATTCTGACATGGTCCCGAAGGCTAACAAGGACATTGATGGGATCCTGAGGTGTTTTGGCCTAGGTGTTTTCGATTTCAAGCCAATCGGTGCTGCTTTGACAAGGTTTCTAGACACTTACTATTTATAGTAAGTTAGTCTCCAAGCAGTGACTTGAAATTTTTAGTGTTTCCCTGGTTGGCATAACTATCAGTAAAAATATTTGAAGGCGACAATGATTTAAAGGGATTATCAACAATGTTTTAATATTTAACGATAAAGTGTAAAGTTAAATTAAATATTTAACTTTATTGTTATTTTATAAGGTTGGGAATATAAAGTAATGTTTAAAATATTAAAAGTTCCCTTTAATGGTACATTGTGGGAAATAATATTTTATTCTAATTGTATTATCCCACATTTAGGAAATGAAGTGTTTGCATCCAGGGAGAAGATATAAATGGAGGTTGAGAGCTCTCTTTTGGGATATGCTGGGATGAATTAATGTTATGCTGTTGGATTTCGTAGAAATCTGATTATTGGGCTTGGAGGACGGAATCCCTCTTTGCTATCATTCTCTTCGCTGTTGAAAGACACAGTCAGGAGGATTAATGGTGTTTTCATTCAGGAAACACATTGGGCTTCATTTGGTGCTCTCGCATGATGTTTTACAGGAGTTTGAAAGTGCAGATTTGAAAATAGTGTTTTGCTACAGTACCGCGTGAATAGTGATTTGCTACAGTACCGCGTGAATAGTGTTTTTGCTACAGTACCGCGTGAACAGTGATTTGCTACAGTACCGCGTGAACAGTGATTTTGCTACAGTACCGCGTGAACAGTGTTTTGCTACAGTACCGCGTGAACAGTGTTTTGCTACAGTGCTGCGTGAATAGTAAAAATGCTACAGTGCCGTGAATAGTGCAGCTACAGTGCATGAACAGTGTTTTCAGCAGGTTCTATACTTGTGGAGTCCAGGTTTGAATTTGTTTATTATCATATGGTCTGTAATATTCTTCAAATCTGATTTGTATGCTTGGAATTGGAATTAAATAAATACCATCAGCATTAATCCTCTTGTTTTTGGTATTTGATATGTCTGGTTATTTTTATATTGAATAAACTTTGAAAGTTTTACAATAAATATCAGTTTACCAAATTTATCCTATAGCAAATCAAGAACCAAAAAATCCAGTAGTCAGCTTGCACGCCAACTGTTTGACAAAATTACACTAAGTAAAAAGGACATAAATTTAGTACCGAATAGGGGGTGCCCATTACATGGTATCTTGTAGAAGATGTTTATCGGTCATAGATTGACTAAAGAGCTCAAGTAGTATGGAGACCTTAAGCAGTATGGTGATCCCAAGCGGTTCGAGGATAGCAAGCGGTACGAAAGACCCAAGCAGTAGTTAAATTTTGATCGGAACACTATGATCTACCAGTCTTCATTTTTTACAACCGGTAATCAGTATATTGTATTAAATGGTATTACTCTGTGATGAGTTACCAACTGGTATTTCTATAATGTGTGATGAGTTATCATCCACCAACACTTTGGTGGTGATTTTGTGTCGTATAACCAAATGTGTCTAGATGCACTAAACCTAGGAACTTGTAGTCTAATCCTATTGGACTGACATGAAATCAGTTTCCTTTATAAGGACATCATGTCTAGGGTTTGAATGTATTATGTGTAAGAGATTTGTGATAGAAAAGGTAATGTTCGATCATCATAGAAGAAGATTAGGTCTATGTAGAGTGTGGAGATATTGAAGACTTAAGTAGTGCTGAAATGCATTAACAATGAGTTGTCAAGGATCTAACTAGGCATACTGTGCTAGTATCTAGATCACTCACTTGTTGATTACTAATATCTTTGACAAGTCTGAAACCCTTAACCGAGTAGGCCCAACAAAGCCTTTGTAAATCCTCTAACAAGGTGGTTCACAACTATGGATCGGAAATCCTCAAACAAGGTAGTCTTTAATAGGAATTATCTCCTAATAGAGATCTAGATTTCTAACAGGATCTATTCTAGTGAATAACATTCTATGACTTTAACCGTTCTGACCTTAACCGGTCCGGTTTCTATTCTGTAGATAGTTACTTGTGAGTTTCTGCATACTGTTGTTTTTCCCATTTGGGTTTCCACGTCAAATATCTTGTGTTATGGTGATTGTGCTGTTGTGGGTGAATGCTTTGTTTGCTATTTGGTTTGCATTTATCTTAATTAGTTTATTAGTAAATCTTTTGTATCGGTTATCTACTAAACTATTTAGAAGTTTGTTTAAAGTATTTTTTTGTATACCAATTGACGCCCCCCTCTTAGTATTCATCAATTGATATCAGAGCCAACCATTCTATAAGTCTAACCACTTAGAAGGAGATATGGGGGAATACAGTGTGAGGGAACTTACTCATCATCTCACTAAGACTAAGAGAGCCTATGATGAACTCAAATTCAAGTATAAAGCCTCTTTGGCCAAAAGAATAGAGCATGCTGAAAAACTGATGGAACTCACTGAAAATAGCTCTTTTGATGAAGCAGGCATGGATGCCCTAGTTGAAGAAGTTGAAAAACTAAATGAATCTAAAGCCAACCTAAGAAGAGTGTTGGAAGGACTGACTATTAGAATGAGTCAGGAGCTTGAGAATAGGAGGAAAGCTGAAGATCTGGTAAAACACAAAGATGATGAGATCTCCAAGCTGAAGCAAGAAATCAGTACCCTTACCGCTCATCTCCAAGAAAGTAAAGTGGAAAAAGAAGAAATGCAAGGTGAAATAAACATGACTATCTCTGAGAATGCAACCTTGATGGAATCCAATGCTGCTATTTTCAAGGAACTTACAAAGTCAAAGGAGATACATGCTAAATTCAATCAGACTACTGCTAAGCTAGAGCAAAAGCTAGAATCGACAAAATTGGTAAAGAATACCACTGGACTTGGTTTCTTTGGGTATGAGGAAGGTGAGACCTCTAGAACAAAAATTGAAGCATCAAAGAAGAAACCAATATCCAAGGATAAAGGGAAGAAAAAATTTAAACTTGTTTTCTTTAATTGTCTCAAAGAAGGACATACTGCTAATGTGTGTAGAAGCAAGGCCTACAACAATTTTCCTTATTTTCTATACAATAAACCTAGATTCAATAGATTAAATGGAAACTATTATGCATGCAACAAGTTTGGGCATAGAGAATTTGAATGCGAGTCAGTTTTGCACAACACTAAGAGATATCCTCCAAGGACTCAAGGAGTTATCTTGGAACCCTTTGTGATCTAGAATCGCAACTGGTAAAATACCTATGACCATCGGTCAGGTGGATATCAAGCGGCAACTGGTTGGAGAGGAACTTGTTTGATCTATCGTGGTAGCGGTCACAGTGCTGTAACATGCAGAAGGAAGAATGGAAGTATGAATAATGGACCATGGAGAACACCTGGAATGGTATGCTATCATTGCAACAAACTGGGACATATTGCCAGAACCTGTAGACTAAGAAAGAACCTATCGGATGATATACCAATCACTACAGAAGGGAAGATTGATGTTGAAACCGTTCAAACAGAAATGAACAAAACATGGAAAAGGAAACCAAAAGAAGTGTCACAAGATGAACCAGTTTCTATACCTAGTGTGGAAGTCTCTGAACTGGCAAACTAAACTTTGAAAAGCTTAGGGAGAACATATCGGTGAAATATTTTGAACCCCTAGTTTATATCAGTAAAGACCTTAACCGGTATATTTTACTTGTCAATCAACAGAAGATTTGAAGCAGTAAAAGCCAAAATTAGGGTTTGAACCCTAGCAGTGATGCATTTATTACGGTCGCTAAGAGTTGTTTAAAAGGGATTTTCATCGTCATTTTCTCTTATCAGTTTTTTAGAGAAGAATTTTCAAGAGTAGAAAAACAAAGAGTGATTCGTCTAATGATTCAAAGTAAATTAAAAAATCTTCCATAGGAATCCAGCGATCTTTTCCAATCATCAAGGGAAGAACACTAAGCGGTAATCCAACAACTAAAGTGGTGCATTGTGGGTGACATTGGCAAACCCTAAATTCTGGATTGTGAAGGTATTTCTCAAATTTCTATCTTATCATGGCTTTTGCATTGCACTCTAGTTCTAGTGCACCTATAGATTCAGCTGAATTTATTCAAAAGAAAATGAAATACAATGCCCTATCCCAAATACCCGCTGGAGTTATTGTCAAGGAAGATATTTCAACATATATTGATTGTAAATTGGAAGACCTAGGATCCCTGGTGATTCATTCCCAGCTAAGTTTGTTCTATGGGGATGATAAGAAGATCAAACCAAAGTAGAGTGTCCTTGAGAAGATGAAACTGCATAATGCAGTATATTTTTTGGAAGAGTTCAGAGAAGATCATATCTGCATCATCCTCAGCAGAGTACATGGTGATAAGATGTACCTCGAGCACACGCATGACATCACACTGGAAGCAATTCATATCGTCACTAGTTTCTGCAATATTGGAGAGGTACTAGCTCTAAGGAAGGTCACCAAAACTGAAATGACCAAGCTCACCAGTTCTATGAGTGACCAACGGGCGATGACCGTCAACACCATCAAATATGATCTAGTGAAATATGATTGCATGGTGATTGGTTACTGGATATTCTATGCCAGCATAATGAATTATGTCCCTATTGTTGTGGTGAATGCTTCTTACAAAATGATCAAGGAAGACACCACATTTGATCTTTGTACCTGTCTACAGAAGCAATTTCTATTGAACCTGAAGTCCATCAAAGAAGACAATGCTCTAAGGTTCAAGTTTGGACAACTCCTGGTCAGTTTATTCTTCTACTTTCAAGGTTATTTCCCTGGAGTAGGTGATGTGCAATGGTCTGCTGACCTACTGGTCTCTAGACAAATCAACAAAAGTCTACAAATAGTAGGAACTAGATATCCTGAGGTTCTTAACAAATATTTTGATGAATTTAAGAAGAAAATGAGCCAGAGAATGAGGATATCTAATGATATTGTGAAGAAGTAAAAAGATGACATCTTCTTCACAATAAAGGTAGATGAATGCATAATGGAATCGGTGGAACCGAGAAAGGAAGTAGTTGAACCTATGGGTTATGAAGTGGTGAATGACATTTTGATTGGGTATGCCTCTACCCTACTTGCCTCACCATTGGATGCTAAGAAAAAGAGAACCGGTACCTACTTGGAGAGGGTCACACCAGTTGAAGAACCAAAATAGAAAAAGGATAAAGCAGTGCCATCGGTATCTGCACCAGTTACCTCTACTAGTCCAAAAGTGACCAAGCAGTCACTAGTTAAGAATAAACCTGAGGTTGTTCCAGCCAAAGTCTTTAAGAGGAAGCAAAAAACCAAAACCATCTGACCGAAGTCAGAGGATACTGAACTGGAAATTCAAAAGAAGACAAGACAATCAAGCAAGAAGGTGAAATCTATCGGTAATGTTCCTGCAACTTCAACACTAGTAAATATAGAAATTTCCTCTTATAAGCCAATGACACATTGTCAAAGGACTATTAAGAATATTAGGAGAAAAGTTATTGATGATCTAAAGGAGTATTTTGATGATTTTAATGATAATGAAAAAGAAGAAGTAGAATAGGAAGTCATCAAGTATTGATGTGTTAATGATCAGTTGCCATCTGAGATTAGATCGGTTACAACAGATTCTTTGTACAATTATCTAGATAACAAATGGTGTATTTCCATTGAGAAAGAACAGGAGATAAGGGAGAATATGTTTGCACAATACTTTCTTGATGCCTCAAATTAAGAATTATTTGAAATAATGGAATGCACAAAGGCATATTCTTCATGAGGAGGAGAAGACTCGGGCTACTAGAAGGTAGATTGTTTGAAGTGGAAAAGGACACACATGTACATGCTAAAGCTACTGTTAGAATGCATCAAGTATCTGAAGCTGCTAAGCAAGCTGATAAAGCACCTCATCTATCCTCAAGCCAACAGGATGAGGCATTTGATAGTGAAGGTGAAAGAGTGATAGAACAAATTGACACTATTGATGTGGAGGCTTTAGATATTGAGGATGTCACTCTGGACAAAGAAAAAGAGAAACAGGATAAGGAACAAACTGAGAAAGAAAAGTAGTACAAAGAACAAATGAAGAAAGAGAAACAAGATAAAGAAAAAGAAGAAAAAGAGAAATATGACAAAGAGGAAGAAAAGAAGAAAGATGAAGAAAAGAAGAAAGAGGAAGAGAAGAAGAATGAGGCTTTAGATATATACAGACAATAAGCCTTTGTATATCCTCTAACAAGGTGGTTCACAACTGTAGTCTTTAACATTACTTATCTCCCAATAGAGATCTAGATTGCTAATAGGATCTATTCTGGTGAAGAACATGTAATGACCTTAACCAGTCCGGTTTCTATTTTGCAGATAGTTACTTGTGAGTTTCTACTCACCATGGTTTTTCCCATTTGGGTTTCAATGTCAAATATCTTGTGTTATGGTGATTGTGTTCTTATGGGTGAATTCTTTGTTCGCTATTTGGTTTGGATTTATCTTAACTTATTTATTAGTGAATGTTCTATACTAGTTATCTGCTAAACTATTTAGAAGTTTGTTTACATTATTTTTTTCTATACTAATTCACCCCCCTCTCTTAGTATTCATCATTTGTTGATGATACCATTTTTGAAGGAGAAGATAAATTGTGCATGGAATTTTCTAACAATAAGAATAAATTTTAAATGTCCATGATTGGTGACATGAGATTTTTCTTAGGTTTGTAGATTACTCAAACTGACAAAGACATTTTAATCTGTCAAACTAAGTATCTGAGGGAATTGTTGAAGAATTTTGTTATGGATAATTTCAAACCGATAAGTACTCCTATGGTGACAAGTGAGAAATTATCTATCAAGGATACTTCTACACTGGTAAATATGACAAGGTATAAATCTATGACTAGTGGTCTGATATATTTAACTCAAACTAGACTGGATATTATGAATGCATTAAGTATTGTTTTAAGATATCAAAGTAATCCTAAATAAAATCATGAATGTGCAATAAAGAGGATATTCTAGTATTTGCAAGCAACAACCGAATATGGCTTATGGTATTCTAAAAATGATTTCACTTTATGCACATATATTGACTCAGATTCGGCAGGAGATAATGATGACAGGAAGATCACTTCTGGTGGAGATTTCTTTCTTGGAAAGAAATTGGTTTCATGGATCAGCAAAAAATAGTCATGCATTTCTTTATCTACAACAGAAGTTGAGCATATTGCAGCAACAACCAATTGCACTCAAGTCTTGTGAATGAAGCAAATGTTGAAGGATATTAGGGTAAATTGTAGTGAACCAATAGTTATCTACTCTGATAACTCTGTAGCTATTGACATGTCTAAGAATTTGGTATTTCACTCTAAGACTATGCATATATCAATAAAGTGTAACTTTTTGAAGGACAAGGTAGAAGGAAAGGAAGTCAAATTGGTGTATATGAACACTAAAGAATAGATTGTAGATATATTCACTAAACCACTGTCTAAGGAATCATTTAAGTATTTGAGAGACAAGTTAGGGGTTTCTACCCCTCCAATAGACACTTGATTGATGCAATTTATCATCAGTCTAGAATGCATTATCAGAGATATTATTCATTCCGACACTGATGAGTGGTGCTAGTACTTAGGGGGAGTAGTCATCCTTGAGATCAAGACATTTATATTCTTTCTTTGATATTTGTGTCATATTTCTGGCATTGATGTCAAAGGGAGAGAGATAGTGATGTGAAAAATAAATTCAAAACTTCACAGAGATATCATTCACAGAGGGAGAGTTATTGATATTCAGGAGATTGTTGGTTGTCTTCCATAGGGGGAGACTTGTTTGGCATTTCTTGGTACTTAGACGTTTTTCACATTTAGTATTTCTCTCAATGCCAAAGGTGGAGATTGTTAGCATTATAGATGAATTGATTATGTGTTACATTGATGTTTTCATATTAATGTCAACACTAGTTGTTATGGTTTTGGTTACCGGTAGAAGATCCGGTGTTACCAATAGAAGAGACTATCTGTTGAACACTTCCAGCATGTTTGGATCAATAGAGTATGTTTGATTTTATGTGTTACATGTTCTGGAGTATGCTTTGGTTAGTTGGTATTTACTTTGTAATCGGATGCTATCATACACTCTTGTAAACCCTTACTGGCATTGGTTTAAGGTTTAATGGGAAGAGCTTTCAATGAGAAATCTTGACAGGATGTATAAGTGGTGTTGGTGTAGATTTTAGGATGATTAGGATGTTCTTTGATTGTGCTTCAACTTCTTGAAGATATTTCATTGGTATGGTGGACCCATAATAGGTCTGGTATGTATCTAGGTTATGAACCAGTATCATGTTAACGTGTACTCTACACATTACCGGGCTGTTTCAAGATATTTTATGGATTGATTATTGTTGTTTGGTCTTAAGCCAACATGGCATATCATTGTAATATGGATTTATGTAATTATCTTATTGTAATATCTTTTAGGTGGCTGACCTAATTGGTTTAGGCCTTAGGGTTGTTATAAAATGATGTAAGATATCATTGTAGATCATAGTATGGGATTATGGAATAAATGTTAATGGTCTTCAAATGTAATATAATATGCGAAGGACATTTTGTCAATCATAGGTGATTGAATTGGGATTAAGGAAGAGGTCAAATGCCTTCGATATTGAGCTTAACCGACACTATAATCTGGCATGGTAGATGTTATCTCTGGTAGTTGATTATTCTAGATTGTTGTCCATTTATGTTGAGATGGTTGTTGCCTCTTTGTAGTCAGTGAGGCTCTTTTGTAATGAGCAATACACTCTAGGCAATGTTCCTTCCTACATGTGCATGCCCCTCATTGTATCACATACTTTCCGCAAAAGTATCATCTGACTGTGGGTAGGCTTCCCACAGTGGTTTTTCCTTTTCTAGGTTTTCCACATAAAAATCATGGTGTTATGTGGTATGGTTGCATTGTGTTGATTATTTGTTTCATTGTTAATTTTTATTCCTTACCAGTATCTGTTTCTGCTTTACCAGTACTTAATCTTGTTAAAGGTTATTAAGTGGATTAAATGATATAATTTGTTAACAATTGATTCACCCCCCCTCTCAGTTGTTCACTGGTTATCGTAACACATTTAGGATTAAAAGGATTAAGTTTGGAAACAACTTATTCACCCCCCTCTTAGTGGAATCTTGCCTTCTACAATTGGTATTAGAGCCTAGGTTCTTGGTTAGATAATATTTCTCTAGCTTGGGTATATTTTGGTTTGTGAACACAATGGTCCATTTTGTATCAACCCCTTCTCCGGTATTTGATGGGTCAAAATTTTCCATTTGGAGTTGTAGGATGGAGTTCTACCTGTCCTCATTAGGTGTTGATGTCTTGATGTTAGTTATTAATGGTCTCTCTAGTCCGTTCAATCCTTCCACCTATCCTGAAATAGAAAGAAGATATATGTGCAATGTTCAAGCCATGAAATCTATACTTAGTGGGCTTACCGGTGATGTTTCTTCATAGGTGGATAGATGTAAATCAACAAAAAGCCTATGGGATATATTGAAGAAACTTTATGGCAATGAACCTAGCACTATAGAAATGGAACACATGACTTTGTAGATGAAGATAGATTAGTTAGTAGAAGCAGAATGATGAAGAAGAAACCCACCTCTTCATGGCTCAAGAGATAGAAGGTGAGATGTACACATTAAAAATGAGCAACATAGATCAATCCTACCTGTAAGATGTTTTTTGCACTGATGGTGAAGATGAAGAAGATGATGAAGCTCAAGTTGATCTTGAAGGTGAAATGGTAAGTACCCTAGAAGAGCTGAAAAGTGTTAAAAATGAAATTAAGAGTTACAAAAAATCAGTTCATGAAGAATGCAGCCAGTTGAAAATCTACCTTGAAGAGTCAAACAAAAATATCAGCATGTTGACAACTCAACTGGAAGAAGAAAAAGGAATGACTGATGAGATGAATTCAGTCTTTGATGCTAAGGAGAGAAGATGTAAGGAGATAGAGATAGAAATGGAAACAAAAGGTAAAGAGTGTCAGAATCTGAAGGATGAAATAACAAAGTTGTCAATGGAGTTCGAAAAGTGCCAAGAATATGAGCTCAAGGTGAGGATCCAATTTGATGGCAGTAGTGATGCCTTAGATAAATTGTAGACACCTAAAATTGTCATGTCTAATTAAATAAATATCTTTATTTATTTAATTATTTTTAGCCTAATTCTTCTATTAATTAAATAAATCTTTATTATTTAATTAATTCATTTATCCTCTTCTAGCCTTATTTCTCATTTAATTAAATACATTTATTTATTTAAATTATCCTTTTCCTAAATTAAATAAATATCTTATTTATTTAATTATCCCACTACTTCTATTAATTAAATAAATATTTATTTAATTAATTAATTCATTAACCTTTTCTACCTATGACACATGTCATTCATCTCTTAATTCATACACTACCTACCCCTTTCATTATTTTCTTATTTTCTCTACCTACCCTCTAATCATAGCCGATCTCTTTTATGCCTCTCAATCTTATCCCTCCATTTCATATAGTGTGTTCTATATAAGAGGATACTTCCTTCATTATCAACCCTAATCAATCATTCTATTCAACTATGCATTGTAATTAGTCAATGTACACACATCCTATGCATTCTATTCAAGCAACCTAGCATTCAATCTTTCATATGCAATCCTACTTGCAACCACATTTCCGTTCTTTGTTGATCTCTTGTGCACACATAAAATTTGAGAGCAAATATATCAAGCAAGATCAATGGAGATAGGAAGAATGAAGATCCAAACCCTATTAGACATGTGATGGTATAATCTTTGTGATTTCATTTGATTTGCATTGTCTTAGGTAATCTTCATATGTTATGGTGGATCTTTGTTGTTGTTAGGCTAGGGTTTTGTGGTTGAATTCATTTAGTCTTTCAATATTGTTGTTTTCATTTTCACCATATACATTTTGGCACGCTCGGTGGGACTCTTTTCCCTTTTGCATTTAACATCTTTTGTTGCAAGATTTTTGTATTTTGAAGTTGCAGATCTGACATTTCCAACAAACTTTTTGATATTTTCGTGTCTACATGCTTTTGGATCATGTTTTTGGATTTTCTGCCTAGTCTATGACATCTGGAATTGTGTTTGCGCCCTCGACAATATTTTATTTTTTTGCAGATTTCAGGAAATGCATCTATGTTCCCTAGTCATGTATGTGAAGTCTTCAAGAACATCTGCATCTAGTAGCCATGTATGTGTTCTGGAACCGCATCTGTGTCGGATCTAAGTGCATCTACAAAGTTATATAGCATTTGTGTTTCTGATAACCGCGTCTGTGTGAGGTTGTTACATTTTGGGTTTCTTTGATTCGGTTTTTCGTCATTTGGGTTTTCAGATCTGGTTTATTTTGAGCTAACATCTTCAGATCTAGCTAACAAAATTGGTGCAGCTTGTTTTGGAAAGAAAAATCATTTTGATTGAAGGCCCCTATTTCACAAAGTCTTTTGGATCTAAAATACACCTAACTTGTGTGCTTGTAGGAAGGGGTGATCATTTGAAACAATCCAAACTACTAATAGATCTTTGTTGAGGATTTTGGCAAGGGTTTTTTATTTTTATTGTGTGCCTTATTTTCATAGACTAGCAAACACTTCAATTGGTGCACTAAAATTGAACCATTACCTTTTGTGTCTTGAGCAATAGGCTCTTTTTGTTTAATCTTTAGAGGGCCTATGTCCCTGTGTGGTCATCAGGACTACTAGTGAGGAGAGAATGACCCAAGTGGTAGCAAGGAAAACCCACCTCTTCTGAACCACTATATACAACTGTATCCATGGTGAAAAATATGGATAACGTGTGCTGATTAGTTTATACCGACACTATGTCTCCCCATAAACCCATTTGATCAAATTTATTTGATCAGTTGTAGGGTGTAACCCCTACCGGCTGGGAGCCTTCTGTATTTACAGAGCTGAAAGTGTCACATGTATGGCCACATGAGCTAATGCCCTTACTAGCACCTTTTTGTTTTAGAAGCCAAAATCATTCTAGTTGTTGGGGCAGGAGGTCGGACCTCTGGTAGCAGCCCACACACATACGGTTCTTAGTAGAGATACAAAGTTCACCATGAGGAGTTTTCGTGGGGACTAATGCTTGGCTACCTCAAGAAGTGAGTGCCGAGGGTGGAGCCAATGGGGTCAAGCATCTAAGTTGTTAGGGTTTCAAGCAGATCTAAAGCAAATATGAACTAACAATTATATGCAAATTTAAATACAAAAGATAAAGGAATAAAATAGGACATAGATAACACAAAGATTTAACGTGGTTCACCCAGAATGGGTTACGTCCACCATACATAGCTATCCAATCTTTCTTATTATCCAACAAAAATAGTACATCAACATTACCATGCCTTAAGCATCTCAGCCGCTTATAACATGCATTTTTAGGGCAACAAACAAAGTCAGCCTTTTTAGGGTTTTATTACAATGTCGGTTTTCATCAACAAAAAAATGGCAAAAAATATTACTGAGTGTACAGTACTTTGCTGATCAGTCGCCACATTTCAACATGAGTATCCACTTTGAATAGCGTAGCCTTAGGGGAAACTCCATGTGGGATCAACAACTATTGTCTTGGCCAACCATAAGAATTGTGCTTGACTTATTTTAAACAATCAAACATTTAAGACAAAACACAAAAACATTGTGTCTTTTGTGTCTTCAAGTGTATGAAAAACAATTTTACATCAAACAACACACTTTTCTTTGAGTCATTTTGAGTCTAAACACTTGCCAACATTGAGTCCTCATCAACACTATGTCCTCTTGTCACGAAAAACATTCAAACATTCAAATTTGGTCACAACAAAACAACTTCACAGATTGGAAAAATTGCACAAAGTTTGTAGAAACATGTCTGTGTCTGATAGAACCGTGTCTGTGTCATCTAAATGCATCTGTGAAGGGCAGAAACGCATCTGTGTCTTTTGAGCAACATTGCATTTACAACATATCAGAAACGTGTCTGTGTCTGGCAGAACCACGTCTATGTCATTTAAGCGCGTTTGTGTCTGATAGAATAGTGTCTGTGTCCTTTAAGCGCATCTGTGAAGTAGACAGGCACGTCTGTGTTCAGAATTGAAAACTTTCATAATCCAGCAAACAAGGAATAGTCAGTTTCAGACTTATTGAGCTTCCTAGGTATCTCTTCAGGTTTTCATCTAGAATTCAACCTATCTTTGGGTCTCACAAAGTCCATCATTGCTTTACACCTTACATTACATTCACATTTGTCTAAACGTGAGTCAAAAGGTCACTTGCTTGTCCTCATCATACTTTGTCAACACATTACATACAACAAAATTTTTCTAAGTGGTCCCTCATCAAGGTCTATCACCTTTGGGTCTCATTTGGTCTTACTTAGAGTCAAGGTCAACTTACCTCATCAAGAGAAACTATCATCTCTTTGGAAGCCACACCTACTCTACTACATACAAACTTGGTCTTACACTTTGGACATTGTGAGTAAACCTCAGATTCATTTACATTCCATCCAACTCTTGGTCTTCCATACTCTTTCCATATTCATCTAGTATCACACATCTTGGTCAATACCTAGTTCATGGTTGAAACCCGTTCCCAAAAATCTAGGAGAGAAACTAAAGAGGTTCAAGAGTCTACAAACATGAGTTCCTATGAGTATGACAATGATATCTTTTTCAATTCTGATCATACTACATTACCTTACATGGATACTTATAGAAACATTCCAAATGTTGAGCACATGGACACTACAAAGAACAATGATACACACAATGACAATATGGACAACTTTTCCATATATTTAGCAGAAGTGGAAGACACCATTATGGATCCCTATTTCAAATGATTGGTTGAGGAAATAATTAAGTGAGATAGACAATATTTCTTACAAGTGATGGCACATAGTGGAGCCAAGATTCCTCATGATTTTGACATGTCTCAATAAAAGGAAAATCGACCTTTGCAACAATCTCACTCCAACATGGATCAAAGGAGGCCTAATAGTGGAGGCAATAGAGGACCACATCTTGTTCCTGAATCACCATCATCTTTGTTTTAAAAACAAGAGGTCCCATACACACATGGTCAATCATATGATACTCACCTTCACGGACCATTATGGAAGTCTTATGTAGAAAAATATGCTCAATCACATGCGAATTCTAAGGATCAACCACCAAAGCAATTGGATATTCAAAGGCATGCTCAAAATTTGGGCACAAGGAAACCCCACGTCAAATTTGGGGGCAACACACTAGAACAAACTCATGACATTCCTATAGAGTATGGTATACATGGACAAAGCAGATATTCCATTCTTCAACATGACTATATACCAAGTGGTCCATATTCACAACCTCATTATAGACCTCCTCCATATGAACATGTGTATGATCAATATCATCCATATATGCAACATGCTCCTCCTCCACTCGGTGGTTCAGGCATGGGGTTTGGTCCAAGAAGTCGGTCTCCACCTAAGAACAATTTGGAACAGCAAATCAAGGACTTACAAAAGAAAATGGAGGACATAAATACACCGAAGCCAACATACACAATGAGAGACATATGTCCCTATCCATTTGACAAAAGTATTCAAATGCCTCCATTTCCTACACATTTCGTGACACTTAAGTTCGATAAGTACAGAGCAAAAGGGGATCCTAAGGCACATATACGACAATTTTTCATAGCTTGCATTGAAGTAGCAGTAGAAGAGACATATTTGATGAGATTATTCCCACAAAGCTTAGGTGATCAAGCTATGGAATGGTTCTCCCAACTTCCACCTGGAATTAAATCATAGGGTGACTTAGCAGAGGCTTTTATCCAACATTTCTCATACAACATAGAGACGGACATATCAGTCACCACTTTGTGCAACACCAAGCAAAAGGATGGAGAATCTTTTTCATCATTTTTACAAAGATGGAGAAATCTAGCCAGTAGATGCTCTTGTGAAATTCCACAAAAACAAATGGTAGAGATGTTCACCCAAAATGTTAACAAAGACATTGGTTATGACTTAAGAAAGGCTTGTTTGTCCACCTTCAAGGATGTCATTGAAAAAGGCTTAGCAACAGAGAAGGTCCTAATTGAACAAAGAGTCATTAAGATATTCAAAGAAAACAAAGATGACTTTAAAGAAAAAGTTAAGCCAAGATTTTGGAATAAAAACAAGAACACAATCAATGATGGTGTTGTGGATGCCAATACGGTACGACCACAAATCATTTTTTCTGGATCAAGTTCTACAAACAATCAAGTGAATACTCAAACAACTTCCAAATCATGAAGGAAGTACACCCCATTGGGAGAACCACTTGAGTCAGTTTTCAAAAAGCTAGTGGCAAACAAGATAATCACAATTCCATATTTTCCTCCATATGAGCCAAAGGTTAAACCAAATTGGTGGAATGATGATGAGTATTGTGAATTTCATAAGAGCAAAGGTCACAAACCAGGAAATTGCCATCGACTGAAGAACATCATACAAGATCTCATTGATAGAGGCGACATTGAGATTGAAGAACACTCACCCAATCAAGAAGATGATATGTTTAAGGGACCATTCCCAAAACATGACAAGGGAAAAGCTAAAGCCACAGATGACCAAACCAACTATACCAAAGCATCCTATAACTATGATTCCACTATCAATCACATTTCGATGGACAATTATGTCTCTATCATTATCATCAAGGACAAAATGCTTGAGAATTCTACCCAAAGACCCAAGATCGTCCTGAAAGGAATCAGATCTTCTTTTGAACCTACCTCTAAATTTAATGTTACAACTCATCGAGGTAAATTCACTTCGCAAGGTGCTCCAGCTAAAAACACCTCTTCTTCATCAACCAAACCTGAGTATGACCTTATAGAACAGTTAGGGAAGACACCCGTGCTCATCTCCATCATTGAGCTCTTACGCATATCCCCTGCACATAAAGCTATTCTTGACAAAATCTTGAGAGACACTGTTGTCCCTATTGATCTGAACATGGACGAGTTTCAAGCCATGGTGGGATACCTTTCTATTCCACACTCCCTTACATTGATAGAAGCCGATGACGCCTCTATAAGTCATCCACATAATGCACCATTACACATTGAAGACTTCATACACAAAAATCGAATAAAACGAGTCCTAATAGATGGAGCAGCAGGTCTAAACATTTGTAAATTGAGCACTATTAAACAATTTGGATATTCTAATAAAGTTGTGAATTCTACAAATAAAATTACCATCAAGGCATATGATGATGAAGAGCACTCATCCAAGGGCACAGTCACCTTACCTCTCAAAGTTGGGCCAGTTACAAAGGATGTGGTTTGTCAAGTCCTAGACCTAGATCTCACATACAATATATTACTAGGATGTCCTTGGATTCATGAAATGAGGGCAGTCCCATCTACATATCACCAATGCATTAAGTTTCCTCACAATGGAGTTGAGATAACAGTTAATGGTGATCCTAATGCATTCATATACTACAATAACTTGAGACTAAAAACTGAGACGATCATTCCAAGTAATAGGGAAGTTGTCCCTTCTTCTACATACATTGATCCTAAATCATTAAAACCTTTGACCTCAAAACAAGGTGAGCTTAAAGGGAAATTTTAGGACAAGGGCATGGGTGAATACACTTTGAATCAAACCATGTGCTTACAACAAATTATGAGTTCACCAAAAGAATATAGAAGACCACATCCTAATAAGAAGGTATCTATCATTATACTCAAATGGGACCCTACTATCTTTCAAAGATGGGGTGAACTAGAAGAAGAAGACTTATACAACATGCTTTACAAAGACCTTGAAAATGATACACAAGATCACATCAGCATACCATGTGAAAAGTATGGCAAAGGATTCAAGATCCTACAAAAATTTGGGTATGATGGCAAAAGTCATCTTGGCTTAAGGTAGGAAGGCATCATTGAACCTTTACAACCTAAATTGACATTCAAAATGGAATGCTCGAAAGGACTTGGTTTCATGACTTCCAAGGTAAACACTCAAAAGATAGGAGAAGCATTATAAATCAAAGCTGCCAAAATTCAACAAGAGAATCACTATTCCACAGACTCCAATGAATGGGAATGGGATTCAGACAAATCCTCCAGTCACTATGAACTCACCAAGACATTCAAAAAACCAGGTGAACCCACAGAAGAAGAGGAATTTTATAGAAAATTCAAAGTTGGTCAAGAAACAACCCCTGAGGACCCCATATAGTCCTTGCCTCTAGGTTCTAGGTCGAAATTACATAGAATGAGAACACCTATCCTAGAATGTGCTACTAGTGATGATAATTTGGATTTGTTCACGATCGAGATAGATGAGGAGAGTGTCAACGATGACCTTGATGACTACCTTGACATACCTGAATATAACTACATTTTCACTCTTAGCCCCGCTAACTTTGAAGACATCAAAGGCCTTCGCCTTATTCACCACCAACTCATTGACTGGGACCATGAAGGACCTGCATAGTTTGATACATTCCAAAATGATGAAGCCTTCATTGATTATCTAGGCATACGAGATGATCTTCCCCTTGGGGACCTTAACGCAAGATACATTATAGAACTCAACAATGTGGCATATTTTGGTGAGGGTGTTGGGCCTTCCAGTCGCAAAAACATAGAAATAAAAACAAATCAAGTGTCTTATGGCAAAAACCACATTATGGCGCTGTCTGACCCCAAAAAAGTAAAAGGAAAGGACGTAGCTGAGGGCGAAAACCTCTGTGAGGCACCTAAGGATGGAAGGCTCGACATTCTCCTAGCATCATATGAGGAAAAATCATCCATGTTGGTAGAGGAGACCAAAAAGAAAAACGTTGGTATAGAAGAAATTCCACATAACATATTCCTGGCTCAATCTCTAATAGAGACAGAAAGGTCAAAATTCATAAATTTCTTCACAGAGCGACAAATCAATTTTCCATGGTCATACGCTGATATGCTTGGATTGGATCCAGATTTGGTAATGCATCATTTGACAGTAAAACTGGGGGCAAAACTAGTGAAACAAAAATTAAGAAATATGCATCCACAAGTGGCATTATTAGTCAAGGCAGAGCTTGAGAAATTATTGGATGTTGGATTCATACACCCAATTGATTATCCTGAATGGTTCTCTAGCTTAGTGCCTATCAGTAAACCAGATCGTAGCATCAGGATATGTACAGACTTCAGAGACATCAACAAAGCTTGTCCTAAGGATGACTTCCCATTACCAAACATAGATTGGATTGTAGATCTCACAGTAGGTCATGAAATTTTATCTTTGATGGATGGATTCTCTAGTTATAATCAAATAAAAATTGCATCCGAGGATCAGCACAAAACAACATTCACTTGTCCTTGGGGAACTTTCTGCTGGAATGTCATGCCCTTTGGGTTTAAAAATGTAGGCGCTACATATCAAAGAGCCATGACTACTATCTTTCATGATCTCATGTACGTTACTATGGAATATTATATTGACGACCTCTTGGTAAAATCAGTAGATAGAGATACACATTTGGACATACTTTTAGTCATCTTTGATCAGTTGGAAAAATACAAAGTAAGATTAAACCCCAAGAAATGTGTCTTTGGAGTAACCTTCGGGAAGCTCTTGAGATTCATTGTATCAAAAAGAGGAATCGAAGTCAATCCAGCAAAAGTCAAGGCCATCCTAGAGATGCAACCACCATGAAACATTAGTCAACTTCGATCTTTGCAAGGTAGACTCTAGTCCATACAAAGATTCATAGCACAACTTCCAGATAAGTGTAATCCTTCTTAGCACTTGCTACATAAAAACATCAAATTCAAATGGGATGATAACTATCAACAGGCTTTCCAGATGCTCAAATATTATCTTCTGAATACGCTAGTTTTGATGCCAACAGTTCCAGATCAACCTCTATTATTATACATATCAGCTACTTCAATAGCACTAGGGGCACTCTTAGCACAACAAGTTGCTGAGGGTAAAGAATAGGTAGTCTACTACATCAGTCACACCTTGGTGGGATATGATCTAAATTACACACCAATTGAGCGTGCATGTCTTGCTATGGTCTTTGCTTCACAGAAATTATGACATTACATGCTAACTCATAAAACTAAGTTGGTTACAAGGATCGATCCATTGAAATACCATCTCAATAAAGCAACACTTACTGGGTGACTAGCCAAATGGGTGATGCTCCTGAGTGAATTCGACATCAAATATGTGGACAAAAAAGTAATAAAAGGACAAGCTATCGTAAATCAGTTAGTAGATGCTCTCATGTTAGATAATGTTCCTCTAATTCTAGAATTTCTAGATGAATCCATTGTAACAGTGTCACATGCAAAGCCCTGGCAACTATACTATGACGGCTCATACACACAGCATGGGGCAAGAGCTGGCATCCTCTTCATAACTCCTCAAGGGGATTCTATACCAAAATCATATCAATTATCATTTCCCTGCACTAATAACATAGTAGAATATGAGGCATTAACAACTGGATTACGGATTGTAGTTCAGTGGAAGATCCAGGAACTTTGTGTTTTTGGGGACTCTCAACTTGTAATTCGTCAAGCAACTAATAACTACCAAAAAAAGGAAGAGAAATTCATGCCCTATAAAAGAATGGTGGATGACTTGAAACAACATTTCATGAAGATAGACTTTGAGCAGATACCAAGAGAGCAGAATAGAGCCACGGATTCCATGGCTACAATTGCTTCACTAATTGATCTACAATAGAATGAGACCCGCTATGAGTTCTTGGTGGATAACCTTTTGGTTCCCTCATAATAAATCACTCCTACTGATATGATATGTGTCATCGGTCCTGAGTCCTAGTTATATGGTTCCTTTTTCACATACCTTCGTGACAATACCCTTCCTCCTAACCTATCCAATAACCAATGTCGCACTTTCATTCACCAATCTTCTTAATATGTCATTTTAGCTGATATCCTATACCTTCAAGGTCTAGATGACACTCTTCTTAGATGTTAAGAATGAGACGAAGCTCAGATTGCGTTACATGAAGTACATGAAGGGATATGTGGTCCACATTCTAGTGGTCCTACCTTAGCCAAGAAACTCATCAGGACTGGATATTACTGGCCCAACATGGAAAAAGACTCATATCAATTTGTCAAGAAATGTAAGCAGTGTCAACTTCATGGAGACCTCATTCATGCGCCAGCGCAGGAACTTCAACCAATTGCGACTACTTGGCCCTTTTGTTAGTGGGGACTCGATGTCATAGGCAAGATTCACCCTCCTTCTTCCAATGGTCATAAGTTCATCATCACTACCACAGAGTATTTCACAAAATCGATCAAATTCATGCCTCTCACACAAGTCACTGGAAAATAAATTGCTACATTCATTCTCAACTATATCATTTGTCGATATAGTATTCCTGTTTCCGTCATCACCGATAATGGGCATCCCTTCAAAAATCAGGATGTTCATGAACTCTGTGACCGCTTCCATATTACCCATCATTTTTCTACACCTTATTATCCCCAAGGTAATGGTCAAGCTAAGGCATCTAATAAAATAATCCTTAAAATCCTAAAAAAGACAGTTGACGACGTTGGCCGCAATTGGCATATCCAACTTAATCCCACACTTTGGGCTTACCGCACAAGCGTTCGAACACCTACAGGAGCTACAACCTATTCACTTGTCTATGGCACTGAAGCTATCTTGTCTATTGAGGTTGAGTTTCCCTCTTTATGAGTCTCTTTGTAAAACATTATCAGTGACGAAGACTACAGGGTCTCTCGCTTACAAGAACTTGAACTATTGGATGAATGAAGAAAAACTACTTTTAATCATCTCAAGGCTTATCAAAAATGAATGAGTCATAGCTACAATCATAAAGTCAAGCCTCACACATTTGAGGTAAGCAACCTAGTTCTCAGAGAAAATCCTAAAAATCAGCAAGACAAAGAGAGGAAGGGCAAGTTCGAACCGAACTATCTTGGTCCTTACATCATCACAACAGCCTATGGATCTGGTGCATATCAGCTCTCAACCATAGAGGGTGAACCTTTGGATGATCCTATCAACAGAATGCACCTTCACAGGTTTTACATATATCTCTTCAAAGTATCATAATTCAAAAATACAAAAAAAAAATCAAATTTTTTTTTTAAAATACAAAAAAGTCATTAAAAAAAAAAAAAAATACAAAAAAAAAATTGAAAAACAAAAAACATTTCGTCCAACGGTGAAGACCACTTCGGTGGCACCTTGGGCAAGTACCATGGTGAAAAATGGATCACCAACACCATGTGTAGAGACATTGCTCCTCCCTCCTTCAGGATTCCATCTCATCCTTTCACTTTGCACACACTCACAACCTATCCATTCATAATAAACTTACCCATTCCCATCATGGCTTGTTGTTGATCTATCTAAGATTGGTTAGCCATTCATAATAATCACTCAATTTTCATCCATAATAAATTAGCTCCAATCTGTGGCTAAGACAAATCCTACGTCTAGTGATGGGTGTGGAACTAAGAGTATCAGACGTTTTGAGGAGTACAGTTTCTTCTACTTTTCTTCAGTCTATACGTGCACAACCCACAATAAAGCATCATTTGCATCGTAATCCGCAATAAAGTTTCACTTTCTCCGTAATAAAGTATCAGTTTCATGGATTTAGTCAGTTTCAGATGAGACACAGTAGCAACAATAGGCTTCAACAAAATCAAATTTTTCACGAGACTCAGACAACATTAGGGTTCAGTGCTATCTATCCTTTTGTGAAAGTAAACATTGTGACCACAATCAAATAGACTTATACAAGTGACAAGAGACACTAAACTTGAGGACTATAGTGGATGTTGGTGTCAAGTGTTGGTTTTCTTTTTTGATTTCATGTTTTGGTGACATGTCTTTTAGCTTTTTGAGGATGTCTTTGACTAGAGATTCTATCTCCAAGATGTCTTTGACTAGAAAGGCGAGGATGGGGTATCGTCACCTATTTTTCTTTTGTTGTTTGTGGATTGTTTCTTAGTAATGCTATGACTTGTCCAAGGATATGAGGACACTGTGAGTCTAGTATGAATTGGGGCATTCCTTGTTTGTGACTATTTGATCTCCATGCAAACAAGTACAATGACTTTCTGGGTCAAACATATGCCTCGATTGTCATAACCTACTTGCCATAATAAAGCTCAATGATGATAATGCACAAGAAGCTCTTTCACTTTCATATCTTCTATCTTCCATCCCCCTTTCTTGATTGACTTCCATTGTCCTTCTTGAGTCCATGTAGCCTGCTATCACATGACTGAGTATAATGACACACCAAAAACATTTGCATTTCATGTAGTTGCACCTGCATTACCACTTATTAAGAATTTCATACATACATATGGATATCACAATTGCATCACATCCTACACACAACACATGTTAGCACATTTTACATTCTCATCATGTAAATAGTTATTTGCATTATCATATTCATCCGCATTTCATACATTCACATTTGCATTCGCATAACATAAAAAACATAAAAGAACAAAAAATATTGCATTTCATAATGTACATATTTGCATCCATATCATAATCATCACATAGAAACATACATCATAAAACATATAAAGCATCACATAGGTACACATGCATATAGCTGCCGCAAAGATGAATCATCTTATATATATATAATCATAAGTGTCATGATACAATGATGTCAAAATCATATGGCTACAATCACCCGAAGGTGTCTACATCATAATACAAAATAGTACAAACATGATACATAGGGAGCCCTCTATGGCTATGATGAACTCCCTCCCTTAGAGTCGCTAGCCTCGATGGAGTCTGAGCCCTGGAAAGACCCGCCCTAGGATCATATATCCTATCCCCTCTATCTGGTGGTGGTGGAGGACCCATGACCCCACCACTAGATGCCTACCTCCTATGACTCCTCCAGTGGCCGTCATTGTCCATGATGGTCTGTGGAAGCTCCTACCCCACTGATCTAGTGGCACTGCCCCATAGTATAGGTCTTGCCAATAACTTGTCTCCTCCCCTTCCCGTAGAACATAGGTGTATCCAGCCCCTGTGTCCTTTGTCGCCTACCTCCTAGCCCTCAGTGTTGTCTAAGCCTTAGTGTAACACTAGATAGCCTGATCTTGCTCCCGCTCAGTATCCTTGAGATATCTCCTGAGTCGATCCCTTTCCCTCTCTAGCTTCTGGATCTCATCTTCCTGTCCCTAGCAGATCTCCCTCAGCTCTAATAGCTCATCCTCCTCCTCCTCGGCTCCCTGTACCTGTAGCTCTACATGTGGCTGCCCCTGTACAGGTGGTTGTACCTATGCTTGTACCTGTGGCTGCTCATGTGGCTACCCCTTCCCCTATCCCCATCCCTGTACCTGTCCTTGTACCTGTCTAGGATCCTATGTTGCTAGCACCTGTAATGGCAACCCACCGTGACCCCTCACCACCTGAGCCTGCCTCTCCTCTCCATCCTCTCTCCATGGAGCCACCCTCCTCTCTTCTACTACACCCCGCCTCCTCTGTCAGCCTCTACCCCCACCATCTCCATTATAATCCTCATCCCCTCCACTATCTCCATCTATCAGCTCTCCTGGACCTATCAAGCATGGAAATGGATGCTCTGCCCAATATGCAATATACTTCGCATCCATCCCTGCATCCTCAATCTCAGGCCACATATCCCATGGTATGGGCACCACCTCTACCAGCTGCATCACGACCTGATCATATGATAACACTGGTCCAAAGTGTGCCTAGTCTCGCACTGTCCGTGCATACATACCAAAACCCCATGGCATCCATTGGATCCTACCAAACTACCTACATACCCTATCTACCAACTGCCTCTCTAGTACATAGGGCGTCCACCCAATCAGATATCTGCTCCTAAAGGTATAGGGTAGCTCTGATGCGTCATCCTCCCACTACTCACACTCTTGGTATGACCTCCATATCATAGTGTCAATCTCATCAAGGACTCGATGCCAGTACTCGAACCTGCCAATCCGTGGCTGTGATGTAATCATATCATAAAAGTGCACAAAGTTGCATCCATGACCCCTACCTTTGAAATGTATCGATCATGTCACTGGTAGATGCTCATATGCCCACACCTATAGGAATGTAACTCCGTAGCCCAATCCTACTGACCCATGGTAAACAAACTAATGGAGCTCATAATACAAATGTGCCAGCATGCATGATCCCCAGGCATATCTGGTATGCTGTGTCCCTAGTGTCTCCAAGGTAGCGTCATTCCTATCACTGTCATGGTGTCCCAGGCGATGTGTCCTGCCCTCATCTCTAGTCCTAGATCTTGGAACACTCATCTCAATGCCTCCCTATCTCCATCTCGATCATAGGGAATCAACTCCCCATCAATCGGTATCCTCAAAATCCTGTACACATCCTCTAAGGTGACTGTCATCTCACCCATCGGCAAATGGAATGTGCATGTCTCAGAGTGCCACCTCTCAGCAAGTGCAGTCAGCAAACCCATGTTCACCCAAAACTCAGGCACATACAGAATGAATCACAAACCCATAAGCTCAATGGCAGCTCAATCCTCAAATGTCTGCTATGGTCATAACCTTTGAGTCGACAGGAATCTCTCCTGTGACTCCAGCATAGGTAAGTACTCCTATAGTCAAGCAAATCAATTGTGTCAATCAAAGTGGCATTCACTATTCATCACAAAATGTTGCTTATTATCCTAGTGCTTATATCTATCATATGGTACTCTATCCTAGTGACACTCACTGCGAATCACAAAGTGTTTCTTTTATCCTAGTGACACTCACTGTTCATCACAAAGTGTTACTTCTATCCTAGTGGTACTCCCTATTCATCACAAAGTACTACGTGTTTTTGCACTCCCTATTCATCACAAAGTGCTACTCATATTTGCACTCCTTGTTCATCACAAAATGCTGCTCATATTTGCACTCACTGTTCATCACAAAGTGTTGCTCATATTAGTACTCCCTGTTCATCACAAAGTACTATGTCTTGGCACTCCCTGTTCATCACAAAGTGCCTCGATCTATCCTATTCTTCCCTAGAGGACCTGCTTGAGTGTATCTTCTTAGTAGCTTATCCAATCGACAGCATATGTTCATCACAAAACTGTCGATTTTCCTTAGAAGATATAAATGTACATTTTTGACATAAATGCGCCTAGCCTACCCAGACACGCCTTGACATTTTTATCCCACTTGACATTTTTTTTCTTAACATTACCTAAAAGCGCATTTATTGCACCACCTAGCATGCATTAATGACAACATTTATTGCGACAAAGTACACAGAGGTTTTGTGGTACTTATTGGCTCTCCTGCATTTGTTGGCCTCTGAAATCGGCGAACGTGATTGAATCTATGCACCAATGCCATCGCTATTGACTGTTGCTGCTCTATTCTCGCTCTGCACTCTGATCTCTTGGATGTGCGGATGACAATGAGGATGTATTCCCCTCATGGTCTATTTTATAGACTACCCTGGCCCTCGCCCTAGCCCTAGCCCTCATTTCTCGAGTCAGTCCTCTTTACCCTGTGACTCTATCACTCTATCCTATCTAGTCAGTCCATTCTAGCCTTTCTTTCTTATCAAGAGATTCTCTGCGATCTTTCCAGACATTTTCGTTCAATCTCTCAAGGGGGCATATCATTCCCATCTTGAGGCACCTTTGTATCAGTTCATATTATCTTCTTTGAAACAACGCAACAAGCTGCATTGTCTCAAAGAGGGGCAAAATGTAGACACCTAAAATTGTCATGTCTAATTAAATAAATATCTTTATTTATTTAATTATATTTAGCCTAAATCTTCTATTAATTAAATAAATCTTTATTTATTTAATTAATTCATTTATTCTCTTCTAGCCTTATTTCTCATTTAAATAAATACATTTATTTATTTAAATTATCCTTTTCCTAATAAATATCTTATTTATTTAATTATCCCACTTCTTCTATTAATTAAATAAATCTTTATTTATTTAATTAATTCATTAACCTTTTCTACCTATGACACATGTCATTCATCTCTTAATTCATACACTACCTACCCCTTTCATTATTTTATTATTTTCTCTACCTAGCCTCTAATCATAGCCGACCTCTTTTACACCTCTCAATCTTATCCCTCCATTTCATATAGTGTCTTCTATATAAGAGGATACTTCCTTCATTATCAACCCTAATCAATCATTCTATTCAACTATGCATTCTAATCAATCAATCTACACACATCCTATGCATTCTATTCAAGCAACCTAGCATTCAATCTTTCATATCCAATCCTACTTGCAACCACATTTCCGTTCTTTGTTAAGCTCTTGTGCACACATAAAATCTGAGAGCAAATATATCAAGCAAGATCAATGGAGATAGGAAGAATGGAGATCCAAACGCTATTGGACATGTGATGGTATAATCTTTGTGATTTCATTTGATTTGCATTGTCTTGGGTAATCTTCATATGTTATGGTGGATCTTTATTGTTGTAAGGCTAGGGTTTTGTGGTCGAATTCATTTAGTCTTTCAATATCGTTGTTTCCATTTTCACCATATACAGTAATGGTTTTGGCCATAGAAGTTATGAATGTAGAAGGAAGAACTTGCAGTCATATAGAAGATGGTGTACCAGTCATGCTCAATATGGAAATGGTTATAGAGCATATGAGAATCAAAGGCCGACTTGGAACAAAAGGAAAAGTGTTCCTGCAAGATCAAGAGATCTATTAAAATCAGTAGTTGGTTACAAGAGCATGATCAGGAGAAAAAGATCAAACCGGTGTGATGGAAGGTCCTCTAATAATTTGTCTGATAGGAACATAGTATTCTACTTCAACAATGTTCTTGGTCATACTAAAAAATATTGTAGTGAAACGGCTAATCAACAAAAGAAGGAAAGACCTTCTCCAAAGACTATAAATGAGAAGAGGAGTGAGGTCAAGCAGGTATGGAGGAAGAAGGAAGAAAATACAATCATGGGCAGGAACTATGCATTCAATGCATAGGTGATATATCCTAAAACTTAAAGGAGACGTAGTACCTTAGGGGGAAATACATATTGATCACTTCATTCACCCCCAAATTGGAAAAGGATAAATATAAGGACCAATTGTTGTCAGTACAAGGAAGAAGATGACATGACAACATGCGTAGTTGTTGCCTTGGCTACACATCTACACATGTAAGATGGATTACTGTTGTAAGTGTCAAATGGATGGCTTAAATTGCAATTGGGATCAGAGACACTTGACACAAGAAGATAGAGGTTGATGGATAAAGTGTCTCGGTGGGGATATTGGATTGATAGAGTAAACAGGTATGTACAGTGTCATACCGGTATGGATGTTAACCAGAACTGTAGAATAAGTGAGTGAATGTATTCTGGTAACATTGTGGCGGCTTATGTGGCTTGGAAGGATGAAGTTATGTCAGCAATGACGTTGGAGAAGCTTTGAAGCAAAATGATGTTGATTTTATTTGAAATCATCATTTTGATTTAACTAGTTTGGTAGTTTACATGATGATGATATGGTTTGGCATTGTGGTCATGTAAGATTGTGTCATAAGATAAGATGGATGTCATGGAGCTGAAAGATCATCAGTAGATCATATATGCTCAACTCTACCAGTATAAGGTGTAGATTGGAGCTCCGGTTTAACATCAGAGAGCAAAAGAACATTTGAGATCTATTGGTTTAGGGAGAGGGTAAGTGCACAAAGATGGTGGTCAAAAGGGGGGTATAAGTCGACACTTTTTTTCTGAAATCAGTTGAACCTGAACTTGGAGGCAAAATTTGAAAGTCACCCAATCAAGATATGAAGATACTCAAATAACAAATATTGTAGTACTCTGAATCTAGTTTCCAAAATACTATTTTTTAAAAAAATTCAATAAGATTAAGGGGGTCAAATACTTCACGCATGAAAAATAGACCTTGATTTTTTCAGAAAAACATAACATAGTGTCTAACGTGCGCATCAAAAAAGTCATAGTTAGATTTAGTGTTTTGACAAATCCTTTGGCAGAAAGATAGTTCAGAGTGAGAAATAGAAGATGTGTATTTGTTTGTAATTTTTTGTTGAGTATTCCTTTTTTATGATTTTTCCAATCAAGCACATCTTGAAAATTAGGTACATGTTCATGCGCGAAGCATAGGTTGCACTAAAAAAATCGAATATAATTTTTTTTTCAAATTGTAAAGAATCAAGTGCACTACAATAATATATAAAGTTTTTTAAATTTGGATAAGTATATCAAAAGTTATTAAAAAAATGGTGCACGTATGTCTGTGAGAACTATGGAGACACTGGTAAAAGAAATTCAATAATAATATGTTATTGTTGTTGAAATTTAAAAAAAATTATATGGTTAGAAAGCTCAAAAGATGGCTGAAAATATGGTGGAAATTTCAGAAATACCCACTTGATGAAGTGTAAACCTAATGATGACAAAGTTGAGAAACCAAGTTGATAAAATAAAACACGTCAAAAAGGAGGGAAATGAAGGGAAATAAAACTTCCAAACCATACCTTTTTCATCGAGGCCTATTTCAAAGCCTAAACAGTCAAAAGCGCATATGGGGTACCTATGGTATAAAAAGCGCGTATGAGTTACTTATGGTGTAAGAAGCGCATATGCTCTATTTTAACTATAAAAAGTGTGTACGCGCTATTTTTATTGTAAACAACACGTATGCGCTAAGTTTGTTTAAATTTTGGAAGTGTGTATAATATGATATTGTATATACATATAATATATAATTTATATGTAATATAATTTTTTTATATTATATATATATGTATATAATAATATATTGAGTATACATATACACACATATGTGTGAATGTATGTGTATTGTCTCCCTCTCTCTCCCTCTGAAGCGCATACAAGGTGCCTCTCTTTCTCTTCCTCTATCTCTCTCTATTTCTCTCTCTCTCTCTCCCTCTCTCTCTCCCTCTCTCTCTCTCCCCCACCTTCTCCATCTCTCTCCCTCTGTCTCCCTCTCTCTCCTTCTCCCTCCCCTCCCTCCCCTCTCTCCTCCTCTCGCTCCCTCCCTCCCCTCTCTCCTCCTCTCCCTCCCTCCATCGCTCCCCTCTCTCCTCCTCTTCCTCCCTCCCTCCCATATCTCTTCCTCTTCCTCCAATATATCTTCTTTATGTTTTCATATAGATGAGGTGATAAGTAGATGGCAAGGAGGCCAATTTTTTTTGTTTTTTAAAGAAAATAGGATATAAAGTAGAACGTTTGAGGAAGATGAACGTATTGGTTTCTTTGGATCATGTGGATGTATTGGAAGGATAATCTTTATGGGTCATATGGTGTACTAAGGGGTCATATGGTGTCTTATGACCCCTTAGGACTCCATATGACACCTTAGGTGTCATTATGGGTCATATGGAATCCTAAGGGGTCATATGGTGTTCTATGATCCATTACGACACCATATGACACCTTACGACTCCATATGGTGTCGTTATGGGTCATATGGCATTCTATGACCCCTTAGGTGTCGTTAGAGGTCATATTTTTCCTAGGAGGTCATATGGTGTCTTATGACTCCTTAAGACTCCATACGACCCATAACGATACCATATGGTGTCCTAAGGGGTCATAGGATGCCATATGACCCCTCAGGACACCATACGGCCCATAACAACACCATATGGTGTCCTAAAGGGTCATATGGTGTTTGATGACCCATTAGGACACTATTTGTTGTCATTATAGGTCTTATGATGTGCTAAGGGATCATATAGTGTCTTATGACCCCTTAGGACACCATATGACTCCTTAGATGATGTTAGGGGTCATATTGTGTTCTAAGGGTTATATGGTGTCCTATGACCCCTTAGGAAACCATATGGTGTCGTTATGTGTCTTATGGTATCCTATGACCCCTAGGACACTTTATGACCCCTTAGGACACCATATGGCATCGTTAGGGGTAATATGTTGTCCTAAGGGGTCATATGGTCTCCTACAACCCCTTAGGACACCATTTGACCCATTCAAAAACCATTTGACCCCTTAGGACTCCATATGGTGTTGTTATGGGTCGTATGGTATCTAAAGAGGTCATATAGTGTTGCATGGCCCCTTAGGACACCATTTAGTGTCATTATGGGTTGTATGGTGTGCTAAGGGGTCATATGGTGTCCTATGACCCCTTAGAACTGCATATGACCTCTTATGTGTTGTTATGGGTCATATGGTGTCTTATGAACCCTTAGGACACATGCATGAATCCCTAGGATACTATATGACCCCTATGAATACCATATGATATAATAAAAAGCACAAATAGATACCATATGACATTAAAAAACACAAAAATGGTGTCCTCCAAGTTCAAGTTCTCCTACGACCCCTTAGGACACCATTTGACCCCTTAGGACTCCATATGGTGTTGTTATGGGTCATAAGGTGTCCTAAGAGGTCATATAGTGTTCTTTAACCCCTTAGGACACCATTTCATGTCATTATTGGTCGTATGGTGTGCTAAAGGGTCATATGGTGTCCTATGACTCCTTAGGACACATGCATGGATCCCTAGGATACCATATGACCCCTAATAATACCATATGACCCTAGAGAGGGAGAGAGGGGGAGGAGAGGGAGGGAAGATACACATAAGAGAGGAGGAGAGTGAGATAGAGAGATAGAGAGATAGAGACTAAGAGGGAGAGATAGATATGCATAGAGAGATAGAGACTTCAGAAAGAGAGAGAGAGAGACTAAAGTGAAAAATACAAAGGGAGGGGGGAGGTAGGGAGAGAGTGGGAAAGAGATACACTTGACAAAGGAGGAGAGTGAGATAGAGTGAGATAGAGAGATAGAGGCAGAGAGAGAGAGAGAGAGAGAGAGAGAGAGAGAGGTGTTGATAGCCAGAGACTTGATAGAGAGAAGGAGAGAGACTTGAGGGAAAGAGAAATGGAGCGAGAGGGGGAGAGAGAAAGAGAGGGAAATAAATACTTGACAAAGGAAGAGAAAGGGAGAGGGAGAGAGAGGGAGAGAATGAGAGAGAGAGAGAAAATGAAGAGAGGGGGAGAGAGTAAGAGATAGAGATATTTGAGAGAAGGAGAGAAATAGAGGGATAGATGAAAAAGAGAAAGAGGGTGAGGGAGATGAGAAAGGGAGGGAGAGATACCTGAGAGAGGGAAGAAAGTAGAGAGGGAGAGATACCCAAGAGAGGGAAGAAATTAGAGAGGGAGATGCCTAAGAGACAAAAAGGTAGGGGTTAAGCAAGAAAGAGGGCAAATGTAGGGAAGAGATGAGAGAGATAATGTTGATATGAGCATGCTGATTACAGAAATTTGACTAAGTCTGAAATTTATAAGAATAGTCAAAAACCTAGAATCTGCATTATAACTCTTAGAGATCTAGAACCACTCTCAAACATCCTGACAATATATATGTAAAATATAACTTAAAGTATATATTATTAAATGTCACTTATACTTAAATGTTACATTTAATGTATACATCCTACCAAAATACCTAATGAAATGTTAAATGAATTAGATTTTATTGATAGACAAACGCATGCGTGGTTTATAAACTAAAACCACGTATGGGGTTTTTAGTTTCTAAACCACATACAGGGTTTTTAGTTTCTAAACCATGTATGAGGTTTTTTTTTTTAAACCGCATACACGGTTAGTATACTTTAAACCTCGTACACAATTTATCTTTAGTTAGGCTCTGCAAAATGAGCCTAAATGCATACGGGGTTCTTTAAATTTGAAATACCCCATGTGCATTTTGTTGTTTTTCATGTTTTCTTTTTGGGTGTGTCCACTTTTCTGACAACCATCTTTGTGCACTTACCTAAGAGTTCACAACCATATCTTCTGATTGGTATCAGATATACTAAATAGAAGGGGAAATCAAGTGTCTATGGCTATAGCAGTATGTTTGAGACTTTGGGATGCACTCATCAGTCCTTGTTTGTGAGGTCTTTCAATGTCTATTCAATTTGTACTTAATTGAAATCACAATTGGACCACAGGGAGAGTTGCCTACAACAAGGGAGAATTAACTGAACAGGGGGAGAATATTCATGTGATATTAGATGGGTATCTATATCAGCATCTACAATTGGTATCAACAAAATTGTGTCAGAATAACTTTCTGCATATCAAAGGGGAGAAGATGTAGTCTAACCGGTAGGTAAGTGAATAAACTGACACACTCTTTTACAATTAGTGTCAAATTGGTATATACAATTATTGTTAGTTGATTTCTGAGCCCTCTATCCAATGTTGTTCATTTAGAGGATGGAGAGTGAAATGGTCAAAGGAGGAGAAGAAACTGGTAGAAATCTTTGTCAGTACCCTTTGCCATTGTTGTCAAAGGGGGAGATAAAATATGTAGTATACTAGATACTACATGTGTTGAAATCAATGCCAAAGGGGGTGATTGTTGGCATTGTGTTGTCATTGATGTCAACTAGTATAGTAGTTTATTGACATACACTGTCACTGGTAAGAAGAGTATGTGAAACAACATTGTGGTAATTGGAGTCATCGGTATACAAGTTAGTATTGGAGACATAAGTTTATGTTGATCGGTGAATGGGCATCGGAGACAATTGGCATTATGGCAATGCCAACCAATGAGTGACATGTTGGCACTGTATGGTTGCAAACCGGCAAGCATGTGACTGGTAAGAAAGCAAGGTTGAGCTAATGAAGAAGGGCAGGCAACTGATATGTTGTTTGTTTGATGTCATATAGAAAGACTCCCACTAGATCAAGATATGACCGATAGAGTTTGGCCTGTTACAAGTTAGCAAGGTAGATAAAGGGGATGCCTACTTGGTTATGTTCTTGATTGAAGTTGTGTCTTATCAAACAAGGAAGTCATATTGGTGTAATACTAGAAGAAAAATGAGCACAATGTAATGACAATTGGTTCCCACCAATCATTGGTCAGTGGGTAACAAGGATCTACTCCCACTAGCAAGTGCTCATACTGAGCTTATCTCTCAACATGCATGTAATGCATCATAACCCTCTGAGATAAGAAAGTGAGAGAAGTTGATAGCAGGTGATTGGAGACACATACAAGATGACCATAGTGGAAAATTAGGAATCCTCCATCATGTGAAACCATAAATTGCATCGGATCAACAAGAGAAAGCATGATGAGCTACTGGGACATAGAACATAGAGTAAAGAAGTGATGGGTTTGTCACTTTGACAAACCGGTTGAGGTGAGATACGACCTAATATAGGGGAAGGAAAATCTTAGCACTTCCAGACATGGATCTACTCCAAGATGTTGATGTCAACTGGAATGCAGATGTAGGTTGATGCTTGATAGTTGAAGTTTCATGGCATGGTGGCATCAAGGTTATTATCGGTATACAGGCAGATGCATTATGAACCAGTAAGTAGAAAAATCAGTGAGCTAGCAAAGAGGCAAAGTGAAAAGCTCCTATCTGATGAAGATGAGAATGTTGTGGATTGACAACGTTAGTGACTAGGCAAATGTGATCCAACTAGAAGAATAGGAGACTGCATGGTTTTTAAAGGTTAATCGGTTAGTATAACTGGTAAGGTAAGATGAACTAGTAGGTATATCCTGGTTGTCTGCTATGGTCGGTGACCATACCTAAACTGACATATGGATCTTAGGTGGATACTAACCGAGATGCTATGTGGTCTCCATGTGGAAAAAGAATAGTGCATCATCGAAGTTGTCAATGAGGTAGTTGGTGATTGGTCGATATTAATGTCGATTGCGTAAATCATAGATCGAGTGCAGGAGTTTGTAGCTCAAGGCAGACTGGAAGGTTGACATTTGTGTTGGAACGATCAATGCAGGATGTCCTAGTGCAGATCAGATTTAGAGTGCAAAATGAGAGATATGACCCACAAATATCTAAACTACTTGACCCACATATTTTATGAATAAAATAAAGTGTGTACCATTTCATTCATGTGGATATGAGACAACAATTTGCACCTATTCCTTTCTATCTATATCTCTTCACCATTATCTCTCTATCTTTATCTCTCTCCCTATCCCTTTCTATCTCTCTATGTCTCCCTCCATATATATCTCTCCCCTTCTCCCCCTCTCCTTCCATACTATTGGTAGGAACATGAAATACTATTGACACGAACATGATGCATTGGTCTCTTGTTAATATAACTAATCATCAAAATTACTATGTATTAGGAAAATCTACATAAAATTTTCATATGAATATGAATCACAAATCCATGGTCACAAATTTGTCTACAGACCTAGGACTAGTCCTTCAATAAGACAAATATTTGTACCAAATTCTAAAATTTACATTGACAAAGAGATATTGACACTCTCTTAAAATTAAACCAAATTATTATTAAAAACAATTTTATTTTTCTTATATTATTTCTCTTACTTACAGATGTAAATTTTTTTTGTCGGTTAACCATCCACCTATTTATATTCTCTAGCCATGTTCATTTTCTTCAACGTCTTCTCATGTATAGTAAAAAGTTAGGGTTCACTTGTTTGAACGGCATAGAAGGTGCAGGTTTGGGAGCTACGATTCCATAGTAAAAATTTTGTGTTGCAGGGTTTTCACAGTGTAAAGCTGCCAATGGATCGAGGGAAGTCTTGAGGTAAGTTAAAAACCCTTTAAATTTTGAGATTATTTTTTTTCCCTTTTCTGGCATTACAATGATGGTTTTTTTTTTTTTCACTGTAGTGCGGCCGAGGCTAATTCTTCTTCCATTGAGTGTAGAGGAGAGTGCAAGGCGAAGGGAGATGCAGCTTCAATATTCAAGAGTGGTGAGGAGGACAAGATGGAGGCCAACATTGCACCAAAAACAGATATTAGACTCTATGTGGGCTTCTGGAAACAGAAACCCCTCTAAAGCCCAGATAGCGGCGATTACTGCTGTGTTACAGGAAAACGGAGGAGTCCAAGTCCAACCCAGAAATGTTTTATATTGGTTTCGAAACACAAAATCTCGAGAAAAATGCAAGAATGAACAATCAGAAGCCACAAGTATGTGATTTTTCTACTGATATAGTTTTAGATACTATTGTAGAATTATATAAATTACTAATGAAATTTTTGCAATATAAATCTAGGTAAAAAGTATTTTTTTTAAATCTGGAATTAGGGTTTGTATGTAAACATAAAATCTGAGTGTTTTTTAGTCTATCTGATGATGAATCAGAGTGTTTTAATCTCACAAATAAAATAGAATACATAAAATACATAGAGAGTTGACTGCATGAATACAGTAAGACTGTTTACTGTTTAGCAATCAAGCTAGGTCCAGGCTAGGGTTATCAGTCTGAAAAGAAGAATGTGGCTCAATATTTTATTGTTTAGATTTCTTTTTCGGAATTATCCAGTTGATATAGAAATATATTTTTTAATTTGGACTTCCCTACACAATCAAAGCAGTTGGAAGACAAGGAAGACAAGGTTTATGTTGAGGTAAGTAATCAAATTTCTTGAATTTTTTTTCATGTTTTGACATAAAAATCAATACATATTCATGTCATAACTTTGTCCATTCATGTTCAGGATAAAGAAGAAGAAGAAGTGCAGAGAACCTTACAACTATTTCCTCTGCATCCTGACAGAGGTGGTTTACTATGGGCCATGAAGAAACACCCTTGTCCTTTGCAAATGCGTGAGAACTTTAGTTTTCTTCCACAGATAGTTTAGGATTTATATGGGATGGTAAAATGTGTTCCTATCTCAGTTTAAGGAGAAAAGAATAGCATGAAACTTCTGTTTGATTGTTATTTTAGTGGGAATTTGTAGGCATCAATGATCTATTTTGATATGAATTAGGTTTTGTTCTACAGAGTTTCGGACTTAAGCGTGTGTGCCAAGTAATACAACGAAACTTCTATTTAGCTTTCAATTCTTCATTTTTGCTATTTGATGTAATCGGCATTCGAAAGGAGAAAGTGCAAGATGGAAGTTTTCTTGTTATTTTTGTGGGAATTTAAGATATCGAGATCACTATCTTTCAAGGGCTGTAGGAAATTGCATTTTTATGGATTGTGGGAAATTGCATTTTTATGGGAAAGAGAAAAAGTCTGTCCAACAGAGCGTGAGTGGTAAACTTTATTGAGAATTACAATCATTATTTGTGTCGTTGAAACTTCAAAAAAAAATATGTATCAGTATAAATTTTCTTGTCTGTTGAAATTATTAAAATATATTAATTTATATTAATTAATTAAGTCTAGAGGCTTTTTAAGCAAAAGTATAAGTTAATTTTTATTTTTTTTTGTAAATTTGATTCTTGAATTGTTTTAATCAATTTCCAGATTAGTACATAAAAGTTGATTAGACATTCAAGAAGTTTTGTCATCCATAAAACAAATAAAAATATATATATATTTTTTAAATTATGTTATTTTTAATATATTTTTTAAATGAAATAAAAATAGCAAAGATATATTATTGAAAGGAATCGAGCAATCTTACTAAAGAAATCATTCATGCAAAACTAGCTTAAGCATGAAAGAACATCTATGTCAATGTAATAAATATAATCTCTCAAATTTGAGAAACAATATATATTCTAACCCTAAACCCAATTGTCCTAAACTTAATTGAACCCTCATTTTAACATTAAAAGAAATTGATATGAAGAAGAAATTATTTATTACATGAATAAAAAAAAATCATCAATCAAAATAATTCAAATAAAAAAAGTAAAAATAAAATTATTTTGAAAGAGTCCTTATACAACCATTTTCCATTAGAAGAAAATAATAAACTCGTGTCTAGAATAATATATAAATAAATAAATAATTTATATTTATTGAATGTGATTTATAAATTATTTTAGGCCCATCAACACGGATTATAATATTTTAATCAAATATCTTTTTATATAAATTATATGTGAAGTTCATTTGGACCGATTAAATATGTTTCTATAAGAATAGTTATAAATTATAATTTTAAATATTAATGCATCTAAAATTGTTAGCATGTATTTATTACACTGACATCTATGTTCATCCTCTATTCTATTGTTGAAAGCTAAAAGGAAGATATAGCTCTAAAGTGAGATGTTTCCAAAGCTTATGATAAACTTCTAATTAGATAAAATAAGGAGAGGCTTGAACCATTACATAACTACTAAAGCAAAAAAGCCCAGGGGTCTAATGAGGAGTGAGAATCCCAAACCAAATAACTAGCTAACAAAAAAGAACAAATCCTAGGTAACAACCATAAACAAACAATCAAAAGCCTAGACTAAAAATTGAATCACACAAAAAAGGAACAACCACAGTGTCCACCCAAGGCACGAACCAATGGTCTACCTAGTGGGGGTTTTCTCAAATTTTCATTCTTGGCTCAACACTCCCACCTTCTCGAAGAAGGAATGCCTTTTGTTCAAACATTTTCCTGAATAAATAGCAAGGAACTCCAGGGTAGCCTTCACCCTAGCCACATTTATATCCATCAAAGTGGTACAAGATAATTACTTATGGCATCTCTTCTTAGCATGCCTTCTACCAATTTCCTCTTGAATCACCTAAAGAGACGTACTTTTTTTACTTGTCATTTCATTGTTCAGGGCCATCATCTAATCCATTTTCCTTTTAAGGGATGATTGATTAAGCTAGAGCTCCTTGATGACTTTAGCCATCTCTTTCCTTTCTTCCTTTTGTTCCACCTTCTCCCTGAGACCCTTCATTTCTTTTTTGAATACTTCTCATTTCTTATGTTTATTTTCTAGATCATTAGCCACTATCCAAGATCTTTCATCGTCTTCATCCATATTTCAGCTAGAGGCTCTAATGTCTACCTTAGCCAGGGCCTCCATCCTATTTATTTTCCTTTTGGAAACATTGAGTTAGCTAGGGAGCTAGCAAATTATGGCTTCCTATCTATTCTACACATCATAAATCTCATTTACCTTCTCAGAAAGAACTAGGAATTAATAGGGGAAGAGGGAGAGGAACCAAATAATGGTGTGGAAGGGGTGACATAATTACCAATGGGGTTGTCTAGAGTCCAGTTCAACCCAATGGACCAAGAGAAAGAAGAGTCCTTAGAAACCTTGTCCTCTACATCTAATTCTTCAACAATACATTCTATAGCGGGAGGGGCTAGAGTGTTCTTGTTTTTAGTCAACCTATTATGGTTAACCAAAGTAAGAGTTCCTTTGATCTTAGGGGTTGTATTTAAGGCTTTGTTATGTAGGTTATATAAAATATTAACAATTAGGGTAGGATAAGGGAGAGGACCATAAGGGTCTAAAGTAGGTCCACTAGTGGGGGTCATGCCAAGTTAAAAATTATACATTCTCAATATAATCTTTTAATGTAGGGGAAGATAATTTTTTTCATTTGATAGATACCGTATACTAGAAACTTGAAAAAAAAATCTAGTAGGGGAAGTTAATCTTCAGACAATAGCTGAGGTGATTAAACATTAGGAAGGGATAGAAGTGGGATCACTTTAACCTTCTATCTAGAGTATTGTACTAGATAAGAAGTGGTGTGGCCTTTTTTCAAACACTAAGAAAATATTCTCTATTGATTTCAATTTGAAGATTTTCTACCTTCTCTCCTGGCTTATGAAACATTATAAATTCAACTTTGTAGCTACCCTTAGGTTTCTTAGTGAAGTTTGTGTCTTCCACAATAAAATTAGTTGTAGTCACAATTGACTTCATGGACACTGTAAACACTACACCACCCACTTTAACTTTAGCCTCATTCCATGATTGTGAAAACTACATAGAGAAGGTAGGGTTAAAACCCTTCATGCCCTCAATATACAATGCCAGATTACCTTTAACCAACTTCTTTCAGAGATCTTTATTCTATTTGAAGTTGTCACACTTTTTTGACTTGGTTTGAATGAGATATCAACTTATGGTAATTCCTTTCACTAGGAAATGAGTAACAGAGGCTGATAAAGGATTACTAGAACCAACATTCAGAAAATGACAATAAAAGGTAGTTTTGGAGGAATCATATATTTTTCTATAATTAAAACACCTACTCCCAATCAACTAATTATTGAAGTACAAAATGGACAAGACAATAAATAAAAATTTGATCCTTAAATATTTATACATCACTGGGACTAATATTTACTCATGTTGTGGCATGAACATCATCAAGAAACTCATGTTGCATCATCCATAATTTTTGAGCTTGTTGGAGAAGGGATAAAGGTTCACAAACCTATCTGCAATCTTGTTCCCTTCCCTAGGGGTATGGTTGATCCTAATGTGGCCAAATGTAGATATGAGATTTTGGCATTTGGTAATGAGGTTCATCTTGTTCCATGCTAGCTTAGCCTTTCCTTGTAGAATCATGATGACATTTACGAAATATCCTTCTATTATAACTTTTTGGTAACCACTATCCTTGGCAATAGATATGCCATAGAAGGTCATTGTCACTTCTACCATGGTGTAAGTTTTAGTCCCAATGTTAAGAAAATAGGACAACACCATCTTGTTTCCTAGATCTCTAATGACCCCAACCCCACACACCTAACCTGGGTTGCCTTTAGATGACCCATAAAAGTTTCATTTTAACTATTCAATCTTAGCAGGGACCATTTGATAATGTTCCTATGCCCAATAAAAGGGAAAAGAAAAAGTGAGAAAATTAGCCATTTCCTAGCTTTTTGCAATGTGTTGATGCAAGAGAAAGGGAGGGTGAGGATGTTTGAGCCTTTAAAATCATTTAATATTTTATTTAACATGGTTAATAATGGAGTATGCTAGAACTTTCCACTAAGTTTTATGATCTTTAAAACTTTTATTGTTATGTTCTTTCCATAAGCTCCATTCTGTGTGCATAAATTCATGCCACCGGAGTTGTTTAATCAAGGGATGATTTGGCAGAGAGGTCTCTCCTGAGGAGACCAAATTTGTGTCCAAATGCTACACCTAGAACAAAGAAAACATAATTATAATCTTTTGTCTAATGTTTCAGGAGTAATGATAGTGGAAGAAAAGATCATTTATATTTTCTTTGACCTTTTCATGGAAACCATTTACAAGATAGATACCCTATCTCTAGAGATTATCAATAATTATAATTCTTTTATGATAGGTTGTATATGAGATGAAGAAAAAATTTAGGATTATTTTGGATCTCCAGATGTTAATCTATTTAAAAAGGGAATGGTAGGGAGGAGATAGAAGATTAAATCCAAATTTTATGGAGTAATTCCCATCCTTGGGTAATGAACAAATATATTTATCTTTGATACTCCATAGGGTTTAATTTCTATGAAGGTGGAAAATAATTTGGATGCAAATAACCATCAATAAAAATCCCTAATCTATTAACCAAGTCATCCTCAATAGATGAATAGATCGAGTGAAACTCTAATGGGGTTGTAGAGGACCAAGGGTCTTTACAGAATCTAATACTCTTGCCATCCCTAGCCTACCAATGCATTCCTTTTTGAAGCAACGGTGTCATTTTAATCAAATTGTTAAAAATACAAGATCCCCTAGGAAGATCAACATCAGTAAGAAAGGATTTGTTATCCCTTCCATGAAGGTATTTACTCTTCATCACATGTAACCAATCTGACTTCTCAGAGGTTAGTGCCCACGCAGTTTTGTAAGGTTCTCCATATTAAGAGATTAAGAGTGTCTAATGCCTAGACCTCTAAATTATATATTAGAGGAGACCATTTCCCAGTCAATCAATGACATTTTGTTCTTTAGTTCAACACCAAAACATAATAGTCTCCTCTAGGTTTGGTCTACTTTCTTTACCTACGCAACTGAGATATGGAATAGAGAGAGGAGGTACATAGAAGTACTTTGGAGATAAGGTTTCACTTGTTAGAGTTTATCTATATTTCTTAAAAGGGCTCTTTTCCAGACCACAAGCTTTTTTCACACTATTTCAAGAGGACCAAATCAAATATTCTTGCCCACTTCACTATTAGTGAGAGGTGAGACCAAAAATTACAAAGAGAGACTATCAATCTAACAATTCAAAACTCTTGGAATATAATTTTGCAAAGAAGGGGAAGCATTCATGAAGTAGAGAGTACTTTTGTCTAAATTAGTTTTTGCGTAGAACCAGTTGTATGCTCAAAAAAAATAGAGATCCATCCTTTAGCTTCCACCACTAAAGTGGAACCAAGAAGGGAACTAATATATAGAACACGAACGAGGAAAAGAAGGCATTTATCATCTTAAGATATTGGCCCCCAAATCCATATTTATGGAGAACAATAAAAAGGAAGTACTGGGACACCTTGTCAAAGGATTTAGAGATGTGTATATTTAGGAGCATGCACTCTCTTTTACTATTCTCCATGGAATTGAATGATTTATGGACCATGAGGACGACATTAGAAATATAGTGACCTAGAATAAACTCTTTTTGATATTCGTGAATCATTTTTCCAAGAAGGAACTTGATTTTGTTAACCAAAAGTTCAAAGAAGATCTTGTATAAGGTGTTACAAAGACTAATAGACCTAAACTTAGTCATTTTATTAGCCCCACTTTTTTTAGGAATAAGCACAATATAGATATTTCTAATATCCTCGAGAAGACTTACTAAAGAAAGAAACTCCCTAGCGGACAAAATGACATTGTTCCCTACAACATCACAATATTATTGAAAGAAGGGGGTAAACCATTCAGAAGTAGAGATTTGAAAGTTCTAGAGAGATGACTGCCTCTTTGACTTCCTCATTAGAGAAACTTCATTCCAAATATTCAAGGCTTAGTAAGTTGGGGATAACTGAAAGAAGCTTCTCTGAAACCTCATTCAAACCAAGATATGAGTTAGGATAAGGATTAATCATTGAATAGAAATTTACAATTGCTTCCCTATGAATTTCTTCTACTTGCAAGATAAGAGTACCATATGGTCTAATTAGTTCTTGAATTTTGTTCCTTATTTAAATATATGATAGGAAATTGGTGGAAGAACATAGTGTTTTTTATCACCTTTTTTCACCCATTGGATTCTAGACCTTTTCTTATATAAAGTCTCCTCTTTCAATATAATGTTATGAAGATCAGATAGAAGAAAGTTTTCATTCTTAACTATATTAGGAGTATCACCAAAATACTCCATATCCTTTTGCAATTATGAAAGATGGGATTTTAAATCTTTCTTCAAGATGAAAATATTATCGAAGGAATATTTACTCCATATTCTCGAGTTCTTTTTCAAAAAAAATAGTTTGCAAGTGATTCTGAACATATTCATTCCATTGTAGTAGAAATTCTACCATTAAGCCACCAAATATTTAAAGTTGGGGTGATGCATCCACATGAGTTTGAAATAAAATGGGTAGAACAAATTACATCTATCCAAAGTCCATTGCAATAATATAGGGGAATGTTTTGAACCAAAACATATCACAGAGGAAAGATGACAAAGGCTAAAAGTATTCTAGGAGGAATAAATAAAAAATTTATTGAACATAACTTGAATGATGGCATCATCAATCCTCGAATTGGACTAAGTAAAGTTTCTACCTTCTAGTTCCAAGTTGACTAGCTCACCTTTACACAAGAAATCATGAAGGTCCTACATGCTGTTAGTAAAGTTAGGAGTTCAACCCATCTTCTTCAAGGGATAGGGAGGTATTAAAATATATCATTAACATCTAATTGGAGTGTATTAAATTTAAACACAAGTTAAGAAGAAAATCTGTAAGATTTCTTCTCAAGACTAAATTATTAGGCACACAGAACTTGGTAAGAATCAATTCCACTTTAGAAATTTCATCCATCAATAAAAAACTTTGAAAATTATTATCTCATCTCCTAAGCATCCCATTGAGGTTTGTAGGTTTCCTCATAGTAGAAAGACCTCAAGAATCACCACCAATACTTATACCTAGGGAATTATAAGAGGGACAATAAAAAAACATCATTTTAGTTTCTTGAAGAAGAAAAAGGTCTAGATTCAATTATTTCCCAAGATTTTTAATCAAAATATACTTTGTGGGTGTTGAACACAAAGAAGTACTAAGCGGGGGGTGAATCAGTCCAAAACAAAAATAAATACAACACATAAACAATTAAACTTCAACACACATCCAACTCATGAACACCAAGATTTATACATGCAAAAACCAAATAGAGGAAAACCATGGTGAGAACCTACCCATAAAATATATCCACTATGTATATCAAATTACAAGGAAAAGAGCTAACTTCTCCAAAATCGCACACTAGAGCTAACTGCTCATGAGGAAAGATACAAAAGAGGACTTGCAAAATATGAAGCTAACTGCACTTAGGGAAAGATACAAAAGATGATATGAAAAGAAGGATCTCTTGATCATGAAACTATTCTTGAACTCTAAATTAAGTGACCAACATCAGCACACACAAATTTGATCTCAATTGCAAATAGTCTATCTCAAATCTCTGTTGTAGTCTCAACACAACTTTTATATGATTCAAACACAACTCTTCTTCTACTCTTTATCGAACCTCACTGATTATCATCACATCTATATTCATCACACTTTCCTTCCTTTCTTCTCTTCACTCTTCTCTACTCCACTACATAACTTAACCATACAAATCCTTATATACAAGATAGATCATCAAAGCTTAAATCAAGTTGGTTTGAAATAAGATATATTTTTTGAACAAAAAATACACTCTTGGAGAAAGAGGGGACTAAATCACATCTTCCAAAAATTAATTCACCAATCTTCACTCCCCAAAAAATAACCAACATCATATCCACACACTATGCAACCATATAAGCAATTAACAGGTCAATAACATACTCCCTAATGGAAATAACTCAAATCTGGATCTCCACGTGCTACGGTGAGACCCATGACATATCAAAAATGCTTCCACAAATCATATTTTTATCTAAATATAGGTCAAACATATAATCTCACAACCAACAATGATCAATGCCACAACACCCAGAGAACATAAAGATGTTTTCCATACTACAAAGCCATTATATCTATAATACAAAAATTATATCTAATCAAGATCTAACAATAACACTCAACACCAGCAATAGATTTTAGACCCAAGCGCTTTAGAAACAACCAATAGAATAATTGCAATATCAACAACACAACAAGATAACTTTGCACCATAGACATTCTAAACCATTGACATTCTTGACCAATTCGAAACAAGTTTGACATCAGTGGCAACCACAACAACACATCAATGCATACTTTCAACAATATCCCCATTTGTCATTTATGACAACACTTGACTATACCTACACATCACAAATAATACTACTTAATATCTATACAAAACATACATCACATCTTTGCACTGTCTCTCTGAATCCCAATCTCTCCCAATGTATCAAACCTACTCAATCTCTCCCATTTTTCCAAAACTTACTCAATATCTCCCTCTTTACCATCAAGGATAAAGGTCACAACAACATTGGACACACCACTTCTCCCCTCAACAGTAGTGACAACATAATTCTAGAAAAATAAATAGGCATGAAAGCTTCCCCTAGAAAGATGCATCCCCATATTGCACCTAGCTATAAGGAGGGGCAATGATGCCAAGCTTCTCTCAAAGAAACTCAAATGTATCCTTCACTAATGCCTTAGTGAAAATATCTACAACCTTCTCTTTCATAGATATGTATTCCAATCGAACTTCCTTCTCAGCATCTTTCTCCCTTAAATAATGATCTAATTAAAATATGCTTTGTTATCGAATGCATAACTAGATTCTTTGAAATATTTATTGCACTAGTATTATCACACATAAAAGGAATTGCTTCATAATATGTTACCTTGATATATTTAAGACTCTTTCTAATCCAAATTACCCGAGTACAACAAGATGCCGCTACAATATACTCTGCTTCAGTAGTAGATAGGGAAAATGAATCTTGTTTCTTATTGAGCCAAGAGACCAATCTATCCCCTAAAATGAATGCACAACCACTAGTACTCTTTTGCTCATCATCACTTCCAACCCAATCTGCATCAGTATAGGTTTTCAACATAAAATCTCTACCACTTTTGTACCAAAGTCCATAATCCACAATACATTTCAAGTATCTGAAAAAATCTCTTTATAGCTTTCTCATGTACATTACTTTCACATTCACCTAAAATATAGCTCCCAGATAAACAACCTACATGATATCTAGTCTAGATGCAGTCAAATACAACAATCAGGGAATCATGAATTTGTACCTTTTCTGTTCAAATTCTGAAGACTCCTCATATTTACTCAATTTGCATCCAACGGTTAGAGGAGTTGTAACCACTTTGTAATTATCAAAACCAAAATTCTTTAAATTTCTCTTTGCATACTTGCTATGAGAAATAAAAATTACATTTTCTAATTGAACTATTTGCAACCCAAGAGAGAAATATAGCTCACCAATCATTAACATTTCAAATTCATTCTACATCTCCTTAGAAAATTCTTTACCAAAACTATCATCTCCTCCAAATATAATATCATCAACGTAAACTATAACAATTAAGAACTTATCCCCATGAATCTTGGAATAAATATTACTATCTAAGATACCTTTCCTAATTTTTTTTTGAAGCAAATACCTATCCAGTCTTGCATACTAGGCTCTAGACATCTTTTTGAGTCCATACAATGCAGGTTCTTTAGTCTGCATACCATATCTAGATCTTCTATTAGTCTGAATCCATCCAGTTGCTCAATGTAAACTTCTTCTTCTAGATATCCATTCAAAAATGCTAATTTATTTGGCATCCATCTGATAAACTTTAAGGTTCTTGTAATTAGAAAATTCAAGAAGCATATGAATAGCTTCCATCCTTCCTACCAAAGAAAAAATTTCTTCAAAGTCTATACCTTCCACTTGAGAATATCCTTTACATACCAGCATTCCTTTATTTCTTGTCACTTGTCCTTGTTGATTCAACTTATTCCTGAATACTCACTTAGTTCCTATTACATTCTTGTCCACTAGTCTAGGTACCAACTCCCAAATCTTGTTCTTCTGATTCTGATTTAGTTCTTCTTCCATTGCTTTTACCCAAATATCATCTTTTCGTTCTTCCTCATAAGTGTTTAGCTCTATCATAGATAGAAAATAGTAATTATCTTGTGAGCTTCTACAATCTTCCTTCTGGTTTGAACACGTTTTGTCTTAAATCTCCAATTATCTGATTTTCTGAATGATGCTTCTGATCATACTTAGTAGGAATGCTCTCTAAATTCTCCTCTTCTTCTTCATCAATTGTTTCCTTCTCTTTGATTTCTTTCAAATCACTTGTCTTCTTTGAAACAATAGGAACAATCTCAACCTTTCATGCTAGGAAATATTTGTTCTCATTTCTATCCTTGATATAATATAAATTTTCACCTATTCTAACTCCTTTTGCAACCCTTTTGCTAGTCTTCTCATTTATTATAACACATCTAGGGCTACTAAACAAAACACCATACCCTTTTCTACACATTTGAATAACACTTAACAAACTCTGTCTTAATCTTTCAACATAATAAACATCATCAATCTTATTCTTACCATCAATAGAAACACTTCCAATACCTCGAATAGATGGACCATCTTCTCTATCAAACTTCATTGGTCCTCTATCATACTTCTTGAGATTAATAAACCTACCTTTATCACTGGTCATATGATTTGAACATCTAGAGTCTATAATCCATGTAGTTGGTTCATTAACTAATTTCTCTTCTTCTAGTTTCTCCAAAGAATTCTCCTTATCTTCAATTGCTAGAAACAAAGATTATTCATTTGAATCATCATCTACTTAATCTTCTAATCTATTCTCCTCAATACAACATAAGCTTGTCTTCTCTCTTCTATTAAAATTATGTCTCTTAAACTTTTTCTTCTTCTCATCAACATCTGGTCTCTTATAATTTTTGCTATAAGTTCAATTAGAAGTACAATATCAAATTCTACTACAAAAAAGACATTTCAGAGGTAACTTATCTTTACATTTTCTAATGTCTCCCTATAATCTTCTCACAAACTTTCTTTTAGATTCATCTAGATCTCCACTACATTTTGGATCATCAAGTCTTGAGACATTAAATGCTACTTCTCTCTTTTCTCTCTTTTCTTGATCAAGTTTTGAAATCTCATAGGCTACTAACGTACCAATAAGATGATCAGTATTATATTTACTCAAATAATTGCTCTCTTGTATAGCACATCTCTATGGTTTGTTGGAATTAGGCAAAGTCAACAAGATATTATGAACAAAATCACATTCTTCCAAATATCCACCAGTATCTCTAATTCCATCAGCAAGATCAACCACTATATGAATTTAGTTCTCAATGCTTTCATCTTCCACAATTCTCAAGTACTCATACTTCTACTTTAAATTCATAACCCTATCTTGCTTTGTCTTTGAATCTCCTTCATATGCCGAAAATAACTTTTCCCTTGCAACTTTTTCTTCCTTAAATCCTTTTACTCTTCCAAACACTGAATCACTTATACAACTAAGGATTATTGCTTTAGCCTTTGCATTACCCTTCAAATTTATCTCATCTAATGTTTGAGCACCACCCTATGATGGTGTATATCTAGTCTAAATGATTTCCCAATTTTCATTTTGCAATTTCTCCTAATGTGACTCCATTCTCTCCTTCTAGTACAAAAACTTTGTACCATCAAAGATAGGAAATTTGTAATGCATGTCATGTGCCATATCAGATCAACCTCAAGTGGTTAAGCTTACTCCAGAGGAATATTTCTCTGATACACATTATTGAACCAAAGGCAAGACTAACAAGGCGATGAATTAGTCCAAAACTAAAATAAATGTAGCAAATAAATAATTAAACTTCAACACACATCCAACACATGAACACCAAGATTTATACATAGAAAACCCAAACAGAGAAAAATCATAGTGAGCATCTGCCCACAAAATATGTCCACTATGTATATCAGATTACAAGGAAACGAGCTAATTGCTCCAAACTTGCACACCAAATCTAACTACTCATGGAGAAAGATACAAAAGAGGACTTGCAAAACCTGAAGCTAACTGTACTCCAAGCAAGATTAAAAAGATGATATTTAAAGAAGGATCTGCTGATCATAAATCTGTCCTTGAACTATGCATCAAGCAAACAACATCAACACGCACAACTCTGATCTCAACTACCAACACACTATCTCAAATCTATGTCATAGTCTCAGCACAACTTGCATATCATTTGAACATAACTCTTCCTCTACTCTTTACTGAACCTCACTAGTTATCTTCACATCTATATTCATAACACTTTCCTTCCTTTCCTCTCTTCACCCTTCTCTACTCCTCTTCACATCATATTTATAGATATCCTTATATATAAGATAGAACATCAAATCTTAAACCACGTCGGCCTAAAATAAGATACACTTTTCAAATAAAAAATATGCACATTGATCCACTCTAGGAGAAAGACGGGACCAAAACACATCTTCCAAAAATCAATTCACTGCTCTGCAATCATTGAAACATATTCATATAAGAAATTAATAGTCAATAACATACTCTCTAATGCAAATAACACAAACCCCAATCTCCACACACTATTGTGAGACACATAGCATTTCAAAAATGCTTCCACAAATCATATCTGGACATGAGAATAGGTCAAACATAAAATCTCACAACCAGCAATGATCAATGCCACAACACCCAAAGAACACAAATATGGTCTTGGACTATAAATCCATCATATCCATAATACCAAAACTATATCCAATGAAGATAAAAATAATACTCAACACCAGCAATAGATTCCAGACCCAAGAACTTCTGGAACATCCCATAGAACAACTACAATCTCAACAACATAGAAAGATAACTCTGCACCATAGACATTATGAACCATAGACATTTCTAACTAATTCAAAACAATAAGTTTGAGATCATCAATGAAAACCACCACAAGACATCAACACATACTTCCATAGTGGGAACCATTTAAAGCTTGAATGTTAAAAGAGAATAATTACTTTTTCTATTTTTAGGATCATAGTTACTTCAAGGTTCTTTGGCTACCATTAGCCACATCTCTATTTACATTTTTTTTGCCTCAAATCCCTTGCATACTTACTTTCCAACTTAGAATAAATCCCCACATCCACAAACTCCCTATCACTCTTGAGAGAGGGACTCAAAATAGGTAGGGAGGAGGGCAATTTCCTCAAGCTACCTAAACCCAAAAAGTCATAAGTAGAATATTTTTTTAGGTGTCTAAGGAGAAATAACCGCAACCTTATTGAAGTATAGCATATATCTATGCCAAAATACAGTTCCGGTTAGGCTCATATAATCTTCTGCAACTGATCTATCATTCTACTCTGTCACATACCAGAGTAAGAAAATCTTCACCAAACTTACAAACTCGCTCACACAAACTTTCTTCTCTCACCACACATTTTAAAATGATCAACCAAATCAATCTTATATATCCGCATCATAAAAAAGAATCAATATCCATGTCGGCTTCCAAAAACTGTATAACACGTAACATAAAATATGTTCTACCAAGTTGGCTCAATCCGATCACAAATCCAAATGCGTACCAAAACAAGATGTTAAAATGCTTCCCATAAATCAGTCCAATCATCTCAAACATAAAAGTGATCATCTAATTATCCCAACAAATCTGCAACACACGTTACTCCAAGATAGCTCTTCCCTAACTAAATTGCCAAGTACCGAAGCTCTAAACTTGTACACAATTCAACAATCTTGTAAACTTGCCAAGTATCAGGATCATGAGATAATTTTTCTTGAACCTCAAACCATCTTCCTTGATCACTGGAACCCAAAATACATCATCTAAATCAAGAGGTGCACCATGATCTCATGCTCTACTGGTAATTGTGTTCCACCTTGCAGACTTATGCCTTATGAGAAAAATGACTTCTGGTAAACCAATTCTATGTACACTGAATGTGATCTATGAACTGAGTTGACATCAATGACAACCCCTAAACAACTATCATGCACCAATTATCACCAAAACAGTGTCTCTTGCCAACATTTTGTTCTTATTAATGATATCCTCAAGGTCATTTCTATGCTAGTGGAGAGATTAGACAAGGAGACTCTAGTTCCTCCTATCTTTTTATCATCCTTGGTAAAGTCTTGGGAAGAAACATAGATTCTTATATCAGAATAAATAATTCCAAATCAATATAGAAATTATCTTCATTTCATTTTATTTCACATAAACAATTCTTATATGTTAAGTTTTTGTAACCATTATGAAGGACTAAAATTTTGCTGCATAACAATCATCTCAATTTTAGTGTAGGAAGTTGTTCTACTACCTTAACTTCCTTACAAGTGGTATGTGATCTTGATAACCTTTTGGTTTTAGTTCTGGTTTGTTGTCTTTTCCAGACTAATCTAGATTTGAGTAGGAACTTGTGTAGAAGATACTTTTTAATATTGTTATATGATCTTTTTGAATGACAAGTTATTTAGCAAAAGTATAGGTGGTTTTTTATCTTGTGTTGTGGAAGCTAAAGATGAAGGATCTATTAATAGATTAATATTAATGGGATATTATTAATGAGGATGTCTTTAGGTAATAGATCTTACTTTGGCTACTTAGTGTTATGCTATGCATGAAAAGACCAAGGGTCTAATTAGATTATGCTTGACAAACTCATTTTTAATCATTGTGCACATAGATTCCTTTGCAAAGAAGCTATGGAAGTAACTAACTGATATTTTTTTATGCCAAATATTTAGTAGACAATATTTTCTCAAGGAAGAAATTGTATTCCTTCATAATGGAAGAGGGTGGATGAATTATATAGTACATGGAAGCATTCAATATATTGGGGGCTCAACTGGCATTTTTTCATGTCATTGTGGATGATGAGAATAAAATATGGATTTTTCTTTATTCTTTACCTAATTTGTGGGATTTTCTTGTCATGTACATTGATGAATAGTTTCTTGTAGATACAACAATTTGATGAACAACTACTTTTCCAATAAAAAAATATCGGTTGTAAGTAAATAAAACTATTAAAAAACAACAATTCATCTTCAAAGCATAGATATGAAAATGATTATAGAGCTACATTTAAATTGGCTTCAAGTGCTTTCTAATTTCCTTTTAACATTGTCTAGAAAGGATGTGTATTTTTTTTATTGTAAGTTAATAAGTTAATTATAAAGAGAATGGAGTAAACGGTGGTGGTTTTTGGTTCTAGAGGGTTAAAGAGTAAGTACCTAGATTATTTGGATTAAAGAGAATTAAAAAAATTATGTTTTTGTTGTTTGTAATCCCAACATAATAAAAGATTGAGATAGTTTAATTGTTTTGGATATCATGTCAGAATAGATAAGACACTTGAGATGACATCTTATTGTGTTAAATCTAATGTCCAATAAAAAGATATAGTTTAAAAGTTTTTGATTATAAAGAGGCCAATCCCTACTTTACTCATTAAAAATAAAAACTTCCTACTGCTATTGGATAACCCAAGATTGATAACAATCTCATCCAAGTAGCACCTTAAGCAGCAGAGTTTAAGAGTGACAGTGTTGTTTTACATGATGTAAGAACAAATAAGGTAGTTGATATATTGGATGGTTCATTTAGATGTCCCACCATTAACATTTGGATGAAGACTTTTAATTTCAAACTTTTTACAGCAACAAGAAATAATTTTTTTGAATTTTTCAGCTCTAAAATAACTATCAATTATTTATATTTTAGTGCAGAAAAAATAAATGAACAACCACACAACATACCACCAAGGTTTTTACATGGAAACTCGGAAAGGGAAAATCATGGTGAGATTGCGTACCCACAATATTGTTATAATATAGCTAGTAGTAGAACAATATTACATAAGGGGAAAGCACTTGCATTTAGGCTCACTTCTTAGAGCTCACTACTCAATTACAAAAGGGATACAACCCGGAGGAAGGTTCACTACCTTGTAGGCTAATATAAAATGATTACAATGATAACTAAATTGAAATATAGCATCTATCTATGCCAAAATATAGTTCTGGTTAGGCTCATATAATCTTCTACAACTGATCTGTCATTCTACTCTATCACATACAAGAGCAAGAAAATATTCACCAAACTTACAAACTCGCTCACACAAACTTTCTTCTCTCACCATACATTTTAAAATGATCAACCAAATCAATCTTATATATCCGCATCGTAAAAAAGAATCAATATCCATGTCAGCTTCCAAAAACCACATAACACGCAACATAAAATGTGTTCCACCAAGTTGGCTCAATTTGATCACAAATCCAAATACGTACCAAAATAAGATGGTAAAATGCTTCCCATTAGTCAGTCCAATCATCTCAAACATGAAACTGATCATTGAAATTATCCCAAAAAATCCACAAGACACATTACTCCAAGATAGCTCTTCCCTAACTGAATTGCCAAGTATCGGAGCTCTAAACTTGTACACAATTCAACACCAGATATCAGGATTATGAGATCATTTTTCTTGAACCTCAAACCAACTTCCTTGATCATCGAAACCCAAAATACATCATCGAAATCAAGATGTGCACCCTGATCTGATGCTCTACTGGTAATTGTGTTCCACCTTCCAGACTTATTCCTTATGAGAAAAATGACTTCCGGTAAACCTATTCTATGTACACCGAATGTGATCTGTGAACTGAGTTGCCATCAATGACAACGCCTAAACAACTATCATGCACCAAACATCACCAGAATAGTGTCTCTTGCCAACATTTTGTTCTTATTAATGATATCCCTCAAGGTCGTTTCTATGCTAGTGGAGAGGTTAGATAAGGAGACTCTAGTTCCCCCTTTCTTTTTATCATCCTTGGCAATGTCTTGGGAAGAAACATAGATTCTTATATCAGAATAAATAATGCTAAATCATTGTAGACATTGTCTTCATTTCATTTTATTTCACATAAACAATTCTTTTATGTTAAGTGTTTGTAACCATTATGAAGGTCTGAAATTTTGTTGCATAACAATCCTCTCAATTTTACTGTAGGAAGTTGTTCTACTACCTTAACTTCCTTACAAGTGGTATGTGATCTTGATAACCTTTTAGTTTTAGTTCTGATTTGTTGTCTTTTCCAGACTAATCTAGATTTGATAAGGAGATTGTATAGAAGATACTTTATAAACTTGTTATATGATCTTTTTGAATGACAAGTTATTTAGCAAAAGTATAGGTGGTTTTTGATCTTGTGTTGTGGAAGCTAAAGATGAAGGATCTATTAATAGACTAATATTTTTGGGATGTTATTAATGAGGATGTCTTTAGATAATAGATCTTACTTTGGCTACTTAGTGTTATGCTATGGATGAAAAACCCAAGGGTCTAATTAGATTATGCTTGACAAACTCATTTTTAATCATTGTGCACAAATATTCCTTTGCAAAGAAGCTATGGAAGTAACTAAGTGATATTTTTTTATGCCAAATATTTAGTAGTCAATATTTTCTTGAGGAATAAATTGTATTCCTTGATAATGGAAGAGGGTGGATGAATTACAGACTACATTGAAGCATTCAATCTATTGGGGGCTCAACTGGCATTTATTCATGTCATTGTGAATGATGAGAATAAATTATGGATTTTTCTTTATTCTTTACCTAATTTGTGGGATTTTCTTGTTATGTACATTGATAATAATTATAAATTTGAAGTTTTTAGTCAATCTACAGAATCTAAAGAAATGGTTGAGTTGTAGAGTGGAAACAAAATTAAAATTTTAAGGACATTAAATTATGGTGAATTCTTTTCTAATGAATTTTATATATTTAATAAATATTGTGGCATAAATATTTAGAAGACAACTTAGTATTCTTGGTTGTGATGCGTATGCACATGCACCAAAGGAGAAGTGAAAAAGGTTTGACAACAATTATTTGACATGTATGATCATCAATTATAATTATGGCATGAATGGAGACAAGCTTCTGGAGTCCTAATGGATACAAGGTAGCACATAGTATTTTTAGATAAACCAATTCTCATTGTATTACATTGTATAGCTATTGTAATGTAAGTAAGATTATTCAATTTGATTTCCTTCAAATTTATTTATTAGTTTACATGATCAATAACAATAATGAAGTTTATGACGTTCAAGCACCGCCTGTTGGGAGAAATAGATGCTACATTGGATAATATTGATGCCAATCTCAGAATTCCACTTCCCCAAAACTACTACATGTCACTTAGCAACGGAGCGAAGGTGAAGAAGCTCGTGATTGTTAATTCTATGGATTTTGCATCCTTCCAAGCAAATTGGCCCATCATCTCGAGGAACATTGAGTTCCTTCTAAAAGTGGCTAGTATACAAAGTGGTTTCACGTCGAATTGGAGGGTAATTTTTCTCTATGGTGAAGATTTAGCGGTGACTGATGACCTCAGGATCCTTGAGAATGGTGATCTGGTGGATGGAAACGATTGGGGGTTTGGGCTGGGTGAAGAGTGGTATCCAAATGACTACCGACTCCCTAAAGAGAAGGCAGAATCGACAGCTCATTTGAATTGTGGCCCTCAATGTCCCATTGTCTTAGATGCGGCCAATGCGCTCATGGAAGATGCTTATGATGACTCTCTGTGACTCTGGTTGACTCTAAGCCCTCCGGTCTCTCTAAAAATATTTCATATGAAAGATTAGTCAGAAGATATGAATTCAAAACATTTTTAAGAAAAAAAACATAAAGAAACCAAACAATTCAACTTAGAGAAACTCCAAACTCAAAATTCAATGGAATCTGGCAAGTCCGAAGGCTCGCTTCCATAAATATCCACCTCTAGAGTCAAATTCATAAAATTAATTGTGGAAAGATACTACTTCCAAATCAAAAGAATAAATTTGATGGTAAGATTAGGTAAACCTTGAGAATAATGTTAAAGGCCCCAAATCTCCCCCTCTATATATACTACCGTTCAATACTATGTTTCTTTTCATTCTTGAGAACGTCCATTTATTTATTTAGATTGCATTAGAAAAAATGACATTAGAAAAAATTGGTTGAATATTTCCTTGTAGATACAACAATTTGATGAACAACTACTTTTCCAATAAAAAATTACCATTTGTAAGTAAATAAAACTATTAAAAAACAACAATTCATCTTCAAAGCATAGATGTGAAAATGACTATAGAGCTACATTTAAATTGGCTTCAAGTGCTTTCTAATTTCCTTTTAACATTGTCTAGAAAGGATGTGTATTTTTTTTATTGTAAGTTAATAAGTTAATTATAAAGAGAATGGAGTAAACTGTGGTGGTTTTTGGTTCTAGAGGGTTAAAGAGTAAGTACCTAGATTATTTGGATTAAAGAGCATAAAAAAAATTATGTTCGCATTCTACAATGTAGTATAGTTTTGCCTTCATTAAATTTAAATTGCAAAACTAACATTCTATGTATTCAATCTTTATATGTGATCCATGCTTCAATTCAGAATAGATAAGACACTTGAGATGACATCTTATTGTGTTAAATCTAATGTCTGACATAATAAAAAGAGATAGTTTAAGAGTTTTTGATTATAAAGCAACCAAAACAAGGGGGTTGACTGGTAAAAACAATAAGAAAGCACAACCAGCACACACAGCTGCCTGATAGCGAATCCCTACTTTACTCATCAATAACAAAAACTGCCTACTGCTATTGGACAACCCAAGATTGATAACAATCTCGTCCAACTAGCACCTTAAGCAGCAGAGTTTAAGAGTGACAGTGTTGTTTTACATGATGTAAGAACAAATAAGGTAGTTGATATATTGGACGGTTCATTTAGATGTCCCACCATTAACATTTGGATGAAGGCTTTTAATTTCAAACTTTTTACAGCAACAAGAAATAATTTTTTTGAATTTTTCAGCTCTAAAATAACTATCAATTATTTATATTTTATTGTGTTTTGACAAAAATATTTTTTTAATGTCTTTTTAATAACTTGATCTCACTTACACATTTATCTAATATTACAAAAGATAAAACAATTTAAATTTTTTAAATGTAATAAAATTTAAAATTCTTTATACTAATGATTAAATCTTTAATTTTATTTATTTATTTTTATTTAAAACTAAATTAAACTCAATTGAATAATTTATATCAAAATTATATGCTTAAACTCCCATATCATAATATTTATAGTTTAAGAATAAATTTTCCTATAATATCATTATACAAAACTCCACGACCTAAATAAACAATGCTTTTAAAATCTTTTTAGGAGGAACCATTCAAATTTTTTCTGTTTTTGCTGCGTAAATGAAGGGTTTCGGACAGCTTAAATGAAGGTTTCGGGCTGTGTGAGGGAGAATATAGGTGGATCTAAATTATTTTCTTTCCCGAGAAAAGATCATTTCCTGTCCAAAACTCGATCCTATTTAATTTTAATTGCAGAAGCTTTTTCCCGCAACCGATCGGCAGGGTTTCGAACCAAATTGTGTGAGGGACACATCTTTATGAGAGTATAGGTGGATGTCGATTTCCCACAGACAATCGTTTAGTCAAAGATCTCAATTATTTTCTTTCCCGAGAAAAGATCATTTCCTGTCCAAAACTCGATCCTTTTTAGTTGATCTACAGGTGTTTGCGGAGTTTAATTGGAGAAGCTTTTTTAAACAAGAATCTCAAGACTCTTTGTTTCGGGCTGTGTGAGGTACACGCCTTTACGAGAATATAGATAAATCTCCATTTCCCATAGACATTCATTTCGTCAGAGCTTTAAATTATTTTTCTCCCCATGAAGTTTTAATTGCGGTGATCTACAGGTGGCAGAACAGAGTTTATTTTTCACAAGCGATCTGGCAGGATGTTGACTGAACATAAAACTCACGATCCCCAGGGTTTCAAATACAAAAGGGCACAGTTGCGGTGATTGGTAGAAAGAAAAGTGTATGAAGGGCATAAGAATATAAGGAAAACTAATCATTTTAATTTGTTTACAAGGTATTTTGACTAATATAATTTTTATAGTTATTTTGTAGATAAAAATTAAAGATGAGATATTAATATTTTGTTTTTGAACTTAAAAGATTAGAATTATAAATTTTAGATTATATTGAAATATAATATGTCAAAAGATAAGAGAGAAAAGTGAGTTTATATAAATTTTCTATGATTTGATGTAGATGTTTGATAGTTGAAAAAGGGAAGAAGATAACATTAAATTAAGATTAATTAATAAATGAAAGGAAAAAAAGAGAAGGTACTTTAAAAATATAGTTTTTAATTTTAGAGGATTAAAGAGTAAGTAGTTTGTGAGATAAAAGAGTTTTAATAAACGTGTTTTATGATTTTTGTTATGAATTTTGATTGAAGAATTTTTTTGATTAATTTTTCCCAAAGAGGGTGGTTAAAGAGATAATATTTAGATATAGGTATTTAGTTATGGATATGTTTGTAGTCTAAGTATTTTATAATGTAGTATGGTTTTGTCTTCACAACGTTTAAATTACAAGAAACAATATTAGTCTATTTGTTTAATATTCTTTACACTTGATCGCCCTATGAATTTGACACATAAGATGATGCTATTTTTTGTAAAGACAAGATGTTTATTGTATTAAATGTAATGCTTGACATAATAAACAATGAGATAGCTTAACTAATTTTTATATGATGTCAAAATAGATAAAAGAAGAGTAGTTAATTTTTAACTCTTTCATATGATGTCAATCATTATAAATATAAGATGTTTATTATGTTCTTGATTAAAATAGTAGGGAGGCGGCCTTGAACCCTTATAGAAAAAACATCACCAAGAAACCAAAGAAACCCCAACTTCTAGCAACAAAAACCAAAAGGCAGAAGCTTGCACAAACAACCTCAAAATGTAATAAAAAACATCCAAAAAAGACAACACCAGAAAAACATCACAAGCTAACAAGTAGATGCAACCTAACAAAAAGGTTGTGGGCAAAGGCCTAAATTAACAGGAACGTGACAGAGTTGATCATCCCCTGCAAATCATAAGGGCGAGGGAGGCGAACATAGTCCAAAATTTCACTAATATCATCAGGAGCTTGATTCCCCCAAATCTTCCTCACTTGAAACTTTATCATGCGCTTCACATTCTCCTCTTGCATAATTTGTGAAGACTCTCTCTTGACCAATCTATAATTAGCACCCAAATCTGGGCAATTACCATCCATAAGACTATTCCCATACAAATTCTAATTGGGATGTGTTGGAAGATTTTAAAATTGTCTCTATTTTCCACATGCTTATGTGTTGGATCCAAGGGTTTATGGTTTTTAACAAAGGATTTTAGAGCTGATAAGGTTTTCCCTTTGTTTACCTAGGCAATGTTATATTCTATAGTTGACTTATATCTACCAGTAACCTAGCTTTAAGTTTTCACCTAATGGGTCCCTTGTTGTTCATTTACGGCCCCGACACTAGGAGTTACTGCTTGAGGTTGCCGCTTTATTTCTATTATGCACCTAAGTATTGGAGTGTCCCCATGTGTTTTTGTCTTTTAAAAATTCCCAAGGAAATTCCCCACGCACGGTCACTTTACCCTCAGCTCATCTCCACGTGCTAAAATGGTTTACCTAATATGCCTGCTTTAGTCTCATATTTATGCAGGATAAGTGTGCCAAAGGAAATATAGATAAAATGTTATCTTGCAGGCCTTTTAGTGAAAGGTCTCAACCATATAGGATAAGGAATTCACAAAGCCCAAAGAACAAGCCTTATCCCGTGACACTTTTGAAGTCATCATGAAGCCCCGCGGGATAAGAAGAATACATAGATAACAAAGAGATCTTTATACTACGGCCATTTCATACAAACAAAAGGTTCGCGTGGGATAAGAAGTGTTCACAAATCTATTAGTAGTTATCGTTGTGAAATGTGTCCAAGTGGGATAAGATAATATAAAGAAGTAGAGAGGTGAGTCTTATCCCATGATGGTTTTAAGGTGCCTTGATATGCCCTTGGGACAAGAAACAGGTTAGGATCAAAAGGTAAATTTATCCTGCAATGTTTATAAGTTCATACAAAGATGTTGCGAGATAAAAGGTAGCAAGGTAGACACAAAGTGCCTTATCCCACAAGGGTTTTCTTTTACTTAGTAATGGTCACAGGATAAGGTTTTTAAGGCCAAATTGACAAGCTCTCTTCTCCCACGCATTCCAATGAGGACAAGACGTGGATCGCGGGACAAGACGAGAAAAGATTAAGAGGATTATCTCGCATGATACACAATTGTCAAGCAAGGGCATTTTCAAGAAGAAAAGGAAAAACATTTATGAGCAGCTCGAGATAAGAGGATATTCAGAAGGCATACCTTATCCCACGAGAGGAGACAACATTGACGAATGAGCAGCAGGATAAAGATAAAAGGGCATTGATAAAGAGAGGATGACATGGCCTTATCCCGCAAGGTTACAGGGAATGCTTTCAGATGCTGCAGGATAAAAAACTAAGTTAAATACATGGAAGGCTTATCCCGTGAAGATTGTCAAGATAGAAAAAGGTGGTGCGAGATAAGGAAATAGAGAGGAATCTGAGAAAGACTTATCCCGCAGAGATGGTGAATGTCACAAAATCAGAAAAAGGTCCAAACAACATGGATTTTGAGAAATCTAAGTTGGCCAAGAATAGTCTAATAAATGCTATGTCATCCTTTGATGGTTGTCAAGGAAAATCTCAACCATTCAAATCCTGATCGAAGGATGAAATTCAAACTTGGCACAAACAATTTTTTCTGTCCAACACGAAGGAATTAATGGCATCGCCATAAAAAAGAAATTCACTACTATTTTAAGGGACCCATTGGGGATGCCAATATTGATTGATACTTACTTTCCCTCCATTCTGGGGAAAAGAGAAATTCATCGATTTTCTCTCATAACTTGCATCCGAAGAAAATCCAAAGTGTCCCTAAGCGAGAAGGAAAGCAAATTTCAGCGAAGCAATGTGCCATCTAATAAATTTAGCCCAACAAAAGACTAGAAAGTCAAATTTTCCACCATCTTTTTGCATTTTCTAGGCTATTGTAGTTGTAGTACATAGATATTTTGTGTGTATGCCCTAGAGTCTATAGGGTTTGTGTATGTATTTAAAATTCTAGGCTTTCCTCCATTTTTAGAATTTAAAATGGCCTCTCCTACTACTCCCATTGCTGAGAGTACCCCTGAAGCTTGCACTAGCTCTGCACTACCATAAATTACTCATGTCATTCCACTTGATGTAATTCTACGTGTGCCAGTAATTGCAAATATTCCCATTGGTGAACCAATTCCAGAATCTACCCTACAAATGTCTGAAGAAGTCAAAGCAAGTTCCTCTCCTCAAGAAGAAACCATGAAGAGAAAGAAGGAGATAGTTCGAAAGACTGTCACTATTATTTTTGACAATGAGTCTTCAGATGAGCTTGCCCCCTCTCCTAAAGTTAGGAAACCAATTCAAAAGAGGAGAAGAGTTTACCGTAAAGATTATGTTGAAACATCTACCATTGATCTTTTGGGAGTTTGTTGGTTGTCTTCCTTTGGGAAATACTTGTTTGGCATTTCTTGGCACTTGGATGTTTTCACATCTAGTGTTGCCACCAATGCCAAAGGGGGAGATTGTTGGAAATTGGAGGAATTAATTATGTGTTGCATTGATGTTTTTTCATTGATGGCAACACCTACTATTTTGGTTGTTTACTGGCTTTCAGTAGGTTCAGGTAGAGTTGTTGGTTTATGATATTGATCCAGTATGCTGTGGTATGTTTTGGCTTGTGGATTTGGTTTGGATCTATGAATCATGATATTTGGATGGGTGTCATGATTAGCTGGTTTGGGATTTCATTACTCAGGAGCTATCATTTGTTCTAGTAAGCCTTTTGGTCACTGGTAAGGGTTCTACCGATAAAGCTTTCTTAAAGACCTTTTGATGCACGTGATAAGTGGTGTTGGTATGATTTCTAGATGGATTTTGGGATGCTATTGGTTATCTTCTTCATGTTCCTATTGATCAGTGAAGTTGGATTTGAGTCTAGACATAATGCTATCTTATTCGGCTAGGTTATGGACCAGTTTATGTACAACATGCTAGTGGATGATCCCGATGCATTACTAGTTGGGTTTATTGATTGGATTATGTTGTTTCAGTCTCAGGCCGACTTGTCTAATCATTAGATTGAGGGTTTAATTTATGAATTTATCGTATTATCTTTTAGGTGGCCGACCTAATTTTTTAGGTCCCGAGTGGGTATAAATATTATGTAAGATCTCTTTGTAGATCATGGGATTATGGTTATGCGATTATCTATGTGCAAATAAAGTTATACTCATATATAGAGGTTTTTGGTCGACCATAGGTGATCGAATTGAGTTGGTAAAAGAGGTTTAAGACCTTTGGTACTGAGGTTAACTGGAACTATACTCAGGCATAGGAGATGCTATTCTTGCAATTCATTCTTCTTCTAGATTGTAGTCTACATTTATTTTGTAGTCAGTGAGGCTTCTTTTGTGATGAGCAATGTACTCTAGGCTATTGGCCTTCCTAGATGTGCAGGCCCCTCTTATTGTAATCACATAATTACTACATAAGTATTATCTAACTGTGGGTAGGCTTCCCACTGTGGTTTTTCCCTTTACCGGGTTTTCCACATACAAATCTTTATGTTATTTTTTGTGGATGGTTGGTAAATGTTCTATGGTTTATATTTTTTCTTAACTATTATATCTGCTATTCCGGTTTTTGGTTTATGTATTCCGGTAATAAGGTTTTAGTGCTTAAAGTTCTATAATCTATTGACAACTGATTCACCCCCCTTCTCAGTTTTACTCTAGTTATCTGAGCTATCTAATACCAATTAGTAGACAACGTAGATAATCAGAGGACAATAGAGAGGGGGGGGATGAATCAACTGTCAACAGATTATTGAACTTTAAGCATTAAAACCTTATTACCAGAATACATAAACCAAAAACTAAAATAGCAGATATAATAGTTAAGCACAAATATAAACTACAAAAAAATTACCAACCATCCATAAAAGATGATGTAATAATGAAGTTAACAAACTCCCCATGTGAATGATATCTCTGTTAAGCTTTGATCTCTTGCCTTAACTAATATTCTGTTAAGCTCTCTTTTTCACAAATATCACTCCCCCTTTGACATCAATGCCAGAAATATGACATGAACATCAAAGAAAAATTATAAATCTACTGAACCACACAGCTGACTACTCCCCCTGAGTAGTAGAACCAACACATCAATCCAGAATAAATAATAGCTCTATAAATGCATGTCAAACTGATGCCAATCAGCATCACTCAGGTCTATATTGGAGGGGCAGAAACCCCCAATCTATCTCTGAAGTACTCAAATGATTCCTAGATTTGATGAACGGATATTTCTTGGTTATTCTATTGAAAGCAACACATATAGATGTTATAAAAAAAGATTGCTGAGAATTGTGAAGATCACTAATGTCAAGGTGGATGAGTAGACCGGAAATCAAATTAGAACTTATGAGAGAGAACCAATAGTGGAGATGATCATGACTGAATTGGTAGCACCTCCACCGGAACAAAATTTCGAACTAGTTACTTCAATAGTATCAGAAAATTTAGTAGTAATTGAAGATCAAAGAAGATGAAGAGAAAGTTAGAAGACTCCTCAGTATGTAAGGTTAAATCATTTAGAAGATCAGATCATTGGAAACAAGAATAAAGGAGTGATTACAAGAAGAAGGTTGGCAGCTAACGAGGTATGTTAAATTTCTCAAATTGAACCAGTATTAGTAATTGAAGCATGTAAAGATGAAAGTTGGATGAAAGCTATGGAAGAGGAATTAGATCAGATAGAAAAGAATAATACATGGAGTTTAGTTCCCCAGCCTAAAAATAAGAATGTTATTGGAACTAAATGGGTTTTTAGGAATAAAGATAGATTGGTTTTTAAAGGATATTATCAGAATGAAGGAATTGATTATGATGAAAATTTTGCTTTGGTAGCTAGGATTGAAGTTGTAAGATTATTTATTGCTTATGCTTCCCATAAGAACTGCAAGGTTTATCAGATGGATGCTAAGTGTGCATTTTTGAATGGAGATCTTAAAGAGGAAGTTTACATTGAGCAACCTTATGGAGATCTATCATTTTATCTTTTGTGGATGGTTGGTAAATGTTCTATGGATTTTAACTGTTTTGATTATAGAAATTTAAGCATTAAAACCTTATTACTAAAATACATAAACAAAAAATTGAAATAGCAGATATAACAGTTAAGCAAAAATATAAACCATAGAACATTTACCAACCATCCACAAAAGATAAAACCAATATTTGTAGGTGGAAAACCTGATAAAGGGAAAAACCATGGCAGGAAGCCTACCCATAGTCAAATAATACTTCTACAGTAAGTGTGTGATTACAATAAGAGGGGCCTGCACATGCATGTAGGAAGGCCAACATCATAGAGTGCACTGCTCATCACAAAAGGAACCTCACTAACTACAAAATAAATCTAGACTACAATCCAGAAGAAGAATGAACCACAAGAATAACATCTCCTATGCCTGAGTACACTTACAATTAAGCTCAGTACCCGAGGTCTTAAATCTCTTTTACCAGCCCAATTCAATCACCTATGATCGACCAAAAACCTTTGCATATGATTATAACTTAATTAGCACACAGACAATCCTATAACCATAATTCCATTATCTACAAAGAGATCTTACAACATATTTATACCAACCCGACACCTAAACAATTAGGTTGGCCACCTAAAAGATAATACAATAAATTCATAACTTAAAGCCCACAATCTAATGATCAACCAAGTCAGCCTGGCACAAAAATAACATAATCCAATCAGTAAACCCAACCAGTAGTGCATCAGGATCATCCACGAACACGTTACATAAACTAGTCCCTAACCTAGCCGAATAAGATAGCATTAGGTCTGAACGTAAATCCAACACCGCTAATCAACATGAAAATGAACAAGATAAAAAACAACATCTTGAAAGCCATCTAGAAGTCATGCCAACACCACTTATCACATGCATCAAAAGGTCTTCAACAAAGCTCTGTCGACAGAACCCTTACCGGTGACTAAAAAGCTTACTAGAAAAAATGAGAGCTTTTGAGTCATCAAATCTTGAACCAACTGATCGTGATACCCATCAAAATAGAATGAATGACAGATCCAAACCAAATCTACAAGCCCAAACATACCAAAGAATATCGGATCAATATCGTAAACCAACCACTTTACCAGAACCTACCAGAAGCCAGTAAACAACCAAAATAGTCGGTGTTGCCATCAATTGCAAACCATCAATGCAACACAATAAATTCCTCTTGTTGCCAACAATCTACCCCTTTTTCATTGATGGAAACACTAAATGTGAAAAACATCCAAGTACCAAGAAATGGCAAACAAGTCTCCCCCAAAGGAAGACATCCAACAAACTCCCAAAACATGATGTAACAATGAAGTTAACAAACTCCCTTTGTGAATGATATCTCTGTTAAGGTTAAGATCTGATCTCTCCCCTTGACTGATATTCTGTTAATCTCTGTTTTTCACATATATCTCTCCCCCTTTGACAACAATACAATAAATCTGACATGAACATCAAAGAAAAATCATAAATCTACTGAACCACGCAGATGTCTAATCCCCCTGAGTAGTAGCACCAACACATCAATTCAGAATGAATAGTATCTCTATAAATGCATGTCGAACTGATGAAAATCAGCATCACTTAGGTCTCTATCGGAGGGGTAGAAACCCAAAATCTGTCTCTGAAGTACTCAAATGATTCCTAGGGAAAACATTTAGTGAAGATATCTATAATATGTTCTTTAGTGTTCACATAAACCAGTCTGAATTCATTTTCTTTCATCTTCTCCTTCAAAAAGTTATACTTGATGGATATGTGCTTTTGTCTTAGAATGAAATACCAGATTCTTTGATATACCAATAGCAGCAGAGTTGTCATAGTGAATAACTACCACTTCATTACAATTCACCCTTATATCCTTCAACATTTTCTTCATTCATAGAACTTGTGTACAGTTAGTAGCATCAGCAACATACTCAGCTTCAACAAAAGATAAAGATGTACATGATTGCTTCTTGCTGATACAAGAAACAAGTTTCTTTCCAAGAAAGAAAGCTCCAACAGATGTGCTCTTCTAGTCATCAACATCTCTGGCTCAATCAACATCTGAATATGCACATAGCATAAAGTCATCATTATTAGGATACCATAAACCAAATTAAGTTGTTCCCTACAAATACCTAAAAATTTGTTTTCACCGCACTCTCATGATTCTCTCTAGGATCACTCTGATATCTTGATACAATACACATTGCATTTATTGTATTCGGTCTATTCTGAGTTAGATATAAAAAACCTCCAATCATATACTTGTACCTTTTAGGTTTTACCGGTGTTGATGCATCTTTCTTAGTCAATTTATCACTTTAAATATAGGTGCACCAACCGGGGTTTAGACTCTTCAATACCAAATTTCTTCAACAACTCTCTAGAATACTTAGTTTGCCAGATGAAAATACCTTTATCAGTTTGAGTAATCTGCATACCTAAGAAAATTTTTATTTCCCCAACCACAGACATCTCAAATTCATTCTTCATATTTTCAGACAATTCCATACATAACTTATCCTCACCTCCAAAAATGATATCATCAACAAAGACTTCAATAATCAATATGTCATCATCCATGATCTTATAGTATAAATTTCTATCAATATTACCTTTAGTGAAGCCAAGCTTCGAAAGGTATTTATCCAATCTTCCATACCAAGCTCTGGGGGCTTGTTTCAATCCATATAAAGTTTTCCTTAACCCGCAAACCATGTTTTGTGATCTGAAAGTGAAAATCCATCAGGTTGCTTAATGTAAACTTCCTCTTCAAGATCTCCATTCAGAAATGCACACTTAAAATCCATTTGATAAACCTGGTAGTTCTTATGGGCATCATAAGCAAGAAATTATCTTATAGCTTCAATCCTAGCTACTAGAGCAAAAGTTTCATCATAATAAATTCCTTCCTTCTGAGAATATCCTTTACAAACCAATCTATCGTTACTCCTCACAACTTGTCCATCTTCATTCAATTTATTCCTAAAAACCCATTTAGGTCCAATGACATTCTTATTTTTAGGTCGGGGAACTAAAGTCCATGCATTATTCTTTTCTATCTAATCTAATTCCTCTTCCATAGCTTTCATCTAGCATTTATCTTTACATGCTTCAATCACTGATGCTAATTCAATTTAAGAAAATAAACATACCTTATTAGCTACCAACCTTCTTCTTGTCATCACTCCTTTATTCTTGTCTCCAATGATCTAATCTTCTGAATGATTTAACCTTACATACTGAGGAGTCTTTTGACTTTCTGTTCCTCTTCTTTGATCTTCAATTACTATTGAATTTTCGGATACTATTGGAGTAACTAGTTTAAAATTCTATTCTAGTGGAGGTGCTACTGGTTTAGTAATGATCATCTCCACTATCGATTCTCTCTCATCAGTTCTGATTTGATTTCTGTTTATCTCATCCACCTTGACATTAGTGCTCTCCACAATTCTCTGTAATCTTTTGTTATAACATCTATATGCTTTACTTTCATTAGAATAACCAAGAAATCTCCCTTCATCAAATCTAGGATAAAACTTTCCAATGAAATAATCTCTTTTGATACAACATTTACTACCAAATATTCTAAAATACTTAACTGTAGGTGTATGAGAAAACCATAACTCATAAGGTGTCTTACCAGTGTCTCCCTTGACATCAACTTTATTGAATATGTATACCGTCATGCTCATATATTCTTTCTAGTAGATATGTGGTAGATTATCTTCCATAATCATAGTTCTATCTGCATCCAAGATATTTTTGTTCTTCCTTTCCACAACTCCATTCTGCTAAGGTGTCTATGGTGCAAATAATTGTCCCCTTATCCCATTCTTTTCACAATAACTGTTAAATTTACTAGATGCGAATTCTCCACCCTTATCTAACCTTAAGAATTTAGTCTTCTATCCTATCTCTATCTAAACTTTAGCTTTAAAGATTTTAAACTTTTCAAATGCATCATATTTTTCCCTTAGAAAAGTAACCCACATAATTCTAGAATTGTCATCAATGATTAGCATAAAATAGATATCACCCTGAAAACTTTTGATTCTAGTAGGACCACACAAATTAGTATGAATAAGATCATGAACATCATTAGATTTGTCTTGTATACTCTTAAAAGAAGTTCTGACTTTCTTTCCCATTTGGCATTCCTTACATACTAGATTATAGGGCTTCACAATCTTAGGTATATCTCTATCTGCCTTAGTAGAATTGATCTTTATAGTGCAATCAAAATTTACATGAAATGACCTCTTATTTCATAGCCAACTCTCATAAATTTGTGCAATCAAATATGTCTTCTCATAGGAGTTCAAATGAAAAATGTTACCTTTATTCTGAGTACCAATTGCAATCTCCAATCTAGATCTATTGATAATCTTGAATTTTCCATCCTTGAATTGTAACTGAAATCCCTTATCCAACAACTCTCCTACACTCAAAAGATTATGCCTTAAACCTTCAATATAATAAACATTATCAATATCATTCTTACCATCCAATGATATAGTTCCCCTTCCCTTGATCATGCATGCTTTGTCATCTCACAATCTAACCAGACTGCTATCAAATTCTTGCAAAGATAGAAACTTCCTTTTATCTATAGTCATATGATGTGAACATCCACTGTCTATCTCCCATTAATCCTTCTCTTCAAATTTAGTAGCAAGGGCCTTTTCTTCAGGTACCAGATCATCTTCCTTGATAGACAAAAATAACCATTCCTTTCCATTGCTAGATGCACTAGTTGAATCTTGTGCTAGTTCATCATCAGAATCAGTCACACCTTTCTCATCAGCATAGTAGCATGATTTGCGTTTGTTTCTCCTGTAACCATGATTAGGCCTAAAATATCTTCTAACTCTTTCCTCAAATCTTGAATTCCTTTCAAGACATCTAAATGCAAAATGACCTATCTTATTACATGCAAAACATTTAAAAGGTGGGTTTCCTTCATACTTACTTCCTGCGGGACCTTTAGGTACTCTTCTAGAAAATTGGGCTTCAAGTTGCTCAAACTCTTCAAATTCTTTCTTCATTTCCTCGAGTTCCTTAGAATATAAGGCTTTCCAATCACTCTTCCTGTAGATGATGTAGATGCATGAAAAGAAGGTTCATATTTCGCAACTCCAGGAGGACCAAATTCCTCAAGATCAAAAGAAGATAACTTTCCAACCAAGGCTTCCCTATTAACAAAGGAGTTTTCCATTATTCTCAACTCATTAATTGCAATAGCCTTCATCTTATAAACTAGTGGAAAATCTCTCAATACTTTAGAAACTATTTTATCTTTGCTCTGAGATCCACCATAACACTTAATTCCCATGACAATCTTATTAATTCTCTCCATAAAAGCAGTAATCCTTTCATCTTCTTCCATCTTTAGATTCTCATATCTAGCCCATTAACCATCAAGTTTATCAATTTTAATAGTAGGGTCACCTTCATTCAGAATCTCCAATTTATTCCATCTAGCGTATGTAGTGGATTTGTTAGATAGTCCAATAATTTGTTGATCAGAAAGTGCACACAAAAGGGAATATCTAGCTCTACAATCATTTTAAATGTCCTTATCCAAGCCTATTAGAGGAGGATTGCCAGATGCCAGATAATGAGGTGTATAGCCATTCTAATTGATCTCCCAAATCTCCTTGCCAAGACATATCAGATGAGTCTCCATCTGAATATTCCATACTTTGTAATTTGTTCCATCAAGCATAGGAATTTCTCTACAAAAAATAGCAACATATGAACTTGCACTATTAGACGCCATAAGATCTTCCTCAAGTGGTTAAGCTTCTGCTGAGAGAAGCAAGCTCTAATACCTATTGTTAGACAACTCACATAACTGAAGGACAACTAAGGGGGGGTTGAATCAGTTGTCAACATATTATATAACTTTAAGAATTAAAACCTTATTACTGGAATACAGAAACCAAAAATTGGAATACCATATATAACAATTAAGAATAAATATAAACCATAGAACATTTACCAACCATCCACAAAAGATAACACCAATATTTTTACACGGAAAACCCAGTAAAGGGAAAAACCACGATGGGAATCTTACCCACAGTCATCTAGTACTTTTTCAGTAAGTATGTTATTAAAACAAGAGGGGCCTGCACATTAAGAAAGGCCAATAGCCTAGAGGGCACTGCTCATCACAAAAGGAGCCTCACTGACTATAAAATAAATCCAAACTACAATCTAGAAGAAGAATGAAGTGCAAGAATAGAATCTCCTATGCTTGAGTATAGTTCCAGTTAAGTTCAGTACCAGAGGTCTTAAACCTCTTTTACCAACGCAATTTGATGACCTATGATTAACCAAAAACCTCTGCATATGATTACATCTTTATTCACATACAGTTAATGCGATAACCATAATCCCATGATCTATAAAGAGATATTTCATGATATTTATACCAACTCAAGACCTAAATAATTAGGTCAGCCACCTAAACGATAATATAATAAATTCATAACTTAGACCCACAATCTAATGATCAACCAAGTCAGCCTGAGACCGAAACAACATAATCCAATCAATAAACCCAACTGGTAATGCATCGGGATCATCCACCAACACGTTACATAAATTGGTCCATAGCCTAGCCGAATAAGATAGCATTAGGTCCAAACCCAAATCCAACACCACTGATCAACAAGAACATGAACAAGATAACCAACAGTATCCCAAAAGCCATCTAGACTCCATGCCAACACCACTTATGATGTGCATCAAAAGGTCTTCAACGAAGCCCTACCAACAATACCCTTACCGATGACCAAAAGGATTACTAGAACAAATGATAGCTCCCGAGTCATCAAATCTCAAACCAACTAATCATGATACCCATCTGAATAGCATGAATGATAGATCCAAATCAAATCCACAAGCCAAAATATACCGGAGCATACCAGATCAATATCATAAACCAACCACTCTAACAAAACCTACCGAAAGCTGATAAACAAGCAAAAAGGTCGGTGTTTCCATCAACAAAAAAACATCAATGCAACACATAATCTATTCCTCCAATTTCCAACACTCTCCTAAAGTTAGAAAACATCTACCATTGAAGCTCATACTCCTACAAAAATGGCCCTTTTGATTAAGAACCCACCCGGTGAGGAAACCCCAATTCCTAAAGACTAAGCCCCATAGAGGGATAACCCTATTGGACAGAAGAGGGAAACTGCTCCTACAAAGAGGGAAACTGCTCCTGCAAAACAAAAAGTGAGGGAAAATGCTCCTATAAAAGGACCAGCTTCCAGAGCTCCCAAGAGACCTAGAAAAAAATCTAGAGGGGAGTCATCATCTTAGGTAGAGAAATTAGAGATAATACCAACCACCCCTTGCTCTTTAGATGACAGTAGAGGAATTGTAGGATGGAGTTTAAATAAAGTTGGAGGAGGATACAAAGAGACCAACTAGACAGACAAGGAGCCTCCATCTGGAACTATTAGAGTTATTTCAGGGGTCCTCTATGAATGACATCATCATAATTGCTTTCCATGATAGGGAGGCAGGATGCAAAGATGCAATTACAAAGGAAAGCGGGTGGGATTTATTCTACTCTTTTTATGGAAATAGGGATAAACCTATCCCATTGTCAAATCCTTGGACACTGAACTTGGGGAAGCTCATTGTTTTGAATGTCTTTGTAGAACTAATATTTATAAGGGAGCTATCTATTTCATATGACCCCCAAGAAGGATTGTAAGATCAGAGGATGGTTATTTTCTTTTGGACATTTCACACAGGGCTATTGTAGATTGTTTTTGTTTGATATGTCCGCCCTCAAGGAAATCAACAAAGGTAATCTAGAAAGGAATTACCAATATAAAAAGGATAGGTATAGAAAGGAATTTGTTCCTCGCTTTATGAAGAATCTCTACAAAAATTCACAAAACTATGTCCTGCCCTCAGAAAGGGAGCCCTTCAGATTAGAATGATTTGAGCTCTATTTTGTCAAAACCTACTATGCATTAGGGAAGGTTCTTGGAGTACACTGCGAGCTAACCCAAATGCTCATAGATTTCATCATGATTTCCATTAATATCTAGCACCCTACAATAAATGAGTTGTATGATTTTGCAGCCATCATCCATGAAGGGTTAATGGAAGCAAGGAATAAAAAAGAGAAGCTAGAGTTCAGACATTATTATTTGTTGTGTCATATGATTCTTTAGCAGAACAAGGCTTATTGGGGTCCATAATTGATAATAAGAACAAATGATACACACATAGGTCTTCTATGGCCAGTATAGAGATGGAATTAGGTGTGGGACAAAGGATCCAGGTTTAGAAATTACTCTATCTTCTTTGATCACTTTGTTATGAAGATATTGTTAAGGCTTGGAGTGAGGTTGTCCAAGCTGCCAAAGAACATTATCAAAATTTTGAGGATAAGAAGTTGTAGGGGTGAAGGAGTGGTGTATCCAGAGGGATCTTTCATCCATAATTTTGGAGATTTCTTTTTGTATGGAAACTACACCATTATCGGATTATACAGGTGTGAGAAAGCACCCCATATTTTGTCACTTTTTGTCTCTCCTACATGATCATTCATTGAATTAATTTGGCAAATAATGTAGATGGAGAGGAAACAAGTTCCAACTGATAAGAAAGGGAGACTCCTCCCCAGGGTGATCAATTTTGGAAAGTTTACTATAGGATGTGACACCCTAAAAAAGGTACCATATTTCCTTGTAAATAATTGCAAGGTGAAGGTTTCCCAAGCTCAACATTTTGACCCTGAAGGATGTATAAATGACTTCAGAATAAACAAGTTGAAAGAAAAGGGTTATTTTCATTATTTTGATGAACGAGAAGATCTGATAAGAAATGATCTCTCTGCTAAAGCAGAGTAACACAAGAAGAAAGGGGAGATAATGAAGAGGCTTGAGCGAGAGAGGAAACAAGAGGATCCCAATTTTGAAGATTTTTTATAGGGAGTTCCAAACTAATTTTGCCAAGATGTCTTTCATGATTATAAAGGCAGATGATATAATGAAAATGGAAATGGATAGGAGGGATGCCAAGGAAAAAGGGTTTAAAGTTGAGACAAGGCCTATAGACCATAGCCCTAGAGTATACAAAATGAAAGGGCATACAGTGACAGTTGAGAAAACATCTCTTAGCACTTTTGGGGAGGAAACTAAATACGTTAGGACAATTGAAAGGGAAAGGCAAAGATGTTTGATTTTGTAGACGTCTAGGTGGATTTCGATACAAGTGTTCCACCCCCTTCTCCCCCTCAAGAAATAGTCCATGAAGATGAGGCTATTGAGGTCCTAGATGACTTAGATAGAGCCATTATCCTAAGTACAATCTCTGTTGAGGAGGCAGATGATGAAAGGATAATTGCCTCAAACAATTTTTTAGCAAATGACAATTTTGTGAACTCTCCCTAGTTCAAATCATTTTGGCTAAGGGAAAAGTTAAAAGACCTATCTGATGAGGAGATCATAAATTTTGATAGTAATAGCTTCAATTTCACCCCTGAGGAAGGTAAGGATATGAATAAAAATAGTGGCATACTTCTTTTCCTAGGCTGGGATTTTGAGAAAACCTATCTTTTGGGTCAAATTATGCAGTAGAAAGACCCAAATTTTGTAAAAGAGTTCAATAATCATGGGTCTGGGGTGAGTATAGGCCTAAAGGCCTTTTCTCTATGGTCAAGGGCCCCAAATGTTCATAATCCTCTAGTTCTACAAGGTGGACATCAAAGGATAGGGGATGTAGTAATTAGGACCCTTCAAGACACCACTGCATCAGAGGTTGTGGAAATCACCTCACATGCAATCCAGTTTGCTCAATTGGTAGTGGATGACCTTGACCAAAAATATTTAAGAATAAAAGACATGCATGTGGCTCTCAATGCAAATTACAACAATTTATTTTTTGATAATTGCACATTGAAGGAGCAAATATAAAAGGTGACTGCAGATTCTTTAGGAGGAATTAGGCCTGAAGAATTAGAAAGAATGAATAAAGAATTGTAGATAGTTAAGGATGAAGCTGAAAATAATTATTTGGAAATTAGGAGAGATTCAATTTTGAGGAATTCAAATAGGATTATTGACAAATTAGATGAAACTCATTCTTCATATTCTTTGACAGCTTAGCTCCTAAGTTAGTTGGATGAGATTATTTTATTGTTTCAACCAATAAGATTCACTTGGTTACCAAAGGGTCAACAGTTGAAAGAGGTCATGTTGGCAATAAAAAATGTGGCCTAGCCACCTCAAATTGTTTGGGTCACTTGGAAAAATTATGATTTATTAACTAAAGAGTTGTCCAACATAGAAGAAGAGAAGAAATCAGTTTTGGGAATGATCAACTCTTTCCAAGCGATTAAAAAGTGGCACATCCCTACAATTTTGATAGATTATGGTTAGATCAAGAGCCTAGAAGAATGGAGGAAAGGCTTCCAAGATGCAATAAATGCATTTTTGACATCTTTGGCCATTGATCCAAACCAAAGGGATACCTCTTTTAATATTATTTATAAGATCATGGAGGTAGATCAGATGTACCATAGATTTGCCTTAGGAGCTATAGTTGTAGCCGCCCATAAAACAAAGTAAGTAATGAGTAAATTGAAGGGGTTGAGGGATTTTTTCTTAGCCAATCGATGAGATAGAATCATTTCATAGAAGGTACTGCTCCTTGGAGGAAGAGAAACCTAAGGAAGACTAGCCACAATTTTTCTTTTCTTAACTAAAATTTTTTATAGGCTACAAATTTTTAGGAGGACTGACATAGACTTTCAAACATCAAGGACCGCTCTCTAGGTTACATACTACCAAACGCCAAGACGCACTTTATATCCTAACAAGAGCATGTGTCAAGGTACCAATGAAGAGGTAGATTTTGCAGACCTACAGCCCAAAGCTTACATGATGGTGACTTCCTAGTTGTTTGCATTTAATGAAGCTAGGAAGACTGCATGCATGTTGACAAGGACAAGAATGGTCCTTATAGAAAATTGTAATGATGGGTACTTTTGACATATGTATTTTTGGCCTAAAGCTTTTTTTTCTCCCTTGGGTTATAAAAGGGAATTCAGGGCCAAGAAGAACAATTCTGAAAATTTTGTTTAGTATGTACTAGGATATCTTTAAAGCAATATATTGACAAATAGTCTTCTACATATTTTTAGCACAACCTTTTATCATGAATGTATCATTTTATGTGGAAAATCAATAAAGAGAACATTCTTTTCTTGCTCAAATTGGTCATATGGTGTTGTATGAATTGATATGTTAATGAAATTTTCAATTTATCTTCTTCAATGGAGAATTTGTATGTCTTGATAGGCTTCATTTCAAGTAAATGAATTAAATTTTGTCTTGAATACTACATCATTTATGTGTGAGGTTTTGTGAGGAATTTAATGAATATATTCTTAGTCTGAGCATTCTAAGCAAGTCTAGAGTGATTAGTATTGGATTCTAATGTTGATACTATGATATTGTTTGTCTTTAAATCTGTTATTTGACTTTGCATTTCCCTCGAACAAGCACTGGTCATACTTTTCTTGGTTTTAGGACCATTTCAACATTCTTATTTCACCTTTTATATTTCATTTTCCAGTTCTTCTGCCTTAGGAGTAGAATAGATTAGAATTAGTTTCAATGCAAGCAAAGTAACAAAAACTAAGGTTCAAGCCAGAATTCATAGTATATCTTAATTTTCCTTGGTATATTTTCATTGAAAGCCTCTGCTAAAAACCTACAATGTCTATCCATGTAAATTTGAAATGCTATGAAACATTTTAGCAGGGATACCCACCTAGGTCTTGCAGAGCCTAGAGAGTAGGATATTGCAGCCTTTGTGTTGAATCTTGTTTGTTGGCCAAAACCAATACTAAGTACATCGATGAGTTAGTGGTAATTTCTCTAGGATCTAGGATCTGTCGAGTTGGGAACCAATGCGATGCTAGGCATAGTACCTCTCAAGACAGCTCCAAATACTATGAGGCACATAACAACCAATTAATCCTAAACCATCCATTAGATATTTAATTTCCAATGCAAAGAGATCACATTAAACCAAAAGATAATTAATCTCCATAGTTAGACAGGACATGAATCTCCTGAGGCAACATTTGGATCCTTTCGCTAGAAATAATTTCTTTTAGCCTCTAAGAGAATTTTGGAAAGGAAGTGTAGTTCCATTCGTTGTAATTAAGCCCCACATTAGCCATATGATAAGCTACAATATTCCCTTCATGAAAAGTATGCTAGATTTTGTATTGAACGAAGGCACTTAGCATGGTTTTGCAATCGTCCATTAAACTAACTAAGTCCCAGGGACATCCAACCTTCCCATTCAAATGGTCCACTATCAACTTAGAGTTCCCTTCCAGAATGATCTTCTGAAACTTCAAATCTTTTAGATGTTTAATTCCTTGCCAAGCAAAAGTAGCTTCCACTTTATTATTGGATCCCTCTCCCAAGTTTTTGCAGTAAGCCTTAATAGGGTAGCCTCTCCAGTTCCTAATAACTCCCCTAGTAGTAGAGGCCCCCGAATTCCCTTTATAACATCCATCAAAATTGCATTTAACCCATTCCAAATCTAGGAGAATCCATTTAGTCATTTTTCTCTTGAAAAAAGTTAGACAATTAATATTGAAGAGATTATGTTTTATTCCCTAGGTTTTCTTGATTATAGTCTCAAGGAGGTTTGAAACCACTTTTTCCCTACCAAAAGAAGCAACATCAACATTTTTCTTAATCTAATGCTTAATAATCTATAAGAGGACATAGTTTTATCTAGTTTTCTCCCTGAAGATTATGTTGTTGTGTTCTTTCCACACATTCCATACCACAAAGGGAAGAGTTTGGAGCCAAACATTCTGAATAATAGGATGATTGAAAGGGCACTAGTTCCACTATTCAATGAAGTTATGAATGAAATGAGGAATAGTCCAAAAAACCTACAGATTAGAAAACATGTCAAACCAAATTTCAGTGATATAAGGGAAATGAAGGAATATATGGTCAATACTTTCACTCTCAGCAAGACATAACAAGCATCTATTAATCAGCATAGTGAGAATGTTGCCATGAGCGATAGTCCACCAAAAACTATTAATCTTAGGTATAAGACTTGGAATCCAAATATTTTTCCAGAACTTGCTAATTGAACTAGAGCTCTTAATGGCCTAATAGGCAGATCTAACAGAGAAGGATCCTCAAGAATTGTATTTCCAAGTCCAAATATATTGTCTGTGTTGAGAAAACAGAGAGAAATCTGGAAGATAATGCTAAAAGATATTAATTTCATCATCTATTCTATTAAGCATATGACCAGAGACAACACGAGTCTCATTAAGTTGATCTTTGAAGTTCTTCCAATTAGCCAAATTTCCCTGCTAGGTAATATAGTTGTTAAGGTTATTTCTGCATTTTTCTTTCTCAAAAAATATCTAATGTAGTTAAACTATTTGGTTACTGATAGAGACTCCTCATTGTTCTACACATCATCCCAGAATCTAGAATGCTTACCATTACCAATAATTTTCCTACATCATTTTTTAATGACATTTTTTATTTTAAGAGGACTTCCAAATAGGGGATCCTGAAGGAATACCTAGGTCATGGAGAAATTTGTTTGAAGAGTTGTTTTGCAAGTATTTGAATTTTAAGATAGTGATCCAATATTTTTCACCATTGATAAATTTCCATCCAATCTTAGAAAGGAGAGCTCTATTAAAGGCATTGATTTTTTTGATTCCCAAGCCACCACAGAGTTTAGGATTACAGACTTTTCCCAATTCACTAAGGAAATTATAATTTTGTCTTCATTACCAATCCAAAGGAAATTCTTTTGGATTTTCTCAGTTTTGTTAGCAATAGACCCTAGAATTTTAAAGAGAGAAAGAGAGAGTACATCGAAATGTTTTAGATGCAAGTCTTGAGTAGCTAAATTTAATCAGCTTGGCTTAGAAGTTTTCCTTTCCAAGCCGCTATTTGAAACCTCTCAATGAAACTATTCCAAAAATAAATAGGAAGGAACTTGGTAGAAAGGAGGAGACTCAAGTAGGTATCAGGCATAACACCAACATTGCATCTCAGAATACTAACTATTTTGTCTTGAAGATAAATAGAAACATTAAGGAAATACAACTTTCTTTTTTTAAAATTGATGTGTTGTCACGAAATAAGACAATAGATATCAAGGCTCTCCTTCCACTTTTTATCTTCCAAAAGATAGGCTAGCCCAAACAAAATAGCGTAATGAACAAATTGTTGATGGGTATGAGGACTTAAATAGGAGGCAACATTGACACCTTTTAGTAGGTTTAATTCTCTAGAGGATTGAATGTTACGATCAAGAACTTTGGCAACCATGATAAATAAATAAGGGGAGAGGGGATTTGTTGGATATTGTTGATGCTAGGATATGTTGTTGTCATTGATGTCAACATATTCTTGTGTTCCTATATTCTAGAGAATTGGTTTGGTTGTTCTAGTTGGTATGTTGCAGATGTGCTTGTGTGGATTTGTGATTTCAGTTATGAAATATCTCTAGTTGATTCAATGTTGGTTTCATGATGCTATGTGATGATTTGATCGAGTTATGGATTCTAGTATAAGGATTGGTTTTTCAATGCTCAATGTTACAAAGTTCTTATATTCTCCAGAATGATTGTATCTTAAGGTGAGGATTTAGGAGAGTGTTTAGGATGTTCATGTTTATCTTCCATTCAAATCGTTCATGATTTGGAGCTCCACAATTCATCTTTCTAGTTCTAGTTGGTGTTGTTAAACGTTCTTGAGTATCAGTATGTTGATCGATGAAGATTTGATTAAGTGGTGTTGGTGCAGCTATTGCAATTGGTTCTAGCATGCCTGTTGGTGTTTCCTAGTTGTGTCCTATTTTTTCTACTAGTCCACATTGATCACTATGTGTATTATTGAGGATCTTATGGGTTAGGTGATCTTCATGTTATGTGACATTTTCGGTGGTGTAGCATGTTGCAGATGATCTTGGAAATATTTCTAGTTGTGTTGGATGTTGAAGGATTTTATTTGGGTCCATGTTGTGTCATCATGACTTTGTATTGGTCTGGTGGTTGATTTATGTATCTTGATGTAATTTTTCATTAGGTCTTAAGGGTTGAGTTGACATTGTTGTCAAGGTTGATGATTTGTATAAATAGGTTTCATATTCATGTAATTTGGAGATTGATGTTGTGTTTGCATTATCAGAGAGTGGTGTATGTTTGAATAAGTGAATTCATCTTTCAGTGACAAGTGTAGAGTAGAGGTTGTTGCAGGGTAGACAAATTTGCTTAACTAGAATTGTCCTCAAACATTTGGAGATGCTATTCTTTAAATTCATCTAATCCACATTGTTTTCTAAATATTTGGAAGACAACAAGCCTTCCCTAAAGGTTGTAGGCTTTCTGTGGTTTCTTATTTTGAGTAGTGAGCTATAGGAAATGTGCCTAAATCCATGTTTATTCCCATTGTAATGTTTTCACATACTACTATAGAGTATAATCTTATTGTGGTAGGTTCCCACCACAATGTTTCCCTTAACAAGGTTTTCCACATCAAAATCTTGGTGTTATGTGTGTTGTTGCTATTGTGCTTATCTTTGATGTTGTCGTAATTGATCAGATATAAAGTTGTTCTTAAATTATTAGATCTAGTGAAAACTGATTCACCCCCCATCTCAATTTTCCTTCATTGTTATTTCCAACAATTGGTATCATAGCCAGGTTCTCTAAAAGAATCTTGACCACTTGAGGAGTTCTAGGATGGCAACCTATGTCTCCAAGAAAGAGAATCTCAGATTTAATGGAAGGAATTACACTATATGGAAGGATCAGATGGAGTGTTATTTGAAGTGTCTTGGAGATGATTATTGGAAGATTACAAAGAATACCTACAATTTTCCTCAAAATGGTTTGGTTACTACAAATCAGATCAAGGATGTTGAACATAACATAAGAGATTAATAATCATTGTTGAGTGCCCTAACCGATTTAGAGATGACTAATATGATGGTATTGTAGATTGCACATGACATCTGGGAAAATTTAGAGACCTTGTATGAAGGAGATAAACATGTCAAAGTTGCTAAATTGTAGATTTTGAAAGGAAAGTATGATATCTTGAAGATGGGAGAATATGAGAACATATCATCATTTATGGCTAAAGTGAATGAACTTGTCATGAACATCAGATGTGTCGGTGGAACTCTTGAAGAAGATGAGATCGTTGTTAAAGTATTGACATCCTTGCCTCCTAGCTACAAATCTAAAATTACTTCTATTGATGAGATCCAGACTCTGACCACAGTGGAAAGAGAGATGCCAGTTGGTAAACTTGCTACCTTTGAGTTGAGTAAATTTGGTTAATCACATGGTAAATCTGTGATTACATTTAAAGCCTCTATATCTGGGAAGCAAAAGTATGATCCAAGAGAAATTTCATCTAGGGTTTTTAGATATGAAAGAGAAATGAGAGAGATGGAAGAATAGGAAAGAGAGTTGGAAGATCTTGAAGAACTTATTGCTCAAAGATTGTGTAAGGGATCCAGTAAGTATGATGGGAAGTTACCTCTAAAATGTTTCTCTTGTAATAAGATAGGACATTTTGCCTCTAGGTGTCCTGAAAGAAAGTCAAAATACAATAAGAATGATAGATATAGGAAGCATGATAAGTATGATAAGCCTTATAAGCCTAAATGAAAGTACAAATATTAGAAGAAATGTTATTATGTTGTTGATGAAGGTGTAAGAGATGAAGTTTGAGAATGGGAATTCAGAAGATAATTTTTATATTTATTGCTATCAAGGAAGATAATCTGGTACCAATAGATTCTACAAGCTCTATTGTTGAGGAGAAAGCTTTGGTTGCTAAGATTTAAGAGCAATATGAATGGGTAATTGACATCAGTTGTTCACATCATATGAATGGTGATAAAAGTGAATTTGTGAATTTGGAGAAATATGATGGTGGTATAGTGAGACTTGGAGATGATAAATCTTGTGTAATTCATGGTGGAGGTTCTATTTCTCTTGATGGTAAGCATAATAATGATGATGTTTTATATGTTGAAGGTTTGAAGCATAATATTTTAAGTGTTGGACAAATGGTTGATAAGGGATATGATTTGCAATTCAAGAATGGTAAATGCAAGATTCTGAATTCCTCTAGAATAGAGATTGCATTAGGAACAAAGACTAAAGGTAATATCTTTTATTTGAATGCTGGTGATAAAAGTTGTTTGATTGCTCAGATAGATGAAAGATGGTTGTGGCATAGAAGGATGTGTCATGTTAATTTTGACTGGATGATTAAGATAAGTTCTACTCAAGCTATTAGAGATTTAGATTGTGAAGCCTTCTAATCCGGTATGTAAAGAATGTCAATTAGGAAAGAAAACAATAATCTCATTTAAAAGTAAGAAGTATACATGTAATGGATTATTATATCTTTGTGCATAGTAATTTGTGTGAAACTACAAGAGTCAGAAGTGTGCACGGTGATAGATATTTCATGTTGTTGATTCATGACTATTCTAGAATGATATGGGTTAGTTCTCTAAGGAAGATATCATAAGCACTGGAGAAATTCAAGATATTCAAAGTTAAGGTGGAGATAGAGACATGATTGAAGCTTAAATGTATGAGATCTGACAGAGGAGGAGAATTCACATCCGATGAGTTTGATTCATTTTGTGAAAAGTATAGAATTAGAAGATAATTATCTGCTCCTAGAATCCATTAGCAAAATGGAGTTGTTGAAAGAAAGAAAAGAACTACTTTGGATTTTGCTCGGACTATATTGACTGAAGGGAATGTTCTAGAGGCCTTTTGGAAAGAAGTTGTTAGCACTATTGTATACGCATTCAACTAGGTGCATATAAAAGGTGATTTCGATAAGACTCCTTATGAGTTATGGTTTGGTCATGTTCCTACAGTTAGATATTTTAGAATTTTTGGAAGAAAATGTTATATCAAAAGAGATGAGGATATATGAAAGTTTGATGCAAGATGTGATGAAGGAATCTTCTTTGGTTATTCTACTAAGAGCAAGGCCTACCGATGTTAAAATGAGAGGTTGAAAAAGATAGTGGAAAGTACAAATGTGAAGGTTGATATGGAAAGAGGATTAGAGCATGTCGATATGAGTTTGATGACTAGGATGTTATTTCAAAGCAAGTGCATACTGAAGAGCCTAAAGAAGAGTTATCTGGTAAAGATACTTAATCCATAAATTGTTGCTTTCGGTGAAGAAGTTCAACAACTTGAGAATAAGAATAATCAGAAGACTCTGAGGTATGCGAGATTAAATCATTCAAAAAATCTGATTATTGGTGATAAGAATAAATGTGTGTGTGGAGGCAGGAAAGCGAGATCGGGTGACTAGGACCTAATCCCGCTTTTCCCAACACATTGGGAATACAAAAGAGCCTAGGGAGATAGATCACTTTGGCTACTTCTTGTGAGAAAGGGAGAGCCAAGGATTACCTCTTAGGGTTTCTATTCCTCTTGTTGCAAATGATGAGAAAAAATAGGGTTTGAATGATCAACTAGATTAGGAGATAAAGAGTGAACATAAATGAACTCAAAATTACACAAACTTGCAGATGTGAAACTAAGATACTGAAAGCATGAAAGGGGGAGGATTCTAGATGTGTACATGATGCTACAAATTGAAAAAAGCTAACCTGGACCAAGCTATCCTATTTTTATAGACAAGAGGCTGCAATTGAGACACTACAAACTGGAGGTCCTGAGTCTGCAACCTATCAAATTTGACTGCAAAATGGAGGGACTAGGGTACCATGCTCATGTCCTAGGTAGGACCAGTGCCCCATGCCTCTTTCCTTGATATATTTATGCACTTCTGAGACTTCTGAGTTGTTCTAATGCCTTTTCCAGACCTGTAACTGTGTCTATATGCCTGTTTCTGCACAAGCAACTGATAAGGGAAGGTTTGGGTGGCTATATGGGGTTTTTCCTTAGTCAAACCCCTATTTTGGTGATTTCCACCTCGACAAATAGCTGATAATGTACTCAAAATGTGTGTGCTATAACCTTGTGTGTATGCAAGATCCTAAAATGAAAGAAACTAGAGCTACCCTATGCATGAGAGTAAACCGTAAATGTAAATGACAATGCTTCAAACCAAATATGCTAAATGATCTAAAGAATTAATGTAAATATGCTAATTGATGTAAATAATCTCATACAAAGACATGAAAATAACATGAAATCATACCAATCCCCAAGGGAGAGGTATTGCCACTAGATCTCCTATTATTCTTTAATGTCTTCAAGGCTCCTAATTGATGATGAATGTTTGATGAAATGTTATTGAATGTTGTTGAAGAATCCACATAGGATTCTCTTTCACTACATAGAAGGATCCTTGTGCTCCAAAAACCTTCTCTTAGATAGATCAATAGATAGTTCTTAGTTCGCTTTAAATGAAGAAAGAGAGATCTTGTGTATGAAACCCTAGATCTTAATTTTGACTTAATTCCGCCTTTACACCAACCTAGGAATTGAATTTTGTGCCAATATTTTGGGTTTAAGCATTATAATATCATAGAATTATGCTCCTAATATTTTGGGAAAAATGTCAAGGACCATGTGCACTCCCACCACGGTCCAACCAACTTTTCACCAAATTTTTTAGACTCATTAGATATGATGATATTAGAGAGAATCCCAAAGTTACAGGTGATTTTGAGGTGTTTTTATATGCAAAATTGGGCCTTAAAGGTTGAAATAGGACATAATTAGGGTTTACAATTAAATGACTTATTGGAGGAATAAAATAAAAAAGGGCACACTAAGGGTAAAGGGCACAATTTTCTGATGTATGAAGTGATGAAGTATGAATTTACATTTAATTAAATTCTTAAAGGGAAATTAGAAATGCAAGATGCAAGACACACTAAGGCAGGTGCTAACCTAAGTGTGAAATTGTACCAACCTTGTAAGGGTGTATAATTTACGACACTACATTTAGCCTCCACTTTAGAGGTCATATGACACTACATGCATATGCAAGCTAAAGTAAAGAAAAGTAAAAATTCATGAAAAAGGATATATCCATGAGTTTTCAGACGAAGCCCCCAGTGGTATCTGCAATACACAATTAGGATCTGCACCCTACAAAACCACATGTTAGATAAAATCACAAAATCAGCTAAATTCTTACAAAGGAAGGTGATGAAAATTTGAGGGTAGCTATATGCTCCCCTGTTTCTGCTTGCTAATTTTAGTGAGTTGAAATAGTGTATCATGTTTACCACATTGAATTGTGAAAGAATATTTTATACAAGATCAAAAACTAATGGAGAATCATTTTGTAAGAAAGAGGACTAAACCTCAATTCCAACACAATAAAGAGTGTAAGGATTTGAGAGCTCTCTAACACAAGATGAAATATTTCAATGGAAACAAATGCAACAGATAAGGAAGAAGAGATAGAAAGCATGAATACACCCTCTGGTGATCCATGAGAAGAGAAAATGAACCAAGGACATCTCCCCCCTAAAACTAGGTGATCCATGGAGAGAAGGACATCGAAAAAATATCCCCCAGAGTCTATCTGGGTGATCCATGTAAGGGAGGAGAGTGAGAACACCATTAGTTCCACTCAACCTCATGCATGTGTGTGCAAGTAGAAAAATGATGCCTAGGTTCAACACCAAAAAGATATCCATCATGCAAGAATGTCATAAACCCAAGTGAGAGGGAATAAACTTCAAGCAAGGATAAGATAGTTGTAAAGAGATATCTTACTATATAAGTGTAAAGGAGATCCTTGGAGGAGAAGAGATCTTTGTTCAAAAGACATCTACCTGGAAGAGGAGTTCTCTTAGACAAATATAACATCTTCTAGAATAAATGAATTCAAGATATTTGAAAAGAACAGAGGATTGAGATGACATCAAAGAGAGATTATTTATAATAACACTCTTATAAAAGAAGGAAAAGAATCCTCATCAGGGATATGCACATGCACAAAATAGAAGGGTTTATTATTAAAGATACTACTCAATTAAGAAAAGAAATTGATGAATGATCAAAGACTTCCAACACCAAGGAGGAGGTCTCAATTAAGGATAGGTACTTAAGATACCCATTACAAATTTTCCAATATGAGAGAACAAATTCGAGTATGAATACACCTCTACAATCAATAAGAAATCCTTATAGACGACACTACTTCACAAGGAGAAATTTTAATCTTAAGAAGGAGAGATGTTTGAAATCACTTTTGCCCCCTATATATATAGGGAGAAGAGATGAGATAAAAATAGGCTATTATGTTGCTTCCAAAAGTATGATTGCATGTGAAATTTTACCATCATGAATGACAATGAGCCCCCAGTAAGTGACCTACCAATGTTACATAATGATGAGCAACACAATAGTCGTTAATGTTATTGAAAGACATGATAGATTGAATTGAGGTATTTTAATATGACATGTTAAATTCTCTACTATAAGTGATATTAAAAACATGTATAATATGATGAATGTTAAAAATTATTTAGAAAGAGAGAAGTTCATAGGAGAAGAATAGGCCATTAAGTCATACTTTTCATGCACACAAGAAATATTAGGAGAGGGATAAACATAGTTCATTAGAACCTTATTCATAGAAGAAGGGATTTTAGTATGAGTAGAAAAGAAAGCCTCATAAGTGGGGTTAGAAATCTCTTGAGGAGATTCATAAAGAGATTTGTTCATCACCAAGATTTCCTTAAGAGGGGGATGAGTCTTGAAAGAAGTAAAAGATGATTTAATTGAGGTAAGGTTATCATCACTACTAAATATAGAATTCACATTGAGAGATGATCTTTTAGATTCTTTGGTGGGCTTCAAAGGATTATATACAATTCCAGATGAAGCTTCACATGTGTTATGTTCTAAAGGAACTTTAATTCCATGCTCATTTGTGCCACAACCATTACCATCATAGCCACTCTTGGATAAAATGTGAAAAATAGGACCACAAAGGGATGCCAAATCAGAAAGAGATGATGATGCCCCATAGGTCTCAATGCTATATGAATGATAGATAGGATTTGCAGAATATTTTGAATTAGAAGAAGCCACAAAATGGTTACTTAGTTGTTTAGACAATGTAGGTTTCTCTTTAGGTTCCTCCTTAGATTTATCCTTCTTGGTCTTAGATCCTTTCCAAGGAACCTGTAAAGCGGAAAATCGCTGTCGAACCCTAGTTGGTCTCCCCTCTTCTAACTCCGAGGAGAGAGAAGGGAGGTTTGCTAGGATTCGATGGGTTTTCACTTAGGGGGAAGACTTTACATTCAAAAGAGGGGTTGAAACTCATTAGATCCAATCCCACACAAGGTAAGATTGGATGCTAGATGAATTTCAAGGGTTTGGAAAGCAAAGCTACCCTCTCTTGTAAAGAATGTTGATTAAGGAAATTAAGCTAAGGATGCATAGAAAGTCATAAAGATTCGCTTATAAACTGAGTTTAGGTTATAGGATGAAGCTGCGGACCTGGAATTAGCAGTAAAATGTTGATACGGCGCTGTCCTGCAAATTTGAGAAAAAGCTGTCAGGACGATGGTGCCCGGCGCCACGGTCCTCCGAAAAATCCGCGAAATGAAGGGGGATCGGTTCGTCTCTGCACAAGGATTCCAGATCTTCAATCTCAGCCGCATACCTGCAACCTACACACAGAAAAGCGAAGACGATGGGGGGTTAGGGATTAGGGGTTTGCCTTTAGGTCAAACCCCGGTTTTGGAATTAACCAAGAAATGAGCAAGAGCTGTAAATGTAAAAAACAAGTACTAATACCTTGTTCTAAGGATGTTGGTATCCTTATGTGCGAAGGTTTAGATGTTGTATGTTGTAGTATGTAGCATGTAATAAGTGATCTCCTCTTCAATGGTTGAATCCTTGACTTGAATGCAACACTTAGCCTTGAATGGAGACTTGAAATGATCAATTGCTTGAATGCTTGAATGCTTGAGTATAGTTTCCACGCCTTTTCCATCATATCGAATGAGAGAGGAAAATGTAGTTTATATACTTGTCATTTAGGGCTGATAGACTGATTTTCCTGACCTTAGGCCGACTAGGGAAGTATATTTCCAAATTGCAATCAAAAAGACCCGATATCACTTAGGAAACCGGGCCCAAAATAGGACCCAGGGACCAGGGCGCTGGGCGCCATGGTCCTGGAGGACCAGGGCACTGGGCGCCTTGGTCCTGAGGGACCAGGGTGCTGGGCGCCCTGGTCCTGAGGGACCAGGGCGCTGGGCACTCTGGACCCACCTCCGGGACAGCGGGGTGCAAAGGAGGTTCAAGCCAGGGTGCATGAAAATGCAGTTTTCAGTGTCGTGAGAAAGTTTTGGGGTCTCCATTCAGGTTGCATGTTGCGTCGCCATCGTGAAGACCGAAATGCAGTCAAAATTGCAAGTGTCACAATTTTAGGACGCTACATTTAGCCCCCACTTTAGCGGGAGTATGTATGCTCATACTTCCGGTAAAGTACAAGGAAACAACATTGAAAGAATTTCACCACGTCAAGGAGGCAAGACACACCAAGCCCCCAGTGAACTAAGGATCTTATGACTTCGATTGACAAAGTAAAAGGGAAGATCACGAGGGAGAACCATGACTGTCAGTAGTAAGGTTCCCTCACTATGAGTCATGCAAAAGAAATACCAAAAATTTTCAAGACAAAGCTAAGTTCGCCAAGAAATTTTCAAGTATCGTGAAGGGATAGTCAGGGTGTATGCCCCCCTACGTTAAAGCGATCGCACACGCCTCAACGGGGGTGATTGTTTTAACGTATTGATACACATAGAAAATGAGAAAGGAAAGGAGCACGTTATCGCAAAGATTTAGCCCCCAAGTATGAGATAAACCTAAGGATAATGAACACAAACACAAAGCACGAGGTGACTTTGCTTTCCTCGGGGTCAGTATGCTGTATGATAAGTCATGTATATATCATATGTATGTATGCATAATTGTTCTTCATTCCCCAATCAAGGAAGGTCACCTAGAAGAAGGGAACACATGTGTCTTTTGAGTCAACATGAGAGAGACCAAAGAAATCTCAATGCTTTGCATCGTCCTCAAGTAGACAACACTAAGGACAACAAATAGAAGAATGAGAATAACATATAGAAGAGGTAACAAAAGAGAGGGGGAGAGAATCTGCCATGCTAATGTAACTAGTCTAGCACGTCATCTACCCCCCGATCTTGCTGATCAATGTTTCGGGAAGGCAGGGAACACGCTAGAGGAGGAACATCCAACACAGCAGATGGAGCTATCACAAGATCCAAACAAGGGCTATGTTCATGTTCTGAGCCACATCATTCTTGTCTAGGAGCTAGGATAATTGCTTTAGAAAATTCATTAGATAAATGGTTATCAACATCAACAAGTTCATATTCACTGTCAAAAGCAAGAGGAGTAACATTTTCATCATGAATAACATTTTCATCTATATCATCATCAAGATTTATAAAAATAGGATCTTTAACTCGCACAAGATCAAGACCATCATGCATCTTATGTTTAGGAGATTTAGGCTCAATATCTGGCTGAGGAGAAAATGGAGTAATGCTTGTTGAAGGTGTTTTTGGAGATTGTAAATTTTGAGCTCTAAGGCGACGCTTTCGCCGGTGTTCACGTGCAGAACGATTTCGTCTAGTCTTAGTAGGAAGTGGAGGAATGTTCTCATCCTTAGCACTTGGGTGTTTAGGTTGTGGTCTCTTCGGTTGAATAATAGGAGAAGAAGAAGGTCTCTTCTCTCTATAAAAGGCAGGAGGAGGAACTGCTCCATATAAAGGAGGAATTTTTGGTTTAGGGAGAAGACCAAGTCCATCATGACGAGGAGGTATAGATCTACTCTTAAAAGATTTATTAGGCATAGACATAGTTACATCCATGGGGACGGGTTGGGCATCTTCTTGGGGAAAGACATTAGTTTTGTCTTTCAAAGGAAGAATTTCCTTTTCAAGAATGATAGGAATGTCAAGCTTAGGTGTTCTAGGTTCACTTAGAGATAAGATCATATCTGTTTTCCACTTTTGATAAGATTTGAAAAGATGATCACTTCGCGGGGGAAGAGATTGGAATTATTTAGGCCAAAAGTAATCAATAGGAACGCTAGAAGTTCTTTCAGCTGGTTTAAATAGACTATGATTGACAGTAACAACTTCACCATTATGGGGAAATTTTAAACACTTATGAATAGGAGAAGCAATAGCTTTCATGGAAGATAGCCAAGGATAGCCAAGCTTCACACGAAATTGTTCGGAAGAAGGAATAATAGCAAAGTTCACATCAAGGGATTTATTATGGACCTCAATAGGCAATGTAATAGAACCAATTGCAGGAGAAGAAAATGCATCAAATAGTTTCACAATCACATCTGTTTTGTCATATATCACTTGATTCAATTGCAAAGTAAAAAGAAATTCTTCAGTAATAACATTAACCATGCACGAAGGATCAATAAGCACTCCACAGCAAGGTATATTCTTAACTTTTGCAACTATGTATAAAGGACCATCAGGTGCTCTAATGGTTTCACTAGAATTAAATGTGATGGAAGGTTCTTTAGGGATTTCTTGCTGCTCTACAAAGTTAATCACATTCGGAGTCATAGACACAAGACCATCAGATGAAAGAGAGGAATCATTAGCCTCAATTGCATTAGAGGTATGAGAAGGCAATGGATCAGTAAAAATCTAAAGATTTTGGTTAGGAGGAGCTACAGATGTGTTGCCTTTATCATTCACTCCAGAAACAGAGATAGTATTATTATCAATCAAATCCTGAATTTTACCCTTTAAAGAAAAACATTTTTCAGTATCATGACCAGGCTGACGATGAAAATGACAAAAAGCTTTGTGATCAAAATAAGGGGAAGTAATTTTTGTAGGATCAATTTGTCTTATAGGAGGAAGAGTAAGCACATTTTGTCCCAATAACTTATTCATAATATCGTGCAATGATTCATTCAAAGGAGTATACTTTCTTTCTTTCCTGAAAAATTTAGAAATAGGAGGCACACCTGATGCTGCATTCACATTGTTGTTGATGATGTTTTCATTGAATTTGATGGAATCTCTGTTCGGTTTAAACTTCCCAAATGGTTGTTGACTGCTATCACCCTTATCACTCGGAGCCATAGGATGTGATTGTTCCATTTGACTCACAGTCAGTTGATAATTGTGAAGAGTGGCACACAACTGTTGGAAAGAAGTAAACTCAGAAAACAGAAGTTTGTCTCGAATATCTTTTTGCAAATTAGAAATAAAGATTCTTTGAATATCATTATCAGGCACTGGAAAAGAAATTTGAGCACACAAATGCTTATATCTACCAATGAAATCAGTCACTTTTTCTTTAACACCTTGTTTACAATGCATTAAGTCAATCAAAGTAACTTTAGGACTTATATTGTTTTGAAATTGTTGAATGAAAGCATTTGCAAGTTGTTCAAAAGAAGTAATAGAATAAGAAGGCAACAAGCAATACCATTGTAGGGCTTTGTCTCTTAATGTTCTAGTGAATAGTTTCGCAAGCAACCTTGGGTCGTAAGCAAAATCAGTACAAATTGTTTGAAAAGTCTTAACATGTGTTAGAGGATCTCCTTTACCATTATAAAGCTCCAGATGTGGGATTTCAACATGTTTAGGAGGGATAGCTCGAACAATGTCAAGAGAAAGTGGGCTCGCAACATCAAATGTGGGCACACTAAACTTAGATTGATTCATAGAGGCAATTTGTTGCTGTAAAGAAGAGACAGTCTGTGCAAGATTATTAATGGTAGCTTCGGTCGAAGAGTTCATATTAGGTGTGTTAGATTGAGATGGAGGTGTGATGTTATTGAAAGAAGGTAAAGAGTAAGGTGGTGGGACCCTATGATAGTCAACCATAGGGGATGATTGGATAGGAGGAACACTACAAGGAGGAATGGAATGGTTAAATGAATTGCCCCCTTGCGTCATGTTCATTTGTGAAGATGTAATAGGAACACTCATTGAAGAAATGTACGAAGAAGTTGGATTGAATGAAGGATGAGGATTAACTAAAGAACGAGGATTGCCCCCATGACTGGTAATCACAGGAGGAATGTCTTGTATAGAAGTAGCCATGATGTTTGATGTAAAGGTAGGTATACTAGCAATAGGAGTGGTCAAAGGAATAGAATGATTAACTTGTGTAGGAGGTTGTGTATAACCTAAGGATTCAGCACAACTCTTCATAGGCATCACATTCGAATCCACAATGTGTGCAATACCACGCAAAACATCAATTCCATTCTTATCACTTTGAAGCATGCGTTTTAGACCCTCAATTAAAGGAAGAGCTTGACTATCGGGATACTCATGAGACATCCATTGGTGAAAATCATCAAATTGGTTATCCAATTTGGAAAGTTGTTCAACAGAAACTTCATGGAGAGCTTCTTCATCATTCGGAGGATTAGAGGAATTACCCATGTCCTCGTTAAAAAGGCTACTCAAATTAGGTTCCATCTCCTCGGTAGTTAAACCTTGGAAAGACTTAATTCTACGGCTTCGTCTAACGGAAATAGTGTAAGTAGGACTTGTTGTTGTAAAACTCATGCACTAGAGAGAGAGAAAAGATTTTGAATTTAGAGGTAGCAATTTTCAGTAAAAACAGCCAATCTTCCAGATTTAAGCTGTTAAATGCAATCACAACAGTCTCCCGAAATTTCGGAAAAAATGTTCGGGACCATGGCGCTCGGAGTGCAACACGGTCCTTGCAACTTTTTTTGAAATTTGCAGGGATGAAAGGTATGATGATTTTAGAGCTAATCTGAAAAAATTGAGGGATTTTACGATCTGTAGATAGGCCAAATTAAAGTTGCAATCTCAAAATTGAACCCTATCAAGATTGTCGAAAAATGCAAAATTTGAATTTTGAAAAAGAGAGGGAAACTGAAATTTTGAATTTTATGATTTTAGAGGGAATGTCAAAAGCAATGCAAATTTTGAAATTTAAAAATTGACTCAACTTCACGCAAAATTCAATTTTGAAAGCGGAAATCAAGGTTGTTGTAATTAAGCACTTAATTTCAAAAGTCACAAATTGCAAGAATTTGAATAAAGCACTGAAATTTCGAATGAATGCAAACACACTTTTTAGATTTAGGACAGTAAGAACACAATTTTGACACAAAATTTCAATTTCAATGATTTTTGAATGATTAGAAGCCTTAAACCAAGCAATCACAAGACCAACTTTGACTGTAATTTTGAAAGTGTTATAATTGACAAAATCAGCCAAAATTCTGGATTTTAGCAGGAAAATACAGCAAGATCTCACTCCCGAAATTTTGGAAAAAATGTCGAGGACGATGGCGCTCGGAGTGCAACACGGTCCTCGCAACTTTTTTCCAAATTTTCAGGGATGAAAGATATTGTGATTTTATTGCAGAATCCAAAGTTACAGCTGATTTGGAGATGTTTTGATCGGTCAAATTGTCGGACAAAGGTTGAATTAAGAGGGTTTCAAAAATTAGGGTTTTGACATTTAACCACTTAATTTTCAAAATTAAAGTACAGATATGAATTGATAATTTATAATAGAAAAGCAGATCTGAAGCAAGCATTAATAATTAAACATTTCACAAGCTTAATTTTCAAAAAGAAATTTTAGGGTTTTTATGCAATCACCTCTAAAATTTTGCAAAAGATCAAACATGGAAATGTAATCAAGGAATCAATTTTCAGATCTAAGCATGAAAAATCAGAAAGGATGTTCACATCGGGTTCACCAAAATGTAAAGCGGAAAATCGCTGTCGAACCCTAGTTGGTCTCCCCTCTTCTAACTCCGAGGAGAGAGAAGGGAGGTTCGCTAGGATTCGATGGGTTTTCACTTAGGGGGAAGACTTTACATTCAAAAGAGGGTTTGAAACTCATAAGATCCAATCCCACACAAGGTAAGATTGGATGCTAGACGAATTTCAAGGGTTTGGAAAGCAAAGCTACCCTCTTTTGTAAAGAATGTTGATTAAGGAAATTAAGCTAAGGATGCATAGAAAGTCATAAAGATTCGCTTATAAACTGAGTTTAGGTTATAGGATGAAGCTGCGGACCTGGAATTAGCAGTAAAATGTTGATACGGCGCTGCCCTGCAAATTTGAGAAAAAGCTGTCAGGACGATGGCGCCCGGCGCCACGGTCCTCCGAAAAATCCGCGAAACGAAGGGGGATCGGTTCATCTCTGCACAAGGATTCCAGATCTTCAATCTCAGCCGCATACCTGCAACCTACACATAGAAAAGTGAAGACAATGGGGGGTTAGGGATTAGGGGTTTGCCTTTAGGTCAAACCCCGGTTTTGGAATTAACCAAGAAATGAGCAAGAGCTGTAAATGTAAAAAACAAGTACTAATACCTTGTTCTAAGGATGTTGGTATCCTTATGTGCGAAGGTTTAGATGTTTTATGTTGTAGTATGTAGCATGTAATAAGTGATCTCCTCTTCAATGGTTGAATCCTTGACTTGAATGCAACACTTAGCCTTGAATGGAGACTTGAAATGATCAATTGCTTGAATGCTTGAATGCTTGAGTATAGTTTCCACGCCTTTTCCATCATATCGAATGAGAGAGGAAAATGTAGTTTATATACTTGTCATTTAGGGCTGATAGACTGATTTTCCCGACCTTAGGCCGACCAGGGAAGTATATTTCCAAATTGCAATCAAAAAGACCCGATATCACTTAGGAAACCGGGCCCAAAATAGGACCCAGGGACCAGGGCGCTGGGTGCCATGGTCCTGGAGGACCAGGGCACTGGGCGCCTTGGTCCTGAGGGACCAGGGTGCTGGGCGCTTTGGTCCTGAGGGACCAGGGCGCTGGGCGCTCTGGTCCCACCTCCGGGACAGCGGGGTGCAAAGGAGGTTCAGGCCAGGGTGCATGAAAAATGCAGTTTTCAGTGTCGTGAGCAAGTTTTGGGGTCCCCATTCAGGTTGCGTGTTGCGTTGCCATTGTGAAGACCGAAATGCAGTCAAAATTGCAAGTGTCACAATTTTAGGACGCTACAGAACCCTATATTATCCTATAAAAGTAGGGGTAAAATCTAGAGATCCCCAATCATCATTTGTGAGCACTTTTTCTGGAGAAAACATATCCTTAGGAGTAGATTCCAATCGAGTAGCAGAATCAAGAGTGCTAGAAGGAACAACACCATTAAAGGAATAGATGTATTTGAAGAAGTAGAAGGATTGGAAGAAGAATGGGAATTAATTGAACAAGAAGATCCAGATTTTAATGGTTCTTAAGGTTTGGCAGCAAACAAGGTGTATGTCATATTGTTATAAATGAATTTGACTTTCCTATGCAAAGTTGAGGGGACAAATTGCATGCTATGAATCCAAGGTGTTCGTAATAGAAGGTTGTAGGTTAAATTACAAGGCATAACATGAATAGGTGTAGGTAACACACCATGACCTACCCTAACAGGAAAGGTTATGACACCTAGACATTATTTAGCAACATTACCAAAGCCTCAAATAGTAATAGAAGAAGGTTTGATGAGAGAACGATACACTTTAATAAGATTATCCAATAATTCCACACCACAAACATTAAGGCCAGACCCATTGTCCACAAGGGTTTGTCTTATAGAACTATCATGGATAATAACCACAATCATATGAGGATCATATTGATTTTGGATTTCAAGAGAAGGTAACTCATCTTGTGTGAATACAATTTGAGGTTTGGATTTATTCATAGGATCAATCAAGGTAGTCATGTTATTAGGTGTCACTGCAGGTGGGACATCTAATTTTCTCAAAGTGTCTTGTAAAACTTCATGATAAGCAAGTGAAGTTTGAACTAAATCCCAAATAGAAATCTTGGCAGGAGTAGCTTTAAGTTGTTCTCCTTGCTAATATTTGATATACAAGGTGCTTGTGGAATGGTAGGTTGAGAGGGAGGAAGTGAAATTGGGATAATGGGAGGAGGATGAGGTTGCATATTATTTGTTGTGTTGTAAGTATGAGAAACAATATTATAACTATTAATTTTCTTAGCATACTCATAAGGGATGTTAGTAGGATAACCTACTTGCACAGTAATAATAGGTTTCTTAGGAGTGCAAAAAGAATCATTAGAAAAACCACCTTGAACCACTGAGATAGGCTTACATGGGGAATATGGAGAAGGAAAAGCACCTTGAACTATGAAGAGGGGTTTATTAGGTGTTTCATTCACATGTATCAAACTGATCAAGGATGGTTTAGCAATGCCAAAGATGTCCTTAGAAGAAGAATGAACAAGATTGTTGGAAGAATTGATAGTCTCTCCTTGCACTAAAATGTTATCATGGATAAGACCAATTTTAGGAGGGAGACTACAAGTAGGCATTGATGTTTTAGGAGGAAAAGTATTAGTAGGTAAGGTCATATCATCCTCTATCACCAAAGGATCTACATGGGGAATAAAATCTCTAGGAGAAGGATCAACAATACTCTTTAAAGTCTCACCTTTGAGAGGGAGATCTTTGAAAAAGATGTTAACCATCTTATCTTGAACTAGGGTATCCTTATGAGTAGAACCAAGTTGAGGAGAGGGATATTATTTACATTTAGAGAAAAAAAGATTAAGATTTATGGAAGGTGAGATGCTATCAAGGAAGTTATTATGTAGGGGAAAAAGTGAGACTAAGTATGGAAAACCTAATCCCACTCTCATACAGACTCAGGGAATATGAAAGAGCCTAGGGAGGTAACACATGTCGAATACTTCTTATGAGAGAGAGAGAGTTGTGGATTACCTCTTAGGTTTTCTATTCCTTTTTTGTAAATGAGAGAGAGGAATGATGTGAAATGCAATCTAACCTAGAAATCGAATAAGAAAGCAAATCCTAATATGAGAATGCATATGAAAGAAAAACTGATACACTCTTGAAAAAGTATAGATCATAAGGAAAAATCAAAGGCCCACCTATATCTGAAATCTGAATAGAAATATGTAGAACCAGGGTGCCATGCAACTGTCCTAATTCTACAATTCTGGAGCTGCAACTGGCAGGAGGGATTCTGAGATTTGTAAGTTGTTGATCTACCAAGTCCTGTTGACTGAGGGTAGGACCAGGGTATCATGCCCCTATCTTGGGTAGGACCAAGGTGCCACTCCCCTATCCTTGACATATTTCTACACTTTTGAGGTTTCTAGGTGGTGTAGATGCCTGTTCCAGACCTGTAACTGCTTCTAGATTCCTATTTCTATACCTGCAACTGAAAAGGGAAGGTTTGGGGTGGTTATATAGGGTTTTCCCTTAGTCAAAACCCTATGTTGGTGATTTCGACCTCCACAAATAACCGATAATGTACTGAAAATGTGTCTGGAAGAAACTTTTGTATATGCAAGATCCTAAGGATGAAAGAAAATAACTTAGAGAAACCCTAAAGACTAAACCCTAATTTCTTATAATTGACAAAGTAAATTCTCTAAATACATAATGCAAAGTGATATAAACTATGGTTTTTAATCAAAATGAAGCTGATGCAAAGATCTGGAAACAACATGAAACCATACTCAACCCTAAGGGAGAGGTACAAGCCAATCATCAATCGGTCATCTCCTATTGTTCTTCTACATCTTTAAAAGCCCCCAATTGATAATATGATGCTTGATGAATGTTTGATGGATGGATGTTGAATGTTGTTGAAGACTTCAAAGATCTACTCTTTCATTGTAAAGAAGACTCTAATACTCCAAAAACCTTCTCTTAGATTCTTATAAGAAGATCGTTTCAAATGAAGAAAGAGAGCTCTTAAGTATGAAACCCTAGATATTAATTTCATGTTTAGGCCAAACTAGGATTTTAATTTCCCGTTGATATTTTGGGGTTAAGCATTATCATATCATAGGATTATGCTCCCAAAATTTTGTGAAAAAAGCGACGGACCATGTGCATTCCCACCATGGTCCGACCAACTTTTCACTGAATTTTTAGTGTCATTAGATATGATGATATTCGAGTGCATGCTAGAGTTACAACCAATTTCGAGGTGTTTTTATATGCAAAATCAGGCCTAAACAGTCAAAATAAGACATCATTAGGGTTTATGATTAAATGATCCAGTGGATGAATAAAATGAAAAGTGGCATGGTTAGGGTAAAGGGCCCAACTTTGAGGCATGAACTTAGAATTAAATTCTTAAAAGGGAAAGAGAAATGCAAGATGCAAAACACACAAAGGCAGGTGCCAATCTAAGTGTGAAATTGTACCACCCTAGAAAGGGTGTACAATTTACGACACTACATTTAGCCCCCACTTTAGTGATCATATGACACTGCGTGCATATGCAAGCTAAAGTACAGAAAACAAATCATCATTTGAAAAAAGGATATATCCATAAGTTGTCGAATGAAGCCCCTAGCAGTATCTGCAGTACATAGTTAGGAACCACACCCTAAAAAACCATATGTTAGATCATAAAATTACCTACTTCTTACTAAGGAAGGTGATGAAATTCGTGGGTAGCTATATGCCCCCACTGTTTTGACTTGCTTATTTGTGAGGTGAAATAGGGTATCATGTTTTCCATAGCGAATTGTGATAAAGATCGTGATGATGCAAGTTCACAACAAGGCTTTATTACTCATCCAAGCACACTATGGAACTAGCTCGGAGTGAGAGGGAGAACTCATGATTCCAACACCACTGATAGTATGATAATTGGAGGTTCCTAGCTCAAGATATGATAGATTGGAGAAAATGTGTAGAAATTAGGGTTTCAATTTAAAAACATAAAATCAAAAAGTGCATAACACATAAATATGAAAGTGACACCTTCATTTGTCACTTTCTAACTTTTTGTCACTATTCATTCCAAAGGATCCCACATACAAGCCATCATGCCTTGACGTTGACCTAAATGACCTACGCAAATGAGTTGACTTTTCATTGATTGTATTTGACTTTATCATGTTTTCATAGTTTTCAGAAGTGATGATGTCATCGCCCAGTCTGGGTCGAGGCCCACCCTTTGGACACCTAGGGGTCCTAGGGTGCCCTGGTCCTCTAGGGGCACCATGTTCCCAAGGGGGTGCCATTCTCCTCTCTGGGTGCCATGGTTCCAATAGGGCGCCATGGTACCAGTAGGGCATCATGGTCCCTGTTCGGGGCGACCATTGATGACACTAGATTGGATGATGAATGCTAGAAATGATAGAATAATTGCACTGATTAGATGATGATAGATGATTGATTGATTACTAATGAGAGATTGCTTTGTGATTTGCAGACACTACCAGTAGATCCCGAGAGTGATAGCATGAGAGAGGGATTTTCTACGTGCAGTGGGTTTGTGGGATGTGATGACCATGTCGGCCATCCAATTCCATTCTACTATGCTGATGGCATTGATGGAGAGGTGGGATGTAGATACCACATCATTCTCACTACTTTTGGGGGAGATGACAGTCACCCTAGAGGATGTATACCGCATTCTGCACCTACCCATTAGAGGAGAGACTATTATATATCAATCCAATCGCACAAAGGAGGATTATAGGAGAGAGTAGGTATATGCTATGGGGATAGTGATGCACAGCGAGACAGGGGGTCTCATTATAGTCAACTGGCTCCTACACACTACAGGAGAGGTTCTATTGGTGATATGACTCATGATTGTAACCCTTGCATTAGTTGTGTGCCCTAATGGGCATGACACACATATGCATGGAGGACTCATCTACGCCATATGAGCAATGGAGAGACATAGGAGAGTATACTCTTGGGGTCGGAGCCTTCATACACATCTCTATCACGGCCTTGGAGAGTATGTATCTGGACAAGGATACAACCTTATGACATGCACACTACTATAGGTGTTGATGTTTGAGCATATCACATGCACTAGACCTGGTGGAGCCCCCATAGAGCTAGTCCTAGAGAAGCCTAGGGTATATACTTATCCTGTTACCTATGAGTGGCGATTCAAAGATCTCCTGTATTGTAGATTGATAGCGGGTGAGATCATATGGAGACCCTACCTCAGGATGTCCATGTGGGCAGCACTACACAAACAAATGTTCAGCATGCAAAGGAACTATCTACTAGAGGGATGGTATAGCCACATAGTCATTCCCTTCTACTTTGACCAGGTTCAGTAGCAGTTTTTTTTTTAGCAATGTGTTCCTACTAACATGCTTGTATACGTCCAACACTCCTAGGCCGAGGCTAGGAGCCATTCCTAGGCTTACGAGTGATGAGATCGACATCATAGATTCAAATGGGTCATATTAGGAGATAGTGACAAATTATAGAGATGATTTGAGTGCGCACTGATGATACATCACATGGTGGAGGAGAACATACCTTGGAGCCATTTTATCGGTAGACTTCCCTAGAGGGAACTTTAAACCATGGAGACAATCAAGTGACAGAGAGGGATCCGATGCATCTGAGGAGGATTCAGATGATCAGGGTGATGACAAAAAGGAGAAGGAGGCAAGTGAAGATGGAGGTGATCTTGATACCGGAGAGGGAGATTAGGATGGAGATGATGAGGAGGATGAGGATTATGGGGAGGATGAGGATGAGGAGGAGGAGGATGATACAGGTATAGTTCATCACTCGAGAGAGGATACTAGAGCCCTAGACCTACCGAGCCTCCCACAGTAGGAAGAGAGGGATCTGGTAAGGGGTCCAGATCCTGATCCTCATCAGCCCACGCCAACTATACATAGATAGTATGAGCAAGGAGAGCCTAGTGGGTCCCAGTCTCAGGCAATCATTTTCCATGATCCTCACTAGCGAGAGTGAGATCTAGGTAATGTTCTCTATTATTGATTAACATCTCCAAGCTATCGTCCAGGACTAGTGATCTCTGATTTAGAATGTAGTGACAGACCTTATTGTGACTGCACACATTCTGAGTTTCACATAGATACCATATAGATCCCAGAGGAGTGCAAGATGACATGAGGACCTTTTCTCCCCTATTTAGATGGAGGTGGAGGTCCTATAGGATAGATTATGATAGATAGAGACCTAGCAGTGACACAGATAGAGGCAGCCACATACTGACGGATCATGATGGAGAGAGATCACAGGAGCTCCTTGTGGAGTCACTCACGGTCCGTATCACAATACACCCCTATGGGGCCACCCCCATGGCTAGATCAGGAGGGGGTATCTAGCCATCATACTCGTGCTACTAGTCCTAGGGATAGGAGATGATTTTGATGTATCGATGTATATATGATAATACTCATGATTATTCTATTTTTAATGCTTAAACAATGTACACATTTCTTAGATTAGAAGTAACATGTTGAGTAATGATCATGTATAACTGATTTAATTTTCCATGTGCTTTATATCTCAATACTTCATGATTAAATTGACACATGTGTGATTTAATTAAATAACTAAGTATTTAATCAAATGCTACTTTTATGATGTAAAAGAAGAATGTATTAAGCCTGAGAACTATATAACTAATGTGATTTAATTAACTCTAATTAAACACAACATGATATAATTCTACTTAAAACATAAGAAATTGTGTAATATGCTAGCACATATGAAATATAAATCCATTACAATTTACATAAAAATAATCGAAGACAAACTATACACTAATGAAACATGCTTGTCAAGAATGAAGTAATGTAGACCAAACAATATAACATCATTTAATCTTACATACTTTAATGAAAGCATGCTAACATATTACCCAATTTTGAAGAAATAAAGACATAAAGAGAGAACAAAAAGAAGACTAGAAAGAGAGAGAGAGAGAGAGAGAGAGAGAGAGAGAGAGAGAGAGAGAGAGAGAGAGAGAGAGAGAGAGAGAGAGAAATAGAACTAGGCATAGTATCTTCAAAGGTGCATAGCATTTATGGGTTCCTTGAGAGGTGTACCTTCCACATCTGCTATCCTGTAAGTACCTGATCCATAGACATCCACAACGATGTATTGTTCAAGCCAATTAGGACTAAACTTTCCTTTCTCCTCAGGTAAGGCATTCATGTTGTGCTGATTCTCATAAAGGACTAAATCCCCTACCGAGAAGGAGCATTGAATAACCTTATCATTGTAGCTTCATTGCAATTTTTTATGATACGCTTGAATATCTTCGAGGGCATTTATATTGCATTAATCGAGCATCTCAAGTTGTTGAAATATTTTCTCTTTATAGGAATCATCATTCACTATACCCCTAAGAGAAACTATCAAAGAGGGAATTTCTAACTCCAAAGGCATAATGGCATCAACAACATAAACAATATTATAAGGGGTACAACTCATAGCAACACGCACACTTGTGTGATAAGCCCACAAAGCATAGGTTAATTGAGTATTCCAATTCTTACCATGCTTGTTTACAATATTTTGAAGAATTTGTTCAATTATCCTATTAGAAGATTCAGCTTGACCATTTGATTGAGGATAATAGGGTGTAGAAAATTTATGTTGAATATGATATTTTTCAAGAAACTTCTTCACATCCTTATGTTTGAATGGTGTTCCATTATCTGAAACTAAGGCGGAAGGTAACCCAAATTGAGAAATAATATTTTCCAAAATGAATTGACAAATTACTTTAGCGGTAGTGGATCGAAGATGAATGACTTCCACCCACTTCCTATAGTAATCAGTGGTAGTTATAATTAAAGTATGTCCTTGAGATGAGGGAGTAGATATTTTACCAAGTAGATCCAAACCCCATGTAGAAAAGGGCCAAGATGCTACCTATGATTGAAGTTCTTAGGTAGGGGCATGGTTCAAATTGCTATGTTTCTAACACTAATGACATCGTTCAACAAATGCAAGAGAATCTTTTCCCATGGTTTGCCAATAATATCCTATTCGGAGCAATCTCTGAACAAAAGAACTACCCCCAAAATGCCCCCTGCAAGCACCTGAATGTACTTCTTCGAGAGCGATAGGAACCTTAGGTTTGTTTAAGCATCGAAGAAGAAGACCATTATAACCCCTCCTATAGAGAAAATTAGAAAGGATAATGTATCTAGCAGCCAATTTGTGAACCCCAACCCTAGTATTCTTATTCGCAGAGTTAGGAAAGGTACCATCACTAAAATATCTTATGAAATGTGAGTACCATTCATAATAATATATAATGCAATAATATGCCACATCACTAGGGTTATCAGAAATAGCTAGGGAAGTAAGGTTGTGAATAGTAAATTGAAGATCTACCATGGCGTCCTCTAGAGACACAACAGAAACAACACATGCCATCACATCAGCATGTCGATTATCTTTTCGAGGAATGGGCTCCATGGTGTAAGAATCAAATTTTTGTAACAAGGAAAAAGCTAGATCTTTAAATTATGATAGTTTGTCTTGTTTATCTTGATTAAATCCTATCACTTTTCTTATGATTAATTGAGAATCTCCATAAATATTTAGATTTTTCACACTCAACACCAAGGCTTCTTTAATTATATCTATAAGAGCTTCATATTCAGCAATGTTGTTGGTACATAAGAAATTGATATGATATGATAAAGGAATAGGCTTCTTTTTAAGAGAAATTAAGACCACCCCTGGCCTCGATCCTATACGACACTTAGAGCCATCAAAGTACAATTACCAAATCTCATCAGCCTCAATGGAAATAATGTATTCATTGGGAAAATATTTTGGATTAGGTAAGGAGAAGGGTGAAGGGGCATCAACTAAATGATAAGTCAACACTTAACCCTTTATTGCCTTTTGTGAGACAATCTTAAGGTCAAACTCGGTCAACATCATAACCCACTTAGCTAAGCATCTAGAAAGATCAGTTTTGGAGAAAAGATGTTTAAGATGATCAAATTTAATGATAACATGAATCTCAGCATTCAAGAGACAATGCCTCAACTTTTGGGTTGCAAAGACTAAATCAAGGCACTGTCTCTCTATCGTAGAATATTGGACTTCATAATCAATTAGAGTGCAACTTATGTAATAAACCAGGCATTCTCTACCATCCTTATCACATTGTGCCAATAAGGCTGCAAGAGCTTGAGGGGAAGAAATGGTGTATAGAAGAAAAGGCTTAGTAGGATCAGCAGGTTGAAGAATGGGAGGATTGGCCAAATAAGTTTGTAGGTCTTCAAATGCTTGACAATAATCTTCATTCCATTGGAAAGTGATACTATTTTTAATAAATTTTGTGAAAAGAAAAGGAATGATCCACAAGTTGAGAGATGAACCTACGAATGGCTTGGATCTTTCCTTGCAAACTTTTTAGTTGAGAAACGTTCTTAGGAGGCGACATGTTAACAATAGCATCTATCTTTTTCGTGTCCACCTCAACACCACGATGTGAAACTATGAACCCTAATATTTTTCTACTATCCACACCAAAAACACATTTTCAAAGATTCAAACGCATGTTGTAGTTATAAATTCTCTCACAAATTTGACGAAAGATCTTAACATGACTTGTATGAAGGACGGATTTGGCTAAGATATCATCAATGTAATCTTCTAACGTATTGTGCATATAGTCATGGAAAATGAGATTCATAGCACATTGATAGGTTGTACCTGCATTTTTCAATCCAAAAGGCATCACAATTCACCAAAATGTACCCCAAGGAGTTGTGAAAGCAGTTTTATATTGATCTTGGAGATTGATGAAAATTTGATTATATCCTAAGAAACCATCCATAAAGGATAGTAAAGCATGTCGTGCTAATGAATCCAATACCATATCAATATTAGAGAGGGGAAAATCATCTTTTAAAGAGGCCATGGTCAAATTGTGAAAATTAGTACACATCCTAATCTTGTTTTCAGCTTTAGCCACCACCACAATGTTGAAAGTCCATGGGGAATAATCGATAGGATGAATGAATCCAGCATCCAACAATTTTTCAATCTTAGCTTTAAGAAGCAATACCACTTTAGGGTGAATATTTGAAATCTTTTGCTTCATAGTTTTAACATTAGGAACTAGGACAATATTATGAGTGACAATCTTAGGATCTATGCTAGGCATGTCAGAATATATCCAAGCAAAGATCTCAAGAAATTAATGTAACAACTCAACATATTGTTTTTTCTCTTCTTCATCAAGATATTTCCCTATCTTGATGATCTAATCTTCAACACAAGGATACCTCTTGATATCAATGGTGTCATTTATTAGGATATTACTTTGTTGAGGAGCATCTCTCAATTGAGGAAATTCTTTAACTATCTCATCATTATTTCTTTCCTTCCCAAAGTAAGCTTTTGCATTTAAATAATAGGGAAAACTATGATTGTGGTGATAATGAGGAAGGTTGTCATAAGCTCCCAACAATTCCACTAAGGAATCATCAGTAAAAAAACATCCAAAGCAATGACACAAGAAGGGTCAAAGTCAATATATTCTAGATATTTTGAGGAGAGAGAATCAGAAATGACACTAACACTAATAGATCGTCTCGTACAGGCTTTAGTGTGCTTGAAAGGATCATAACCAAGCCCGAAGGTCATATCAAAAAAGTTGTTTTCCAAGGGAACCTTGATCCCTCATTCTTTAGAACCACACCCATTTCCATTATATCCACACCTAGCTAGGATGTGAAAACTAGGACCATAAAGGTTAGTCGTTTCCGAAGAAGAAGGAGGATTTTCAAAAAGTGAAGGATCAAAATCCTCTAGACCAAAAAATAAGGGAGATTAAATTTGAGAAGCCACCACAAACTTATTACTCAATGGCCTAGACAAAGTAGATTGTTTTTTAGGTTCCTCTTCTTTCTTCTTTTTCACCTTAGGTTCTCTAGGGGGAATTTTGTATTCCCCTACAAAAGTAGGATTCAAATCAAGGAATCCCCAATCATCTTCTACAAAAATCTGCTCAAGAGAGAATGTATTCTCAATTGTACAGTCAGGCTAAGAAGATTCTTCCTCAAGAACCTTAGGTCTACTTGAGGAAGTATCGGGGATTGATCCAAATATAAGAGACAAGTTTGATGAACTAATCACACTAATCAGAGTAGAAGTTTTAGAGGAATTATCTAAGATAGCTGGGGAAGAATTGATTGAAGAGGATTTAGAACTTGATGTTTGTAAACAAGCTTGAAATCTTGTGTCTCCTAACAAGGTATATGTTGTATTGTTGTAAATGAATTTGATTTTCCTATGCAATTTAGAGGGAACAACTTGCATGCTATGTATCAAAGGTCTTCCTAGAAACAAGTTGTATGGTAACTCTCCAGATATGACATGGATAGGAGTAGGTAAAGTAGTGGGACCTACCTTAACAGGCAAGGTGATGATACCTAGTGAAGATTTAGCAACATTGTCAAAGCCACAAATAGTTAGAGAATTAGGCTTGATAAGAGATGTATAAACATTGATCTTATGCAACAAGTTAATGCTACAAACATTAAGGCTAGAACCATTATCCACTAATGTTTGTCTTATCGCGCTATAATTTATGATGACCACAATAATTAAAGGATCATATTATTGTTGAATTTCATTAGAAGGAAGCTCATCTTGTGTAAACACAATCTGAGCCTTAGGTGATGTAATAGAGTGAATCAAGGAAGCCATATTATTAGTTGTCACTACGGGTGGGACATTCAATGTTTTCAAGGCATCTTATGGCATTCCATGATGAGTCGAGGAATTTTGAAGAAAATCCCAAAGTGATATATTGGCAAGAGTAGCTTTAAGTTGTTCGACAAGATCATAATCCTTACGAAGAGTTTGTGAAATATGAGGTGCTTGAGGAAGAATGAGTTGAGGATCAGGTAGAGGAGTCGAAACAATCGGAGGAGGGTTAGGTTGCCTATTGTTTCTCATGTTGTAGGTATGGGAAATTGCATTATAACTCTCATTAGTAAGTTGTCTAGCATAGCTATAAGGACTCTTAGTGTGATTCCTTCCTTGAACCGTAATGATGGGTTTGTTTGGAGTGCTAAAGGAATCTTGACCGTATCCACCTTGAACTGTGAAAAGAGGTTGATTAGGAAGAGATGAAGTGGGAGAAGGACAAGCACCTTGGACAACAAAAATTGGTTTGCTATGTTCATTCACATTGATCATGTTGATTAGCTTTTTAGATGCATTATTCTTGTTTGAAAGTTTACGCAAAGACATAAAGTCATCAAGGGAATCATCCAATAAAGCATGGTCATGGTGATTGAAAGGCTTATCTTTAGAATTAAAAGGAGACATAACATCATAGAGGGAATCAAGGGAGTCAATTATGTTGCTACATCTAGTGGAGGAGTTGATAAGAATATACCCATGAGAGGGATCATTCAACTTATCTTTCTCATCACCACAAAAAGACATAGTAACAAGGTTGATTAATCTTTGACAAAATAAGGGTTTAGAAGGCTTAGGGTTCAAAAACTCATCTAGAGCTTCATCTAATTCATCCTTACTAAACTCATAATCAAAAAAATTTCATACATCATCAAAAGCATGAACTTCTTGCAAGTAGAAATCTGACATTTTGAAATGAAAATTAAATGAAACTTAAACACACAATCCAAGGAAAATGAAAGAAACCTATATATTATTTTTTTCTCTTTTCTTTTTTTCTTGATTTGTTTTGAAAGAAAATGAAATAAACTAGATCTAGATCTAACAATGCAATGCAATGGAAAAGAATTTGTGTTCACATCCAGTTCACCAAAGATGTGTAGGGGAAAAAGTGATACTAAGTATAGAAACCCTAATCCCACTCTCATACACACTCACAGAATATGAAAGAGCCTAGGGAGGTAACGCATGTCGACTACTTCTTATGAGAAAGAGAGTGTTGTGGACTACCTCTTAGGTTTTCTATTCCTTTGTTGTAAATGAAAGAGAGGAATGATGCAAAATGCAATCTAACCTAGAAAGAAAATAAGCAAGAAAATCCTAATCTAAGAATGCAGATCAGAGAACAACTGATACACTACTGATAAGTATAGATCAGAAGTAAAAATTAGAGGTGTACCTGTGTCTGAAATCTTAGCAGAAATGTCTAGTACTAGGGTGCCACACCACTGTTCTAATTCTACAATTATGGAACTGCAACTAACAGGAGGGATTGTGGGATTTGTAAGTTGTTGATCCACCAAGACTTGCTAACAGAGGGAAGGAATAGGGTACCACGCCCCTATCCTGGGCAAGACTAGGGTGCCACGCCCCTATAGGTGGTGTAGATGCTTGTTCTAGTCCTATAACTACTTCCAGATTCCTGTTTCTGCACTAACAATTGAAAAGCAAAGTTTTAGGGTGGTTTTATAGGGTTTTTCCTTAGACAAACTCCCATTTTTGTGAATTCCACCTCCATGAATAACCAATAATGTATGGAAAATGTGTGTGTAAGATCCTTGTGTATATGTAAGATCCTAAGAGTGAAAGTAAACAACCTAGAGAAAACCTAAAGAGTAAACCCTAATTGCTTATAATTGACAAAGTAAATGCTCTAAATCCATAATGCAAAGTGATCTAAAGCATGAATATGAATCAAAATGAAGCTTATGAAAAGATATGAAAACAACATAAAACCATACCCAACTCTGAGGGAGAGGTACAAGCCAATCATAAATTGGTGATCTCCTATTGTTCTTCTACATCTTCAAAAGCCTCAAATTGGTAGACTAATGCTTGATGAATGTTTGATGGATGAATGTTGAATTTTGTTGAAGAATTCAAAGATCTACTCTTTCACTACAAAGAAGGATCTAATACTCCAGAAACCTGCTCTTAGATTCTTAGAAGAAGATCCCTTCAAATGAAGAAAGAGAGCTCTTAAGTATGAAACCCTGGATCTTAATTTCATGTTTAGGATGACCTAGGATTTGAATTTCCCACTGATTTTTTGGGGTTAAGAATTATCATATCATAGGATTGTGCTCCCAAAATTTTGGGAAAAAAGTCACAGACCATGTGCATTCCCACCACGGTCCGACCAACTTTTCATCAAATTTTTAGGGTCGTTAGATATGATGATATTAGAATGCTTCCCGAAGTTACAACCAATTTTTAGGTGTTTTGATATGCAAAATCGGTCCTAAACGGTCAAAATAAGACATAATTAGGGTTTATGATTAGATGATTCATTGGAGGAATATAATAAAAAGGGGCACGCTTAGGGTAAAGGGCCCAACTTTGAGATATGACCTTAGATTTAATTAAATTAATTAATTAAATTCTTAAAGGGGAATGAGAAATGCAAGATGCAAAACACACTAAGGTAGGTGCTAACGTAAGTGTGAAATTGTATCACCCTAGCAAGGGTGTACAATTTATGACACTACAGTTATCAATCATGATTTTATCCCCTTTGGCTAGTGTTCTCTCATGGGGTAGAGAATAATCAAAACCTTCTTCTAATGGTTCATCCCAAATAGTGAGGTCACTAGGAAAAGTATTAGAAATATCTTGCACGAAGATGTCCTTATTGCTATTGCCAATTTTGGGGGAAGGGATAACATTGTTCATTAATTATTCATCCTTAGGAAGGAGAGAATCACTACATGTATTTAAATCATCCACTTTCCTAAAAATTTATTCAATAGGATCCTTAGGGGAGAGAGAATTAAGGAAATTTATTTTGATTTCATCTTCTTTCTCTAAGGCATCTTTAGGGGTACGGAAAACTTTAGGAGAAGGGAAAGCATTTCTCATTAATGCATTATCTCTAGTGGGAATTTTGTTGGAATCAAAATAGAAAATGATCTCACTAGGAAATGTAGAGAGAATACCATCTTCTTGCACAAAATGAACCTCGTAAGGGGAGCATTCTTTAGGAAGGAGATGAAAATCTTTCTCCAAAGATTCATGATTAGGAAGGAGATCTTTGGAAGAAGTGTTCATAACCTCTTGTTGTACTAACATGCCCCCATTGGTAAAACCAAGTTTAGGAGAGGATAAGTCAATGTCCATCAATACCTTTTCACTTATAGAGCTCTCATGTAAGGAAGGTTAAGTAACATTAAGAATGCCGGTGCTTATGATATCATCCTCTTACTCTAAGATAGCTATATGGGAAGGGCCCATTTTAGGAGAATTGTCAAGATCACTCTTCAAACCTTCATCCTCAGAGAATGGGAGAGTTTTGAAGAGGTTGGTAACAACTCTTTTAGGCACTAAAATTTTGTCATAAATAGGAGGAGGTTATTTAAGAGACGGAAATAATGAAACAAGGGAATCTAACCCATTATCACATTTGTGAAATGAATCCATCATGAAAAAAAAATTCCTCTTTCAAATGATAAAATATGCAAAATAGAAGGAAATGTTCAATTTTAACCAATGAAAGCACTCTAAATGCTGATTTAGAAAATGAAATTTCTAAGTGAAATGAGTTCCTAAATCAGACCTAAAATTAATGATCCAAAAGAAGCTATCCACAAGTTCAATTTTGAATTGAAAAATTAAGGTTTCAACAAAATTAACCTCTAAATTTTGAAATTTGCAAGGAATTGAAACTTGTAAATGTAAATTTGAAATAGAAAAAACACTCATATTAAAGAACATAAATCAGAATTAAAGAAGAGTGGATTCACATCGGGTTCACCAAAATATGGGGACGAGGAAGTGAGATTGGGTGACTAGGACCTAATCCCACTTTTGCCAACACATTGAGAATATGAAAGAGCCTATGGAGATAGATCACTTTGTCTACTTCTTGTGAGAAAGAGAGAGCCAAGGATTACCTCTTAGGGTTTCTATTCCTCTTGTTGCAAATGATGATAAAAATTAGGGTTTGAATGATCAACTAGATTAGGAGATAAAGAGTGAAGCATAAACCAACTCAGAATTGCACAAACTTGCAGATCTGAAAATGAGATACTAAAAGCATGAAAGGGGGAGGATTCTAGATGTGTACCTGATGCTGCAAATTGAACAAAACTAACCTAGACAAGGGTGTCATGCCACTGACCTATTTCTGTAGACATAAGGCTATAACTAAGACACTGCAAACTAAACGTCCTGAGTCTGTAACCTATCAAATTTGACTGCAAAATGGAGGGAACATGGTACCATACCCCTATTCTGGGAAGGAACAAGGTGCCATGCCCCTTTCCTTGATAGATTTCTGCACTTCTAGGACTTATGAGTCATTCTGATGCCTTTTCCAGATCTAAAACTTCCTTTGCATGCCTGTTTCTACAACTGCAACGTTAAAGGGAATGTTTGGGTGGCTATATGGGGTATTTACTTAGTCAAACCCCTATGTTGGTGATTACCACCTCCACAAATAGCTGATAATATATTGAAAATGTGCGTGCTACAACCTTGTGTGTAGGCAAGATCCTAAAATGAAAGAAACTAGAGCTACCCTACGCATGAGAGTAAACCCTAAATGTAAATGTGAATGTAAATGACAATTATTCAAACCAAATATGCTAAATTATCTAAAGCATAAATGCAAATATTCAAATTAATGTAAATAAGCTCATACAAAGACATGAAAATAACATGAAATCATACAAATCCCAAAAGGAGAGGTATTGCCACTAGATCTCCTATTATTCTTCAATGTCATCAATGCTCCTAATTGATGATGAATGCTTAATGAAATATTGTTGAATGTTGTTGAATGTTGTTGAAGACTCCACATAGGCTTCTCTTTTACTACATAGAAGGCTCCTTGTGCTTGAGAAACCTACTCTTAGATTCTTAGATAGATCGATAGATAGTTCTTAGTTCCCTTCAAATGGAGAAAGAGAGCTCTTATCTATGAAACTATAAATATTAATTTTGACTTAATTCTTCCTTTAGGTTGACCTAGGAATTGAATTTCCCATCAATATTTTGGGGTTAAGCATATTAATATCATAGAATTTTGCTCCCAAAATTTTGGGAAAAAAGTCGAGGACTATGTGCACTCCCGCTAGGGTCCGACCAAATTTTCACCAAATTTTCAAGGCTATTAGATATGATGATATTAGAGATAATCCCAAAGTTACAACTAATTTAGAGGTGTTTTGATATGTGAAATCGAGCCTTAAAGGTTGAAATAGGACATAATTAGGGTTTACCATTAAATGATTTATTGGAGGAATAAAATAAAAAGGGGCACACTTGGGGTAAAGGGCTCAATTTTATGATGCATGAATTGATGAAATATGACTTTAGATTAAATTAATTTAATTAGTTAAATTCTTAAAGAGAAATTGTAAATGCAAGATGCAAGACACACTAAGGCATGCGCTAGCCTAAGTGTGAAATTGTACTACCCTAGCAAGGGTGTACAATTTATGACACTACAATGTTATGACTAGGAGAAGGATTGTTGTTGAAAAGGTATGTTTGATTTCCAAGATTGAACCTAAAGATGTTGTTGAAGCTTTGAAAGATGAGAATTGGATAAAAGCCATGGCAGAAGAGTTGGATTAGATTGAGAAGAATAATACATGGGAACTTGTACCAAGACCAAAAAATAAGAATGTGATTGGTACAAAATGGGTATTTAGAAAGAAATTAAATGAAGGTGATGAAGTGGTTAGAAACAAAGAAATATTGGTATGTAAAGGATGCTCATAGATGGAAGGTATTGGTAATGAGGAGAGTTTTTCTCCTATAGCTAGAATTGAAGCTGTTAGATTACTTCTTGCATATGCTACTTATAAGAATTTCAAGGTATATCAGATGGATGTTAAGTCAGCCTTTTTTATTGGTGATTTGGAAGAGGAAGTCTACATTAAGCAACCAGATGGGTTTTCATTATCTAATGAAGGACACATGGTATGCAGATTGAAAAAAGCATTGTATGGAATTAAACAAGCCCTTAGATCTTGGTATGCTAGGTTGGGGACATATTTGATGAAGTTGGGATTCTATAAAGGTACTCCTGGTAGTAAGTTATACTTTAAGGTTGGTAATGATAAAATTTTGATTGTTGAAGTTTTTGTTGATGATATTATTTTTGGAGAAGAAGATGATTTGAGTATGAGGTTTGTTGATGATAAGAAAAAAGAGTTTGAGATATCTATGATAGGTGAGATGAAACTCTTCTTAGGATTGCAGATTATAGAGACTAATAAACGCATTTTCATTTCCCAATCTAAGTATGTGAAGGAATTGTTGAGGAAGTTTGGGTTAGATCACTCCAAACCCATTGGAACTGCTATAGTGACTACATGCAAGTTGCCTAAGCATGATGAATCTCTGAATATTAATGAGACCTTGTATAGATCTATGGTTGGTGGACTTCTATACTTGACTTAGACTAGACCAGATATTATGCATGCTGTTTGTCTTTGTGCAAGATTTCAAGTTGATCCGAAAGAAAGTAATGTTACTATTGTGAAGAGGATTTTTAGATGCTTGAAGGGGATAGTTGACTATGGTTTATGGTATTCAAAGAATGATGATTTCATGTTGTGTGCTTATACTGATGGTGATTGGGCAGGTGATGTTGTTGACCGGAAGAGTACCTCCAGTAGTGCATTATTTTTGGGAAAGAAGTTGGTTTCTTGGGCAAGTAAGAAGAAAGATGACATTTCTCTATCTACTGTAGAAGTTGAATACATTGTTGCTACTAGCAACTGTACTCAAGTAGTTTGGATGAAGCAGATGCTAAAAGACATTAGAGTTGTTTATGATGATCCTACTGTTATATATTGTGATAATTCAAGTGCTATTCATATTTCCAAGAATTCAGTACTGCATTCTAACACAAAGCATATATCAATCAAGTATCATTTTTTGAGGGAGAAAGTCAATGAGGAAGAAGTCAAATTGGAGTATGTATCTACAAAGGATCAAATTACAAATGTCTTTACTAAGCCTTTTCCTATAGATACATTTGTATATCCAAGAGACAGGTTAGGGATCTCTGCCCCTCTTTATGAAAACTAGATGCATTGAGATTCATCAATCCGATGGACTTCATAGTCTTATCTTCCTATCCAAATTGATGAGAAGTTGTTGCTACTTTGTAGGAGTAGTAAGTGTGTGGTTGTGATGTTCAGATTTGTGAGTTTACCCTAAGGGGGAGATATGCATGATTTGTATGTGTCTTTGACATTGTTGTCAAAGAGGGAGAGAAGCATTTCAAAAACAACATTATCTTGGAATCTTTGTGTGTATGATCTTAGGGGTAGATGGCTGGTGTTGATTTATTTCTTTGCATTGATTATTTTTCACACTCATATGTTGCCATGAATTCCAAAGGGGGAGATTGTTGGATATTGTTGTTGTTGTGTTCCAATATTGTAGAGAATTGGTTTGGTTATTTCAGTTGGTATGTTGTATATGTGCTTGTGCGGATTTATGATTTTAGTATTGAAGTATCTCTAGTTGATTTAGTGTTGGTTTCATGATGCTATGTGATGATTTGATCAAGTTATGGATTCTTGTATAAGGACTGGTTTTTTAGTGTTAAGTGTTGTAGAGTTCTAGTATTTGATTTGTTGTGCTCTAAAATGATTATATCTTGAGTTGCAGATTTGGGAGAGTGTTTTGGATGTTCATGTGTATCTTCAATTTAGATGGTTCATGATATGCTGCTCCGCAAGTCATGTTTCTAGTCCTAGTTGTTTCTATTAAGTGTTCTTGAGTATCAACGTGTTGATCAATGAAGATTTGATTAAGTGGTGTTGGTGTAGCTATTTTGGATTGTTTTAATGTGCTTGTTGGTGGTTTCAATCTAAACTATTCTATTTCTTTATTTTTCTACGTAATCTTATTTTAGTAGCATCACAACAACATAGACCATGCACTACTACATTTTTATATTTAGAATGTCCTCAGTCAGACTCTATTTGTGAAACCCTACACTACACAAAACATTTGGCTTCGATCTACATCTTGCACTCTCGACACACATAGCAGATATGATAATCCTGGGATCTGATATGCCTCAATCTGAAGAAAACAAAACATTGGATTTATTTACAACATTGTACCGAATTGAAAAACTAGATTAGAGCAACCCAATTCGTTTTATACCCTAAACTTGAAATGCCCTAAACAAAAAAATGGATTTATTTACAACATTATACCCTAAACTTGAAATACCCTAACTGAAGTTACTTTAAAAAACCCTAGGGGCCTCAACCAGCTTAGCATCTTAGGTAAATTAGCTTCAAATCCGCCCCTGCTGAGAGAGGTCACACCCAACTGAGTATCTCAGGTAAATCAGCTTTAGTCACCCTAAACCCTAAATCCGCCCTAGCTGAGAGAGGTCGACCTAAACCCTAAAACTTAAAGAGCTCACCCAGCTAAGTGTCTAACCGATGGTAAGTAAAGAAAGGAGATGTGAGGTATAATTAAGAAGAAAGAACCCGAGCAAAGTCAAACTACAATGCAAAGTCAATAACTTTTTGTATAAATAAAAATTTATTACATGACAGAAAAGAGTTCTAAAATATAATAAGAATACTAAATCAATTACCATGTAGGTTGTGTGTTGGGAGTTGGGGTAGGTTAGTTTAAAAAACCCTAGAGGGCTCACCTAGCTGAGTAACTGAGGGTAGACAAAGGAGATGGTGTTGTAAATAAGCCAATTGCAAGGGAGTGAGAGAGAAACGACTGAGTCAATCAACTTTTATAAACATGAAAATTGTGTACATGACATGGAAGAGTATGGAAAATTAATTGAGTTAAGAGGTAGTTTATTGGTTTGGATTTTGTATATCAAAAGAAAATTTTATGGGTTGGGATTTGGGAGTGTAAATTGATTTAGATAAAAATTAAAAGATTAGTGTCAAAAATCAAATTTTAAGAATGATTTTTTAAAAAGAAAAATTTAACTATTTTGTAAAAATAATATTTAGTTTAGGTATTAAAGATGATTTCAGTCAATAAAAGTAAGATAATTATTTATGATATCTTCATACACATGAAGAGTAAATGTTAACCATGAGTGAAACTATAGACTGTATATAGACTTTTAGCTCAATAACATGGACACGATTAGCAGGATTAGAAGAAAAATATGATAAATAATCAAGTTAACACAGTCTATACTTCTTCAACCATGATTAGGAGAATGTGTATACACCATACGATTAATAAAATCTCTGAATTTCATGTATTGAACTAACTTAGCAGACATGATTAGAAGAATGTCTAGACACAAATATGATAAATAACCATATTAACATAGTTTGACATGATTAGAAGAATGTGTACACACAAATATAATAAATAACTAGGTGAACAATGTCTATAGTATCGACATGGTTAGAATAATGTGTATGCATACACATATAAAAGTTCTTAGTTTCCATGGATAAAAGAACATGATGAAAAACAATAATAGAACACATTCAAAAAATTGTTGGGTGGATATAAAATGTCAAGTTCTCATTTTTGTTGATAGTAGAACATGATGAAAGAGAATAATAGAACACTTTCAAAAAGTTATTGGGTGGATATAAAATCTCATTCCTAGAGACAAACAAGACTAATATGGGAACAAAATAAGCTTAGCAAACACACTTTTGTTTCTATTGAAAATAATAACTGAAAGTTTTTCTTAAAAACGCAATGAATTAATCCATATTGATAGTGAGTTAGTTGTAATATAAAAATTTAATAAAAACATAAATTATAATGATATAAAGAACATGTGACAAAAACTTATCCTATTATTATCTTAAAATTTAAAAATACTATTTAAAAATTAGAAAAGACAAAAAAATCATTACACCAAGATATAATCTTATTATTAAAATTAAACCATATTCTTACCTACAATAAAAACATTAAAGTTTTAAATTTAATATTTAATTTTTAGTAAAAATAGAACACTAATATTTTTACTCTAAATTTATAACTAAATAATATAAATTATATATTAATTATATTTAGCATTTATATATTATAACTAAATAAAATATTAATATAATAATAATTCTTTCTAACAAAATAGCTCACACAAGTAGGTGAGTTGGCTTGGGTGATGGGTTTGCTCCCCACCAATATTTGTTTAACTCACTCCTAGGTTTAAGAGGGGGTACTACTTGTAGGTTGTGGAATCACTAATTATGAAGATCTAGCTAGAGACTGACTCATTAAACATTATAAACTATTTAAAGGATGTTTAGGCTCCTACTTGGACAATCAAAATCTTAATGCTTGATAGCATTGAAATGCTTAAATATTTTGATGATTATAAAATCTCCCATGTTTTTTGTGAAGGTAATAAAGTTGGTCATGCTTTTGCTAATGTTGGAGTCAAGCAACCTAATATATAATGGTGGGGGACATGATCGAATCCCCATGGAAATTAAAAATCCCATTGCTAATGATAGTTGACTGCTTTTTGTAATGATGGCTCATTACACTTGGCTGGTGTAAATGGAAAGGATGAGATGTCCAATCCCCATTATGGGAGGAAAAGGCAGGAAACTTATTTACAAGATTTCTTGTCCCTATATTTTTTCTAGTCTAGTTTTCACTTTCTTTTAGTGGTCTATATTTCTCTTGTTTGGTCTTTGACTCCTTGTTAGCTCCTGTAACATTATGGGATGGTAAGAGAAATAGGGAAGACCCTACTGCTTATGAAAAATGGTAGAATAATCATCTTGTTTGGGATAAGATTTCAATGGGAGGCATTACTCTATATCTAGAGAAACTCTCTAGCCATGACCCTCTAGTGACCAATTATTTTCTAGAAGGGTGGTAAAATGGGATTTTGTGTGCATATAAGGTTGAAATATCACTCACTAATGACCTAATTGTCAAAATCGCTTAGAATGTTGGTGGAGGACAAAAAAATTTATAGGGATCAAAAGACATCTAATGAAGAAGTCAATATCTTTTTCAAAGAATGAGAATGGGAGAGGGTTAAGAAAACTACTGATGGGGGCTATGACCATGAAACTATAAAATCCATTTGGGATGAAGTTGTAAAATTAATCTTGAGGTATATAACGCTTGATGGTCATTTTACAATCATGTTTAGCTATCATTTCATGATTTAGAATAATTATAGGCATGATATATGGATCTCTCTGCCCTTTTATCTTCTCTCTTCTCTCTACAATGAGATTAATGCACATAGAAAGAACCCTAATTCCTCGGTTCTCCATGAAGGCCTCATACTCCTTCTCATGGAATATGCTAAAGATTTATCTATTCAGCCTAAACCATCATTTTCTAAATGTAAAATTAACTTTGCCCAGAATATTCATAGGCATTACTCTAATTTATCTACCGACCTTCAAGATGCCCCATTTGATGATGAAGATTGCTACCATCTTGGTAATTTTGAACTCCCTAAGAAGGATAATTCTACCCCCAATTCACCCCATGGATATTAAATAGATAAAGAGGACTTTGTTTATGTGCCCTTAATGGAGTATGCTTTCGACTCTTAAACCCCAAGTTCCATTAAGAAGGGTAAATATTGGGTGGGTGAATCTTCTAAATCTTCAAAGTACAAAAATCCTAAAGAGAAGAAAAAAGGCCCTAATTTGTCTCAATCTATGATCAATGGATAAAAGAAAAACCACTACCACCCATATCAAGAAGACTTTATAGAAATCACATGTGAATGTCAAAAATATGATGAATGAGGTGTTGGACATTGCTGATTCTAGGATATGTTGTTGTCATTGATGTCAACATATTCGTGCTCCAATGATTGTTGATTAGTTTACTGGTATTATGGCTTGATACATGGAGTATTTATAGTATCACTATATTCTTGTGTATTGGTTTTTCTTATCCGAGAAGCTTAATTGATCATATCATATGATCCAGTTTTGCAATTTGTTTTTCTGATAAGTGCTTTGTAGAGTTCAATATTTCCTCTGACATACTTCAGTGTGATCAACTCATGATTTGAGTCTTTGGGAGGCTGTTTAGGATGGTCTTCTGTATCTTCATTTCAGATGGTTCATGATTTGGCTCTCCACAAGTTATCCTTCTTCATGGCAGTTGTTGTTGTTTGAGTGTTCTTTAGTTTTAGATGTTGATTGATGAAGATTTGATAAGTGGTGTTGGTGTAGTTGATGCTGATGATTATAATGTGATTCCTGGTGTTTCTTAATTTTGTCCTATTTTTTGATGATCCACATTGATTGTTGAGCAAGTTCTTGCTGATTTTGCTGAGCCAATCATGTTCTTGGTGTTATGCGGTTTTCGTGGTGGTGTAGCATGTCGCAGTTGATCTTGGCATGATTTCCAGTGTTGTTGTGTGTTTGGAGATTTGAATTAGGTCCATGTTATGTCATTTATATAATTTTAATCATCCAGTGGTTGATCTTTGTATCATGTGATGTAACTTTTTAATTGTGAGTTGAGGATTTAGCCAACCTTGTTGTCAAGGTTGATGAATTGTATAAATAGGTGATATTGTCATGTAATTTTGGTATCAAGGTTGTGTTTGCATTATCAGAGAGTGGTGTATGTGTGAACAAGTGATTCATCCTTCAGAATTATGATTGATAAAATATTGGTGTTGCAGAGCAGACAATTGTGCTTAACTGGAACTATCATAAAGAATTTGCATATTTTATTACTATGGTTCATTCCTTCTGGATTGTAGTCTGAATCTTGTTGTAAGTCAGTGAGACTTCCTTGAGTGTTGTAAACTTTTGGGTCATTAGCTTTGAGCAATGAGCTCTAGGAAGTGTGCATGAATGCATGTGCATTCCCCATTGTAATATTTACACATACTACTGTAGAGTATCATCTTATTATGGATAGGTTCCCACCATGGTTTTACCACATCAATATCTTGGTGTTGTGTGTTTTGTTGTCAATTTTCTTATGTTTACTTTTGTTGTATTTTATCAAATCTATATTTGTGATTAAATTTGTTGATCTGGTGAAAACGGATTAACCCCCCTCCCTCTCAGTTTTCCTTCATTGTTGTTGTTGGAAAATGCACGCTCCAATGACAAATTGTAGGTGATTGAAATTATTTTCATTGATGGAAACCTTACAATCCTATGGCACCAGTAGGCACCGACATAGACACCGACACCGACAGATAGTTTACCGGCAGCAGCAAGATGATTATCGACACCCTAGCCAATAGGATTTTGTTTATTATATTTTGTATGTAATTTTAAAATATTTTTGTAAGTCATCAAGGCGAATTGTAATAGGACTCATATATAAGTATGATATCTTGTAGGATCATTTATGTATGGAATTTAATAGGCAGATGCAAACATGCGAACATTAAGGCAGTTTTTGGAATAAGGTTTATGGAAGTTGTATGAGCTTAAACCGGTACTGAACCTGGCATAGCAGATGCTGAACCAAAGTAGTACATGATATTGGATTTGCATAATCCATTTTGTAAGTCAGTCAGACTTCCCTTTTTGTAATTAAGCAGTGAGCTTTAGGCAGTTGGCCTTCCTGCACGTGCAGGCCCCTATTGTAAGTAATATTCATTTATTGGCTAGTGAGTGAATATTGTGGGTCACAAATATCACCGAGGTTTTTCCCACACCGCATTTCCTTGTTAAAAATATTGTGTTCGGGTGTTCTTTCTATGTTGTGGTTATTGATCTTATTTACTGCATTATTTTTGGTTTATCGGTACACTGTTTTGGAATGCAATTTGTTTAATAAGATTAGAAAATCTATTAAACGACAAGATACTGATTCACCCCCCCTCTCAGTATCTTTGGGAATCCTAACAATTGGTATTAGAGCCTAGTCCTCTAATTTCAAAAGACTAACAATTTGAGGAAGATTTTGACACCGGTACAAATGGAAAATCTAAGAAAACAATTGGAAACAACTCTTGCAGATTATGATGCAGAAAAGTTGAAAAATATGAAACTTGAAGATGATCTAAAGGCTACACAGGAAATCATTCAAGGTCTTCAAGAAAATATCACTATTGCTAGGAACAAAAAAAGAGAACTTCATGAGAAGATATAGAGTGATGATGATGAAAAAGAAACTCTTAATGATCGTGTAAGCAAGATGAAGCAAGAAGACATGACCTTGAGGAATGAGATGCAAGATATGACTACGAGGTTTTTTAAAGACATTCAAGACCTAAAGAAGAATGAAGATGACTTGACTAGAAGAATCAATGATGCTGGAAATGAAAATCTAAGACTCAGTCATGAAAATGATATGTTGAAGGCAGATATGATTCACTTGGAGCATGATAAAACTAAACTCATGAGACAAAAATATTTCCTAGAAATTGAGTTGGTCACTGCAAATCAACACAAGGAGAAATTCAAGAAAAGCTCAGAAGAACTTGATGACATGCTGAAAAATTAGAAACCTAATGGAGATACTAATGGTTTTGGCTTTGAAGTTGGTGAAAGCTCTGGTATTGCAAACAATCATGATCACAATAAACCGGTAAGACAACCTAATGCCTTCAATTTTAATGGGAAATGATTTAACTGTAACAAGTATGGTCATAGAGAAAATCAGTGTAGATCTAGAAACTATCAAAACACGAATACACCCACCGGTCAATGTACTAAATGCAACAAAATTGGTCACAATTCAGAAAACTGCAGAATGAATGTAAGATGTTATGTTTGTGGAAGATTCAGACACTTATCTAATCAATGCAGAGCACATACCAGCATAGGATATGGAAAAGATATTCAGAAAAATAATGTAACTTGTTATGCTTGTAACAAGATTGGACATATTGCAAAATTTTGTAGAAGTAAGGCATCACCGACAAATAACAAAGGACCCAGTTTGAAAGGTAAAGAGAAGGTTCAAGAAGTAAAGCAAGTATTTTCAAAACAATGGATTAGAAAGTTAGATCAGAATGTTAATGAAACTATTCCTTCATTAGTAGAATAGAGTATCACTCCACTGGCAAGAGATTATTCATCTAACTGAATAGAAATACCTTGGGGGTATGGCAACAAATTGAAAAACATGCTAGTTTACCCCTGGTTGATGGTGAGAAGTTGAATTACTTCTTTACTAGCAGATGTGTTAAGTTTCACTTAATCGATAGGCATTTAATGTGGTAGTTGAAGGAAATGACATTAAAAAGCAAGTGTTTTTCACTCTTTTTCATTCACCGAGCATTCAAAATTCCTTAGAGTGCGAAAAACCTGAGCAAAGGCATCCATAGAAAGAAGTGAAGCAAATCATTCAAGCATTCAAACCTAAAGGAAGATTAAGGTATTCATACAATGGCTTCCTCCTTTGCACCTGAATTCCTTGCAAACCCTACAATAATTGAAGTGATTAAACAGCCTAGGCCCGTATTTAAAATCATTCCTGAATTAGAAAAGAAGGATGATACCCTAGGAGCATTTTCTAAAATAACCAAAGGAGTTGCTTATGCTGAGGATCCTAGAATTTACATACATTATCATATTGAAGAAATAGGTGCTGATGATATTATGAACATGTATAAGACAATAATATGTGATGAAAATGGTAATGTAAAATCGGAACACAAGATAATTGAAACCCTATGTTTTGTGGAGATACTTAGCATTCCTAATTTTCCCAAAAAATTTTTAAGGATTGTATTGAGGAGAGTTCATGGGGAGTTCTTTTGGCTAGATTCCATTCATAAGATAACAAAAGAAGCAGTTAGGGCAATGACAGGCTTACCTTCCACCGGTAGTAGGCCTGACAAGACTAAAAAGGTTCCAAACGACACTATAATGACCCTAACTAGTGCAACCTATGAAAATAGATCCTTAAGAGTCAATGATGTAAAGGATATAAATGTAAGATTCATTAGCATGATTCTTGGATACAAAGCTACACATGCCAATAGATTAAACTCTATTTCTAGTTTATGTATCAAAAGTGCTTATGACTTAGTAAATAGTAATGCAAAGATTGACATATGAGAATGGTTAAAAGATGAGCTAATAGACAATCTAAAGAAAATTAAGGGTGACAAGAAAGGCACGTTAAGATTTGCTAACCTACTTGTATGTCTATTGCTGTATATCACCAAGGAAGCTCCCGGTATTGGTAAAAAGGATTTTGGATTTGACATTCCAGTAGGAAAACAAATTTTTGATATTATTAATAACATGGGAGATGAAAGGGAGAAGAACATAATTGAACACTTTCAGGCACTAAAGGCTAGAATAAAAAATAGGGAAAGACTATCTCAATCCATAGTTGATAAATATCAAAAGGAGATATGTTTTGTTATAAAGAAGGATGAAATATGGATGGAGGCAGTGTTTCCAAGGATAGTTTGGGTTACAGAGATGGGTTATGAGGCATATGAAAACATAATAGAAACCTATGCAAAAGCCCTTCTAGAAGCTCCTAAAGAACCTACAGAAGAAGTATTTGGAAATGTAGAAACCATTGAAAGAAAAGTTCAATCACAGAAACAAATAAAGAAAATAGAACAAACAATTAGAAAGGCAACTAGACAGGCAAAAGAAATCAAGGAAGATATATTGAATAAAACTGGTATTAAGGAAAGTGAATTGGAAGGATTACAGCCTGAAACACATCTTTCACCGGTTGGTACCTCCTCTAACAGCAAAATATTGGCTAAATTTAAAAGGGCAGAAAGAAAAAGAAAAGCCTCACCGGTACCCTCACCTGCTCCCAAGAGAACAAGATAGAAACAATAGGTAGTAAGCCCTCCAACAAGGAAAATGACTCCAAGGAAGAAAAAGGAAAAACATGTTGTCCCTCCCTTAGGCAACCTTTTGAATGAAATAACTAAAGATGGTAACTTTTCAAATGTTAGCAAGTTGTATAACACATTCACTAATGAAGGAAAGGAAAGCATAGGAAACAATGTTATTCTACACTTAGATATTTATAAGAAATTCTTGATAGAAGTTGTAGATGATCTACCTAGTGACTTGTATAGAAGGTTATATGCAAAAAGGTTAGCAATTGTTGAATTGGACAAGAAGATAAAGATACAGAATTACTTGCAGTTCACCCAATAAGATCAGAAGAAGAGATTGATGAATTGATAAGTGAAGCAAACAGGACTATATTTTCCACCGGTCACTGACATGTAGCATTAATGGCTGGCAGAGTAAATGAGATCACTGAAGAGACAGCGGACAAATCGGATATCTTCTTTATAGAGAAGGAAAAGCAAGAAGAAATTAAATGACCAAAGACTTTCAAAGTCTATCAAAAGGAAAAGGATAAAGGTAAAGGCAAGGTAGGTGGTCCTCCGAGCATAAAGGTAATAGATAACTGGCCCCCACCTCCTTCTGATACTCCACTGACATAAACTATTGATACACTACCAGTAACAGATAATGTAAAGAGTATAGAGACAAAACATGAAGGCACCAATCCTAATTTTGAGGTGTTGTATACCATGAATATTGACACTCAGGAAGTCAACATTGTGGTTGATAAGGAAATAACTGAGAAGAAAGATGTGGCAACTGAGCCACCGACTGAGGATATTACTATTGAGACACCGGTTGAGGATACAGTTGGAAATGTTGAGATTGGAATTGAAACACATACTGAACAATCAACTGATCCCCTAGATACTAGAAAGATAGATACCACTGATGTACACACTGAAAAACCTACTGAGAAACTGGCTACCGATAAATCTATTGAGATACTGGTAGTAGAGAGATCAGAGGTACATATAGAGAAACCGATAGTTAACACTGAGACACAATCAGAAAAACTAACAATGGAAAGCACAGAGAAACTAACAGAGGTACAATTTGAGAAACATGAAGAGGAAAAGGTTCAGACAGAGATTGTGCCACCGACAACAGCTGAGAAACCCAAACCTTTCCTAGTAGAAATGTAGACTCAAACTGACCTACTAGAGGTCAACATAAGCAAAGAGGATACTCACACTGGTGGATTGCAGATTGTTAAGGCAGTTGGACAGTCATCTAGTTCCTCCTTAACAGAATTCAGATCGACAAATATAACAGAGGTATTACTAGATTCCATCAAGAAAATCACAGAGTGTAATGCACGGGCTTATAAGGCAATTGATGACACCATTCCAATTTTGAAACAGATTGCACCCAAGTGCAATTTAGAAAATAAAGACTCTTTGAGCCAATTAGAAACATTGTCTAAGTACATAACCGATAATCTTTCAACAGTTGATCAGATTAACGAGGAGACATTTAGTGAGAAAATGAATAAGGAGAAAGAAAAATTCTTTAAAGAATCAATAAACAGATGTAAGGAACATATTGACACATTATTAATAGCACTAAGAAAGACAATAATGGAGTTTAAGGAACTGTACAGAGACACCTGCAAGACTGATCTTCTCACAGTGGATATTGATAACGAAATCAGCAAAGTACAAAAAGAAATAAATGATATAGCTAACAATCTCATTGGTTCATCTAAACCAATATTAGTTATAGAACAAGAGATAGCTGGATTTGAGGAGAAACTTGAGAAATTGGAGAAGGAGAAGGAAAGAATAAAATACAAGGCTAAGGAACTCAAATGTAGACTAGGTCCAAAACTAGACATCCTCATCTCCTTGAGAAAAGAGATTTCAGAGGCTCTTGTTCCTAGACTTAAGACACTAGAAGAGAAAATGCACATAATCACTAGTACCATCCAAAGGAGAAAACCAACATTGAAGGATAGTGAGAGGTTCACCAATAGCTTGAATTTTGCATTAGCGGATCTATATCAGATTGTAACCCACCGGTTACAGGGATCTTGACAAGAACTACACTTAATTGACATTCATTGATAGCCTTTGTCATTGATGCCAAAGGGGAGTAGTGGAATGATAAATATGATTGGCAGAAGACATCATCTACTCAGGGGGACCACACAATTTTGGAGCACACAGTTTTGGTAGGTTTTTTTTGGACAACACTTTTTTTGATACAAATTTGACTTTTTCTCATGAGTTTTGCCATCAATGCCAAAGGGGGAGATTGTTGGCAAATACACACTCCAATGAGAAATTGTAGGTGATTGAAGGTATTGTCATTGATGGAAACCTTACAATCCTATGGCACCGGCAGGCACTGATACAGACACTGACATCGACACCGGCAAGATGATTACCGACACCCTAACTGATAGGATTTTATTTATTATATTTTGTATTTAATTGTAAAATATTTTTGTAATCTGACAAGGCGAATTGTAATAGGACTCATATATAAATATGAGATCTTGTAGGATCATTTATGTATGGAATGTAATAGGCAGATGCGAACACGTGAACATTAAGGCAGTTTTTGGAATAAGGTTTATGGAAGTTGTATGAGCTTAAACCGCTACTGAACCTGGCATAGCAGATGTTGAACCATAGCAGTACATGATATTGGATTTGCATAATCCATTTTGTAAGTTAGTGAGACTTCCCTTTTTGTAATTAAGTAGTGAGCTTTAGGTAGTTGGCCTTCCTGCATGTGTAGGCCCCTATTATAAGTAATATTCATTTATTGGCTAGTGAGTGAATATTGTGGGTCACAAATCCCACCGAGGTTTTTCCCACACCAGGTTTCCTTGTTAAAAATATTATGTTATGGTGTGCTTTCTATGTTGTGGTTATTGATCTTATTTACTGCATTATTTCTTGTTTACCGGTACACTTTTTTGGAATGCATTTTGTTTAATAAGATTAGAAAATCTGTTAATTGGCAAGATATTAATTCACCCCCACTATTGAGGAGAAAGCTTTAGCTGCTAAAGTTGAAGAAAAAGATGAATGAGTGATTGACATTGGTGGTTCACATCATATGTCCAGTGATAAAATAAAATTTATGAGTATGGAGAGGTATGATGGTAGAAATCTATGATTTGGAGATGACAAAGTCCATGTGATCCATGTTAGAGTTTCTATTTCCTTTGATGGTAAGAATAATACTGATGATGTTTTGTATGTTGAAGGTTTGAAGCATAATATTTTAAGTGTTGAATAGATGGTTGACATAGATTATGATTTACAATTCAAGAATGGTAAATGCAAGATCCTAAATGCCTCTGGTATAGAGATTGCAATTGGAACTAAGACTGAAGGTAATATTTTTTATTTGAATGCTAGTGAGTAAAGTTGATTAATTGCTTAGATTGATGAAAATTGGTTGTGGCATAGGAAAATGTGTCATGTTAACTTTGATTCAATGATTAAGATTACTTCTACACAAGCTATTAGAGATATGCCTAAGATTGCTAAGCCTGCTAATCCAGTATGTAAGGAATGTCAATTGTGTAAGAAAACAAGATTTTCTTTCAAAAGAAAATAGACATTTGATGGATTGCTAGATCATGTGCATAGTAACCTATGTGGACCTACAAATGTTAGAAGTGTGTAGGCAGATAGATATTTTATGTTCCTAATTGATGATTATTCCAGGATGATGTGGGTTGTCTTTTTGAAGGAAAAATATGAAGCATAAGACAAATTCAAGATAGGAAAGGTTGAGACTGAGTTAGAATTAAAGTTGAAATGTCTGAGATCTGAAATAGGTGGTTAATTTTTTCTGGTCAGTTTTTCAGACTTGTCGCTTTTACACTTTGGCCTCTAGGTTTGTGAAGATGGGAGGCTATTTGAATTAGATTGTACCAGATGAGTTCTCTAATTTCAAAAATAATGGTGATCTCTAGAGCAAGGTTATTCTAGAAAATTTGGACTCTTATGTGTAGGGCATGATAGGTGATGATCCTAAATTCTCTACAGCCTTCCTTCAAGCCTAGAAAAATGATGCTATGAAGATTGGGAGCATTAATTTTGTGGTCCTATTAAAAATATTAAAACATATATATTTTGGAAAATTCACTTATAGATCTATAAAACGGTATTCTTACATTTCAAATGAAATATTATTTATAAGAGTAGGAGTTGTTGAATAATTGAGTTTTTTTTATTTTTTTATTTTTTGTAATTATATGGGCAAAGTGGTATAAAATATACATTTAGTAGACTTTTCCATTTGGAAAATTTGTGGACCGTATATAACTTAGCTATAATGAATCTATATAGGACATATGTTTGATTAAAATTAATTTTTAGTTAGAATTAATTAAATTTACTTGTGCTGATAAGTTGGCCTTAAATGTGACACAGTTTTGTGCATTTAGTCATCTACGACCTTTGTTAAAGCCTAGGAAAATGATGCTATGAATATTGGGAGCATAGTTGATCTACTCGCAACTTGGCTCGACTCGCCAAGCCCTTGGGAAAAAAACTCTGTGAAAACTCGAGAAAAACTCGGAAAAACTCGGCGAAAAATTCGCCAACTTAAAAACATGCTTAAACTTTGTAAAAAATGCATTTTGTTGCAAAATTTAATGAGAAGATGCATCTAATGAGTCAATAAATGATAACATAGAAGAAACAAGCTGATTCTAGATATATTTAAATGCAAAGTGTCTACAAAATCGCATCCTCATGAGGAATGCTGATGGCTGGAAGCCTGGAAGCAAAATAGTAAATTACTAAATATTTTTTGTAAAAACAAAAGTAAATACATCATTACAAATTACAATTACAACTTCCTCTTCCCACCTCTAGCAAAAACATGGGTAGAGGTAGAACTAGAGGGTCTAGACTATCTCGTCGTATAAGTCTATTGTGGGACTGGGCGTGACTATGCCTCCTCACTCAGTATGGTTGATTGAGACTCATCCTCCATCCTGGATGAAGCTATGTCTCCACCTACCTCTGGCATTGGCAATGAATCCTCATCCTCATCCTCCTCAATGTAATCAAGCCTGAAACCAAATCCACCCTCCTCCTCCATAGCCTGCCTCTCCAAATCAGTGATGTGAGTGTCAGAAAACAATGGAGGCTGCTCCTGTGATGTCCAATCACTGTAAGGATCTATATCATCCAATTCAATTGGACCACCTTGTAGTTCCTCTACCTTCTTTACATGCAATCAAAGATTATATTGCACGTAGACAAGGTCATTGAGCCATTTCTACGCTAACTTGCTCCTCTTCTTCATGTGGATTGCTTCAAACAAGCTCTGATTGCGCTCACAATTGGATGAACTGCAAGGTTGACATAAGACTTTGAGGGCAAATTTCTTGAGATGTGGGGTGTTTCCACCCCAATTTTGCCACCAAGCATCTAGAAAATAAATAAAATGGAAAATTTAGAAAGCAAAGAGAAAAGAGAAAACATAATTTATCAATCATTTTAGTCTTTAGATCCCAAAATCCAAAAGGCAAATGTTATACCTGGGGTTTGAGTGGTTCTTCCTCTCCTAGCCAGCTCTGAAGAGAATAGCTTACCCCTTCCTCCCTCATAATTTTGGAGCTCACTCACAATGAGGTCTCTCTCCTCAACATCAGGTACCATCCTCTCAATGCATGTACTAAGGGCCTCCATGACTTCTCCATTCGAATCCGAGTAAGAACCCCCAAACCTAAAATGAGGGTTCAAGAAGTACCCTACTACATGAATGGGTTGGTGGAGCTGATTGTTCCACCTCCTATCAATAATTTCCCAAATGGGATCAAATTTGAGCCTATCCCCCTTGTAGTAATTTTTGATAGACTCCTTGGCCCTATCCATGGCCTCATAAAGATATCCCATTGGGGTTTTATCCCCATCCACCAAGCGAAGAACTTGAACCAAGGGATCTGACACCTACAACTGAAAAATACAAATTACAAAAAGATTAAAATTTAAATAATGAAGTTACAAATTAGTAATGAGAAACTTGAATCAAGAATAACTAAAATTTAAAAATTAAAGTTTTAAAGTAACAACCTTCACAATCTCTGCAACCCTTTGTGCAAATTGGCTGTCGAAGACTATACATGCGACAGCCTCTCCTTCAGGATTCTTTGAATAAGGTGAGTTAAGCCATTCTCCACTCACAAAAAATTGTTTCAAAGATGTCAATGCAGCAAGAAGGCTTTGCAACATCAAGAAAATCGTTGCAAACCTTGTGACACCAGCTCTCACGAAATCTTTCCCTTGGGTGTGTTGTCTCATCAAATGTAGGACCCAAGGGTGATTGTAAATATATTTGGTGATCCTCCTTGCATCTTCCACAACTGGAGTCAACCACTCAAGTTTTCCTATGTCCTCCAAGAGAAGGTCAAGGACATGTGTTGCACAAGGTGTCCAAAAAAGAGTGGGGTGCCTCTCTTGGAGGATTCTTCCTACAAAAGAAGAATTTATTCTTAAGAAATATGCAACCAAGTAAAACAAAGCCACAACAAATGAAAATATTGCTAATGCCTAAAGGTGATAATTTAAAAGGATTCTACCTGCTGACACATATGCTACTACATTATGATTATTTGCACCACATTCTCTACCCCCACCTCCATGATGACATGCTCCAACATTCCAGCCAATGTTTCTGCATTTTTCACCTTGTTGGAGGCATCAACAGATTTCAAGAATACTACATTCTCTGTGCAAGCAACCAAAAAATTGATGATGGTGCGGTTCTTGCCATCTATCCACCCATCAGAAAGAATGGTGCAGCCATAATTTTCCCATTCAATTTTTTGATCCTCCATCACTTCTCTTGCCCTACCAACTGCCATTGTGAGCAACCTATAAGTGCAAAGTGAAATTAGGTCTTACTACACAATTTTGATTTAATAAACAAGAAATCTAAAAAATAATTAAAAATGAAATCAAGTGGACTATGTAGTAATTTACTAACCTCCCACTCAAATCCTTGCAAGAAGGGGCCTTATACCCCTTTCCTGAAACTGTTATAGCAATCACCAAATTCAGCCAATAAGCATTCTCCGCCACATTGAATGCAATGTTGTTGAAGTACCAAAAATCAACTACTGTAATGTTAGTTTTCTCATGTACCTTCTTATTCCATCCAGTGGCCTCTAATGATGGTTGTGCTCCAAGTGTGATCCTAGGCACAAAATAATCACCTATGGACCCTACTCGTGGTGGTGGAAGTGGAACAGTGCCAGGTACTCTACTAGAGGAATAAGAAGCAACGGGTGAGGTGATGGTGGGTTTGTGGATACGTGGGCCACGCTGAGAGCCCACTATGCCCTCAAGTGCTTCTTGTTCCTCTTCAAGGTCAATAGAAACACCTTGAGATTCAGCTATGGTTGATCTCATGGCTAGCTTTGCCCTCTCCTTTTGCAATTTTTTCTCTTCCCCAGCTGCAAGTAGGGCATTCATTTGTCTTTTTATTTCTGCATTGGTCCCAGGGCATGCTCTAGCATCATGCCTATCTATTCCTGCAAGGTGGTATTTGAGGCGATTGATGCCCCCATGAAGTATTTTCTCACATTTTATGCATATAACTGACCCAAGATCGGGTCCCTCATAGGCATACCTCCATGCCCCATCTCTAGCACCTCTAGGATGGGTGCCTATATATCTAGATGGGCATGGATGTAGTGGCCACTGCTCCCTTGCCATGATTAATGCTTACTTAACCTACACATACAAAGTGAAAAAAAAATTAACATTTTAGTTAAACAATTTAGCAAACTATCTACATTAGTTTAACTAAATTTAGACATCATTCAAAGTTTTTTTTCTAAAAAGTAGGGTTTGATTTTTTTCTTGAAAACTAGATTCTTCAAAAAAATTGTGAAAATTCAACAAAACTTGTCAAATCTAGTGTTAAATCTTGTGCAAACAACTTAGAAATGATTTAGATTACCTAGGAATCATTTCTAATCCATCTAAATGCAACAAAAAATAAACAAATTATTTTAAAAAGGCATAGAAAAAAAATACAAAAACTTACCTAGGAATCTGATTTTCCCTTCAAATTCCCTTCAAATCCACTTGGAATCACTCAAAAATCACTCCAAATCACCTTGCAACTCACTACAAGTCCACTTCCCCCTTCTCAGCCCAAAACACAATCAAAAACAAAAAATGCATTACTGTTTTGCCATTTTCAGTTAAGAGACCTAGGCGGCCGAGTTTTTAACTCAGACTCGCCGAGTTTTTGCCAAAAACTCGGCGAGTTTTCTGGTGAGAAGAAGTGGTAACTACTCGCCAGGCTCAAAAACTCGGTGAGTTTTTGAAACTCACCAAATTTTCGGCGAGTAGTCCATCTATGATTGGGAGCATTACTTTTGTGGTGTCTAAAGAAACTATAGTGAAAGATACCGGGTTCGCTCTAAATAACGTTTCCTTCCCCAAAAAACCTAAGGAGAATTATCAGGGATATTTTGACTGGTTCTTTCAACTTGGTGTAGGGATGTCTAAATTGCAAAGTGTCTACAATCATGAGGAGTTCCCAAGTATTTGGAAGGAGTCTGACCTACTCTTCACCAAATACTTCAGGCTCGATGGTTGAACTTAGAGGAGATTTCACCTTTAGATATTCCCTATGTTTAACCACCTATGATATGGGATAAGAATGAACTTTCGTTACTAGTTTTTATCTTCCTTATCTCAATCTATCTCTTGGGCTATTGCTCAAATAAAACCCCTTGCACTAGGGTCTTAATCATAGGCTGCATTATTTTCATTTGGATGGTGGGATGCCCACTTTTGAATTCAGGTCCATCTATGAACCCAATTTGTTTGTTGACCTCATTATCACCCCTTCCAACTCTGTTGAATTGTCTCATTTAGGCCCTACATTGCCTGCTAGAAAATACTCTGCATGCATGGCCAAATTCAAAGCCATTTCCACCTCTAAAAGGGACACTATTGAGGAAACCATAGGTTGAGAAGCATAAGGAGGCAGAATTTTTTTAGGATGTAGAGTCTAACTCCATTTTCTCTGATGAATCAAACCACTTTACAACCATGGGCTTCGATTGGTCCCCAACCAAGAATATAAATGTCGGTACTAACCCTCCCTCTCCTCCCACAAACCCTCCCATTCTACAAATACCTAATCCCTTGAGCTTAGTCAAAGTCCTCACTAAGCTTGTGAAGAACATTAACAATGATCTGCAAAGGTAGGATGATTTTATCAAATGTCTTTTTAGGTAGGAAAGATAAATAGGTTTGAGGCGGTTGTTAAACCTGAAGCTAGGGCTGATACCTAGATTGACAGATTGGACAAGGATAGAATCTAGAAGGTGGCTAATGAATTTTTTGGTTTAATGGAGATCTCGAACAAGGTGAATGAGAAAATAAATGACCCAGATGTTAAGCTTAAAATTACTAGGACAAATTCAAAGATGGAAGAAATTAGGTGATCCCATGAGGCCCTTAAAGTTAAATTTGAGGAGGCCATATCCTCTTGCAGGAAGGCTACCAACATGCATAAATATTCTCTCTAGGATATCCAGACCATAAATATTGATATTAATAGAAAAAAAGAGAAGAAGTCCTAAGGGTCGGTTTTGGAAATATCAACCTAAGGAATCAAATCCAATATTTTTTGTTAATTCTATTATTTTTTCTCTTAAAATAGTGAAATATGATCCATTCTACATTGGGATTGAAGCTAAAACCCATGAATTTATTTGTGAAAAGATGCATGCTTCGAAATCAAAATTAGATGATGACCCTTCTCAAATTTCCCCTCTATATATACTAGCATTCAGTAGTAATCTAAATTACTAGTGTGCCATTTTTCATGTATGGGTTGCCCATTTATTTATTTATATAGAATTCCTATCAATCTCCCATTGAAAAATTAGCTTAAAGTTTTTGTCCACCTACTCTAGTGTAAACAAGAGAATGACATTAGAGAAAATTGGTTGAATTTTTCCTTATTTTTTTGTTTGATATAATGATTCCGTGAACAACAACTATTTTTTAAATCAATAGCTATCTTTTGTAAGAAAATAAAACTGTAAAGAAGGAATTCATCTTAAGTTAAATTTTTTTAAGGATGTTAGTTAAGAAGTTAATTTTTAAGATATAGTTGTTTTTAATTTAGATATTTTTGTAATCTACTAATTTTACAATGTAGTATATTTTTTTCTTCATTTAATTTAAGTTATAAAAATAATCTATTCTATTTGTTCATTCTTCTTTATATGTGATCCACGTTTCAATTTGGGAGATAACGTAAAGTCAATCTTTGTAAAGATAAGATGTTTATTGTGTTAAATTTAATGCCCAACATAATCAAAGACCAAGATACTCGGGACCTTCTTCTACAGTTTTGAACTACTCCCTATAGATATAGTTTATTATTTTCTATATGACTGTGGATAAGGCACTTAGATGACATCTTATTATGATAAATTTAATGTCCCACATAATAAAAGATGAGAAACATGAGACAGTAAAAGATGAGACTGTATAACTATGGATAAGGCACTTCAGATGACACCTTATTATGATAAATTTAATATCCGACATAATAAAAGATGAGTCAGTATAACTGTGGTTTTACATGATATAGGAACAAATAGGGAAGTTGTAAAAACATATTTTAACATCTAGTCTTCTTACACATGAGACATGGGTTATTGAGTTTGACTCAAAAACTACATAGTTAAAATCTTGATAGCAATATCACAACTTGGTCTAACTTACCCATTTATCTCTTATCAAGAAAGATAAAACAATTTAATTTTTTAAAATTTAATATAATTTAAATGTTTATATACAGATATTTGAGTTCTTAAATTTTTTTTAGTTTAAATATTTTCCAAAATCAGCTTAATAATTTAAATCGAAATTATATCTTTAAACTTACATATCATAAATAAATATTGCAAGAAAAAAAATCCAATCATAATATTACTCAAAAGTCCATGATCTAAATCAACATTGATTTTAATTTTTTTTCAAATGAACTATCCAAATTTCTTATTCAAATAATAACTTTATTATAAATAAATTAATTAAAAAATTAAATATATATCAAAATAATTTTATGTTTTACAGAAAGTTTAACTATAAATAGCCATATGGCCATCAATTTGAAGCCCTAATGCCAGAAAGTCCAGTTTGAAATTAGCAGTTTCGGGCTGTGTGAGGGAATCGCCTTTACGAGAATTATTTTCTTTCCCGAGAAAAGAAACCGATTCCATGACCATTTCCTGTCCAAAACTCAAACCTTTTTAGTTTTACAGCCTTGACTGGGCGGCCTGGAGTTCATCGAGACAGGAGATCGGGAATTTGAAAAGCTAAACTAATAATGATAGTGACCACTTAGGTCCTTCCGTATCCCACGTAAGAAGGTCATACAGTTGCCAATTATAATATCCACCAGAACTACAAATTGCTGGATTTTTTTGTTGATTTTTGTAATATGTATATTCATCATACTAGAAGCACCTATAATCTAAGTCTTATGCATTATAAACTCAATATCTTGTTTTGATTCTTAACTTCACTAATTGAAAAGTTAAAGTTGTTTTTTTCAAAGATGTAATCTCTTACTAAATATGTATAAGAGGTTATTCATGTTCTTGATGGTAGTCGTAGAGAGGAAGATGATCTCATTAGCTGTAGAATGGGTGGCTAAAAAAAGAAAGAAGCCTGTCTCTTATGATACCCTTCAGTAAGATTACAAATTATGTGAAATATTTGAAACTGGTGGACTCACTCATTTCATTCTATTAACGAATCACCAGAACAAACAACTATCTGCTAAGTTTATCAATTCATGAGAGTAGGGATGGGTTGCTATGGGCAGTCTTAAGTTTTACTTTACTACTACAAAGTTGATTGTGCATGCTAGGGGCCTTAGGCTTAGAGGGTTGAAAGGTTGCCAAATGGATTAGTGACAATTACAAGAAGTTTGTGGATAATTTCAAGGAAATGATAAGATTAAAAGAAACCCAAACGACTACAATAGAGACAAGCTTCCTATTCCTAAACTGGTAGTCCACTTCCGCCAATTGGCACTAATGAAGCCCTCAACTGAAGCAACAAAATGACTTCCAAGAAGGTCCAAATCTCAACAAATGCAACATGGCATCCTCAATATGAGTTATTATTCTCAAATATTAAAATAATTATTCAATTGAAAAATACATACTAAATTTAAGTTTATGAAAAAAACTAGTTCAATTGAATACTATTAGTCCATCATAAGCAAAGACTAATATTATCACTTTCACTATCACTTTCACTATTACTTTTCTTCACAACAACTCTACCAATTTAAGCAAACCTATTTTTTTCTAAAGCTTGCGGTACATTGATTTTTAATTATTAAAACTTGTTGATAGAACATAGTTTTACTTATATTTATTTTTTTCATAATATATAGTTTTTTATAGACTTTTTAATCTAGGCTATCTATATGCCAACGTCACTCATTTTTTGAATTAATTTTTGTTTTGAAAACAATGTCATCACGTGTCTACTTAATCTTTTGAATTAAGGATTATTATTATTATAAAATATAATTATTACTCATATTATTTAGTTGTTTTATTAAATATTAATTAAAAAAATTATAGTGTAAGGAATTTGTAAGTTAGTATAATTTAGAATAGTTAAAAATGAATATATTAAGAATTTATCAATATATTTGAAAATGATAATTAAAAATCAACACATATCAGAGAATTTTCGGACTTGATGCAATCTCTCCTTGTTGAAGGCAGAAGCAGAATCGAGGTGATTAGTAGATAATGTGAGAACCTCGGCGTTAACGTGGAGGAGTTAATCTCCTCCACCCAATTTTCTCTCTCTACCCCATCCACTTGCTTCTCTTTAAAACTCTGTGATTTAACGCTCCGTAGTTTTTATTAAACTTAACTCCACCGCCTATTTACTCAATTCGTGCGACCCAACCCTTGTTTATGATGGAGCTAGAGTCAGATGGAGGTGCCATTAATGGTCCTAAATCTGCCACTCAAACAAACCCAGCCCTAAAAAAATCCTTTGCGGAGACCGTCGCCCCGCCTATGAATGGAGTCCACCCGTTGGTGCAATTCCTTAAGGTTCCTAAAGATGAAGGACCCATTAAGGATGGTAAGTACCTTCACATTGCCTTAGACTCCTTCTGGATTTCACCAAATATTGAAATGTTGAATGAAATTGCTTCGGAAAAGCTTAGGTTATGTGACATTGCGATCTTTTTTGCTTGTGTTGATATTCAAAAATGCCCGCCTAGGAAATTCTTAGATGATTGGTTTAATAATCTATGGAATCTACTATTAGGGCTTAAAATATCATTTTGTAGGCAAATACAGAGAGGTCTTTACCTTATTTTCTTTAACACGCATGAATCCCAACTGGAAGTCCTCAGACGCCAATATTGGACGATCGGGAATACCTCCTTTCGAGCCCTAGCCTGGTCTCTGAAGGCAGTTAATGAGGAAGTTCTCGCATTGTCCTCCCCTAGATGGGTCATCCTTAAAGATGTCCCTCCCTTTCTTTGGCATTTTTTTCCCCAATTAATGGAACCGTTTGGCAAAACAATTCAGATTGATGAGACTACCCGTTTGGTGCCCAACCTTGATGCAAGAATGCTTGTATCAATTAACCCTGAAATTGACATCCCTCCATGTTTAAACTTGAATATTAATGGAGATACCTTCGTCTATCCTGTTGAAATGCTTGGAGGCTTGAACACCTAATTTCTCCGCAAGAAGGAAGGGCATATTTGTAAAACCTGTCCAATCATCAATTGCAGAAAACAAAAGAATAATTTAGCCGATGTATCGGTAAACCCTAGAACCAATACTAACCTAAACTCAACTCCCCTACACTCTACTAATGAAGAGACATTTGCACTCGACACCAATCTTAATGAATTAAGTCCAATGCATATTGACCACACACCTCTAGTACTTGAACCCCTCATCCCTGTTTCCAACCCCTCAAAAGGTCTTGAAGAATCGCCTTCTGACTACTTTCATATGGTCACTTCAAGAAAGCGAAGACAAAAAAATTACCCATCAAAACACCCTAAACCATAGCCACTCTAATGTCTAAAATACCAACCAATTGGCCATTACTAGCAAATACCCCCCCCACCGATTAATGACTTACCTTCTACTTCCCAAACCTCGGTTAATTCTATGGTTTAAAAAATGGTTAAAAATCTAGAAAACCCTAATCGTGGTGCTGATGATGCTAGCATAAGTGTTAACACTGCAAAAAAGATATTCAGATCTGGAACCCCGAAACAAACGGTCTCCTCTTCACTTGTAGGACTTACCTCTGATGTTAGCACCACCAACTCCTCAACAGCATCTATGCTCAATGAAATAGAGGACAATCATGTTATAGAAGTTATCTATGCCAATAAGGGTCTAGAAGACATTAGGTCTAGCACGATGCTCCTTGGCTTTCCAAGCTCCCTGTTGTCTGGGTCTGATATAGGAGGAAATGTAGATAATAAAACTGAGTTGTCCGAGATTAGTGAAGATGATGAGGACCTTATGAAAGGATCCTCCATGACTAAGAAGAAAGGTAGACCCGTGGGCTCCAAAAACAAGAAGAAGTCTGGAGATCAACACGGTCTCCCTACCAACCCTTCTTAATCCTCTTCTCTAATGAAGTACATATCATGGAACATTAGAGGCCTTGAGTCACCTGATAGAAAATTTGTTATTAAAAGATTTCTGGATTATCATAAAAATTTAAACTTTTTGATGCTACAAGAACTTAAATCTGTTAGGTTCTCTCTCGACACTACACTTGATTTCATTTGGAGAGATACAATCAAAATTTGCACCAAGCACTCGAGAGGAAAGGGAGGAGTTGGCCTTATTATAGCCCCTAAATGGGCAAGCTACCTCAGGGATAAGGGAATTTCCCCATGTAATAGAGTCTCCTGGGCTATATTAGATATTAGAGGATCTTGCTTTTGCATATGCTCCATATATTCACCTAATGACTATAAGGAAAGAATGTCCCTCTGGATTTGGCTGGCATCCCTCCCAAGTATCCCTTGGGTCATAGCTAGAGACTTTAATATGACTGAGCATCAATATGACAAGGCTGGGGGCCTTCCTTTTGAATGGAAGAGTCTAGAAAAGCCTCACTAGGATAGGTTTAAACAATAAGTGCAGTTGTTTGACCCCCTGGAAGGCACCAGATCTGATACCCCTAAACTATGGTACACTTGGTACAACTTTCAGCAAGGCACTAATCAAATCTACTCTAGACTAGATAGGTTTTATGTTAATAATGACTTCTTCTCCTTCTCCCCTAATCAATTTGGGAACGCGGTGGTTGCCTTACCAGTAACCCTTTCTGATCATTTTCCTATCCTAGCCATCATTAACACTAAAAACTCCATCACTACTAACTACTCTCGCAATAAGAAAATTTTACTCAACACCTCCCTACTGCAAGACAAGGATGTCCTAAATGCCATCAAAATAGTTAGACTCTTCAACATATAGCCTCAGCATCTCCAATCCCACATTGTCATTGATGGACACACACTTACTTTGACATCACTTTTTGTATGAACGAGTTATGCTCAACCAGTATTTGTTCCAAACTGGTATTATGTATTTTAGTCTTTAGACTATTGGTGTTTCGCAGAAAGTGTTTACCGATCTCAAGAGGAATAAAAATCCAAGCGGTATGAAGACCTCAAGCGGTACGAGGATCTCAAGCGGAATGAAGAAACTAAAGCGGCAGTTATCATTTTCCCAGTCTTCATTTTAACAATCGGTAATCGGTTTAATATTTGAACCGATAATACTCTGTGATGAGTTACCAACTGGTATTATTTTTGTGATGAGTTACCATCCACTGACACTTTGACGGTGATTTTGTGTCGTGTTACCAAATGTGTCTAGATGCAATGAACCTAGGAACTTGCAACGTAATCCTACTGGACAAACATGAAATCAAATTCCTTTATAAGACATCATGTCTAGGGTTTTAGTAGTCGTTAGGGTTTTGTGTGGTTGATAAAGTTTTTGCATGTGCAATCATAGAAGAAGATTAGGTCTGTGTGAAGAAATAAAGCATGAAGAAATTGAAGATTGAAGTAATGCTGAAATACATTAACAATGAGCTATCAAGGATCTACCCAAGCATACTGTGCTAGTATTTAGAACACTCACTTGTTGATTATTTGCATCTTCGACAAGTTTGTAACCCTTAACTGGGTAGGCCTGGAAAAGCCTTTGTAAATCCTCTGACAAGGTGGTTCACAACTATGGATCTGAAATCCTCTCATAGGGTAGTCTTTAATTGGACTTATCTCCTAACAGAGATTGAGATTCCTAACAGTATCTATTCTGGTGAAGAACATTGTATGACCTCAACCGGTCTGGTTACTATTCTGTAGATAGATACTTGTGAGTTTCATCCAACGTGGTTTTTCCCATTTGGGTTTCCACATCAAAACTCTTGTGTTATGATGATTGTGCTTATATGGGTGAATGCCTTATTTGTTGTTTGGTTTGCATTTGTGTTAACCGGTTTGTTAGTAAAATTGTTAGACCGGTTTACTACTAAACTATTTAAGTGTTTGAGTTTAGTAATTTTTTGTATACTATTTCACCCCCCCTCTTAGTATTCATCAATTGGTATCAGAGCCAACCTTTCTATAAGTTTAACCACTTGGAAAGAGATGTGGGGGAATACACTATTAGGGAACTTACTCATTGGCTCACTCAGACTGAGAAAGCCTATGATGAACTCAAAGTCAAGTATAAGGCCTCTCTGGAAAAAAGATGACATCATGCTGAGAAGCTGATGGAGCTTACTGAAAATAGTTCCTCTGATGAAGCGAACATGGAAGCCCTAGTTGAAGAAGTTGAAAAATTGAATGAGTCTAATGCCAACCTAATAAGTGAATTGGAAGGACTGACTATCAGGATGTGTCAATATCTTAAGAATCGGATAAAAGTTGAAGATCTGGTAAAAGATAGAGATCATGAGATCTCCAAGCTGAAGCAAGAAATCAGTGCAGTTATCGCTCATCTCCAAGAGAGTAAAATGGAAAAAGAAGAAATGTAAGGTGAACTAAACCTGGCTATTTTTGAGAACACAACCTTGAAGGAATCCAATGCTTCTATTACCAAGGAACTCACTGAGTCAAAGGAAATACTTGCCAAATTCAATAACAACATTGTTAAGCTAGAGAAGAAGCTTGAATCAGCTAAACCGGTAAAGAATACTAATGAACTTGGTTTCTCTGTATATGAGGAAGGTGAGACCTCTGGAGAAAAAGATGTAGCATCAAAGAAGCAACTGACATCAAAGGATAATGGTAAGAAAAAGTTCAAACCTGTTTGCTTTAATTGTCTCAACGAAGGATATACTGCTAATGTATGTAGAAACAAGGCTTACAATAACTTTCCTTACTTTCTAAACAATAAGCCTAGATCTAATAGATTCAATGGAAATTGTTATGCATGCAACAAGTTGCACATAGAGCATTTGAATGCAGGTCTATCATGCACAACACTAGAAGGTATCCTCAAAGGAGTCAAGGAGTTTTTCCTGAACCCTCTGGGAACCAGAATCCAAACCGGTTTAATACCTATTATCATCAGTTAGGAAGCAGTGGCTATCAAGTGGCAATCAGATGGAGAGCAACCTGTTTGATCTATCATGATAATGGTCACACTGCTGCAACATGTAGAAGGAAGAATGGAATTATGAATAATGGACCTTGGAGAGCACCTAGAATGGTTTGCTATCATTGCAACAAACCGGATCATACAACAAGATTCTGCAAAATGAGAAAGAATATATCGAATGATATACTAGTCACTCCAGAAGGAAAGATTGATGTTGAAACTGTTCAAGCAGATATGAAGAAAACTTGGAAAAAAAGGCTAGAAGAATTTTCTCAAGAAGAACCAGTTTTTGCACCTAGTGTGGAAATATCTGAACTGACAAACTAAGCTATAGAAAAGCTTAGGGGGAAACAAATCGGTGAAATGTTTTGAACCCCCAGTTTGCACCAGTAAAAGACCTTAATAAGTATGTGATACCTGCCAATTGGCAAAAGACCAGAAATGGTAAAAGACAAATTAGGGTTTACACCCTAATGATGGAGCATTTATTATGGTAGGTGAAGAATTCATTTAAAAGGGATTTTCAAGTCATTTTCACTTATCAGTTTACGAGCGAAGAAGTTTTCAAGTGCAGAGTGACAAAAGGTGATTTGTCTTGCGATTCAGAGATATTTCAAAACCTTGAAGAAGAATCAGAAGATAATATTAATTGGTCAAGTGTAGAACTCAAAGCAATAATCCAGCAACTGAAGTAGTCTGTGGCAAAGCAGAATTTGCAAGCCCTAAATTTTGACTTGCGAAGGTATTTTTTGAGTTTCTCTATTTATCATGGCTTCTGCATCACACTCTAGCTCTAGTGCACCTGTTGATTCAGTAGATTTCATTCAATGGAAAAAAAAATATAATGCCCTATCCCAAATACCCACTGGTGTTATAGTTGAGGAAGGTATTTCAGATTATATTGACTGTAAATTTGAAGACCTAGGATCTCTAGTGATCCATTCTCAATTAAGCTTATTTTACGGGAAGGAAAAGAAGATCAAACTAGAATATAGCATCTTGTAAAAGAAGAAGCTTCACAATACAGTCTATTTTATTGATGAATTTATAGATGATCACATTCACATCATTCTAAGAAGAGTGCACGATGACAAAATGTATTTAGAGTGGACACATGACATCACATCGGAAGTAATTCATGCCATCACCAGTTTCTGTAATGTTGTAGAAGTGCCAGCCCTCAGGAAGGTCATCAATATCGAAACGACCAAGCTCACCGGTTTTGTGAGCGACCAATGAGGAATGAGAGTCAATACCATCAAGGACGACTTGGTCAAATACACTTGCATGGTGATAGGTTACCGGATATTCTATGCTAGCAGAATCAACTTTGTCTCTACTGCAGTGGTAAATGCCACCTACAGGATGATCATGGAAGATGCCTCATTTGATTTATGCACCTGTATGCAAAGGTAGCTTCTAGTGAACCCGAAGTCAATTAAACAGGACAATGCCTTGAAGTTTAAATTTCGACAACTATTGGTCAGATTGTTCTTCTACTTCCAAGGCTATTTCCAAGGACTCAAGGATATTCAATGGTCTACTAACCAATCGGTTACCAAGCAAATTAGGGAAAGTCTTCAAGCAGTTGGAACCGGTTATCTTGAAGTTATGAACAAATACTTTCATGAGTTCAGACGAAAGATGAGCCAAAAGGTGAGAATATCTGGTGATATTGTCAAAAAGTTTGAAGAGGACATCTTCTACACCATTAGAGTAGATGAGTGCATAATGGAGGTGGTTGAACCTAGAAAAGAAGAGGTGGAACCTATGGGATATGAGGTAATGTATGATATGCTAGACGGGTATGCTTCTAAACTACTTGCCTCACTGCTTGATTCTAAGAAGAAGAGAACCAACACCTATTTGGAAAGGGTTACACTAGTTGAAGAGCCTTCAGTAAAGAAGGGAAAGGCAGTGCCATTTGTATTGACATCGGTTACTTTAGCAAGTCCTAAAGTGACCAAGAGATCATCGGCAAAGAAGAAACAAGAAGTTGCACCCACCAAGGTATTTGAGAGGAAGCAGAAGACTAAAGGAAACACACTGGACTCAGAGGATATAGAATCTGAAGAATAGCCTAAGAAGACTAGTCAAATAAGGAAGAAGACAAAGACAACCCGCAATGAACTAGCATCATTAGCACCAGTAAATATTGATATTTCCTCTTACAAACCTTTGACACAATGTCAAAGAACTATTAAGAACATTAGGAGGAAAGTGTTGAGTGACTTAGTAGATTATTTTGATGATTTCAATGACAATGAGAAGGAGGAAGTAGAATAGGAAGTCATTCAATATTTATGTATTAATGGCCGGTCGCCATCATAAATTAAATTTGTGACACTAGATTCTTTATACAATTCTTTTGACAACAAATTGCACATTGCCATAGAAAAAGAATAGGAAATAAGAGAGGAAATATTTGTACAATATTTTCCTGATGTATGTAATTCAGAACTTTATGAAGTTATGGAAAAATATAAAGGCCTCTTCTTCATGAGAAGAAGGATACTTCTATTGCTAGAAGAAAAAGTCCCTGGAGTGGTAAAAGATACCCACTCTCATGCTCAAGTTGCTCTGAAGTTGCACCAAGTGTTCGAAGCCAACAAGAAGGCTAAACAAGAATTGGAAACTGGGAAACCAGATGAGGTGTATAATAGTGAAGGAGAACAGGTCACTGAACAAATGGACCCTATTGATTTTGATGCTTTGGATGGTGAAAATGTCACCCCAGATGTAGCAAAGGACAAAGTTGACAAAGAGAAAGTGGACAAGGAGAAACAGGACAAAGAAAAGGCTAACAAAGAGCAAGTGAAAAATAAGAAAAAGAAATAAGAGGAGGAAAAGAAAAAATAGGAAGAGAAGAGAAACAAATAGAAGAGGAGAAAAAGAGCAAAGAGGAAGAGGAGAAGAGTCAAGAAGAAGAAAAGAAAAAGGAAGAGGAGAAGAGAAAAGAAGAGGAGAAGAGGAAGCAGGAAGAGGAGAAGAAGAAACAGGAAGAGGAGAAGAAGAAACAGGAAGAGGAGAAGAAGAAGAAGGAAGAGGAGAAGAGAAAAGAAGAGGAGAAGAGGAAGAAGGAAGAGGAGAAGAAGAAACATGAAGATTAGAAGAAGAAGAAGGAAAAGGAGAAGAAAGAAGAAGAGAAGTGGAAAGAAGAAGAAAGGAAGAAGGAAGAAGAGAAAAGAAAGAAAGAAGCAGAGGAGAAAAAGAAGGCAGAAGAAGAAAAGAAAAAAGCCAAGGCCAAGGAGAAAGCGGCAAAGAGCATACAAGTGGAGACCCCAAACACAACCGGTGGTCAAGCCAAACCAGCTGACATCACTAGTCCCATTGACCTCCAATCCACAAATGAATTGGAGCTACTGCAAAGCATTAAGCTCGCTCAAGAGCGAGTGGAAGCGCTAAGGAGAAAGAAGGAGCAAGATGTTATTCAAACTGTGGTGGAAACTCTTACCATTTTGATTCCCAGTACCAATCTCCCAAGTACCGATTCCTCTCTAGCTCAATTAAAACTCTTATGCACATTTGTAGAGGACTAGGAGCAATGCTTGCAAGATTTTGTTGAAGCCAATGCTCAAAAGAAGCATCAAAAGGCTCTGAACACTGCCTTGGTGAAGAAGTTAAATGAGCTATGGTTTGAACTATAGAAAGCACAAAAGGACATAAGAGATGCTCTGGATGAGGGGAATCTACTGCTCAATAAGATATGCCAACCCCATCTATTCTGTGATGATGTGCTTGCTTAGAAAGACAAACTGCAAACTAATTTGTAGACATACATAAGCACCTTCAAGACTCCCTATGATTACTCCACCGCATATGGGAAAACCGTTCATTGGTTTCAACTCCAGACTCCAAGAATAGAGTTAGAGATCAGCAACCGCACCAGAGATTTGTAGGAACATCAACTTGTTCTACTACCACAACTGCAAATACTTCAGAACTGCTATCTCAATCCGGATGCCTTAATGGTCACTCAAGAGATGAGTACCTTGGACGCCATGGAAGAACAAGTATCCCAGATGCAAACGGAAAGTGAGATTTCTACCCCATTGCTTGAATCATGGTCTTTATCCATGAATACATTTATGAAGGACTTTAAATTAGTTTTTGACAAGTTTCACTCTTTATTGTCATAAACACTTAATGCTAATGGAACAGGGGTTATTTAGTTGTACTTTGTCATTGTTGGCAAAGGGGGAGTAGTATTCTATATTTAAAATTTTGATGCATGATATGTATACTTTCATGTTTATCTCTGTAAGGATGTAGTATACATTGTATTTTCTATAAAAGCGATAGTGTATATGCTTAGGGGGAGTAATTTTGATTATGGCATAATTTTGTTGTAAAACACTTAGATGTCAAAAATTTTCCTAAGTGTTGTTATCAATGCCAAAGGGGGAAATTGTTGGTATTTTTGATGATTATGTTGTGATTGTCATTGATGGACACACACTTTCTTTGAGATCACTTTTTATATGTATGAGATATGCTCAACCGGTATTTGTTCCAAACCGGTATTATGTATTTTAGTCTTTAGACTATCGGTGTTTCACAGAAAGTGTTTACCGATCTCAAGAGGAATAAAAAGCCAAGCGGTATGAAGACCTCAAGTGGTACGAGGATCTAAAGCAGAACAAAGGAACTAAAGAAGCAGTTATCATTTTCCCAATCTTCATTTTAACAACCAGTAATCGGTTTGATATTTGAACGGGTAATACTCTATGATGAGTTACCAACCGGTATTATTTTTGTGATGAGTTACCATCTAGTGACACTTTGATGGTGATTTTGTGCCATGTTACCAAATGTGTCTAGATGCAATGAGCTTAGGAACATGAAATGTAATCCTATTGGACCGACATGAAATCAAATTCCTTTATAAGGACATCATGTCTAGGGTTTTAGTAGTCATTAGGGTTTTGTGTGGTTGATGAAGTTTTTGCATGTGCAATCACAGAAGAAGATTAGGTCTGTGTGAAGAAATAGAGTGTGAAGAGATTGAAGATTGAAGTAATGCTGAAATGCATTAACAATGAGCTATCAAGGATCTAATGAAGCATAATGTGCTAGTATTTAGATCACTCACTTGTTGATTACTTACATCTTCGACAAGTCTGTAACCCTTAACCGGGTAGGCCTGGGAAAGCCTTTGTAAATTATCTAACAAGGTGGTTCACAACTGTGGATCTAAAATCCTCTCACAGGGTAGTCTTTAATCAGACTTATCTCCTAACAAAGATTGAGATTCCTAATAGGATCTGTTCTAGTGAAGAACATTGTATGACCTTAACCGGTCTGGTTACAATTCTGCAGATAGTTACTTGTGAGTTTCATCTCACCGTGGTTTTTCCCATTTGGGTTTCCATGTCAAAATCTCTTGTGTTATGGTGATTGTGCTTATCTGGGTGAATGCCTTATTTGTTGTTTGGTTTGTATTTGTGTTAACCGGTTTGCTAGTAAAATTGTTATACCCGTTTACAGCTAAACTGTTTAAGTGTTTGAGTTCAGTAAGTTTTGGTATACTAATTCACCCCCCCCCCCCCCTCTTAGTATTCATCATATTAATGTCCTAACAATTTTTAGTATATCTAGATATTATTTGCATATAAAAGTATAAGTTAATTTTTAGTTAAATATATAAGCAAATATTTATCTTTTATTGATTATTTAAAAATACTATAGACGTATAAAAATGACCACTTTCCTAAATGAATATTTAATGTTCATTTTATTCTCATTCCTCTATTTAATTAAATTTTGTTCAATTAAATATTTCACATTCATCTATTTGATTAAACAAGTTATTCAATTTATTTAATTAAATTCACCTAGGTCCTTCATATCATTTAATTGAATAAATCACTTTATTTAATTAAATCCCCCTTCTACTCATTTTAATTAAATTTACATCTAATTAAATTGTTCACTTCAAAATAAATAAATCTAAATCCTCCACTTGCATCTATTTTGTTGAAATAAAGCAATTTATTTTAATTAAAATTACCCTCCATCAACTTGCATTTTCCTACATCTCCCACTTGCCTCTCTAAACCCCTTCTAAATTCTTCTAAACCATTCTAAATTAGCCTAACCCATCAACTAAATATTTTCACATCCCTAAACAAAGGGAAGTCACTTCTCAAACCCTTGAAGTCTTCAATAACCATTAAAGGCTTTATGTCCTCAACAACTTAACCATTTAAGTCTCTTACATAACCATTAATGGTTAACTCAACCTTCTTACATGGTTGGAGACTTTTTGCCTGAATCAACCCTCATCTAACCCTAGGGTCTCATCAAGAATTCATTGCTTTGACCATGGTTATTTCTTTAACCCTTACACATTAGTTTATCTCTTGGGTAAAAGCTTTATCCAAAGGGTAATTTTAACCTAACCTTAACCCTTACCTTCTAAGGTAACCATGAAGTCTTCTCAAGCATTTAATGCTTCTTGCATCTCCTCTCAAGCAGTCTTATGTTGATAATTGTCACCATTTCATTGGTGAGAATTGTAAACATGGATTGATAACTTTCAACCATGACCCTTGATAAGATCATACAATCTTGACCCTTCATTGCCCTATTTTTCCTATAAATAGAGCTCTCTTTCCTCCATTTATCATCCAAGTCTTTAGCATCAAAATTATAGAAATTTTACTAAGCATCTAATCTAAATCATTTTAATCAAGCATTTAGCCTCTCTTTGATGATCTTCATAGCATCTTAAAACAGGAATTTGTATTCTCATATAATAATCATCTCAAACTAGTATAGCATGCTAAGATAGTTTTGTTACTAATCCTTTCATCTTATCATCATATACATGCTATTTTAGTTCATCTTTTGTTAATATAATGCATGTTAGGATTGCATTCATGTTAGAATGATCAAACATCCCTCATTGTAATGATTGTCACCCCTAAGTCACTTTGCTCAGTGATCTGAGAGAAAAGGCATTGGCTTAAGGGGTCTTGTGAGATAGAGAACAATGGAACGTCCCTTGGGAAGTTGAGCTATTCCATACAACTCCATAACTTGCACCAAGAGTCCCATTGGTGTGTGGACTAGTCTTGAATTTGTAATATTCGTTTCATCACACCACTTTTCCCGCATACAAATACTTTACATGAGAATACACACTTTCAAGATTTATGTATCTATTTTAATAAAATTGAAATATTTTTTTATATTTTATTTATCAATTTTAGCATAGTTTATTTTATTTTAAATCCTTTTTTAATTTTTATTTTAATTTTTCAAATTTAATTTCTCAAGAATTTACCTATATTTATATTCAATTTTATAATAAAACAATTGTTAGTTAATATTGTTGCTATATTTCAATTAATGTTATTATTGTTTATAATATCAATATTTATATTCTTATACTTTTCAAAGTTGAAATATAGGTTAAGAAATATAAATTTTTTAACTAGTGTAATGTTCTAAAATAAACATGTTCTATTTAAAAAAAATAAATCTTGATATAATAATATTATATAGTTGAATGTTATATATATAATTTTTATATTAAATTAATATTCAATTATACTTATGTTATCCTTAAAATATATAATATATTTTATACTTAGTATTATATGAAATATTTAAATATTATAAATTATATCATATTATATTATATTATATTATATTATATTATATTATATTATATTATATCATATCATATTATATTATATATCATTTCTTTTATATTTATATTTTTGCCTTCAATCTCTTCCTTTTTATGTACATGTCTCTTCTTCTCCCCTTTCTCACTATCACAGACATAACATGCACGCATTTGTAATGGATCCTTATCACCCTATATCACTCTATAACACCATGAAGATCTATCTTTCCTTTTCCCTCTTCCTTTATATCTCTTATCCCTTCTTCTTTATATCTCCCTGTATATTTTCCTACCTCTCCCCATATTTATCTCTCTCTCTCTACCTCTCTCTATATTAATGTCTATTTATCTCCCTTTTTGTCTCACTCTATTTTCCTCCCACTCCCTCTATCTCTACACATGTATCCCTATAGTCATTTAAGTCTCTCCCTCTCTATCCCTCTTTATCCCACTCACTATTCTTAGGCCTCTATATCTATATCTCATTTTCTCTTTATCTCTATCTCTCCATAATTCTTCTCCCAACTCTCCCTTTATCTCTACCTTGTTATCTTGTCCTCTCTCTCCCCCCTATATATCTCTCTCACTCTATTTCTATTTATATATCACATCCTATCTATATATTTATATTTCTATCTCTCCCTAGTCCTCTCCCTCTCTACCTCTAGATATTTATCTATCTTATCTCTATCTATCTCTATCTATCTCCATCTCATCTCTTTATCTCTTTCTTTCTCCTTCTCCCCTTCTGTCCATACCCCTTTCCTCCATCTCCATCTCCATATTTATCTATCCCTTTTTTTATCTCTATCTCTTTGACCCCTTTCTCTCACTCTTTACCACTACATCTCTCCATCTATCTCTATAATTAACATAACATGAGCCTAATTATGTTCTATTCATAGGTTTTATTCCACTCCTAAATGGAAATGTGTAAGTGGATGCATGGTTGATTTGAAGATATTATTTCTTCATTAAGACCTTTGTTGCACAAGCAACATTACTTGTTGAATGGCCTACCAATTGACCTTACTTAATAGACAAAAGTGTGCAACTAATAAACAAAAGAAAAATCCTAATCAAGACCTTCCACACCTCCTCAACATACCCATTACATATCAAGTTGCAATTTCTAGTTTTAGGTTAATGCCAAAAGTAATAGAGAAGTCGAAAATCATATAACATCAGTCATTATGCTCTTTATGAAATATAAACAATAAACAATCCTTTTATTATTTGAAAAAAAACAACTCCTCAGTTTTTAACAAATAGGAAGGGACTCCAACTGTATCACAACTCTTGATAATAAATGATGTTACATAAATAAGATCTAAGTTTGATATCTTTAAATCAAAAAATTAATTAAATAAAAGTAAATATTTTAAATTTTGTTTAAAAAACCACCATGATTGAAATATCATAAAAAATAATTCACACTATATAATTCATATATGAATAACAACAATATAAACCAAGCTGATCACAAATAATCAAATAAAAGTAAGTGCAAATTATAGGTAAACAAAGATCAAAATTGTGTAGGCACATTATATAATTGCCTAATGAAGCATCAAAATTTCATTTAAACGCATGCACCATATGAATTTCTGCCTCAATAAGATAACAACGTATAAAGATCCTAAAGTACATTTGTCAGTTAGGCTTAAATTTTTTATTTCAATCTAGTCTATAATTTTATACTAGGGTTTCATTCACAAGCTAAAAGAAAACATATTCTCCTAGACAAATATTATAGAAAGAGATATATCATTGACACAACTTACAACTTCATAGAGGACTATGTTTAGAATCATCTACATACAACCACATACTAAAACCAAAATATAGAAAAACAAATTTATAAAATAATTTGCAACTAATAGATAAAATTTTCATATAACATGATTTGGATCTACTAACATGTCAAATCAGCCAAGGTATTCTAGATGGAAGATTGATAATGCGTAGGAAAGAAGACAAAAAATGAAGGCTTTTCAATAGATGAATTAGTAGTAAGCAAGGTATTCTATTAACTAGTCATGATTAAAAATAAATAAACAGATGATCCACAGTTATTGTGCAAAGAGGGATGATTATTGTCGACTCAATAACAACTTCTATCTTTGAGGGATGCAATGAGCTATAAAAATGTAAAAACAACACCTAAGAAAATTGAACTTAGAAGATAATCAACAATGTAAATATTCTATAATACTAACATTTAGAATAATTTTTAATATGTGTATTAAAAAAGGTCTTCGATATTTTTTTTTAAGTGTAAAGGTGGCGTAAATATGATTCACTAGTTTAGCTATGTAAACAAGGAATTAACCTACTTCCATACAGTATTAACATTAAATAAGGATGAAAAGATTTAAAGAATGTTGAAATAATTAGATTCAACCTCAATTCCATGAAAAGGACTAAATGTTGATTGAATTATATTCTTTCTTTATTTGAGTTGAAAATAAGTTATGGAAAGATATGAATTGAATGTAAAATCTTGATCTTAGATTTTCATTCCTTTAGAACCCCAAGGTCTAGGGATCCTATAGGAATAATCCTTGGATAGCTCCTTAATTTTCCCCACTCTGGAACTCTAGGTTCCTAGGATTTCATAGTGTATTTTGGTTTGCCTTTGTTAAACTTCGGAACCTTGGGCTCTCAAGATCTCGAAGTGCCCTCTGAGACTCACCATTCATGCTTCAAAAACTCCAAGTTTCCAAAACTTCAAAGCCTTACCCTTGATGATTGTGACCTCCCTTCTTTCCTTTCGGGATCTTGGGGTCTCAAAATGGTGAGTTTTTTCTTCTTCTCATTTTGGAACCCTAGAATCTTGGAGTCCCAATGAAAGTTTGGTTTAAATTTGTATGACTCTAGAACTTGAAGATCATGCTATCCCAAAGTCACACTCAAGGTTTGGTAAAGGAGTTCTCATGCCTCTAGAACCCCAAAATTCCTAGATCCTTAAGTCATGTTGATTTCTCTCAAGGTTTCCTTTGAACCCAAAACCCCAAAGTCCCAGGATATCAAAGCTCACTTATTTTGAAAATAACTTCCAAGGCACTAATTTTTAAAGAGTTCTTATGGAAGAGGGATCACCCCAAAGTAGAAGACTAGGAGCAAGATTAAACTTGAAAATAATCTCGTCACTATGAAGTATCAGTATCATGACCAAACATCTATTTTAAATTTTAAAATGAGAAACAATGGGTTATAGACATAGATATTGGGCATATTTAATTACATGCAATTAGGAAGGAAATGACTCAACCAGATGTAAAGGGTGAATACAGGAGAATAAGGGGATTCAGTCTCATGGAAGCAACAATTTTTGCTCAAGCAACTCAATACTTAGAATTGATATTTGAAGTTTCTCAACACTACAACCAAGATACCAAGAAATGCCAAAATTGTAAAGGGAATGTAGTGGTGGATATTTCAGCTAACATTCTCATTATGACCTTTGCTATCCCAAAATATGATGAGGTCCTCCAAACAATCAAGGATTAATATATGCAATTTTTTAATGAAAATATTGTAGTAAACAGGTGTCATATAAATGAGGTACGAGTAAATGAACCAAGGAAATCAGGCCTCAAGGTCACAAATAACATTATAAGAGCTTATTTCAAGGATGCACCATGTGACCTCATTATTATGCTTAATAGAGATTTTGTTAAAGAAGACTATAGGCATTATAACTTATGGATGTACCACTAGATCCAAATTCTCCTCACAACAAAATAATACTTTGATTGGGCACAAATACTCTCTAATAATATTGATGAGAAAATGTGCAACACGATTAAAACAAAGAAGTTCTTCATACCTTCTTATGTGATCTAGGTGGTAGTTAAGAGTGGAATTTACCCATGATTAAACACTAAGGGGGATTGGGATGAGGTCCAAATGATAAGATAGTCTAAGATTTCTACACTCAATTGCCTATCCAACAAGCCAAGAAGCACTCCAAAAGGATTAATGATGCCTTTATATATGCAATCATATGCAGATTGACAAGTGATGTAGGGTACCATATCTCTCATACGGCCATGAAGTTGATACAAGAATAAAGAAGTTGGTTCATCCACAAACAATTCTCTACATACATCCGCTTAAGTGGATTTATAGGTAACCCTCTTCTGCTCCCTCGCTATTGCAGCAACATGATCATTATTCTTGAATATGCGAGATAGGTTTTATGACTCCAATCCCTCATGAACTTGAAGCATAAGACACGGGTAACATTCCCCATTGCCCTTGAGTACTACAAATGCCAGAATCTACAAACTACAAAGATAACCATCAATGAATTACAACATCTTTGTCTTAAAGAGTTTGATTATGCTCGGCCAATATTATGACTTGTTTAGTAAACTTAAAAACATGATGCCAGTAGCATATGGCAGACACATACCGAATTTGGGGAATTTTTGGGTAGGCATATAGGACATCTTAGAAGATAGGAAAATGATATTTTATAGGTTAACAATAGCACAAATGCGAGAATTTGACCTTGAGGACAATATTCCTAAGGACTTTAGGGATGACAGAGAGATGTTGGATGCAACATACAAGGAGATGAAGATAGACAAAAGGCCCCTCTCACCAATAAGATGGTTAGAGAGAGAGAATGTGAAAATTGAAGATGTCTTCGAATAGGTCATTACAAGAAGCCAACAATGGTTGTATCTTAGGTTTCGGCCAAGTGGCATCAGGGAAAAGAAAAAAGGGAAGGCTAATGCCAATCCTCAATCTAAAACAACTAAGGAATATGTGAGGAGGACAAGGTCTAAATCTAGGAAGAAGACTCCAGTGGACTAGGAAGTTTCTACATCTATTATTGGTAAACAATTAATGAAACAACTAGATGCAAAGATGTAAGATTCTCAACTCTTGAAGACAACAAATGAGAAAGACATAACAATCAGGTAGTTTTCCATGACATAATCATCTATCACACCATTGTACCTACCATTGACATTGTTCCAAGAGAGAATATCTCGCACGTACAAGATGAACAACATACCTCTTTATTTTGAGATCATACAACAACTACCAAATCAACTCATCAATGGGTGATTATGCACAACATTTAATTAGATTTAGATGAGGATGTTGTACCAATTGTAATAGTATCTTGTAAGAAGAAAGAAAACCTTATGCAAAGGAAAGCTACCTCATCACAACATCTAAAAAAACCTATATTAGAACAGGTGTCTTCCACTCCACAAGATGAGAAACCTACTCAAGAATTTAATGATGAGCTCAAGGAGAAAATTATGGAGACCATCTAAACAAAGTTGTATGAGGTACAAGTAGAAACCATGGAGGTGGATGAGCAAGATGAAAAATATGAATGAATGGTACTCACACCACATGTTGAGTAACTAATTCTCAAATAGTTGAAAAGAGATCAATAGAAATGACAAGATGAAAAGGCCTTTGAGTAATAAGTGGGTGAGAAGATGGAAAAAAAAATTAAGCAACAATAATAGAGATACGAGCAAGCACTACAAGTAAACCTTGCACAACAACTTCTTGATATTATGGATGTGTTGCACTGGTTTTTTTATTGATGTCAACACTTGTCAATACTTATCCTTCTTGAGATCTTTGGTTATGTTGAACTGACACATTATGTTCACCGACATGTTCAGTGATTTATGCATAGTCATCGGTATATCACTCACTGGCAGGTTATATTGTTCACCAGCACTAAGGATGATCTGTTATCATCTGAAGATCACTTGGTTTTGGTATTTTGGTTATTGATCTAATCGGGTTGATATATTTGTTGTTATCGGCAAATTGGTCTACGTTATGGACCGACATGCATTATCTATTCCAGATCAACATGACACGTTATGGAGATGATTTAATTAATTAGATATTGTTGTAATTGTATTGAGCCAACATGATGCATTGCATCTTGACTTATTTGTATTTGATTTAATTGTAATATTCTTTGTTAGCCAGCCTACACATTTGATCCTAGGTTTTGGCATATATGTAAGGTCTCATTTTTGAGATAAAATAAGGGTATGGTATGAGCAGAAAAAGGTTATGGTATGTGCAAATATTGAAGATCATATGAGAAGACCATACAAAAGGTTAAAGGAAGGTTTTAAGATGATTATCAGAGCTTAACTGGTACTGAATCCAACATTGAAGATGCTACTTTGAGAAGTACATTATCATTGGATTTAACCATCCAATTATAGTCAGTGTGACTCCTATTTTCTGATTGAGCAGTGAGCTCTAGGTGGTTGGCCTTTTTGCATGTGCAGACCCCATTTGTATACACATACTATCTATAGTAGTATCATCTGATTGTGGGTAAGGTTTCTCACCATGGTTTTTCCCCTTACAGAATTTCCATGTACTAATCTTTCTATTATGAGTTGTGGATGTTGTTTATCTTTCTATTCTATGCATTAAGACTCATTGGTATTGATATTAACTGTTAAACTATTAATCGACATTAAGTTTGGTTTACCGGTATTAAGTATCATGTTTGATTAAGTTATATTTGGGTTGAAATTAATAGACAACTAATTCACCCCCCCTCTCAGTTGCCTCTGGGTCCTAACAATTGGTATCAGAGCTAAAACTTCTTTTTGTAGAAGTTTAACAACTTGATGAGATTCTATGGCAACTAACTTTTTCAGGAAGTACAGTACGAAACTTGATGGAACTAACTATGGTATATGGAAGATTAGAATGGAGACACATCTGAATTGCATTGAAAGAGCCATATTGGATGTTACAAAGAATGGCTATGTTGGTCCTACACAGACTCACCCTAATCCACCAACATTGGGTAAGGATCAAGAGAATGATTGCAAAGCAAGAGAAGCACTTTTGAGCGCCTTATGAGATCAACAAATCATGGGATTAACAGACCGATCTACTGCTAAAGCTATTTGGACTAAATTGGAGACATTAAATGAAGGAGATACCACTGTGAAAATTGCAAAACTGGATTGCTTCCTGGTCAGGTATGAAAATCTGAAAATGGAAGAAGATGAAAGATTTTTTTCTTTTGTGGAAAGCGTTAATGAAATTGTTTTGGGAATACAATGTTATGTAGGTTCCTTAAGTGAAGATGAAATTGTTTCTAAAGTTGTAAGAGCATTTCCACTGGCATACAAAATGAAAGTAACTTCTATTAATGAGTTGAGAACAATTCCTAACACATCAGTATCTAGAGTTACCTTGGTTGGAAATCTTTCAGCATTTGATCTTGAGGAATTTGGTCCTATTGCTACAATTAAGACAGATTTAGCCTTCAAAGCATCATCATTAGTAACATCATCATTATCATCTGACAAATCTGATTGGAAAGCACTTTATGCAAGAAAACTTGAAGATATCAGGAAGGAAAATGAAGAACTAGAAGAACTTGAAGCACCATTTGCAAGGGAAACGCTTAAAGTTCCTATTGGAAGTAAGTATGAAGGTAAAGCACCATTTAAATGTTTTAACTGCAATAAAGTTGGTCATATGGCATCTAGATGTCCTGATAGACATGCAAGATTGAGAGAAGAAGCTAAAAGAACATATAAACTTAACCTTGACTATCAGAGATACAGATTTGAGAAGAATAGAGATAAATCATGTTACTAAACTGATGAAGGAGTTACTGATGATTCTGATGAATAACTAGCAGATAATGGATGGGCATTTGTTGCAATAAAAGAAGATCAATCGGCACCTACTGATCCACCGATAGAGCAAGCCCTGATAGCTAAAAGTGAAGAAAAGGATGAATGGATTATTGATTCCAGATGTTCACATCATGTGACTAGTGATAAAAGTAAATTCTTATCTTTTCAGGAATACAATGGAGGTCTAGTAAGATTTGGGGATGACAAAGATTGTTTGATCAGAGGAAAAGGCACTATATCTTTTGATGGTAAGCACAATATTGACAATGCTTATTATGTTGAAGGTTTGAAGCATAATCTTTTGAGTGTTTGTCAATTAGTTGAAAAGGAATTTCAATTATAGTTTAAGAATGGTAAATGCAAAATCATGAACAAAACTAGTTTGGAGATTGGAACCGATAATTAGACTAGAGGTAATATCTGTAGACACCCAAAATTGTCATGTCTAATTAAATAAATATTTTATTTATTTAATTATCTAAGCCTAATTCTTCTATTAATTAAATAAATCTTTATTTATTTAATTAATTCATTTATCCTCTTCTAGCCTTATTTCTCATTTAAATAAATACATTTATTTATTTAAATTATCCTTTTCTTAAATTAAATAAATATCTTATTTATTTAATTATCCCACTTCTTCGATTAATTAAATAAATCTCTATTTATTTAATTAATTCATTAACCTTTTCTACCCATGACACATGTCATTCATCTCTTAATTTATACACTACCTACCCCTTTCATTATTTTATTATTTATTTTACCTACCCTCTAATCATAGCCGACATCCTTTTACACCTCTCAATCTTATCCCTCCATTTCTTATAGTGTCTTCTATATAAGGAGATTCTTCCTTCATTATCAAACCCTAATGAATTTTATGTACTTGACTACACTACGATCCTACTTGCAACCACATTCCGTTCTTTGTTGAGCTCTTGTGCACATAAAATCTGAGAGCAAATACATCAAACAAGATCAATGGAGATAGGAAGAATGGAGATCCAAACCCTATTGGACATGTGATGGTATAATCTTTGTGATTTCATTTGATTTGCATTGTCTTAGGTAATCTTCATATGTTATGGTGGATCCTTGTTGTTGTTAGGCTAGGGTTTTGTGGTTGAATTCATTTAGCCTTTAAATATCATTATTATTGTTATCCATTTTCACCATATACAATATCTTTCATTTGAATAATAATGAAAAGACACGCTTGATTGCACATATTGATGAAAGTTGGTTATGGCATAAAAGACTCTATGTGAATTTTGATTGCATTATAAAGATTAGTTCAACTAAGGTAGTAAGGGATTTAACTAAGATTGTAAGACCTAATAATCCGGTATGTAAGGAATGTCAAATGGGAAAGCAAGTTAGAAAAAAATTTAAGAGTATTTGTGAGAAATCCAATAATTTTCTTGATTTAATTCATACTGACTTATGTGGTCTGGCAAGAACTAGAAGTCTACAAGGAGATAGATACTTTATGCTAATCATTGATGATTATTCTAGAAAGTGTTGGGTTACTTTTCTCATCGAGAAATTAGAAGCTTTTGGGAAATTCAAACTATTCAAGGCAATGATAGAGAATGAAATCCGTAAGAAAATCAAATGTTTAAGATCAGATCAAGGAGGTGAATTTACATCTACTTGGAGTTTAATGCATTTTGTGAAGTGAATGGAGTTAGAAGACAACTTTTAGCACCTCGGACACCTCAGCAAAATGGAGTTGTGGAAAGGAAGAACATAACTATTCTGAATGCAGCCAGGAGCATGATATTAGAAGAAAATATACTCATGTGTACTAGAGAGAAGCATTGAATACAACAGTTTACACTTTCAACAGAGTTCACATCAAAGGTCAAACCGGTAAGACACCTTATGAACTATGGTTTGGTAATATTCCTACTCTTAAATACTTCAGAATATCTGGAAGAAAATGCTATATTAGGACAAATGAGTATGTTGGCAAATTTGATCCTAGAAGTGATGAAGGAATATTTCTTGGTTATTTATATAAGAGAAAATCATATAGATGTTTTCATAAAGATTACAAAAAATCATTGAGAGTGCAAATGGGAAGATAGATGAACACTTTAGACAAAATTCAAGGTCTATGGATTCTGAACCGGTAGTTGAGATGATCATAAGTGAACCTATACAGAGTGCACTGGTACAAAATGTGGATCCAGTCACACCGGCATCATCAGAGAATTCCATAGTGACTGAAGAACAACAGCAAGTGAATACACCCAGGTATGTTAGACTGAAACACTCTAAAAGTAAGATAATTGGGAATAAGTATCAAGGTGTTATGACAAGAGGAAGACTGGCAAATGAAGAGGTATGCTTAATTTCTCAAATTGAACCAACATCTGTTATTGAGGCATGTGAAGATAAACATTGGATTAAAGCTATGGAAGATGAATTAGAACAAATTGAAAAGAACAATACATGGACATTGGTTCCCCGGCATAAAGATAAAAATGTAATTGGAACTAAATGGGTATTCAGAAACAAACTTAATGAAGATGGTAAGGTAATCAAAAATAAAGCAAGATTAGTGTGTAAGTGATATTCATAGAAAGAGGGAATTGATTACAATGAAACCTTTGCATAGGTAGCTAGAATTGAGGCAGTTAGATTATTTCTTGCATTTGCAGCACACAAGAACTATAAAGTATATCAAATGGATGTAAAATGTGCATTTCTGAATGGTGATCTTGAAGAGGAAGTTTTTTGTTGATGATATCATTTTTTGTTATTAAAGTGACTAATGATGACATTTTGGTTATTGACATTTTTGTTGATTTCAAAGTGACTAATGATGACATCTTGGTTATTGAAGTTTTTGTTGATGATATCATTTTTAGGGGAGAAGATGGATTGTGTAAAGACTTTTCTAATAAGATGCTGGAAGAATTTGAAATGTCTATGATTGGGGAGATAAAATTCTTTTGAGGATTGCAGATTTCATAAACTGATAAAGGTATATTCATATGTCAAACAAAGTACTTGAAGGAACTACTGAATAAATTTGGTATGGAAAACTCTAAACCGGTAAGTACTCCTATGACTACAACTGATAAAATGGCATTGAAGGATGATTCAACTCTTGTTAATTTGACAAGATATAAATCTATGATTGGAGGTTTATTGTATTTAACACAAACAAGACCTGATATAATGAATGTAGTAGGTATTGTTTCAAGATTTCAGAGTAATCCTAAAGAAAATCATGAATCAGCAGTGAAAAGGATTTTTCGGTATCTACAATGCACAACAAATCTTGGTTTATGGTATCCTAAAGATGAAAATTTTGATTTATGTCCATACACTTATGCAAATTAGGCAGGAGATGTAGATGACAAAAGGAGCACCACTGGTGGGGCATTCTTTCTTGGTAGCAGATTGATTTCATGGTTGAGCAAGAAACAGAGTTGTACATCATTATCTATAGAAAAATCAAAATATGTTGCAACAACAACTAGTTGTACTCAGGTATTATGGATTAAATGATTATTGAAGGACATAAAGGTAAACTGTGAAGAACATATAATTATTTACTGTAATAATTTAGCAGCAATTGATATATCAAAGAATCGAATATTTCACTCCAAGACTAAACATGTTTCTATCAAATACAATTTTCTAAAAGAGAATGTTGAAGCAAAAGAAGTGAGATTGGTTTATGTGAATACTAAAGAGCAGATTGTAGATATCTTTACTAAGCCTTTGTCTAAGGAAACTTTTGAATATCTTTGAGAGAAGGTTGGGGCTATACTGTGACTAGTAGAGACTTAGATAGTTGATGATTGGCATCAAACTGACATCATTAACGGAGAAACATTTTTCTGGCTTTGATGGAGGAGAGCTACTTCTCAGGGGGAGTAGTTGGTTATAACAATTGGTTATTACAATTGGTTCTATAAATTGGTTGTTTCTGGTATTTGTATTTCTTTGGCATTTGATGTCAAAGGGGGAGAGATATCTATGGAAAAACATTGTATTTAGGAATCATTCTCCCAGGGGGAGAGATGATTTGTATTTTGATTTCTGGTACTGATCTATTCTGGAGATTATGGGTATTTGGTTTTTGTCATTCTATTTTAGCACTTAGATATTTTTCCATCTCGTGTTGCCATCAATGCCAAAGGGGTAGATTGTTGGTATTATGGATGTGTTGCACTAGTTTTATCATTGATCTCAACACTTATCAACACTTATCCTTCTGGAGATCTTTGGTTATTTTGAAATGACACATTATGCTCACCGACATGTTCAGTGACTTATGCATAGTCACCGATATTTCATTCACCGACAGGTTATATTGTTCACCAACACTGAGGATGATCTGTTATCATCTAAAGATCACTTGGTTATGTCAAATAAATGGTTTGGACACTTGGTTTTGGTATTTTGGTTATTGATCTAATTAGGTCGACATATTTGTTGTTACCAGCAAATTGGTCTAAGTTATGGACTGGCATGCATTATCTATTCCAGATTAGCATGACACGTTATGGAGATGATTTAATTAACTGGATATTGTTGTAATTATATTGAGCCGACATGATGCATCACATCTTGACTTATTTGTATTTTATTTAATTGTAATATTCTTTGTTAGCCGACCTACACATTTGGTCCTAGGTTTTGGTATATATGTAAGGTCTCATTTGTGAGACAGTATAAGGGTATGGTATGAGAAGAAAAAGGTTATGGTATGTGCGAATATTGAAGATCATATGAGTAGACCATAGAGAAGGTTCAAGGAAGGTTTGAAGGTCATTATAAGAGCTTAACCAATTCTGAATCCAACATTGAAGATGCTACTTTGAGCAGTACATTATCATTGGATTTAACCATCCAATTGTAGTCAGTATGAGTCCTATTTTGTGATTGAGCAGTGAGCTCTGGGTGGTTTGCCTTTCTGCATGTGCAGACCCCATTTGTATACACATACTATCTATAGTAGTATCATATGATTGTGGGTAAGGTTTCCCACCATGGCTTTTCCCCTTATAGGGTTTCAACATAAAAATTTATGTGTTATGTGTTGTGGATGTTGTTTCCCTTTCTGTTCTATGCATTAAGACTCACTGGTATTAATATTAACTGTTAAGTTGTTAACCAACATTAAGTTTGATTTACCTGTATTAAGTATCATGTTTGATTAAGTTATATTTGCATTGAAATTAATAGACAACTGATTCACCCCCCCACCCTCTTAGTTTCCTTCGGGTTCTAACGCAACTTCCCCAACCTACACTACTACATGATAAATCCGCACAACAACAACATGGGCAACACCAGGGTGTAAGTAAAGTGAAGAAAGAACAAGAAGAAGAGAAAGAACAACCACATGTAACCCATATAGTAAATACTCAGATAACCACACAAGGTGAACAACGAGATGATAGCATGTCATAATGGCCTAGCTTTAGTTTCCAAAAGAAAAGAAGGTGGTCCTACTAAGAATTACCTTACAATAAGCGATTGTCGAGACACCAGGAAAAGTCAAGAAATATAAATCCTTACATAACCTCTCAAGAAGTGACTCTAGGGATGTTGTAGATAGTATTGCCGCTCCTATATAGGTTACAGAAGGAGAAGAGTAGGCTTCTTTGAAATATCAAATATCTTAGGTCAACCTTGAGAAACAAACTAAATGGGGAGAAATTGCCTTTTTGGATGATCCCATGGATAGTATAAAGAAAAGGATAGAAAAAGATCACAAATCAAAGAACGAGGTCAAAGCTCAGCTACAACAATATAGATAGATTCTCATGGAGATGGTGAAACCTCTTTATTTGAAGCCCAAATATTCTCAACCATCAACCTCAATACTACAACAAGAGGATGTGAAATCATTATATGCAATGAGGAAGGTGGTCATTTCTATTAAACTGGACTAGAAATCAATTGATAAAGTTAAGTTTGTTCCTCAAAGACACTATGGACATCTACAAGGATGATAACCTCCTTCAAAGTAGTATGATCATACACACCACCCAATGGAAAGCTCAAACTACCAATTTTACAAGAAAAGTTAAAGTGTTGATGAAGATTAAAGATCTTGGTGAGGAGGTAATTAAGAAGGAAGACCTATTATGAGGAGAGGACAATAATGTTCTACAAGCCTCTATGAATGCTTTCGAATTCAAGTTAGATATTGTAAACCAATCTAGAGCCAAATCATTAGAAAAGAATCCACCTCTCTTAATCCTCCTTGATGAATACGAGTAGTATGTTGTAAGGGTCTTCGATAAACATGTGCTAGAAGTCCTCCGAATAGGCTCACTTAACATTTGATAACCCAAAATATTGCTTTCAAGTTTAATATTCTTGCATGGTTATGTTTGTTTATTCTCGACAACCTATGTCTTTTGCATTTTTCTTCTGTCTAGATCTATGTAAGTCTTTTCTGAAACCAACATACCATCTCGATTGAACAATTTACATAGGCCCTGATCTATCCTTGCATAGTTGTGACCAAATGTATAGGACCTTGGAGAATAGCGAGTACATAATCTTTATTCCTTTCAAAAGAACCTCCTCTTCACGAAGCTTGCCTGTTAGGTGAGTGTTGGTTCCCAAACCAATAGTTCCTAAATCCTAGAGAAATAATCACTAACCCATAAATAGATATAGGATTGGGTTTGGTCAATGAACAAGATTGAACACAAAGGCTACAGTCTTCTTCTCTTTAGGCTTTGCAAGACCTAGGTGGTAACCATGTTGTCATTGATGGCACATATACACACATACATATGTTCACATTATCATAGTAATCCTCGTTAAGACAAACCGGTATACTCCTAAGTCTTTGTATTGTAAACCGATATTATTTGTACAGAGAAGAGTCCAATCGGTTTGAAGGTGTCTAACCAGTATATGTAGACAACTGGTATATGCAGGAATGACAATTGGTTTTGGTCAATTCTACTTACACTAGTTTGGAGAAACTGTAGAGATCGACAAGGAAGCAAATGGAGGACATTCGGTCTATGAGTTGGAAGAGGTTAAATCTTAACCAGTATCGGTGTTCCAACCGGTTTCACTGATTGTGTGATGACTTATCACCGATCATGATGAGTTATCCCTAACTGATAGATTTGGCCGCAATATGTGATGTGTTATGAAACATTGTCAAGATACACTGCACCTAGGAAATTGTGATGAGGTTCTTGAGCCAACATGAAATCTAATGTCTATATAATGGCATTGTGATGAAATTTTTTTATGATGCGAGATACAAGTGATAAGTTGATGCGATTTTCTGAAGGAGTTGTAGAGTATGTTAGTAACGTAGTTTTGAGTGAGCTGAAGAGGATCTATACTAGAAAGATGTCCTATTTCTAGATCATCCCACCTATTATTTTCTAACCAGTACAACAGTTAAATCCCCTAGCTAAGTTAGCTTTAACAAGCTTCATTGTAAAATCTTATAACTAATTGATCCATTAGTTTAGGTTCTAAATCCTCTATTGAGGTTACTCCTAAGAGTGTACTACCTTTAACCAGGTATAGCTCCTAATAGGGCTTTGGGATCTTTAACAAGATTTGCTCCTATCAGAGCACTTTATAGACCTTAATTGGTTAGTTACCTATTACTGCAGATAGTTAACTTGTGATTCCCATCTTACCATGGTTTTTCCTTGTTGGGTTTTCAATGTATAAACACTTGTGTTATGGTGGATGTTTTACTAGTTGTGGATGCTTTAATATCACTTTGGATTGCATGCATAGTTTTAAGTAAACTGGTTAATTGTTTTTACAAGTTTGTGTTTAAAGAGGTATTGTTTTTGTTGTCACTGATTTACCCCCCCTCTCAGTTATTTATAAGTCTATCAATTGGTAGTTGAAACTAACTTCCATAAGGCTTAATCACTTGGAAGGAAACTTTAAAGCCACCATATGGGATATGAATTATAGAGAGAAGGATAGAGTGTTGTATAAAACCAAGGAAGACCTTGAAACCCTGAGGGCTATATTTTAAGTTTCACAAGTTAAAAGGAGAGAGATGACTAAGCAACTATTGGAGATCTCTGACAATAGTTCTCTAGATGAGGCCAACATTGATGCATTGGCTGAAGAAGTGGAAAAACTGAATGGTGAAAAGGTAAATCTGAGGAGAGAACTAGAAGCCCTAACAATCTGTATGAGTCAAGATCTTGAATCATGGAGGGTATCTGAAGACCTAATCAAAGAGAGAGATCATGAGATTGCCAAGATCAAGTAGGAGAATGTAGCTTTGCATGAAAATTGGCATGAGGAAAAGGAAGAGAAAGAAGACTTGTAGTTAGATCTTGAAATGGAAATGTCTCTAAGAGAGACTCTAATAAAGCACAATGAAGATCTTACCAAAGAGCTTACTAAGGCCAATGGAAAGCTTGAAAAATTCAATAAGAGTTCTTCTATGCTAGATGAGAAGATCAAAACTCACAAAATGAAAGGTGACACATCAGGACTTAGTTTCAATACATCTAAGAAAGGAGAATCTTCTGGTAGCAAGAGAAACATGCACAAAGGTAAAAATGCTCCTAACAAGCCTACTCGTAAGAAAGATTCCAAACTTGTTTTCTTTATCTGTCACAAACCTGGACATACTGGTAATGTGTGTAGAAGAAGATCTAAGGAGAACATAGGCTACAATGCAAATGCTAGATATGTGTCTAGAATATTTATAGGTCATTGCTACACATGCAACATGTATGGGCATAGATTAGTTGAATACAGATATGGATCAAACAATCTGACACCTCACATGAATCCAAGACCTAATGGTGACTAGAGAAGAACCTATGACAACTGGGAAAACATGAACTAGAAGAAACCCTATGTCAACCGGTTTAGTCCATATGAAATGAAAAAGGTAACAAGTATGATTTGCACCATTTGAAATAATTATGGACATGTGGCTATGAACTATAGAAGGAGAACTAGAAGAAGTAATATAGGACCTTGTAGATCATCTGGGATGGCTTGCTATCATTGTGACAAATTCAGACACATGGCAAAGTTTTGTCGAACCAGAAAGAACAAACCGGTTAACCACTCTAAAGATCAGAAAGGTAAGTAGAAGGTTGATGTTGAGGAAACTAGAGCAGAGATGAACAAAATATGGAAGAAGAAGAGTGAGGACAAGCTTGTAGAAGAATCTAACCCTTCACCTAGTGTGGAGAATCCTGTACCAGAGAACTGAGTTTTGTAATGAGCCTAAGGGGATCATAGCAGTAAATCTACTTCCAGACCCCTTGAAGAGTGTATGGTAAGAGAGCTTTTCATTTCAAGTTGTTTTGTGAGAATTATTGATATCATTGTCTATTGATTTTCTATATGATTACCAACCAATTATATACCTATCAATATAAGTGAGTTTGTTAAGGGGTATATTAGGGTTTGTTACCCTATCGGTTGTGCAATTAATGTAGTGGGTAAGTTAATAAAAGAAAGTTTCACCAAGTTATGTTTACCTTAATTACATTTGAAGATGAGTTTTTGAGCACCTGTAGAGAGAAAAAGAGAATTGTTAGTTGATTGTGAATGGATTTGTGTTGCGGATCAAAAGAGTGAATCAGACTTGAATATTAGAGAAGGTGAAACTGTTGTGCATTCAAGAGATCAACTAGAAACCCTACCAGTGCAAAGTGAATAAGGTATTCTTTTGTTAATCTCTTTAAAATGAAGATTATCCAGAATGGCATCATTCTCTATACAAGCAGAGAGACTTATGATTATTGCTGAAGCTATGGATTCTATGGAGTAGACAAAATAGAATCATATAATGCATTGTCTCAAGTTCCTTATGGTGTTATGATAAAAGGTGGTTTATCTAGTGATATATACTATAAAATTGAGGATCTAGGATCACTGTCAATCTATTCACAACTCAAATATTTGTGTGATAAAAGAAGGAAAATCAAACCCGAGTTCATTAGGGTTTATGAAAAAGGTTTTCATAATGCGGCATATTTTCTTGAAGATTTTGAAGAAGAGAATGTTAGGATAATCCTTAGTCATGTGCATGCAAACAATATGTATCTTGATAGGTCACACACAATTATGAAGGAAGAAATTCATCCAGTGACTAGTTTCTAGCAAACTGGTGAAGTACCAAAGTCATTCTTCAAGAAGACTATGAGGATACTGACATTGAAGAGGAACCAAAGAAGATAAAATTGACTGGTAACAAAGCCACACCAGTAGGAGATATCAAAGAAAAGTAATCCTATTAATATTGCATCACACAAGCCTATGACTAATTTTGAGAGGACATTAAAAACATTAGCAAGGAAATGGTTTTATAATGTGAAAGAGTATTATGATTTATTTGATGATGGTGAGAAACAAAAAATTGTTCAAGAGGTAATCAACTATTTGTGCCAATACAATTGGTTGCCTCAAGATATTGAAAAGGATATTTTTGATTCTTTGTATACTATTCTTGCAAATAAATGGAAAATGGTTGTAGAACTAGATCAAGAAATTATTGATAGATTTTTTATTCAATATTTTACCGAGTTACCTAGAGATGAATTATTAGCATTGCTTGATAATTTCAAAGGATAGTTTCATTCCAAATCAAGAAGATTAAAGTTATAGGTTGGAAAAGTTCAATCTGTTGAAGATGATACTCACTTGATAGCTAAATAAATTCAAAGGATGCATGATAAATTGAAGTCTCATAAAAATAAAACCGACCAAATAGAGACTGGAGGTACACTGGAGATAGATAAGGAAGACATTATTACACTGGATGTTGTCTATCCTATTAAAAATAAGGATGAAACTAATTCTACATTTGTTATTTTCTTTGTAGATGATACCAAAGAAATACAAGACACTATTGATACAACTAGTAACATCATTGAACCAGTTAAGGAACCTATATAGCAGCCAAACATTACTAATACACAGGAAGCAGTTAAAGCACCAGTCAATGAACCTAGTGTGGATATTCAACCCCTACTAGAAAAAGAAAACCAAGTTGAAAATCAACTGCCACCGGTTACTATATCTACACAGGCCAAACAAATAGAGGTAGAGAAAGAGAAATTAAACAAAGAGGTTGAAGTGAAGGAAACTGAAAAGAAAAAGGAGTAAGTGAATGAGAAAACAAAGGAGAAGATAGTAGAGAAAATAGATGAAAAGGAAAAAGTAAAGGTGAAGCAAAAAAATTATGATGATGATGAATATTGTTGAAACTGGAGGAAGGATACTGGCCTATACATCTAATGTTTCATTTTTCTATCCTAATTGGAAGAAGAGGCGAGAAGAGAGAGAACAACTAGAAAAGATATGTATTGCTTACATACCTTTATAAGATTTATCCTTAGAATTTTGTAAATCAGTTGATGATTCGCAACATTAGCTAGATGTTTATGATTTTGAATAGGCTAAGAGACTCCGATGTCTAAAAGAACTAAAGAACTAGTTGAGACCTAAAGTGGACATCTTACAAAGGGCATACAAAGATGCAGAAGTAGTTTTGGAAACTCCACAGATTAGCACAGTGGATGCAATAGAAGAGTTCACTACACAAGTTATGACAACTATTGAGATCGCTAAAACATTACTACAAACATGGGATAATGATTTTACTCAGATTATGATTACTTTTAGTGACATTCTCTTGAAAATCATAGTAAACACTCCTTGAAAAACTCTTATATCTCTGTATATGTAGTTTTTGATGTAAATTTTGATATATTATATATGCATTTTACTTTTCAATTTGGCATTGTTGTCAAAGGGGGAGTAGAAATATGTATGTGTTGTGAATTTTTTTTATGTATCGTTAAGGAGGAGTAAAAATATGTTTGTACAATTTTTGTAAGTACACTTAGTTGTTAAGTTGTAAAATTTTTGAAGTGTTGTCATCAATGCTGAAGGGGGGGATTGTTGGATTGATGATGATTTTTGTAATAGATGACTTTATGTGTTGTCATAGATGGAAGATATATAAATACACATACGTTCACATTGTCATGGTCATCTTACTTAAGATAAATCGGTATAATCCTAAGTATTTGTATTTCAAACTAGTATTATTTGTATAGAGAAGAGTCCAATCGGTTTGAAGGTGTCTAACTAGTATATGTAGACAACCAGTATATGCAGGAATGACAATTGGTTTTGGTCAATTCTACTGACACCCGTTTGGAGAAATTGCAGAGATCAACAAGGAAACAAATGGAGGACAATCACTCTATGAGTTGGAAGAGGTTAACTCTTAACCGATATCAGTGTTCCAACCAGTTTCATTAATTGTGTGATGATTTATCATAGGTAGTGATGAGTTATCCCTAGCCAACAGATTTGGCGGTAATCTATGATGTGTTATGAAAGATTGTCTAGATACATTGCACCTAGGAAATTGTGATGAGGTTCTTGAGCTGACATGAAACTAATGTCTATATAATGACATTGTGATGGACTATTTTTATAATACAAGATACAAGTGATAAGTTGATACAATTTGTTAAAGATGTTGCAGAGTATGTCAGTAATGCAGTTTTGAGTGAGCTAAAGAGGATCTATACTAGCAAGATGTGCTATATCTAGATCACCCCACCTGTTGTTTTCTAATCACTACAACAGTTAAAATCCCCCAACTAGGTAAACTCTAACAAGCTTCATTGTACAAATCCTCTAACTAGGTGATCCATTAGTTTGGGTTTGAAATCCTCTATCGCGATTACTCCTAACATGGTACTACCTTTAACCAAATATAGCTCCTAATAGGGTTTTGGGAGCTTTAATAGGATTCACTCCTAGTAGAGCACTTTGTAGACCTTAACCAATCAGTTACCTATTACTGCAGATCGTTAACTTGCGAGTCCCATCTCATCATGGTTTTTCCTATTTTGGTTTTCCACGTATAAAAACTTTTGTTATGGTCGATGTTTTGGTTGTTGTGGATGCTTTAATATCACTTTCAATTGCATACATAGTTTTAAGTAAACTGATTAATTATTTTTACTTGCCCATGTTTAAAGTGGTATTGTTTTTGTGGTTATTGATTGATCCCCCCCCCTCTCAGTGCTTTATGAGTCTATCACAAATCTCTTAGGTGAACCTTGTGAAACAAACTAAATGGGGAGAAATAGCCTCTTTGGATGATCCCATGGATAGTATAAAGAGAAGGATAGAAAAATAGCACAAATAAAAGAAAGAGGTCAATGATCAGCTTCAACAATATAGATAGTTTCTCATGGAGATGGTGAGACCTCTTGATTTGAGGCCCAAAGATTCTCAACCTTCCACCTCAACTCTATAATAAGAGGATGTGAAATTATTATATGCAAAGGTGGCCATTTCTATTAAAACTTGGACTAGAAATCAATTAAGAAAGTTAAGGATGTTCGTCAAATACACTATGGACATCTACAAGGATGCTAACCTCCTTGAAAGTAGTGTGATCATACACACCACGTAATAGGAATCTCAAATTCCCAATTTTACAAGAGAAGTTAAAGTGTTGATGAAAATTAAAGATCTAGGTGAGGAGCTAATTAAGAAGGAAGACCTATTAGGAGGAGAGGACAATAATGTTCTACAAGCCTCTATTGATACTTTGGAATTCAAGTTATATATTGTAAATGATTTTAGAGCCAAAGACTTAGAAATGAATCCACCTCTCTTAATCCTCCTTGATGAATACAAGTAGTAAGTTGTAAGGGTCTTCATAAACATGTGCTAGAAGTCCTCCGAATAGGCTCACTTAACCATGAGGAAGTGTTCAATCAATGCAATGCATACAAGTCAAAAGAATTGTCTTCAATCATTGAGTTCAGTGTAGATGTCATGAAAAGATACATGTAATTTGTCCTCCAATCTTACCAAGCAACTCAAATAATAGATAGCTTGATTGGCATAATGGAGATACTAAGATAAATTTTAAAGGTTGCCAAGTTTTGCATTGAGTACTTGATGGGCCCAACACAAGCAGAGAAGGCGGTAAGAAAGCAGGTCATTCCTAGTGTATTCCTAGTGTTTTCAAACAAAGAGGCATAGTAATGACTCATGGGAATGGGATGCATATTTTTTATAGTAGTTCACCTAGGTATGTGTTCAACATGCACCACATGACCAAGAACTAGCTAGATTAAATTGCTACTATAAGAAATGCTCACATATTGTTTAATGCCAATTGAGTGAGGTTCAAAATTAGTGACTTGGATGTCAACTCCGACCTCCACCATTTTGTAACTAGGTCACTGGCTTAGTTCACTCCTAGAGTGTAGGGGTAAAAAACTATAAATGTAATGAATCGACCTATTTTGAGGGTCCAAAAATTGAAGATTGGAGGCCAAAGTTTAGAATTTATTTAGAGTATTTTCATTTAGAGCAATTTTAATTTTAATTATTGTTGAACTTTTTTAGTATCAGTGCTCGCTAGTACCTATTATTTCCTCAATTAATCAATGCAAGCTACTTCATGGATCACAGGTTTCATGATCTTTGTTGATTGCAATTTGGTATTTCTTTCATCTAATGTCTTCTTTCATTATGGATAGCATATTTGTTGTAAGTAAATGTGGGTTTCATGATATCTTAAGATGATAGTCGACTTTTTCTTTATGTGGGATCATAGACCTTGCACATAGATGGAAAGTTTTACTATTTTCTATTTTCTTTGTCATTGATAATATTTGATCACCGAAAACATTTTTTTCCAAGTTTAACATTCTTGCATGGTTATGTTTGTTTATTCTTGACAACCTATCTCTTTTGCATTTTTCTTCTGACTAGATCTATGTAAATCTCTTCTACAACCAATATACCATCTTGATTGAACAATTGACATAGGCCTTGAACTATCCCTGCATAGTTGTGACCAAATGAATAGGACCTTGGAGAATAGGGATTACATAATCTTTGTTCTTTTCAAGAGAATATTTGCTTTCTGAAGCTTGACTATTAGGTGAGTGTTGGTTCCCAAACCAATAGTTCCTAAATTCTAGAGAAGTAATCACTAACTCATAAACAGATCTAGGATTAGGTTTGGTCAATGAAAAAGACTCATCACAAAAGGCTATAATCTTATACTCTTTAGGCTCTGCAAGAGATAGGTGGGTACCCGTATTTGAATATTTTACATTATTTTAACTTTATATAAACAAATATTGCAGTATATAGAAAATGCTTTCAATGAAAATATAGCAAGGATAAGTATAATATACTACAAATTCTAGCTTGAACCTTAGTTCTTATCAGTTTTCTTGCATTGAAAGCTGGCTTTAATCTATTTTGCTCCTAATGCAAAAAAACTGAGAAATTAAATATAAAAGGTGAAATAAGAATTTTGAAATGATCCTGAAACCTAGAAAAGAATGACTAGTTCCTGCTCAAGGGAGATACAGAGTCAAATAATAGGTCTAAAGATAGACAATATTACAATATCAACATTACAATCCACTACTAAACATTCAATACTTTCTTAAAATATTCAGACTGAGAATTTATTCACAACTTCCTCACAATAATTCTCACACAAATGTTGTATTGTTAAAGACAAAATTTAATTCATTTACCTGAAATGAAACCTATCAAGCAATACACATTATCCATTAGAGAAGACAAATTAAACATGTCGTTAACATAACAACTCATACAACACCATACAAAAGATATGAGAAAGAAAAAGAATGTCCTCTTTATTGATTTTCAAAATAAAATTGATACATTTAAGATAGATTGCCATGCTAAATAAATCTATAAAAGACTAACTTTCATAATATTACTTCAAGGCTATTTATTACATACTAAGAAATATTTCAAAATCTTTCTTCTTGGCCCTGAATACCCTTTTATAACACAAGGGAGAAAAAAAAATCTCTGGCCAAGAAGACACACATGTCATTGTTTTATTGTCGAGACCAAATATACCTTGATTTGGCTCTCCTCCTACTCTGCATGCAATCAATCTTGAGACATCAATGCAATTATCCATGAAGATCACCACTAGGACTTGAGACCACAAATTTACCCTCTTGGGATTCTATGCTTATGCTGGATCAAACCACCTCTTGAGTGGTAAGACAATGGTTTTTTCATTTTTTATTTTCAAGTGATGATGTTTTTCTCTTTCATTTTGTCAAATGAAATTTTCTTCTCTTTCCATCTATTCTTTTTCTTATGATAGGTCATAGAGCTTGATGTAGGAGGGAAGGAAGAAAAGAAAATCTATAAGGACAAATCAGGGGTAGCTATCTCAAGCCACATAGAGATCAATCACATTTAGTTCATCCTCAACTACATCTTGACTATTCTATGAAATTAGATTACCACATTTAGTAATCCACCTACTCTGTGTCCTTCTCATCTTCTCGATTGGTGACTATAGTGTCACAAAATTGCAACCCTATTAATTTTAACCATATTTGAGGTCCTCACCTTGGTGACGGCATCTCCCTTCCCAACTAAGACCTCTTGCTGCACTTTCACCTTGAATCACTCCCTGTTTCAGCCTTGATTCTACCTTTAGACACTATCTAGGCTCCAACATAGGGCAAGACAGGGACGTGGTTCCCCTTTCCTCCCTCTTAGGGAGGCCGTAGAATGGATCCCTCTATCCCCTTTTTCTTAATTTTCTCTTTAGGGGTTTCAATCTCTCTTTGTTGGCCTTTGACAAATGAAAATTAATTCTCCTAGGCATGTACAAAAGGAAGTTAGTCTTCTCATTTTCATATACATACATAAGTGGGTGAAATAGATGGATGAGAGAATATACACAAAGAGGTGAAGTTCAAGCGAGGCTACCTCCATCATCATCATCAAGCATTCAAGCACTCAAGTCTTCTTCATTCATCCCTTGGAGAAACATTACAACATTCATTTGCAAGCATGTGAGTGTGTTAGGGTTTTTTCATGTTACATTCCATTTCATGAGACACTTGTAATTTCATTCAAGAAGGAAAGTAGTCATCATCAATCAATTGCAGATCTACAAGGTAAACATTTTCATTATTTACATTCAAGAATTTGCAATTACATTCTTTTAAGATTGATTCCTCAACCGGGGTTTGACTTAGGCAAACCCCTATCCACAACCCTTTTTCTCTTATTTTCTATGTGTAGGTCATAGGTGCATGACTGTATTTTCAAATTTGAACTCTATTTGCAGAGGCGATAAAACCCTTTTCGTTTCGTAGATTTTTCGGAGTACCGTGTGCACTTTCAACATGGTCTCAATGAATTTTCTCCAAATTTATAGGGTAGATCTATATCAGTTTGAATATCTCAAATCCAAATTTACAACACGATCCAGAACCGGTAGCTCCTCATTTCTCTCATTTTATCTGCCTTTCTCACATATTCAACAAGCCAACTTTCCCATTTACAAAAGAGTGCCATTGACACTTCAACCCTTGTAATCCACTTCGAATTCACATCGTTGTCTCCCTTGGATTTGGATTTAGTAGATGCAAGCCCCTCTTTTTAATGTAAAGTTCCCACAATCGAAAATCATCTTAGTGACTTGCTTTCTCTCTGGTAGGTGGGGAGTCACTAGGGTTCAATTTTCCACTTTTCATTTTGTTGAACCTGATGTCTTACACATTAATTCTGAATACACATTATTAGATTTGATTAAGTACAATTTTAATTTCAGAATTTCATTCCCATGTTTGATCTATTTGCAAACTTTAGAGGTTAATTGCATAAAAACCCTTAATTTTTTATTTTTGACAAAATTAAGCTTATTAAGTGTAAAATTTTAATTGCTCGTTTTAGATCTAATTTCTATTTCAAAATTGCAATTCAAATCTGCCTTTTTATTTTGAAAATTTTAGTGGTTATAAAGTAAAACCCTAATTTTTAAGATCCTTCTATTTTTGACCTTTGACTATTTATTTGACTGATCTATACAGTTCCAAATCAGCTAGTTTTTTGGATCTTGCAATAAAATCATAATATCAAACATCCCTGAAAATTTTGAAAAACGTTGGTCGAACCATGGGCACTTTCAACATGGTCCCTGACTTTTTTCTTGAAATTTTGGGAGATGAAATTGACTTTATTTTTCTTCTTAAAACTAGAAAATTGGCATACTTTATCAATTCTAACACCTACTAAAGTTGAAAACAAATTCAAATTTCACTGCTTTTATCTTTTGAATTAATTTTCATAAAAAAGTCCTAATTTTAGATATTTTTTCTAGCAAACTAACATTTTAATTAAGAGAATTTCAGTGGCAATTAATAAATTGGATTTACTTTCTCTTTCGCATATATTTAATACAATCATGTGTTGGATAAGAGTTTATTTCATTTAATGTTACTTCTCTTCATTCATAGCACTTGGTCATATTGTGTTGTTAGGATTTTCAAATTATCCCCTTTTCAATTAGATCTCAAAGCTTTCATGTATCATTTATGTTGCATCATGGTGATGTTATTGACGGAATGTATTTTCTATGTTGATCACCTAAAAGCTTTTATAGACCCTAAAAAAAGAGATCCTAACCCTTGTACTTCTCTTAGGGCGTCTTATGTTGATAAGATGAGATCTAATGCCTTAACCAATAATCTCTTTAAAAAGGAGAAAGCATTGGAAAGCGACAAGAACCCATCTTCTATACACATACCCTTGAGCAAGGGGGAAAAATCAAAACATTAACATTCTTACATCTTTAGATCCTCCTTATTCTCCTAAAAGCTATCTTCAACCTCAAAGTATATGTAAGGAGGATGATTTCATGCATTTTATTCATGATATTTCCCCTCACATAGAAATAACTAAAATGAGCTTCTAGATGATGAAGATGTTCATCCCCAATCTCCCCAAAAAGATAAGCTTGATAAAGGAAATGAGATTCTCATTTCAAATGATACTCTTTCTTCGTCTACAAATGATTTTCTTTCCCTTTACACATCATATTTTAAAGAAATTTGTGATCTTATTTCTCCATCTAGTCAATTGCAACATTCTTATAGTCGTGGCTTTCATATAATAACGAAACAAGGTTTAAAAGGGCAAGGAATTCAGAAATTTGAGCAAGCAATTTGTGTCCCTATAAACCCTCCTAGAGAAACTACTACAAAAGGCTTAGGAAATGATACTCCTCTCTCTACAAATGAATTTCCTAGGCTCCAAAACTTTAAAAATTATCTTCAAAGACAACAAATCAAAAGAGCCCACAAGAATTATTCTTCTCTAAAACATCCTTTTTGTTCATTTTATCAAACCCATGACCATAATGTTGAAGATTTCCCTAATTTTCAAAAATCTATTCAAGATGGTACAGATAGTCGCAAAATTAGAGTTGTGGCTAATAATCTTTCCTCTTCTAACAATATTTCATGTCAAGATGATATTTGTCATCTTGAAAGACTAGCTGCAAGAATTTATTGGAAATTGAAATATTACAGGAACATTTCTTTTCTTCCTCAAAAGAAAAATAAGAATCTTAAGAAAGTGAAAGGTATTGAATATTGCATTTTTCATGATTTATATTCACATTGTGGAGGCAAATGTTATGCATTTAAGAAATTTGTTCAAAAGCAATATGATCTTGCATGAATTTCTCTTACAATAGATCTACTTGTCTTCCTTGACATCAAAATAGTGCCTTAGCAAGTTTGTTTTCCCTTTATGTTTCTCCTCACCCTATCACATAAATACCCAGCTTAGTTGGGGGATTTTTATCATTCGTGGTGGTGTTGTTTCAAGTTTACATACTTTGGGGTGGCAACATGAAATTCATTTTCCTCTTTCTTTCTATATATTTATCTCTTTTTCGTGCATTATTCATTACTAGATCTCCTTTATTACATAGGGTTATTCTTATGCAAGCATATAAATTTCCTTTGGTTTTCCTCTTTGCTTGAGAGAATTTTATTTAATAAGTAGTGCACTTCTTCTCTTTCCTTCATTCTCTTAGAAAAAAAACCTCTTCTATGGTCTTGATTATTTGCAAGTAGGATATGCCCCTTAGCATGGAATGATCTCTTGAGAAGTACGTATCCCTTCCATGAGAGGATTTGTTCCATTAGGAAGGAATATTGCCTGACAATAATAACCATTAGAAGAAGTGTAATGTTTCTCCTTGTTCTTACCACTTCAGGGGCAAGGATTTTTCTCATTTCTCTTTCTCATTATTTCTTTTAGGGGCTACATTTTTAATATGTGATTATCATTTCTTACAATGGTATGCTTTTATGATTAATCCCCTTTGGAGAATATGTGATGCTTTTTCTCTCTTCCTTTCAAAGATAACCACTTCTTGAGAAATTTATTTTACATATACTAGTATCTTTCCTTCCATGCATTCATGAAAGTAAATTGTACATTTTCTCATGTTTAATCTATCTCTAGAAGATTGTGTAATTTTTTCTCATTGTCCCTACACTTGGGAGGAAATGATCCCTCTCTCTCCCTTTCTTTAGGGATCCACTTTTCTCTATTTTGTGAATGGTGTGAGTTATATTACTTGATCTCACTCCTTGTGTGAAATTGTTGATGGTTTGCTCAAGGGGTCTCTCTCATACAAGAGATGTAAGTCCTTGAGTACAACCTCTTTCCCACTCGGTAATGTACATCTATCATAAATTCACCCATCCCTCTTGAGGCTAAAATTTATTCATCCCTCATCAATAATCCCTTTCACCTAGGATTAGGAGCAAGGATAACATTCTTGTTCTCTCCTTTTCCTTGTTCTAGAATATGTTATATTTGTGTAAGACAAATCCCCTTGGAAGGAGATGTCTTTTGAAAAAATATCTCTTCTCCTCCAAGGATCCCCTTTTCACTTACAATAAGATATCTATTTTGAACTATCCTATCCTTTCTTGGGGCGTATTCCCTCTCTTGTTTGGATGTATGACATTTTTGCATAATGGATATCTTCTTTGTAATGAAGGAAGGCATCCTTGTTCTATTTTCCTTAAGATACCAACATCAACCTATGTTGATATCTTAAGGGGGGAGCACCTACACCACTCCTTTGTACTATATTTCTCTCGTATTATATAGTGGGACATTCTTGGAACCAGAGGGCAACCTCTTAGAGGAAGATGTCATCACTTTTTTCTTGTACAATAGGTCATTCTCAGAACCAAAGCACAAACTCTTAGAGTGAGATGATGCTGCTTTTTCCTGGTACAGTGAGTGATTCTCGAAACCAAAGCACAAACTCTTAGAGTGAGATGTCTTCAATTATTCTTTTCTGGTATAGTGCATCATTCTCAGAACCAAAGAAAAAAATCTTAGCGAGATATATCTTCACTTCTTGTTTTCTTGTATAGTGGGTCATTCTCGAAACTAAAGCATGGACTCTTAGAGCGAGATGACACCACTTTTCTCTTATGCAGGGTAATTATTCTTGGAACCTGAGCACAAACTCTTAGAGAGAGATTGCACACCTTTCTTGAGATTTGTACTATATATCCTATACAGGTTGCAGCGTACTCAAGCATAGACTCCTATGAGGCACTCAAAACCTCACTTGCACACATGCACTTGAGTTTGGGTGGAAAAATCAATGTTCTCACTCTCCCCCCTTACATGGATCACCCAGATAGACTCTTGGGCCTAGATTTCCATGTCCTTTTCTCCATGGATCACCTTGTTTTATGGGGGAGATGTCCATGTTTTCTCTCTTGTTCGTCTTTCTTCTCATGGATCACTAAAGTGTGTATTCATGTCTTCTCTCTCCTTCCTTTCATGAACCCATAGTTTTAATATTGATGGCTCATGGATGATGTTAGATTTTCTCTTTTATTTGATCTCTTGTATTTATGTGATGACATTTTTTCTTGTGTTTCAATTTGTTGTTGAGACATTTGAGTGTCGAGGTATCTTCAGCTAGTTGGTTTGTTGTTTTATATCTTGTTTTTATCATGTGTCTTTTGTGCTTTGTTTTGTTTTGTGTGTCTTGTTCCTTTTTATTTCATGTGTTCTTGCATATGTTTGAGTGAGTTAAGATCCTAAGATTCGGGTCTTGGTTCCTCAAGATTAGTGATGTCTTATACTCCTTGTGGTATTGCTCCACATCTCTCATCTTCATCTGTCCTTCTACTTTATCGATAGTATTGGTATAAGCCATACTCCTGCTAAAGTGGGGGCTAAATGTAGTGTCATAAAATTGCAATCCTAGAAATTTTAACCACATTTGAGGTACTCACCTTGGCGATGACATATTCCTTCCCAACTAAGCCCTCTCACTACACTTTCACCTTGAACCCCTCCATGTTTCAACCATTTTTCTGCCTTTAGACCTTGTCTGGGCCCCAAGATAGGGCAGGACAGGGATGTGGTGCCCCTATTCTCCCTTGGATAGGGATGTGCTGCACCTATCCTCCCTCTTAGGGAGGCTTTAAGATAGGTCCCACCAACCCCTTTTTCTTAATTTTCTCTTTGGGGGTTTCAATATCTATTTGTCAACCTTTAACAGCTAAAAATTAATTCTCTTAGGCATGTATAAAAGGGAGTTAGTCTTCTGATTTGCATATACATACATAAATGGGAAAAATAGATAGATGAGAGAATATAAACAAAGAGGAAAAGTTCAAGCTAGGCAACCTCCATCATCATCATCAAACATTCAATCACTCAAGTCTTCTTTATTCATTCTTTGGAGAAACATTACAACACTCATTTGCAAGCATGTGTATGTGTGTGTTAGGGTTTTGTCATGTTACATGCCATTTCATGCGACACTTGTGATTTCATTCAAGAAGAAAATTAATCACCATCAATCAATTGCATATCTACAAGGTATACATTTCCATTATTTGCATTCAAGAATTTGCAATTAGTTTCTTTCAAGGTTGATTCCTCCAATAGTGTTTGACTGAGGATAACCCCTATTCACAACCCTTCTTCTCTTCTTTTTTGTGTGTAGGTTGTAGGTGCATGACTGTATTTTCAGATTTGAACTCCATTTGCAAAGGTGGAAAAATCCTTTTTATTTTGTGGATTTTTCGAAGGACTATGTGCATTTTTAACATGGTGCTGACAAATTTTGTCCAAATTTACAAGGTAGATCAACATCAGTCTGAATATCTTAGATCCAAAATTACAGTATGATCCAAAACCGGTAGCTCCTCATTTCACTCATTTTATCTCTCTTTCCCGCATAATCAAGAAGTCAACTTTCCCATTTACAAAATAGTGCCATTCACACTTCAACCCTTGCAATCCACTTGGAATTGAAATCCTTGTCTACCTTGGATTTGGATCTAGTGGATTCAAGCCACTCTTTTTGATATAAAGTTCCCACAAGCGAAAATCATCCTAGTGACTTCCTTTCTCTCTCTTAGGTGGGAGTCACTAGGGTTCAATTTTCCACTTTACAGTGACCTTCTAACATGTTTGAGGCAATTAAATCCCACCAAATTATCTTCTTATTTCATGGAGCCACTCAATTGATCTCCCACCTGATCCTCATTTAATGTGAGCTCCCTCTTGGGTTTTATCAATATGATTCAATCTGATCTAGCCACAAAATCTATCTGCAATGTGTCGGTAGTGTCAATTCCTTTGAGACATGGAATCTAACCAGTCAACATATTCCATGTCTTAAAAATATGCCCCTCTATCCTCTAGTCAACCTCCATCAACCCTCCACATGGATACTTTGACCATTAGGCTCTACTCTGCAAATTATGTAACACACATGTTATGTGCCCCTATGATTCCATCCTTTCGCCTTCGACATCACTAGATAAGACTTTTGTCCATCACCTTAATCATTTTCTTATCTCACAATCATTTACTTATCCCCACAGGAATGTGTGAGATAAGGAAATCCTTTCATCTTTTCCCTATAGTCTTATCCTACACCATCTTTCACTACCTTAACTATCCTTAAGAGATATGGTTCTTATGTATCTACTTATCCTTTTTAATCCCACAACACCTAGGAGCATTTGTTTCACTGTCACAAGATAACAACCCATTGTCTTGACCTTATCAGCTTCCTTCCCCCTTACCCTGTAGCATACTTTCTAATCATGCTCAACCTCATAGGATAAGCCCTTTCTTCTTTTGCCTTTGTCTTTCCTTGTTTCATGTGCTCCCACTATGCTCATTTTTCCTCCACAGGATAATAGTGTCAAATCCCTATGCGTTAGATTCTTATCTCGCAGCCTTGTGAAACAAAGCCTTTACCCTTGCAGGATAAGCCTTTTAAGATTTTTATCTATTGGCCTCACCTTATCTTATCCCATGACCTTCATTTGCATCCTGCTTTCCCCTCATGAGACAAGCCTTTCCCTGGTATCCTTTGTGACTTTTGTTATCCCACGTGATTTTTCTAGTTAGCTTTTGAACCAATGAGATAAGACTTTCCTATTGTAGAAACTTCTTTAGTTATCCCATGAGATAAACTTTTGTCTTCAAATGTGTCACGAGATAGGCATTGTGAGTTTCTTCTTCTTACCTCCTTGTCTTCATATCTCGTAGCCTTTTCCATATCCCTGTGAAAAACCATGGGATAAGGAAAGCCCTCTATTAGCAAACCTACATCCCATCTATCATTATGTGAGCAAAGAAAGAGTACCAAACATGTTTGAAATAAGTTTAAAAGTCCATCGTAGATCTCCTCCCACGCTGGCAAATTGAACAATCCTCAGTAGTCATATTAACTTCAATCTCCATGTTGGCACATGAACCCACCTATGACAACTAAGAAAACTCCACGTCGGTCTTCCCTTTAACTCATCCCTATGGCCCAACAGTTAGCTCTGAGCTCAACCTGCATTGGACACATGGCATCATCTCGCGATGTCGCAATGGTTAACATCCCAACATCTTCTGATCACGAGATTAAGGGGACTGCTAGTTCAAAGGGATATTTTGCCTATCCACCCAAGCAACCACTTATCCTAGGCCACTAATGCTCAAGAATCTTTTGATAGACCTTAAAATATTATCATCCATTTTTAGCATGTGTAGAAAGGATGCACATTTATTTTCCTGAGCACTACCCATTTTCGCTACCCTTTGACATATTCAAATATTAAAACCCCTTTAATGCCTACCTTGGTCACCCATCTTATGACACATGTTAGCCCCGGACAAACTCTTAGATTGATAAACTCTCAACCAGCTTTATCCCACACTCTTTTATCAATAATATTATGTCTTTGATCTGCACATTTACTTTAGACATAATGCACCACTGAGGGGGGGGGAGAATTAGTGGTTCTTAATCTTTTTCCCTTTAACTAACTTATGAGTGTATACTGGTTATGATACCGGTTAGTGAGGAGACCAACTCAAAACAATCACACACAAAGAGAATTCTCATAACACCAGGATGTACGAGGAAAAACATCGGTGAGAAATGATGTTGGTGTCTACTGCTCCAATCCAGCCTCACAATGAAAATATTGTTACAAAGTTTAGGGTACCAACCTAAGGAGAACCAACCCCTGACTTTAGGGCACCAACCCAAAGGAGCTACAACCTCTACACCGAGCTACAACTCAATGTTCACCATGAAAACATCAAATACAAAGGTAGTAAACTAGTTACAAGTGAATCTTGTAATATTTCAATACAATATTCCATGTCAGTAAGGTATCTCCTCAGCCTTACCAGTTATCTACTCACTCTGACTGGATCTTAACCAACTCAGTTATTATCCTACTCAATCTTCTCTTCTTCCTCCCTGCTCTCTCTTCTCACCACTACTACATACCGATTCACCTTTCTCTCTGTCGATTATTACTTCCTTAAGCTCTTTGTTCCTTTGCACCGGTACTTTACTTAGCCAGTTCTATGCCAGCCTACTCTAGAGCTTCCTTCACATTTTCTTTTTCGATATGAACACTACCGGTTCTGCTCTTCTATCAGTTGAAAAATTCAACCTAGTTCTACCTCACCCTTACTCTCTTCTCATATACTCATTGATAACTTGGCTTTTTTTTTGTCACATGCAGAAGTAACACTTAATCACTTTGCAACAACACAATTTTATTTTATTCATCAACACCATAACAATCTCTTTGGCCTTCAAACTTATAGCCAAGCTTTTCTTCCAACACTCAATTCAAAATCTAGGAGGTTAGGGTTTCCTCACCATCCTAGATGAGAACCAAATCCAATTAGATCTTGCTTGATCTGATCTTCTTGACATCCATCTGCACGAGTCCGCCATCAAATCGCCTTCTAGAATACAACTTCCTTATTTAGCAACCTGCGAACAATCTGTCCACAAAATTCTTAGTCAATCACCATTAATGGCATGATGGGTTGCTTCAACTACTTCGATCTGCTTGATTAGTCTATTCTTGATGCTCTCTTGTCTGTTTATTCTTGAGTTGTGCACTTCTACAACTTCACCTCGAGTTTCACAGTCTCCTTTAAAGTTGACCAACTCTACACCTACCTTGTCGATGTACATTCCATCTTCATCTGATGCAGGTTCACCACGTTGACTCCATGTGGCATCCAAGTCAGCCATCTCTACCACCTTGACTATTCATGTCGGTCCACATAGAATCATTGACCAAACATTCTACCAGTTCCTCCTTTCTGTCAGTTCACCAACTTTGTCAATATCTCACATTCTACCAGTTCACTCATCATGTCAACACTTTGTTGGACTGTTGATTGAACACTTAAACCAGTCTTCAGATATGACTAACCTAAGAAAGAACATTCCCATCAAGTGGGAAGTCTTTTGTATCTGAACCTTTTCCATATTACTAATGAGCTTTCATACCGATCACCACTCCTGATAAGATCATGTCATCAACATTCAACACACTCCATATTTATCAAGTTAGAACCTTATCTTCCTTCTCTCTTCTTGGATGTTTCATCATCTGACATAACATGTCAACTATCACCAATGTAGATCCCGTTAAATATCTCTACCAGAGGGAAACATGCTTTCCTTCTTGTTAGTGAGACACATTGATGACACCAAGTCATCACACTCCAATTGTTCTGCATCAACCTCACTTCAATATTCCAGTATCCCATGTATATTCATGCAGACTCTCCATCATTCTTCTTCATCAACCTGATTCTACTCTCATCTAGTTTGTCAAGATGACAAACACACCATCACAACTTCTCATTCTTCCTTCACTATCCTGGTAGAACACCTTGCATGTCTGGTGTGTATTTATGATCTCATACTTTGGAGGCTTCCTCATCTTCCACTTGTACATCCGGTCTCTACATTCAATCACCTGCCTATCTCAGGGAATCATTTAGCTGGTACAAGTATGACTTTTACTGAGGGGAGAATGCATTATTCACATGACATATATCATCTTGCACATAGAGGGAACATATATTGTCAGCCTATCACTAATCCAGTGATAGCTTCTTCATCTGGTGGGAGTCCTATTAGTTATCCTTAGACTAGCACTCTGGTGGCCTGCTCATACTTCTACTTCTCCTTCAGTGTACCAAGTAGTATTCTGCCACTTCGGCATGACCAATGCTCATCATGTAATCTATCCACCTCTGTTGTATGCAACATCATATCAACGGCCTCCTGTTCACTAGCTGACATCAATGTCAGTGATACTGGTAACATCCTATACTAGTTGACATCAATTCCAACAATCTCCCCCTTTTGCATTGATGTCAACTCACGTAGTATCTAGTATACTATAGTAACTTTCTCCCCCTTTGACAACAATGGCAAAGGGCACTATTAGGATAATATTTCTCCTTGTATCTACTAAGCACTGACAGGAATATTTCTCCCCTTAATACCAGGTGCATCTCCCTCTTTGATGATTATGCACAACATCATCTCAAACAACAACACCTGAGATGGAAAGCTTAGGTACCAATCAACCCTATACAACAAGCATTGATCTCTCTCCTTCTTTTAACATCTACTTGATCTTCTTTTCTATTTAGTCTATCTGATATCAATCTAGGGATATATCTCTAAACTCCCCCTGAACCACAGATTTATGTTCTTCATTTCTGATCTACTAGATTTTAAAATGGTACTTACCTTAGTACCTATGACATCTATCATCATCGCCACAATGCCAACTACCAAGTCACATATCCAACCTATTGACCCATTAGGTTGTATACACATAGGATCATATATCAAACCACCATAAGTCATTAGGGTCCTTTTCAATTATCACAAATGGATGTAACCTCATCCATCTAGGCTACTAGAGTTACTGCAATGATCCCTCAATCATCGTTGACTTACATACCCTGGAACATTGAGCAACAACCATGCTGATAACATGCTACACATACTAGTCTCTTATTTCTTTTGAGACACTTTCCTCTTTACTTTTATCTCCTGGTTCCAAATATCTTTGTTATCATTCCTTTTGCCTATAGCAGTAAACCATCTTCCATGTGTAGTCAAGACAGCAACTACACACACACTGCCATTACATTTTCTTCCTCTTTCCAGTAGCATCTTGTTCATATCCTTGACCATATTCAACTAAGGGGTGAATGACCTAATCAATATGTGACTCCCCCTAAGTCTTGCATCTCCTTTCACCTATAGGAGAGAACACTTGTGCATTTAATGCATAATGTCGGTCCACGGTCCTATTTTCCTACTTCTTCCTCCATGTCTGCTCGGTCTCATTTTTCTTCCCCTTTTCAGTCTAGGGAGTAGGATTCTTCTTCTCTTGTTGATTGATCCTTGTACTTCTAGAATCTCCATTACAGCCAGAAGTAGTGCTATAGTAGGACACAACATCCATCCCAACCTCATGATTGGGGAACCTTCTAACAAACCGGTTGACTCTTCTTCTTCTGACCATGTCATTTTGGCTGGTTACTGGTTTCTTTGAATACCTTGCATGTGCAGGAACACTTTTCATGTTGTTCCATGCAGGTCTTTGTTGCTCATATGTCCTATAACTTCCTTTGAGTTGATTAGGATGGTTCGACCGGTTGCCATAGGAAGGTGAGTTCTTCTTCCTGCATCCATAGTTTCTATGGCCAAACCCATTGCAGTCATAGCATACGACATTTGCATTTCTAGGAGCAGTAAGTGGATTCTTGTTAGCATAATCAAGAATGGGCATAAGAATGTTTCTACATTCTGATATTTTATGCTCAAATGCATTTCTTCTCTTGCAATCTAACATGTTATTCCTAGGAGGAATACCCAGTCTATTCTTAGGCCTCATTTTACATTCATCATCCCTATGACCAAATCCTTTACATTTAAAGCAATAACCAAAGAAATGTGGCTTATTACTTACAAATTTGTTCTACCAGACATGAGGTGATTTTACCAGTTTGGCATTTTCATTTTTCCTTTTCGGAGAATGGATCCAGGGTTGTCCATTCTCTATAGATCTTTCATCTATTCTCTTCTTCTGCCATGCTTGTCTTTATTTGGTTGCAGCATCATTTTTCTGTCTTCTACAATAAAAGGTCTTCTCCTATTCATGCTACCAGTAATAGTACCTTCCATCATCTTCCCTTTTCCTTTCAAATCTGCATTGTTTCTCCATGCAACACCATTCTTTATCCTCAGGTTGAGCTCATGTTGACATTTCTCAAGTTCTTTCCCAAGGAACTCCATTTCAATAATTATCTGATGATGCTCTTTATCCTTTGTCTCTAGCTCAGCCTTTAGGTCTTTGAACCTGCATTCCTAGGTGTCTTTTTGTTGAGTCTTTAGCTCTGAGATATATTTCTCAGATTCATCAAGGCATCTAATGAAATAGTTTTTCTCAACAACAACAACATTCTTAAACAACTTGTATTCATTTCTCAGATTCTCCATTTCACTTCCCTTGGAGTCCAAGATTGATTTCAAATCATCAGTCAATCTTTTTGTCTCTTCTAGTTGAGTGGTCAATAAGCCAACCTTTTGGTTTGATATTTCAAGGCAAGTTCTCAATTGGTTGAAATCCTCATGAACTGATCTTTTGTAGTTTTTAAAAGAATTTCTAACATTTTGAAGCTCTTCTAGAGAACTTACTAGTTCACACTCAAGATCTACTTTTGCATCTTCTTCTTCTTCATCATCACTTCCAAATAGATCTTGCCGGCTAGATCTTTCCACCTTGTCTCCTTCCTCTTCAATGTCTCTATCAAAGACATCATACCAGTAGGACCTATCTGCATTATCCCCTTTTTATGTGTGGCTCTTAATGTCTATCTCATGGGCCATGAAAAGATGAGTCTCCTCGTCTTCATTATTGCAATTGCAACAGTTTGAGCTGCCCCTATCACTTATGCATGTGTCTGCTGCATAGTTCCTCTCACTCACACAAATTGAATTAGTAGTGTAGGGTTCATTTCCATACAGCTTCTTTAGTCTATCCCATAGGCACTTTGTTTTTTTGCATTTGTCAATGTGTAAGGAGATCTCACCGGTGAGCCCACTGAATATAGCCTTCATGGCTTCTTCATTACATAAACATCTTCTTCCTTCTTCAGTGTCCGTGGGAGGATATACTTTCCTAGGGAGACCATTTACAACTACCATCCAAGCATCATAACCTAGGGAAGACATGAATACTTCCATTCTACAACTTTGAATAGAATAGCTTGAATCATCAAACATTGGAGAAGAGACTGATACTAAACAAACCATTGTGTCCTTAGGCCAAAATCTACCCAAGCTAGAGAAAGCTCGTCTAGCTGGGAACTTACTCTCTGATACCAATTGTTAGACATAATGCACCACTGAGAGGGGTAGGGAATCAGTAGTTCTTAATCTTTTTCCCTTTAACTAACTTATGTGTGTACACTGACTATGGGATCTAACATAATGGAGACATGCCAATTATTAAGGAAACCAACTCAAAACAATCATACACAAAGAGACATCTCATAAAACTAGGATGTACGAAGAAAACCCAAGATGGGAAAAACTTCGGTGAGCAATGTTAGTGGAGTCTACTACTCCAATCCAGCCTCACAATGAAAACATTGTTACAAAGTTTAGGGCACCAACCCAAGGAGCACCAACCCCTAACTTTAGGGCACCAACCCAAGGAGCTACAACCCTTGACTTTAGGGCACCAACCCAAATGAGCTACAACCTCTGCAACGAGCTACAACGCAGTGTTCACCATGAAAAACATCAAATAGAAAGGTAGTAATCTAGTTACAAGTTAGTCTTGTAACATCTCAATACAATCTTGCCTGTCGGTAAGGTATCTCCTTAGCCTTACCAGTTCTCTTCTCACTTCTCACTGCTCTTCTCTTCTTACTCACTACTCTCTCTTCTCACCACTGTTGCTTACTTGTTCACCTTTCTCTTTGTCAATTCTTACTTCTTCAACTCTCTACTGCTCTCCACCAGTACTCTACTTAGCCAGTTCTATGCCTACCTACTCTGTAGCTTCCTTCACCTTTTCATTGCCGATATGAATACTAATGGTTCTACTCTTCTACTAGTTGAACACTTCAACCTTGTTCTCCCTCATTGTTACTCTCTTCTCATATACTCATTGAGAACTTGGCTTTTTTTCTCTCACATGTAGAAGTAACACTTAGTCACTTTGCAACAGCACAATCCTCTTTTATTCAGCAGCTCCATACCAATCTCTTTGGCCTTCAAACTTATAGATAGGTTTTCCTGCCAACACTCATTTCAAAATCTAGATGGTTAGGGTTTCCTCACCATCCTCAAGGCAAACCAAATTAAATAAGATCTTTCTTTATCTGATCTTCTTGAAATCCATCTGCACTAGTCCGCTATTGACTCGCCTTCTAGAATAAGCATTCCTTCTTTAGCAACCTGCAAACAATTTGTCTGCATACTTCTTGGTCAATCAACATTAATGGTATGATGGGTTTCTTAAACTACTTTGATCTTCTCGATCAGTCTATCATCGATCCTCTCTTGTTCATTTAATCTCGAGTTGCACACTTCTGTAACTTCAACTTGAGCTTCACAGTCTCCTTTAAAGTCGACCAACTCTACACCTACCCCGTCAGTGTACATTCCATCTTCATTCGATGTAGGTTTGCCATGTTGAATCCATGTGGCATCCAAGTCAACTAGCCTTGCCACCTTGACTATTCATGTCGGTCCACATAGGATCATCAACCAAACATTCTACCGGTTCCTCCTTTCTGTCGGTTTACCAACTTTGTCGGTATCTCACATTCTACTATTTTACTCATCATGTCTACACTCTACTTAACTATCGATGGAACACTTAAACTGTTCTTCAGACATGACTGACCTAATCAAGCACATTGCCATCAAGTGGGAAGTCTTCTATATCTGTACCTTGTCCATATTACTGGTCATTTTTCATACCAACCATGACTCCTAATAACATCATGTCATCAACATTCAATGAGCTCCATCCTTATCAGATGAGAACCTTATCTTCCTTGTCTCTTCTCAGATGTTTCACTGGTTGACATAACATGTCAGCTATCACCAATGTAGATTTTGGTAAATGTGTCTGTTAGAGGGCAACATGCTTTCCTTCTTGTCGGCAAGACACATTGATGACACCATGTCATCACACTCCAACTATTCTGCATCAACCTCTCTTCAGTATTCTAGTATCCCATGTATATTCCAGCAGACTCTCCATCATTCTTATTCATCAACCTGATTCTACTCTCATCTAGTTTTTCAAGATGACAAACACACCATCACAACTCCTCATTCTTTCTTCACTATCTTGGTAGTACACCTTGCATGTCCAATGTGTATTTTTTATCTCATACTCTAGACGCTTCCTCATATTCCACTTGTACAACTGGTCTCTACATTCAATCACCTGCCTATCTCAGGGTATCATTCAGCTAGTATAAGTATGACTTTTACTGAGGGGAGCATGCATTATTCACATGACTATCATCCTGCACACAAAGGGAACATACATTATCAACCTATCACTAAGCTTGTGATAACTTCTTCATCCGGTGGGAGTCTTGCTAGTTATTCTTAGACTAGCACTGTGGTGGCTTGCTCATACTTCTACTTCTCCTTCGGTGTACCAAGCAGTATTCGGCCACTTCAGCATGACCAGTGCTCATCTTGTAATCTCTCCACCTTGGTTGTATGCAACATCATATCAACAACTTCTTGTTCACTAGCTGACATCAATGTCAGTGATACTGGTAACATCCTATACCGGTTGACATCAATGGAAACACAATGCCAACAATCTATACACATGCTTTCCCACCAAGAAAGTATAAACTTTACATGCCTAGTGTTTTCTTCACTGATTCAATCCATATCATATCAAATCAAACACCATTTTTTGGATTGACAACCTACAATAAGTAAAACATCACCGCCATTTTTGATCTTTTCAATACACGTTCATTATATTTAGCAAACTAGATCCTATTCATCGGCCTTGATTTTGTCGATCATAATACCAAAAAATCTTTGTCTTTCGATCTTCTTCGAGCTGCAATCAATCTGTGATATTCACAGTCTTCATTTAATATTGACCTAATCAGCAACTACCTCATTGATGCACTATTTACCTACAACTGCATGTTCTCTACCTAGAGTCCACGTGTTATCTTTGTCATCATCCAACTCACTTTATCATGTTGGTTCAGGCTCGATCACCAACCAAACATACTATCAATATACACCAATCACTTAACCGTCATATCATGCACTTCTCTATCCTACTAGTTAGGCCATGTTATCCTGATCTGCACTTGCTAAACCATGAAACATACCCGAGGTAAGTTATTGTCAAAAATATTCATCATTTATTGGTGACAGTCCTCAACCATTTTTCCAAAGTGGCAAACACTTCACATCCTTTCATTTTCTTATCCGAGTCACACACTTTTCTCCTAGTGCTGTATTCACATCTTCATTATGTTATCTGATAGCCATCCAATTTGTTTTCCTATAGTTTTTTCTATCTTCCCTTCAACCTTGCATCAACCATTATGCTTTATCTCCATCTGGAGGGAGTCCTTCAATTGGTCTCTTTGCTTGTTTACCTATTGACATACTTACTGATTGACATCAACATGCCAACAATCTCCAGTACTCCAACTTGCATACCGGTTGACACCAATGACAACACAATGCCAACAAGGCCTTATTGAATCACTATTTTTTTATAATGGTTCTTGTGTTCTAGCTATAATTTCTTACTTAATCAATCAAAACCAAGAATTATTATGTTCATAATATTTTTATTACAAGTGTATATTATTTTTGCTCTAAATTAAAATTAATTCTTTTATAATATATTTATTTTATATGTATATTATTTAATAAAGATTATTATCTTAATATCATAAATAGATATAATTTATCTTTTTATAAATAAATTACTAATAAGGGCTAGTCCCCATATATTCTAGAAAAAAATATGATTACAAAAAGTATAGAACTGAAAGGGAAATAAAAGGTTTGTCCCAATATCTGAATCTAATTCTACCAAAAACTTAATTTGCATCTCCTACCACCTAGTTCAAGGCTTGATATCTTTACAGTCATTAATTTATATATTTAATAAACAATCTTTCTTACCTTCAAATATTGCTCTCTATTATAGCAAATATGTTGTTCTGATATATTCAAACTTACAATTAATTCTACTTGGAAAAAGACAAAAAACATCAAGACTCCTTTATCCCTAACCTTCTTCCTCTATGTCTCTCTTGTCCTTTTCTAGGGGGTTTTCTCTATCCACCTCAACTACATGAAACTATTGTCCTTTTCTAGGGGGTTTTCTCTATCCACTATGTTTGTCTAGTTTAGAAGGAAATTGAGACTCCTTATTGCTGCCTCTTTGTTATTTTGATAGTCACCTTCATCATCCATTAAAATTATTGTGAGTTTGAGCACTTATTAATCCTATAAATGTCAAATTCTTTGGGTAGAGAAACACAAATTATCAATATTTCTAAGAATGTCATCCATGCCTCCCAAATCGGATTCTTAAAGACTACTTTGCATAACTCTTTAGTCATGGGATTTCTCAAGCCTCTATCTAAAATTTTCTATGATATCTAAATCTATGGGATATCAATGATCTATCATTATAAAATTCAACCAAGTTGATCACATATAATACTAAATAATGACTATACCTCAAGATTGTGCTCAATCTCTTATCCGTTATTTTCCCTAAGAAATTCATCTTCCTTTTGGTCACCACTAATTGGATTGGGGTCTCCATTTTTTCTCTAAAGTGTGATCTCTTCATTTACAAAAACCTCTCTTGAAAACAAGAAAAACTTTTGGATATTTCCATGATCTCTACCATCTCTAATAAAATTTTACATCCACCATAAAAGCTCGTACATATTGGTGATAGAATTTATCCTTTCAAGCATCAAATATTGATATTAGATACAAACTTTAATCATGTTTTTTTATTCTCCTATAATTTAAGAATGTTTCCTTGGCAACTCATAACATGACTAGGTTGGTTGACTAATTTAGCAAGAAGTCTCTAAAGTTTATCCTCTACCACTATCTTTATTCTCCTAATTTACATTACTTTTATATCTACCCCAACTACTACTAACTAATCATTTGTCTTAAAATTTGTGTCTTCATATAAATGAGAAACTTCAACCATCCAATAATTTTCCTTCTAATTTACTTAATTTATAGCTATAATTAATACAAATCTTCAAAAACTTGTCCCATCAAAGTTGGTAAGATCAAATTTCCCTACTATGATATTATTCTAAAATGCACTATTTCAAAGGAATATTTATGTATTTAATGCAACATTCCATAGTTTAAGAAATGGTCAAAATTTGAAATTTGTATTTCCCCTCTACTCCAAGCACTGCATTAGCTACAATAGGCTCTCGATTCTTTGACGAATTCCAACTGCATTTTTGGCTACGGTGTTAGCCTCAATATTCCCTTCTCTATAAATATGACTAATTTTGATGTCATCAAATTTCTTAATTAATGCTTGATACGGTTATAATAATTTGGCCAAAATCTATTTAAGAGATCTATTTTTTTGTATAGCATTAATTATGATTTGAGAGACTCCTTTCAAATGAATCTTCTTCACTCCTAGTTTAAAGTCAATTTTTATCCCTAGCAATGCATCTCTAATTTCTACTATATTATTTGTTGTTTTTCCTAAAGGTTTAGATTCTATAGAAATAATTATCCCTTAAAAATCTCTAGCTATACATCCTAACCCTCCTTCACTTGGGTTACCTCTGGAAGCCCTATAAAAGTTAATTTTAATCCATCATACCTAGCAGAAACCATTTAACATTATTTCTATCTATTTTAGACTCCTTATTACTTCTTCCATCCTGAATTTTGGGGACTCTTAAGCCTTTAATTCTCTTTGTTATTTGATCATCACATTTTGTGAAATCTATTTTCCTAACAAAACAAATCCAATACTTGATCTTCAATTTTTTGAATGAATATTTCCTCTACCATTTATTTGTCCTAAATGATTCTATGATTCCTTTCTTTGCATACTTTCCAAACCATCATTTAAGGTATTATTCTCCAGAGACTAGCAAAAAATACTTTCTTCTCCAAAACATTCCATATTTTAAACCAATCTAATAGACTTCAAGAGTTAGGGCATTGCAAATCCAACTTTCCCAAAAAATGATCCCAACACCTCCTTGCATAGGAGCAATCTAAAAAATATGATCTTCATTTTTATTATTCATTTTACAGAGGATATGCCAATTTTCTCCAAGAACTGCCATTTTCTCCATATGGTCCTCAGTGAGAACCTTACCTTGAATAGCCAACCACACAAATACCCCATTTTTTGGAAGGATTTATTTTTTCCAGAAACATTTATATAGCCATTCAACTTTTACAATAGAAAATTCTTTAATTTTATATCCTAAATCAACTATATAAGAGGCAGTCTTAGAGCCATGCCATCTAATCCTATTTGGTTCATGAGAAGGCACCACACATCTCTTTTCTAATAGGTCTCTTAATAATTCTTTCTGATGACTTGCAGCTTCTAAATTATCCAAATATTTCCATTTCCAAGTCATGAGACCATTAGTTTTCCATAATACTTCACTTTTGATCCCCAAATCCTCAGAGTTTTCCTTTTTATTTCCTCCCTATTTGGGAGATTCTCCAAAATTATATGTTTATTCCACGAGTCATACTAGAAAGATGAACTCCAATTATCACCAATTTCCCATGTTACATGCCTTGAAATTATTTCTCTACATTCCAAGATATAGTTCCATATCATTGATCCCCTTGGAGGCACCCTTAATTTTTTTATACTAGTACGATCATCACTATCTAGGTTTTTCCTTCTTAATAATTTGACCCATTTATTCTCTCCATTGAAGGAAAACTACTAAGCTAACTTTGCTCCAATTGTTGACTTCATTAAAATTAATTGGCTTACCCCTGTTCCACCTTCTATCTTTGATTTTAATACCTTCTCCCATGCTATAAGAAGAAATGTTTTTTATCTTTAGCTCCATTCTAGAAATATCTTCACATAATTTTGTTCATTTTTGTCAACTACTTTTGGGATTTTCAAACTAGACATTGAGTAACCAGGCATCAATGATAAAATATATTTGACCATTAATAGTTTTTTTGCAGAGGATAGTCATATTCCTTTCCAAGAACCCATTTTGTCAACATACCTATTAATCAAATTCTCCTAGTAAAATTTTTTATTTATACCTTAAAAAAGTGGAGTTCCAAAACCTTTCTTGGAAGATTGGTCACCTTAAGATTTAAAGCTCTAGCTACATCTCTTTGAAGACTTGACTACGTATTCAAGGAAAAAGTCTTAGTTTTATTACAATTTATTTTTTTACCTAAGACATCATAATATCTATTCAAAATCTTCTTAACTGTCATGGCTTCTCTCCTATATGATTTACCAAAGAGGATGGTATCATCAACAAATTTTTGATGCGGTACTGAAATCATCCCAACTACTATTTTAATTCCAATCCAACAACCTTCATTTGTAATTTTTCTTATCACTCCTTAGACCTTATGTCATTATGATGAAAAGAAAGGGGGAAATTGGATTTCCTTACCTAATTCCTCTTTGCATGTTACAAAATCCTTGAGATGCTCCATTCATAGCACTGATAATTTTGGTGAAGATATACAACTATTGATCCATTCTATCCAGTCCTTACTAAAACCAAATCTCTATAAAACTTCTTTTAAGGAAGCCTCTATCTACCAAATCATAAGCCTTCATGATGTCTAATTTGAGAATCATACTAGCCTGTCTTGTGTTTCTTACTGAATGTAATGCTTCATGGACTATTATAATTTGCCTTCCGGAATTGATCTTCCCAAAATAAAGGCACTATATTCTTCCACTATATAGTTCTTAGGAATAATTTTAAACTATTTGCAATAATTTTAGAGATTATTTTATATGTTGTGTTAGATAAAAAAATTGGCATAATATCCCCCATTGAGTGGACAATCTTATTCTTTGGAATCAAATCTAGGAATGTGTGATTAATTTCCACAATAATTCTTCTCTTCTTCCTTGATTCTTCAACTACCTTGAAGATATCATCTCTTATTATTCCCCAAAAGTTTCAAAAAATCCCAGCTAGGAATCCATCAAGCCCTAGAGCCTTGTCTAGATTCCTTTGGAAGACTACTTTTTTGACTTCTTCTTTTGTTACCTTCTTAAACAACTCTTTATTTTGTTCATTAGAAATAATTCTTGGTATTGTTCCTAGGAATTCCTATCCTACTTCCTTGTTCAAAGGCACTTCTTTGTTTAGAATTCCTTCAAAGAATCTAACTACCTCCACATTTACTTCCTCCAGGGTTTGATTTTTTTATTCATTCTCTCTTGAGATGTATGGATATCTACCATAGGGGCTTCACTTAGTGAACCTAGGTTATATCATGTGCATTCATAACATACTAAATAATTCCCCTATTTTCAAAAAATATTTCCCAAATTTTTTTTGTCACCCCTTTCCAATACACAACCTGGATTAAAAGCCCCCTATTTTCACCAAATATTGTATTATTTCATAGCCCAAATTAAACCTCCTCCTTTTTGACAAATAGGCAATATATTGTACCTACATTTTTTGGATTTTAATCGCTCCAATATTAATGCATGTGATATAATATTGTCTAGCTAGTGAAGCTCCCGTGATATCTAATTTTTCCTTTGTTTGCAATTAAAATTTAATGAAACAATTTTTTGTTTCTATCTCCTTCTTGGAGCTAGATCTCCCTAGAATTCCTTCTCTAGAAATTTTCTTCTTTTGGCATCATTTCATATAAATCTACCTTTACTAACTTTTTATTTTCATATTCCCATTCCTTTTCCTATAATTCTTTCATTCAAATTTGATAATTCTTTTTCTATTCTAATTTTTTCTTTGAGGATATTCTTGAATTCATCTTTGTTCCACTCTTTAGGTTTCTCCTTAATATACTTTAGCTTCATATTTAATTGATAAATATATGTTTGATCTCCCTATTCTACCTCATCCCACCATCTAGCAATTGGAACCTCCGAGTTTGGGTCTCTTAGCCATATATTTTTAAATTTGAAAGGAATACCCACTATTTGATTGTTTTGAATTGATAAGAGTTGAATAGGATAATGATCTAATCTAGTGAAAGGGATTACCAACTATGATATTTTGCCAAGATCAAGGGCACAATGAAAAGCACACAAAAGAGAGATAATAGTTTGACAAGAACAAACTGTATTCTCATCAATATGCAAAAGTTATCAACTAGATTAACCAATACAATGAATATAAGCATACTTATATAAGAAAGCCCAAATGGATATGTTAGAACACAATCATGACATGTGGCTCAATGAGAAACAAGGGTAGGTAAAAAATAGTAGGGGTAGGTAGGAGAAATAATATAATATTCCACAAGAGGTGGATCACCCACTGAATATGGAATGCAATAGCAAGATAAGACCATAAAAGGTGGAATTTCACCTACAAGAAACATTCCTATGTGCACACTTCCCTAAGTGTCTCATATCCCCACTATGATGAGATGAATTATCCTAATTTAACTTAAGCAAAGTGTAAATATATCATATAAGAATAAATAATTACACCAATACCCCCCATTAAGTGAAACTTAGGGGAATGAAGACTCAAGTCAGCAATGCAATATGGGTCCCGGCTACTAGGCCATGATAGGTACCCATGTACAATATGAAAATGCAGTAAAACCTATGCAATTTTTTCTCTCACAAATAGAGAAAGGGAGATAAATGTACAAAGAGACTCTCAAAGAAGAAGGACAAAACCTCAAAGAGGAAAAAGGCCCCCCCCATAAGAGAGGAAGGAGAAGTCAGCTGATCCCCCTTGATAAAACATCTGACACCCCCAAGAGAGCTCGCAACTACTGGAACTTACTCTCAGTGAAGAGTTTGGTAAATATGTCTACAACCTACTCTGTTGTAAGACAATACTGCAAATCAATGACCCGCTCCTAAATCATCTCTCGAATGTAGTGCATATGAATCTCAATGTGTTTGGTCTGCTGATGCTGAACTAGGTTCTTTGAGATTGTGATAGCACTCTGATTGTCATAATGCAAAACTGTTGGCCATGGAGTGGAGAACCCAAACTCTATGAGAATATGTTGAAGCCAAATAGTCTCAGTTGATGCGTTAAAAGCCCCTCGATACTCATCCTTAGTCAAAGAGAGAAATAGCATGTTGCTTCTTTCTCTACCAACAAATGGGGCCTGAACCAAGGTGGAAGCTGCAACCAAAAGTAGACTTATGATGATCAAGATCGCCAACCCAATCAGATTCTCTTTATCCAACCAAGAGAAGTCTTGTGCCTATTGCATAGCGAATCCCATAATGATGTGTACCCTAGATGTAGTGTAGGATGCATTTTGTGGCTTTCCACTAAAGATCATGTGGTTCTAGCATGAAGTTGGAAACCATTCCAACCTCAAATGAGATGTCAAGTCATGTGTGAGTCAAGCAGATGAGACTACCCACAAGTTGATGATACAATGTGGCCTCAACTAGTGGAGAAGAGAACTTAGCCTCAATCTTGAATCTTGAAATAAATAGAGTCGATGCAGGCTTACAATCAGCCATATGAAAGTGTGCAAGTAGATCAAGAGCATACTTGGGTTGTGAAAGTGTAATTCTAAAAGGTGACTGTGAAATCTCTATCTCGAGAAAGTGGTACAAAATACCCAAATCAATCATAAAAAATTTGTCATGCAAAGGAGATTTGACACTACTAATGATGGATGAGGTGCTCCCTATAATGATCAAATCATAAACATAGAGCACAAGTATCAAGTGTGAATCATATTGTTAAAAAATGTAGACATTTAGATCTGAATGACACCTAGTAAACCCTGCTGAGAGAAGGAAGGAATCCATCTTCACGTACCAAGCCCTAGGGGCTTTCTTAAGGCCATAGAGAGATTTCCTTAGTCAGAAAAACAATGAATAATCCTGGATGAAACCCTGTGGCTACTCTGTTAGGATTCCCACAGATACTGAGAGGGGGGGTGAATTAGTATCTAACCAGTTAATAGATTTTCTTGACCTAAAACATGTAGAGCATATTAATATTGTGTACCGGTAAGCAGAAAGTAATGCAATAAATAGAGATAAAAACAACCACATGAAAAACACACCATAACACAAGGATTTAATGAGGAAACCTGGTGTGGGAAAAACCTCAGTGGGATTTGTGACCCACAGTATTCACTTACTAGCCAATAAGAGAATATTACTACTACAAGAGGGGCCTACAAATGCAGGAAGTCCAACTGCCTAGAGCTCACTGCTCAAATACAAAAATAGGCAGTCTCACTGACTTACAAAAATGGATTATACAAATCCAGTGTCTTGTACTACTTCAAAATAGCATCTATAATGCCAGATCAAATACCAGTTTCTTCTCTGCTTCTTACATAAACCCTTAACCTATAATTCGCATAATAGGTCTACCTTATTCTCCCTAAATATATTCCTCTATCTTACTTACAAATGTTCTATAATGATCTCTCTTATATAAGAGTCATTTTACAACTTTCCAAGTCATCTTACAATGATTTTTACAAATAATAAACAAAATATATTACAACAAAAATCATGTCGGCCTTTGTGCCGGTATGCTTCCTTTCACTGCCGGTGCCGGTGATGTGAGTGTTGATGTAGAGTCTGATCTTGCCGGTGTCATAGGATTGTAAGGTTGCCATCAATGACAAAACCTTCAATTACCTATAATGTCTCATTGGAGTGTGCATATTCCAAACATCTCCCCCTTTGGCATTGATGGCAACACTCATGAGAAAATTCTAAAACTTGTAATCCAAAAATGTGTACCAAAAAATATTGCCAAAAATATGTGAGCTCCCCCTGAGAAGATAAAGTCTTTTGTTTTTTATTTTCTCATACTACTACTCCCCCTTTGGCATCAATGACAAAGGTTGTCAAGGTGTCAATAGAGTTGTAGTTCTATGTCTCAACCTTGTAGCTGGGTGGTTACAATTTGAAAGAGATCTACCAAAACCAAATTTAATGCTTGTTGTGCATATGCCAACATACTCCATATATATCTCCAAGATCCCCATGAAGAAAGGCACTCTTCACATCCAACTGATGGACAACCCAAACATGAGTTGTGACAATAGCAAGTGTCAAGTGAATGGAGTTCATCTTGGCTACATGTGCAAATGTCTCAGTATAGTCAACACTTGGAACTTGTGAGAAACCTTTCGCAACAAGTTGAGCCTTATAATTATCCACACTACCATCCACTACAAATTTGGTCTGATAGATCTTCTTACATTGAACCATCTTTCTCCCCTTAGGGAGAGGGACTAACTCCCAAGTGTTGTTCCTCATATAGGAACTATACTCTTCCTCCATAGCTTGGTCCCACTCAGGAACCCCTGATGCTTCCTCAAATGTCTCTGGATTGGAAGCGGTAGAAATGTATGCATGTGGAAGGTCTTGATGTTGTGATCGAGTCTTTCATTTATATGAAGGATCCCCAAAAAGAGATTCCACTAACTCAAGTGTCTATCGAGCCCAATTAGGTCTAGGTGGAGGACAAGGCTCCTCAACTACAAGTGGACCCTATGGAGGTATAACCCTATGACTTAGAGTTGAAGGAGGCTCACATCTGAATAACTCTCATCACTCTCCATAATGGAGGAAGGTCGAGGAGGAAGTGAGGCTAAGATAGGAGAGATTTCCTCAAAATGACCACTCCTCTCAATAAAAACCTCATGTGTGTCTTGATCCATCAATCAATATGCCTTAACACCCTTGGGATATCCAACAAAAATACAAGGTTGACTCTGAGGTTTCAATGCCTTGAGTTTCTATAGAGGAATGCGAGCCCATGCTGGACACCCAAAGACTCTAAAATGTCTCACAATTGGTTTCCTACCAGCCCAAGCCTCAAAAGGAGTAATACCCATCAAAGCTTTGTGAGGAACCCAATTTTGGATGTGTGTATCACAACTGATAGCGTCTTTGGAAAAGGCAGGATCAAGAGAACGTGCATGTATCATACGACTAGCCATTTCCTTTAGACTTCTATTCTTGCGTTCTACAACTCCATTCTACTATGGAGTGTAGGCAACTAAATGTTGAAGATCAATCCCCTCAAATGTACAAAAATCCTCAAGCCTTTTGTTCACATATTCCCTTTCATTATCTATGTGAAGAACTTGACCTCTTTCCCTGATTGCTTCTCCACATGAGCCTTTAATTCTAGAAATATTTGAAACACTTTACTCTTATGAACAAGAAAACAGACCCAAGTGAAGTGACAATAGTCATCAATGAAGGTGAGGACATAGCAAGCCCTACTAAATGAAGGTGATGGAAATGGACCTACTACATCATTGTTAACAAGTTGAAGAACTTCCAAAGCTCTCCAAGCTTTCCCCTTATCAAACTTCTCCTTGGGATGCTTGGCCATGGAACATCATGAACATACACCCTCTGAAAAACTAATTCGAGGTAGACCCATGACCATGTCTTTAGTGCTAAGCTACTAGAGATAGCGGTAGTTGAGGTGACCAAACCGCTCATGCCATAGCTTACTTTCTGAATTTGAATGAGTAAGCAAGGCCCTAGAAAGAGAACTTGGCATAAAGTGGGAGAATGAATAAATCCTTGAGTTGTCATTGACTTGTCCCACTCCTACCAAGGCATCATTATGAAGTTCTTTTACCACAACTAAATTAGGTGTAAACTCAACCTTTTTCCCATTCCCATAGTGAGTGATTTGGTAGATAGAGAGAATATTGGTAGACAATTTAGGAACATAAATAACATTCTCAAATTTTTCATCATCCATGGAAACCAAACCTTTCCCTTCAACCTCAACTTGTGTATCATCACCTATGTAAATGTGAGGTACCTTTGATGGCTCCAATGATGAAAACTACTCCTTTGTATAACACATGTGATAAGAGGTACCTGAGTCAAGTATCCACTGTTATGAAGAACCTATTTTAGCCAAAAATTCTTGCCCTTTTCCCTTAGACCATGAGGAAGTGGAAGGATATGATTCCATCTTGTTGTAGGCGAATGGCAAATTGATGTTCTTCTTCTTCAGGAGATGTGTCAATCCATCAACTTGCTTGGTGTGGCATCGATGCTCATCATGACCATACTTCTTGCAATAAGCACAAGTTGTTTTTTCATTCTTAGGTGGATTCCCCTTCTTGGAAGAGGATGAAAAATTTCCTTGTGATGGAGAAGATGATTTTCCTTTTTCCTATTGTGGCTTTGACTTAGATTTCTTCTTCTTCTTGTTAGAATGTTTTCCTTGACACCCTTGACTCCCTTGATTAGCCACCAAAGCCTTGGACTTTGAAGACTTGAGAATCCACATGTTCAACAACTTAGATTTTTCCAAGGTTGACATTTCTATGGAAGCATCAAATGTAGGAAGAGTGTAGGAACTCCCCACTATCAAGCGATGGATTTGGAAGCTAAAAACAAATGTTGCTTATTTAGGTGAAAGCTTTTCCAACAAGTTGAATATCAATTGAGCATCCTTTTTGTCAATTCCATAATGCTTAAGCTTTTCTCTTAGCTCATTTGATTAGGTGATACAATCTTGGATTGTATCAAAACTCTTGGGATCCAAGTTGGTGAGCTCATTGTCAATCTTATAGCCTTTGATTTCATCAACTTGACCATACAATTTCTGAAAGATATCCCAAACCTGTCTGATTGTAGAACACTTCTCAATGTGAAAAATAAGGTCATCTGATACATACTTATGCAAATTTCCAAGAGCCATGCAATTTTTAGTGATCCATTTTAATTGAGCATTAGGATCAGCCTTAGGATCTTTTGGTGCCGCTATTGTTTCATCTATGTAATGAGTGAGTCCTTTTTCTGTTAGTTTGCTCCATGCTTTTATTTTCCAAGATGCATAGTTATGTGGATTTAAAGGTGGAAATTTATGAGAACTCATGAAAATATAAAATAAAAGAGTGCAAGGAAAGAGAGGCACAATCACACAAGATACGCTCCTGAATTCACTCAATCAAAGAAGCCCCCCAAAAACATGATGATTTGACACTTTATACTTACTACACATACAATAAGCCAATTGCAAAAAATGGCAATGTTGTTTTCTAATTTCAACTTTACAACTGCCTCAAAGAATCCAAAGGAGAGTCAAACTGATAATGCAAGAGATCCAAACTAAGATCCAAGCAAATTATAAGTACCAAGTAGGACAAAAAAGACCAATTTATGAAAGTACAATATCCACTCAAAATATCTACAAACTAATGAAAAATTATGAAAGAAGATGAAAAAATATGCACTTAAAAAGAAACCGACACCTAAAAAGGAGGTCGTATGAGTCCGAACCAAGCCTTTGAAGTTGCAAAATTGAGGATTGGATGGGTACTGCTAAGAGAATCTGAAAATTCTAAAAACTCTTTTTACCAAAATTGGAAAATAACCACACCACCGTGGAGAGTGTGAAAAATTATCCAAAATAAAACAAAATTGCACCCAAAAAGGAGCAAAATTGAGCAAGTTATGGGCCTCCAAAGTTGAACAAAAAAATCAATCTACTCAATGGAGAGGGGTCTAAAATTTTCAAAAAAGTGCTAACGTAGGTTGACATCAGCAATTCACTATGTTAAATTTGGCGGTCGTATGACTATTAAAATGATCATCGTACCCTTCTCTCTAGTTTTACGAACTGATAACGTGACAACTGTTTGGGCAAGACTGTACTGTACGGTGATGATGACATGTCACAGAGTGTCTTTCCTAGGGGCCAGTGACCACCTGCCACTTGGTGGATGTGGGTCACACTGGAGGGAGGTTAAAAGAATGCGTCACCTTGGAGGGAGGTCGTTGATGGATGGTTGGCAGGAGCTGGGTCTGGTAGTGGTTGTCGGGGCGGGAGGTTGCCACTGGCCTTTGTCGGCAATGATGGTCAAGGCTGGCAACAGTGGCCTGGGCCAGCAAGGATGGCTAGGGTCGACGGATGGTGACATGGGCTCACGGTAGTTGCAGGAATAGTTGCAGTCGATGGAGTGGGATGTTGTCTGCGGCTGAGACCGAGGAATGTGCCAATGGGAGGATGGAAGCGGTGGGTTGTATGACCCTGTGTGTTGTACATGGTATGGCCCCTGCAAAATAATGAATGTTGCAGTATGAGATCGGGGGGTGGTGGGTGGAGGTACCCCCCTAAAACATATATTTTTTGAAAAGAAAAAGTTTTCAATCTTCGATTAAAAAATAATTCTACTAAATTAAATATATATTTTTTGCAAAAGATAAAAATATATTTAAAAATAAAAAATAAAAAAATTCATATGATTTACCCAAATAGGCAAAAACTTTCCTCCAAGTCCACAAAATCAACTTCCTCCAAAATAGGTCAATTTTAAACTTGATTTTTATCGAAACGGCCTCCTGAACGTAATGGGGAGGTCGAAAACGCTCTAGGATGCCTCCAAAATGCATAGTACTTCATATATGTAATTAGAAGCCTTCTAAGATGTCTCCCAAAACCAATGAATGAAGCCCCCATGGCTGTAATACCATGTGACATTTTGCCAAGATCAAGGGCACAATGAAAAGCACACAAAAGAGAGACAATATTTTGACAAGAACAAACTGTATTCTCATCAATATGCAAAAGTGATCAACTGGATTAACCAATACAATGAATATGAGCCTTCTTATATAAGAAAGGCCAAATGGATATGTAAGCACACAATCATGACATGTGGCTCAATGAGAAAGAAGGGTAGGTAAGAAAAAGTAGGGATAGGTAGGGGAAATAATATAATATTCCATAAGAGATGGATCACCCATCAAATGTGGAATGTAACAACAAGATAAGACCACAAAAGGTGGAATTTCTCCTACAAGAAACATCCCTATGTGCACACTTCCCTAAGTGTCTCATATCCAAACTACGATAAGATGCATTATCCTAAGGTAACTTAAGTAAAGTGTAATTATATCCTATAAGAATAAATAACTACACCAACATAAACACTTCATAAAACTGTAATTGACTATCCCAATTGCCTGAACTTAAGGATTTGTCTAATCTTTCTACATTATTGGTGAAACCTTTTCTACAATTTTTCCATTTAAATGTCCCATTCAATTCCTATAAATCCTTGAGATTGCTAATGTCAATGAAGTTTTGGAATTTAGATTGAACCACAAAGATTTTCCTACTTCCCAATTTTTCTTGATTATTTCAAGTTGCATTAAAATATCCTACTACCAGACCTTTTCCACCTCCAAACCCTTCTATTTTATCTATTAAAATTGACCGAATTTCCCTTGTATGCATCATTTGGGTTGCACCATAAACATTTATGATATAAGAATTATCATTTGTCTATAACATCCTACATATAAATATAATCGACCATTAAATATCTTCCATCACATTTCCATCCACCTTTAAAATATTCCATAGCACACCTAGACCTCCTGATGCTCCTTTAGATCCAGCAAGATGTCCTCTCCATTGTTTCCAATTGATAAGTCTCATTTCACTTTCCACCTTTTTTAATTTGGTGTCTTGCAATAAACATATCTTTTCTTTTGATTGATCAATTTTGTGCTTAGTAAAACACCATTTGTCAAGAGCAATGATGCCCCTAAAATTCCACATGATGATCTATATTGTGACTAGGGAAGGTTAAGGCTCTTCCCAAAGCTTGATGTTTTTCCTTTTTCCTATCTATCCTACTAAGGATTCTAGATACACCTTTGATTTGTTTGAATCTTTCCTCCACATATTTTTCTATATGATTCTAGGGCCCTTGATCCTTGATATGATCTATCCCAACATTTTTTCTTCTATTCTTATTGCTTCATCTAACTCCAATTTTTTCAAAATCCCCCTCTCTATCTTCCGCTCTTATGTCTTCCAAGTCCTTAAATTTATCCTTACTATGACTTCCTACTTGCAATTTGTTTTTGTTTTCTTTCCTACAACCTTCTTCTCTCTCCTAATGAAGGTTTCAGTCCACTCCTCCACTCAAATTTACCCAATGTCATTGTTCATCTAGGGTATTCACACCATCTTTCTCTACTACATCTATAATATTTCCTTTTTTTCTTCCCAAATACTTAGTCTCTTTAAGAGTAAGGCTTTCTTCTTTACAACTATCACTCTCCTTCACTAATGATATTGTTATGCTTCTCTCATTTTATTTTCTTACTTCCACCAAATGATGCCAACTAGTCTAACTAAGCTCCTATGTATCCTTAAAGAGGACCATTAACTATATTTCTCTTTCTCTAATTTGATTGTTGGGTATAGTTGATTCCTTGCTTCTCTAATCCTCTCAATTTGATTCGAAAAAACAATTACTAATATAGATGAGATCTACTTTCTTTTCTTTGAAGGGATCTATGCACTTTTTGTTCCATTTTGTGATGTTTCTTCCTACTCTATCTAATTTGTTCCACGAAACTCATACTTAGAACTGAAAGGTTAATACGTTCTTGAATAGTTTTAGCTAATCCATTTAATTTATTATAATAACACTCATCTATCTCTAGGTTTTTTGAAGAACCCATTTTTAGTTTTTCTCTTACTAAATATCACTCAAGGAGATTATTAATTAGAAGCCTCACTTTCTACTTCCATCTATCTCCCTCTGAAACAATCTATAACTCTTTGTAAATCCCTATGTCTATATAAATTTCTACACATATGTGGGCCACATCCCCTATTATACCATTCAAAAACTCCTTATCCACCTCTATTAAATTGCGTATGGAACCCCCTATTTTGATAATTACCTCTCTACTCATGAACCTTGTTCGTAAGCCAACCAAACTCACCCATTTGATTGTTTTATTAATCTAGAAGTTCATTGGGTCAAAATTTAGACTCCACTTAATCTCACTAAAATTATTGTGTTTAAAAAAATAAGGGCTTCCATATAGGATTTCATGCTTTAGATTCATATTCATACATTCTAAAAAAACCACATCATTCTGAAGGGGTCATATGCTTACCTTTTCTAGGTATGTCTTTCTCTACCACTCTATTATCTCTTGAGTGCTTTCTCCTTCTGCTTCCCATTTAGAAAATAGAGTGCATTCCTTCACTTTGCATATTGCAAAGGTCACGAGATCTGAAGACATGACAAATAGCTTACTTCTTGGGTTTTTCTTTCTCGATATACCCACCTTTTTCTTTTTCATGATTCCTTTCTCTTTCATTCCAAGAGATACCTTCCCTCCCTTCCCATTAATTGTGTCTCTAATGGGATGTCCCCACTAAGATTTTTCATTGAAATATTTTCTTCCTACCCATTTTATTCTAGGGTTTCCTGAAAATTTACCTTGGAAACTCCTCCCCTTTTGAGGATAGGGATCCCAAAAATTTGAGTAGATCTACAAACTCTATTTTCTCAATCTTGTGTTTCTACCAATAGGTATTTTGTTTGTTAATGTATTTACACAAAGCATCATCTCATTTCTTTCATTACTTTAAAATGGGTCAGACATTCCTCCAATTTTCTCTACCCTTTCTTTCTTCATTTCTTCCCCAATCTTCCTATAAAAACCTTGGATATGAATCAATCTTGATCTATGATTTCAGCATCGTCTTCCCCACCTATCTTTCTCTTTCTTCCAAAAATACCACAATTTAGAAATTCATTTCCTTCCCTGCTACATTCCCACGTGAAATGTCCCCAATGCAATCTTTAGCGAAAAGGAACCTTCCTCCTTTTTTGTTCACCATTATTTTTCTGGTGATAAACAATATTGCACAGAATTGAGAAAGCTAGACATGAACTACCCAATTCCTTTTATATAATCACAAGTACCCAGTTCGTTTAATTGCTTCATATCCATGATCTAGTATGCTCTATGTTAGCACATATTTTTGCAAAAATATTTTATGCTATATGGAGGACTTTTTCTTTTATCATATGAGCATTTATTGTTGGTTTGTATGTTCAAGAGCTTTATTAGCACAGGTAAAATTCTCTAAAAGGATTAGCTATTTTAGGAGTGTTGGTAAACATATTTGTCTTTTCTTATCTATTTAATTTAAAGCACTGCGAATCATAGAAGAGCAGACAAACTTTTCACCAAACAGTTGGAAAATCATCTAATTGATTAACCTCTGAATTTAGGTACAACTTTCTCTAGTAAATATTCATTTGGCTCTAAATTACATATAATCAATAGAATGTTTTTCATGAGAAAGCACTTAAAGGCAATTGCATAATATTAAATCTGTTGGGCCCATATACAATTTTCATTCTATATGTGTCCATGTATGAAGTTATGTTTATCTAGTTCATTGTCTGGTTCATCGGTCAAGATTTTGCTTAAATTTTTGCTCTTGTCATTTGGTCCTTGTTAGGTTTCACTACATTGAACTTGAACCTTGAACTTGAACTTGAACCTTTTTGGTTCAAGGTTCAAAGTTCAACGGGTGTTCTTTTTTGAGCGTCTCTTCTCCCGTACAATTTTAAGCTTTGCTAGTTCTTGTTGGCATTTTGCATTCTTTGAACTTTGAACTTGAACCTTTTTGGTTCAAGTTCAACATCCGTCATGTTAATATCTTTTTGTGATGATTGCACAAGGCTCTGAGTTTTATGTATTGGTTCCTTAGGAGGCATGTGACTTGCCACGTGGTGATGGCATGGAATTTCAGAGCATGATAGATGGCCGCCGAGGGAAGGAATATTCCTTTTTATAATAATTTGAAATCTGCCATTTATGGCAAGTATGTGTGAAGATCTGTTGTGTTAGAAGAGAAGCAACTTAATGGATAAGGCATACCTTAGTGTAATCATTTCAAAGTAACTTCACATGAACAATGAGTAATGAAGGTAGCTTTAGTAATGATGGGTAAGATTTTCTCTGCTTGAAAAACTGAGTTGTTGCCTCATCAGAATTATTATTTTTGTGAGAATATTTTGAGAAGGAGTTTTCAGAGCGGGAAAATTAGGTAGCGATAGAGGTTTACAAAGAGCAGAGGAAGGTATGTTCGACAATTTTCTAAATTGCTGCAGTTTGTTTTAAAAGATCTAGGTGTTCTTTAGCTACTTTTTTTCGTTTTCAATTTCCTTCTTTGCCTAGGATTGATTTGGGAAAAACCATGATCCAAAATATGAGGCCCGTTTTACCCAAATTGATGAGTTCGTCTCCCTTTGTAAGCTCTTTACCAGAGTTGGGTGACACAGCCTTGGTTCAGTTAGATTTAGAGGTCTTTCTAGAGAGAGTAAAGAACTCAACCACAGACCCCATGATGAGAGCTAAGGCTCAGAGTGGATTATTAGAAGCGGCCGCCTTCCCCACAGCCACTCCCTACCCAGAGTTAGTCTTAGAATGCATGAATCATTACGACAAGGGCAATAGGTGCATAAGGAGAAATGATGGTGAAGTCTTGTTGTCTATTAACAGACAGATTTTGATGGAAGCCATGGGTATTCCACATCGGGAACCTTATGAAGACTGGACCATTGGTAAATCTTACGGGATCTTCTCTGAGAAGAAGCAATATTATAGAACAGTGATTGCCTGGAATTGGCTCGTAAAATTACAAAAAGGGGGCTCGAGGCTGCCGAGACCTTTAACTCGTGAACATTTAATTCCAACAATCCGAGATTTGGTCATATTGCTCAGCAGGGTGAAGGGTAATTCTCACTCTTTTTACTGGGAAGACTGGATGTATTTCTTCATCCAGGTCACTCTGGATAGCAGCTGGTTCATTGACTGGGGAACTGTTATTGCTAAAAGATTACATGAGGGTTTGAGCAATTATCTTGGAATGCCAAATTTTTATATGTCATCTTATTTGCTATACATGCTTGCCTGTGTGAGAGAGTGGTCGGGGTTGTCACATGTAAAATGGGTTCAAGGCATGAGGATTTATGAGTATCATCCTAGTTTAACTTTGAAAGGGCATGTTGATGATTATCTCCACTGGAATGATGTTTTGGCTAGAAGGCTGACCTTTGAGTTACAGGGAAATTTGCATAGAAGAATGTCTGCAGAAGTAGTTGAGCTCATCAACATATATGCTAGTTTCTTCATACAGTTCAGCCATTTCACTTATCTAAGAGTCAGAGGATTTAACGGTGAACCCTTTAGACTTCCTAGGTACAGATGAGACTCATGCATATTGATCGAAGTATCTAGACAAGTTACTTACATCACCAAAGATTATGGTGAGTACTCCAACACAAGTGGGATCTTTCCCATTGATTTAGGTCATTATAGTTGTAAGTCAGTCTCTGATGCATTGAACCTTGAACTTGAATTTAAAAGGTTCCATTTGAAGTCCTTTGTAAAGAGGGATAACTTTGACAATAGGGGTTTCATTCCTCAATATGTAAAGAAAGCGGTACCTGATCAGCATGTTCCTCAGTTGGAGGATTATTGGGAGGGTTGCTAGGATATATTTGAAGTATGGAGAAGGCGTTGGTCCAGGTTAACTTTGAAACAAATTCAAGACATGAAGTTGCCTATGGATACGTCAGATGTCACCTCCAATGATGAAGACATCCTTGACTCATAGTTTATAAAATGTGTTCATGATTAACCTCTTCCAAAAATAGATTGGAACAAGAAGATGGGTGACAGTGTTCAAACACGTACTTTCGGTGTAATCCAAAGGATGGAAAATTGGCTTAGGGGTCACCGTTTTCTCCTAGCACGAGCCACCAGTTCAAGAAGCAAAAGTAGGAAGAGGAGTACTGCAAGTAAAATTTCTGTTGTGACTAACATTCCCATTTCTGATGCAGGAAAAGCACAGGAAAGGATTAAAGAAGAGAAACTTAACATCAGGGTTGAGCTTTCTGTTGCTGGCCGAGTTACTAGATCGAGATCTAAGAAGGGTTTTAAACTGTCGGTTGCTCACCTCATTCTGGATTTAGACCTAGAGGAAACACTAAATAAGATGGCACCCCCTATTTATGAAGTGGACAAGGTTTCAATTGACATAGACACTATTTTTCAGGACTTAAGAACACTCAAAATCCAGTCTCATATAGACCATAATATGCCACCATCCTCAGCAGGGTTTCCATCCATGTCTTCAAAAGAGCTAACCTTAGCACCAAAATGGCTAAGTGATTCCATCACTAGGAAAAGGAATGTAGTTCCAATTTTAGTATCAATGGAGGACATTGTAACTAAATGTCTGGGAAGGTCTAAAAAGCCCAAAAAGTTAAAAACAGAGGCAATGATTGACTCTGATGAAAATACTAAGCATTGGACTGCTGACATTGCTAGACCCGAGCCTAACAAAGATGCTGCTATGACTTCAGAATTAGATTATGTTGTTGAACGAATAGATTTGGGAATCAGAACTAGAGCCATGGATATTAAGCACTTGGATTCTTCCACCAAACGAATCATCTCCCACACCTGGAGGGATGAGAGGGACAAGGATGAGTTGAAACAAAGTTTAACACAAATGGCTCAGTATATCCATGCTTTGTAGAATAGCCCGTTGCCATTACCCCAACATTCAGATTCTTTTAGTCCAAAGTCACCTAGCAATCAAAAATTCCTGGATGAAGTTCAACAGAACAGGATGATTACCGAGGTTTTCTTAGAATGGCTCACCACAATTATGTGCCAGGCAACCAATTACATAACCGACTTGGTTCAGATTTTTAAAGATGCCAATGAGGTCACCAAAGCCTTAGACTTCGACTTGATCTCATGGTAGAAGGAGAAGTCCAAATGGGCTGTGATTTCAAAGTAGATGCAGGATATTCAACGTTATGGGCTAATGAACTTTCTTGCTGAAAACCAAGTGTCAGGACTAAATGAAGATGTTATGTTCATTTGCAAGGAGAGTATTGAATGGCACAATCGGATTATTGAGCAAGGTTATAGCAAGTCATCCAGTCTGCGTGGCGAATTAACAACCTTGAGGGTGACCATGCAGAAGGACTTACATTGTGTGGATGTTCAATTACTTAAGGAAGATGGTGAAACTCTTGAAGACAGCACGAAGATGATTAACTAGTTCGACAGCCACATCAGATAGATCAAGATGGAGAAATCCTTTTCTGTGGAAGATTTCACGGGGATCTCTAAGGTGGAATCGCTGCTCACCATTTTCCTCGATCATCTAGATTCTCACAGAGATAAAGTGCAAATGGTGAATAAAAAGAAGGAGCTCTGGAAACAGAGGGTTATTCATATGTTTGCCACACATAACGGTAATCCAGGAGTTTTCAAAAGTGCACCAAGAGTGGAGTGTGGCGAAGGTGGTGATGATGTCTATTCAGGAAACTAACCCAAGCGATCACACTGAAATAGAGAAGACTGCATGACTAGTGCTGCTGGTAGTTGTTTGCCACCAAGCCTATGAGTTAATTTTTACTTTGGTTAAAAGAACTATTGGGTCTAGTGACCTATAAATATTTGATGTAATGACTTGTAATGGATTTGCTAAGTTTTTGAAAAACACTACCTTTAAGACTAGCTAAGAACATTTTGTGTATGAAGAAAGTGAATGATCATCTGTGAATGTGAAATCTTTTTAATAGCTATTTTCAATTTCAAATCTGTGTGTTTGATTTTGAAGTCTGATTTCTGTGTAAATCTATTTCAAAGAAGAGGCTGTTATACTTTCTATATGTGCAAGAAACTATTGGCTAAGTTCATCCTTATAAGTTTTTTCATTTCATTTTAGTGTTCATATGAAGTCTGTCGGCTTTATATAAAAAGTTATGTATGGATCAGTGCTTGCATTAGTCTTGTATTGACTGGTGTATGCAATTGCCTTTAAGTGCTTTCTGGTGAAAAGCATTCTATTGATTATATGTATTTTGGAGCTGAATGAATATTTACTAGAGGGAGTTGTACCTAAATTCAGAGATTAATCAATTAGATGATTTTCCAATTGTTTGGTGAAAAGTTTGTCTACTCTTCTATGATTCATAGTGCTTTAAATTAAATAGATAAGAAAAGACAAATCTGTTTACGAACAGATTTTTGGTGACTCTGTTGGGGATCAAAGAGAATAATTAGTTTTAAAAAAAATAAAAATAGATCATCATTATAGTGTACTCTGTTCTTCATTAATGGTATTGCCTCTTGAAGGGTTTTTTCCTGTGTTGCAACCAAACCTAAACTGGGTACAAGAGGAACAAAGTAACATTACCTCAGAGCTGGATACTCTATCCTAGAGGCATAGAAGAAGTCGAGTATAATATGACAGAATAAGTGCTCTTCTTAGTGAGATAGAAAGACAATTGGATCAGCCTGTGTTAGTCATTGAAAGAATAGTAATTCCTAGGGTTTTCTTTATCCACGTCCTTGATAATCAATTTTAGCTTCCCAGACGTTTGTTGCCCTGATCATTTCACACTGGACTCTAGACCGTATACTAGATCCAAAAGGAGAGGAGGGATTTCTCATCTCATTTTTGAAGAATTGCAGAATCTAAGTTCTCAACCAACCTTATCACCTCAGTGAAGAGAAAGGAGTAGACCTCCATCTCGTTTGTCATCATCACCGGTGTCTCCAGTTTGTCAAGCATTGGTTCTGCATGGTGTTGCTATAACCATTTCATTTAATCCTACTCCCCTTAATATTATACTTCCAATGGCAACCAATAACCCTTGGGGGGAAGCTGTAGGCCTGTTGAACTTAGGTTTGAACCTTAACCCCTTGCCAAAAGCTGCCAGAGATCATTTGCCCAAATTTAGTGGGGATGGGATGGTCATGGTAGATGAGCATTTGAATGCTTTCAGTGTAGCCTGTGCAGTGATAGCGGTTCAACATGAAGATGTGGCTATCAAGTTGTTTATCCAAACATTCACAAGAGTTACGGTTGATTGGTTTTATCATTTGCCAAATAGTGTGATAATGACCTAGTAGGATTTGAAGACAAGGTTCGAAGCTAAGTTTAAGGTAGCTAAAAATGAACACTCCTTTCTAGCTCAGTTATCCCAATTGAAAAAGGAACTTCCTGAATCTATGAGGGACTTTGTGGCAAGATTTGATAAGATTTTAAAAAGGAACTTCGTGAATGTTTTTTTATTAATTCAATGCCCTCTGAAATAAGTTTCTTGATACATAGGCAAAGGGTTTTTGATTTGAATGCCGCTAAAACTCCCACAGTTGAATGAGAGGATGATTTGATTAGTGCGGGCAAATGGAAACGAGAAGTACAAACATCTAATACTCAACCTGTTACTTCCTCAGATCCTGTTATTCAACAGTTACTGAATGATGTAATTTCTCTAAAGAGACAGGCTCCTAAAGCAAGTACTTCCTATTCCCACCCATATCAAGATATCCCTAGAAAATATCCTAGTCAATAGGGAGGAGGTAGAGGAAGACAATTACAATTGCCCCCCTTTTCAACAAAGACTTGCTATTGAAGCACCACCACTTAAGACAAATTCTTGTGTGTTTCATTTAACTAATGAACATGATGGATCTTCGTGCCCGGAGACGGTTTGTTTTTCTCAAATGATCAATAAAGGGGAAATAGTCTTAGAATCGGATGAATTAGGTTCCCAAGGTATGCTTGGTGACTCTGAAATTCATTATATGGAATATATTTCTGACTCAGAGAGGCGAGGAAACATGTTGGTATCCTTGGAAGACTCTTCATACGCAATTCTTACAAGAACTCAATAGAATTCGAGATCTCAATATTCTGCAGCACCCGTACACAGTTCTGAGAAGGGAAAAGAAATCTTCACCCATTATGGAGGTATGTCAAAAATGGTACCAGGAGTTACTCCTTCAAGTTCTGATTCTTCTACTAACCCTTTTGATATCATTGAGTTTTGCAAGACATCTTGTGTTCAGATTTCTTCGGCTGAATATTTGAAGTTAAACCCGAGAGAACTAGATAGATTGGTTGAATTTGTTAAAGGGGATGATGCCCATGCCTTATCAAGTGAAAACCATACACCAATGAGTGTTGATTCCCCACCTCATGCTAATGTCAGTCCTACTCTAGTAACCCCTGAGAGCTCATCAAGGTCTACTCCTTTGCAAGATGATCTCCTTGAACCCAACCTTGAAAATAAACTAGAACCTTTCTATGTGTCTTTATATATTAATGGGCATAACTTGAGTAATTGCATAATTGACTTGGGAGCATTCGATAATGTCATGCCTTCAACTGTAGCAAAATATTTAGGTTTAACCCTAACAAAGACCTTTGGCAAATGTTACTCCATGGACTCCAAGTAGGTTCCTTTATTAGGACAAATTAAAGATGCCCAGGTTGCCCTACTAGCACATCTTGCCAAGAGAATCAAGTTGACAATCCTAGTGGCCGACATTCCTGCTAGCTATGGTATGTTCTTAAGTTGCACTTTTTGTAAAGATATGGGAGGGGAAATTAAGATGGACTGGTCTCAAGCAGTGATCATAGTCGAAAAGCAGAGAGTTCTTTTGCACCCTGAAACGAAGGCTAAGTACACAATCTTTCCTTCTGATGATCCGAAAGCTCAAATTTTGTATCAAGATTGTGGCTTTGGTAATTACATGATAACAACTGATCCTCAGGAGGAGAGTATGTCACTGAATGCAGGGAAGTCAAATGAGCTTTGGTCTATGGAATTTGATGGGAGTTGCTTAGCCTCTGGGTTAGGAGTTGGGGTTGTATTGATACCTCCTCATGGAAAGGTCTTTCCTTACTCCTTCAAGTTGGAATTCCAGAACATGAATAATACTACTGAGTATGAGGCCTTGTTATTAGATTTAGCTGAAGCAAGGAGGTTGCAGATCAAAATGTTGAAGGTGAGAGGTGATGCAGAACTTATTGTTAAACAGGTAAGGGGCTTGTTCACGGTCAAAAATGAGAGATTAAGACACTACAGGAACCGTGTTTGGGATGAGATCGAAGCCTTTGATGCTTTTTCAATTGAATCTATTCCTAGGGAATTTAATTCGAGGGTAGATTCTTTGGCGGTATCTGCAACCTTACTGGTTCCACATCCAGAATTCACAACTGACACTTACAGGGTTGAACTAGTGTATAGACCTAGTGTGCCAGATAATTCTGAGTCTTGGTAGGTGTTTGAAAATGATAAACTGATTCATATTTTTTTGCAATGCGCTAATATTTTTACATCCTTGTTTTATGAAGGATCAGAGGCAAGTTGCAAAGAGTTTTCTCCTGATATGATAGAAGGGGTACATGATGGAATGTTGCAGTTGAAAGGAAACAAAATTCCAAGAGGTTTAGTTTCTCTTGAACATCTATTCGACAAGAAAGATGGATATGTTAAGCAAAGAGACAAGAAGGCTCATGTGGTTCAAAGCTCTGGTGAATATGAGCAAATCAATATTGGTACCAATGAGGATCCTAATTTTGTTAATTTGGGAAAATGCTATTCTGAAATAGAAAGAAGGAAGTTCATTGATCTACTGGTTGAGTTTAAGGATGTTTTTGCATGGAGTTACGATGATTTGAAGAAATTTAGAGATGGTGCATTCCAACATTAAATTCCTTTGAAACTAGGGGTTAATCCATTCTGACAGAAGTTAAGGAATTTTAATCCAAAGGTAGCATAAGTGGATTTTCATGAGGTTGATAAGATGCTGAAGGCTCGGATAATTTATCCTCTGCATCATTCTACCTGGATTGCAAACATAGTTCCTATTCGAAAGAAAAATGGTGAAATATGAATCTGTGTTGATTTTAGTAATTAAAATCAAGCAAGTCTGAAGGATAATTATCCCCTGTCGGCCATGGATCATATTTTACAAACTGTTTCCAAGTCAGAAATGATGTCTATGTTAGACAGTTTCTCTAGGTATAATCAGATTAGTGTCACAAAGAAAGATCAACACAAGACAACTTTTATAACCCCTTGGGGTACCTTTGCCTATAACATGATGCCTTTCGGGTTGATTAACGCAGGGGCAACTTTTCAAAGAGCGACGAATCTTTCCTTTGGACATTTGAGGAATAATATTATTGTGGTGTATTTAGATGATTTAACTGTATTATCCAGAAAAAGGAAGCATCATGTGCGGAATTTGAGAAAGGTTCTTGTGAGATGTAGAGAGCATGGGGTATCCTTAAACCCTAAAAAATCCATTTTTGGTGTCACAGAAGGAAAGCTTCTGGGACATATTGTTTTGCAGGAAGGAGTAAAGGTAATACAACAACTTAGCCTTCCCTTGAATAGAAATGGAGTAAGGTCTTTATTTGGACAAGTGAACTTCTTGAGGCATTTTATTCCTGATTTCACTGAAACTACCAAGTACATTGTGAATATGATGAGTGAGAAAGTAGCCTTTAAGTGGAATGAAGCTGGCAGAAAAGCTTTTGAAGAGATTAAAAAGGCAATTGCACATGTGCCTACCCTGGTAAATCCAGACTTTAATAAGGACATTATTATTTACTGCTACACATCCAAACATACTATGTCTAGGATTTTGGTGCAAAAAGGAGAAGATAATGAAGAGGTGTCAATTTCCTTTATGAGTATTCCCCTGAAGAAACATGAGTTGAAATACTCACAGATAGAGAAATAGGCTTACGCGGTGGTAAAAGTTGTAAAGCAGGTCGGGTATTATATACTCCACTCACATGTAATTGTTTTTGTTCCCAATTCTGTAGTAAAGGTTGTTTTAACTCAACAAGATGTGAGCATCAACAATAGAGCATTTTGGGTCTCCAAGATATAGGAATTCAATTTAGATATCAAGTCCACTAAACTGGTCAGAGGACAAGGCATCTATAAATTGATGGCAGAAAATGAGTCTAAAGAGGGGGACAATTTACCTTTAACTCTGTTCATTGATCATCAGGATTCTTGGTTCACTAATGTAGCGTATTATCTTACATATGGAGATTGTCCGGATCATATTTCTCCCAGGAAAAAAAGGAACTTGAGGTTGAAAGCTGCAAAGTATGTTATCTCAGATAACATATTATACAAGAAAGGTTTGGATGGCACATTCCTCCGATGTGTGGATAAACTGCACCAAGAAGCTCTGTTGAAAACTTTTCATAATGAAGCATGCGGGGGCCATTTTCCTCTACAGTTATTGCGTAAAAATTCTGAGAAACTGTTACTATTGGCCAGGGATGTTCTGGGATGCATACGCTTGGGTGGTAAGGTGTGAGAAATACAAGTTGTTCACAAGTAAACCACAATTGGCTGCCTTGCCTTTGAGGCCCGTGATAATTACTAGATTTTGTTGGTCCTTTGAATCTTATTTCCAGTGCAGGGCATACTCACATACTAACAGCGATGAATTATTTCACTAAGTGGGTGGAGGTGATCCTAGTAAAGAAAACTACCTTAGAAATTGTGTGTGCATTCCTTATGGAGAATATTATTATCAGGTTTGGAGTCCCTCAAAAAATAGTTATGGATAATGCATCCAATTTCTCTTCATCTAAGTTGAGTTTATTTTTCTATGATCATGGGATTTCTTTGGCACATGCTTCTAATTACTATCCACAAGGTAATGGTTAGGCATAATCAAGTAACAAAAACTTGATCAACATCATGAGGAAGTTGGTTAGTGAAAACTTTAGGGATTGGCATAAGAAGTTACATGAAGCATTATGGGCAGACTGAACTTAACCAAAATGAGCCATAGGGATGTCACCATTTGAGTTGGTATATGGTATTGGTGCACAACTCTCTCTTCCTTTGGAGGTAGCGGCTTCAAAACTACAAACGGTGATAGAAGATGCATGTTTCCAGAGCTCCCTTGAAAAATGGATCATGTATTTAACCAAAATTGAAGAAGAAAGAGAAAAGCTGGTTGACAGGATCACAGAACATCAGATGAGAGTTAAAAGGATTTTTGATCAAAGAGCAAGGCCCAGGAAGTACATGAAAGGAGACCTCGTGTTATTATGGGATAAAAGAAGAGAACCGAAAGGTGCTCATGGAAAATTTGAGTCACTGTGGAAGGGACCTTATGTGATTCATGAGGTAAAGGGGCCTAATTCATTTAAACTAGCCTATTAGGATGGTTTTGAACTTCCCCTATCTTATAATGGGTAGGATTTAAAACTGTATCAATCATAAACAGGCATCCCCTGTTAGTTTGTACATATTTGTTTTTGTCATGCTAGTTTAGGTGTGTCCATTTTTGTTGTAGGTCAATCCTTAGTCAATTATGCTGTGAACCCGAGTTTCTGTGATTCATTACTTGGTATCTTCCAACACCCAGTCCCCATGCAGAGCCACTGATGGGCCTATATAAAATTTTCACTCCATATGCCTCCTTGTATGAAGTTATGTTTGTCTAGTTCATTGTCTCGTTCATTGGTCAAGATTTTGCTTAAATTTTTGCTCTTGTCATTCGGTCATTGTTAGGTTTCACTGCGTTAAACTTGAACCTTGAACTTGAACTTGAACCATTTTGGTTCAAGGTTCAAAGTTCAACGGGTGTTCTTTTTTGAGTGTCTCTTCTCCTGCACAATTTTAAGCTTTACTAGTTCTTGTCCGCATTTTGCATTGTTTGAACGTTGAACATGAACCTTTTTGGTTCAAGGTTCAAGTTCAACATCCGTCATGTTAATATGTTTTTGTGATGATTATGCAAGGCTCTGAGTTTTATGTATTGGTTCCTTGGGAGGCATGTGACTTGCCACATGGTGATGGCACGGAATTTCAGAGCATGATAGACGGCCGCCGAGTGAAGGAATATTCCTTTTTATAATAATTTGAAATCTGCCATTTATGGCAAGTATGTGTGAAGATCTGCTGTGTCAGAAGAGAAGTGACTTAACAAATAAGGCATACCTTAGGGTAATCATTTCAAAGTAACTTCGGATGAACAAGGAGTAATGAAGGCAACTTTAGTAATGATGGGTAAGATTTTCTCCGCTTTAAAAACTGAGTTGTTGCCTCATCAAAATTATTATTTTTGTGAGAATATTTTGAGAAGGAGTTTTCATAGTGGGAAAATTAGGTAGTGATAGAGGTTTACAAAGATCAGAGGAAGGTATGTTCGACAATTTTCTAAATTGCTGCAGTTTGTTTTAAAAGATCTGGGTGTTCTTTAGCTGCTTGTTTTTGTTTTCAATTTCCTCCTACGCCTGGGATTGATTTGGGAAAAACCACGAACCAAAATATGAGGCCCATTTTACCCAAATTTATGAGTTAATCTCCCCTTGTAAGCTCTTTACCAGATTTGGGTGACAAAGCCTTGGTTCAGCTAGATTTAGAGGTCTTTCTCGAGAGAGTAAAGAATTCAACCATAGACCCCATGATGAGAGCTGTGGCTCAGAGCAGATTATTAGAAGCATCTTCCTTCCCCACAACCGCTCCCTGGCCAGAGGTAGTCCTTGAAAGCATGAATCATTACGACAAGGGAAATAGGTGCATAAGGAGAAATGATGGTGAAGTCTTGTTGTCTATTGATAGACAGACGGTAATGGTAGCCATGGGTATTCCACACCGAGAACCTTATGAAGACTGGACCATTGGTAAATCTTAAGGGATCTTCTCCTAGAATAAACAATATTATAGAACAGTGATTGCTTGGAATTGGCTCGTAAAATTCCAAAAAGCGGGCTCGAGGCTATCGAGATCTTTAACTCGTGAACATTTAATTCCAGTAATCCAAGATTTGGTCATACTGCTGAGCAGGGTGAAGGGTAATTCTCACTCTTTTTACTGGGAAGACTGGATGTATTTCTTCATCCAGGTCACTCTGGATAGTAGCCGGTTCATTGACTGGGGAACTGTTATTGCTGAAAGATTACATGAGGGTTTGAGCAATTATCTTGGAATGCCTAATTTTTATATGTCATCTTATTTGCTATACATGGTTGCCTATGTGAGAGAGTGGTCGGGGTTGTCACATGTAAAATGGGTTCAAGGCATGAGGATTTATGAGTATCATCCTAGTTTAACTTTGAAAGGGCATGTTGATGATTATCTCCGCTGGAATGATGTTTTCACTGGAAGGCTAACCTTTGAGTTACTAGGAAATTCGCATAGAAGAATGTCTATAGAAGCAGTTGAACTCGTCAACATATAGGGCAGTTTCTTCATATAGTTCAACCATTTCACTTATTTAAGAGTCGGAGGACTTAAGTGTGAACCCTTTATACATCCTAGGTACATCTCAGACTCCTACATATTGATCGAAGTATCTAGACAGCTTGCTTACATCACCAAAGATTATGTTGAGGACTCCGACACAAGTGGGATCTTTCCCATTGATTTAGGTCATTATAGCTGTAAGTCAGTCTCTGATGCATTGAACCTTGAACTTGAATTTAAAAGGTTCCATTTGAAGTCCTTTGTAAAGAGGGATAACTTTGATAGCAGGGGTTTCATTGCTCAATATGTAAAGAAAGCGATACCTGATCAGCATGTTCCTCAGTTGGAGGATGATTGGGAGGGTTGCCAAGAGGAATTTATAGTATGGAGAAGGTGTTGGTCCAGGTTAACTCTGAAGAAAATTCATGACATGAAGTTGCCTATGGATACCTCAGATGTCACCTCTGATGATGAAGACATCTTTAACTCAGAGTTTATAAAATGGGTTCATGATGAACCTATTTTGGAAATAGATTGGAAAAAGAAGATGGGTGACAGTGTTTAGACACGCACTTTCGGTGTAATCCGAAGGACAAAAAATTGGCTTAGGGGTCACCATTTTCACCCAGCACGAGCCCCCAGTTCAAGAAGCAAAAGTAGGAAGAGGAGTACTGCAAGTAAAATTTCTATTGTGACTAACATTCCCGTTTCTGATGCAGGTAAAGAACAGGAAAAGATTAAAAAAGAGAAACTTAACATCAGGGTTGAGCTTTCTGTTGTTGGTTGGGTTACTAGATTGAGATCTAAGAAGAGTTTTAAACTACCAGTTTCTCACCTCATTCTGGATTTAGACCCAAAGGAAACACCAAATAAGATGGCATCCCTTGTTTCTGAAATGGACAAGGTTTCAATTGACATAGATACTATATTTCATGACTCAGGAACACTCAAAATCCAGTCTCATATAGACCATACTAAGCCACCATCCTCAGTAGGGTTTCCATCCATGTCTTCAAAAGAAATAACCTTAGCACCAAAATGGCTAAGTGATTCCATCACTAGGAAAAGGAATGTAGTTCCAATTTTAGTATCAATGGAGGATGTTGTAAGTAAATGTCTGGGAAGGTCTACAAAGCCCAAAAAGTTAAAAACAGAGGCAATGATTGACTTTGATGAAAATACTAAGCATTGGACTACTGACATTGATAGACCCGAGCCTAAAAAAGATGCTTCTATGGCTTCAAAAGTAGATTATGTTGTTGAATGAATAGATTTGGGAATCGAAACTAGAGTCGTGGATGTTAAGCACTTGGAGTCTTCCACCAAATGAATCATCTCTTGTACCTGGAAGAATGAGAAGGACAAGGCTGAGTTGAAACAAAGTTTAACACAAATAGCTCAATATATCGATGCTTTCCAGAATAGCCCATTGCCATTATCCCAACATTCAGATCCTTTTAGTCCAAAGTCACCTAGCAATCAAAAATTCCTGGATGAAGTTCAATGGAACAAGATGATCGTCGAGGTTTTCTCAGAAAGGCTCACCACAATTATGTGCCAGGCAACCAATTACATAACTGACTTGGTCCATATTTTTAAGGATGCCAATGAGGTCACCAAAGCCTTAGACTCTGACTTGATCTCATGGCAAAAGGAGAAGTCCAAATGGGCTGTGATTTCAAAGTAGATGCGGGATATTCAACGTTATGGGCTAATGAACTTTCTTTCTGAAAAGCAAGTGTCAGGACTAAATGAAGATGTTATGTTCATTTGCAAGGAGAGTATTGAATGGCACAATCAAATTATTGAGCAAGGTTATAGTGAGTCTGCCAGTCTATGTGGTGAATTAACAGCCTTGAGGGTGACCATGTAGAAGGACTTACACTATGTGGATGTTCAATTACTTAAGGAAGATAGTGAAACTCTGGAAGATACCATAGAGATGATTAACCAGTTCGGTAGCCACATCAGATAGATCAAGATGGAGAAATCCTTGTCCATGGAAGATTTCACGGGGATCTCTAAGGTGGAATCGATGCTCACCATTTGCCTCGATCATCTGGATTCTCATAGAGATAAAGTATAAATGGTGAAGAGAAAGAAGGAGCTCTCGAAATAGAGGGTTATTCATATCAGTTTGCCACACGTAATGGTAATTCAGGAGTTTTCAAAAGTACACCGAGAGTGGAGCATGACCAAGGCGGTGATGGTGTCTATTCAGGTCACTAACCTGAGCGATCACATCGAAATAGAGTAGACTGAATGACTAGCGTTGGTGGCACATTTGGTCTATCATTATCCACTTCTAAGACTGTTTCCCCTATACTAATCATTTGAGAAAATGAACCATCTCTGGGCATGAAGATCCATCATGTTCATCAGTTAAATGAAACACACAAGAATTTGTCTTAAGTGGTGGTTCTTCAATAGCAAGTCTTTGCAGAATAGGGGGTAATTATAATTGTCTTCCTCCACCTCTTCCCTATTGATTAGGATATTTTCTAGGGATATCTTGATATGGCTGGGAATAAGAAGTACGTGCTTTAGGAGCCTGTCTCTTTAGAGCAATTACATCATTCAGTAACCGTTGAGTAACAAGAAATGAGGAAGTAATGGGTTGAGTATTAGATGTTTGTACTTCTCGTTTCCATTTGCCCATAGTAATCAAATCATCATCTAATTCAACTGTGAGATTTTTAGCAGCATTCAAATCAGCAACCCTTTGCCTATGTATCAAGAAACTTATTTCAGAGGGCATTGAATTAATAAAAAAACATTTGAGATTATCATCTGAAGGTTTTTGGTTAACCAAAATTTAATGTAGAATCTTATCAAATCTTGCCACAAAGTCCCTCATAGATTCAGGAAGTTCCTTTTTCAATTGGGATAACTGAGCTAGAAGGGAGTGTTCATTTTTAGCTACCTTAAACTTAGCTTTGAACCTTGTCTTCAAATCCTACTAGGTTGCTATCACACTATTCGGCAAATGATAAAACCAATCAGTCGCAACTCCTGTCAATGTTTGGATAAACAACCTGATAGCAACATCTTCATGTTGAACTGCTATCACTCCACAGGCTACACTAAAAGCATTCAAATGCTCATCTATCGTGACCATCCCATCCCCACTAAATTTGGGCAAATGATCTCTAGCAGCTTTTGGAAAGGGGTTAAGGTTCAAACCTAAGTTCAACGAGCCTACAGCTAGCCCCCAAGGGTTATTGGCCGCCATTGGAAGTATAATATTAAGGGGGGTAGGATTAAATGAAATGGGTATAGAAACACCATGCAGAACCAATGCTTGACAAACTGGAGACACTGGTGATGATGACAAAGGAGATGGAGATCTACTCCTTGCTCTTCACTGAGGTGAGAAGGTGGGTTGAGAACTTAGATTCTGCAATTCTTCAAAAATAGGATCAGAAACCCCTCCTCTCCTCTGGGATCTAGTATACGGTCTGGAGTCCAGGGTGAAACGATCAGGGAAACAAATTTCTGGGAATCTGAAATTGATTATCAGGGATGTGGATAAAGAAAACCCTAGCAACTACTATTCTTTCAATGACTAACATAGGCTGATCCGATTGTCTTTCTATCTCGCTAAGAAGAGCACTTATTCTGTCATATTCTGCTCAACTTCTTCTATGCCTCCAGGCTAGAGTACCCAGCTCTGAGGTAATGTTACTTTGTTCCTCTTGTACCCAGTTTAGGTTTGGTTGCAACACAGGCAAAAACCCTTCAAGAGGCAATACCATTTATGAAGAACAGAGTACACTATAATGATGATCTATTTTAATTTTATTTTTTAAAACTAATTATTCTCTTCGATCCCCAGCAGAGTCGCCAAAAATTTGTTGATAAACAGATTTGTCTTTTCTTATCTATTTAATTTAAAGCATTGAGAATCATAGAAGAGAAGACAAAATTTTCACCAAATAGTTGGAAAATCATCTAATTGATTAACCTTTGAATTTAGGTACAACTCCCTCTAGTAAATATTCATTCGGCTCCAAATTACATATAATCAATAGAATGCTTTTCACCAGAAAGCACTTAAAGGCAATTGCATACACCAGTCAATACAAGACTAATGCAAGCACTGATCCATACATAACTTTTTATATAAAGCCGACAGACTTCATATGAACACTAAAATGAAATGAAAAAACTTATAAGGATGAACTTAGCCAATAGTTTCTTGCACATATAGAAAGTATAACAGCCTCTTCTTTGAAATAGATTTACACAGAAATCAGACTTCAAAATCAAACACACAGATTTGAAATTGAAAATAGCTATTAAAAATATTTCACATTCACAGATGATCATTCGCTTTCTTTATACACAAAATGTTCTTAGCTAGTCTTAAAGATAGTATTTTTCAAGAACTTAGTGAACCCATATCAAGTCATTACATCAAATATTTATAGGTCAACAGACCCAATAGTTCTTTTAACCAAAGTAAAAATTAACTCATAGGACTTAACAGAAAACCACCCTAATTGCAACAACCAAAATTTAAACAGAATAACTAGGCTTGCTGGCAAACAACTACTAGCAACACTAGTCATGTAGTTTTCTCTATTTCAGTGTGATCACTTAGGTTAGTGTCCTAAATAGACACCATCACCACCTTGGCTGCACTCCACTCTTGGTGCACTTTTGAAAACTCCTGGATTACTGTTACGTGTGGCAAACTGATATGAATAGCCCTCTATTTTCAAAGGTCCTTCTTTCTCTTCACCATTTGCACTTTATCTCTATGAGAATCTAGATGATCGAGGCAAATAGTGAGCATGGATTCCACCTTAGAGATACCCGTGAAATCTTCCATGGACAAGGATTTCTCCATCTTGTTCTGTCTAATGTGGCTACCGAACTGGTTAATCATCTTCGTGGTGTCTTCCAAAGTTTCACCATCTTCCTTAAGTAATTGAACATCCACATAGTGTAAGTCCTTTTGCATGGTCACCCTCAAGGCTATTAATTTTCCACGTAGACTGGCTGACTCACTATAACCTTTCTCAATAATCTGATTGCACCATTCAATACTCTCCTTGGAATTAAAAATAACATCTTCATTTAGTCCTGACACTTGGTTTTTAGCAACATAGTTCATTAGCCCATAGCATTGAATATGCTGCATCTGCTTCGAAATCATAGCCCATTTGGACTTCTCCTTCTACCATGAGATCAAGTTGGAGTCTAAGGCTTTGGTGACCTCATTGGCATCCTTAAAAATCTGCACCAAGTCGGTTATGTAAATGGTTGCCTGGCACATAATTGTGGTGAGCCATTCTGAGAAAACCTCGACGATCATCCTGTTCCGTTGAACTTCATCCAGGAATTTTTGATTGCTAGGTGACTTTAGACTAAAAGGACCTGAATGTTGGGATAATGGCAATGGGATATTTTGCAAAGCATGGATATACTGAGCCATTTGTGTTAAACTTTGTTTCAACTCAACCTTGTCCCTCTCATCCTTCTAGGTACGGGAGATGATTCGTTTGGTGGAACACTCCAAGTGTGTAACATCCATGGCTCTGGTTCCAATTCCCAAATCTATTCATTCAATAGCATAATCTTCTTATGAAGCCATAGCAGCATCTTTGTTAGGCTCGAGTCTAGCAATGTCAGCAGTCCAATTGCTAGTATTTTCATCAAAGTCAATCATTGCCTCTGTTTTTAACTTTTTGGGCTTTGTAGACCTTCCCAGACATTTACTTACAACGTCCTCCATTGATACTTAAATCGGAACTACATTCCTTTTCCTAGTGATGGAATCACTTAGCCATTTTAGTTCTAAGGTTAGTTCTTTTGAAGACATGGATGGAAACCCTACTGAGGATAGCGGTGTAGTATGGTCTATATGAGACTGGATTTTGAGTGTTCCTGAGTCCTGGAAAATAGTGTCTATGTCAATTGAAACCTTGTTCACTTCAGAAATAGGGGATGCCATCTTATTCAGTGTTTCCTCTAGGTCTAAATCCAGAATGAGGTGAGAAACCGGTAGTTTCAAACCCTTCTTTGATCTTGATCTAGTAACCCAGCCAGCAACAGAAAGCTCAACCCCGATGTTAAGTTTCTCTTCTTTAATCCTTCCCTATGCTTTTCCTGCATTAGAAACGGGAATGTTAGTCATAGCAAAAATTTTACTTGCAGTACTCCTCTTCCTACTTTTGCTTCTTGAACTAGTGGCTCGTGCTGGGTGAAAATGGTGACTCCTAAGCCAATTTTTTGTCCTTCGGATTACACTGAAAGTGCATGTCTTAACACTGTCACCCATCTTGTTTTTCCAATCTATTTCTGGAAGAGGTTCATCATGAACCCATTTCATAAACTTTGAGTTAAAGATGTCTTCATCATCAGAGGTGACATCCGAGGTATCCATAGGCAACTTCATGTCATGAATTTTCTTCAGAGTTAACCTGGACCAACTCCTTCTCCATACTATAAATTCCTCTTGGCAACCCTCCCAATAATCCTCCAACTAAGGAACATGCTGATCAGGTACTACTTTCTTTACATATTGAGCAATGAAACCCCTATTGTCAAATTTATCCCTCTTTACAAAGGACTTCAAATGAAACCTTTTAAATTCAAGTTCAAGGTTCAATGCATCAGAGACCGACTTACGGCTATAATGATCTAAATCAATGGGAAATATCCCACTAGTGTCAGAGTCCTCACCATAATTTTTTGTGACATAAGTGAGCTATCTAGATACTTCGATCAATATGCAGGAGTCTGAGATGCACCTAGGAAGTCTAAAGGTTTCACCCTTAAATCCTTCAACTCTTAAATAAGTGAAATGGTTGAACTGTATGAAGAAACTGCCATATATGTTGATGAGCTCAACTGCTTCTACAGATATTCTTCTATGCAAATTTCCCTATAACTCAAAGGTTAGCCTTCCAGCAAAAACATCATTCTAGCACAGATAATCATCAACATGCCCTTTCAAAGTTAAACTAGGATGATATTCATAAATCCTCATGCCTTGAACCCATTTTACATGTGACAACCCCGACCACTCTCTCACACAGGCAAGCATGTATAGAAGATAAGATGACATATAAAAATTAGGCATTCCAAGATAATTGCTCAAACCCTCATGTAATCTTTCAGCAATAACAGTTCCCCAGTCAAATAACTGGCTACTATCCAGAGTGACCTGGATGAAGAAATATATCCAATCTTCCCAGGAAAAAGAGTTAGAATTAATCGCTTCTAATAATCCTTTCTGAGCCACAACTCTCATCATGGGGTTTGCAGTTGAATTCTTTACTCTCTCCAGAAAGACCTCTAAATCTAGTTGAACCACGGTTGTGTCACCCAACTCTGGTAAAGAGCTTACAAGGGGAGACAAACTCATCAATTTGAGTAAAACGGGCCTCATATTTTGGTTCGTGGTTTTTCCCAAATCAATCCCAGGTGAAGAAGGAAATTGAAAACAAAAACAAGTAGCTAAAGAACACCTAGATCTTTTAAAACAAACTACAGCAATTTAGAAAATTGTCGAACATACCTTCCTCTGCTCTTTGTAAACCTCTATCACTGCCTAATTTTCCCACTCTGAAAACTCCTTCTCAAAATCTTCCCATGAAAATAATAATTCTAATGACGCAACAACTCAATTTTTCAAGCAGAGAAAATCTTACCCGTCATTACTAAAGCTGCCTTCATTACTCCTTGTTCATGTGAAGTTACTTTGAAATGATTACACTGAGGTATGTCTTATCTATTAAGTCACTTCTCTTCTGACACAACAGATCTTCACACATACTTACCATAAATGGCAGATTTCAAACTATTAGAAAAAAGAATATTCCTTCCCTCGCTGGCTATCTATCATGCTCTGAAATTCCACACCATCACCACATGGCAAGTCACGTGCCTCCCAAGGAACCAATACATAAAACTCAGAGCCTTGCACAATCATCACAAAAAGATATTAAAATGACAGATGTTGAACTTGAACCTTGAACCAAAAAGGTTCATGTTCAAAGTTCAAAGAATGCAAAATGCCGACAAGAACTAGCAAAGCTTAAAATTGCGCAGGAGAAGAGACGCTCGAAAAGGAACACCCGTTGAACTTTGAAACTTGAACCAAATAGGTTCAAGTTCAACGTAGTGAAACCTAACAAGGACCAAATGACAAGAGCAAAAATTTAAGAAAAATCTTGACCGATGAACCAGACAATGAACTAGACAAACATAACTTCATACAGGGACGCATATTGAATGAAAATTGTATATGGGCCCAACAAGGAGTATCAAGGTATCACTTGGGCACACTAAGGGCATGCACTAATTATAGACTATATAAGGAATCCATTATGGAAATGTTTGTCAGTAGAGAATTCAGTATGGTATGATCTAGGATTGTGTTCTAGTAGGTATCAGGCCCTATGGGAAAAGTTGGGATCACCAATATTCATGATGGATTGCTCATTTGTGCTAGATTGCAAATTTTCAATTATCAGCATAAGTAATCTTGATGAAACAACATTGGCAAGCAAAAGGAGGATTATCGTCGTAACTTATACTGATGAAACAGAAGGCAGATGCATTAGAGCACTTAAAAAATAGTCAGCACGGTGCGTGCTCTTGAAAAAGTCATACCATCAGGATATCTTGTTCTGATGAAGCCGAAGGCGGTTGTCGTCCATCGGCATATATCGGTTTATCGGTAAAATGTACAAATTGTTATATCGATAACCTATGAAGCCATCGGTCTAACTTGCAATGATGAGGCAAAGCGGATCATGGACATAGTATCGAGAGATCAAAAGTAATGAGAAAATTCTATCCCGATACCCCATGACTGAGGGGAACAAAAGGAGGGCCCATCAGAAAAAAGGACCATATCGGAGTAGTCCAAAAATAGTTAGGCCAATCCCCAATGACTTAAGAAATTGGAGGGCAAAACTATTGGTATTACCCATACCGATAAAGCAGACCCAAAGGTATAAAGCATAAAGGGGCATCAGAGACTTTTTGGGACTCAAGGAGGAATAGAAAAAGGCTATTTTGACCCCCGATGAAGATAGAAGCGCCTATGGAGATATTGGCATAGGCTATACCAATAAAGCAACATTAAGTGGGGACTCATCGGGAAATCGGAAGAAGAAATTTTTCATGGCATTTTTGATGTTCTTATTGTGATTGTCATTGATGGACACACACTTGCATTAAGATCCTCTTTATATGTGTGAGTTAGAGCACAACCACTATTTGTTCCAATTAGTATGTTGTATTATAGTCTTTAGACTATTGATGTTTTGCAGAATATGTTTACTGGTCTGAAGCGGCATGTTGACCCCAAGCGGTTCGTGGATACCAAGCGGTACGAGGGATTAAAGTGGCATAACACATTGTTACCAATCTTCATTTTTGACAAACCGGCAACCATTATTTTGTATGAACCGGTAATACTCTATGATGAGTTACCAACCAGCATTTTGTGATGAGTTACCATCCACCGATCATTTGACGGTGCTGACTCTCTGGCAGTGCTTTTTGTGTCGTGTTACTAGATATGTCCAAATGCATTGAACCTAGGAAATTGTATTATAATCCTATTGGACTGACATGAAATCAGATTCCTTTATAAGGACATCATGTCTAGGGTTCTAAGGTTGTTATTGTTGAGGTTGATGTTTTTACTAGGGTTCAAGGTAGCTGAAGAGTTAGAGAGAGTATGAATGCACAAAAGACTAAAGTAATGTTGTAATGCATTAAGATTGAGCTATCAAGGATCTAACCAAGAAATTTGTGCTATTTGATAGATCACTCACTTGTTGATTACTCACATCTTCGACAAGTCTGTAGCCCTTAACCGGGTAGGCCCAAAAGCCTCTTGTAAATCCTCTAACAAGGTGGTTCACATCTGTGGATCTAAAATCCTCTAGCAAGGTAGTCTTTAATCAGACTTATCTCCTAGCAGAGATTGAGATTCCTAATAGGATCTATTCTGGTAAAGAACATTGTAAGACCTTAACCAGTCTGACCTTAACTGGTCTGGTTTCTATTTTGCAGATAGTTACTTTTGAGTTCCATCTCACTGTGGTTTTTCCCATTTGGTTTCCACGTAAAAATATCTTGTGTTATGGTGTTTGTGCTTCTATCGGTGAATGCATCATTAGCTATTTGGTTTGCATGTTTGTTAACTGGTTTTTCTACTAAATTGTTTTACCCATTTACTATTAGTCTTGTAAAGCGTTTAAGTGCAAAGATTTTTGGCATACTAATTCAACCCCCCCCTCTTAGTATTCATCAATTGGTATCAGAGCCAACCTTTCTATAATTTTAACCACTTGGAAAGAGATATGGGGGAATACATATTGAGGGAATTTACCCAGTGGCTCAGTCAATCTGAGCAAGCCTATGGTGATCTTATGGTCAAATACAAGGCATCTCAAGAAAAACGAAGAGAACATGTAGAAAAGCTGATGGAGCTATCTAAAAATAGTTCTTCAAATGAAGCAGATATGGAAGCCCTAATTGCAGAAGTAAATAACTTGAATGAATCAAACTCAAACCTGAGAAAGGAGTTGGAAGGACTGACTATCCAGATGTGTCAAGAGCTTGAGAACTAGAGGAAAACTAAAGATCTAGTGAAGGACAAAGATCATGAGATCTCTAAGTTGAAGCAAGAGATCAGTGCACTAACTGCTCAACTCCATGCTAGCAAACTAGAAAAGGATGACATGCAAGGTGAACTAAACAGTGTCATCTCTGAGAATGAAAACCTGATGGAAGCAAATGCTTCTATTTCCAAAGAACTCTCTGAGTCAAAGGAAATACTTGCTAAGTTCAACAAGAGTACTATCAAGCTTGAGCAAAAGCTTGAATCTGCCAAACTGGTCAAGAATACCAATGGACTTGGTTATTTCGGTCATGAGGAAGGTGAGACCTCTAGTACAAATGCTGGAGCATCAAAGAATAAAGGTAAGAAAAAGTTTAAACCTATTTGCTTTAATTGTCTTAAAGAAGGACATACTGCAAATGTGTGTAGGAGTAAGGCTTACAACAATTTTCCTTAATTCCTAAATGATAAGACACAATCCTAAAGATTCAATGGTAACTATTATGCATGCAACAAGTATGGGCATAGAGCATTTGAATGTTGGTTTATCATGAATGACACTCGAAGATATCCTTAGAGGACCCAAGGAGTTGGTCTTGAACCTTTTGTGAACCGGAATCACTACTGGTTTAATATCTTCAATCATCAACCAAGAAACGGTGGCTATAAAGCGGCAACCAGATGGAGAGCAAACTATTGGATTTGTCATGATCATGGTCACACTGCTACAACATGTAGAAGGAAGAATGGAAACATGAACAATGGACCTTGGAGAGCACCTAGATTGGTCTGCTATCACTGCAACAAACCAGGTCACATTGCCAGATTTTGTAGTTCATGAAAGAACATATCTGATGATATACTGGTCACTCTGGAAGGAAATATTGATGTTCAAACAGTTCAAGCAGATATGAACAAAACTTGGAAGATGAAATTAGTGGTGCTACAAGAGGAACCGGTTTCTGCACCTAGTGTGGAAATATCGGAACTGGCAAACTAAGCCTCAGAAAAACTTAGGGGAAGCAAATGGCGAAATGTATCGAACCCCTGGTTAACACTAGTAAAAGACCTTAATTGGTGTGTGATACCTGTCATTTGGCAGAAGACCGGAAATGGTAAAAAGGAAAATTAGGGTTTACGCCCTAATAGAGGAGCATTAATGGTGGTAGGTGAGAGATATGTTTAAAAGCATTTTTTTTCAAATCATTTCTCACTATCAGTTTTCAAGAAAAGAACAGTTTTACAAATAGTAGAGCGATGAAAAAGCAATTTGAGCTGAGATCTTGACAAATTGAGAAACCACGAAGGAGATTCAAATTCAAACTGCAAACGGTAAAGTGGTGAACACAAAGCAGTGATTCAGCAACCGATGGAGTGTGGAGTGAAGGAGAATTGGAAAGCCCTAAATTCACATGTTTTAAAAGGTATTTCTCAAAGTTCTTAAAGTTTCTATCATGGCTTCCGCATCTCATACCAGTTCTAGTGCATCTATTGAATCTGAAAGTTTTATTCAATGAAAGTCCAAGTATAATGTCCTATCACAAGTTCCAACTGGTGTGATAGTAGAAGAGGGAATTTCTGACTACATAGACTACAAGATTGAAGACCTAGGGTCTCTAGCTATCTACTCCCAGTTAGGTTTTTTTTGTGGCAAGGATAAGAAAATCAAACTGGAGTATAATATCTTGGAGAAGAAGAAACTCCACAATGTTGTCTACTTCCTGGAAGATTTTTATAGAAGATCACATAAGGATCATTTTGAGCAGATTCCACGGTGACAAGATGTGCCTGGAGAAGACGCATGATATCACTCCATAGGAAATTCATGCAATCACCGATTTTTGCAATATAGGGGATGTGCCAGCCCTAAGGATGGTTAGCAAAATTGAAATGTCCAAGCTCAGTGGTTCAGTGATTGACTCACACGGCATGATAGTCAATTCAATCAGGGATGATCTGGTGAAGTATGCATGTATGGTGATTGGTTACCGAATGTTCTCAGCCAGTAGAATTAACTCTATACCTGTTGCAGTGGTAAATGCCACTTACCAGATGATAAAGGAGGATGCATCATTTGACCTATGCACCGGTATGCAAAGGCAACTCCTATTAAACTTGAAATCAATCAAACAAGATAATGCACTGAGGTTTAAGTTTGGACAACTATTGGTTGGGTTGTTCTTTTACTTTCAAGGATACTTCCCAGGAGTAGGAGACATTCAGTGGTCTGTGGACCAACCAATTACCAAATAGATAAAGGAAAGTTTGCAAGAAGTGGGAACTAGTTATCCTGAAGTTCTGAACAAGTATTTTGATGAGTTCAGACAAAAAATGAGCTAAAGAATGAGAATATCAGGTGACATCTTCAAGAAATATGAAGACAATATCTGTTTCACCATTAATGTTGATCAATGGATAATGGAGGCTGTTGAGCCCAGATAGGAAGAAGTTGAGCCAATGGGCTATGAGGTGATGTATGACATGGTGGAAGGGTATTCCTCTACCCTTATTGCCTCACCTCTTGATCCTAAGGCAAAGAGGACCAGAACCTATCTGGAAAGGGTTACATCAGTCGAGGAACCCTCTACAAAGAAAGGAAAAGAACCTGCAATAAAGAAGGCAAAGGCAGTTCCTGTAGCATCAGCACTGGGTATTACTGCAACTCTAAAAGTGACCAAGCGGTCACCAGCTAAAAAGAAATCAGAAGCAACACCGGCTAAAGTCTTCGAGAGGAAAAGGAAGACAAAAGGAAACTCTGCAGACTCAGAGGAAACTATGTCTAAGAAGAAGCCGAAGAAGGTGAGACAAACAAGAAAGAAGACAAAAATGAACCAGCATCATCTGCACCGGTAAATATGGATATCTCCTCCTATAAACCTTTGACACATTGTCAAAGAATGATAAAGAATATTAGGAGAAAATTACTACATGATTTAGTAGACTACTATGATGATTTTAGTGATGAGGAGAAAGAAGTGCTACAGGAGATTATTGTTTATTTGTGTACAAATGACCGATCGCCATCAGAGATTAAATCTTAGACATTGGATTCTTTGTATAAGGCACTAGATAATAAATGGTGCATTTCTATAGAAAAGGAACAGGAAATTAAGGAGAAAGTTTTTGCTAGTACATTCCCGACCTATCAAATTCTAAATTATTTGATGTTATTGACAAAAATAAAGGACTCTTCTTCACTAGAAGAAGAAGACTCTGGCTGTTAGAAGGAAGAGTTGATGATGTCGAAAAGGACACTCATTAGTATATGGTAACTATTGTCCAGACTCACAAAGCGCGTCTAGCCAACCAAAAAGCTGAAGAAGAATCAGTTATATCCAAACCGGATGAAGCATTTGATGATGAAGGAAACCTGGTTGTTGAACCGGTCGATAGTATTGATGTCGATGCCCTAGATGGAGAAAATGTTACCTAGGAGATACCATCTGAGGCAACAGGACAAGAGCAATAGGCTGAATAGGAGAAGAAAGCCAAGGATAGATAGGAAGCGGCAAAGGAAGAGGCCGAGCAAAGGAAGAAGAAGACAAGAAGAAAAAGGAAGAAGAAGAGAAGAAGAAAAGGAAGAAGAAGAGAAGAAGAAAAAGGAAGAAGAAGAGAAGTAGAAAAAGGAAGAAGAGGAGAAAAAGAAGAAAGATGAAGAGGAGAAGAAGAAGAAGGAAGAAGAAGAGAAAAAGAAGCAAGAAGAAGAAAAGAGGAAGAAGGAAGAGGAAGATAAGGAACAAGAGAAGAAGAAGGAAGCAGAAAAGAAAAAGGCTGACGAGGACAAGGAAGTGGAGAAAAGGAGAGAAGCAGAGAAGAAGAAAGTGGAAGAGGACAAGGCAGGAAAAGCGGAGAAGAGTACCCAGGTGGAGACTTCGAAGGCAACCAGGAGTCAATCCAAACTGGCTAGCCTCACCAGTCCTATCGATCTCCAGTCTGCAAGTGAAACGGAGCTAATGCAGAGCATCAAGGTAGCTCAAGAGCACCTTGAAAACATATAGAGGAAGAAGGAGCAGGATGTAAGTCAAGTGGCTATGGACACACTTACCGGTTTGATACCTGGTACTAACCTTCTGAGCACTGAATCATCACTAGCCAAACTTAAGCTCCTATGCATAATTGTGGATGATCAGGTGCAGAGCCTGGAAGAGGCAGCTGAGGAAAATGTCAAGAAAGAGAATCAAAAAGCTCTTAACATTGCTCTAGTGAAGAAGTTGAATGAGCTCTGGTCTGAACTGCAAAAAGACCAAAAGGATATAAGGGATGCTTTGGATGAGGGAAATCTACTACTTAGCAAAATCTGTCAACCCCATCTGTTCTATGATGATATGCTAGCACAGAAGAAAAAGCTTCAAACAAACTTATAGTCCTACATGAGCATATTCAAGCCACCTTATGATTCCTTTACAACTTATGGGAAAACCATTCATCGGTTTCACATCCAATCAACAAAAATGGAGCAAGAGATCAACACCCATTCTAGAGATTTGCAGGAGCTACAACTAGTTCTACTCCCACGACTGCAAATTCTTCAGAAGTGCTATCTGAACCTGGATGCCTTGACAGTTACATAGGAGATGAGCGTAGTTGATGCCATGGAAGAACAGGTCTCCCAGACACAAATATTTGCCACCTCCCTACTTGAGTCCTGGTCTTTATCGATGAAACAATTTTTGCAGGACTTCAAATCTGTTTTTGACAAGTATTATTCCTTATTGTCATAAACTTTTATTATTTTAATATCAAATGAAAACACGGTTGTTTAGCTGTACTTTGTCATTGTTGGCAAAGGGGGAGAAGAATTCTATTTGGACTTTGGGAGAAGTATTGGGAAAAGTATCTGGTATCAAAATTTTGATATATGCTCTGAATATCTCTATATGCAAAATTGTCATACATTGTATTGTTAATGGGATAGTGTATATGCTTAGAGGGAGCAATTTTGCTAATGGCATGATTTTGTTGTAAAACACTTAGATGTCAAAATTTTATTTTCCTAAGTGTTTCCATCAAGGCCAAAGGGGGAGATTGTTGGCATTTTTTATGTTCATATTGTGATTGTCATTGATGGACACACACTTGCATTAATATCCTCTTTATATGTGGGAGTTAGAGCACAACCAATATTTGTTCCAACTGGTATCTTGTATTATAGTCTTTAGACTATTGATGTTTTGCAGAATGTGTTTACCAGTCTAAAGTGGCATGTCGACCCCAAGTGGTTCATGGATACCAAGCGGTACGAGGGATTAAAGTAGCATAACACATTGTTACTAGTCTTCATTTTTGACAAACTGGCAACCGGTATTTTGTATGAACCGGTAATACTTTGCGATGAGTTACCAATCGACATTTTGTGATGTGTTACCATCCACCAATCGTTTGACGGTGTAGACTCTCTGGCGGTGTTTTTTGTGTCGTGTTACTAGATATGTCTAGATGCATTGAACCTAGGAAATTGTATTGTAATCCTATTGGAATGACATGAAATCAGATTCCTTTATAAGGACATCATGTCTAGGGTTCTAAGGTTGTTATTGTTGAGGTTGATGTTGTTACTAGGGTTCAAGGTAGCTGAAGAGTTAGAGAGAGTATGAATGTGTAGACGACTGAAGTAATGTTGTAATGCATTAAGATCGAGCTATAAAGGATCTAACCAAGCAATTTGTGCTATTTGCTAGATCACTGACTTGTTGATTACTCACATCTTCGACAAGTCTGTAGCCCTTAACCGGGTAGGCCCAAAAGCCTCTTGTAAATCCTCTAACAAGGTGGTTAACATTTGTGGATCTAAAATCCTCTAGCAAGGTAGTCTTGAATTAGACTTATCTCTTAACAGAGATTGAGATTCCTAACAGGATCTATTCTAGTAAAGAACATTGTAAGACCTTAACCAGTCTGCCCTTAACTGGTCTGGTTTCTATTCTACAGATAGTTACTTGTGAGTTCCATCTCACCGTGGTTTTTCCCATTTTGGTTTCCATGTAAAAATCTCTTGTGTTATGGTGTTTGTGCTTCTATGGGTGAATGCATCATTAGCTATTTGGTTTGCATGTTTATTAACTGGTTTGTCTGCTAAATTGTTTTAGCGGTTTACTATTAGTATTGCAAAGTGTTTAAGTACACATATTTTTGGCATACTAATTCACCCCCCCTCTTAGTATTCATCAATTTTATGCTATGTCGAGTCCTCATAGGACTATTAAGGTGGCTGATGAGTTGCTAGGAGTCCTTCGGAGTTAGTTATGCTGATAACATGGGGTCTTTAGTCAGAATGCAGATTGGTATATTGAGATCATTGGGACATTGAAGAGAAATAAAATGACATATGTCGATACTTGATAGGTTAAGTAAAAGAAAACTGAAGGCGATAGCATCGGAGAAAGTTATGTCGATGCAGTATTAAATCAAAAGGCATAGCTAAAGCTGGAGGAGTGCTCATCAGGATAAAGTGAACCATCGAGATAGATAGAAAATTATTATCCTGACCTGATATGTTGGTCGACATGACTTTTGTTGATCAAAAGGTGAAAAGCGGTAAAGTCATAACAAATGGTGCCAAGCAATTGAATCATCGAGAAAAGTCTTGCCGATTAGCCATTGGAGGTCCTGATGTACGTAATGGCTTCCATTAAATGCATCTATTAGGTAGGTTCATTTCTAGACGAAGCAAATCCATCAAGATTGTGGTAATTAAGTACAAGATTGGGCTTCCTGGAATATATAACCAGTCTTGCATAATAGCATTTCACACAGAGCTATTGCAAAAGATATCAAGTGTTTGTTGACAAAATATTCTAAGCTACTAAGCATAGAGTAAAGAAATTTACATAGATGGAGGGGTCAAGCTCAAAAGGAAAATGAAAGGTTATTGAACTATCTAGCACCATGATGAAAAAATTGAAGGGTGAAGTCGGTGAAGCTCGAAGAAAATAAAACCAGGATATGATAGATCAGATGGGCTCTACAGGAGCTAGGTCACGTAGAGCCAAGGTGAATTTGCCTATTCATGACTAGTTGGAGGACAGATACAGAGAGATTGGAGATGTTCTCACAATAGTGTCTGGGCACGAGTTGTTTCTCTTTCATTACCTCCGCAGGGATGAGCCTATGCCAATTTCAAACCCATGGAGCACCGATTTAGGTAAACTTGTAGTACCTAATGTCTTTGTAAATATTGACTTATTGAAGCTCTTAAGACATTATGATGCAAACAAATGATGCATTTTTTTTCTTGATGGGACGACTTTCATTCACTTTGCAGTAGCCACAATTTAGGAAGTTTTTGGAGTTGATCTTGAGGTAAATGTGCCTTCATCATTTGTGGATTTGGAAGAGGAATATAGAAAGATGGATACTACATATCAGGGTTGGAACCTCGTTATCCACAAAGTGGAAAAGGGGAGGCTAATAGAGAAAGATGGTCCTCCTTATGATATGACTATTTTCAAGAAGTATATACAGTTTACATATATGTCTTGTCGCCAGGTTGGAGCAGTTGAAGCTCCTAATGTGGCAAACATAGGACCATTGGTTTTGGCAGCAGATATCTAGAGACATGAGCCTAGAGATTTTGATTTTGCTTTGTACCTGGTAGACAGGCTGCATGAAGCCTTCATGAACTTGAAAGATAATCCAGACAAACATTTCAAGCATTATTCATTGTTAATGAATATTATTTTATTTTATAGGAGATTCAAAGGATTGTGGTCAAAGGTTTTGAATTTAAACATAGTAGGGAAGAATGTTTAGGATCAATTGGTACAATTGTGGGTTTCTATCTGGGATTATAGATATGTGAATTCTTATTACCTCAAATTTGAGGAATTATTTGTTAAACCAATTTTCTTTCTCTTTGGTGAGCCTCTGCAAGGATCATTTACTGAGGATGTTAAGAAGTTTCTTAGGCCTCAGGAGCACAAGAATCTAAAGGTTAATCACAATTGGTGTGATTGTTACTCATGCCAAAAGTTCACTTTTATTCGATGCTATGGATTTGAGGGTTATCCCTATGTATTACCAGAGCCTACACCAAACAAGATTTATTTTTTGGAAATTGTAAGGAAATTAAGTGTTTCTAATGCTAAGCATTTTGGAGGTGCACATAAGCAATCTTTCCTCCTTGGTACACTTCATTTCCAGGATTTTAAAGTTGTGTCTACCAAAACATATGAGGTTATTGACAAGAAGTTGGTGGATGAATACAACCTATTCCAACACATATCTAGAACACACTATGATCTTGAAGGTTACATCCATGCTAGCAGGAAGAGGCAAGAGTTGGGAGATTATTTTCATCAGGAGGATGAATTTGAAGACATGTGTAAAAATAAGGACGTGGAAGAGCTACTGGATGTTATGGAGACCTTGGAGAAAAAACTAGAGGAGAGAAGGCAAAGATTAGAAAACATGGAGGAAGAACCAACCCAAAGTGATTTTGGGGAGAACGAAGTTGTTTCCAAGCTCCGGGCACCTAAGAAAGAAAAAGATCCAAAAGCACAAGACAGGCTCATCATTGCACTGAATGCAGAAATAGATGAAACAATGATAGATAATGTTTCTTTTGTGTTAGATGATCAATTTATAAAGTCTAAAGAGTTCAAATCTTTCCTATACCATTTCAAGGGCAAGAAATTAAGGGAAGCCATGCCAAATATTACCCCTGAAAATGAGGTAGAAATGAAGAAAATGTTGAAGGAAGATATCGACAAATAAGTTGAGACTATGACCCCACGAAAGGGGAGGCAACTACTAGTAGAGATTAGAATAATTTCAAAATTCAACAAGGCCTAGATGAAACATGAAATAGTAGAGAAGAATAAATATAAGGCCTTATATGAAGAAAACCTTAAGAGGAGTGGGCATCTGATCACAGCCGACATAGGTATTAATATTTCAAAATTCAACAAGGCCCAGATGAAACATGAAATAGCAGAGAAGAATAAATATAAGGCCTTATATGAAGAAAACCTTAAGAGGAGTGGGCATCTGATCCTTCAAATTACTGATTCACAGCCGACATAGGTATTAATATTTCAAAATTCAACAATGCCCAGATGAAACATGAAATAGCAGAGAAGAATAAATATAAGGCCTTATATGAAGAAAACCTTAAGAGGAGTGGGCATCTGATCCTATGATCACAGCCGACATAGGTATTAATATTTCAAAATTCAACAAGGCCCAGATGAAACATGAAATAGCATAGAAGAATAAATATAAGGCCTTATATGAAGAAAACCTTAAGAGGAGTGGGCATTTGATCCTTCAAATTACTGATTCAGGAGGTCAATGGAAGAAGAAATTTGAAAAATTAGCTTATGAGCATACTAAGTTGAAGAGGGAGATGAAAAGCATCATAGTTGACACTGCTTGTGTTTTACTAAGTAAGAGATATGACAATAGGAAGAATGTGTTGGATGAGTTCTAGGGTGTATATCAGATGAACATGGACAATATGGTTTCACACACCAGAATTCGAGATAGAATCAACCTGTTGTTACAAGATGCATCGACTAGAGAAAAGTTGAAGAAGAAGGTTCAAGGTTTGCTTGCCACGCATGAGGAACTTACAAAGGAATTGAAGTCTGAATTTGATGAATGCTAGTAGATTGTTCAACATGGGGTTCCCCGTTTGGTAGATGATGTAGGAATAATTAAAGATAAGACCATATGGTTTTCTGAGTGTAAGTCTTTACTTAGTGCAGCCCAAGACATTGCCAAAATAGACATCCTTGATATGAATGACACGATTGACCAGTTTGAGAACTTTTACATGATTGAGAATGCTATCAGGGATGGGATCTTCAATGCAACAACCTACAAAGACCTAGGCTATTTATGACACATTCAGAAGTGCAAACACCGGCTAGATCAAAAACCTTAACACATTGTTTAGTTTTGTGTTTGTAATACAATCGGTGTTTTAGTTAGGCTGTTTAGTTACTGTTCAATTAATTGTTTAGGATAATGGAAGGGTGTGTCCTTCCATTTGTATCTCTTAGAATGTATATTTGTAATGAGTCATTTTGTATGAAAAGAGAGAGGACTCAGAAAATAGATATTGCCTAGCAGGATTGCAAGTTATATGTATTAGGGAATTCTATAGAATAAATAGGTATCTTTTATGCAAAATAGACTATAATGGATTATTTTCAGGTGTAGCTTGTGTATGAAACCATCTCTTAAAGATTAATATATGAAGGTTCATTGTTTATTTTCCTAAGTATTTTGCATACTTTTGTGTTGATGAGTTATTTTGTCCTCTTGATAAACTTGTTACATGATTTACTATGATGTGCCATCACATGCTTTTACATTAAAAGTTATATTAGGTTCCTCATTGCTGTGTAATACATACCGAAACCTTCATAGTTTATAATTCATATTGTCTCAAGAGTTGATATGATTTTCTATCCACAAAGTATCATAAATACCCCTATATAGAGGCACTGGTCTGCTATTCATCTTTTAAAGTTCTGGTTCGTCATGCATTCAAGGTCCTTGATAAGGAAACATTCTTCTTGATTTTTAATATATTATTATAATCATTTCCGCTTCTTTTCAAAGGCATTTTACTTAAAGAACTTAATAAAGCATAAATTACAAAACAACAGATTGTCAGTTGTAAAGTGGAAAATCGCGATCGAACCCTAGTTGCTCTCCCCTCTTCCAACTCCAAGGAGAGAGAAGGGAGATTCACTAGGGTTGATGGTTTTCACTTAGGGGAGAGACTTTACATTCAAAAGAGGGGTTGAAACCCACAAGATCCAATCCCACACAATGCAAGATTGGATGCTAAATGTGTTTCAAGGGTTATGACAGCAAGGCTACCCTCTTTTGTAAAGAATGTGCATAGAAGAATTAAGCTAGGAATGCATAGAAAGTGAGAAAGATTCGCTTATAAACTGAGATAGGAATACAGTATGAAGCTGCGGACCTGGAATTAGCAATAAAATGTCGATACGGTGCTGTCCTGCAAATTTGAGCGAAAGTTGCCGGGACGATGGCGCCCGGCGCCACGGTCCTCCGAAAAATCCGCGAAACGAAGGGGGATCTGTTCGTCTCTGCACAAGGATTCCAGATCTTCAATTTCAGCCGCGTACCTGCAACCTACACACAGAAAAGCAAAGACGATTGGGGGGTTAGGGATTAGGGGTTTGCCTTTAGGTCAAACCCCAGTTTTGGAATTAACCAAGAAATGAGCAATGTTGTAAATGTAAATGTCTGTAATGTAAAACAAGTACTAATACCTTGTTGTAAGGATGTTTGTATCCTTATGTGCGAAGGTATAGATGTTGTATGTTGTATGTTGTAGTAGTATGTAGTAAGTGATCTCCTCTTCAATGGTTGAATCCTTGTCTTGAATGCAACACTTAGCCTTGAATGGAGACTTGAAATGATCAATTGCTTGAAGGAATGCTTGAATTCTTGAATGCTTGAATGCTTGAGTATAATTTCCATGCTTTTTCCATCATCATGTCGAATGAAAGAGGAATATGTAGTTTATATACTTGTCATTTAGGGCTGATAGACTGATTTTCCCGACCTTAGGCCGACCAGGAAAGATAATTTCCAATTTGCAAACAAAAAGACCCGAAGTCCAAAAGAGACCGGGCCCAAAATAGGACCCAGGGACCAGGGCGCTGGGCACTCTGGTCCCACCTCCCGGGACAGCAGGGTGCAAAGGAGGTTCAGGCCAGGGTGCAAGAAAATGCCGTTTTCAGTGTCATAATCAGGTTTCGGGGTCTCCATTCAGGTTGCGTGTTGCGTCGCCATCGTGAAGACCAAAATGCAGTCGAAATTGCAAGTGTCACAATTTTAGGTCGCTACGTTTAGCCCCCACTTTAGCGGGAGTATAAGCGTACACCAATACTTCCGGTAAAGTACAAGGAAGCAACATTGAAAAACTTTCACCATGTCAAGGAGGCAAGATACACCAAGCCCCCAGTGGACTAAGGATCTTACAACTTTGATTGACAAAGTAAAAGGGAAGATCATGAGGGAGAACCATGACTGTCAGTAGTAAGGTTCCCTCACTATGAGTCATGCAAGAAAGATATCAAAAATTTTCAAGGCAAAGCTAAATTTGTCAAGAAATTTTCAAGTATCTTGAAAAGATATGAACGGGATGTATACCCCCCTACGTTAAAGCGATCACACACGCCTCACCGGGGGTGATTGCTTTAAGGTAGTGATACATATAAGAAATGAGAAAGGAGCACGTTATCACAAGGATTTAGCCCCCAAGTGTAAGGTAAGCCCAAGGATAATAGACACAAAACACAAAGCACAAGGTGACTTCGCTTTCCTCGGGGTCAGTATGTTGTATGATAATTCATGTATATCATATGTATGTATGCATAATTGTTCTTCATTCCCCAATCAAGGAAGGTCACCTAGAAGAAGGGAACACATGTGTCTTTTGAGTCAACATGAGAGAGATCGAGAGATCTCAATGCTTTGCATCATCCTCAAGTAGATAACACTAAGGACAACAAATAGAAGAATGAGAATAACACATAGAGGAAGTAACAAAAGAGAGCGGGAGAGAATCTGCTATGCTAATGAAACTAGTCTAGCACGTCATCTACCCCCCGATCTTGCTGATCAATGTTTCGGGAAGGTAGGGAACACGCTAGAGGAGGAACATCCAACATAGCAGATGGAGCTATCACAAGATCCAAACAAGGGCTATGTTCTTACCCCAAGCCACGGTGTTCTTGTCTAGGAGCTAGGATAAGTGCTTTAGAAAATTCATTAGATAAATGGTTATCAATATCAACAAGTTCATATTCACTATCAGAGGCAAGAAAAGTAACATTTTCATCCTGAATAACATTTTCATCTATAGCATCATCAAGATTTATAAAAATAGGGTCTTTAATTCACACAGGATCAAGACCATCATGCATCTTATGTTTCGGAGATTTTGGAGAAAATGGAATAATGCTTGTTGAAGGTGTTTTTGGAGATTGCAAAGTTTGAGAAGCAGCTGCTTGAGCTCTAAGACGACGCTTTCATCGGCGTTCACATGCCGAACGATTTCGTCTAGTCTTAGTAGGAAGTTGCGAAGATTGAGGAGGAGGAATGTTCTCATCCTTATCACTTGGGTGTTTAGGTTGTGGTCTCTTAGGCTGGATAATAGGAGAAGAAGAAGGTCTCTTCTCTCTATAAAAAGAAGGAGGAGGGACTGCTCCATACAAAGGAGGAATATTTGGTTTAGGAAGAAGACCAAGTCCATCATGACGAGGAGGTATAGGTCTACTTTTAGACGGTTTATTAGGCATAGACATAATCACATCCATGGGAACGGGTTGGGAATCTTCTTGAGGAAAGACATTAGTTTTATCTTTCAAAGGGAGAACTTCCTTCTCAAGAATGATAGGAATATCAAGTTTAGGTGTTCTAGGTTCACTTAGAGATAGGATCATATCTGTTTTCCACTTTTGATAAGATTTGAAAAGATGATCACTTCGCGGAGGAAGAGATTGGAATTGTTTAGGCCAAAAGTAATCAATAGGAACGCTAGAAGTTCTTTCAGCTAGTTTAAAGAGACTATGATTGACAGTAACAACTTCACCATTATGGGGAAATTTCAAACACTTATGAATAGGAGAAGCAATAGCTTTCATGGAAGATAGCCAAGGATAGCCAAGCTTCACATGAAATTGTTCGGAAGATGGAATAATAGCAAAGTTCACATCAAGGGATTTGGTATGGACCTCAATAGGCAATGTAATAGAACCAATTGCAGGAGAAGAAAATGCATCAAATAATTTCACAATCACATCTGTTTCATCATAGATTACTTGATTCAATTGCAAAGTAAAAAGAAATTCTTCAGAAATGACATTAACCATACAAGAAGGGTCAATAAGCACTCCACGACAAGGTGTATTCTTGACTTTTGCAACTATATATAAAGGACCATCAGGTGCCCTGATAGTTTCACTGGAATCAAATGTGATGGAAGGTTCTTTAGGGATTTTCTGTTGCTCCACAAAGTTAATCACATTCGGAGTCATAGACACAAGATCATCAGGTGAGACAGAGGAATCAGTAGTATCAATCGCATTAGAGGTATGAGAAGGCAATGGATCAGTAAAAATCTGAAGATTTTGGTTAGGAGGAGCTACAGATTTGTTGCCTTTATCATTCACACCAGAAACAGAGATAGTATTATTATCAATCAAATCTTGAATTTTACCCTTTAAAGAAAAACATTTTTCAATATCATGCCCAGGCTGACGATGAAAGTGACAAAAAGCTTTGTTATCAAAATAAGGTGAAGTAATCTTTGCAGGATCAATTTGCCTTATAGGAGGAAGAGTAAGCACATTTTGTTCCAATAACTTATTCATAATACTATGCAATGATTCATTCAAAGGAGTAAACTTTCTTTCTCTCTTGAAAAACTTAGAAATAGGAGACACACCTGATGCTGCATTCACATTGTTGTTGATGATGTTTTCATTGAATTTAATGGACTCTCTGTTCGGTTTAAACTTCCCAAATGGTTGTTGACTACTATCACCCTTATCACTCGGAGCCATAGGAGGTGATTGTTCCATTTGTCTCACAGTCAGTTGATAATTGTGAAGAGTTGCACACAACTGTTGGAAAGAAGTAAACTCAGAAAATAGGAGTTTTTCTCTAATGTCTTTTTGTAAATTAGAAATGAAGATTCTTTGAATATCATTGTCAGGCATTGGAAAGGAAATTTGAGCATACAAATGCTTATATCTACCAATGAAATCAGTCACTTTTTCTTTAACACCTTGTTTACAATGCATTAAATCAATCAAAGTAACTTTAGGACTTATATTGTTTTGAAATTGTTGAATGAAAGCATTTGCAAGTTGTTCGAAAGAAGTAATAGAATAGGAAGGCAACGAGCAATACCATTGTAGGGCTTTGTCTCTTAATGTTCTAGTAAACAGTTTTTCAAGCAACCTTTGGTCATAAGCAAAATCAGTACATATTGTTTGAAAGGTCTTAACATGTGTCAGAGGATCACCCTTACCATTATAAAGCTCCAAATGCGGAATTTCAACATGTTTAGGAGGGATAGTTCGAACAATGTCAAGAGAAAGTGGGCTTGCAACATCAAATGTGGGCACACTTAACTTAGATTGATTCATACAGGCAATTTGTTGTTGTAAAGAAGAGACAGTTTGTGCAAGATTGTTAATGGTCGCTTTAGTCGAAGAGTTCATATTAGACGTGTTAGATTGTGATGGAGGTGTTATGTTATTGAAAGAAGGTAGAGAGTAAGGTGGTGGGACACTATGATAGTTAGTCATAGGAGATGATTGGACAGGAGGAACACTACAAGGAGGAATGGGATGATTAAACGAGTTGCCCCCTTGCGTCATGTTCATTTGCGGAGATGTAATAGGAACACTCACTGAAGGAATGAATGAAGAAGTTGGATTGAATGAAGGAAGAGGGTTAATTGAAGAAGAAGGATTGCCCCCATGACTAGTGATCATAGGAGGAATGTCTTGTATTGAAGTAGTCATTATATTTGATGTAAAAGTAGGTATACTAGCAATAGAAGTCATCAAAGGAATAGAATGATTGACTTGAGTAGGAGGTTGTGTATAACCCAAATTTTTGGCACAACTCTTCATAGGCATCACATTCGAATCCACAATGTGTGCAATACCATGCAAAATATCAATTCCATTCTTATCACTTTGAAGCATACGTTTTAGACCCTCAATTAAAGGAAGAGCTTGACTATCGGGGTATTCTTGAGACATCCATTGTCGAAAATCATCAAATTGGTTATCCAATTTCGAAAGTTGTTCTTCAGAAACCTCATGGAGAGCTTCTTCATCATTAGGAGGATTAGAGGAATTACCCATGTCCTCATTAAAAAGGCTATTCAAATTAGGTTCCATCTCCTCGGTAATTAAACCTCGGGAAGACTTAATTCTACGGCTTCGTCTAACGGGAATAGTGTAAGTAGGGCTTATTGTTGTAAAACTCATGCACTAGAGAGAGAGAGAAAGTTTTGATTTTAGAGGTAGCAATTTTCAGTAAAATCAGCCAATCTTCTGGATTTAAGCTGTTAAATACAATCAGGACAATCTCCCAAAATTTCAGAAAAAATGTCAGGGACCATGGCACTTCGGAGTGCACACGGTCCCAACAACTTTTTTTGAAATTCGCAGGGATGAAAGTTATGATGATTTTAGAGCTAATCTGAAAAAATTGAGTGATTTTACGATCTATCGATAGGCCAAATTAAAGTTGCAATCTCGAAATTGAACCCTACCAAGATTGTCGAAAAATGCAAAAATTTGAATTTTGAAAAAGAGAGGGAAACTGAAATTTTCAATGTTATGATTTTAGAGGGAATGTCAAGAGCAATGCAAATTTTGAAATTTAAAAATTGACTCAATTTCACGCAAAATTCAATTTTGAAAGCGGAAATTAAAGTTGTTGTAATTAAGCACTTAATTTCAAAAGTCACAAATTGTAAGAATTTGAATAAAGCACTGAAATTTCGAATGAATGTTAACACACTTTTCAGATTTAGGACAGTAAGAACACAATTTTGACACAAAATTTCAATTTCGATGATTTTTGAATGTTTAGAAGCCTTAATCCAAGCAATCACAAGACCAACTTTGACTGTAATTTTGAAAGTGTTAGATTTGATAAAATCAGCCAAAATTCTGGATTTTAGCAGGAAAATACAGTAAGATCTAGCTCCCAAAATTTCGGAAAAAATGTCGGGGACGATGGTGCTCGGAGTGCACACGGTCCTCGCAACTTTTTTCCAAATTTTCAGGGATGAAAGATATTGTGATTTTATTGCGGAATCCAAAGTTACAGCTGATTTGGAGATGTTTTGATCAGTGAAATTGTCGGACAAAGGCTGAATCAAGAGGGTTTTGACACTTAACCACTTAATTTTCAGAATTAAAGCACAAATATGAATTGATAATTTGTAATAGAAGGGCAGATCTGAAACAAGCATCAACATTTAGACATTTCACAAGCTTAATTACTAAAAAGAAAATTTAGGGTTTTTATGCAATTAACCTCTAAAATTTGCAAAAGATCAAACATGGAAATGTAATCAGGGAATCCAATTTTCAGATCTAATTATGAATAATAAGAAAGGATGTTCACGTCGGGTTCACCAAAATATAAAGCGGAAAATCGCGATCGAACCCTAGTTGCTCTCCCCTCTTCCAACTCCAAGGAGAGAGAAGGGAGATTCACTAGGGTTGATGGTTTTCACTTAGGGGAGAGACTTTACATTCAAAAGAGGGGTTGAAACCCACAAGATCCAATCCCACACAATGCAAGATTGGATGCTAAATGTGTTTCAAGGGTTATGACAGCAAGGCTACCCTCTTTTGTAAAGAATGTGCATAGAAGAATTAAGCTAGGAATGCATAGAAAGTGAGAAAGATTCGCTTATAAACTGAGATAGGAATACAGTATGAAGCTGCGGACTTGGAATTAGCAGTAAAATGTCGATACGGCGCTGTCCTGCAAATTTGAGCGAAAGTTGCCGGGATGATGGCGCCCGGCGCCACGGTCGTCCGAAAAATCCGCGAAACGAAGGGGGATCTGTTCGTCTCTGCACAAGGATTCGAGATCTTCGATTTCAGCCGCGTACCTGCAACCTACACACAGAAAAGCGAAGACGATTGGGGGGTTAGGGATTAGGGGTTTGCCTTTAGGTCAAACCCCGGTTTTGGAATTAACCAAGAAATGAGCAATGCTGTAAATGTAAATGTCTGTAATGTAAAACAAGTACTAATACCTTGTTGTAAGGATGTTTGTATCCTTATGTGTGAAGGTATAGATGTTGTATGTTGTATGTTGTAGTAGTATGTAGTAAGTGATCTCCTCTTCAATGGTTGAATCCTTGTCTTGAATGCAACACTTAGCCTTGAATGGAGACTTGAAATGATCAATTGCTTGAAGGAATGCTTGAATGCTTGAATGCTTGAGTATAATTTCCACGCTTTTTCCATCATCATGTCGAATGAAAGAGGAATATGTAGTTTATATACTTGTCATTTAGGGCTTATAGACTGATTTTCCCGACCTTAGGCCGACCAGGAAAGATAATTTCCAATTTGCAAACAAAAAGACCCGAAGTCCAAAAGAGACCGGGCCCAAAATAGGACCCAGGGACTAGGGCGTTGGGTGCCATGGTCCTGGGGGACCAGGGCGTTGGGCGCCCTGGTCCTGAAGGACCAGGGTGCTGGGCGCTCTAGTCCCACCTCTCGGGACAGCAGGGTGCAAAGGAGGTTCAGGCCAGGGTGCAAGAAAATGCAGTTTTCAGTGTCATAATCAGGTTTCGGGGTCTCCATTCAGGTTGCGTGTTGCGTCGCCATCGTGAAGACCAAAATGCAGTTGAAATTGCAAGTGTCACAATTTTAGGACGCTGCACCAGTTTTTGTAATTTGCTAAAAAGCTTAAATCCACTTTAAAAAATCTCTTTTGTGTGCTTGGGAGAAAGAGGTATACCCGCCTAGGTTTAGTGGAGCCTTAAGTGCAGAGGGATTGTGTCTTTGACCATCCCTGTTTGTTGGCCAAATCTTATTGGATTAGCTGAGGAATTGGAAAAGCCTTAAGTATTCCAATCTATGGTTTTGGGCACCAACACTTTGCCTACCCTAAACTTGGGGTTACATTAAAGAAAACCAGCCTAGTACCTCAGGTAAATTCAAAACTATAGAATTTTTTACAACATTGTACTGAATTGAAATAATTAGATGAGAACAACACAATTAGATAACTAAAGTCTCAATACTAGAGACAAAAACCACTAAAATGAAAACAAAATAATCTTATCAAACATACTTTAGTTTCTAGTGAAAATTTTAACTAAATTTTTTTCTTATAAATGCATGGATTAATCGAAATTGACATTGACATTAATTGAAATATAATAATTTATTATAAACATAAATTATTATGATATAAAGAACAATGACAAAAAATTATCTTATTATTACTTTGAAATTCAAATAATATTTGAACATTACAAAAGACAAAAAGAAATGATTACACCAAGAAATAATCTTATTATTATAATTAAACCATATTCTTACTCACAATAAAACTTTTTTGTATTAAGTATCATAGAATCACAAAGCTCATTTTTTGTTTATTCGAGCATCCACATTACAAGCTTATTACAAATACTAGCTCCTTTCGAGCAAACTTATTACAAATACTAGCTCATTTCGAGCACCAAACTAGAAACAAAAATTGGAAGACCAAGGGTCACAACTTAGAAATCCACTTTAAACAAACCAATGTAAGACCAAGAGTCACAACTTAGAATTCTACACAAAGGTGTCCCTCATGGGAGTTGAACTTGGGTCTTCACATTGAGAACTCAATGCTTTAACCAACTAGGCTCAACCCCTCGGACCTTAGAATAAAACTTTAAAATTTTTAATTTAATATTTAATTTAAAGTATAAATAAAACATGAATAACTATTCAATAATTGATGAATGCAAGCCTTTCCAAAAGCAACGAGAAATAATTTAGTAAAATAAGCAAGCATGAAAATCTTAAGAGAAGTATGAGCGAGACATAGATTATCTATCTTTTTTAAGAATTACAATGTGATGCAAATATGTTAGAAGAATCAGCAATTTTATTCTACTTTGTTGACCCTCGGATGGATAGACCAAAAAAAGGGGCTTGGGTGACCAAAATTTGGCAAATAAAAGAAATTGATAAATTTGGTCAAAAGAATGTCTAGTGAATATTGAAAGATCATTAGAACTCTAATGGACATTAGTGAAAACATTGTTGAAGGGGTTTCCTATCTTCATGCAAGACTCCAGATTATGACAATTAAGCCAATTGCAAAAGAAATTAGTTTGAGGGTTGATTGTCTTTCGAAACAAATGGTGAAAATTGAAGATATGAAATATACTTTTTCAAGATGCCATAGAAGGATGCATAATGTGGATCATTGCACCCAAAAATCCAAAACAAAAAGAACCTCGAAACCTAAAGCTGTAAACCCTAATTCAAATCGGATCTAAATTGTTTTGATCCAAATAGGAATAAGTTATTCAAGATTAAAGAATAGACACTTGGACAATTAAAAAAATCCTGATTAGACGGGTTGCGCCTTTGGGTTACATGAAGGAGGGGGTGACCACCCCTAAGTTGGCAGATACAAGGGATTAAGGACAATCAAATGAACCCCAAGATCAAAAGACAAAGGTACTAGCATTTTAATGAAAATAATTCTATGTGAACAAGTTGGAGGGTTAAGATTTAGAGAGAGAAAAAGATAATGAATTAATTAAGTAAAGAAAATTTTGTATTTAGTTAATAGAAGAAAAGAAGCTACATTAAATAAATAATAAATATTTATTCAATGGGTTTAGGATAATTTTAGGTGTCTAAATAATGAATCTTCACAAGTGGCATTGAAGGACCTTCAAGAGAAGGAATATTCATGAGAGGGACCAAAGGGGGAAAATTCTCCACATCAACCCCCTCTGGGTCCGAATGGGGAGGGAATCTAGATTATAAACAAGGAACAACAAACAAAGGCAACTCAATCATAGGTTTACCTAAGGAAGAGGCTCTTCTGCCTAGACACAACTCAAATCCACAAGAGGAACAAAATCAAGAACATGAACCATCCAAGGGCCATTAACTGACACCAAATTAACCACAATGATCTTATCACAAGCTTCATCATCAAAAGAAGCTAATTGAAAAAGTGAAGCTAAAGAAGGAGCACCCAACATCTCTGTTGAACCCAAAGGAAGAGTCTCCAAAACATGCCTCACCTCACATGAATCCATCAGTTAATCCAATCTCACTAATAGAAAGGGCAAGAGGGGACTACGACTTATTGACCACAACCTCAACCAAGGGATGAGAATGTAAAATAATAGAAGAAGGAGGACTTTTCATAGAAAAGTAAAGAGGATAAGTAAGAAGTTCCTTCCCATTGTGGCAGGGAGGGTGAACAAACTTTTGATGACCACCTTTCAAACAAGAATTGCATAAGTGACCCATAAAAGAGAAGAGCCAATAGAAAGGAGTAGAGTTCTCAAATTTCATAACATTGAAATAATATTTCAATGAAATCTATAAAGGAAGCTCTTTAACATGCTCAACATAAACATACAAACAAGGAAATACTAGTTTGGCTTTATTCTTAGTGTAAAAATCAAGAGAATAAAATTAGTCAAGAGTTGACAATTCCAATAGTAATCTCTTGTCTCAAAACTCCAAAGGAAAACCAAAAAAGTGAACCCAAATTAAGATAGCACTAGAAAAGTAAATAGAACTTTCAAAACCTAAGCACCACTTGCACTATAGGAAACACTTCTTACTGAATAACTAAGGAACAAAAGTAAGAATATGAAACATAGCCTTGGCTCAAAGAGAACAAAAAAAGAATAATCCTATACGTAGCACAAAAATGGTAATAATATCTTTAATAGATAAATAAGAAGAGGCCAATTTCCCTACAACCACAATGTTAGGGCATATTCTCAAATAATTATCCCTATAGAGTTCACCATTTTATCTAGAGTCCGATCCACGGAGGGATCCTTAGTATTAAAAGATTACTAATAATAGAATACTCAATGGAGACCCCATTAGTAGAAAAATAATTCTCACTATTAAGAGGATCCTTCCAAAACCTAGAAGATTCCTTCACAGATGCACATTTAAGAGGGAAAGTACCCAGTTACCTTAGCTTACAGAATCGAAACCTTCACATTTTCCAAGTCATTTTTATCTCGTATAGGGTTAAAAGGGTCTAGGGAGATGGACCCACCAGAGCTCAGGGCCAGAACCACATCATGATTGAACGAAGTAGTTTAAATCTCTAGGAAAAGGATACCAACATTCGAACACCCATACTCACTTGATGTTGACACCATCTCAGACCCATCATAGGGACAAACCTATAATAGGAGAGGACTCTACACAACCATCTTTGTACCAAGAGATTATTGCCAACCACTAGTAGAGCTTATTTAAACAATCTCCCAACCTAGATCTTATATTAAATCTACTCTACTTTGTTTTTTGGTGTCGTTGTCTCAAATTAAATTATTTAGATTTGTATCCACACACATAAAAGATGGAAAATACTATGTTATATAGTAACTAATCTAAGTTAAATACCATATTGGTGTACCCACATAAACAAATACAATGATGATTACAACAATCATGTACCTCTAGGAGAGAAAAAAAGACCTTTGGAAACAAGTTCAAGGAGGGTGGAGTGACTTTCAAAGTGGTTTCTAATATTTTTTCATTCTCTTGTTGTATAGACAAGGATGTGGTGCACAAACACCCTAGTAGTGCACTGGAGTCCAAAGTTGAGCCTTTGTTAAATTGATGGTAAAATCTATATCTCACTAAGTTTTAGTTTTCATAGTTATAACATTTCATTTTATACTACATGCTTCTTTTATTCTACAATTTTAATTAGTTATCTTAGCATAGTTTTGTTTTCCTACTATTGATCTCTCTGGCTCACCAAAGTGCCAGTTAAGTGAGGCAGCGAAGTTTTACTTATTCCTTGAGATGTTGTCATCTCAAGGGTAGTTAATCTGCTCCTGAACATTTTGCTAAAACTGACATGAATCACCTTATGTCAGATTTCTACCTCCTATAGTTTGATGTCTTTGATAAGGCATGCTTCAAGGATGTACTTGATATGTTGGATGATGCCCTAGGTGATATCCTAGAGGCATCTCCTTTTGATCGTAAGGTCATTAAGACTAACCCATGTGCAAACTCTTCTTTCAAGAGTTAAATGTTTGTCAATGTGACCGTAATCTATATCACTTTAAAGCTTAAGAGATTCTTCTTCTTAACATCATTTAGGCATGTTAGGCAAGATGAAAGTGGAGCCATGATAAGCATAACATATGGAGCTACCTCAAGTTCTAAATAAGGACCATGCTATAATCATGAATCACTTTTCTTGTCACTAGGAGACAAGATTAATTCTTTTGGAAATATTAAAAATAACTCATGATTAGTCTCAATAATTCTCATACATATCGTCATAATCATTAGATATCCACAATGTTAGAATCAACTTTGATCATCCAAATCAATCGTAATGGGATATTTAGTGTGCAAAGAAAATGAATCATTTTTTTTCATAGATAAATTCAATTTATAATGTGGTTGATTAAGATAAGCTCCTTCCTAGGGTTATTAAAAATTTGCATAAATAAAATCAAGTCAACATTTTCCATCTTGGGCATCAAAATACTTGTTGTTGAAGGTGACTCTCATAGCACCATCATGATGCTGAATAAGGTGCCTAGGTCGGACTGGAAGGCCACTCCTCTCATCAATAAATGTCACACCCTCTGCCTTAACTTTGATGAATTCAAATTTTTCCATGTGTGATGCAAGGAGAATAGGGTGACAGACAAGTTAGCCGGTCTAGGCATGATGGTCAATAACTTGAAAGTTTGGCTCCAATTGCATGGATGGCACAATATCATTTGTGTCATGATCTTGAATGACATGTTCTTTAATTATGTGTAGTCCCATGATTACTTTTTTAGTTTCTTCTATTCTTTCCCTTTCCTTTTCAAGATAGATAAGGAAATAGGATTTTATTTTTGTTCATACCCACCACTGTTGCTTTCAGACTTGTCACTTTAATAGATTGGCCTCTATGTTTGCGAAGATGAGAGGAGATTTGAGTTAGATTGTACTAGATGAGTTCTCTGAGTTCAAAAATAATGGTTAGCTCTAGAGAAATTTTATTCTGGGAAATCTAGACTCTTATGTGTAGTGCATGATAGACAATGACCCAAAATTATCTACGACCTTCATTCAAGCCTATAAAAATGATGCTATGAAGATTAGGAGCATTAATATTTTGGTTTTAATGAAAATATTAAAAGATATATATTTTGTAAAATTCACTTATAGATCTATAAAAGGGTATTCTTACATTTCCAAACAAATATTATCTATAAGAGTAGGAGTTGTTGAAACATTGAGTTTTTTTAGTTTTTTCATTTTTGGTAATTAGATGGGAAAAGTGGTATAAAATATACATTTAGTAGAAATTTCAATTTGAAAAAGTTGTGGCCCATATATAACTTCGATATAATGAATCTATATAGGCCATACGTTTGACTAAAATTGATTTTTAGTTAGAGTTACTTAAATTCACTTGTGCTGATAAGTTGGCCTAAAATGTGACACAGTTTTGTGCTTTTACTCATCTATGATCTTCGTTAAATCCTAGGAAAATGATGATATGAAGATTGGGAGCATTATTTTTGTGGTATCTATAGAGACTATAGTGAAAGTTGTCGGGTTGGCTTTGAATAGCATTTCCTTCCCCAAATAACCTAAGGAGAATTATAAGGAAGATTTGGACTGGTTCTTTTAGCCTAGTGAAGGGGTTTCTAAATTGCAAAGTGGATACAATCATGAGGAGTTACCAAGTATTTGGAAGGATGCTACCCTACTCTTCACCAAATACTTCAAGATCAATGGTAGAAAGAGGAGATTTCACCTTTACATATTCCATATGTTGAACCACCTGCGATATGGGATAAGAATAAACTTTTGTTACTAGTTTTTATCTTCCTTATCTCAATATGTCTCTAGGGATATTGCTAAAATAAAACCCCCTACACCAAGGTCTTATTCATAGGCTGCATTATTTTCATTTGGATAGTATGATCCCCACTTTTGAATTTGGGTCCACCTATGATCCCAATTTGTTTGTTGACCTCATTATCACCCCTTCCAAGTTTGTTCAAGTATCTCATTTAGACCCTACATTGCCTACTAGAAAACACTTTGCATGCATGGCCAAATTCAAAGCCATTTACACCACTAAAGAGGATATTGTTAAATCATAGGTCGAGAAGAATAAGGAGGTGGAAATTTTTGAGGATTTAGAGTCTAACTCCATTTTCTCTGATTAATCGGACTCCTCTACTACCATGGGCTTGGATTGGTCCCCGACCAAGAATGTTAATGTCAGTGCTAACCGTCCCTCTCCTCCCACAAACCATCCCCCTTCTACAAATACCTAAGCCCCTGAGTTTGATCATAGTCCTCACTAAGCTTGTGAAAGACATTCACAATGAGTTGCGAAGGCATGATGATTTTCTCAAATGTCTTTTTGGGTAGATGCATGTGGAACTAACAAAGATAAACAGGTTTGAGGTGGTTATTAAAGCTGAAGCTAGGGCTAATACCTGGGTTGACGGATTGCAAAAGGATAGAATCTAGATGGTAGCTAATGAATTTGTTGGTTTAATGGACATCTCAAACTGGGTGAATGATAAAATCAATGACCTGTATGTTAAGCTTAAAAATACTAGGACAAAATCAAAGATGGAAGAAATTAGGTGATCCCATGAGGCCCTTAGAGTTAAATTTGAGGAGGTCATCTCCTCTTGCAAGAAGGCTACCAACATGCATAAATATTCTTTCTAGGATATCCAGACCATAAAGATTGATCTTAATAAGAAAAAGAAGAAGTGTAACTAGACTGGGGCTATTATTACGAGTGTAGGTAATATGGAGTACCTTGTGAAAGCTACTCTGGATTATGCTCTAGCATCTTCTAGCTCTAGGTTTGGGTGTTACAAAAAGGTGTCATTTTCTAACAAATTCATATGTTTATTCCAAGATTTGTAGGATAAACATTCCCCCATGTAGTTGACCATCTCTTTTTGCCTTTCATGGGTACTTTTGCTAGTTTTTCAGTTTTGTTTGGTCTATTTTTTGGGTTTTGTTCTTGCTAGTTTTTTAGTTTTTATGTTGGTTCTTGGGTATCCCTGTTGGGTTTTTTCTTTATGTTAGTGGGGGATTTTGGTGCAGGAGCGCCTATGGAGTACCTATGAAGACTTACGGAGATAAGGTGCACTAGGGTCACTGATAGGCCCTCATGGAGAATAAATGAGCAACAAAGTCTAAAAGGCCTTTTAAGGTCTTAAAACAATATAATAATCACCATTAGAGAAAATAAATACAATGAAATGTAATAGAAAGATCAAAAAGTGTAAAATTGTCAAAATTGGCAATTAGGCCTAGAAAGGGCTAAAATTGGGTTTTGAAGGGTAGAATAGGTTTGTGAGGAAAAAAACATGTTTTAAATGTTTGTAAGGTCATCTTAAGACCATTTTTGTGTGTTGGTAGAGTTAGGAGTCCAATTTGGTCATGTTGACAACTTTCTTTGTCAAATGACAACTTTTTTGAGCAACTTTTATTCTCAAAAATGCAAAAATGATAAGAATAGGTGGTTAGTGTTACTACTTACTAGGTTGCCATTAGTTTTATGTCCAAAGTCATTTTATATACTCTAGTCGGTTATTACTACTGAAACATTTAGTCGGTAAGCACAGAGCAGTCGATTATAGAAGAAAGTAGTCATAGAGCTTAGTATACACCAAGCTGTCTACCGAGTAACACTCTATGTCTACCGAGCAGCAAAAATGATATACCGAGTGAACACACACCGAGTGAAATGTGTTACCAAATTCATTGAACCTAGACACATATGGTAAACATGTTACAAGATCGAGGAACAAGGAATCATTATCACTTAGGAAATTGCACCTTAAAGATTTTATATGATCTTGAGGTCATCTATCCAATGAAATATTTTGTATGGTTATTCATTCAATGAATCATGCTTGTAAGATCGAAGAATGAACAAATCATCAAAATAAGAGATCTACTTATACAACATTAATTGAGGATCAAAAAAAAAAATGAGAGAAGGTGTATGAAGCAAGACATGTGCAATAGATAAGGAAGCACTGAGTATTGTGACTGTTAGAGACACAGAGGTCACCGAGAAGGATTTCAGAGAACAGTCAAGGAACAAAGTAAACATAATGGTTTACTGAGTTAATCTGTGGATTACCGAGGTATGCTATAAGCAAGGTAATCTCATTTTGAGCACATAGAATCTGCTATAACATTCCAGATGTGAAGTTGCAGATATTTTGTAAAGATTTTATTCTAATATTTTGAGTTGTAAGAGAAACGTTTAACAGGGTAAAAGACTCTAACAAAGTATATAAATTGTAAAGCCTTTAACCAGGTGTAGCATTTTATAATAAGTGTTGTAAAATCCTTTAGCAAGGTAGATCTAATGATCTTTATACTCCTAACAGGGTAAGCTATGAGAAATAGCTAAACATGTAGCTCTAACCGAGCAACCTTTACTATTGTAGTAGTAAAGTTGTGGGTGCCATCGCCACCGCAGTTTTTTCTCTCTAACCAAGAGTTTCTGTGTAACCAAAATATATGTGTTATGGAGTTAATCATGTATGATTGTTATTTATTTGTTTTAGCATTATATTATGTTACAATAGTTTTTGGTTTATGCATAATAGTAAAGTTATTGTTAAAGAAAAGATTTGAAGTACTAATTCACCCCTCCCCTCTTAGTACATTAGCTTTCCATATTGGGCCTAACAATTGGTACCAGAGCTTTAATCTTGGAAAAGGGTTTAACATCCTAAATAAAAAGATCTTATCAATGGAAGGCTATAAAAAATCTTAGAGAATTGTGTATCTGCAAGAAGAGTTGGATCGTGCTAATCAAGTGATTGCAGACATGCAAAGACAAATGCAAAAATCATTGAAAGTTAGAAGAAGATTGTCTGATGTTTTGCAGGACTCTCAAGAATTAGTGGAACAAATTGAGACATCATCTGAGAATAATATATCTGGAGAGACTGAAGAAATGATTGGAGAACTGAAAGAAAAGAACAAAGCACTGACTGATCAACTAAAAGAAATGAAAAGAGAACATGAACATTTCGACACATAGATGACTAAAAATCTTGATGCATTGAGGATAGCTGAGGATAAATTAAGAGATCTAGAAAGAGAAAAACAACAAATTGAAGCATTAGTATCTGAAAGGAATGATGAAATCACAAGGTTGACTGGAATTCAACAAAATCTATTAGATCAATTGGGTTACGCACATCATGAAGCAAATCTGAAAGATGATGAGAATCAAGCATTGGAAATTGAAGTACCAAGGTTGACCGATGAACTTGAAATAAAAAATAAATCCAAAGAAACACTGAAGAAGAGTTATGAAGCATCAAAGATGTTGGATGAGCAACTTAATACAAAAAGACCCAACAAAGTTGCAGGACTTAGTTACAAAGGAAAAGACTCTATCGAGAAGGGAATCCACACTATCGAGAGAGGAGAATCATCAAAGCAAGCTGGAAACAAGAAGAACATCAAAGGAAAGAATCTTATTTGCAACTACTGTGGAAATCAAGGTCACACTGCCAACATGTGCCAAATCAGAAAAGGTAAGCAATCGAATGTCACAAGGTCTAATGGTTATTGTTACAATTGCAATAAATATGGTCACACATCTAACCAATGTAGGACAAAGTCTACTAGCAATTATCAGAAGGAAAAATTCAAAGGGTTTTGTAAATACTACAATAGATATGGACATAGTACCATGAAGTGTTGGTTTAAGCAGAAGAACTATATGTGGTCTGCACACCGAGCAAACACTAAAAGCTACCGAACTCACCCAGATCTTAACCGACAGTATACTGCAGTACCATGGGATTACAATACAAGGATATGGTGTGAATGTTGTGGAAGATATGGACATATAAGTGCCAACTGCTTTATAAGGTTTGGAATGAACAACCGAAGATCATGGAGAAATCCTGGTATGACATGTTTTCATTGTCACAAAGTTGGACACTTGGTTAGAGATTGCAGAGATCAACCTAGAGGAGACACTGAGGAAATAAAAAGAAAACTACAGATGATTTGGAAAAAGAAGGAAATTGTGTCAAATGAAGAAAGAACCTTACCTACCAAGTTAAGTGCACCTATTCCAAATTAATCGATGAAGGTATGAAGGGACTGCATTCTCTCAAGATTAAATCTTAACAGTTCCTATGTTGTCATGTACTTTATTCAAAATCTGCATAGCTAAAGATGCATTAGGAAATTTGAAATCTTATCAAGTCTTTTGGAAGCCTGTCTAGTCAGTAAATACAGGAAGTTTGGCTACTTAGTAAAAGCATAAAAAGGAAGTGGTACCGAGTGCATTTAATGTTTTCTTAACTAACTGCACAGAGCCCGATAAGGTAAAATTGTGTACTTAAAGCTTTTGCGTGGTCATTTTACACTTACCAAGTTTTCAAGAAAGTAGAGCAAAGCGATTCAAAGGCGATCAAACCTCCTCTGAAGAAAAATTCAAGGTATTTACATCAATCACAACGCATTGTCAAGCTAGTTTACTGATCATATCAGTTGTGAATATATGTTTTACATTTACTAAGTGGAAAGCGTCTGTCATTTAAAAAGTTTTCAAACCCTAAGGACCTTTTGTTAAGTGATTATCTGAAATTTGCAATGGCACCTAAGATCTAGAAGCCCATTGTTGTTGAGAACATTGAAAAGCCCTCACTAAAATACTCTCTAACTCCCAAAATAACATCTGAACTGGATGATAAAATTGCATTTTCACTCATTTTGAATAGGGTTTTACTAGTTGAGGATGTCAGATTCTTCACTAAGTGTCATGTTGAGGAACTAGGTCATGTTGAGATCAAGGACACATATGATGAGTTGTGTACTAATGGAAAACTAGATAACAAGTTTGAACACATTAAAGTCAAGGGATTGATCGAAGCCCTAGCCTACCCATGAGTCTTCAAACCCCAGTGGGTTAAATTTGTTTTGAGAAAAGTTCATGATGACTTCATGTGGTTAGAGGAGAAACCATTCAAGATCACCAAGGAAATCATCCACTTGATCACTGGTTACCCTATTTATGACCATGCCCAAGCTCAGAAAATGATTTCACAGAAGGAATTGATCACTTTAACCAGAGTAGAATCTGATTGCAGAGGTCTAAAACTGAATAATGTCATAGATGCAGAGTTGAAGTTTTCCATTAGAGTCATAGGATATTGTTTCTTTCAATCGGCAAGGGAAAATAATGTACCCTGTGCAGCAGTCGATTTAGCCTATAAAATTGTGAAGAAGAGAATGAAGATTGATCTTTGTGAAGTGTTGTTGAAGAATCTATTTGAAAATATAAAAACCATAAGGAAGCCAAAGAAGAACAACTCGGCAAACACACTGAATTTTGGATCACTTTTGGTATGCATGTTTTCCTATTTTGAGAAATTCTTTCCATCAGTGAGGAATGTAGTTTGGGAGCTACACCGACCAATCACCCATCAAATCAATGACTTCATCAAACAGTTAGGTGATAACTTCAATGATATTATGGATGATTTTTTTAGCACGTTTCAAGAAAAGATGCATAACAGGTATAAGATTCAACCCAAGTTAGTGGAGAAATACAAGGATGATATATGCTTCGAAGTAGACACTGACTACTGCTATGTCAATGTGGTGGAACAGAGAACTCAATCTTTGCCACCTATGGGTTATGAGATTGATTTTGACATTACATAATAGTAGATAGATGTTTTTCTTGCACTTCCAAGGCATGCTACAGAAATCAGGTATGAAACCTATGAAGAAGTTAAAGAAAAAGTTAAGATGAGCATTGTAGTACCTAAGGCTACAAGGAAAACAACAAAAATGATTAAGGCATTAATAGAGAAATTTGGATAAGGTTCTACCTCCACACCTGTCAAGAGAATTCAAGTCATCACCAAGGAGGAATCTGAAGCCCAAGAAGCAGCTATTACATTGAGCACCGAGTTGCCTAAATGAAAAATTTTGAAAAGGAAGAAACACGATACATCAAAGGTATCACCGACTCCTTCAGTAAAGTGCCCAAACACAAGACCATTTGTAGTATCACCGAGTAAGAAACCAAATAATGTTGCCGCACCAAAGGTAACAAAAACTTATAAGAAATCTACTCGAAGACTCATTTTGACTAAAGAATCTAGTGACACCGAATCTGAAGACACAAGTAAATTTCAGATTGTTAAGAGTCAAAAGAAAGATGTACACAACATTGATAATTTCTATGCTAATCTAAAACAATATGGTGGATTTAGAGCATTTAGATATGTTAAGTATGAATCCAGAAATGATGAAGAAAAGAGACAAATAGAAGAAGCTGTCATCTGCACACTTCTAAAATTCCGATTGGTTCCATTGGAAGTAACTAATTCTCTTCCAAAAGAATTGTATTTGCATATTGATAACAGGTGGAAATATGCTATGGACTTGGAAAAATAGATGAGAGAAAGAAGTTTGGTACATCTCTTCTCACACATGTCAGTAGATGAGATCAATGAACATCTAAAAAACTACCAGACAAACTTCCTAGTCAAGCAAAGAGACTTGAAACTAATGAATGGCCTTTATCTTGAAGTAGAGAATGAAACTAAGGAAAAGTGGTAGGAAATCTTTTGAATCAAGAAAGCTGGTGAACAAGTTGAAGTTGAAATAGTTGATGTCACTGAGAAAGATCCTGATATCATCAAGCAAGACCCCACTGATACTATAAAAATTGATGAGGATATCATGGACATCGAGGTACAAGAATAGGAAAGGATTGAAGGGAATGCTTATGCCAAACTGGTATCCAGTGAGTCAGTTTTGGAACAAGTTCAGCCCTATCCTCTGATCACTTAGCATGTTTCAACCGAGGCACCTCAGGATACTGAACAAGGAAAAGAGGGTCACAAGTCTACATAAGGAGAAGCTACTTCTTAGGCCACCGAGGAATAGACCTCTCAAGCCTCTTCTAGCACTAAAAATGTTACAACTGAGACCCGGTGCATGGATTCACTGAAGGCTTCATCTGAGGTTAAAGAAATTGACAAAAGCGTTGCCTCTACCAAGCAATCTACCAAGGGTCAACAAGCCTCCCAAGCCATTGTATTATTTCAATCGGTGAAAACCTCCTCTTCTAAAGAAAAGAAAATGAAAAAGTATAGTTTCAAGTTAGATTTGTCAAAACCAATAGTGTTGCCAAATGTAGACATATCCAAATTAAAAGGGCAAGAACTTATTGAATTCGATGAACTATGCAAAGCCAAAGCAGAACAAGAGAAGCAAATGGCTATACGAAAGAAAAACAGAGTACTTCAGAAGGTGAAAGCACTATTAACAGATATGCTACATGAAGGTACAGTGACAAAAGATGCAGCCATCCATGTTCAACTGGATTAACTCCTAACTAAAATAGAGACATTTGGAGTAGACACATCTAAATACTTGAGCAAGTTGAAGGACAAAGAGCTCACTGCAAAAATGATTGAAGAGGTATAGAAAGCTATTGCTATTGGCAAAGTAAAACTTGTCAAATTTATTGTTGAGTTTTCCCCTTAACTCAAGCACATTCTTTCTTTATTTCAGAAACTCTATACATTTTCTTTATTCATTAAAGACATCAAGAATAAAATAGAAGTGATTGAGAAAGAGATCACTAATCTCTCCCATACATTGACCATTGAGCCAAATTCTATTTGGAATTTCTATACCAAGTTACAAAAGCTCATGGATCAACAATTGGAACATAAGAATGAAGAACACAAAATAAGGATGGACATTATGACTCTTCAAACCTTATTCATTCCACACTTTTCCTCCGTCCAAGAACAGATCAACAAGGCTACCTCTTTATCCACTCAGCCAGAGGGAAGCACTTTAGATGGACTGATTTCACTATTAGCCGACATTACAACTCATAATTCACTCATGGATAGTGTCAAGCATGCCCTCTCTGCCACTCTCACTGATGCAAGGACAAAGTATAAATCCATTTTTGACCAGTTGCCTCCACCAAATGGTAACTAAGTTTTGATGTTTGTCAAAAAGGGGGAGTATAGAATCAAAGTATCAAAGGGGGAGTGTAGTATACAAGGGGAGTATACTGAGCATAACAGAGTATCCAAATGCATAGTTGAATTTGACAAGGGAGCAATAAACACCGAGAAGTGATCAAAGAGCAAAGAACAAGTGCAGTAAACACAAAACATTGATCATCAAGCATGCAAAATTAGAGTTATGAACAATATATTGATAAGGGGAGTATATCTGAGTATACTATTTTATTGACTATTGTATATAATGTCAGTTTAATCAAATTTTGTAAGTATATAGATTTTTAAGTGATGACTTTGAAAGAAGTTTTGACAAACATCTCAACTAATGTCAAAAGGGGATATTGTTACTACTTAATAAGTTGCCATTAGTTTTATGTCCAAAGTCATTCTATATACTCTAGTCGGTTATTATTACTGAAACATTCAGTCGCTAAGCACAAAGTAGTTAGTTATAGAAGATAGTAGTCACAGAGCTTAGTATACACCGGGTTGTCTACCGAGTAACACTCTATGTCTACCAAGCAGCAAAAATGATATACTGAGTGAACACACACTGAGTGATACGTGTTACCAGATTCATTAAACCTAGACAAATATGGTAATTGTGTTACAAGATCGAGGAACAGGGAATCATTATCACTTAGGAAATTGCACCTTAAAGATTTTGTATTATCTTGAGGTCATCTATCCAATGAAATATTTTGTATGGTTATTCATTCGATGAATCATACTTGTAAGATCGAAGCATGTACAGATCACCGACATAAGAGATCTATATATACAACATTAATTGAGGATCAAGAAAAAATGAGAGAAGGTGTATGAAGCAAGACAAGTGTAATAGATAAGGAAGCATTGAGTATTGTCACTATTAGAGACACAGAGGTCACTGAGAAGGATTTCAGAGAACAGTCAAGGAACAAAGTAAATAAAAGGGTTTACCGAGTTAATCTATGGATTATGAAGGTATGCTATAAGCAAGGTAATCTCATTTTGAGCACATAGAATATGCTATGACATTCTAGATGTGAAGTTGCAGATATTTTGTAAATATTTTATTGTAATATTTTGAGTTGTAAGAGAAACCTTTAACAAGGTAAAAAACTCTAACAAAGTCTATAAATTGTAAAGCCTTTAACCCAGTGCAACATTTTAGAATAAGTGTTGTAAAATCCTTTAGCAAGGTAGATCTAACGATCTTGATACTCTTGACAGGGTAAGCTATTAGAAATAGCTAAACATGTAGCTCTAACCAAGCAACCTTTATTATTGCAGTAGTGAAGTTGTGGGTGCCATCCCCACCGCAGTTTTTCTCTCTAACCAAGAGTTTTTGCGTAAGAAAAATATATGTGTTATGGAGTAAATCATGTATGATCATTATTTATTTGTTTTAGCATTATATTATGTTACAACAGTTTTTGGTTTATGCATAACAGTATAGTTATTGTTGAAGAAAAGATTTGAAGTACTGATTCACCACTCCCTTCTCAGTACATTAGTTTTCCATATTAGGCCTAATAGTTAGAGGTAGTTGGGTGGTTATGGTTCGGTATTGAAGGCCAAAATCACTATAAAAAATTGTACAACAATAATATTGAGGGATATCGTGAGTGTTTGGTTTAAAACAATCATTTGGAGCAATAAAACCCATATTTTTATGTGCATTTTCTGAGTTTCAATGTGTATAGTAAGATCCCTTACTAATTTTGATGCATTTGGTGATTATATCTTGAAATATTCTAGTTTAAGGATGATGAAGGGTTGATTTAACCTTGCTTTGTAAGTGGTGGCACTTATTTTCATTGTGTTTTATCAAAGTTATTGGTATTTTTGTGAAAACTGCCAGAACCCTAGCTTAGGGTATCCAATGGCCTTATAAATGTGACATCTTTCATTTTAATGATTAACCAGACCTCATTTTGGGAAGGGATAAGGCCAAGGATGTATTCTACCTTTCCAAGGTGTGTTCAGGGTTCCATGAAGATTTTGGCATGTGCATGCAAGAGGTTTTTATGATTCTTGCAGTCACAGGGGCAGTTTGACTGTCATAATCAAGTGAAGTAGGTTTTGTTTGTTATGGTACAACATGTTAAGGATAGGATGGCTTAGGGGAATGTTGGAGGGTGTTTTGACAACCCTTTCCAAGTGTTGGTACAAGTGGAGTGCCCAAAGGAGGGCTTAAATGAGTGAGTTTCTAGAGATAGCAACAGACTGTCATAATAAGGACAGTGTAAGGTTTAAAGTTAGTTGATTGCATAGTCAAGTTCGTTTTAAAGATGTCTTGGAGTGTGGATAGATCCTATTTTCTTTTGAAAGTTCCTTGAGTTTTGGGAGTGGATGTATACCATTGTTTGAGCATTCAACTTGAGGGGGTAATCGGTAACTATCAAATAACTAGTGATAGGATAGTTTTTAGCATTCCTGTCTTGAGAACCTAGTTTCAACTCTAGTTGGGTTTGTAATAATTCCAAATGCAATGTGGAAGAGTATACCTTGATGTTAGGGTATGGAGGAGGCTTAAGAGTCAAGTATTGAACCTAGAGTAGGATCCAAAGGAATGAGTAGGATGTATCAAAACCTTGTGAGCGGAGTCTTAATAAAATGATGAGATGATCAATCATGATCAATAGGCGTTGGAAGGGGAAGTTGGTTTCACCTAGCATGTAGAAGGATCCTCTGGAGTGTCACCTTGAGTTACTGAACCCTTGGGAGGTCTAGAGTAGGAGATCCCTCTACATCAGATGGTATCAGAGCAAGAAAAAGGTCTGGGATATGTGTGTAGGAATCCTAGATAGGTGAGAAGATGTATTTGACTAGGCCATAAAGAGAGTTGTGTAATGCTTTCACAGCATACCTGGATGGTGGAAGGAAGAAAAAAGGAAAGGAAGTGAGAGAAAGAAGAAAGAAGAAGACAGGAAGAGGATAGATCAAGAAGATTTTAGTAGATTGAACAAATAACTTGGTGAGATTGATGAGAAGTTAAGAAGACTTGTAGAAGAGAGGGAGAAATTGAGAAAGGAAGATGAACTTCATTAAGCACAAATGAAGTTGAGGTTGGAAAATCTAGAGAGGAAAGTGAAGAGTCGACACTTGAGGGTGCAAAAGATGATAGTTTGGCCTATGGAGAGGCTAATAGTAGAAAATAAGAAGGCTAATGAGGAAGCCTTGAAGGTGAATGATGAATTGAGATGCCAAGGTGAATTGCATGATAATGAGAATGAATTTGGTGAAGGAGAAGAACCTAACCTATGGGCATTGTATGCAGCCATAGAGGAAGAATGGAGAAGCCATGGTGGGGTTGACTCACTTGAGATGTTGGCACAAAAGATTCCTTTGATGGAACAAGTTGATATTGAAATCAATGATGACACTATATTTGTTTTTTCTAATCATTTGTATGCAGGTTTGTTGAGTGTTTACATGGATGACCATGTTGGAGGTACCATTTGCTTTCGAGGAGTTGCATTGAGCCAACAAAGCATGAACATTTTCTTGTAGGGTACAAACAACAAGTACCTATGAATTGGAAAACTAGAAAGAGGAGGCAGCCATTCAAGGGGACCTCAAATCTTTTGTCCCCGCGAGTATGGTGCAGGAGCACCTATGGAGCACCTATGAAGACCTATGGAGACAAGGTGCACTAGGGTCACTGATAGGCCCTCATGGAGAATAAATGAGAAATGAAGTCTAAAAGGCCATTTAAGGCCTTAAAAAAACGTAATCATGGCCATTAGAGCCAATAAATGCAATGAAATGTAATAGAAAGATCAAAAAGTATAAAATTGTCAAAATTGGCAATTAGGCCTAGAAAGGGCAAAAATTGGGTTTTGAAGGGTAGCATAGGTTTGTGAGGAATAAAAAATGTTTTGAATGTTTGTAAGGTCATCTTAAGACCATTTTTGTGTGTTGGTAGAGTTAGGAGTCCAAGCTGGTCATGTTGACAACTTTGTTTGTCAATTGACAAATTTTTTGAGCAACTTTTATTGTCAAAAATGGAAAAATGACAAGAATAGGCGGTTAGAAGTAGTTGGGTAGTTATGGTTTTCTCTTGAAGGAAATAATCACTATAAAACATTGTAAAAAAATTATATTGAGGGATATTGTGATTGTTTGGTCGAAAACAATCATTTGGAGCAACAAAAACCATATTTTTGTGTTCATTTTCTGAGTTTCAACGTGTACAGTAAGATTCCTTATCTATTTTGATGCATTTGGTGTTTATATCTTGAAATATTGAAGTTTAGGGATGATTAAGGATTGATTAAAACTTTCTCTAGAAGTTGTGGCACTTATTTTCATTGTGTTTTGTTAGAGTTATTGGTATTTTTGTGAAAACTATCAGAACCCTAGCTTAGGGTATCCAGTGGCCTTATAAATTTGATATCTTTCATTTTAATAATTAAAAAAACCTCATTTTTGGCAAGGATGACGCCAAGGATGTATTATACCTATCCAAGGTGTGTGCAGGGTTCCATGAAGGTTTTGACATGTGCATGCAAGCGGTTTTTATGATTGTTGCAGTCACAGGGGCAGTTTGACTGTCACAGTCAACTGAAGAAGGCTATGTTTGTTATGGTAGAGATTGTTAAGTCTAGGAGGGCTTAGCGGAGTGTTGGTGCAAGTGGAGTACCCAAAGGAGGGCTTAAACTGGTGAGTTTCCAGAGATAGTAGCAGACTGTCATAATAAAGACAGTGTAAGGTAAAGTGAGTTGATTGCCAAGTCAAGTTGGTTTAAAGATGTGTTGGAGTGTGGATAGAGCCTAGTTGATTGTGAAAGTTCCTTGAGTGTTGGGAGTGGGTGTATACCATTGTTTGAGTGTTCAACTTGAGGGGGTAATTGGTAACTATCAAATGACTAGTGATAGGATAGTTTTAAGCATTCTTGTCTTGAGAACCTAGGTTGGAGTTTAGTTGGGTTTGTAATACTTCCAAATGAAATGTGGAAGATTATACCTTGGTGTTAGGGTATGGAGGAGGCTTAAGAGTCAATTATTGATCCTAGAGTAGGATCCAAAGGAGTGACTAGGAGGTATCAAAGCCTTGAGATTGCAATCTTAAGCAAATGATGAGATGATCAATCATGATCAATAGGAGCTGGAATGGGAAATTAGTTTCACCTAGCATGTGGAAGGTTTCTCTGGAGTGTCACCTTGAGTGATTGAACCCTTGGGAGGTCTACAGTAGGAGATCCCTCTACATCAGATGGTATCAAAGCAAGCAAAAGGTCTAGGATATGTGTGTAGGAATCCTAGATAGGTCAGAAGATGTATTCGACAAGGTCCGAAAGAGAGTTGTGTAATGCTTTCATGGAATACCTGGATGGTGGAAGGAAGTGTAGACACCTAAAATTGTCATGTCTAATTAAATAAATATTTTATTTATTTAATTATCTAAGCCTAATTCTTCTATTAATTAAATAAATCTTTATTTATTTATTTAATTTATTTATCCTCTTCTAGCCTTATTTCTCATTTAAATAAATACATTTATTTATCTAAATTATCCCTTTTCCTAAATTAAATAAATATCTTATTTATTTAATTAATCCCACTTCCTCTATTAATTAAATAAATATTTATTTATTTAATTAATTCATTAGCCTTTTCTACCCATGACACATGTCATTCGTCTCTTAATTCCTACACTAGCTACCCTCATTATTTTCTTATTTTCTCTACCTACCCTCTAATCATAGCCGACCATTTATCTTTTACACCTCTTAATCTTATCCCTCCATTTCTTATGGTGTCTTCTATATAAGAAGATGATTCCTGCATTATCAACCCTATGCATCCTAACTAACTCAATTGCGCACTCGACTACACTACGCCTTTTACATGCGATCCTACTTCCAACCATATTTCCATTCTTTATTGAGCTCTTGTGCACATATAAAATCTAAGAGCAAATATATCAAGCAAGATCAATGCAGATAGGAAGAATAGACATTCCAAACCCTATTGGGCATGTAATGGTATAATCTTTGTGATTTCATTTGATTTGCATTGTCTTAGGTAATCTTCATATGTTATGGTGGGTCTTTGTTGTTGTTAGGCTAGGGTTTTGTGGTTGAATCCATTTAGTCTTTCAATGTTGTTGTTGTTATCCATTTTCACTATATACATTTTGGCATTCCCAGTGGGACTCTTGTCCCTTTTGCATTTAACATCTTTTGTTGTAGATTTTGTGTTTTGAAGTTGTAGATCTGACATTTCCGACAATATTTTGATATTTTTGCATCTGCATACATTCAGATCGCATTTTTGATTTTCTGCCGCGTCTGCGACATTTGGAATCACATCTGCATCCTCGACAGTATTTTATTTTTCTGTAGATTCTAAAAGTCGCGTCTATGTGCCTTAGTTGCGTCTATGGAGTTTTCAGGCGCGTCTGCGTCCAGGAGCCACGTCTGTGTTCTGGAACGGTGTTTGTGTAAGCTTTAGGTGCATCTGCGAAATTATATAGCATTTGTGTTTTTGATAACTGCGTTTGTCTGAATTTATTACATTTTGGGGTTTTCTTTGATTTGGTTTTGTGTCATTCAGATTTCAAATTTGGTTTATTTTAAGCTAACATCTTTAGATCTAGCTAACGAAATTGGTTCAACTTGTCTTGAAAGCAAAATCATTTTGTTGAAGGCCCCTATTTTCACAAAGTCTTTTGGATCTAAAATTTACCTAACTTGTGTGCTTATAGGAAGGGGTGATTATTTCAAGCAATCCAAACTACTAATAGATCTTTGTTGCAGGACCTTGGCAAGGGTTTTTGATCTTTTGTGTGCCTTGTTTTCATAGATTAGCAAACACTTCAATTGGTGCACTAAAATTGAACTAGTGTCTTTTGCGTCTTGGGCAATAGGCTCTTTTTGTTTCATCTTTAGTGGGCTTGTCTCCCCATGTGGTCATTAGGACTACTAGTGAGGAGAGAACGACCCAAGTGGTAGCAAAAGAAAAGCCATCTTCTTCCAAACCACTATAAATAATTGTATTCATGGTGAAAACTACAAATAACATGTGCTGATTAGTTAATACCGACACTATGTCTCCCCATAAACCCGTTTGATCAAATTTATTTGATCAGTTGTAGGGCATAACCCCTACTGGCTAGGAGCCTTCTATATTTACAGAGCTCAAAGTGCCACATGTATGGCCACACGAGCGAATGCCCTTACTAGCACCTTTTTGTTTTAGAAGCCAAAATCCTTCTAGTTGTTGGGGCAGGAGGTCAGACCTCTAGTAGCGGCCCACACACATGCGGTTCTTAGTAGAGATACAAAGTTCGCCATGAGGAGTTTTCATGGGGACTGATGCTTGGCTACCCCAAGAAGTGAGTGCCAAGGGTGGAGCTAGTGGGATCAAGCATCTAAGTATCCACTCTGAATAGCGTAGCCTCGGGGGAAACTCCATGTGGGATCAACAACTATTGTCTTGGCCAGGCATAAGAATTGTGCTTGACTTATTTTGAACAATCAAACGTTTAAGACCAAACAACAAAACTTTGTGTCTTTTGTGTCTTCAAGTGTATGCAAAACAATTTTACATCAAACGACACACTTTTTTTTGGAGTCATTTTGGACTCTAAACACTTGCAAACATTGAGTCCTCATCAACACTATGTCCTCTTATCATGAAAAATAGTCAAACATTCAGATTTGGTCACAACAAGCAACTTCACAGATTGGAAAAATTGTACAAAGTTTGTAGAAATGTGTCTGTGTCTGACAGAACCGCATCTGTGTCATCTAAACGCATCTATGAAGGGTAGAAACACATCTGTGTCTGTTGAGCAACATTGCAGCATCTCAGAAATGAATCTATGTCTAATAGAACCACATCTGTGTCATTTAAGCGCATCTGTGTCTGACAGAATAGCATATGTGTCCTTTAAGTGCATCTATGAAGTATACAGACATGTCTATGTTCAGGATTGAAAACTTTCATAATTCAGCAAACAAGAATAGTCAGTTTTAGACTTATTGAGCTTCATAGGTTATCTCTCTAGGTTTTCCATCTAGCATTCAACCTGTCTTTGGGTCTCACAAAGTCCATCATTGCTTTCCACCTTACATTACATTCACATTTGTCTAAACTTGAGTCAAAAGGTCACTTGCTTGTCCTCATTATACTTTGTCAACACATTACATACAACAACATTTTGCTAAGTGGTCCCTCATCAAGGTCTATCACCTTTGGGTCTCATTTGGTCTTACTTAGAGTCAAGGTCAACTTACCTCATCAAGAGAAACTATCATCTCTTTGGAAGTCACAACTACTCTACTACATACATACTTGGTCTTACACTTTGGACATTGCAAGTACACCTTAGATTCATTTACATTCCATCCAACTCTTGGTCTTCCATACTCTTTCCATTTTCATCTAGTCTCACACATCTTGGTCAATACCTAGTTCAAGGTTGAAATCCGTTCCCAAAAATCTTGGAGAGAAGCTAAAGAGGCTCAAGAGTCCATAAACATGAGTTCCTATAAATATGACAATGATATCTTTTTCAATTCTGATCATACTACATTACCTGACATGGATGCCTATAGAAACATTCCAAATGTTGAGAATATGGACACTACAAACAATAATGATACACACAATGACAATATGGACAACTTTTCCATACATTCAGCAGAAGTGGAAGATACCATTATGAATCCCCATTTCAATCGATTGGTTGAGGAAATAATGAGGAGAGATAGACAATACTTTCTACAAGTGATGGCATAAAGTGGAGCCAAGATCCCTCATGATTTTGACATATCTCAAATAATGGAACATAGACCTTTGCAACAAACTCACTCCAACATGGATCAAAGGAGGCCTAATAGTGGAGGCAATAGAGGACCACATATGGTGCCTAAATCACCATCATCTTTGTTTCAAAAACCAGAGGTCCCATACACACATGGTCAAGCATATGATACTCACCTTCGCAGACCATTATGGAAGTCTTATGCAGAAAAATATGCTCAATCACATAACAATGCTAAGGATCAACCACCAAGGCAATTGGATATTCAAAGGCATGCTCAAAATTTGGACATAAGGAAACCCCACATCAAATTTGGGGGCAACACACTAGAACAAACCCATGACATGCCTGTAGAGTATGGTATACATGGACAAAGCAGATATTCCATTCCTCATCATGACTCTATACCAAGTGGTCCATATACGCAGTATCATTCTAGACCTCCTCCATATGAACATGTGTATGATCAATACCATCCATATATGCAACATGCTCCTTCTCCACCCGGTGGTTGAGGCATGGGGTATGGTCCAAGAAGTTGATCTCCACCTAAGAACAATTTGGAACAGCAAATTAAGGACTTACAAAAGAAAATAGAGGACATAAATACACCGAAGCCAACTTACACAATGAGAGACATATGTCCCTATCCATTTGACAAAAGCATTCCAATGCCTCCATCTCCTACACACTTTTTGACACCTAAGTTTGATAAGTATAGAGGAAAAGGAGATCCTAAGGCACATATAAGACAATTTTTCACAGTTTGCATTGAGGTAGCAACAAAAGAGACATATTTGATGAGATTATTCCCACAAATCTTAGGTCATCAAGCTATGGAATGGTTCTCCCAACTCCCACCTTGTATTAAGTCATGGGGTGACTTAGCAGAGGCATTTATCCAACATTTCTCATACAACATAGAGACAAACATATTGGTGACTACTTTGTGCAACACCAAGCAAAAGGATGGAGAATATTTTTCATCATTTTTACAAAGATGGAGAAATCTAGCCAGCAGATGCTCTTGTGAAATTCCACAAAAACAAATGGTAGAGATGTTCACCCAAAATGTTAACAAAGACATTTGGTTATGACCTAAGAAAAGCTTGTTTGTCCACTTTCAAGGACATCATTGAAAAAGGCTTAGCAATAGAGAAGGTCCTAATTGAATAAGGACTCATTAAGATATTCAAGGAAAAAAAAGATGACTATAAAGGAAAAGACAAGCCATGATTTTGGAATAAAAACAAGAACACAATCAATGATGGTGTTGTTGATGCCAATACAGTACGACCCAAAATTATTTTTTCTGGACCAAGCTCTACAAACAATCAAGTGAATACTCAAACAACTTCCAAATCATGAAGTACGTACACCCCATTGGGAGAACCACTAGAGTCAGTTTTCAAAAAGCTAGTGTCAAACAAAGTAATCACAGCTCCAGATTTTCCTCCATATGAGCCAAAGATCAAACCAAATTAATGGAATGATGATGAGTATTGCAAATTTCACAAGAGAAAAGGGTCATAAAACAGGAAATTGTCATTGACTGAAGAACATCATACAAGATCTCATTGATAGAGGTGACATTGAGATTGAAGGACACTCATCCAATCAAGAACATGAAATGTTTAAGGAACCATTCCCAAAACATGACAAGGGAAAAGCTAAAGCCACAAATGACCAAACAAACTATACCAGAGCATCCTATAACTATGATTCCACTATCAATCACATTTCAATGGACAATTATGTCTGCCATTATCATCAAGGACAAAACGCCTGAGAATTCTACCCAAAGACCCAAGATTATCCTAAAAGGCATTGGATCTTCTTTTGAACCTACCTCTGAATGTAATGTCACAACTCATCGAGGTAAATTTACCTTGCAAGGTGCTCCAGCCAAAAATATAGCTTCCTCATCGACCAAGCCTGAGCATGACCTTGTGGAACAGTTAGGGAAGACACCCATGCTCATCTCCATCCTTGAGCTCTTACGCATATCCCCTGCACATAAATCCATTCTTGACAAAATCTTAAGAGACACTTCTATCCATACTGATCTGAATGTGGACCAATTTCAAGCCATGGTGGGATACCTTTCCATTCCACACTCCCTTACATTAATAGAAGCTAACAATGCCTCTATAAGTCAGCCACATAACACACCTTTACACATTGAAGCCTTCATACACAAACATAAAATAAAACAAGTCCTGATAGATGGAGGAGCAGGCCTAAACATTTGTACATTGAGCACTATTAAACAATTGGGATATTTTGATAAAGCTATGAATTCTACAAACAAAATTACCATCAAGGCATATGATGATGAAGAGCGTTCATCCAAGGGCATAGTCACCTTACCTCTCAAAGTTGGGCTAGTTATGAAGGATGTGGTTTGTCAAGTCCTAGACCTAGTTCTCACATACAATATCTTACTAGGACATCCTTGGATTCATGAAATGAGGGCAGTCCCATCTACATACCACCAATGCATTAAGTTTCCTCACAATGGAGTTGAAATAACAGTTAATGGAGATCCTAATCCTTTCATATACTGCAATAACTTGAGATCGAAAACTGAGATGATCATTCCCAATAATCGCAAAGTTGTTCCTTCTTCTGCATACATTGATCTTGAATCATTAAAACCTTCAACCTCAAAACAAGGTGAGCTTAAAGGCAAATTCCAGGACAAGGGCATGGGTGAATACACTTTGAATCAAACCATGTAGTCACAACAAGTCATGAGTTCACCAAAAGAATATGGAAGACCACATCCTAATAAGCAGGTATCTATCATTGTACTCAAATGGGACCCTACTATCTTTCAGAGATGGGGTGAACTGGAAGAGGAAGACTTATACAAAATGCTTTACAAAGACCCTAAAAATGATACACAAGATCACATCAGCATACCATGTGAAAAGTATTCCAAAGGGTTCAAGATCCTACAAATATTTGGGTATGATGGTAAAAGCCCTCTTGGCTTAAAAAAGGAAGGCATCATTGAACCTTTACAACCTGAATTGACATTCAAAAAGGAATGCTCGAAGGGACTTGGTTTCATGACTTCCAAGGTCCACACTCAAAGGACAGAAGAAGCATTACAAATCAAAGCTACCAAAATTCAACAAGAGAATCGCTATTCCATAGACTCCAACAAATGGGAATGGGGTTCAGATAAATCTGCCAGTGACTACGAGCTCACCAAGATATTCAGAGAGCCATATGAACCCACATAAGAAGAGGAATTTTATGAAAAATTCAATTGGTCAAGAAACAACCCCAGAGGATCCCATATAGTCCTTGCCTCTAGGTCCTAGGTTGAAATCACATAGAATGAGAACACTTGTCCCAAAATGTGCTACTAGTGATCATAATTTGGATTCATTCAGGATCGAGACTGATGAGGAGAGTGCCAACGATGACCTTGATAACTACCTCAACATACCTAAATATAACTGCATCTTCACTCTTAGCCCTACTAACTTCGAAGACATAAAAGGCCTTCCCCTTGTTCACCACCAACTTATTGACTGGGACCATGAAGGACCTACACAGTTTGACACATTCCAAAATGATGAATCTTTTATTGACTATCTTGGCATATGAGATGATCTTCCCACTAGGGACCATAAAGTGGGATACACTATAGAACTCAATAGCGTTCCATATTTTGGTGAGGGTGTCGGGCCTTCCAGTCGCAAAAATATAAAAATAAAAACAAACCAAGGGTCTTATGGTGAAAACCACATTGTGGCATTGTCTGACCCCAAAAAAGTAAAAAGAAAGGACGTATATGAGGGTGAAAACCTCTTTGAGGCACTCGAAGATGGAAGGCTCGACATTCTCCCAGCATCATATAAGGAAAAGTCATCCATGTTGGTAGAGGAGACTATCAAAACAAACATTGGCACAAAAGAAGTTCCATACAACATATTCCTGGCTCTATCTTTGATAGAGTTAGAAAGGTCAAAATTCATAAGTTTCTTCACAAAATGATAAATCAACTTTGCATGGTCATTCGCTGATATGCCTAGATTGGATATGGATTTGGTAATGCATCATTTGATAGTTAAACTAGGGGCAAAACCAGTGAAATAGAAATTAGGAAAGATGCATCCACAAGTCGCATTATTAGTCAAAGCAGAGCTTGAGAAATTATTGGATGTCAGATTCATACACCTAATTGATTATCCCGAATGGATCTCTAACTTAGTGCCTATCAGTAAACTAGATCGTAGTATCAGAATATGTACAGATTTCAGAGACATCAACAAAGCTTGTCCTAAGGATGATTTTCCATTACCAAATATTGACTTGATTGTCGATCTCACAGCAGGTCATGCGATGTTATCTTTGATGGATGGATTCTCTGGTTACAATCAAATAAAAATTGCATTTGAGGACCAGCACAAAACAATATTCACTTGTCCTTGGAGAACTTTCTGCTGGAATATTATGCCCTTCGGGCTAAAAAATGTAGGTGCTACATATCAAAGAGCCATGACTACTATCTTTCATGATCTCATGCATGTGACTGTGGAAGATTATGTTGATGACCTCATGGGTAAATCAATAGACAAAGATACACATTTGGACATACTTTTAGTTGTCTTTGATCGGTTGGAAAAATATAAAGTAAGATTAAACCCCAAGAAATGTGTCTTTGGAGTAACCTCCAGGAAGCTCCTAGGATTCATTGTCTAAAAAAGAAGAATTGAAGCCGATCCAGCAAAAGTCAAGGCCATCCTAGAGATGCAACCACCAAGAAATATCAGTCAACTTCGATCTTTGCAAGGGAAACTCTAGTCCATACGAAGATTCATAGCACAACTTGCAGATAACTGTAATCCTTTTCAGAACTTGCTACATAAAAACATCAAATTCAAATGGGATGATAAATATTAATGAGCTTTCTAGACACTCAAAGATTATCTTCTGAATCCACTAGTTTTGATGCCACCAGTTCTAGATCAACCTCTATTACTATACATATCAGCTACTTCAACAGCACTAGAGGCACTCTTAGCACAACAAGTTGTTGAGGGCAAAGAAAAGGCAGTTTACTATATCAGTCGCACATTGGTGGGATATGAGCTAAGCTACACACCAATTGAGCGTGCATGTCTCACTATGGTCTTTGCTTCATAGAAATTATGACATTACATGCTAACTCATAAGACTAAGTTGGTTGCAAGGATCGATCCATTGAAATACCTTCTCAATAAAGCAACACTTACTGGGTGACTAGCCAAATGGTTGATGCTCCTGAGTGAATTTGACATTGAACATGTGGATAGAAAAGAAATAAAAGGACAAGCTATCGCGGATCAGTTAGCAGAAGCTCCCATGATAGATGATGTTCCTCTAATTTCAGAATTTCCAGATGAATCCATTTTAACTGTGTCACATGTAAAATCTTCGCAACTATACTTTGATGGCTCATACACACAGTATGGGGTAGGAGCTGGCATCCTCTTCATAACTCCTCAAGGGGATTCTATACCAAAATCATATCAATTATCATTTGCCTGCACTAATAACATAGTGAAATATGAGGCATTAAAAATAGGATTACGGATTGTAGTTCAGTGGAAGATCGAGGAACTTCATGTTTTTGGGGACTCTCAACTTATAATTCGTCAAGAAACTAATGAGTACCAAACAAAGGACGATAAAATAATGCCTTATAAAAGAATGGTGGATGACCTAAAACAACATTTCATGAAGATAGACTTTGAGAAGATACCCAGAGAGCAAAAACGAGTTGTGGATGCCATGGCTACAATTGCTTCACTAATTTATCTACCACCGAATGAGACCCGCTATGAGTTCTTGGTGGATAACCTTTTGGTTCCCTCATATGAAATCACTCCTACTGAGATGATATGTGTTGTTGGTCCTGATTTCCAGTTATATGGTTCCATTTTCTCATACCTTCATGACAATATCCTACCTCCTGACCTATCGAATAACCAACATCGCACTTCCATTCACCAATATTCTCAATATATCATTTTAGCCGATATCCTATACCATCAAGGTCTAGATGGCACTCTTCTTAGATGTTTAGAAAGTGACGAAGCTCAGATTGTGTTACGTGAAGTACATGAAGGGATATGTGGTCCACATTCTAGTGGTCCTACTTTAGCCAAGAAACTCATCAGGATAGGATATTACAGGCCCAACATGGAAAAAGATTCATATCAGTTTGTCAAGAAATATAAGTAGTGTCAACTTCATGGAGACCTCATCCATGTGCCAGTGCAAGAACTTCAACCGATTGCGACTACTTGGCCCTTTTGTCAGTGGGGACTTGATCTCATAGGCAAGATTCATCCTCCATCTTTCAACGGTCATAAATTCATCATCACTGCCATAGAGTATTTCACAAAATGGATCGAGGTTGTACCTCTCACACAAGTCACTGGAAAACAAATTGCTACATTCATTCTCAACTATATCATTTGTCGATACGGTATTCCTATTTCCATCATCATTGATAACGGGCCTCCCTTCAAAAATTAGGATGTTCATGAACTCTGTGACCGCTTCCATATTACCCATCATTTCTCCACACCTTATTATCCCCAAGGTAACGGTCAAGCTGAGGCATATAATAAAACAATCCTTAAAATCTTGAAAAGACAGTTGACGATGCTGGCCATAATTGGCATATCCAACAATCCCACACTTTGGGCTTACCACACAAGCATCCGCACACCTACAGGAGCTACACCCTATTCACTTGTCTATGGCACTAAAGCTATCTTTCCTATTGAGGTTGACTTACCCTCTTTACAAGTCTCTTTGCAAAACATTATCAGTGATGAAGACTACTGGGTCTCTCGCTTACAAGAACTTGAACTATTGGATGAACGAAGACAAACTGCTTTTAATCATCTCAAGGCTTACCAACAAAAAATGAGTCACAACTACAATAATAAAGTCAAACCTCGCACATTTGAGGTAGGTGACTTGGTTCTCAGAGAAAATCCTAAAAATTAGTAAGACAGAGAGAAGAAGGGCAAGTTAGAACCAAATTGGCTTGGTCCCTACATTATCACAGCAGCCTATGGATCTGGTGCATATCAGCTCTCAACCACAGAGGGTGAACCTTTGGAGGATCCTATCAATAACATACATCTTCGTAGGTTTTACACATAGCTCTTCAGAATATCCTAATTCCAAAATTAAAAAAAAAATTCAAAAATTCAAAAATATAAAAAAAATCATAAAATAAAAAAATTGTTACTTGGTGAAAACCTGGCAAATAGGCACCTTGTGACACAAAAAAAATTAAAAAATAGAAAACATTTCATCCAATGGTGAAAACCACTTTGGTGGCACCCTGGGCAAGTACCATGGTAAAAACTAGATCACCAGTGCCATGCGTAGAGACATTGCTCCTCCCTCCTTCAGGTTTCTTTTTCATCACTTCACTTTGCACACACTCACAGCCTATTCATTCATAACAAACTTACCCATTCCCATCATGGCTTGCTATTGATCTACCCAAGATTGGTTAAGCCATTCATAATAATCCCTCCTTTTCACCTTTTTCCATCCATAATAAATCAGCTCCTATCTGTGGCTAAGGCAAATCCTATGTTTAGTGATGGGTGTGGAACTGAGAACATCACACGTTCTGAGAAGTACAGTTTCTTCCAGCTTTCTTCAGTCTATCCGCACATAATCCATAATAAAGAAACACTTGCATCACTAGTCTGCAATAAAGTTTCATATTTTCTACAATAAAGTATTAGTTTCATGGATTCAGTCAGTTTCAGATGAGACACATCAACAACAATGGACATCAACAAATCAAATCTTTCAAACAGACTCAGACAACATATGGTTTAGTGCTATCTATCCTTTTTGTGAAAGTAAACATTGTAACCACAATCAAAAAAGACTTATACAAGTGACAAGAGACACTAAATTTGAGGACTACAGTGGATATTGGTGTTGAGTCTTGATTTTCTTTTGATTTTATCTTTTGGTGACATGTCTTTTAGCTTTTCCAGGATGTCTCTGACTAGAGATTCTATGTCCAGGATGTCTTTGACTAGAAAGGCAAGTATGGGGTATCGTCACCTATTTTCTTTGTTGTCTGTGGATTGTCTCTTAGTAATGCTATGACTTGTCCAAGGATATGAAGACACCGTGAGTCTAGTGTGAACTGGGGCATTCCTTGTTTGTGACTGTCTTATGTCCATGCAAATAGGTACAATGATTTTTTGGGTAGAACATATGCCTCGATTGTCATAACCTACTTGCCATAATAAAGATCAATGATGATAATGCACAAGAAGCTCTTCCACCCCCCTTTCTTGATTGACTTCCATCATCCTTCCTGAGTCCGTGTAGCCTGCTATCACACGACTGAGTATCATGACATGCCAAAAATATTTGCATTTCATATAGTTGCACCTACATTACCAAATATAAGCATTTCATACATACATATAGATATTATAATTGCGTCACATCATGCACACAACACATATTAGCACATTTTACATTTTCATCATGTAAATAGTTCTTTGCATTATCATATTCATTCGCATTTCATACATTCATATTTGCATTTGCATAACATATAAAAACATAAAAGAACAAAAATATTGCATTTCCTCATGTACATATTTGCATCCATATCATAAGCATCACATAGAAACATCTCATCACATAGGTACACATGCATATAGCTGCTGCAAAGATGAATCATCTCATATATATGTAATCAAAAGTGTCATGATATAATGATGTCAAAATCATATGGCTACAACCACCCGAAGGTGCCTACATCATAATACAAAATGGTACAAAAATGATACATAGGGAGCCCTCTAAGGCTATGATCAACTCCCTCCCTCAGAGCTACCTGGCCTCAATAGAGTTTGATCCCTAGAAGGACCCGCCCTAGGATCATCTCTCCTACCCCCTCTATCTGGTGCTGATGGTAGACCCATAACCCCACCACTAGACACCTATCTCCTCTGACTCCCTCTAGTAGCCGTCACTGTTCGCGATGGTCTACAGAAGTTCCTTTCCTGTTGCTCTGGTGGCACTACCCCATAGTATAGGTCTCACCAATAACCTATCTCCTCTCCTACCCATAGAACATAGGCATATCCTGCCCCTGTGTCCTCTATCGCCTGCCTCCCAACCCTCAGTGCTGTCTCAACCGCAGTGTAGCATTGGATTGCCTGATCCCGCTCGCGCTTAGTATCCCTCAGCTATCTCTTGAGCCTAGTTGTCTCCCTCTCCAGATCCTAGATCTCATCTGCCTATCCCTGGTAGATCTCCCTTAGCTCAAATAGCTCATCCTCCTCCTCCTCGGCCCCTATGCTTGTAGCTCTAGCTATGGCTCCCCCTATACTGGTGGTTGTGCCTATGCCTCTACCTCTACCTGTACCTGTACCTACCTCTATCCCTATCCCTGCACCTTTCTAGGACCCTGTGTTGCTGGCACCTATAGTGGCAATCCACCGCGACCCCTCACCACCCGAGCCTATCTCTCCTCCCCACCCTCTCTCCATGGAGTCACTCTCCTCTCTCCAATTGCACCCTGCCTCCTTCATTGGCCAATCCCCCCACCATCTCCATCATCATCCTCATCCCCCCCACAATCTCCATCTATCTTCTCCCCTGGGTCTATCAGTCATGGAAATGGATGCTCAGCCCAATATGTAGTGTACTCTGCATCCATACCTGCATCCGCAATCTAAGGCCACATATCCCATGGCATGGGCACCATCTCTACTAGCTACATCACGACCTAATCATATGACAACAGTAGCCCAAAGTGTTCCTGGTCTCATACTGTCTATGCATACATACCAAAACCCCGTGGCATCCACCGGATCCTGTCAAATTGCCTGCATACTCTATCCACTAACTGCCTCTCCAGTACATAGGCCATTTGTCCAATTAGATATCTGCTCTTGAAGGTATAGGGTAGCTCCACTGCATCATCTTCCCACTACTCGCACTCATGGTATGACCTCCATATCACAGTGTCAATCTCATCGATCACTCGATGCCAGTGCTCCAACCTGCCAATCCATGGCTATGAGGTAATCATATCACATAAATGAACAAAACTACGTCCATGACCCCGGCCTCTAAAATGTATCAGTCATGTGACTGATAGATGCTCATATGCCCAAACCTGCAACAATGTAACTCCGTAGCCCAATCCTATGGATCCATGATAAACAAATTGATGAAGCTCATAGTACAAGTGTGCCAGCATGCACAGTCCCCAGGCATATCTGGTATGCTATGTAACTAGTGTCTCCAAGGTGCTCCCCCAGCCTACAGCCAACCCCCGTGTCACCATGTCTGGACACAGGAACCCACTGATCACTCCTCCTAGCACTGCTAGTAGTGCTAGTCCTGTTGCTATCATTGTGTCCCATGCCACATGTCGAGCCCTCATCTCCAGTCCCGAATCCTAGAATACTCATCTCAGGGCCTCCCTGTCTCCATCTCGATCATAGGGTATTAGCTCCCCATCGATCGATATCTGTAGTATCCTATACACATCCTCTAAGGTGACTGTCATCTCAACCATCAACAAATGAAATGTGCATGTCTCAGAGTGCCATCTCTCAGCCAGCGCAGTCAACAAACCCATGTTTGCCCAAAACTCAGACACATACATAATGTATCTCAAACCCATAACCTCAATGGTAGCCCTATCCATGAATGTCAGCTCTGGTCGTAACCTCTGAGTCGATGGGAATCTCTTCTGTAACTTTAGCATAGGCAAGTACTCCTACAGTCAAGAAAAGCAATCATGTCAGTCAAAGTGACACTCACTATTCATCACAAAGTATTACTTCTATCCTAGTGACACTCACTGTCCATCACAAAGTGTTTCTTCTATCCTAGTGGTAATCCCTATTCATCACAAAGTACTATGTGTTTTGCACTCCTTGTTCATCACCAAGTGCTGATCACATTTGCACTCCCTGTTCATCACAAAGTGTTGCTCCTATTGGTACTCCCTATTCAGCACAAAGTGCCTCGATCTATCCTATCTTAGGGTGTCTACTTGAGTGTATCCTCTTGAGTAGTTTCCTAATTGGCAACATATTTTCTATCATAGAATTGTCAGTCCTAGCCCTATCTGCTATCCTAGTCTTCCCTAGAGGACCTGCTTGAGTGTATCCTATCAGCAGCTTATCCAATCGATAGCATATGTTCATCACAGAACTATCAATTTGACCTTGAAGACATAAACATGCCTTCATGACATAAATATGCTTACAGATTGCACAAATGTGCCTCTGTTCTGCACAGACGCACCTGTCCTGCACAGACATGCCCACATTTTAGAAACATGCTTGCACAACACAAACATGCTTGCATCTGGCACAGAGGCTTTTCCCAACATAGATGTGCCTAGCATAAACGTAGATGCGCCTAGCCAACATAGAGGCACCTAGCACCAATGCAGACACACCTACACATTTTTGACATTTTTTGACATATTCTAGACTACATTTATTGCACTACCTAACATGCATTAATGACAACATTTCATATGACTAAGTACAAGGAGGTTTTGCGATACTCACCGACTCTCTTGCATTTGCTGGCCTCTGAAATCGGCGAACGCGATCGAATCTATGCACCAATTCCATCGCTGCTGACTGCTACTACTCTATTCTCTCTCCGCACTCTGATCTCTTGGATGTGTGGATGACAATGAGGATGTATTCCCCTCATGGTCTATTTTATAGACTACCCTCACCCTGGCCCTAGTCCTAGTCTCCCGAGTTAGTCTTCACTATCCCGTGACTTTGTCACTTTATCCGGTTAGTCCATTCTAGCCTTTCTTTCTTATTGAGAGATTGTTTGTGATCTTTTCAGACATTTTCATCCAATCTCTCGAGGGGGCATATCATTCCCATCTTGGGGAAACTTTGTATCAGTTCATCTTATCTTCTTTAAAACAATGCGACAAGCCGCATTGTCTCAAAGAGGGCAAAAATGTAGACACCTAAAATTGTCATGTCTAATTAAATAAATATTTAATTTATTTAACTATCTAAGCCTAATTCTTCTATTAATTAAATAAATCTTTATTTATTTAATTAATTCATTTATCCTCTTCTAGGCTTATTTCTCATTTTAATAAATACATTTATTTATCTAAATTATCCTTTTTCCTAAATTAAATTAATTCATTATCCTTTTCTACCCATGATACATTTCATTCATCTCTTAATTCTTACACTACCTACCCTCTCATTATTTTCTTATTTTCTCTACCTACCCTCTAATCATAGCCGACCATTTATCTTTTACACCTCTTAGTCTTATCCCTCCATTTCTTATGGTGTCTTCTATATAAGAAGATGATTCCTTCATTATCAACCCTATGCATCCTGAATAACTCAATTGCGCACTCGACTACACTACGCCTTTTACATGTGATCCTACTTGCAACCACATTTTTGTTCTTTGTTGAGCTCTTGTACACATATAAAATCTGAGAGCAAATATATCAAGCAAGATCAATGGAGATAGGAAGAATGGAGATTCAAAACCCTATTGGACATGTGATGGTATAATCTTTGTGATTTCATTTGATTTGCATTGTCTTAGGTAATCTTCATATGTTATGGTGGATCTTTGTTGTTGTTAGGCTAGGGTTTTGTAGTTGAATTCATTTAATCTTTCAATGTTGTTGTTGTTATCCATTTTCACCATATACAGGAAGCAAAAAGGAAAATAAGATGAGAGAAAGAAGAAAGAAGAAGAGATGAAGAGGATAGATGAAGAAGAGTTAAGTAGATTGAACAAAGAACTTGGTGAGATTGATGAGAAGTTAAGAAGACTTGTAGAAGAGAGGGAGAAATTGAGAAAGGAAGATGAATTTCATGAAGCGCAAATGAAGTTGAGGTTGGAAAACCTAGAGAGGAAAGTGAAGAGGTGGCACTTGAGGGTGCAAAAGAGGATAGTTTGGCCTATGGATTGGCTAATAGCAGCAAAGAAGAAGGCTAATGAGGAAGCATTGAAGGTGAATGATGAGTTGAGATGCTAAGGTGAATGGCATGAGAATGAGAATGAAATTGGTGAAGGAGAAGAACCTGACCTATGGTTATTGTATGTAGCCATAGAGAAAGAATTCAAAAGCCATGGTGGGGTTGACTCACTTGAGATGTTGGCACAAAAGATTCCTTTGATGGAACAAGCTAATATTGAAATCAATGATGATACTATATTTATTTTTTCTAATCATTTGTATGTAGGTTTGATAAGTGTTTACATGGATGACCATGTTTGAGGTTATTATATTGAGTACCATTTTCTTAGGAGGAGTTGCAATGAGCCACCAAAGCATGGAAATTTTATTGTAGGGTACAAACATCAAGTACCTATGAACTGGAAGACTAGAAATAGGAGGCAACCATTAAAGGGGATCTTGAATCTTTTGTCCCTGAGAGTATGGTGTAGGAGCATCTATGGAGAAAGTATGAAGACCTATGGAGACAAGGTGCACTATGGTCACTGATAGGCCCTCATGGAGGAGAAATGAGCAATGAAGTCTAAAAGGCCTTTTAAGGTCTTAAAACAATGTAATCATAGCCATTAGAGCCAATAAATGCAATGAAATGTAATAGAAAGATCAAAAAGTGTAGAATAGGTTTGTGAGGAATAAAAATTGTTTCAAATGTTTGTAAGGTCATATGAAGACCATTTTTGTGTGTTGGTAGAGTTAGGAGTCCAATTTGGTCATGTTGACAACTTTGTTTGTCAAATGACAACTTTTTTGAGCAACTTGTCAAAAATGCAAAAATGACAAGAATAGGTGGTTAGAGGTAGTTGGGTGGTTATGGTTTGGTTTTGAAGGAAAAAATCACTATAAAACATTGTAAAATAATTATATTGATGGATATTATGAGTGTTTGGTCGAAAACAATTATTTGGAGCAATAAAAACCATATTTTTATGTGCATTTTTTGAGTTTCAACGTGTACAATCAAATTCCTTATTGATTTTGATGCATTTGGTATTTATATCTTGGAATCTTACAGTTTAGGGATGATGACGGATTGATTTAACCTTTCTTTGGAAGTGGTGGCACTTATTTACATTGTGTTTTATCAAAGTTGTTGGTATTTTTGTGAAAACTGCTAGAACCTCGGCTTAGGGTATCTAGTGGCCTTATAAATGTGATATCTTTCATTTTAATGATTAACCAAACCTCATTTTGGGTAGGGATGAGGCCAAGGATGTATTCTATCTATCCAAGATGTGTGCAGGGTTCCATTAAGGTTTTGGCATGTGCATGCAAGAGGTTTTTATGACCGTTGTAGTCAAAGTGTGAGTTTGACTATCACAACCAAGTGAAGAAGGCTTTATCTATTCTGGAAGAGAATGTTAAGGCTAGGAGGGCGTAGGGGAGTGTTGTATGGTATTTTGAAAACCCTTTCCAAGTGTTGGTGTAAGTGGAGTGTCCAAAGGAGGGCTTAAACAGGTGAGTTTCCATAGATAGCAGTAGACTGTCATAATAAGGATAGTGTAAGGTAAAGCGAGCTGATTGCCAAGTCAAGTTGGTTTTAAAGATGTCTTGGAGTGTGGATAGAGCCTAGTTTCTTTTGAAAGTTCCTTGAGTGTTGGGAATGGGTGTATACCATTGTTTGAGTGTTCATCTTGAGGGGGTAATTGGTAATTGTCAAATAACCAGTGATAGGACAATTTTAAGCATTCTTATCTTGAGAACCTAGTTTGGAGTTTGGTTGGGTTTGTAATAATTCCAAATGCAATGTGGAAGAGTATACCTTCATGTTATGGTATAGAGGAGGTTTATGAGTCAAGTATTGATCCTAGAGTAGGATCCAAAGGAGTGAGTAGGAGGTATCAAAACCTTTAAAGTGCAGTCTTAGGAAAATGATGAGATGATCAATCATGATCAATATGAGTTGGAATGGGAAGTTGGTTTCATCTAGCATGCAGAAGGGTCCTCTGGAGTGTCACCTTGAGTGACTAAACCCTTGGGAGGTCTAGAGTAGGAGATCCCTCTGTATCAGATTTCTTGGCTAGCTACAAATCCCTCATTCACCTTAGGTGTTTCTTTGTGGATATGTAGTGGTATGGACCTATGCCATTTTTATTAATCAAAACATTCTCCATCTTAGGTGATGAAACTATTTAGAAAACAATCTCATGAGACATGACACTGTTATATTAAATGACAGTCCCAAAGACATTGAGAGGGGGGTGAATTAGTGTCTAACTGGTTAGCAGAATATTTAAACTTATTTATAACTTTGTAACCCAGAACAGTGTATCGGTAAATTAGAATTCAAACAGTAAACACAAATAGTAGAGATAGCATATTAACACATTATAACATAAGATATTTTAACGAGGAAACCCAGTGTGGCAAAAATCTCGGTGGGGTTTGTGACCCACAATATTTACTCACTGGCCAATGAATAAATACTACTTACAATAGGGGCCTGCACATGAAGGGAGGCCAACAAGCTAGAGCTCACTGCTCAAAGAAGAGTCTCACTGACAATAAAATGGATTATTAAATCCAATATAATGTACTACTCAAAACAACATCTTCTAATGCCAGGTTCAGTACCAATTTAAGCTCAGATAGATACCTTAACAAGAAACCTTCGTTGCCACTAAAACAATTATCTTCTACCATACACATCATATCAAAATTATCTATAAGATCTCATACATATATGAGTCTTTTACAATATACCAAGTTAGCTTATGAAAAATAATTATATTAAAATAAACAAAATTTCATCCCATGTCAGCTTGTGTGTCAGTATGGTTTGTTGCCGATGTAACATGTATGTCAGTGTAAGCGCCTGCCGATGTTAGTGTTTGTTGATGTATGAAGTTAGTGATGTCGATGCATGTAGAAACCTATTACCGGTTGGTTGCCAATTGGTTGTCATCAATGGCAACATCAACTTTTCTCATATGAGTATATAATTCCAACAATCTCCCCCTTTGGCATTGATGGCAACACTCATTAAAAAAATCCAAAAAGATGTGCAAAAAGATGTGCTCCCCTTGAGCAAGTGATCTCCTCTGTACATGCATTTTTCTCTCCACTACTCCCCCTTTGACATCAATGACAAAGGATGTCATAAATAATAAAAAGAGTAAAAAAAATGCTACCTTGATGTCTGTAACCAGTTGGTTACAATTTGAAAGATGTCTGCCAAAACCAGATTCAACCTATGCATAAACTTGTTGCTATCAGTTAGAGTTGCTTCAGTCTGCTGGATCATACTGGTGAGATAGTGCATTTGATGCTCCAGTGATCGTTCTCCTTGAATTATTACCTTAGATAATTCAACTCTCTAAGTAATCAAACTATCCAACCTTGGACCAAGTTTACCCTTTAGTTCCCAGGCATTGGACCTTATTCTTGCCTTCTCTTTCTCAAGTTTCTCCAGCTTCTCCTCAAAAACTGCCATTTCCTGCTCAAAAATTGATATGTCTAGATGAACCTATCATGTTATTCGCAATATCATCAATTTATTTTTGTGTCTTTTTAATTTCCTCATGAATGTCCTCTGTGAAACAGTGTGGTTTACATGCTTCTCTATATAACTCCTTATACTCCAAAATTATAGAATTGAGTACTGATAAAAGTGTGGCCAAGTGATCGGTAATATTCTTTATAGTGTTCTCAAAGAATGTATTTTTCTCTTTGTTAACTCTCTTCTTAATGATATCCTCATTAAACTTATCTATAGCTATAACATTATCAACAACAAATTTGGACAATGTATCTAATTTACCTATAGAATCATTAATGTGATCTACCTGACATGTAGGTGCAATCATCTTCGGAATAGGTAATGAGTTATCAATTGCCTTAAATGCTAAGACATTGCAATCAATTATCCTTTTGATGGAATCCAATAGAATGTACTACTCAAAATAGTATCTTTTAATGCCAGGTTCAGTACTGTTTTAAGCTCAGATAAATACCTTAACCAAAAATGTTTGCTGCCACTAAAACAATTATCTTCTACCATATACATCGTATCAAAATGATCTATAAGATCTCATACATATATGAGTCTTTTACAATATAACAAGTCAACTTACAAAAGAGTTATATTACAATAAACAAAAGTTCATCCCATGTTGGCCTGAGTGCCAGTACGCTTTGTTGTTGATGTAATCTGAATGCCGGTGTAAGCACTTGCCGGTGTCGGTGTCTACTGATGTATGAAGTTAGTGATGTTGGTACATGTAGAAACCTATTTCCGGTTGGTTTCCAGTTGGTTGTCATCAATGACAACATCAACTATTCTCATATGCATGTAGAATGCCAACAGACAAAACATCTATTTTGGTAGTCTCTTGCTCACATTATGATTTCTCTTAGTATGAATTAGAACTTGTAAAGGTTGGGGATCAATCAACATAGGCTTATTTTGTTCCTTTATAAGAGTATTTGAAGACACTTCACTAGGTTCAGAGATGTAGGATGCTATGTGTTTTCCTTTATAGGATGTAGGAGGTGGAACTAAAACATATATAGGAGTAGATGTAGTCTTGAATTCTAGCTTGGGGATGTGGAGGAGGAAAATCCATAGTTGAGTAATCCTTAGGTTTAATCAAGGCTAAAATCCTCTCATATTTCAATTTTGATAAGATAAGAAAATGATATTTTGATGAGGTTGCAAAGGTTTAGATTTCTATGGCCAAAAGAAATCAAAAGTGATGTTTCTACATCTTTATAAGTTCTTATAAAGACTATGATTGATCGTGATAATAGACACATCATGAGGGAGACTCATAAATTTATGGATGGTTTATCGAATATCTTTCATGATATTAAGCCAAGGATGTCCCAACTTCACACAATATTGGTCAGAGGTAGTGATAACAGTAAAGGTAATTTATCTAAGCACTTAGTACTAACCTCTACAATATTGGTGATGGATGGGAAAAATTAAACCCTCATGCAACTTAGTCATAACATACTTTTCATATGTATCTTGAATAAATTATTGTGTATAAGATTTTCATTAGTAATAATATTTACCATACATCCTAGATCAATGAGCACTCTTCATGAGATCTTTCTTTTAACTTTACGATAATGTATAATGGTCCATTTGGTACATCAATAATATATTTTGAGTCAAAGTTGATGAGAGGGTTAGGTTTAGGCTTAGGATTAGATTTATCAATAACCTGTTCACAAAATTATTTTCTTCTACACACATCTCATTAGGGAATATATAGTGTTTGAATATTTGGGCCTAATGACATTCATAGACTAGGAAGGAAAAGGATTGGTGAAGAATTGCATGTTTTTATTATGAGGTGACATGGTTTTATCTTCTTTATCATTCCCACCCTCCAATATTGTAGTGTTGGTATCAATAAGATCTTGAATCAAATGTTTCAATTCATAGAACTTATTAATATAATAGCTATGTTGATGATGGTATTGGAAAAACGTTTAAGGAAAAAAGGAAGTTAGAAAAGGTTTAGAGTTATCTATGGCTTTTGTAGGAGGAATATTTATCACATTAATATTAATTAATTTAATTATGCTACTATGTAAGGCTTTAGAAAGAGGAGTAAAATTATGATGTTTAAATGTTGATGATAAAGGGGCAACACCTTATGTTGTAGTTGCAGTCATGTAACAATATAATTGGAATATTTTTTGTTGATCTTTGATGTAATTCTAAATGTTTTAATTTTTAAAAGGATTGTTGTTGAGATTCATTCTTATCAATCAGAGCCATTGATGAATAGGATTCAAATTGAATGTCGTGAAATTGATAATTATGAAGTATTGCACATGTAAGTCTATGAAAGAAGCATAATCTAAAAACAAAAGCTTATCTCTAATTTCCTTTTGCAAATTATCAAGGAAAAATCTTTGAACATCACCATTAGGCACAATATAAGCAAATTGTGAGAGAAAATATTTGTACCTAGCAATGAAATCAAACACTTTTCTTTAAATCCTTGGTTACAAAAATCAAATTAGTTAAGGTAATTTGAGGACAAATATTGTTTTTAAATTTTTTCACAAATGCATTAGGCAATAGATGGGAAGAATTAATTGACCAAGGAGGTAAAGGAGGCAAGGAAAAAAACTATTACAAACAATCATCTCTTAGAATACATAAGTGAACAATTTTTTCACGAGCCTTTGATCATGAAATAAGTCACTACACAAAGTTTGAAATGTTTTCACGTGATTTTGGAACTTACCTTTTCCATTTTATAACTCCAAATGGAACCTCCATGTATTGTGGCACAAGAGCATGGACAATGTCATTGGAAAGTGGGCTAGCAGTATCTATTGTAGGAACATTGAATTTGGACTGAGTTAAAGAAATTAATGGTTATCGTAAGGATGAAACACTTTGAGATAAATTATTTATAATGTCTTCAATAGATGAGTTGGAATTGGATATATTGGATTGTGATTGCAATATAAAATTATGATAGATAAGTGGAGCTTGATAATAAGGAGGTAGAAAATATAAATATTTGTGTATAGGTGATGGTTGTGAAATGAAGGCTAAAGGAGGTATGTAGGAGTATTGATTGATAGGATTTCCCCCATGAATAATATGTGCAATATTAACATTTTGTATAGAGGTAGCGAGCAAGTGCACCAAGATGGTGAAGAAAAAAGTGGTCACATACCCAAAAAAGCCTAAAAAACACAGGTAAAATATTTGGGTTATTTGGTAATTCAAATAACTCGAATACATTATGGTATGGAAAACATGAACCATAACCTATATAGGGTTTTAATTTAAAACCCCTTTATGCATTAATTTTTCTAAAAAATAAAATCAAGGTTTTAAAAATAAAGTAACTTGGTCACATTTTCCTAATTATTAATTTTTTTTTAAATTGTCGAACGGGTCATTCTAATTATAATTTTGTTTTTGTGTGCTTTGTGTATTATTGTTTGGATATTCTTTTGTTAGTTAATATCCTAATAGTTGGGGTTTTATTCCCTTAACTTAGTGACATCTTATCCATTGTATGTCATTCTCTAAGTTGGTTAGTACTTTACCATAAGGACAAGCATAATTTAATACCCCACTCAAGTGGAGGCTAAATATATTGTATTAAATTATATACCTTTACAATTTGACATTGTATTTGGTCTCTACTTTAGTGTAATTTCTTGTTGATCATTTTATTCCTATTTGGGCTCTATTGCACTATATACTTGAATTATGAAACTTGCAACTTAATTGTCATCATATGCTAAATTTAAAACTAGGTCCTATATTTTTCATCTTGGTACTTTGCCACCTTTCTTTCTAGTCCATTACTGAGTGGACTAGATTTCCCATTACACTAGTCCCTTTAAAAGTTGTCCAAATTCAAATGTGTACTATTTTTGGCCTCTATCATTTGTGATATTCTCTCGATCTTTTTAGTTGACCATTGGTTATTGGTTTATATTAAAAAATAGCTTGTGAACCCTATATAATGTAATATTCATTCAAAAGGACTAAGGCATTGTAAGAGGAAATTCAGTTATCTATAATTATAAAGAAAGTATTTCAAATCTATGTATTCCATATACTAAGAAAACATGTTATGAAAACCAACATTCAAGTTTGAGTTCATGTTGATTATGTTTTGTTATCAATATTATTTCATTAACACATGAAGGACTTGTTTATAGAGAATTCCATCACCACCATTTCCATTACTAAGGTATAGTGTTCTATATTTGATGTTACTATTATTAATTTAGCCTTTGTACTCATGAGGACAAGCTTTCATTTCCATCATCATAGCTATTGTGGAGGCAGGAACACAAGCATGAGGTTTGACTTAGGGAAGCCTCTATACACCATAACCATTTTTACTCATTTTGTGTGTGAAGTCTCATAACTGATCAAGAAAAGGAGATTCCATGAGCATAAAATAGACAAGTACATATGTCTTAGATTTTAAAAAGGAAAAATTGTCAAGAGTAGAGTGTATTTGAACCTTGTCTAATATTTTTTTACTCAAAATGACACAAACATATAGGACCTCCTTAATGGAAATCTACAGCTTTATATGTGCACATGCACCCTCAAACTAAGATAACCTCCAACTATGCTCATTTCTAGGCCTAGATTGTAACTAGAAGTTCTTCTCTATCTCTTGATTGCAAATTTGAGCTATTATTTAATTTTTCTATTCTAGATTTCATTGTTATTGCTTAAAGTCATCATTTTTCTATCATTTGATTGAGTTCATTCACACACACTACACAATATTAATTCTAATGAGAGGAAATAAACATAAATCAAGACATAAAACTAAAAACATCATCATTAGTTTAGTAAAATTATTCTAAAAATATTCCATGTATGGAAGCTTAGTTAAAAGATATGAATTCAAAACATTTTTTAGAGAAAACTGATAAAGAAACCAAATAATTTAACTTAGACAAACTCCTAATTCAAAAGTTTAGTGGAACTTGGCAAGTCCCAAGGCTCACTTTTGAAAATATCAACCGAAGGAACCAAATCCAATTTTTTTTGTTAATTCTATTATTTGTTCTCTTCAAATTATGAAATACGGTCCATTCTACATTGGGATTGAAGCTAAAACCCATGAATTTATTTGTGAATATATACATACTTTGAAATCAAAATTAGATGATGACCTTGAGAATAATTAAAAGGGCCTTAAATTTCCCGCTCTACATATACTAGCATTCGATACTAATCTAGATTACTAGTGTGTATTTTTTCATGTATGGGTTGCCCATTTATTTATTTATATAGACTTCCTATGAATCTCCCATTGAAAAATTATCTTAATGTTTTCTTCCACCTACTCTAGTGTAAACAAGAGAATGCCATTAGAGAAAATTGGATGAAGCTTTCCTTGCACTTTTTTTCGATATAACTATTTGATGAACAACAACTATTTTTCAAATTAATAGCTCTCATTTGTAAGTAAATAAAACTATAAAGAAAGAATTCATCTTGAAGTTAAATTTTTTTAAGTATGTTAGTTAAGAAGATAATTTTTAAGATATAGGCATTTGTAATCTATATATTTTTGTAATCTACAAATTTTACAATGTAATATATTTTTTCCATTTAATTTAAGTTATAAAAATAATATATTCTATTTGTTCATTCTTCTTTATATGTGATCCACGTTTCAATTTGGGAGATAACATAAAGTCAAACTTTGTAAAGATAATATTTTTATTGTGTTAAATTTAATGCTCGACATAATCAAAGACCAAGATACCGGGGGAGCTTCTTCTACAGTTTTGAACTACATAATAAAAGATGAGACAATATAAGTGTGGATAAGGCACTTGAGATGACATCTTCTTATGATAAATTTAATGTCGGACACAATAAAAGATGACAAAGATGAGACTATATAACTGTGAATAAGGCATTCAGATGACATCTTATTATTCAGATGAGACAGTATAATTCTGGTTTTACATGATGTAAGAACAAATAGAGAAGTTGACTTGTTTGACAATTAATTTTTAACCTTTACATTTAATAAAACTGGATTTTACCCATTTATCTTGTATCAGAAAAGATAAAATAATTTAATTTTTTAAAATTTAATATAATGTTAAGTTTTTTATACAAGTATTTGAATTCTTAATATTTTTTTAATTTAAATATTTTCTAAAATCAACTTAATAATTTAAATCCAAATCATATCTTTAAACTTGCATATCATAGGTAAATATTGCAATTTAATATTTCTAAATTAAGAATAAATTTTCCAATCATAATATTACTCAAAAATGCATGATCTAAATCAACAATGATTTTATTTATTTTTAAATGAACTATCCAAATTTCTTATTCAAATAATAACTTTATTATAAATAAATTAATATAAAAACTAAATATATATAAAAATAATTTTATATTTTATAGAAAGTCGTCATTACGAGAATATAGATGGATCTCCATTTCCTACAGACATTAATTATTTTCTTTCCATTACCATTTCCTATCCAAAACTTGAACCTTTTTAGTTTCAATTGCAAAAGCCTTTTTTTCTACTAGATTCATATTAGAAGCACCTATAATCTAAGTCTTATGCACTATAAACTCAATATGGTGCATTGATCTTAACTTCACTCATTCAAAAGTTAAAGTCACTTTCGTCAAAGAAGTAATCTTTTACCAAATCTATATAAGAGGTTACTCATGTTCTTGATGGCAGTCATAGAGAGGAAGATAATCACATTAGTTGAAGAATGGGTGGTTACAAGAAAAGAAAGAAGCTTGCCTCTTGTGATACCCTTCTGTAAAATGAAAAATTATGTGAAATATTTGAAAATGGTGGGCTCACTCATTTATTTCTATTAATGAATCACTACAACAAACAACTATCTGCTAAGTTTATCATTTGATCAGACTAGGGATGGGTTACTATGGGCAGTCTTAAGTTTTACTTTACTACAAAGTTGATTGTGGGTGCTACAGGTCTTAGGCTTAGAGGGTTGAAAGATTGCTAAATGGATCAATGACAATTACAAGAAGTTTGTGGATAATTTCAAGGAAATGATAAGATTAAAAGAAATCCAAATGACTACAATAGAGACAAGCTTCCTATTCCTAAAAGTTTGATGAGTTTCTTTATGAAATATTTTACTTAAGAATGAAGGTTTCAAACTATTCCTAATTACCATTTCCCCAAATTAAATCATATTCCACATCACTACCAGTCCACTTTTGTCAATTGGCATTTATGAAGCCCTCAACTGAAGCAACAAAATGACTTCCAAGATGGTCCAAATCTCAACAAATGCAACATGACATCATCAATATGAGTTATTTTTAAGTGACCCTTTTGAAAATCAAATTCTCAAATAATAAAATAATTATTAAATTAAAAAATACATTTTAAATTTGAGATTATGAAAAAACCTAGTTCAATTGAATACTATGAGTCCATCATAGGTGGAGACTAATGTTTTCACTTTCATTTTCACTTTCACTATTACTTTTCTTCACAGGCAACCATGCCAATTTAACCAAACCTATTTTTTTCTAAAACCTGCGGCACATTGATTTCCCAATTAATTTATGTTTTGAAAACAATGTTTTGTGGACATATAATTGATCGTGTTGGTTTGTTTTCATTGTCTATTAAACTAATTACAACTTCATAACAAATTCCATCATGTTTCTACTAAATCTATTGAATTAAGGATTATTATTATTATAGAATATAATTATTACTAAAATTATTTAATTGTTTTATTAAAATATTAATAAAAAAAATTTATCCTATAATTAGCAATGGTATTTCAAGTTGTAGTGGGTATAGTGTGAGGTTGGTATAATTTAGAATAGTTAAAAATGAATATATTAAGAGTTTTGTTAATTCAATAAATTTAAATTTAAATTTTATTAATATTTATTTTGATTATATTTTATATAATTTTTTGTTGAGTAATTATGTGATATGAGAGTAATTCAGTCAATACTTCAAGCTCATCAATAAAATATCAAGAGTCTATTAATGTCCTAACAGTTTTTAATATATCTAGATATTATTTGCATATAAAAGTATAAGTTAATTTTTAGTTAAATATATAAGCATATTTGCAATCATTTTTAAATTAAAAAAAAAATCAAAAATCTTTTATTGATTATTTAAAAATACTTTACATGAGAATACACACTTTCAATATTTATGTGTCTATTTTAATAAAATTGAATTTTTTATTCTTTTTTGGCAATATTTAAAAAATTAAAACCATATTCAAGATGTTGGGTTTGATAATGACGTCTCGAACAAATAAATTGATATTTTAACTAAACTGCATGATACTATTTCTAAAGAGGAGGAATTCTCAAGGTAGAGATCTAGAGCCTTATGGCTTAAAAGTGGTGACAAAATACTAAGTTTTTTCATATGATGACCCTAAAGCACGAGGCTGCTAATAGAACCAGTACAATTCAGGTTGACTAGAGATGGATTGATAAGCATGAAGAGATTTGTTGGGAAGTCATGAGTTACTTCACTAATCTCTTATCGGTTGATGACCCTCTTAATGCTTTGGCCCAAGATGAGATCTTGCGGGAAGTTCCCAAAATTGTCTCTCAAGATATGAACATGGAGATAACCAGAATCCTCACTCATGATGAAGTTCACAATGTGGTCTTCTCTTTTTAAGGTAACAAAGTCTCTGGCCCTGATGGTTTCCCTCTGTTCTTCTTTCAAAACTTTTGGTAGATCTTAGGCTCTGATATGGTCATCGTAGGGAAAGAATTTTTTGGGTCTCACTCTCTTCTTAAGGAGTTGAATGCAACCTTCTTTGTCTTCATTCCCAAGAAACTTGATGCATGTTGTTTTCAGGATTTTAGACCTATTAGTCTATCCAATTCTATATATAAAATTTTCACCAAGATCCTGGTCCTTGGGATTAAGAAATACCTCCCCTCTTTAATTTCAAAACACCAAAATGGGTTTGTTCCTAGGATGTAGATTTTGGATTCCATAATTTTGGTGCATGAGAACATTCACTCCTTATCTATAAATAAAAACTTGGTTTTTTTTTAAATTGGATCTGTTGAAGGCTTTTGATAGATTCAATTGGATTTTTCTTCTCATAATCCTTAGGGTGTTTGGATTTAGAGATAAATTAATCCAGATTATTGATAAATGTGTGTCCACTCCCAAATTTTTAGTATTCATCAATGGTGTTGCCTCTAGTTTCTTCACTGCGTCAAGGGGCATTAGACAAGGGGATCCTTTATCTCCTTTCCTTTTCATTCTGATAAGTGAAGCTCTCAGTGAAATTATCCAAAGGGAGGTTAGAAAAGGTAATATTTTGGGTTTATGTCCCTCTTCTCAGGCCTCTACTTGTTCTCACCAACAATTTGTGGATGATACATTGTTCATGGGGGAAAGTTCGGTTAAAGAAGCTAAGAATTTAAAAAAGACTCTAGATACTTATGAGCAAGGTACTGGACAAAAAATTAGCCTGGATAAAAGTGCCATATTTTTCTTTAACACTCCGGATCACAATAAAATGAAGATTGCCATGATTCAGGGATGTAAAGTTGGGGTTCTATTCAAATCTTATTTAGGTCTTCCCCTTGTAAAGCGGAAAAATCGAACCCTAGTCGTTCTCTCCTCCCCAACTCCAAGGAGAGAGAAGGGAGAGTCACTAGGTTTGATGGTTTTCACTTTGGAGAGACTTTACATTCAAAAGAGGGGTTGAAACACACAAGATCCAATCCCACACAATGCAAGATTGGATTCTAAATGAGTTTCAAGGGTTAAGACATCAAGGATACCCTCTTTTGTAAAGAATGTAGATAGAATGATTGAACTAGGAATGCATGTAAAGTAGGAAAGATTCGTTTATAAATAGAGATAGGGATATGGGATGAAGCTGTGGACCTGGAATTAGCAGTAAAATGTCAAGACAGTGTTGTTCTGCAAATTTGAGCGAAAGTTGATGGGACGATGGCACCCGACGTGCACACGGTCCTCCGAAAAATCCGTGAAACGAAGGTGGATCAGTTCGTCTCTGCACAAGGGTTTCAAATCTTCAATTACAGCCATGTACCTGCAACCTACACACAGAAAAGAGAGGATGATTGGGGGTTAGGGATGAGGGCTTTGCCTTTAGGTCAAACCCCAGTTTTGGAATTAACCAAGAAATGAGAATGCTATAAATGTAAATGTTTGTAATGTAAACAAGTACTGATACCTTGTTGTAAGAATGTTTGTATTCTTACATGCGAAGGTGTAATGTATGTAGTATGTAATGTGTTGTATGTGATCTCCTCTTCAATGGTTGAATCCTTGTCTTGAATGCAACACTTAGCCTTGAATGGAGACTTAGAATGATCAATTGCTTGAAGGAATGCTTGAATGCTTGAATGTTTGAATATCGCTTCCACCTTTTTTTCCATCTACCAAAATGGAAGAGGAAATGTAGTTTATATACTTGTCAATTAGGGTTGATAGACTGATTTTCCCGACCTTAGGCCGACCTAGGAAGATTATTTTCCAATTTGCAAACTTAAAGACCCAAAGCCCCATAAGAGACTGGGCCCAAAATAGGGCCAGGGACTAGGGCGCTGGGCGCCATGGTCCCACCTCTAGGGACAGCAGGGTGCAAGGAGGATCAGGCCAGGGTGCTGAAAAATGCAGTTTTTGGTGTCATGAACAAGTTTCGGGGTCTCCACTCAGGTTCCGTGTTGCATCGCCATCGCGAAGACCCAAATGCAGTCGAAATTGCAAGTGTCACAATTTTAGGATGCTACATTTAGCCCCCACTTTAGCGGGAGTATAAGCGTACACCAATACTTCTGGTAAAGTACAAGGAAACAACATTGAAAAACTTTCACCATGTCAAGGAGGCAAGATACACCAAGCCCCCAGTGGACTAAGGATCTTATGACTTCGATTGACAAAGTAAAAGGGAAGATCACAAGGGAGAACCATGACTGTCAGTAGTAAGGTTCCCTCACTATGAGTCATGTAAGAAAGATATCAAAAATTTTCAAGGCAAAGCTAAATTTGTCAAGAAATTTCCTAGTATCTTGAAATGATATGGACGAGATGTATGCCCCCCTACATTAAAGTGATCGCACATGCCTCACCAGGGGTGATTGCTTTAAGGTAGTGATACATATAAGGAATGAGAAAGGAGCACATTATCACAAGGATTTAGCCCCCAAGTGTGAGATAAGCCCAAGGATAATAGACACAAAACACAAAGCACAAGGTGACTTCTCTTTCCTCGGGGTCAGTATGCTCTATGATAATTCATGTATATCATATGTATGTATGCATAATTTTTCTTCATTCCCCAATCAAAGAAGGTCACCTAGAAGAAGGGAACACATGTGTCTTTTGAGTCAACATTAGAGGGACCAAAAGAATTCTCAATGTTTTGCATCGTCCTCGAGTAGACAACACTAAGGACAACAAATAGAAGAATGAGAATAACACATAGAAGAAGTAACAAAAGATCAAGAGAGGAGGAGAGAATCTGCTATGCTAATGAACTAGTCTAGCAAGTCATCTACCCCCTGATCTTGTTGATCAGTATTTCGGGAAGGTAGGAAACATGCTAGAGGAGGAACATCCAACACAGCAGATGGAGCTATCACAAGATCCAAACAAGGGCTATGTTCATGTTCCGAGCCACATTGTTCTTGTCTAGGAGCTCAGATAAGTGCTTTAGAAAATACATTAGATAAATGGTTATCAACATCAATATATTCATATTCACTATCAGAATGAACAGGAGTAACATTTTCATCATGAATAACATTTTCATCTATATCATCATCAAGATTTATAAAAATAGGATCTTTAACTCGCACAGGATCAAGACCATCATGCATCTTATGTTTAGGAGATTTCAGCTCAATTGTCGGCTAAGGAGAAAATGGAATAATACTAGCTAAAGGTGTTTTTGGGGATTGCAAAGTTTGAGAAGTAGCTGCCTAAGATCTAAGATGACACTTTCGTCAGCGTTCACGTGCAGAACGATTTCGTCTAGTCTTAGTAGGAAGTTGAGAAGATTGAGGAGGAGGAATGTTCTCATCCTTTTCACTTGGGTGTTTAGGTTGTGGTCTCTTAGGTTGAATAATAGGAGAAGAGGAAGGTCTCTTCTCTCCATAAGAGGAAGGAGGAGGAACTGCTCCATATAAAGGAGGAATATTTGGTTTAGGAAGGAGACCAAGTCCATCATGACGAGGAGGTATAGGTCTACTTTTAGGAAGTTTATTAGATATAGGCATAGTCACATCCATAGGGATGGGTTGGGAATCTTCTTGAGGAAAGACATTATTTTTATCTTTCAAAGGAAGAACTTCCTTCTCAAGAATGATAGGAATGTCAAGTTTGGGTGTTCTAGGTTCACTTAGAGATAGGATCATATCTTTTTTCCACTTTTGATAAGATTTGAAAAGATGATCACTTCACGGAGGAAGAGATAGGAATTGTTTAGGCCAAAAGTAATCAATAGGAATGCTAGAAGTTCTTTCAGCAGGTTTAAAGAGACTATGATTGACAGTAACAACTTCACCATTATGGGGAAATTTCAAGCACTTGTGAATAGGAGAAGCAATAGCTTTCATGGAAGATAGCCAAGGATAGCCTAGCTTCACACAAAATTGTTCGAATGATGGAATAATAGCAAAGCTCACATCAAGGGATTTGTTATGGACCTCAATAGGCAATGTAATAGAACCAATTGCAGGAGAAGAAAATGCATCAAATAATTTCACAACAACATTTGTTTCGTCATAGATCACTTGATTCAATTGCAAAGTAAAAAGAAATTCTTCAGTAATGACATTAACCATACAAGAAGGATCAATAAGCACTCCATGGCAAGGTGTATTCTTGACTTTTGCAACTATATATAAAGGACCATCAGGTGCCTTGATAGTTTCACTGGAATCAAATGTGATAGAAGGTTCTTTAGGGATTTTCTATTGCTCCACAAAGTTAATCACATTCAGAGTCATAGACCCAAGATCATCAGGTGAGACAGAGGAATCAGTAGTATCAATCGCATTAGAGGTATGAGAAGGCAATGGATCAGTAAAAATCTGAAGATTTTGGTTTGGAGGAGCTACAGATGTGTTGCCTTTATCATTCACACCAGAAATAGAGATAGTATTATTATCAATCAAATCTTGAATTTTACCCTTCAAAGCAAAACATTTTTCAGTATCATGCCCAGGATGATGATGAAATTGACAAAAAGATTTGTTATCAAAATAGGGTGAATTAATCTTTGCAGGATCTATTTGCCTTATAGGAGGAAGAGTGAGCACATTTTGTTCCAATAACTTATTCATAATACTATGCAATGATTCATTCAAAGGAGTAAACTTTCTTTCTTTCTTGAAAAACTTAGAAATAGGAGGCACACCTGATGCCACATTCACATTATTGTTGATGATGTTTTCATTGAATTTAATGGACTCTCTATTTGGTTTAAACTTCCCAAATGGTTGTTGACTACTATCACCCTTATCACTCAGAGCCATAGGATATGCTTGTTCCATTTGACTCACAGTTAGTTGATAATTGTGAAGAGTTGCGCACAACTGTTGGAAAGAAGTAAACTCAGAAAACAGAAGTTTTTCTCTAATATCTTTTTGTAAATTAGAAATAAAGATTCTTTGAATATCATTGTCAAGTACTGGAAAAGAAATTTGAGCATACAAATGCTTATATCTACCAATGAAATCAGTCACTCTTTCTTTAACACCTTGTTTGCAATGCATTAAATCAATCAAAGTAACTTTAGGACTTATATTGTTTTGAAATTGTTGAATAAAAGCATTTGCAAGTTGTTCGAAAGAAGAAATAGAATAAGAAGGCAATGAGCAATACCATTGTAGGTCTTTATCTCTTAATATTCTAGTAAACAGTTTTGCAAGCAACCTTTGGTCATAAGCAAAATCAGTACATATTGTTTGAAAGGTCTTAACATGTGTTAGAGGATCACCCTTACCATTATAAAGCTCCAAATGCGGAATTTCAACATGTTTAGGGGGGATAGCTCGAACAATGTCAAGAGAAAGTGGGCTCACAACATCAAATGTGGGCACACTAAACTTAGATTGATTCATAGAGGCAATTTGTTGCTATAAAGAAGAGACAGTTTGTGCAAGATTGTTAATGGTCGCTTCAGTCGAAGAGTTCATATTAGATGTGTTAGATTGTGATGGAGGTGTTATGTTATTGAAAGAAGGTAGAGAGTAAGGTGGTGGGACACTATGATAGTTAGTCATAGGAGATGATTGGAAAGGAGGAACACTACAAGGAGGAATGGAATGGTTAAATGAATTGCCCCCTTGCGTCATGTTCATTTGTGGTGATATAATAGGAACACTTATTGAAGGAATGAATGAAGAATTTGGATTGAATGAAGGAAGAGGGTTGATTGAAGAAGAAGGATTGCTCCCATGACTGGTGTTCATAGGAGGAATGTCTTGTGTTGAAGTAGTCATTATGTTTGATGTAAAAGTAGGTATACTAGCAATAGGAGTTGTCAAAGGAATAGAATGATTAACTTGAGTAGGAGGTTGTGTATAACCCAAAGTTTCGGCACAACTCTTCATAGGCATCACATTAGAATCCACAATGTGTGCAATACCACGCAAAATATCAATTCCATTCTTATCACTTTGAACCATATGTTTTAGACCCTCAATTAACGAAAGAGCTTCACTATCAGGGTATTCTTGAGACATCCATTGTCGAAAATCATCAAATTAGTTATCCAATTTTGAAAGTTGTTCTACAGAAACCTCATGAAGAGCTTCTTCATCATTAAGAGGATTAGAGGAATTACCCATGTCCTCGTTAAAAAGGCCATTCAAATTAGGTTCCATCTCCTCGGTAATTACACCTTGGAAAGACTTAATTCTAAGGCTTCGTCTAACGGGAATAGTGTAAGTAGGTCTTATTGTTGTAAAACTCATGCACTAAAGAGGGAGAGAAGATTTTGAATTTTAGAGGCAGCAAACTTCAATAAAATCAGCCAATCTCCTAGATTTAAGCTGTTAAATACAATCAGGACAATCTCCCAAAATTTCAGAAAAAATGTTCAGGACCATGGCGAACGGAGTGCACACGGTCCTTGCAACTTTTTTCTAAATTTTCAGGGATGAAAGTTATGATGATTTTAAAGCTAATCTGAAAAAATTGAGTGATTTTACGATCTATAGATAGGCCAAATTAAAGTTGCAATCTCAAAATTGAACCCTACCAAGATTGTTGAAAAATGTAAAATTGGAATTTTGAAAAAGAGAGGGAAACTAAAATTTTGAATATTATGATTTTAGAGGGAATACTAAAAGCAATGCAAGTTTTGAAATTTAAAAATTGACTCAATTTCATGCAAAATTCAATTTTGAAAGTGGAAATCAAGGTTTTTGCAATTAAACACTTAATTTTAGAAGTCACAAACTGCAAAAATTTGAATAAAGCACTAAAATTTCTAATGAATGCCAACACACTTTTCAGATCTAGGATAGTAAGGAACACAATTTTGATATGAATTTCAATTTCAATGATTTTTGAATGATTAGAAGCCTCAATCCAAGCAATCGCTAGACCAACTTTGACTTTAATTTTGAAAGTGTTAAAATTGATAAAATCAGCCAAAATTCTGGATTTTAGCAGAAAAATACAGTAAGATCTAGCTCCCAAAATTTAGGAAAAAATGTCGGGGACGATGGCGCTCGGGGTGCACATGGTCCTCGCAACTTTTTTCCAAATTTTCAGGGATGAAAGATATTGTGATTTTATTGCAGAATCCAAAGTTACAGCCGATTTGGAAGTGTTTTGATCAGTGAAATTATCAGTCAAAGGTTGAATCAAGAAGGCATTAAAAATTAGGGTTTTGACACTTAACCACTTAATTTTTAGAATTAAAGCACAAATATGAATTGGTAATTTGCAATAGAAGGGTAGATCTGAAACAAGCATTAACAATTAAACATTTCACAAGTTTAATTACTAAAAAGAAAATTTTAGGGTTTTTATGCAATTAACCTCTAAAATTTGCAAAAGATCAAACATGGAAATGTAATTAAGGAAACAAATTTTTTAGATCTAACCATGAATAATTAGAATGAGGATGTTCACATCAGGTTCACCAAAATGTAAAGCGGAAAAATCGAACCCTAGTCGTTCTCTCCTCCCCAACTCCAAGGAGAGAGAAGGGAGAGTCACTAGGGTTGATGGTTTTCACTTGGGAGAGACTTTACATTCAAAAGAGGGGTTGAAACCCACAAGATCCAATCCCACACAATGCAAGATTGGATTCTAAATGAGTTTCAAGGGTTAAGACATCAAGGATACCCTCTTTTGTAAAGAATGTAGATAGAATGATTGAACTAGGAATGCATGTAAAGTAGGAAAGATTCATTTATAAACAGAGATAGGGATATGGGATGAAGCTGCGGACCTGGAATTAGCAGTAAAATGTCAAGACGGTGCTGTTCTACAAATTTGAGCGAAATTTGACGGGACGATGGCGCCCGACGTGCACACGGTCCTCCGAAAAATCCGCGAAACGAAGGTGGATCTGTTCGTCTCTACACAAGGGTTTCAAATCTTCAATTATAGCCGCGTACCTGCAACCTACACACAGAAAAGAGAGGATGATTGGGGGGTTAGGGATGAGGGCTTTGCCTTTAGGTCAAACCCCAGTTTTGGAATTAACCAAGAAATGAGAATGCTGTAAATGTAAATGTTTGTAATGTAAACAAGTACTGATACCTTGTTGTAAGAATGTTTGTATTCTTACGTGCGAAGGTGTAATGTATGTAGTATGTGATGCTCTGCAAAAAGGATTAGAAAATCTGTTTGATGGCAACATACACAAGAGCACAAGAAACAAACATTAGTGTTAGCAACAAAAGATTATCCTAAACAGGCATATCAAGAGAGATATTAAGCATGAAATAGAAAGCATATAAACATAGATTAAAATAGCTAATCAAGATGCTCATAGTTGCTCCTCCCTTGTTCCTCTCCTCTCCAAGTCGCAAATGAGTGTAGCTCTCAGCTTTTAGCACTAGCCATGGATGCCATATAGAGATTCAAGATAGTTGAATATGATAAGCAAACGCTATGCAAGTGTAGATAGTGATGCTATGAGAAAGCTCTATGCTAATGCCAGTATAACAACAATACTCTAAAATGCTTCTTTCTTTGCTTGAGGAGAAGGGTTCTATTTATAGAAGAAATGGGGAAATGAAGGGTTAAGATTGAATGGTTTAATCAAGGGCCAAGTTTGAAAGTTGGGGATCCATGTGCACAATTGGCACCAATAAAATGGTGACAAGTGTCAACATAGGATTGGGTTGAGAGAAGAGGTTGGAGGCATTAAAGGCCTGAGAAGACCTCATGGTTATCTAGAGGCTAAGGGTCAAGTCCAAATTAAGATTACCCACTGGATTAAGAGTTAATCCAAGGATAAACCTTTGTGCAAATGTTTAAGAGATAATCATGGTCAAAGCATTAATGGCCTGATGAGACCTTTGGGTTGGGTAGAGGTTGAGTCAAAACAAATGTTTTAACCATGTGGGAGGGTTTGAGGTAACCATTAATGGTTATTGGAGACTTTGGGGATTAAGTGGTTGAAGGTTGAAAGCCTTCAATGGTTATCAAAGACTTTGAGCCATTTAGTGGTTGAAGGTTGAAAGCCTTTAATGGTTATCAAAGACTTTGAGGGTTTGAGAAGTGACTTCCCTTTTACTTAGGAATGTGACAAAGTTTAGAGAAGGGGTTAGGTTATTTAGAAGTGACTAGAAAATTCTAGAAGGGGTTTAGGCATGCAAGTGGATTTTGTAGGAAAATGCAAGTGGGAGAAATTTAGGTATTTTCAATTAAAATAAAATCATTTATTTCAATTAAATGGTGTAATTTGCTTTTGGATAAATATTCAAATAAATATTAATTTATTTAAATGAGAAAAGTGAAGATAAAGCATTAAAATGCTTGAAGACTTTGAGGGAAACCATTAAAGGCTTGAAGACTTTAAGGAAAACCATTAAAGTCTTAAGAAGACTATAGAAGGAAGCCATCAAGTTTGAAGACTTTAAAGCCATCAAGTTTGAATACTTTAAGGGAAACCATTAAAGGTTTCAAGTGGGTGAGGATAAATAGGATTTTAAATAAATAATTTATTTAAAATAGTTGTGCAACTTGCTTTTGTAGGAAAATACAAGTGGGTGGAGGATAAAGGTGATTTAAATAAATTATTTATTTAAAATAATTGTGCAACTTGCATTTGTAGGAAAATACAAGTGGGTAGAGGATAAAGGTGATTTAAATAAATGTTAATTTATTTAAATGTGAGAGGTGGGATTTTGGGGGATTTAAATAAATATTAATTTATTTAAATGTGAGAGAAGATTTAATTAAACAAATATGATTTATTTATTTAATTAATGGTCTGAATTTGGTTAAGTGAATTAAATCAAATAAATTGAATAATTTATTTCATTAATAGGAGAAGAGGGTTAAGATGAATTAATTAAATATTAATTTAATTAATTCATTAATTGATGGTTAAATAATCAAATATATACTAAGTATTCATTTAATTAAGTGGACAGATTTATGTGACTACATTTGCCCCTCTTTGAGACAGTGCGGTTTATCACGTCATTTCAAAGAAAGAAAAATAGGTGTGAAGAAATGCCCCATAAAATGTAAATTTATTGGGTGGTATGCCCCATCGAGAGATGGGCCGATTTTTTTTTTTTTTTTTTTTGAAAAATCGGGCGATCTCTCGAAAAAGAATGAAAAGTGGAGGGGATGTAGAATAGAAGAAATTAGAACTAATGATGAAAGAAAGGGAGAAAATGGAGTGAATATGAAGAAACAACAAGCCAGTGGGTACCCTGAGGTCATGCAAGAGATACATAGTAGATGTAGTGTGGGGTTTGGATTGATGCTATACAATTGATCAAAATTGGTTAGACAATCTGGTGCAATTGGTTTAATTACCCCGGTCAAGTCAAAGCGTGATAGTTGATGTCAGTTGGTCGCTTGGACATGATAAAGTCTGAGTAAGTGAATCAAAGTGACCTGATGTGACTTAGACAATTGATGTAATTGCCCGATGAAGTCAAGGTATATGAAGCAAAATACTCGTTGAGACTTAGACAATTGATGTAATTTTCCATTGGATTGTGTTTGATTGGTTGATCAATTGATAGTGTGTGTGTGAGATGGATGATTGTGGTGAATCATAGCAGCCCCGTTGAGACTAGGTCATTATGATAAATGCCTGATGTAGTCTAGGATTACCATGATCGATTACCTGTTGAGACCCGAAGATACTTGATCAGAGTATCTGTTGATAGTCTAGGTGTGTGGGAGTCGATGTATCTATGCAGATAGAGTAACTTTCTTGACTTATTGGATGACTTAGGATAGGAAACACAATCCCTCCTATTTAGAGATGGATGGTGATGAACATGGCTTGATTAGGCTGATTGGGACACGATGTAGGGTATGTGATGGTGATTATCGAGATGGGGAGGGTGGGGGGGATTTGATGTTAGATAGAAGATATGGAGGACTAGGACCGAGTCCTATGGAAGAAGATGAGTAAAATAGAGTATGCATTATTATGACTATGTATGCATGATATGCAGCTATTATGAATGTAGGGATGGGTGGAATGCAACGAAATGCAATATATATAGATGAGATGGAATGATGATCCATGGTGCTTTATTTTTCATCATTGAGCTTTAAAATGTTTGTAAGAAAATACAAGCAACTTGACATATAGATTCAAGATGACCAGAGTATTTCTTACATGGATTTTATATAGCAATTAACAAGCAACTTGATATAATGGATCAAGTTGACCTGAGTATTGCTTGCAGAACAGACAAGGATTATCTCCTTTCATGCATGACTTGGATCATCCTCCTTGATCTTAGGCTGATCATATCCTGAGACAAGTGCATACCGTACTAAGAGATAACACCTTTATCTAGTTTGGATGAGGTAGGAGGAACCAAAGGAAGAGCATTGTACCTGCAAACAAACAATATATACATAAAGAATAAAGAATAAGGATCCTTGGTAATGGTTCATGCTCATATGGTCGAGGTATACGCTGTAGTCAACAAGCCGTAGTGATCTATGACTATATTTTTGCCTATGATCACATAGCTTAGTGAACTTCCCACGTAGACACCATTAGTGCATGCCCCAAAACTTCATCGGAATAATGTGTCGAAGATACACAAACAATGCCGTAGGAACCTGATATAAATTACTAGACCATAAATCAACCAAGTATTTGATAGCGTAAACATAATTTTCTTGTCAAAGAAAATGTCATCTTGTCTTTGTTTTGGTAAGGAAGGATGCATCCTTATTGAAGACAGTTTGATTGTTGATGTTGATTGTGTGGTTGATTGGTAAATGGTCATTGTGTGAGTAGTTTGTCAATGTTTATTTTGGTATCTGCATGGATGGGTATGTACAAGGTGTTGCCATGTTTTTGTGTGATTTTTCAATGTTTTCTGATGTTTTTTGGATTTTGAATTGTTTTGAATGTTTTGGGTATTTTTGCGAGATATTTTTGAATGTTTTTGGATTTTTGATGATTGTTTGAATGAAGAACTTAATGAATCATAAGACAATGTAGAATCCACTTCCATCAATAGGTTAAAGGCATTGCCCCCAGTTTTAGACATGACTATGAAAAAGCGGGATGCAAGATGTATGGAGTACTATCATAATTGCAGAGGAATAACAAGCCATGTTTTTTGGATGGATGGATGTATGTATGAAGTAAATGTGATCGCAAGAAGTCTGAAAGACAATGGAGCCATAGCCTTTACGAGTGGTGCCTGTTTGCCCGGTTTTCACCATTGCACTTACCCAAGGTGCCACCAAAGTGGTTGTTCACCGTTTGGATGCATGATTTTTCTTTACTTTTTTGAATGTTTTTGTATTTTCTTCAGGACATTTTTCTGAATGTTTTTGGTATTTTCTGGTATGTAGGGGAGCCTAATGCTCTGTACAGCTTAGGTATAAAACCGTTTGAGGTGCATGTTGTTGATTGGATCTGCAAGCGGTTCTCCTTCTGATGTAGCCAACTGATATGCCCTGGACCTGGATACAACAGTGACAACATATGGGCCCAGCCAGTTTGATTCAAACTTGCCCTGATGTTCTCTATTTGGTTGGTTGCAAGGATTCTCTTGTAGAACAAGATCACCTACCTCAAATGTATGAGATCTAACTCAGTGATTGTAGCTTCTACTCATGCGCTGCTGATAGGCTTTGAGGTGATTGTATGCAGCTTGTCATTTCTCATCAAGTAACTCTAAGTCCTAAAGATGGGATACTCTGTAGGCTTCATCATCGATGAGATTGTGCAAGGAAACCCGTAATGATGGTATCTCGACCTCAATAGGCAAGATAGCTTCTTTACCATAGACCAATGAATAAGGAGTTGCACCTGTAGGGGTTTGAATGCTAGTTCGATATGCCCATAGTGCCGGATTTAGTTGAACATGCTAGTCACAGCTAGCATCATTGACTGTCTTCTTTAGGCTCCTCAATATGTTTTTATTGGATGCTTCGGCCTGACCATTGCCTTGTGGGTAATAGGGAGTGGAAAAGTGGTGTTGGATATGAAATTTCTCACAAAGTTCGCGGACATCCTGATTTTTGAAAGGAAGACCGTTATCTGTGATGATGGACATGGGTACACCATACCAGTAGATGATGTAGTTGAGGATGAATGAGGCGATCTGCTTGCTGGTGACTTGGGTAAGTGGAACAACTTCGATCCACTTTGTGAAATATTCGGTGGCGGTAATAATGAATTTATGGCCATTGGATGAAGATGGATGAATCTTACCCACAAGGTCAAGGCCCCATTGATAGAAAGGCCATGGTGTCGTGATTGGTTGCAGTTCCTGGGCTGGTGCATGTATCAGGTCGCCATGAACTTGACATTTCTTGCATTTTCTGACAAAGTAGTAGGAATCCTTTTCCATAGATGGCCAATAATATCCAGCTCGCATGAGTTTCTTGGCTAGTGACGGACCACTTGAATGAGTCCCGCAAATTCCTTCATGTACCTCTTCCAAAGCCTTTGTTATCTCACCTTGTTCCAGACATCGAAGGAGAGTACCATCAAGACCGCGTCGGTATAGGGTTTCGGCAATAATGGTATATCGAGCAGTTTGGCGAATGAAGGTTTTACGTTGGTTATTTGATTGGTTGGGAGGAAGGGTGTGATCATGGAGATAGGTGTAGAACTCACCGTACCATGGGGATTCAGAACCGACAAGGTGACATATCATCTCAGATTCAGGGATATCATAAGCGGGGATCCAAAGCTGTTCGACCAAGAACTCATAACGTGTTGAATTCTGTGGTAGATCTAGTAGAGATGCGATGGTAGCCATGGTGTCAGTAGCTCAATTCTAATCTCGTAGTATCTGCTCAAAAGTGATAGTAGTAAATGATGTCTTTAGAGTGTCCACCATTTGCTTATATGGCATGAGTTTATCATCTTTGGTCTGATATTCATCTGTTGCTTGTCGAATGACTAGTTGGGAATCGCCATATACTTGTAGTTCTTGTAATTTCCATTGTATGGCTAACCTGTAAGACTTTGGGATGCTATCACCTTGAGGTGTGATAAACAGAATGCCTGCCCCCGAGCCGTGCCTAGTGTATGAACCATCAAAATATAGTTTCCACGGTTGTGCTACTGTGATCATGAATATCTCCTCATTTGGAAAATTGGAAATAAGAGGATGATCGCCTGTGAGTGGCGCATCAGCCAACTAATCTGCAATAACCTGCCCTTTGATAGCTTTACGATTTACATACTCAATGTCAAATTCACTTAGAATCATCACCCATTTGGCCAAGCGGCCTGTCAATGCTGCTTTGTGAAGTAAATACTTGAGTGGATCAATCTTTGCAATGAGTTGTACCTTGTGTGTCAACAGATAGTGCCTCAATTTTGTGGCTGCTAAGATCACTGCTAGGCAAGCTCTCTCAATAGGTGTGTAATTGAGTTCATAGCCCACCAATGTGAGAGAGATATAGTAAACAACACACTCTTTTCTTTCTACATTATGTTGTGCCAGTAATACACCTAATGCTATACTTGTTGCCGAGATATAGAGTAACAATGGTCTACTTGGATCTGGTGGCATCAACAATGGTGGATTCATGAGATAGTCTTTAAGCGTCTGAAATGCTTGCTGGCATCGGGCATCCCACTGAAAGCGGATGTTCTTGTGTAGCAGATGTGTAAATGGGTGACACTTATCAACCAATTGTGCAATGAATCTTCAGATGGATTGAAGTCGTCCTTGTAGGGTCCTTAGCTGACTGATATTCTTTGGAGGTGGCATGTCCATGATTGCCTTAACCTTTGTTGGGTCGACCTCAATACCTTTGCTTGAGACAATGTATCCTAGAAGCTTCCCAGAGGTCACTCCAAAGACACATTTCTTTGGGTTGAGTCGAACATAGTATTGTTCCAGTCTATCAAAGATTCTCTCTAATATGTGGAGATGTCCTTCTCTGGTGAGTGATTTTGCTAGTAAGTCATCCACATAATCTTCCATCATGGTATGCATCATGTCATGGAAGATGGTGGTCATTGCTCTCTGATAGGTTGCTCCTGCATTCTTGAGACCAAAAGGCATTACATTCCAACAATATGTGTCCCATGGATAGGTGAAGGCTGTCTTATGTTGATCTTCTAGTGCGATCTTTATCTGATTGTATCTTGAAAAGCCATCCATGAGTGAAAGCATGGCATGTCCTGCTGTCAGATCCACTATGATATCGATATTTGGAAGGGGGAAGTCATCCTTAGGACATGCCTTATTCAGATCTCTGAAGTCAGTACAAATGCGGATGCCCCCTTTTGGTTTGCCAACAGGCACAATATTGGAGATCCATTCTGCATAATCAATTGGCCTAATGAAACTAACATCTAGGAGTTTCTTGAGTTCTGTTTTGACTAGTACTGCAATTTGAGGATGCATCTTACGAAGCTTCTGCTTGACAGGTTTGGCTCCTTCTGCTACGGTGAGGTGATACATGACCAAATCAGGATCAAGCCCAGGCATGTCTGCATATGACCATGCGAAGTTGATCTGATGCTTCTAGAAGAACTCTATAAATTTAGGCTGTTCCTCTGGAGTGAGAAGAGATGCCAGATGTATAATATGAGGATTTTCAGGAGTCCCCACATTGTACTCTTTGGTTTTCTTGATGAGAATTGTTGATCATTCTTGTTGTGCACTATCAGGGAGATTGTCAAACCCTTCATCCTCAGGCGCCTCAGAGAGGTTTTCACCATTGGATACGCTCTTTCTTTTTACTTTTGTTGGATCAAATAGTGCCACAGTGTGGTTTTCACTAGAAGATCCATGTTTTATTGTTATTTTTTTGCAGCTGAAAGGTTTGGCATCCACCCCGAAGTATGTTGCGCTATTAAGTTCAATGGCAAATCCAGCTTTGTGATCCCTCCTTGGTAGGTTATCCCTTAATTCTAAAAAGTCAATGATGGCCTCATCATTCTGGAAGAGGTCAAGACATGGGGAATTTGGTTGGTTCCATTCGATGAGTTTAGGGTGGATAATGGGAATTACTTCATTGATTAGGTTAAGTGCATTAGATGTATCAGTGAGGGTTAAGACATTATGGTGAACATCGTTAATGGTACTCTCCCTGTCAGAATCAGGCGTAGGATGAGACGTAGGGTCTGTGGAAGATGTTTCCAGTTTAGGAACCCAAGTGGTCTTTATCTGTGCTTCTCCGTAAATAGGGATGTCTTTACGTGGTGGAGGTGGTGATGTGTCTTCCTCATCTGAAGTGTTAAGCTGTACATAATCAAATTCCCACTCATGTGAGTCAGTCTCTGAATCACTTTCCAGCATCCGATTACTATACCATACTGGGATGTCCTTTGAGTTAAATACCACAGGTGTGATTGGTTGATGTACCTTTGTAATGATCGGTGCTGCAGGGCGATTGAGGGGGATCAAGGAATCTGTTATAGGGAGTATTGGTAATATTGATTCCGTGGCTTTTGCTGGGACTGCTGGTGTTATAGATGCTGCTGCGGGTGCTGATACAGTTACTACTGCTAATGGTGCGACTGATGAGATGATGAGTTCGTTTGATGGGATGAGTGGCATTGGTGATAGTTGTGTTGGGGTTTTGAGCCTCAGTGGGGCTGTTGGGATGGTCCCTGAGGGTGCTTTGATTATGAAAGGTGCCCACTTTGCAGTAGGTGGACAAAATGGTTTGCTGGGTTTTCCTTTGAACTTGAGTTTAGGAAAGATCTCTTTTTCAAAGCCGAGGCCTGTATTACCTTTGGGCATGAATTCCGACAGCAGGGGTTCATGTCATCCTTGTTTGCAATATCCCAAAGCACTTTGACCATCATACCCCATTCTTTGCATAATGAGGAGACCTTTGCCATACTATTCTATAGGAAGTGTAACTCGTGGTTTATCAGTGGTGATGGGATCTTTATAGATCCATTCCGCTAGGTCCTCATCTTGTGTTTCTTCCTCTTGACTCTTTCCAAGAATGAAAGGTGTCAAAGCACATGCTGGTATGTTTAGTGGTTGCTGGAGTACCTGCTGTGGTTTACCATGAGTTCTACGAGAAGTGGGCATCTGTCCCACACAAAAGAGTTGACTCAAGTTGTATTCCCCGAGACCTTCCTCTGCGATCTTCATCTTAAGCTTTTCTTGCTTGGGTATAGTGGTGTTTGAACAGGAAAGAGAGGCGGGACTGATATATGATGTGGAAGAAATGGCTTCTTTATTATTACGAATGGTAATCTCTGGTTGATGGTTGATATTATGGCAATATGCAAAGGGGTTTGCATCACCCAGGATTGTGATCTCTACACTGTTATGTGGGAACTTGATACATTGATGGTAGGTAGATGGAACAGCTTGCATGGCATGTATCCAAGGTCTTCCTAACAATAGATTATATGGCAGAGGAAGGTCCAGAACCTGACAAATGATGTGCTTTACCACGGGCCCCACTCGGATTGGTAGTACCACAGCTCCTTTGGATGAATGCTCCGCATCGTCATAGGCTTTGATTGTGATCTTCTGACGAGGATCCACTGATTCTACTGCATATCCCAATGTTGTGACCAACTGTAGTGTGCAAATATTGAGGCCAGCTCCATTATCGATCAAGACTCGCTTGATCCTATGCTGGTTAATGAATCCTTCGATGTGGAGTGAGGCATTATGAGGTTGTTGGAAGGAAGAGTTGTCACTTTCGAAAAAAGTGAGGCAAGGTGATGACTTTAGACTTCCAACCATGGCTTGAAATTGGTCTGTATTCAGATTTGTCGGGACTGACGCCTCTTGGAGTGCTTGATCCAAGATAGTTTTATGAGAGGGCGATAGGCGCAAAAGCTCTAAAATGGATATAAGCGCAGGGGTTTTGTCTAATTGTTCCACAAGATTATACTACTTTGGGATGGAGGTGGTGCCTTGTGGAGCTGCCTTGATGGTAACTTTGCCACGACGTGTAACAACATTGCAATCTGAGTTGGGATTTTTGAAGGTTATGGTTGCAACTTGTTCATTGGCATCATACAGATGATTTACAGTGTAATTATACGCAGCCTGCGTATAATCAGTGGTATCAGTGCCTCGCCTGGAAGTGGAAGGATCCCTTTGATCTTGTGATGGAAGTGGATTTTTGAACATCAAATGATCATTATTGGTTGTTTTAGGGTTATGTCCTTCAATTTCAATTTCTCCTCGATCAATAAGATCCTGAATGAGATCTTTCAATCGGTGACAATTACTTGTCTTGTGCCCTCTTCCTTGATGGAATTCACAGTGTTCAGTATATCTCCACCATGCTAGTTTGACTTGAGGCTCATAGTTTGATAGCTTAGGTAGAGTGACCAAATTTTGAGAGAGGAGTTGTTGCAAGACTGTTTCAATGGGTTCCCCTAAGGAAGTGTATGTGCATTTCTATTTTTGCTGACGAGGTCTAGGTTCATCATGAGATGTGATGCGACCTTGATTGGAAGGAACATTTGTGTTATTTTGAGGTGGAGGATTTTGTCCTGCAAACCGAACCACAGGTTGTGCATTTTGGATAGTTCGAGCATCCACAACCCCATCATTGACAACATTCTTGTTTCTATTCCAGCAGCTTGGTTTATCGCTATTGAAGCATGGGCGAGGACCATCTTTTGGTTCATTAAAGATTTTGATGAGTCCTTTTTTGATGAGTGCCCGTTCACATTTTAAACCCTTGGTGATCATATCATTAAAAGAGTCTGTGTCTTTGACATCCAGGTGAAATTCCATTTCTTCGTTTAAGTTGGAAATGAATATTTCCACTAGTTCTCGTTCAGGTAACTGAAGAGAACGTCTGCTAGACATTTGACGCCATCGTTGCAGGAATACTAAGAATTGTTCACCTGGTTTTTGTTTGGTGTTGCACAGATCCGCCATGGTGATGTCGCATTCAATGTTATGAGAGTAATGAACTAGGAACTTCTGGATGAGTTCCTCAAATGTTCTAATGCCACCTGGTAGTCGAGAAAACCATGATGTGGTTGTTCCTCCCAAGCTTTGGGAGGTGTCTTCATATGCCATTTCAAGACAAGCGGAATGAAATTCTCTGACATGATCACGAGGATCTCCCTTTCCTCTATATTTTTTGAATTTGGGTGTTTCGAATCCTTGAGGAAATGGTGGCATGTAAAGATTCCTATCAAAAGGATAGGGACAGATGTCATTGAGTCTTGACACCACTATGAAGCTGTTGGGTGAGATTCTCGACTTGTTGCCGCAACATCTCCATTTCATTTGGAGGAGGAGGTGGTGGGTTACCTCGAGGAATGTTATATCTAATGGGATCTCTACCTCTTTCCTCTTCATGTCAACTTTTTCTTTCTGATGCTTGTCTTAATTGGGCAAGATCAAAGTCAGAGGGGAGTTTTGCTCCTTCTCGAGCGAGTCTTAAGAAGTGAGCATCCGCATTGCTCCTGAGTATTTCGTCAAACAATCTGTTAAAGAGAGGGTTATGCTGAGCCCTTTCTATTGTTGCAGGAGTGGGAGTACTTGGGTTTTCGTCATCTGCATTTCCTCCAAGTGCTTCTTGAAATTCATTGAGATTTTCTTCTTCTTCTTCTTCCCTTTCTATTTCTCGTTGCCTTGACTGTGATCGGGTTTGAGCCATTTTGCTTGCAAGCTGTTGTTGAAGTTGTGTGAAAATAATGATGAGTTTTTGATGAAATGAAAGGTTGATGGTTGGTGAATTGTGTTGCATGTGGATCTCTAGCACCTTTAAGGTGGATGTAACCAAAATTCCTTCTTTGAATTGCTTGTTTGTTTGATAAGTTTTGATGTGATAAGGTGTAGAGAAATCTGAGATGTGTTACAGATTTAACTACCTAGTAATGAGAGGATTCACTCATGAACTAGTTTTAACCTGCGTAGATGTGTCTCTTAGGATGACCTTATCCTAGATGTAGAAACAATCTAAAAAGTGATGTGATGTGTTTGATTTCAAGCAATATCTAAAAGAGAACTTGGGACAAGAACCTCTTAATGTTTTGAGAGTTGGGATGGATTGATGATGAAGTGATGATGTATGAGTGAGATGATGGATGAAAATGTTTTCAACTTCAATAAAAACTTTGTGTTATAAATGGGACAAACTCTATCTCTTCCCTTTCAGGTGTTGGTGGTATTTCTCGAGCTGTGTTGTATGTGATATAGATGTTTGGGAAGAAGTTGGGATTAATCTTTCCTCCTTGGTTTTTGTGATAACTTAGAGCTCTATATTGCATAAAAGCTCTGCGGTTCAATGATTCGGAATCAAATTCGTTTGTTTTGCCTTGAAGATAGAGACACATGTGACACAAGAAAACTCTATGGGAGACAAAGATTTGTCTATTGATATAGAAGAATTTCCTTCGTTTGATCAAAGCCTTTGAGCTTAATTGTCTTCTTTTCAACTTGATATTTTGATGACGCTTCTTCTTTCGCAAGATGTGAAGAATGGTCATAAAATTTTTGAATCTTTTGTTGTTTGCACTTTGTTTTTGATGTTTTTGGTTGTTTTTGAAAGATGTTTGGTTGGATGAATACTTTGTTTTTGGGATTGATTTTCTGATTTGATGTTTCTTTGACAAGAAAACAAAGCAAGCACACAAACACCAAAATGTTGCCTCAAAGGCACAAATGAGTATGGGTCTAGATCAACCCAATCTTTGGACTTGTATATGACCCTTCCTTTAGATGTATTTTAAGGTGTATTTCCAAAGCCTGAAGTTGGCTCAATTTGCACTTGGTCTTTAAAACGAACACATTTCAAACACTTTTTATCCCTAAGGTCAAATGGCCAGTTGTGATAAATTGAGCCCACATCTTGATATTTCTTCGACTTTGGTACTACATACCTTATGAATCCCGCCGTGGCAGGTAAGGATGTGATATACTAAGTCTTGCACGAGCATAACAAATAGATGATCCCTATGATGGGGGAGTCACCACTTTTATCAAGCCACAAGTGACTTTTCAAAAAGCTATGTTTCTACTCAAGGAAATATGTATGGTGAGTATCTTGGGAGCAAAACCATCTATGCTCTTGCACTAGATTATATCGCAAATATCCCCAATCAATAGAACAGGTGGGCTTCTACTAAAAGGTGTTTAGTCATGTTCGATGTTTTTGGACATAAGTTCATTCTGCAGTGACTCACTTAAGAGCCTTGTAACTGGTGGTGGGGCCCATTTGTCCTTTCGGCCAGTTACACTGTAGGAACAGCTATACCCAAGGCTACAGCTTTCGCTCTCACTTGATTTCTATAGCGGCTCGAAGGATTTACCACTCGAGGTCGTTCCCAAGAGTATCGATCCCTTGGGAAGCCTCTCTTAAAAAGATAAAATTTTGAGTGTTACTAACACTTTTCTCTTGCACCTAGGACCATAAAAGCCAAGGGAGAGGATAGTGTGTGTTAGAGGTAGGACCACTCGACCAACTCTTTGCACAAGTGTGCCAAGCACGAAAAACACTTGTTCTTTTTAATCTATCATTGCAATGTGATCTAACTATTTGGAGATGTTGCTCCAACAATCATGGTGTTCTTTTTAATTTTCAAAGGCAATTGTTTGAGTAAACTAGAATTTGAAAATCCTGGTCAACTTAATGAAAAACACGTTTGCATGAAGTAAAATTGCTTTAAAAATGAGACAAGTTGATTGTGAATTTTATTTGCACCAAAAATGGAAGTGTGGATTGTGAGTTTTATCTTGATGCAAGAAATAAAATTTGCCTTGTTGATTTTAAGCACCAAAACGAAGTTTGTTTCCTAACTTGCAAAAAAATAAAGTTGTTTTTGTATAAGTTTGTGGTTCTTTTTACCTTGGAACAATGAAATTCTTTTTAAGAGCCCCAAACAAATGTGTGATTCTTTTTTAAAAGCCCAAATTTGAAATGTGAAGTTAATTTTAAACCAAAATAGAAAGTGAATTCATTTTTAAAACCAACTTCAAAAAACAAGTTAGTAAAAAATATAAATCTACTTTTTAATCTAATTTAAATCTGCACAAAAGAGAAAAATAGTTAGTAAAATCCGCCTATTTGGTGGGCTTCTACAAGCCTAATTTTTTTTTTTTTTGGTTTTTTTTTTTTTTTGGTTACAAGGTGATTTGTACAACGTTTTGTTACAATAGCGCTAGTCTGTGTTTGAACAGAGGCAGTATTTAACACAAACGCACTAAAAGAAAGCGAAAGATAGAGAAGGGAAAAGCGTTGAAACAAGGTGAATAGCACCAAAACAATGTCAAACGCGCCAAAACAATGTCAAAAGTGCAACCTGTGTGACATTTTCAACATTCAAACATGTTATTGGTTAAAAAAAAAAGTAGATCTTTGTGGTGTTTGGATTCACGTCGGGTTCACCAAATGATGCTCTGCAAAAAAGGATTAGAAAATCTGTTTGATGGCAACACACACAAGAACACAAGAAACAAACGTTAGTGTTATCAACAAAAGATTATCCTAAACAGGCATATCAAGAGAGATATTAAGCATGAAATAGAAAACATATAAACATAAAATAAAATAGCTAATCAAGATGCTCATAGTTGCTCCTCCCTTGTTCCTCTCCTCTCCAAGTCCCAAATGAGTGTAGCTCTCAGCTTTTAGCACTAGCCATGGATGCCATATGGAGATTCAAGATAGTTGAATATGATAAGAAAATGCTATGCAAATGTAGATAGTGATGCTATGAGAAAGCTCTATGCTAATGCCTGTATAACAACAATACTCTAAAATGCTTCTTTTTTTGCTTGAGGAGAAGGGTTCTATTTATAGAAGAAATGGGGAAATGAAGGGTTAAGATTGAATGGTTTAATCAAGGGCCAAGTTTGAAAGTTGGGGATCCATGTGCACAATTGGCACCAATAAAATGGTGACAAGGGTCAACATAGGATTGGGTTGAGAGAAGAGGTTGGAGGCATTAAAGGCCTGAGAAGACCTCATGGTTATCTAGAGGCTAAGGGTCAAGTCCAAATTAAGATTACCCACTGGATTAAGAGTTAATCCAAGGATAAACCTTTGTGCAAATGTTTAAGAGATAATCATGGTCAAAGCATTAATGGCCTGATGAGACCTTTGGGTTGGGTAGAGGTTGAGTCAAAACAAATGTTTTAACCATGTGGGAGGGTTTGAGGTAACCATTAATGGTTATTGGAGACTTTGGGGATTAAGTGGTTGAAGGTTGAAAGCCTTCAATGGTTATCAAAGACTTTGAGCCATTTAGTGGTTGAAGGTTGAAAGCCTTTAATGGTTATCAAAGACTTTGAGGGTTTGAGAAGTGACTTCCCTTTTACTTAGGAATGTGACAAAGTTTAGAGAAGGGGTTAGGTTATTTAGAAGTGACTAGAAAATTCTAGAAGGGGTTTAGGCATGCAAGTGGATTTTGTAGGAAAATGCAAGTGGGAGAAATTTTGGTATTTTCAATTAAAATAAAATCATTTATTTCAATTAAATGGTGTAATTTGCATTTGGATAAATATTCAAATAAATATTAATTTATTTAAATGAGAAAAATGAAGATAAAGATTAAAATGCTTGAAGAATTTGAGGGAAACCATTAAAGGCTTGAAGACTTTAAGGAAAACCATTAAAGTCTTGAGAAGACTATAGAAGGAAGCCATCAAGTTTGAAGACTTTAAAGCCATCAAGTTTGAATACTTTAAGGGAAACTATTAAAGGTTTCAAGTGGGTGAGGATAAATAGGATTTTAAATAAATAATTTATTTAAAATAGTTGTGCAACTTGCTTTTGTAGGAAAATACAAGTGGGTGGAGGATAAAGGTGATTTAAATAAATTATTTATTTAAAATAATTGTGCAACTTGCATTTGTAGGAAAATACAAGTGGGTAGAGGATAAAGGTGATTTAAATAAATGTTAATTTATTTAAATGTGAGAGGTGGGATTTTGGGGGATTTAAATAAATATTAATTTATTTAAATGTGAGAGAAGATTTAATTAAACAAATATGATTTATTTATTTAATTAATGGTCTGAATTTGGTTAAGTGAATTAAATCAAATAAATTGAATAATTTATTTAATTAATAGGAGAAGAGGGTTAAGATGAATTAATTAAATATTAATTTAATTAATTCATTAATTGATGGTTAAATAATCAAATAAATACTAAGTATTCATTTAATTAAGTGGACAGATTTATGTGACTACAGTATGTAATGTGTTGTATGTGATCTCCTCTTCAATGGTTGAATCCTTGTCTTGAATGCAACACTTAGCCTTGAATGGAGACTTAGAATGATCAATTGCTTGAAGGAATGCTTGAATGCTTGAATGTTTGAATATCGCTTCCACCTTTTTTTCCATCTACCAAAATGGGAGAGGAAATGTGGTTTATATACTTGTCAATTAGGGCTGATAGACTGATTTTCCCGACCTTAGGCCGACCTAGGAAGATTATTTTCCAATTTGCAAACTTAAAGACCCGAAGCCCCATAAGAGACCGGGCCCAAAATAGGGCTAGGGACCAGGGCGCTGGGCGCCATGGTCCCACCTCTAGGGACAGCAGGGTGCAAGGAGGATCAGGCCAGGGTGCTGAAAAATGTAGTTTTTGGTGTCATGAACAAGTTTCGGGGTTTCCATTCAGGTTCCGTGTTGCATCACCATCGTGAAGACCCAAATGCAGTCAAAATTGCAAGTGTCACAATTTTAGGACGCTACACCCCTCTACCATGGTCTGGCCCCAGATTCTTTCTAAGAAAATTCTATTTATATATTTAAGAATAATTTGGCTGGGTGGAAAGGTGCACTGTTAAGCTAGGCTGGTAAGCTCTAGCTACTCAAAGCTACGCTACAGAGCCTCCTGGTGTATGTTATGAGTTTATTAAAAATTCCCATCAAAATTGATGATAGACTAGAAAGAATTCAAAAATATTTTCATGGACAAGGATTGAAATTAAGAATAGGTTGCATCTTGTGGCTTGGAAACAAGTTTTCCTTCCATAGTCCATGTGGGGGCTGGACATTAGCAATCTAAGAGATTTCAATAAAGCCTTGATGGCCAATCAATTATGGAGATGTCTTAAAGAGAACAATGAATCGATTAACATTTTCAAACATAAATACCACATCAAGGGTATCCAACACACGTTGGAAACTTATGACCTTCCCAACTCTATCTCTGATTTATGGAGCAATTTATTTCGTTCCACCAATATTATCATGCATGCTTGTAGATGGGTGTTGGGGAATGGAACTAAAATCAAATTTTGGAAGGACTGGTGGATTGGTGATGGCCCCCTTTTGGATTCTATTTGGGCTCCTCCTTTCAAAGAATTATGTCTCAGAAAAATTGGCTCCTAGGTGGTTGATTATATTAGAGATGGCACCTGGTTAGATCTCAAATATGTGGATGATGCTCTGATACCTTTGTAACCTTGGTTAAACTATATTCATATCCCTCACTCTTAGGTGGAGGATGAAGTGTTCTGGAATTTCTCCTCTTTAGGAAAGTTCAAGGTTGTTGATGCCTAAAAGTTCATCTCTAGAAGTTTCTCTCCCTCCCCCTTTTGGACTAGTATCTGGAATAAGATTTTAACTCTGAAAATTAACATCTTTTTTTTTATTTTCATGGAGAGTAAGATTTCTACCATTGACAACCTTTGCAAAAGAGGTCTTCCTATTACTAACAGATACTTCCTATGCAAAGAAGAGGCAGAAAATGCTAGACATCTGTTGCTTCACTACTCTTTTGCCATGGATATCTGGAGTTTCTTTCTCGATATCTGGAACACCAATTGGGTATTGCCTTATTCTTTTCAAAGGTTGTGGTTTAAATGGAAGTTCCCCTTTGACAATTAGCCTTTGAGAGTCCTCTGGAATATGTCTCTTCCTCATATTGCTTGGTATATTTGGAAAGAAACAAACAATATATTTTTTAGAGATTTGGAATCTCCCGCGCTTGTAGTGGCTATTAGAATTAGAAATGATATCAAGGAGAATTTTTTTCACTCCTGCCCTAGTAGAATGAATGACCATCCCTTTACTACTCTCCAAGATGAGTGAGATATTATCAAATGGTGGCAAATTGGCTGGAATATCTCCATTCCTATGCACAAAATTAAACAGTGCAAGCATAATGTTCTATTGCATCCCCCCCCTATGGGATGGATAAAAATCAATGTGGACGGGGTGGATAAAGGGAATAAAGGGAATCCTGGGCCGGTTGGGTGTGGGGGAGTGGCTAGGAATCATATGGGTCTGCTGGTTTCTGTGGTGGCGCTCTCTCTGGGGAACCAGTCCAACCATTTTGCGGAGGCCACTGCTGCCCATTTAGGGATACACATGGCTAAAAGGAAAGGATTTAGAAAGGTCTGACTAGAATCTGACTCACTTAACATTAACAATTGTTTGAATGGGCATACGGATCCTAGCTGGACCATTGCCAACTTGATCAAATATTGTTGTGATATGATTAAAGAGTTGAATGAATTCAAAATCTCTCATGTAGTTTGGGAAGGCAATAAAGCGGTGAATCTATTGACCAACATGGTGGTGGGCTACGTGACAACAAAATGGTGGAGCAATCAGGACTCTTTCCTAAAAAACTTGTGTGACTTGGCATATGATGATACCATCCACTTGCGCTAAGTAATGAAGAACAATCATGATTTGATTAAGTTGTTGGGGAAATTGTTTCCTTTTGATTTCTCTATTTGAAGATCTAGAAAATTCCCTTGTGCCTAGATTTTATGTATTCTTGTGTGGCCCCTATCCTTCTTCTATTTGGAGACTTGTCTTGTGTGGCCCATTTCCTGCTTTTGTTTGGTGACCCAGACCATTATGGGTGGGGACAAGAATAAGAAAGAACAACCCACTTTTAATGAATGGAAGAAAAATAAAGACGTGTGGTAGGAAATTGTTGATGGGGGAATGGTTCCCTTCTTGGAAAGACTCCATGGCCCTTCTCCTCTACTCACAGAAATGTTTGTCAATGAGTGGAAGAAAGGGGTTTTAAGGGCTTATGCTGCTGAATTTTAGGTGGATGAAACCCTAGTGGCTACGATTATGGGTTTGGCTATGAATGACAAAAGGTTTTACAGAGACAGAAAAATAGGGGAGGAAGACATGGGAATTATTTTTGATAAAGATAAGTAGCAATTAAGAGTTAATAAAAATGTGGATGGTGGCTACAACAGAAAGGACCTAATGGCTCGCTAGGCGGATATGGCTAAATTCATTATGAGGTATATTATGCTTGATGGCATATATGCCAATATCTTTTCTTATCATTTTACCATCTTAAATCACTTTAGGCATGACAAAGTTATTTTGATTCCATTCTATCTGGTTTCTTCTTTGGATAATAGTCTAGAAAAACATGCTGAGAGTCCAAATAATCCGGTCCTCCATGAAGGGCTTATTGTTCTCATTATGAAGTACGCCAAAGCCCATGAAGTAGTTCCCTCTCTCTTTGAGAAAGGATGAATCCCTATTACTAATGTTCAAGATGTCTCTGATACGGATATGGAGATGGAGGATAGTGGGAGCGCCAAACCTCTTGTTGACCCTGATTACAAGTCGGCTGAAGAGGGTGAGATGTTGGTCACTCCTAGAACCCATGGTAGCAAGAACCCCCCAGATGGGATACAAGTAAATATCAATTGACTAGCAAGATGGCCTCTCAAACTGAGCCTTATTCCAAAAGGGAGAAGTTGGTTGCTAAAGACTATGGTCCCAAGACCTTGGACCACAAAAAAATTGGACATTCCTCTTCATGTCCTAAAGGAGAAGTGGGGGACTTTTCCTAAAGATGTGTATAGTGGCTTACAAAAGGAAACTACTCTGATGAATCTGGTGATGGAAGTGACTAGAAGCTAGGAGAACTGCTAGAAGTGGGTGGAGAAGGAGATTGATACCCTCAAAGATGGGATTAAGGATATAATTGATATCTTCACTGATTCGCCTAAGCCTAACAAAATGGAGAAGCTCATGATCATGACCAAGAAGCTCTCCCATGATGTGGAGGTTATGAAATGTAATCATGAGTAAACAATTGCGAATTTTGAGCAATCTATGGAGGAGATCAAGAATAACCTTAATAATTTGGTAGACATAAGAAAGGAAGCCATGAGAAATAGTATGGAGGGGCTGGAAAAGATCAATACCATGTTGGCGGAGTACAGATCCAATCTTATTGATAGTAACAAAAAGAAAGAACTGGGTTGTGAAGACTCTGTTGTGGGTGGCAATAAAACTACGGGCCCTAGTTCCAGGACTAGAAGCAGGATTAGCAATAAGGGTACCTCCAGGTTCATTATGGAGGACTTGGACGAAATCAATAAGATTACCATCTAGAAGAATAAGGAGTTGGTGCACTCACTTAACTAAGTGTTTCTTTGTGCTTTGTTTTGTTTCCTATTGATTCTTTTTGCTTTTGAGCTTGGTCTAGGGTGTTCCTCTATTTTCCTGTTGGTTTTTGTTTGGTTGGCTAATCACTAGTTTCTGTAAAACTCTTAGTTTCGGGTCCATGTAAAACCCGTTTATCTTTCTCAAAAACATAGTTTATTTTATTTTAAATATTTTTTTAATTATTATTTAAATTTTTCAATTTTAATTTCTTAAGAATTTACCTATATTTATGTTCAATTTTATATTAAAACAATTGTTTGTTAATATTGAAGTTATCTTTCAATTAATGCTATTATTGTTTATAATATCAATATTTATATTCTTATAGATTAAGAAATATAATTTTGTTAAGTAGTGTAATGTTATAAAATAAACATGTTCTATTCAACACAAATGCTATAATCTTCTCCTCTTTAGGCTCTACAAGACCTAGGTGGGTACCCCTACTGCAATGTTTTACAACATTTTAACTTTATATAAACAAACATTGCAGTATATAGAAAATGATTTCAATGAAAATATACCAAGGGTGAGCATAATATACTACAAATTCTTGCTTGAACCTTAGTTATTATCACTTTACTTACATTAAAAGCTGACTTTAATCTATTTTGCTCCTAATGCAAAAAAACTGAGAAATGAAATATAAAAGGTGAAAGAGGAATGTTGAAATGATCCTAAAACGCAGAAAAGTATGACCAGTGCATATACAAGGGAGATACAAAGTCAAATAGCAAGTCTAAAGATAGACAATATCACAATATCAGCATTCAAATGTAATATTAAACTTTCAAGACTTTCTTAGAATGCTTAGACTGAGAATGCATTGACAACTTCCTCACAATACCTCTCACACAAATGTTGCAATTTTCAAGACAAAGTTTAATTCATTTACTTGAAATGAAACCTATCAAGACATAAACATTCTCCATTAGAGATGACAAATTAAACATGTCATTAACATAACAACTCATACAACACCATACAAAAGATATGAGCAAGAAAAAGAATGTCCTCTTTATTGATTTTCAAAATAAAATTGATACATTCATGATAGATTGATATCCTCAATAAATCTATAAAAGACTAACTTTTCTAATATTGCTTCAAGGCTACCTATTACATACTAAGAAAATTTTCAAAATCCTTCTTCTTGGCCTTGAATTCCCTTTTATAACACAAGGGAGAAAAACAAACCTTTGGCCAAGAAGACACATATGTCATTGTTTTACTACCTAGGACCAAATACACTGTGATGTGGCTCTCCTCGTACTCTACATGCAATCAATCTTGAGATATCAATGCAATTAGCCATGAGGATTGCCACTAGGACTTAGGACCACGAGCTGCCCTTCTTGGGACTCTATGCTTATGCTAGATCAAACCACCTCTTAAGTGGTAAGATAATGGTTTTTTCATTTTTTATTTTCAATTCCTGTTGTTTTTCTCTTTCATTTTGTCAAATGAAAATTTCTTCTCTTTCTATCTGTCCTTTTTCTTATGATAGATCATAGAGATTGATGCAGGAAAGAAGGAAGAAAAGAAAATCTATAAGGACAAATTAGGGGTAGCTATCTCGAGCCACATAAAGATCAATCACATTTAGTTCAACCTCAACTGCACCCTAACTAATCTCTAAAATTGGATTACCACATTTAGTAATCCACTTTCTCTGTGTCCTTCTCATCTTCTCACTTGGTGACTGTAGTGTCATAAAATTGCAACCCTAGCAATTTTAACCATATTTGAGGTCCTCACCTTGGAGAAGACATCTCCCTTCCCAACTAAGACCTCTCATTGCACTTTCACCTTGAACCCCTCTTTGAGCCCTATTTCTACCTTTAGACCTTGTCCAGGCCCCAAGATAGGGCAAGACAGGGGCATGGCGCCGTTGTCTTCCCTGTTAGGGAGGCCTTAGGATGGGAGGCAAAGTTCAAGCTAGGCAACCTCCATCATCATCATCAAGCATTCAAGCACTCAATTCTTCTTCATTCATCCCTTGGAGTAACATTACAACATTCATTTGCAAGCATGTGCATGTGTTAGGGTTTTGTCATGTTATATGCCATTTCATGCAACACTTGTGATTTAATTCAAGAAGCAAAGCAATCATCATCAATCAATTGCAGATCTACAAGGTATACATTTCCATTATTTACATTTAAGCATTTGCAATTACTTTATTTCAAGGTTGATTCCTCAACCAGGGTTTGACTGAGCCAAAACCCTATCCACAACCCTTCTTCTCTTCTTTTCTATGTGTAGGTTGTAGGTGCATGGATATATTTTCAGATTTGAACTCTATTTGCAAAGGTGGAAAAACCCTTTTTGTTTTGCTGATCTTTTGGAGGACCATGTCCACTTTCAACATGGTCCTAACAAATTTTCTCCAAATTTAAAGGGTAGATCTATATCAATTTGAATATCTCAGAGCCAAAGTTACATCATGATCTAGAATCGGTAGCTTCTCATTTGACTCATTTTATCTCCCTTTCCTGCATAGTCAACAAGTCAACTTTCCCAGTTACAAAATAGGGCCATTCACACTTCAACCCATGCAATCCACTTGGAATTCACATCCTTGTCTCCCTTAGATTTGGATCTAGTGGATTCAAGCCCTTCTTTAAAATGTAAATTTACCCCAAGCAAAAATCATCCTAGTGACTTCCTTTCTCTCCTAGGTGGAGAGTCATTAGGGTTCAATTTCCCACTTTACATTTTGGTGAACCTGACATCTTACAAATTAATTTTGATTTCCCATTATTAGATTTGATTAAGTGCAATTTTAATTTTAGAATTTCATTTCCAAGTTTGATCTATTTGAAAATTTAAGAGGTTAATTGCAAAAAAGACCTTAATTTTTTATTTTGACAAAATTAAGGTTGTGAAGTGTAAAATTTTAATTGCTTGTTTTAGATCTGATTTCTATTTAAAAATTGCAATTCAAATCTGCCTTTTTATTTTGATAATTCAGTGGTTATAAAGTAAAACCCTAATTTTTAAGATCCTTCTATTTTTGACCTTTGACTGTTTATTTGACCAATCTAGACATTTCCAAATCAGCTAGTTTTTTGGAACCTGCAATAAAATCATAATATCTATCATCCCTAAAAATTTTTGCAAAAGGTTGGTCAGATCGTGTGAATTGACTTTATTTGTTTGCTTGAACAAGAAAATTGGCATACTTTATCAATTCTAACACTTGCAAAAGTTGAAAACAAATTCAAATTTCACCTCTTTCATCTTTTGAATTAATTTTCATAAAAAGGTCCTAATTTTAGATCTTCTTTTCCAACAAACTAATATTTTCATTAAGAGACTTTGAATGGCAATTAATAAATTGGATTTACTTTCTCTTTCACATATATTTACTACAATCATGTGTCAGATGAGAGTTTCTTTCATTTCATGTTACTTATCTTCATTCATAGCACTTGGTCATATTGTGTTGTTAGGATTTCCAAATTATTTCATTTTCAATTAGATCTCAAAGCTTTCATGTATCATTTGTGTTGCATCATGGTGATGTTATTATTGAAATGCATTTTCTATGTTAATCACCTAAAAGCTTTTATAGACCCTAAACAAAGAGATCCTAACCCTTGTACTTCTCCTAGGGTATCTTGTATGGATAAGATGAGATTTAACGCCTTAACCAATAATCTCTTTAAAAAAGAGCGAGCTTTGGAAAGTGACAATGACCCATCTTCTTATACACATACCCTTGAGCAAGGGGGCAAAATTAAAACATTAACATTATTAAATCTTTAGATCCTCCTTATTCTCCTAAGACCTATATTAAACATCAAAGTATATGTAGAGAGGATGATGTCATGCATTTTATTCATGATCTTTCCCCTCACATAGAAATAATGAAAATTAGCTTCTAGATGATGAATATGTTAATCCCCAATCTCCCCAAAAGGATAAGCTTGATAAAGGAAAGGAGATTGTCATTTCACATGATACTCCTTCATCTAAAAATCCTTTTCTTCCCCTTTACACATCAGATTTGAAATAAATTCATGATCCTATTGCTCCATCTAGTCAATTGCAACATTCTTATAGTCATGACTTTCATATAATAACAAAACAAGGTTTTAAAGGCCAAGGAATTGGGAAATTTGAGGATGGAATTTGTGTCCCTATTAACCCTCCTACACAAAGTACTAAAAAAGGCTTAGGAAATGATACTGCTATCTCTATGGATGAATTTCTTAGGCTCTAGAAATTTAAAAATTATCTTCAAAGACAACAAATCAAAAGACGTTGTAAGAATGCTTCTTCTTCAAAACGTCATTTTTGTTCATTTTATCAAACCCATGACCATAAAGCTGATGATTGCCCTAATTTTTAAAAATCTATTGAAGATGGTATAAACAATGTCAAAATTAGAGTTGTGGATAATAATCCTTCTTTTAACAATCTTTCATGTCAAGACAATATTTATCATCCTGAAAGACTAGTTGCAAGAATTTATTGGAAATTGAAATATGACAGGAAGATTTCCTTTCCTCCTCAAAATAAAAACAAGAATGTTATGTAAGTGAAAAGTATTAAGTATTACATTTTTCATGATTTATATTCACATTTTCTAGGGAAATGTTATGAATTTAAGAAATTTGTTCAAAAGCAATATGATCTTGCACGATTTTCTCTTACAATAGATCTAGTTGTCTTCCTTGACATCAAAATAGTGCCTTAGCAAGTTTCTTTTCTCTTTATGTTGCTCCTCACCCTACCACATAAATAGTCAACTTAGTTGGGGGCTTTTTATCATTCGTGGTGTTGTTGTTTCAAGTTTACATACTTTGGGGCAGCAACATGAAATTAATTTTCCTCTTTCTTTCTATATATTTATCTCTTTTTTGTGCATTATTCATTACTAGATCTCCTTTCTTGCATAGAGTTATTCTTATTCAAGCGTCTAATTGTCCTTTGGTTTTCCTCTTCACTTGAGAGGAGTTTCTTTAATAAGTAGTGCACTTCTTCTCTTTCCTAAATTCTCTTGGAAAACTTACCTCTTCTATGGTCTTGATTATTCGCAAGTAGGATATGCCCCTTAGCATGGAATGATCTTTTGAGAAGTGCATATCTCTTCCATGAGAGGATTTGTTCCATTAGGAAGGAATATCTCTTGACAATAATCACCACGAGAAGAAGTGTAATGTGTTGGCATTTCGATGATGTTGTGATTGTCATTGATGGACACACACTTGTTTTGAGATCACTTTCTTTATGTATGAGTTATGCTCAACCGGTATTTGTTCCAACTGGTATTATGTATTATAGTCTTTAGACTATCGGTGTTTTGCAGAAGATGTTTCCTAGTCACAAACTGACTGAAGACCTAAAGTGGTATGAAGACCTCAAGCAGTTCAAGGATCTCAAGTGGTATGAAGGAACAAAGCAGTTGTTAACATTTTTCCATTGTTCACTTTAGACAACCGGTAATTAGTAAATTCTATAAACCGGTATTACTCTGTGATGAGTTATCATCCACTGACACTTTGGTGGTAATTTTGTGTCATGTTACCAAATGTGTCTAGATGCACTAAACCTAGGAACTTGTAATGTAATCCTATTGGACCGACATGAAATCTGACTCCTTTATAAGGACATCATGTCTAGGGTTTTAGGTGATGAGGCTTTCTATGTGCGATCATAGAAGAGAAGATTAGGTCCATGTGAAGAGTAGGAGTGTGGAGATATTGAAGACTGAAGTAATGTTGAAATGCATTAACAATGAGTTGTCATGGATCTAACCAAGCATACTGTGCTAGTATCTAGATCACTCACTTGTTGATTACTCACATCTTTGAGAAGTCTGAAACCCTTAACCGGGTAGGCCTAGCAATGCCTTTGTAAATCCTCAAACAAGGTGGTTCACAACTATGAATCTGAAATCCTCTCACAAGGTAGTCTTTAACAGGACTTATCTCCTAACAGGATCTGTTCTGGTGAAGAACATTATATGACCTTAACTGGTCTAGTTTCTATTCTGCAGATAGTTACTTAAGAGTTTCTGCTCACCATTTTTTTTTTTCCCCATCTGGGTTTCCGCATCAAAACTTCTTGTGTTATGGTGATTGTGCTCTTGTGGGTGAATGCTTTGTTTTCTATTTGGTTTGCATTTATCTTAATCAGTTTATTTGCAAATCTATCATACTAGTTATCTACTAAATTATTTAAGTATTTGAGTTCAGTGATTTTGGTATACTAATTCACCCCCCCATCTTAGTATTCATCAATTGGTATCAGATAAAATCTTTCTATAAGTCTAACCACATGGAAGGAGATATAGAGGAATACACTGTAAGGGAACTTATTCATCATCTCACTCAAACTAAGAAAGCCTATGATGAACTCAAAGTCAAGTATAAAGCCTCTCTAGAAAAAAGAAGAGAGCATGCTGAGAAACTCATGGAGCTTACTAAAAATAGTTCTTTTGATGAAGCAGACATGGATGCGCTAGTTGAAGAAGTTGAAAAAATGAATGAATCCAATGCCAATCTGAGAAGGGAACTGGAAGGATTGACTATCAGAATGTGTCAAGAGCTTGAGAACCGAAGGAAAGGTGAAGATCTGGTAAAAGACAAAGATCATGAGATCTCCAAGCTGAAGCAAGAAATTAGTGCCCTTACCGCTCATCTCTAAGAGAGTAAAGTGGAAATAGAAGAAATGAAAGGTGAACTAAACATAGCTATTTTTGAGAATACAACCTTGAAGGAATCCAATGCTGCTATTTCCAAGGAACTCACTGAGTCAAAGGAAATACTTGCCAAATTCAATGAGAGTCCTGTTAAAATAGAGCAAAAGCTTGAATCAACAAAACTGGTAAAGAATACCACTGGACTTGGTTTTTCCAATTATGAGGAAGGTGAGACCTCTAGAACAAAAGATGTAGCATCAAAGAAGCAACCAACATCAAAGGATAAAGGTAAGAAAAAGTTTAAACATGTTTTCTTTAATTGTCTCAAGGAAGGAAATACTGCTAATGTGTGTAGAAATAAAGCCTACAATAATTTTTCTTATTTTCTAAACAATAAGCCTAGATCCAATAGATTTAATGGAAATTGTTATGCATGCAACAAGTTTGGGCATAGAGCATTTGAATTTAGGTCTATTGTGCACAACACTAGGATATACCCTCCAAGGACTCAAGGAGTTATCCCGAAACCCACTGTGAACCAGAATCCAAACTGGTAGAATCCCTATGACCATCAGTCAGGTGGTGGTGGCTATCAAGCGACAACTGGTTGGAGAGAAACTTGTTTCATCTATCATGGTAGAGGTCACACTACTGCTACATACAAAAGGAAGAATGGTAGAATCAATAATGGACCATGGAGAAAACCTAGAATGATATGCTATCATTGCAACAAATCGGGAGACCCTGCCAGAACCTGTAAAATGAAAAATAACCTATCAGATGATATACCAATCACTCCAAAAGGGAAGATTGATGTTGAAACTATTCAAGAAGGAATGAATAAAACATGGAAAAAGAAACCTAAAGAAGTGTCACAAGATCAACTGGTTTCTGCACCTAGTGTGGAAGTCTCTGAACCGACAAACAGAGCTTTAAATAGGGCTTAGGGGGAGAATATCAGTGAAATATTTGAACCCCCAATTTATATTGGTAAATACCTTAACCAGTAATGCTACCTGTCAATCAACAGAAGATTGTGAAGCGATAAAAGGCAAAATTAGGGTTTCTACTCTAGTGGTGGAGCATTTATTATGGTAGGTGAATAATTTGTTTGAAAGGATTTTTTCGAAGTCCTTTTCACTTATCAGTTTTCGAGCAAAGAATTCAAATCTTGTAGGAGAATCTAGAGATATTTTCAACCTATCAGTGAAGAACTCTAAGCGGTAACCATGCAACCAAAGTGGTGTGTCATGAGCTGCATTGGTAAACCCTAAATTTTGAAATTGTGAAGGTATTTCTCAAAATTCTAGTTAATCATGGCTTCTGCATTGCATTCCAGCTCTAGTGTACCCATGGACTCAGTTGAATTTATTCAAAGGAAAATGAATTACAATGCCCTGTCCCAAATACCTGCTAGAGTTATTGCTGAAGAAGATATTTCAGGGTACATTGACTATAAATTGGAAGACCTAGGATCCCTAGCGATTCACTCCCAGCTAGCTCTGTTTTGCGGGGATGACAAGAAAATCAAACTGGAATACAACATCATAGAGAGGAAGAAACTACATAATGTTGTTTATTTTATTGAATAGTTCATGGAAGATCACATCCGCATCATCTTGAGTGGAGTACACGGTGATAAAATGTACCTAGAGCGGACGCATGATATTATAGTGAAAGCAATTCATGCAGTCATTAGTTTCTACAACATTGGTGAGGTGCCAACCCTTAGGAAAGTCATCAAGATTGAAATGACTAAGCTCACTAGTTCTCTGAGAGACCAAAGGGGAATGACTATCAATCCCATCAAGGATGAATTGGTTAAGTATGCATGTATGGTGGTCGGCTACAACGTGTTTTATGCTAGCCGAATAAACTCTATCCCTGCTACTGTGGTGAATACTGCCCACAGAATGATCAAGGAGGATGCGTCATTCAATCTATGCACCTATTTGCAAAAGAAACTTCTATTAAAATTGAAGTCCATCAAACAAGACAGTGCCTTAAGATTTAGATTTGGACAACTTTTGGTGGGTCTATTTTTCTACTTTCAAGGCTATTTCTCGGGAGTTGGTGATATTCAATGGTCTGCTGACCAACCGGTCACCAAACAAATTAGGGAAAGTCTCTAAGCGGTGGGAACCAGATATCCTGAAGTCTTGAATAAATACTTTGATGAATTCAAGCGGAAGATGAGCTAGAGGATGAGGATATCTGGAGACATTGTTAAGAAATATGAAGAGGATATTTGCTTTACCATTAAAGTAGATGAGTGCATAATGGAAGAACTAGAGCTGAGATAGGAAGAAGTAGAACCTATGGGATATGAGGTGATGTATGACATGTTAGACAGGTATGCCTCTACCCTGCTAGCCTCGCCTCTAGATGTGAAGGCAAAGTGAACTGACACCTACTTAGAGAGGGTAACACCAGTTGAAAATCCTAAAGAGAAAAACGGCAAGGCAGTACTGACGGTATTGACACCGGTTACCTCAGCACATCCTAAAGTGACCAAGCGGTCACTTACCAAAAAGAAACCTGAAGTTGCTACTGCTAAACTTTTTGAAAGAAAGCAGAAGACCAAAATCAGCTCACCAGAGTCTGAGGATACAAAACTGGAAGTGTAGCCTAAGAAGACCGGGCAAACAAGGAAGAAAGCAAAAACTATCGGTAATGCACCTGCATTGTCTACATCGTTAAAAATTGACATCTCTTCCTATAAGCCGATGACACATTGTTAGAGGACTATTAACAATATTAAAAGATAATTGCTTAGTGATTTGAAGGATTATTTTGATGATTTTCCGATAGTGAGAAAGAAGAAGTAGAGCGGGAAATCATTAATTATTTATGTGTTTATGATCTGTCACCATCAGAAATTAGATCTAAGGCACCTAATTCTTTATACAATTCTTTAGGTAATAAATGGCACATTTCTATTAAGAGAGAACATGAGATCAGAGAAGATTTTTGTAGAGTACTTCCCTGATGCTTCAAACTCTGAATTGTTTGAAATCATAGACGGGTACAAAGGTCTCTTCTTCATGAGAAGAACAAGACTCTTGCTACTAGAAGGAAAAGCCTCTGAAGTGGTGAAAGACACACACTTCCATACTAAAGCCGCTATGAAAATGCATCAAGTTGCTCAAGCAAATAGAGAAGCTAAACAAGAAATGGAAACCAAAAAAATGGATGAGGCATTTCATAGCAAAGGAGAACCAGCTACAGAACAGGTTGACACTATTGATGTTGACATGTTAGATGGTGAAGATGTCACTCTGGACACAGAGAAGGAGAAATAAGATAAAGAAAAAGAAGAGAAGTAGAAGCTGGACAAGGAAAATGCTGACAAAGAGAAAGAAGAAGAGAAAAAGAAAGAGGAAGAGAAGAGGAAACAAGATGAAGAGAAGAGGAAACAAGATGAAGAGAAGAGGAATGAGAGGAGAAGAGGAAAGAAGAGGAGAAGCAGAAAGATGTGGAGAAGAAGAAATAAGAAGAGGAGAAGCAGAAAGAAGAAGAAAGAAAGAAGGAGGAAGAGAAGAAAAAGCATGAAGCGGAGCAAAGGGAGAAAGAAGAGGAAAATAAAAGAGCAGAAGAGAAGAAGGAAGAAAAAAAGAACAAACAAGTGGAGACTCCAAAGGCAACTGGTGGTAAATCCAAACCGGCTGACATCACCAGTCCTATTGACTCCAATCTATAGATGAATCAGAACTACTGCAAGGCATAAAGATAGCACTCGAAAGACTAGAAACATTGAGGAGGAAAAAGGAGCAGGATGTCATTCACATTGTGATTGATACCCTTACTAGTTTGATTCCAGGTACCAACCTCCCTGGTATCGATTCCTCTTTGGCTAAACTAAAACTTCTATGTACAATTGTAGATGACCAAGTACAATGCCTGGAAGAATTTGTTGAAGCTAATGCACAGAAGAAGCATCAAAAGGCACTAAACACTGCCTTAGTAAAGAAATTGAAAGACCTCTAGTCTCAACTTCAGAAATAGCAGAAGGATATAAGAGATGCGATGGATGAGGGAAAACTATTGTTGAGAAAAATAAGCCAACCCCATCTATTTAGTGATGATGTGCTTGCACAAAAGGATAAACTACAATCTGATTTGTAGGCATACATAATCAACTTTAAGACACTTTATGATTCTTTCAGTACATATGGGCAAATTGTTCACCGGTATCAGCTTCAGTCTACCAGGATAGAATTGGAGATTAGCAACCAGATGAGAGATTCGTAGGAGCTTCAACTGGTTTTGTTACCCATACTGCAAATTCTTCAGAAGTGCTTTCTCAATCGAGAATCATTAATGGTAACTCAAGAGATGAGTAAAATTGATGCCATGGAAGAACAGGTATCACAGATGTAGATGGAATGTGAGGTTGCTACCTCCTTACTTGAGTCATGGTCATTAGCGATGAAGACTTTTATGCGGGATTTTAAATCTATTTTTGATAAGTTTCACTCATTATTGTCATAAACATTTACTCATTTTAATGTTAATGAGAAACAAGGGTTATTCTGCATTACTTTGTCATTGTTGGTAAAGGGGTAGTATTTAAAATTTTGGTGAATGTTATGTATACTTTTATGTTACTTTTTTAAGGAACCAGTATACATTGTCATTTCTGTAAAAGGAATAGTGTATATGCTTAGGGGGAGTAATTTTGATTATGGCATATTTTTGTTGTAAAAACACTAGATGTCAAAATTTTCCTAAGTGTTGCCATCAATGCCAAAGGGGGAGATTCTTGGCATTTTGATGATGTTGTGATTGTCATTGATGGACATACTTGTTTTGAGATTACTTTCTTTACATATGAGTTATGCTCACTTGGTATTTGTTCCAACCAGTATTATGTATTATAGTCTTTAGACTATCAGTGTTTTTCAAAAGATGTTTCCCAGTCACACATTGACTGAAGACCGAAAGTGGTATGAAGACCTCAAGCGGTTTGAGGATCTCAAGTTGTATAAAGGAACAAAGAGGTAGTTAACATTTTTCTAGTCTTCACTTTAGACAACCGGTAATCAGTAAATTGTATGAACCGGTATTACTCTGTGATGAGTTACCAACTGGTATTTCTGTGATGAGTTATCATCCACCAACACTTTGGCGATGATTTTGTGCCATGTTACCAAATGTGTCTAGATGCACTAAACCTAGGAACTTGTAATGTAATCCTATTGGACTGACATGAAATCAGACTGCTTTATAAGGACATCATGTCTAGGGTTTTAGGTGATGAGGTTTTGTATGTGTGATCATAGAAGAGAAGATTAGTTCCGTATGAAGAATAGGAGTGTGGAGATAAGGAAGACTGAACTAATGCTGAAATGCATTAACAATGAGTTGTCATGGATCTAACCAAGCATACTGTGCTAGTATCTAGATCACTCACTTGTTGATTACTCACATCTTCGGCAAGTATGGAACCCTTAACTGGGTAGGCCTAGCAAAGCCTTTGTAAATCCTCTAACATGGTGGTTCACAACTGTGAAATCTAAAACCCTCTTACAAGGTAGTCTTTAAAAGGACTTATCTACTAACAAAGATCTAGATTCCTAAAAGGATCTGTTCTGGTGAAGAACATTGTATGAGCTTAACGGGTTTGGTTTCTATTCTGCAGATAGTTACTTGTGAGTTTCTACTCACCGTGGGTATTTTTTCCCATTTGGGTTTCCACATCAAAACTTCTTGTGTTATGGTGATTGTGCTCTTGTGCGTGAATGCTTTGTTTTCTATTTGGTTTGCATTTATCTTAACCGGTTTATTTGCAAATCTGTCATACCATTTATCTGCTAAACTGTTTAAGTGTTTGAGTTCCATGTTTTTTGGTATACCAATTCACCCCCCTCTTAGTATTCATCATAATGTTTCTCCTTGTTCTTCTCACTTCGGGGGCAAGGATTTTCCTCATTTCTCTTTCTCATTATTTCCTTTAGGGGCTGCATTTTTTATATGTGATTATCATTTCTTACAATGGTATGCTTTTATGATTAATCCCCCTTGGGGAATATGTGATTCTTTTTCTCTCTTCCTTTCGAAGATTACCACTTCTTGAGATATGTATTTTACATATACTAATCTCTTTGCTTCCATGCATTCATGAAAGTATATTGTACATTTGCTAATGTTTTATCTATTTCTAGAAGATTGTGTAAGTTCTTCTCATTTTCCCTACACTTGGGGGGCAATGATCCCTCTCTCTCCCTTTCTCTAGGGATCCACTTTTCTCTATTTTGTCAATGGTGTGCATTATATTACATAATGTCATTACTTGTGTGAAATTATTGGTAGTTTTCTCAAGGGTTATCTCTCATATAAGAGGTGTAAGTCCTTGACTACAACCTCTTTCCAACTTGGTAATGTACATCTATGATAAATTGACCCATCCCTCTTGGGGATAAAAGTGAGTCAACCCTCATCAAGAATCCCTTTCACCAAGGAGTAGGAGGAAGGATCACATTCGTGTTCTCTCCTTTGCCTTGTTCTAAAAGATGTTATATTTGTCTAAGACAAATCCCCTTGGAAGGAGATGTCTTTTGAAAAATATCTCTTATCCTCCAAGGATCCCCTTTTCACTTACAATAAGATATCTATTTTCAACTATCCTATCCTTGCTTGGAGAGTATTCCCTCTCTTTCTTGGATTTATGACATTGTTGCATAATGGATATCTTCTTTATGATGAAGGAAGGTATCCTTGTTCTAATTTCCTTAAGATATCAACATCAACCTATGTTGACATCTTAAAGTGGGGGCACCTACATCGCTCCTTTGTACTATATTTCTCTCGTATTGTACAATGGGACATTCTTGGAACTAGAGGGCAGCCTCTTAGAGGAAGATGTCATCACTTTTTTCTTGTACAATAGGTCATTCTTAGAACCAAAGCACATAATCTTAGATTGGGATGATGCTTCTTTTTCTTGGTAAAGTGGGTCATTCTCGGAACCAGAGCATAGACTCTTAGAGCGAGATGTCTTCAGTTATTCTTTTCTTGTACAGTGGGTCATTCTTGGAACCTAAGCACAAACTATTAGAGCAAAATATCTTCACTTCCTCTTTTCTTGTATAGTGGGTCATTCTCAGAACCAGAGCATAGACTCTTAGAGTGAGATGACACCACTTTTCTCTTATATAGGGTGATTATTCTCAAAACTAGAGCACAGATTCTTAGAGAGAGATGTCAGGCCTTTCTTGAGATTTGTACTATATATCCTATACAGGTTGTAGCGTACTCAGGCATAGACACCTATGAGGCACTTCAAACCTCACTTGCACACACACCTGCTTGAGGTTGGGTGGGAAAAATAGTGTTCTCACTCTCCTCCCTTAAATGGATCACCCAGATAGATGCTAGGGGATAGATTTCCATGTCCTTCTCTCCATGCATCACCTATTTTTAGGGGCGATATGTCCACGGTTTCTCTCTTGTTCATCTTTCTTCTCATGGATCATTTAAGTGTGTATTCATGTCTTCTCTCTCCTTCCTTTCATGAACCCATAGTTTTACTATTGATGGTTCATGGATTATGTTAACTTTCCTCTTTTATGTGATCACTTGTGTTTATGTGATGCCATTTGTTCTTGTGTTTCATTTAGTTTTTGAGACATTTGAGTATTGAGGTATCTTCGGCTAGTTGGTTTGTTGTCTTGTGTCTTGTTTTTATCATGTGTCTTTTGCACTTTCTTTTGTTTTGTGTGTCTTGTTCCTTTTTATTTGATGTGTTCTTGCATATGTTTGATTGAGTTAAGATCCTAAGATTAGGGGCTCGGTTCCTCAAGATTAGTGATGTATTATACTCCTTTTTGTATTGCTTTGCATCTATCATCTTCATCTCTCCTTCTTCTACTTTACTAGAAGTATTGGGCTAAGCCATACTCTTGCTAAAGTGGGGGATAAATGTAGTGTCATAAAATTGCAACCCTAGAAATTTTAACCACATTTCAAGTCCTCACCTTGGTGATGACATCTTCCTTCGCAACTGAGACCTCTCGCTACACTTTCACCTTGAACCCCTTCATGTTTGAGCCCTGTTTCTACCTTTGGACCCTATCTATGCCCCAAGATAGGGTAGGAGAGGGGAATGGTGCCCCTATTCCCCCTCGGATAAGGGTGTGGCATACCTATCCTCCCTCTTAGGGAGGCCCTAAGATGGGTCCCTTTGACCCCTTTCGCTTAATTTTCTCTTTGGGCGTTTCAATCTCTCTTTGTCAACGTTTAATAGATGAAAATTTATTCTCCTGGGCATGTATAAAATGGAGTTACTCTTCTCATTTTCATATACATATATAAATGAGAAAAAAAGATAGATGAGAGAATATATACCAAGAGGCAAAGTTCAAGCTAGGCAACCACCATCATCATCAAGCATTCAAGCACTCAAGTCTTCTTCATTCATCCCTTGGAGCAACATTACAACATTTATTTGCAAGAATGTGTGTTGTTATGGTCTTGTCATGTTACATGCCATTTCATGTGACACTTGTGATTTCATTCAAGAAGAAGAGAAATCATTATCAATCAATTGCAGATCTACAAGGTATACATTTCCATTATTTACGTTCAAGCATTTTCAATTGCTTTCTTTCAAGGTTGATTCTTTAACCGAGGTTTGACTAAGGCAAACCGCTATCCACAACCCTTCTTCTCTTCTTTTCTGTGTGTAGGTTGCAGGTGAATGGCTGTATTTTCAGATTTGAACTCCATTTGGAGAGGTGGAAAAAACCTTTTTGTTTCGCAGATTTATCGAAGGACCATGTACACTTTCAACATGATCTCAATGTATTTTCTCAAAATTTACAAGACAGATCCATATCAGTCTGAATATCTTAGATCTGAAGTTATAACGCGATCCAGAATCGGTAGCTCCTCATTTCACTCATTTTACCTGGCTTTCCCGCATAATCAACAAGTCAACTTTCCCATTTATAAAATAGGGCCATTCACACTTCAACCCTTACAATCGACTTGGAATTAAAATCCTTGTCTCCCTTGGATTTGGATGTAGTTGACTCAAGCCCCTCTTTTGAATGTAAAGTTCCCCCAAGCAAAAATCATCCTAGTGACTTCCTTTCTCTCTCTTAGGTGGGGAGTCACTAGGGTTCAATTTTCCACTTTACAGTGACCTTCTGGGATGTTCAAGGCAATGAAATCTCACCAAATTATCTTTTGATTTCATGGAGCCACTCAATTGATCTCATGTCTGATCCTCATTTAATGTGAGCTCCCTCTTGGTTTTTGTCATTGTGATCCAATATGATCTGGCCACAAAATCTATCTGCAGTGTGTCGACAACATCAATTTCTTTGACACATGGAATCTGGACAATCAACATATGCCATGTCTTAAAAATACACCCCTCTGTCCTCTGGTCAACCTCCATCAACCCTCCACATGGACACTTTGACCATCGGGTTGTGCTCTGCAAATCAGGTGACGTGTGTGTTATGCACCCCTATGATTCCATCCTTTGTCCTTCAACATCATAGGATAAGCCTTTTGTCCATCACCTTAATCATTTTCTTATCACGCAATCATTTCCTTATCCCCACAAGAATGCACGGGATAAGGAAATCCTTTCATCTTTGGCTTGCAGTCTTATCCTACACCATCTTTCACTACCTTAACCATCCCCATGAGGTAAGGTTCTTATGTATTTACTTAGCCTTTTTTATCCCATGGCACCTGGGAGGATCTATTTCACTATCACAAGATAAGTACCCACTGTCTTGACCTGATCAGCTTACTTCTCCCTTATCCCACACTATACTTTCTAACCATGCTCAACCTCACAGGATAAGCCCTTCATTCTTTTATCTTTGCCTTTCCTTATTTCGTGTGCTCTCGCTATGCTAGTTTTCCCTATGCAGGATAATAGTGTCAAATCCCTATACCTTAGCTTCTTATCTTGCAGCCTTGTAAAACAAATCCTTTACCCCCGTAGGATAAGCCTTTTAAGATTTTTCTCTGTTGGCCTCACCGTTTCTTATCCCTCGACCTTCATTTCCATCCTATTTTCCCTTTACGAGAAAAGCCTTTCTATGGTATCCTTTGCGAATTTTTTTATTCGAGGCGTGACTTTTCTAGTCATCTTTTGAACCAATGCGATAAGATTTTCCTATTGTAGCAACATCTTTAGTTATCCCATGAGATAACCTTTTTTCTTCAAATCTGCCATGGGATAGGCATCGTCAGTTTCTTCGTGGGAACACGTGGGATAAGGAAAACCCTCTATTAGAAGACCTACATCCTATCTGCCATTACACAAGCAAAGAGATAGTGCCAAACATGTTTGAAATAAGTTTAAAACTCCATCGTAGATCCCCCCCACGCTGGCAAATCGAACAATCCTCACTAGTCAATCTGACTTTGACCTCCACATTCGTGCATGACCCCACCGACAACAACTAAGAAAAATCCATGTCGATCTTCCCTATAACTCATCCCCATGGCCCCACCGTCAGCTCTAACCTCGACCCGCATTAGATACATGGCATCGTCCCATGACGCCACAATGGTTAACATCCCTATATCTTTCGATCGTATGATCACGGGGACTGTTAGCTCAGAGCGATCTTTATCCTATCCACCCAGGAAACCACTTATCCTAGGTCACTAATGCTCAAGCACCTTTTGATAGACCTTAAAATATCATTGTCTATTTTTAGCATGTGCAGAAAGGATCCACCTTCATTTTCCCGAGCATTACCCATTTTTGCTGCCCTTTCACTTTTTCAAATAGTAAAACCCCTTTAACACCTGCCTCGATCACCCATGTTATGACACATGTTAGCCTGGGACAAACTCTTAGATAGATAAACTCTCATCTAGCATCATCCCATACTATTTTATCAATAAGCTTATATCTTTGATCTGCACATTTATACACATGCTTTCCAACCAAGAAAGTTTAAACTTTAGATGCCTAGTGTTTTCTTCACTGATTCAATAAATATCAAATCAAATCAGATCCCATTTCTTGGATTGACAATCTACAATAAATAAAACATCACCGCCATTTTTATCCTTCCAATACACATTCACTATATTTAGCAAATTGTATCTTGTTCATCAACCTTGATTTTATAGATCATAAGACAAAAAAATCTCTTCCTTTTGATCCTTCGAGTTGCAATCCTCTGCAATTGATCTATGATTTTTGCAATCTTCATTTAATATTGACCTAATCAGCAACTACCTCACTGATGCACTATTCACCTACCACTGCGTGTTCGCTACCTAGAGTCCACGTGTCATCTCTGTCGGCATCCAACTCCCTTGACCATGTTGGTTCAGGCTCGGTCACTGACCAAACATACTATCGGTATACACAAACTAGTTAATCATCATATCATGTACTTCTCTATTCTACTAGTTATGCCATGTTATCTTGAACTGCACTTTCTAGACCACGAAACATACCCGAGGTAAGCTACTGTCAGAAATATTCATCATTTATTATTGGCATTCCTCAACCATTTTGCCAAAGTGTTAAACACTTCAGATCCTTTCATTTTCTTATTCAAGTCACACACTTTGCTCCCAGTGTTGTATTCACATCTTCAATATGTGATCTAACAACCATACAATTTGTTTTCCTCTGGTTTTGTCTATCTTCCCTTCAACCTTGACATCAACCATTATGCTATATCTCCATTTGGAGGGAGTCCTTCAATTTGTCTCTTTGCTTGTTTACCTATTGACATACTTATCGATTGACATCAACATGCCAACAATCTCCAGTACTCCTACTTGCATGCCACTAACATCAACTTGTGTACAGATTGACATAAATGACAACACAATGCCAACAAGGCCTTATTGAATCACTATTTTTTTGTAATGGTTCTTATGTTGTAGCTATAATTTCTTACTTAATCAATCAAAAACAAGAATTATCACATTCATAATATTTTTATTACAAGTGTATATTATTTCTGCTATAAATTAAAATTAATTTTTTATAAAATATTTATTTTATATGAATATTATTTAATAAAGATTATTATCTTTATATTGATGAATCAATGATGAACAGTTAGTACCAAAATAGTACTGAGAGGGGGGGGCTGAATCAGTATAGACAAAAACACTTTTCCTTAAACTGGTTTGACTGAAAACACTGCACTTTACTGGCAAGCAATAACACCGGTCTAAACCAGATTACTACCGATTAAACACAGTAAGAATGTGAAAGAGATAAACTAGTAACTCTTAGCTTTCCTAAAAATCTAACATCTTATTTCCACTTCACCCTTATGCATAAACAAGTACTCTACCTTCAGAAATATAATAACTTGCTAGTTCAACATGATTTACCACTTGACATAAAATAACAAATCATCACATCAAAAGGCATCACACATGACACACATATTTTACACGTGGAAACCCAGTTGGGAAAAACTACAGTGGGGATGAATACCCACAAGTTGTTCTTTGAACTCTTTTGAAGTCCACTCTATTAGGAGCCTAGTCTGGTTAAAGAATAATACAATAGGTTTTGTTAGGAACCAATCCTGCTAGGGATCACCTAGTTAAGGAATGGCTAGAATACCTGGTTAAGGGTTAAACCCTGTTAAAGGTTACCTTGTTAGAGGATTTTAAGAACTCAATTATTTTGAGTCACCCTGTTAAAGGATTTATAACAATACCGTTAAATCTACCCTATTAAGTGATTTTCCAACTGTTGAAGTGGTTACAGGTCAACAAGTATTACAATGATCTGGTAACAGCACTCACTGCCAATGCAGATCCGCTTTAGTTCCTTCCTTCTACAATCACACTATGCAAGTATCTATTATTTTATTTGGTCTGGCAAGAATCATGTATCTTTGCTCTTAGATACATACATAACATTTGCCAACCACCTCAACATGAAAAACAACATCGACCTTATAGGAAACAAATAGGTTGGTAGCATAAACCCTAAACCCTAAACATTTTAGATTAAGCAATTCAGTCGGTTCAATCCTAACCATTGAACACATTGCATTGAATACAATAGTCTTGAGCAGATCTCAAGATGTTCTCCAATGTTCATTCTTCACCGCTTCTTGGAGGCTGATAACCAATCACGCGTTCTCCACCATTTACAAAGACTTCGCACATTCTTGAGGTAGATAGGATCAATCTCCTTCATGCAAGATCCTTCACATGCACAAGGCTGTTGTGGCAACACAGTCTATTCTTCATTACAATGCTAACACATCACACGATGTCATCGGTTGAATCACACAAGCATGTAACACTTCAATCGGAAACCCTGAAGCTGAGACTACCAACCGGTAGTCATACCATATGAAACCTTGATACAAAACATTCCATATACTGGTTCACATTCCAACATACCAGTCCACTTGGACAAATATACTGCTTCACTTTTTCACATGTACCGATTCACAACATCATACCAGTTATCTTGCCAGTTGCTTACTTCAATCTAATGGTTCACTTTTCAGCATATTGACATCAATGACAACATACAATATCATCATGTCCTCATACTCTGGACATATGCCAATAATCTCCCCCTTTGGCATTGATGGAAATATACAAAGATATCTCTCCACTTCACATCTTCTCCCCCAGTACTGCAAATATCTTCCATTGTGTACAAAAAGGATCCACCTTTATTTTCCTGAGCATTACCCATTTTTGTTGCCCTTTGACTTTTTCAAATAGTAAAACCCCTTTAACACCTACCTCAATCACCCATGTTGTGACACATGTCAACCTGGGATAGACTCTTAGATTGATAAACTCTCATTCAGCATCATCCCATACTATTTTATCAATAAGCTTATGTCTTTGATTTGTACATTTATACACAAGCTTTCCGACCAAGAAAGTTTAAAATTTAAACGCCTAGTGTTTTCTTCACCGATTCAATAAATATCAAATCAAATCAGATCCCATTTCTTGGATTGACAACCTACAATAAATAAAACATCATTGTCATTTCTATCCTTCCAATACACATTCACTATATTTAGCAAATTGTATCTTGTTCATCGGCCTTGATTTTATCAATCATAATACCAAAAAATATCTTCCTTTTGATCCTTCGAGTTGCAATCCTCTACAATCAATCTATGATTTTTGCAGTCTTCATTTAATATTGACCTAATCAACAACTACCTCACTAATGCACTATTCACCTACCACTATGCGTTTTCTACCTAGAGTCCACATGTCATCTCTGTCGACATCCAACTCACTTGATCATGTTGGTTCAGGCTCGGTCACTAACCAAACATACTACCGGTATACACCAACTAGTTAATCATCATATCATGCACTTCTCTATTCTACTAGTTAGGCCATGTTATCTTGAACTGCACTTTCTAGACCATGAAACATACCCAAGGTAAGCTACTGTCAGAAATATTCATCATTTATTATTGACATTCCTCAACCATTTTGCCAAACTAGCAAATACTTTAGATCCTTTCATTTTCTTATTCAGGTCACACATTTTGCTCCTAGTGTTGTATTCACATCTTCAATATGTGATCTACCAACCATCCAATATGTTTTCCTCTAGTTTTGTCTATCTTCCCTTCAACCTTGACATCAACCATTATGCTATATCTCCATTCGGAGGGAGTCCTTCAATTTGTCTCTTTGCTTGTTTACCTATTGACATACTTACCAGTTGACATCAACATGCCAACAATCTCTAGTACTCCTACTTGCATGCCAGTAACATCAACTTGTGTACAAATTGATAGAAATGACAACACAATGCCAACAAGGCCTTATTGAATCACTATTTTTTTGTAATGGTTCTTATGTTGTAGCTATAATTTCTTACTTAATCAATAAAAAACAAGAATTATCATGTTCATAATATTTTTACAACAAGTGTATATTATTTCTGCTATAAATTAAAATTACTTTTTTATAACATATTTATTTTATATGTATATTATTTAATAAAGATTATTATCTTAATATTGATGAATCAATGATGAATAGTTAGTAGCAAATCAGTACTGAGAGGGGGGGGTGAATCAGTACAGACAAAAACACTTTTCCTTAAACCGGTTTGACTGAAAACACTGCACTTTACTGGCAAGCAATAACACCAGTCTAAACCAGATTACTACTGGTCAAACATAGTAAGAACGTGAAAGACATAAACTGGTAACTCTTAGCTTTCCTAACAATCTAACATCTTATTTCCACTTCACCCTTATGCATAAACAAGTACTCTACCATCAAAAATATAATAACTTGCTAGTTCAACATGATTTACCACTTGATAGAAAATAACAAAGCATCACATGAAAAGGCATCACTCATGACACACATATTTTTCATGTGGAAACCCAATTGGGAAAAACCATGGCAGGGATGAATACGCACAAGCTGTTCTTTGAACCCTTTTGAAGTCCACTCTTTTAGGAGCCTAGTCTGGTTAAAGACTAATACAATAGGTTTTGTTAGGAACCAATATTGTTAGGGATCACTTAGTTAAGGAATGGCTAGAATACCCGGTTAAGATTTAAACCCTATTAAAGGATACCTTGTTAGAGGATTTTAAGAACTCAATGATTTTGAGTCACCCTGTTAAAGGATTTATAGCAATCCAGTTAAAGCTACCCTATTAAGGGATTTTCCAACTGTTGAAGTGGTTAGAGGTCAATAGGTATTACAATAATCTGGTAACAGCACTTAGTGCCAATGCAGATCCGCTTTAGTTCCTTCCTTCTGCAATCACACTTTGCAAGTATCTATTCTTTTATCTGGTCTAGCAAGAATCATGTATCTCTGCTCTTAGATACACACACAATATTTCCTAACAACCTCAACATGAAAAACAACATCGACCTTATAAGAAACAGATAGGTCAGTAGCATAAACCCTAAACCCTAAACATTTTAGGTTAAGTAATTCAATCAGTTCAATCCTAACCATTGAACACATTGCATTGAATACAATAGTCTTGAATAGATCTCAAGATGTTGTCCAATGTTCGTTCTTCACCGCTTCTTGGAGGCTGATAACCCATCACGCATTCTCCATCGTTTACGGAGACTTCACACATTCCTGAGGTAGATATGATCAATCTCCTTCATGCAAGATCCTTCATGCACACAAGGCTGATATGGCAACAGAATATGTTCTTCACTACAATGCTAACACATCACATGATGTCATCAATTGAATCACATGGGCATGGAACACTTCAACTGGAAACCCTGAAGCTAAGACTACCAACTAGTAGTCATACCATATGAAACCTTGATACAAAACATTCCATATACCGGTTCACATTCCAACATATCGGTGCACTTGGACAAACATACCGCTTCACTTTTTCACATGTACTGATTCACAACATCATACAAGTTCTCTTGCCAGTTGCTTACTTCAATATACTAATTCACTCTTCAGCATATTGACATCAAGGACAACATACAATATCATCATGTCATCATACTCTGGACATATGCCAATAATCTCCCCCTTTCGCATTGATGGCAATATATAAAGATATCTCTCCGCTTCACATCTTCTCCCCCAGTACTATAGATATATGCCAAAGTAAAGGCATAGACATCTATGTTCCACTATGCTGCTCCCCCTAAGGAGTAGCATCCTTCAACAGACCAATCCTGAAAAAGATATATCAATGTAAGACATGATTGATGTGGAGTACACAATTTTAGTTTACCTCTTGAAGGGGCAGCACCCCTAATTCACCTCTTAGATAGGTAAATGTAGCCTTTGGTAGAGGCTCGGTGAATATGTCTGCTAACTTCTCCTTAGTGGAAACATGTTCCAATACAACCTCTTTGTTATGAACCTTTTCTCTCAAGAAATGATATTTGAGCTCAAAGTACTTGGTTCTAGAATGTAAAACCGGATTCTTGGAGATGTTAATTGCACTTGTATTGTCACAAGATATATTTACAGGTTTAGATATAGGAACTTTGTAGCCTTTTAATACATGCTTCATCCAAATTGTTTGAGTGCAATTCATAAAAGGTGCAACATACTCCACTTTTGTTGTAGACTGAGAGATACAACTCTAATTTTTACTCATCCATGAGACTAGTCTACCACTAAGAAAGAATGCACCACCGGTTGTGCTCTTTCGGTCATCCACATTACCAGCGCAATCAACATCTATAAATACTTTCAAGTTGAAATCATTATTGTATGGATACCATAGTCCATAGTCAATAGTTCCCTTTAGATATCTCTGAATTCGCTTGACTGCTACCAAGTGGGATTCTCTTGGGCTTTTTTGGAACCATGCAGTAATGCCCACTGCACATGCAATGCCCAGTCTACTATGTACTACATAGGGAAACTTACCAATCATTGATCAGTATTCCTTCTCATTTACCAATGCTAAGTCATCCTCTTTTGATAATTTACAACCGGTCACCATTGGTCTACTAACGAGTTTGTTGTCTTCCATGCCAAAGGTCTCCAATACCTCTTTGACATACTTGGACTGAGTGATAAAGATTCCATCTTTCATTTGTTCAATTTGTAGTCCAATGAAGAACTTAATCTCCCCTACGAGTGACATCTCAAATTCCTTTTTTATCTCATCTGCAAAGTCACCTCATCTTGTCATCTCCACCAAAGATTATGTCATCAACAAATACTTCACAGATCAGAATCTAATCTCCTTCTAATTTCAAGTAGATATTGCTATCTTCACTTGTTCTTTCAAATCCAATTTTCAAAAGATGGGAGTGCAGGCATTCATACCATGCTCTAAGTGCCTGCTTTAGTCTATACAAGGCTTTATGTAGCCTACACACCATGTCACTATCTTTTGATAGGGTAAACCCATCTGGTTTCTCTATATACACCTCCTCTTCAAGTATTCCATTCAGGAATGCAGATTTTACATTCATTTGATATACTTTGAATCCCTTAAAAGCTGCATATGCAAGAACCATATGAACTCCTTCCAATCTGGCTAAAGGAGAAAATGTTTCTCCATAATCTTCTCCTTCTTCTTGGGCATATCCTTTGCACACCAGTCTGGCTTTGTTTCTAACCACTGAGCCATCTTCATTCAACTTATTTCTGAAAACCTATTTGGTGCCTATGACATTTTTATGCTCAGGTCTGGGTACCAAAGACCAAGTACCATTCTTTTCTATCTGGTCAAGTTCCTCTTCCATTGCCTTGATCTAGTCTTCATCTTTATGTGCCTCTTTAAATGATTTAGGCTCAAATTGAGAGATCATACAAGAGTTTTCTTTGAACTTTCTTCTTGTAAGAATTCCTGCATCCTTATCTCCTATGATCTGATTTTGATCATGATTCAACTTAACATACCTAGGGATGATCTTGAGAAATTCCTCTTTCTTTTCTTCTTCATCCTCATCTTCATCAGCATCTACTGGTAAAGGAGCACAATTACTGGTATTGGGCTATTTTGCAACCGGTTCCTAGAAGGTTACTACTAGTTCATCTCCTACTTGCTCACTGTCAGTTTCCTCAGGTTTCTTAGAGGTTTCATAAACTCTAACATTGATGCTTTCAACAATTCTTTGAGTCTTATTGTTGAAACATTTGAGAGCGTTACTCTTTTTAGAATATCCTAGGAATATTACCTCATCACATTTAGCATCAAACTTTCTCTGATGTTCACTCCTCTTGATATTAAATTTGCTACCACACACTCTAAAGTAGCTTACCACTGGTGTCTTACCGGTCCAATACTCATAAGGTGTTTTATTCTTACCCTTTTTTATGAGTACCCGATTCATTGTGTACACTGCAATGCTCACTGTTTCTCTCCAAAAGGCGTGAGCAACTTTTCCTTGGATCAACATAGTTCTAGCTGCTTCAACCATAGTCTAGTTGTTCCTCTCTGCTAGGCCATTTTGATGTGGATTCCGGGGGGCGGACAGTTGCCTCTTGATGCCATTTTCTTCACAGTATTTGGTGAATTCACTGGAAGTGAATTCTCCTCGTTGATGAGTTCTAAGGCATTTGATTCTCTTACCACTTTCTCTTTCTACTAGTGCTTTGAAGGCTTTGAACTTTCCAAAGGCTTCAGACTTGTCCTTCACGAATGTGACCCACATCATTCTTGAGCAATCATTAGTAAGAATCATAAAATACCTATCTCCCTACACACTCCTAGTTTTCATAGGTCTACACAAATCAGTATGCACAAGATCAAGTAAATTGTCTACAATGAAAGATTTACCTTTGAAGGTTGAGGAAGAAGTTTTCCCCAATTGATAGTCTCTGCACAAAGGATTTTCCAGTTTGCACAACACAGACAATCCTCTAGCTTCCTTGATCTTATTGGCTTTCACAATGTTGTCAAAATTTACATGGTAGAGTCTCCTATGCCATATCCAGCTAACATCAAACTTAGCCATAAGACATGTACTGATATTTGCATTCAGCTAAAATAGGTTACCTTTGGTCTGCATACCAGTGGCCATCAGTTCACCATTCTTTACTTTGGTTTTACACACTCCATTTTTTAATTCCGCAGTGAGTCCATTATGATTCAGCTGAGAAACACTCAAAAGGTCGTGTCTGAGACCTTCTACCCAATACACATTGTCAACACTACTCTTTCCATTCAGAGAGATGAACCCTCTTCCTCTGACCATACATGGTGCATCATTACCCAAGCAAACCACACCACTATCATATTCTTCCAAAGATAGAAACTTGCTCCAGTCACCAGTCATATGGTGAGAACAACCACTGTCAATAATCCACTCATTGGAATTATCAAAGCTGGAGACAAGAGCCTTCTTGTTTGACACATCTTCCTTAACTGCTACAAACACAATGTCTTCACTTTCTTCATCTTCTGATTCCTCATCAGTGACACCTTCATCAATTGCTACAAAACAATTTCTCTGGTTTTCTCCTTTGAACTTCTTGAACTTTTCCGGTTTGTCCTTATTATCACCATTAGGATAGTTTACAATAGTGTCTCCTATCCTATTGCAAGAAAAGCTTTTCAAAGGGATCTTACCTCTGTATTTACCAGTTCCCTTAGGAAGTCTCTTGGCAAGAAAAGCTTCAAATTCCATCTGGACCTCCTTGTCATCCATTTCTCTACTTTGTCTTGGTTCACCACTGGTACTAGCTTCTTTGCATTTTCTAGATGGTGTAGCAGATGCTCTAAAGGCTGATTCAGTCTTCTGAATACTGCCATCATAATTATTTATCTCATATGGGGTCAATTTTGCAATTATGGAGTCGAGGGATACCTTTGTCTTGTCTACAGACCTCAACTTCTGAATAGGATCAACCCTTATTGCATAGACAGGTAATAAGGATCTTAAAACTTTGCTAACAACGGTGGAATCTTCTATTTTACCACCTGCACTCTTGATATCTCCTACAACCATTTTGATTCTTATTCTATATTGTTGAATGGTCTATCCTTCAACCATCCGCATGTCTTCAAACTTTCCCCTAAGGCTTTCTTCCTTAGCTTGTTTTACAAGCTCATCACCGCCATAGATATTCTCAAGCGCATCCCATACTTCTTTGGGATTCTCTTTATCATGAACATCAATAAACTCAATGTAAGATAAACTACTGATTAGGGCTTCCATGACTTGCCCATTCTCTTGAATCTTTCTCTTTTGATCATCGGTGAGAGTATCGGTAGGGATTACATAAGCATTCTTAACATAGCTTCAGTGTTGAGCACCCATGCTTCTGATATATATCTTCACTCCATCTTTCCATATTTTAAAGTTATCTTTGTTGAACTTTGGACCTTCCCTCTTCATCATTAGACTAGGATCTTTCCCTCAAGTGGTTAAGCTTACAACACAGAGGAACTGGAGGATGCTCTCATACCAATTGATGAGTCAATGATGAACATTTAGTACCAAACTAGTACTGAGAGGGGGGGCTGAATCGGTATAGATAAAAACACTTTTCCTTAAACCGGTTAGACTGAAAACACTACACTTTACTGGCACGCGATAACACTAGTCTAAACCAGATTACTACTAGTTAACCACAGTAAGAATGTAAAAGACATAAACTGGTAACTCTTAGCTTTCAACACAATCTAACATCTTATTTCCACTTCAGCCTTACACATAAACAAGTACTCTACCATCAAAAATATAATAACTTGCTAGTTCAACATGATTTACCACTTGACAGAAAAAAAAAAAGCATCACATGCAAAGGCATCACACATGACACACATATTTTTCATGTGGAAATCCAACCAGGAAAAACCACGGTGGGGATGAATACCCACAAGCTGTTCTTTAAACCCTTTTGAAGTTCGCTCTATTAGGAGCCTAGTCCGGTTAAAGACTAATACAATAGGTTTTGTTAGGAACTGATCCTGCTAGGGATCACCTGGTTAAGGAATGGCTAGAATACCTGGTTAAAGGTTAAACCTTGTTAAAGGTTACCTTGTTAGAGGATTTTAAGAGCTCAATGATTTTGAGTCACCCTGTTAAAGAATTTATAGCAAGTCGGTTAAAGCTACCCTATTAAGAGAATTTTGAACCATTGAAGTTGTTAGAGGTCAATAGGTATTACAATGATCTAGTAACAACACTCAATGCCAATGCAGATCCACTTTAGTTCCTTCCTTCTGCAATCACACTTTACAGGTATCTATTCTTTTATCTGGTCTAGCAAGAATCATGTATCTCTTCTCTTATATACAGACACAACATTTGCCAACAATCTCAACATCAAAAACAACATCAACCTTATAGGAAATAGATAGGTCAGTAGCATAAACCCTAAACCCTAAACACTTTAGGTTAAGCAATTCAGATCGTTCAATCCTAATAGTTGAACACATTGCATTGAATACAACAATCTTGAACAGATCTCAAGATGTTCTCCAATGTTCGTTCTTCACCGCTTCTTGGAGGCTAATAACCCATCATGCATTCTCCACCGTTTACAGAGACTTCGCATATTCCCGAGGTAGATAGGATCAATCTCCTTCATGCAAGATCCTTCACGCACACAAGGCTGACATGGCAACATAATTTGTTCTTCATTACAATGCTAACGCATCACACGATGTCATCAGTTGAGTCACACAGGCATGGAACACTTCAACCAGAAACCCTGAGGCTAAGACTACCAACCGGTAATCATACCATATGAAACCTTGATACAAAACATTCCTTATACCGGTTCACATTCCAACATACCGGTTCACTTGGACAAACATACCGCTTCACTTTTTCACATGTACTGGTTCACAACATCATACTAGTTCTCTTGCCAGTTGCTTACTTCAATATACTGGTTCACTCTTTAGCATATTGACATCAATGACAACATACAATATCATCATGTCATCATACTCTGCACATATGCCAACAAATATCATAAATAAACATAATTTTATTTTTTTATAAATAAACTAAAAGTAAGGGCTTGTCCCCATATATTATTGAAAAAAAATATGATTACGGAAAGTATAGAATTGAAAGGGAAATAAAAGGTTTATCCCAATATTTGAATCTAATTCTACCAAAAATTTAATTCACATCTCCTACCTCCTAGTTCAAGGCTTGATATCTTTATAGTCATAAATTTATATATTTAATAAACACTCTTTCTTACCTTCAAATATTGCTCTCTATTCTAGTAAATATGTTGTTCTCGTATATTCAAACCTACAATTAATTCTACTTGGCAAAAGACAAAAAATAGCAAGACTCCTTTAATCCTAACCTTCTTCCTCTATGTCCCTCTTGTCCTTTTGTATGGGGTTTTCTCTATGCACCTCAACTCCATGAATCTATTCCTCTAGGCCTTCTTGTCGAATGAAGGTTAAGAACCAATAAGGTGCTATGTTCTCCACTTTGTTTGTCTAGTTAGAAGGAAATTGAGACTCTTTATTGCCGCCTCTTTTTTATTTTGATAGTCACCTTCGTAATCCATTAAAATTATTGGGATTTTTGGCACTTATTAATCCTATAAATGTTAATTTCCTTGGGTAGAGGTATCCAAAAATTATCAATATTTCTGAGAATGTCATCCATGCCTCCCAAATCAGATTCTTGAAAACTAATTTGCATAGCTCTTTAGCCATGGGATTTCTCAAGCCTCTATCTAATATATCCTTTGATATCTAGATCTATGTGATATCAATCAATGATCTGTCCTTATAAAATTCTCTCGAACAACCGAGTTGATCATATATAACACTAAACAATGACTATACCTCCAGATTGTGCTCAATCTCTTATCCGTTATTTCCCCTAAAGAAATTCATCTTCCTTCTAGTCACACTAATCAAATTTGGGTCTCCATTTTGTCTCTAAGTTGTGATCTCTTCATTTAGAGAAACCTCTTGAAAAGAAGAAAAATATTTGGATATTTCCATGATCTCCACCATCTCTAATAAAATTTTGCATGAACCATAAAAGCTCACACATATCGGTGATATAATTTGTCCTTTCAAGCATCAAATATTGATATTAGATGATAGACTTTAATAATATTTTTTTATTCTCCTAGACTTTAAGAATTCTTCATTGGCAACTCATAACATGACTAGGCTAGTTGACTAATTTAGTGGGAAGTCTACAAAGTTTATCCTCTACCACATCTTTATTCTCCTAATTTACATCACTTTTATATCTACCTCAACTACTAGTAACTAATCATTTGTATTAAAATTTGTGTCTTCAAATAGATGAGAAAGTCCGACCCTCCACTAATTTTACTTCTAATTTACTTGGGTTACAACTATAATTAACATGAACCTTCAAAAACTTGTCCCATTAAAGTTGGTAAGATCAAATTTCCCTGCTATGATATTAATCTAAAATGCATTGTTTCAAATGAATATTAATGTATTTAATGCAACATTCCATAGTTTAAGAAATGGTCAAAATTTGAAATTTGTATTTCCCCTCTACTCCAAGCACTGCATTATTTACACTAGGCTCTCGATTCTTCTAGGAATTCTAACTGCATTTTTGGCTAGGGTGTTGGCCTCAATATTCCCTTCTCTATAAATATTAATAATTTTGATGTCATAAAATTTCTTAATTAATTCTTGATAAGGTTTTAACAATTTGGCCAACATCTAATCAGGAGATCTATTTTTTGTTTAGCATTCATTATGATTTGAGCGTCTCCTTCCAAATGAATCTTCTTTACTCCTAGTTTAAAGGCAAGTTGTATCTGTAACAATGCATCTCTGATTTCTACTATATCATTTGTTGTTTTGCCTAAAGCTTTAGACTCTATAGAAATAATTCTCCCTTCAAAATATCTAGCTATACATCCTAACCCTCCTTCACTTGGGTTATCTCTGGCAGCCCTATAAAAGTTAATTTTAATCCATCCTTCCTAGCGGAAACCATTTAAGATTATTTCCATCTATTTTAGATGCCTTATTCCTTCTTCCATCTTGAATTTTGCGGACTCTTAAGCCTTTAATTCTCTTTTCTATTCCATCATTGCATAGAGTGAAATCTATTTTCTTAACAAGCTAATTTCTTGCAGCTGTATTAACCAAATCCACTACTTGATCTTCAATTTTCTGAATGAATATTTCTTCTGGTTTTTCTTTTTCCTAAAATATTCTATGATTTCTTTTGTTTCATTCTTCCCAACCCACCATTTAAGGTATTATTCTCCAGAGACTAGCAAAAAATAATTTCTTTTCCAAAACTTTTTATATTTTAAACTAATCCAATAGACTTCAAGGGTTAGGGCATTGAAAATCCAACTTGCCCAAAAATGATCCCAACACCTTCTTGCATAGGAGAAATATAAATAAATATGATCCTCATTTTTATTATTCTTTTTACAGAGGATACATCAGTTTTCTCCAAGAACTCCCATTTTCTCCATACGGTCCTCGGTGAGAACCTTACGTTGAATAGCCAACCACACAAATACCCCATCTTTGGGAAGGATTTATTTGTTCCACAAACATTTACATAGCCATTCAAATTTTACAATAGAAAATTATTTGATTTAATATCCTAAATCAATAGTATAAGAGCCAATCCTAGAGCCATGCCATCTAATCCTATTTGGTTCATGAGAACGCACCACACGTCTCTTTTTCAATAGGTCTCTTAATAATTCTTTCTGATGACTTGGAGCTTCTAAATTATCCAAATATTTCCATTTCCAAGTTGTGAGACCATTAGTTTCCCATAATACTTCACTTTTGATTCCCAAATCCTCAGAGTTTTCCTTTTTATTTCCTCCTTATTTGGGTGATTCTCCAAAATTGTATGTTTATTCCATGAGTCAGACTAGAAAGTTCATCACCAATTTCCCATGTTACGTACCTCGAAATTATTTCTCTACATTCCAAGATATAGTTCCATATCATTGATCCCCTTGGAGGCTCCCTTATTTTTAGAATACTAGTAGGATCATCACTATATAGGTGATTCCTTCTTAATAATTTGACCCATTTATTCTCTCCATTGAAGTAAAACTACTAAGCTAACTTTGCTCCCATTGTTGACTTCATCAGAATTAATTGTCTTGCCCTTGTCCCACCTTCTATATTTGGTTTGCATACCTTCTCCCACACTATAAGAAATTTATTTTTTTATCTTTACCTCCATTCCAGAAATATCTTCTCATAATTTTGTTCAATTTTTTGTCAACTAATTTTGGGATTTTCAAACTAGACATTGAGTAAACAGGCATCAGTGATAAAATAGATTTGGTCAGTAATAGTTTTTTTGCAGAGGATAGTAATATTCCTTTCCAAGAACCCATTTTGTTAAAATACCTATTAATTAAATTCTCCTAGTAAACTTTTTATTTAAACCTTCAAAAAGTGGAGCTCCAAAAATTTTCTTGGAAGATTGGTCACCTTAAGATTTAAAGCTCTAGCTATATTGCTTTGAAGACTTGGCTATGTATTCATGGAAAAAGCCTTACTTTTATTACAATTTATTTGTTTACCTAAGACATTATAATATCTATTCAAAATCCTTTTAATTGTCATGGCTTATCTCCTACATGATTGACCAAAGAGGATGGTATCATCAACAAATATTTGATGTGTTACTAAATTCATCCCAACTACTATTTTAATTCCAATCCAACAACCTTCATTTATAATTTTTATTATCACTCCTTAGATCTTATGCCATTATGATGAAAAGAAAGAGGGAAATTGGATTGCCTTACCTAATTCCTCTTTGCATGTTAAAAAATCCTTGAGATGCTCCATTCTTTAGCACTAATAATTTTGGTGAAGATATACAACTATAGATCTATTCTATCTAGTCCTTACTAAAACCAAATCTCTATAAAACTTCTTTTAAGAATCCTCTATCTACCAAATCATAAGCCTTCATGATGTCTAATTTGAGAATCATACTAACCCATCTTCTGTTTCTTACTGAATGTACTGCTTCATGGGCTATTATAATTTATCTTCCAGAATTGATCTTCCTTCTTCCGCTATATAGTTCTTAAGACTAATTTGAAACTATTTACAATAATTTTAGAGATTATTTTATATGTTGTGTTACATAAAGAAATTGGCCTAATATCCCCCATTGAGTGGAAAATATTATTCTTTGGAATCAAATCTAGGAATGTGTCATTAATTTCCCCAATAATTCTTCTCTTCTTCCTTGATTCTTCCACTACCTTGAAGATATCATCTCCTATTATTTCCCAAAAGTGTCAAAAAATCCGAGCTAGGAATCCATCAAACCCTGGAGCCTTATCTAGATTCCTTGGGAAGACTACTTTTTTGACATATTATTTTGTTACCTTCTTAAACAACTCTTTATTTTGTTCATTAGAAATAATTCTTGGTATTGTTTCTAGGAATTCCACTCCTACTTCCGTGTTCAAAGGCACTTCTTTGTTTAGAATTCCTTCAAACAATCTAACTACCTCCACATTTACTTCCTACTGATTTTGAGTTTTTTATTCATCCTCTCTTGAGATGTATGGATATCTACCATAGTGCCTTTAGTTAATGAACCTGGGTTATATCACGTGCATTCATGGCATACTAAATTATTCCCCTATTTTCAAAAAATATTTCTCAAAAAAAAAATTTTGTCACCCCTTTCCAATACACAACCTGAATTAAAAGCCCCCTATTTTTGCCAAATATTATATTATTTTATAGCCTAAATTAAACCACCCCCCCTCCCCCCCTTTTTGAAAAGTAGGCAATATATTGTACCCTCCAATATGAATGCATGTGATATATAATTATCTAGCTCGTGAGAATTTCTTCTCTAAAACTGTTCTTCTCTTGGCATCATTTCATATAACTCTGCCTTTAGTAACTTTTTATTTTCATATTCTCATTCCTTTTTCTATAGTTTTTTCATTCAAATTTGATAATTCTTTTTGTATTCTAATTTTTTCTTGAAGGATATTCTTTAATTGATATTTTTTCCACTTTAATTTTCTCGTTAATATACTTTAGCATCATATTTAATTGATACATATATGTTTGATCTTCGTATTCTACCTCATCCCACCATCTAGCAATCAGAACCTCCAAGTTTGAGTCTCTTAGCCATATATTTTTAAATTTGAAAGGAATACCCCCTATCTGATTATTTTGAATTGACAAGAGTTGGAATAGGATAATTATTTGATCCAGCAAAAGGGATCACAAAGACTTCATAAAACTGCAATTGACTATTCCAATTGCCTGCACTTAAGGATTTTTCTAATCTTTCTATGTTATTGGTGAAACCTTTTCTACAATTTGTCCATGTAAATGTCCCATTCAATTCCTATAAATCCTTGAAATTGTTAATGTCAATGAAAGTTTTGGAAGTTGGATTGAACCACAGATATTTTCCTTATACTTCCCAATTTTTCCTGATTATTTCAGGTTGCATTAAAATATCCCACTACCAAACCTTTTTCACCTCCAAACCCTTCTATTTTATCTATTAAAATTGACCAAATTTCCCTTTTATGCATTGTTTGGGTTGACCATAAACATTTATGATGTAAGAATTATCATTTGTCTATAATATCTTGCATATAAATATATTCCACCATTAAATATCTTCCATCACACTTTCATCCACCTTTAAAAGATTCCATAGCACACTTAGACCTATTGAGGCTCCTTTAGATCCAACAAGATGTCCTCTCCATTATTTCCAATTGATAAGTCTCATTTCACTTTCCTCACTTTTTAAGTTGGTGTCTTGCAGTAAACATATCTCTGCTTTTGATTGGTCAATTTGGTTCTTAATAAAACACCATTTGTGAAGAGCAATGATGCCCCTAAAATTCCACATGATGATCTTTATTGTGACTAGTGAAGGCTAAGCCTCTTCCTAGAGCTTGATGTTTTTTCCTTTTTCCTATCTATCCTACTAAGGATTCTAGATACACACTTGATTTGCTGGAATCTTTCCTCCTCATATTTTTCTATATGATTCTAGGGCCCTTGATCCTTGATATGATCTATTCTAACAATTTTTTTCTATTCTTATTTCTTCATCTAACTCGAATTGTTCAAATTCCTCCTCTCTATCTTCTGCTCTTACGTCTTCCAAGTCCTTAAATTTCTCCTTACTACCATTTCCTACCTTGCAATCTTTTTTTGTCTTCTTTCCTACAACCTTATTCTCTCTCCTAATGAAGATTTCTTTCCACTCCTCCACTCAAATTTACCAAATGTCATTGTTCATCTAGGGTATTCACACCATCTTTCTCTACTACATCTATAATCTTTCCTTCTTCTCTTCCCAAAGACTTAGTCTCTTTAAGAATAAATCTTGCTTGGTTACAACTATCATTCTCCTTCACTAATGATATTGTTATGCTTCCCTCATTTAATTGTCTTCCTCCAAATGATGCCAAATAGTCTGAATAAGCTGGTATGTATCCTTAAGGAGGACCACCAACTATATTTCTCTTTCTCTAATTTGATTGCTAGGTATAGTCAATTCCTTTGTTCTCTAATCCTCTCAATTTGATTGGACAACATCCATTACTGATATAGATGAGATCTACTTTCATTTCTTTGAAGGGATATATGCACTTTATTTTCCATTTTGTGATGTTTCTTCCTATTCTATCTAATTGATTCCATAAAACTCATACTTAGACCTCAAAGGTTAATACGTTCTTGAATAGTTTTCGCTAATCCATTTAATTTAGTATAACACCACTCACCTATCTCTAGGTTTTTTCAAGAACCCAAATATATTTTTTCCCTTACTAAATATCACTGGAGGAGATTATTAATTCAAAGCTGCACTTTCTACTTCCATCTATCTCCCTCTCAAATAATCTATAGCTCACTGTAAATCCCTATGTCTATATAAATTTCTACACATATGTTGGCCACATCCTCTGTTCTACCATTCAAAATCTCCTCAGCCACCCCTATTAAATTACCTAAGGAACCCCTTATTTTGATAATTACCTCTCTACTCCTAAACTCTTTTTGTAAGCCCACCAAACTCACCCATTTGATTGTTTTATTAATCTATAAGTTCATTGGGTCAAAATTTGGACTCCACTTTATCTTACTAAAATTATTGCCTTTAAAAAAACAAGGGCTTCCATATAGGATTTCATGCTTTAGATTCATATTCATACATTCTAAAAAAAAAACATCATTCTGAAGGGGTCATATGCTTACCTTTTCTAGGTATGTCTTTCTCTACCACTCTATTTTCCCTTGAGCACTTTCTCCCTTTGCTCCGCATTTAAAAAATAGAACATGTTCTTTTAGTTTGCATATTGCGAAGGTCGTGAGATTTGAAGACATGACAAATAGCTTACTGCCCAGGTTTTTCTTTCTCTTTATACCCTCCTTTTTCTTTTTCATGATCCCTTTCCCTTTCATTTCATGAGATACCTTCCCTCCCTTCCCATTATTTGTGTCTCTAATGGGATGTCCCCTCTAGGATTTTTCATTAATATATTTTCTTCCAGCCCATTTTATTCTAAGGTTTCCTGAAAATTTACCTTGGAAACTCCTCTCCTTTTTGGGATAGTGATCCCAAAACTTTGAGTACATCTAGAAGCTCTATTTTGTAAATCTTTCCTCTCTACCAATAGGTATTTTGTTTGTTCATATATTTACACAAGGCATCATCTCATTTCTTTCATTAGTTTAAAATGACTCACACATTCCTCCATTTTTCTCTACCCCTTCTTTCTTCATTTCTTCCCCAATCTTATAGGAACCTTGGATATGAATCAATCTTGATCTATAATTACAACATCGTCTTCCCCACCTATCTTTCTATTTCTTCTAAAAAGACCGACATTTAGAAAGTCATTTCTTTCCCTGCTACATTCCCATGTGAAATCTCCCCAATGCAATCTTTAGCAAAAAGGAACCTTCCTCCTATTTTGTTCACCATGGTGATATTGTTTGAGGATTCGATCATTTCGAGGTTTGTTCCCCTATTTTTGGTGTTCTTTTTTTGCTTATGTCAAGTTCTTGGTTACCATCTATTTTCTATGATTGGATGGTTTTGTTGTAAAGGGTTTCATGTCCCTTGAAAACCTATTTTATTTTAATAAAAAACATGCCAAAAAAGAAACAAACAAAATTACCCAACAAAGGCAAGAGGAATTGAGGACCAACAAGGAAAAAGAAACAGTATTTACAATCAAAACACAATTAAAATGTCTCAAACAAAGAATGATGTGAACCGGAGGAGAGAAGAAAAGAGTGAATGCCCGAGATGAGCCTACAAGGACTTCTTCATTAACAAACTAGATAGGATGGGTAATGGGGAAGCTATCTTCAAGCTCTACCACCCAAGCATTAATATTATCTTTTGGAACAAATAACGTAACAACATTAGCCTCTAGGTAATCTTTGATCCAATTTTTCTCTTAAATCTTGAAAATCGAAAGAAGCTCCAAAGAAGTTGACATTTTTCTTGATTCCCAATTTTCCAGCCTAAAAGGGCTTCTCATCTTCAATATAAGGAATGGGAAATAGTGGAGGGGATTTACCTTTCTTATCATCACCATATAGTTTTTAGAAAGAGGAATGGTGATATTTTCATCTATATTTCTTGTAACCCTACTTAAATCTCCCAAAAACATCTGCCTTGAATACCTTTCTACACAAATCTTCAGTCTTTTTTTTAGGAAAGTCTTAATGGAGAAGTGTTGCCACAAAGATTACCAGAATATTAAATTATTTTAATTTACATAAAAATTACTTTTAATGTATTGGTATGTAAGAGAAAGATATATTGATAAATAAAAATTATTACATTAGTGATGGTCTGCTGGGCGCCTCTGCCCAAGACAAAGTTAAAACTCTACGCAAGGCCACTAACCATAACGATCGGAAGAGGGTAAAAGTACCAGGCAAGGCATAAAGCTAAAACAAGCAACCCCTTCCACGGTTTTTCATCAGAAAATACACATAGACAGCATTATCTACTGTGGTTGGGAACATTATTTACGAAGCCCACATCTGAGGCAGCAAAACAACCTCCAAGATTGCAATTGGAAATCATCAATCTTAACTGTAATTTAATTTATTTATTTTCACCAAATTCCTTAATACTAGGGTTTCATTAAGGAAGTTAAAAGAACAGTAATATCTTATACTAGAGTATCATTTAGGAAGCTAAAAGAAGTTTAAAGGAACAACATTTTCTCTTCAAATCTATCTGAAATCCAAATATGAAAAGATAATCATTAAAAATGTCATATATATATATAAACTATGCCAGTGGTACATGATCTCTAAACGTATCTTATTTTTGTAGCATCACAGCAATATAGACCATGTGCTACTACATTTTCTTATTTAGAATGCCCTCATTCAGACTCTGTTTATGAAACCCTACACTACACAAAAAGAGAAAACAGTCTTGCAGGACTGCAAAGGAAATAATTCCTGCAAGCTCCACTATAAACTTCCACAACACCAGGAGGCTTCAGCTCTGCAGAAATGCGGTTTATTTGCTGAAAAGACAGATTTCTCGTTCCACTAGCGAAAATGGACACGGATCTCCTCTTTTGAGCTTCAATTGGCTTCCATCTACAGCTTGCGCTCTCCACGACAATAGCAGATCTCATTAGCCTGGAATCTGAAGAAAACGAAACAATACAATTATTTGAAACATAGTACCGAATTGAAAAAACTGTCTGAGAACAACCCAATTCGTTTTATAAAATCACAACTACCCAGTTGGATTACCTGCTCCAGATCCATGATCCATTATGTTCAGTCGGCCCTAAACTTGAAATTACCTAACTGATGCTACCTTAAAAAACCCTAGATGGCTCACCGGCTGAGTATCTCAGGCAAATCCAAATACAAAATACTAATATATTCTGGCGATAAACAATATCGCACGGAATTGAAAAAGCGAGACGTGAACTACCCAATTCGTTTTATATAATGACAAGTACCCAGTCGGTTTAACTGCTTCAGATCCGCGATCCATTACTTGGGGTTACCCTAAACTTGGGGTTACTTTAAAAAATCCCAGCCTAGTATCTCAGGTAAATTCAAAACTATAGAATTGTTTACAACATTGTACCGAATTGAAATAATTAGATGAGAACAACCCAAATCGTTTTATAAAATTACATGTACCCGGTTGGTTTACCTGCTCCAGATCCGGGATACACTTCTTCTTCCTGCATATCAATACACATTCTTCAGAAATTTGCCGCAATCTTATTTATAAAACATATAATTTGATAAACGGGCTTGAATATTTTAACGGGCTTTCATACCTGTACAGAGCTCTTGTCAGTTGACCTCTTGGAGCGGAATAATGAAGTTCAGTTTTGCACCCTTCAATACTGAGGCTAAAACATACATTTTTTAGATTAGTTTTAAAAATAATGTAAAGAACAACAACTCGTAAGAATCTGTCTGGCTACTTACATCTCTCTGGTTCTTTCTTCCGTTTCTCTCGCCCAGCGCCATTTTGGAAGCAGTAGAAGACTTTCTTGCCTTCCACAGGACCATGGCGCAGCAGCTCTGTCCACATATCGATCTCCCGTTCCACTGGCCTCCATCTGCTCAAAGCCCTCCTAACCCTTGCGCTCTCCACAACACTAGCAGATCTGATAAGCCTGGAATCTGAAAGAAACAAAATAATACAATTATTAACAAAATCGTACGGATCCAATTGAAAAATCCTAGATATGAACAACCCAGTTCACAAGTACCTGCAGCAGATCCGCGATCCATTGTGTTCTGCAGGCCAAAACCTTGAAATATCCTTAGTAACTGACATTACTTTTGAAAACCTAGAGAGCTCACCCAGCTGAGTACCTAGGGTAAATCCAAAGCCGATGGTAAGGAAACAAAAGAGATGGGAGGTATAAATAAGCAGAACGAGAGCGAGGGAGTTGGAGAGAAACGTGGAGGCAAAGTCAATAAATTTTGGTAAAAACAAAATTGTTGCGTGACAGAGAAGATACTGAAGAGGTAGGTTGTGGGTTGGGACTTCGGACATCACAAGAAATTATATGGGTTGGGTCTGGGACTTGTGATAAAAAGATTTTTTTATTTATTTACTTTTTGATGTGTATATTGAAATATTAATGTATTGAAATTTGTTTCTATTAAATTTTATGGTTAAGTTATAGTTTTTACATAAGATTTTTTTTTTAAATATTATCTAATTTAATTAGTGAAGATGATTTCAATCAATAAAAGTAAGATAATTATATATGAAGTGTAAATGCTAGGCACGGAGGCTAGACTTTTATTATAGTCTATCCTATGAACATGGTTAAAAGAATGTGTATGCACAAAAATGATAAATAAAATCTCTTAATTTTTACTAGCTTAACATAGTAGTCTATAGTTCGCACACCATTAGAAGAATGTGTATGCACATAAATAATCAATAATCAAGTTAACAAAGTCTGTAGTATGAACATGGTCTGCAATGATCAGAAGAGTGTGTATGCACAAATCTGATCAATAACAAAGTTAACAAATTTTATTGTACAAACGTGGTTAGAAGAATGTGTATGCTTCTGACAAGTTTTCAAGTTTTTAGTTGTTAAAAGAAAATGATCAAAGAGAATAATAGTACACATTCAAAAAACTTTCATAACCTGGTGGTGCTGGTCAAAAGTAGAGATCAGAATAATAAGCTTAACAAACTGCAACTATATCCACCCACCCAACTAATAGTCCCCCCCTTATTAGTTGCTGTCTCGTCGGGTCTGAAACTACTGATGTTGCTGGTTCAATAGGTGCTGCTTTACTACTAGAGACAAACACCACTAAAACGAGAACAAAATAATCTTATCAAACATAATTTAGTTTCTAGTGAAAACTATAATTAAATATTTTTCTTAAAAATGCATGGATTAATCCAAATTGACATTGATATTATTTGAAATATAATAATTTGTTTTTGAATAAGGGAAAATAGGTTTTGATGGGCCCCTAAAACCCATTACAGCCAAAAGATCAAAAGATTTACATTAAAGCGCATCAAAACACAAAAGACAACACCAAAGAAAAGTACAACTGACGAACAAAACACCAGCAAACTAGAGACAGCAATTCAAAAACCAATAGGACTAATAAGAGCCCAAAATTAGGTTAAAATTTAATATTTAATTTACAATATAAATAAAACTTGAATACTTTACTATTCAATAATTGATGAATGCAAGCCTCTCCAAAAGAAATGAGAAATAATTTAGTAAAATAAGCAAGCATGAAAACCTTAAGAGAAATATGAGTGAGACACATTTTATCTATCTTTTTTAAGAAGTCCAGAGTGATGTGGATATGCTAGAAGAATCAATAATTTTTTTGCTACTTTGTTGACCCTAGGATGGATAGACCAAAAAAAGGGGCTTGGGTGACCAAAATTTGGCAAATGTCGGAAATTGTTAAATTTAGTCAAAAGAATGTTTAGTGAATATTGGAAGATCATTAGGACTCTAATGGACATTAGTGCAAACATTGTTGAAGGGGTTTCCTATCATCATGCAAGACTCCAGATTGTCACAATTAAGCCTGTTAGCACATATTTTTGCAAAATATTTTGTGCTATTTATTGATGTTTAATATGTATATTTTCATCATAAGAGCATTTACTGTTGGATTATGTAGGAGATATGTTGTTGTGTCAGAGAAATCCAATTGCAGCCTAAATCTATATGAACAAGTATCACCTGGGCATATTAAGGGATGGCATTAAGTATGGTGACATTTTGATAACCTTTATGATGACAGTCTTTGCATTGAAAGAGCACATTTTAGGGTTCATCATAGAAGCTGGTTCATGAGTGCATTCAGAGATGTTTTCAGTGCCTTAGAACTCCATTAGCATGGTTGTGGAAAGTTACATTTATGAACAAAAGCCTTCTCTTCATAAAATATAAAATCATGTTTATCAACGTAAATCACCTCGATAAGATTGCCTAGGAGAAAAGGGTGTGTGTCGATCAAAAAAGCTCACACCGATGAGGTTGATGGCGTTTTCTTAGGGTGCAATCGGCAAGAAGAAAGTTTGGTGATTTAGTGATCCATCAGGAAGAGCTACACTGATAGCATAACAAGAAGGTGGAGTCATCGATGTAGCGTTCACTATCGGAAGTATGGAGAAAAAGTTACCCCGATACTCGATGAGGTTATCGCAATAACTTATGCCAATGTCAGATGCAGCAGAACACTTGTTGGCGATGTCATTGAGTCATCGAAAAGTGTCATCTTACGCTACCTTGATACCTGATGGATAAGTTACACTGATCGAAGTTGAAGTCATTGGGTTATTATCGCCTCATCAATAGGAGATATTTTTCGTTACACCGATACCCGATGAGAAAGCAGAGATGGGTGTGAGAAAGGAGATCTCATCGAGGAAACGTATGCCGATAGACTAGAGAAGTAAAAAGATACACAAGTATGAGGTCGATGTCACTGGTCATCAGAGAAATATAAAATGAGTTGTTCCGATACTCGATAAGGTGACCTGATGTAACAAACAAGATGTGGACTACGAAGGAGGACTCATCGGAATAACTTCTAACCATCAGAGGAACATATATGGTGCTATGCCAATACCTAATGGACATAATGCCATGGAGGAATAGAAGGAAGGTACATCGGAATGGCCTGCATTGATGTGAAATAAAGGTGAAAGTAAAACCTAGCCAGAAGGTGGAGCCATCGGGGAAGCTATAACCATTAGAATGAGGGAAAATGAGCTACATCGATGCCCGATGGAGTGATCAAGAAAAGTCATGCTGATAGGAACAATGGGTGAATGCCATTGTCATATTTGAAATGAATCCACCTGCCATTATTAAATGTAGGCAACTGATAGGTCTGTGTTTGCACAAGGCAAATCATAGTGCAATTTCAATTGAGTAAATGCTCCTAATGTATTAAATCTATACATGGAAGTTTGCATAAGAAATTTGCATAATAGATTGAAGTGAACAGAGAGATTGCAGTGAAACTAAACTATAAAAAATTAAATTCCAAAAATCTTGAAGGATTCAAATATGGAGGGTTCTAGTTCCAAAGGAAAGAGGAAGGTCACTGAAGTTTTTGATAGTGCCTCAAAGAAGTCTAAAGGTGGAGAAAGTGTGCAGAAGCGGAAGTTAAATCAGGATATGATTGACTAGATGAGCTCACCAAGAGCCAAGTCCCGAAGGTCTAAGGTTCCTTTGCCTATCCGTGACTAGATAGAGGATGATTTTAAGAAAATTGGTGATGTTTGAACTAGGCTTAGAGGCCATGAATTGTTCTTATATCATTACTTGCAAAGGAGCAAGCTGACCCTAGTCTTAAACCCACGGACGAATGGATTGGGTAAGCTAGTGGTCCCTAATGTCTTTGTGAATATTCAATTGTTGAAAACACTGACTAGGGTTTATGATTCCATGAAAATATGTATCCAATTACCAAGTGGCAATGCATTCATCCATCTTTTACTAGCTACCATTCATGAGGTTTTTGGTCTTGGTTTTGAATTCGATGTGCCTCTGTCTTTCGAGATGCTGGAAGAAGAATATAAAAAGATGGATACTATATATAATGGGAGGAATTTGACCATCCATAAGACTGAGAAAGGGAAATTGACACATGAAGATGTTCTCCTGTTCGACATCAACATTTTGAAACATTATTTGCAGTATACATGCATGGCATGCGGTCAAGTAGGAGGAGTTGAGATTCGAGATGTGGCTTGAATCAGACCTCTAGTACTTACTATAGATATACAAATGTGTGAGATGAGACAATTTGATTATATTGCCTACAATGTGGAAAAAATGCATGAGGGCTTCTTAAATCTTCACAAAAACCCTAATAAATCTTTTAAATTTTATTCATTATTGATGCATATTATCTTGTTTTACTGGCGACCCAGGGGGTTGTGGCTTGAAGAATTGAAATTAAATGTTTATGGTGAGGATGGGCAAGAGCAGCCAATACAATTGTGGGTATCACTATGGGATTATCAATTCATGAGATCTCATTATGTCAAATTTGAAGAGATTTTTGTTCAACCACTATACAGAGATTTTGTGGTTTCTTGTGATGGATCATTCTCAGAAGAAATTTAAAGATTTCTTAGACCCCATGAGCATGGAGATACAAGAGTGAATCATAATTGGGGTGATTGGTACGTATGCCAAGATTTCTTATATGTTAGAATTTATAGGTTTGAAGGTTCCCCTTATATGTTACCAAAATTGGTGCCTCATATAATTGCATACCTGGAAATTGTAAGGTGGTTAAGTGTGTCGAATGCTAAGAATTTTGGGGGTGCACATAAATAGACATTTCTACCTGGAACTCTGCATTTTGCTGATTTCACCATTGTATCAACAAAGGCTTATAAATTTATTGACAAAATGTTAATAGAGGATTATAATCTATATGAGCACACAAGCAGGAAAAATTATGACCCAAAGGGCTATATACACTAGTGCAGAAAAAAGAAAAATCTTGGTGATTACTTGCATGAGCATATTGAAGCTCTGGATATCTTCAGAAACAAGGAGTCGGAAGAAGCTATACAAATTTTTCAGGATTTGAATCATAAATTAGAAGAAAGAAGACAAAGACTGTAGGAAATGGAGGAAGAAGAAGAAGTTGAAAGTGAATCAGGTGGAAATGAGGTTGTCTCAGGATATAAAATGTCTGAAAGAGAAGAGGAACCTAAAGCATAGGATCAAATTGTTGCAAGGGTGAATGCTGATGTTGATGCCAAATTGGAGGAGAATAACACCTTTGTGTCTAATGATGTTTTTGTTAAGTCTAAAGAGATTAGGACCTTTTTGTATCAATTAAAAAGCAAAAGATTGAAGGATGAGATCTGTGACATCACCCTAGATAATGAGGCAAATTTATCAAGAAGGCTAAAAGTGAGATTGATGCAGAGATGGATGCGATGACCCCTCAAAGAGGGAGACAATTACTTTTAGAGGCGAGGATTATTATTTTTCCTGGCTGGGATTTGGGTGCCTCATATATTTTGGACAGTTTGTTAAATTTAGAGAATAAAGAAGTCAAATCAGATATTCAAGGAGTTGATGATATTTTCATTGGGTCAAGGTATGACCAAGATGAGGAAGCTATGTTGTTGTGGGCTCTTTATCCTTGAAATAAAATGACAAATATAATTGATGTTGATAAAGTTGTCAGTCATATGATGAAGCTAAAAGTTGGTGAAGTGGATCCAATTGTCATAGTAGATATGGGGATTGATATTTCCAAATTGAATAAGGCACAGATGAAGATGTTAGCAAAAGAGGCAGGGAAATACAAGTCACTGTATGAAGAGAAATTTAGAAGTAGAGGTCATCCTATACCCCAATTAATAGATGAATCCAAATTGAAGAAGAGGTGTGAGAAATTGCATAAAGAAAATAAGAAGTTGAAAGAGAAAATGTTGAACATGAGGGCAGACTCAACATGTGTCATTGTCAAAAAGATTTGAAAAGTTAAATGAAGTTCTTGAAGACTTCTGGACAATTTACTAGAAGAATATGGATAATAGTATGTCACATTAGAGAATCTCTAACAGATTACATATGCTCTTGCAGGATAAGAAGGGTAGTCAGGCATACAGTGCAATTATTGAGAAAATCTCAAGACTGATTAAAAAGCATGAGAATTTTGATGCAGACTTAAAGGTTGAATATGATGGTTGTCAGGGAATTGTGCGGCATGGTATTCCGGAAGTGATAGATGAAAATGGGTAGATTAAGGACATGAATGTGGGGATTAGAGAATGTTATCATTACTTAATGCTTCCCTAGAAATTGCATGGGCTGACACCTTGGACATGGTAGAGACAGTGGACTTGTTGGAAAACTTTGTAACTATAGAAATTGCAGTGCGGGATATCATCTTCAATGCTAGCACTTACAAGGATGAGGCCTACCTATGACATGTTCAGAAATGTGGCTTGGTCATGGATGGCTAGAGTTAATTTGTTTCAATTGTAATATATTTTGTAATATTGTTAGTTGTTATAGCAGTTAGCGAGTTATTACTTAGCTTTTTATTTTTTTCAGTTTTTAGTTTGTACTAATGAAAGGGTGTGTCCTTTCATTTGTGTCTTTTGAGTTGCATATGTATACGGAGTCATATTTGTATACAAGGAGGAGTTCACAATTTACAAGCTCCTATCTTTCAGATTCTTTGTTGGGACTAGTAGTGTTATGTTAAAGCAAGTCTATAGAAATGAAGTCATTCTTGTGCAAGCAAGAATATCATGAAGTACCTGTGATTTGGTATCTTTTGTATAATTTTTTATTGTAAAATTAATAAATAAGATTTGTTGTCTTTATCTCTAGATCAGTTTATGTTACATGGTGTTGATGAATCAAGTTCTTTGGATACATCTAATTAAGATTTGTTGTAGTGTGCAATCACATGTTGTTGTATAGGAAACAAAATTGTTTTTGTTATTCTTGCAACATATAATCAAACCATTGCAGTGATAGTCTTGCATATTTGTGAGTTTTTCAAACTTTCTCCAAAGTTGATTACAAATATTCGTCCACTAAGTAACATATAAATTGTCAGATAAGGCATTGGTCTATTGTTAGTTTTTTCTGAGTAAATTTGGTGTGCATAAGGTCCTCATTAGGGAAACATACTTCTTATTCCTATCATTATTGTTCTTTCATAATTACTTAAGGTTCCAATAGCATTCTTTTATAAGAATTCATTCACTATTAATAATATTCAAGTTTTCAGATTAAAGAAAGTTAAAAGCACATAATAAAGCAAAGTTGCAGGAAACATTTTACCATTCTTGCAAACAACTAATTTGACAAGTTTAAATTCACTATAGAGAAGTCTCTTCGTACTTTGGAGATTAAGGTATACTTGTCTAGGTCTAGTGGATCCTAAAGTGCAGAGAAATTTGTCTTTGACCATTCTTGTTCGTTGGCCAAGGTTGATTAAGAAATTAGTAGGAGATTTGGTAAAGCTCAATGATTTCCAATGTGTGGTTTTGGGAACCAGCAAAGCCAATTCCAAAAGAAATTGGTTTGAGGGTTGATTGTCTTTGGAGACAAATGGTGAAAATTGAAGATATCAAATATATTTTTTCAACATGCCATAGAAGGATGCATAATATGGATTATTACACCCAGAAATCCAAATCAAAATGAACCTAGAAACCTAAATCTCTAAACCCTAATTCAAATGGGATTTGGAATATTTTGATGCAAATAGGAATAAATTATCCAGGATTAAAGAATAGAATCTTGGACAATAAAAAAAACTCTTGATTAGAGGGGATGCGCCTTTGGATTAAATGAAGGAGGGGGTGATCACCCCTAATTTGGTAGATATGGGGGATTAAGGAAAATCAAATGAACCCCGAGATTGAAAGACAAAGGTACTAGCATTTTAATGAAAATAATTCTCTATGAACAAGTTGGTGGGTTAATATTTAGAAAGAGAACAAGATAATTAATTAATTAAATAAATGAAAGTACGTATTTAGTTGATAGAGGAAAAGTAGATAAATTAAATAAATAATAAATATTTATTTAATTGGTTTAGGATCTAATTTAAGGTGTCTACAGAAGGAATCTTCACAAGGGGAATTGAAGGACCTTCAGGAGAACAAATATTCATGAGAGGGACCAAAGGGGTAAAATTCTCCACATCAACCCCATATGGGTCCAAATGGGGAGGGAAGATAGATGCCAAATAAGGAAAAACAACCAAAGGCAACTAAATCATAGGTTTACCTGAGGTAGAGGCTCTTCTACCTAGACACAACTAAAATCCACAAGAGGAATCAAATCAAGAACATGATCCATCCAAGGGCCATTCACTGACACCAAATCAACCACAATGATATTATGACAAGCTCCATTATCCAAAAAAGCCAACTGAAAAAGTGAAGCTAAAGAAGGAGCACCCCAGATCTCTATAGAACCCAAAGGAAGAGTCTCCAAAACATTTCTCACCTCACATGAATCCATCAACCCAATCTCACAAATAGAAGGGGAAAGAGGGGACGACAACTTATTGAGAACAACCTCAACCAAGGGATGAGAATCTAAAATCAAAGAAAAAGAAGGAACTTTCTTAGAAAAAGAAAGAGGATAAGTAAGAAGTCCCTTCCCATTGGGGCAGGGAGGGGGACCAAAATTTTGATGACCATCATTTAGACAAGCATCACATAAGTGACCCATAAAAGATAACAGCCAACAAAAAGGAGTAGAGTTCTCAAATTTAATATCATAGAAACAATATTTCAATCAAATCTATAAAGGAAGCTCTTTAAGATGTTCAACACAAACATAATAAACAAGCAAAGACTAGTTTGGCTTTACTCTTAGTAGAAAAATTAAGAGAATAAAATTAGTCAAAAGAGTTGACAATTCCAATAGTAATCTCTTCATCCCAAAACTCCAAAGGAAAACCAAAAAAGTGAACCCAAATTAAGATACCACCAGGAAAATAAATAGAATTTTTAAAACCTAAGTGCCACTTGCACAATAAGAAGCGCTTCTTACTGAATAACTAGGACCAGAAGTAAGAATATGAAGATAGCCTTGGCTCAAAGATAACAAAAAAGGAATAATCCTACGTGGAGCATAAAAATGGTAATAATATATTTAATAGATAAGTGAGAAGAGGCCAATTTCCTTACAACAACATTATTAGGGCATATTCCAAAATAATTATCGCCAAAGAGTTCACAATTTTATCTAGAGTCCGATCCAAGGAGGGATCCTTATTATTAAACTATTTCTAATAATAGAATGCCCAATGGAGACACCATTACTAGCGAAAGAATTCTCACTATTAAAAGGATCATTCCAAAACCTAGAAGTTTCCTTGATAGATGCACATTTAAGAGGGAAAGTACCTAGTTACCTTATCTTAGAGAATGGAAACCTTCATATTTGCCAAATAATTTTCCTCTTGTATAGGGTGAAAAGGGTCTAGGGAGAAGGACCCACCAGAGCTCAGGGACAGAAGCACATCATGATTGAAGGAATTAGTTTAAATCTCTAGAAAAAGGATAACATCATTTGAATACCCCTACCCACTTGACGTTGGCACCATCTTAGACCCATCACAAGGACAAACCTATAATAAGAGAGGACTCTACACAACCACCTTTGTACCAGGAGATTATTTCCAACCACTAGTAGAGCTTATTTAAAAAATCTCCCAACCTAGATCTTATATTAAATCTACTCTACTTTGTTTTTTGGTGTCATTGTCACAAATTAAATTATTTAGATTTGTATCTACACACATAAAAGAGGGAAAATACTATGTTATATAGTAACTAATCTAGGTCAAGCCCCATGTTGGCATACCCACATAAACAAAAACAATGATGATGATAACACTCATGTACCTCTAGGAGAGAAAAATAGACCTGTGGAAACACCGAAATGGATGTTTGGCTGAAGAAAACCCCTATCCAGGCCCAACATTTTTCCACATCTGAGTATGTGTAGATAGAAAACAAGTTCAAGGAAGGTGGAGCTACTTTCAAAGTGGTTTCTAATATTTTTTCATTCACTTGGTGTATAGACAATGATGTGGTGCACAAAAAACCTAGTAGTACACTGGAGTCCAAAGTTGAGCCTTTGTTAAGTTGACGGTAAAATCTATATCTCACTATGTTTTAGTTTTTGTAGTTAGAACATTTCATTTTATGCTGCATGCTTCTTTTATTTTATAATTTTTCGTGGCTAGTTTAGCATAGTTTTATTTTGCTACTATTGATCTTCCTGGCTCACCAAAGTGCTAGTTAAGTGAGGTAGCGAAGTTTTACTTATTCCTTGATATATTTTCATCTCAAGGGTAGTTAATTTGCTCCTCAACATTTTGCTAAACCTGACATGAATCACCTTACGTCAGATTTCTGCCTCCTATAGTTTGATGTGTTTGATAAGGAATTCTTGAATCATGTCTTTGATATGTTGGATGATGCCCTAGGTGATATCCTAGAGGCATCTCCTTGTGATCATAAGGTCATTAAGACTAACTCGTGCATAGACTCTTCTTTCAAGAATACAAAGTTTGTCAATGTGATTGTAATCTATATCACTTCAATGCCAAATAGATTCTTCTTCTTAACATCATTTAGGAATGTTAGGAAAGATGCAAGACGAGCCACAACAAGCATAATATATGGAACTCCTGTAGGTTCTAAACAAGGACCATGCTCTAATCATGAGTCACTTTTTTTGTCACTAGGAGACAGGATTAATTCTTTTGAAAATATTAAAAATAACTCATGATTAGTCTCATAAAATTTCATAGATATCATCATAATCATTATATATCCACAATGTTATAATCAACTTTGATAATCCAAATAAATCATAATAGGATATTTAGTGTGTAAAGAAAATGAATCATTGTTTTTCATAGATAACTTTAATTTATGATATGGTTGATTAAGATAGGCTCTTTCCTAGAGTTATTAAAAATTTGCATAAATGGGATCAAGTCAACATTTTCCATCTTGGGCATTAGAAAACTTGTTGTTGAGGATGACTCTGATAACACCAGCATGATGTTGAATAAGGTGGCTAGGTTGGACTTGAAGGTTTCTCCTCTCATGAACAAATGTCACACCCTTCGTCTTACCTTTTATGAAGTCAATTTTTTTCATGTACGATACGAGGAGAATAGGGTGGTGGACAAGTTAGCTGGTCTAGGCATGATGGTTAATAACTTGAAAGTTTGGCTCCAATTGCATGAAGGGACCAATATCATCGATGTCATAATCTTGAATGACATGCTCATAAACTATGTTTAATCCCATGATTATTTTTAAATTTTTTTCTACTCTTTCCCTTTCCTTTTCAAGCTAGATAAGGTAGTAGGATTTTATTTTTGTTGGTACCCACTACTCTTGCTTTCACACTTGTCGCTTTCACACTTTGGCCTCTAGGTTTGAGAATATGGGAGGCAATTTGAACTAAATTGTACAAATGAGTTCTCTAAGTTTAAAAATAATGGTGAACTCTAGAGCAAGGTTATTCTAGGAAATTTGGACTCTTATGTGTAGGGCATGATAGATGATAATCCTAAATTATCTACGACCTTCATTCAAGCCCAAAAAAATGATGCTATGAAGATTGGGAGCATTAATTTTATGTTCCTAATAAAAATATTAAAAGATATATATTTTGGAAAATTCACTTATAGATCTATAAAACGGTATTCTTACATTTCAAAAAAAATATTATTTATAAGAGTAAGAGTTGTTGAAACATCGATTGTTTTAAGTATTTTTAATTTTTGGTAATTAGATGGGCAAAGTGGTATAAAATATACATTTTGTAGATATTTCCATTTGAAAAAGTTGTGGCCCATATATAACTTAGCTATGATGAATCTATGTAGACCATATATTTGAATAAAATTAATTTTTGGTTAGAATTACTTAAATTCACTTGTGCCAATAAGTTGGCCTAAAATGCGACACAATTTTATGCTTTTACTCATCTACAACCTTCATTAAAGCCTAGAAAAATGATGCTATGAATATTAGGAGCATTACTTTTGTGGTGTTTAAAGAAACTATAGTGAAAGCTACCAGGTTAGCTCTGAATAGGGTTTCCTTCCCCAAAATACCTAAGGAGAATTATAAGAAAGATTTGACTAGTTCTTTCAACCTGGTGAAGGGGTTTCTAAATTGCAAAGTGGCTACAATCGTGAGGAGTTCCCAAGTATTTGGAAGGAGGCTACCCGACTCTTCACCAAATAATTTAGACTTGATGGTAGAAAGAGGAGATTTCACCTTGATATATTCCCTATGTTGAACCACCTATGATATGGGATAAGAATGAACTTCTGTTACTAGTTTTTATCTTCCTTATCTCAATATGTCTCTAGGAATATTGCTAAAATAAAACCCCCTGCACTAGGGTCTTATTCATAGGCTGCATTATTTTCATTTGGACGGTAGGATCCCCACTTTTGAATTTGGGTCCACCTATGACCCCAATTTGTTTGTTGACCTCATTTTCACCCCTTGCAACTCTGTTAAAGTATATCATTTAGGCCCTAAATTCCCTACTAGAAAATACTCCGCATGCATGGCCAAATTCAAAGCCATTGCCACCTCTTAAAAGGACCTTGTTGAGGAAACCATAGGTCAAGAAGCATAAGGAAGTGGAAATTATTGAGGATTTAGAGTCTGAATCCATTTTCTCTGATGAATTGGACTCCTCTACAACCATGGGATTTGATTGGTCCCCGAACAACAATGTTAATGTCTATGCTAACTCTCCCTCTCCTCCCATGAACCCTCACCTTTCTACAAATACCTAAGCCCCTGACCTTTACCACAGTCCTTAGTAAGATTGTGAAGGACATTCACAATGATTTGCAAAGGTAGGATGATTTTCTCAAATGGATTTTTGGGTAGACAAATGTGGCAATAAGAAAGATAAATAGGTTTGAGGTGGTTGTTAAAGCTAAAGCTAGGGCTAATACGTGGGTTGAGGCATTGGACAAGGACATAGTCTAGAAGGTGGCTAATGAATTTGTTGGTTTAATGGAGATCTCGAACAAGGTGATTGAGAAAATCAATGACCTAGATGTTAAGCTTAAAATTACTAGGACAAAATCAAAGATGGAAGAAATTAGGTGATCCCACGAGGCCCTTAAAGTTAAATTTGAGGAGGTTGTCTCATCTTATAGTAAGGCTACCAACATGCATAAATATTCTCTCTAGGATATCCAAATCATAAAGATTGATCTTAATAGGAAAAAGGAGAAGAAGTGTAAGTAGACTGAGGCTGGTTTTTTAGTTTTTATGTTGGTTCTCAAGTATCCCTCCTGGGTTTTTACTTTATATTGGTGGGAGGTTTCTTGGCTAGCTACACATCCCTCATTCACCCTAGGTGTTTCTTTGTGGATATGTAATGGTTGGACCTATTCCATTTTTATTAATAAAAACATTCTCTATCTTAGGGGATGAAATGGTTTAGAAAGAAATATCATGAGACATGACACAACATCTTTTTTGGTAGTCTCTCTCTCACATTATGATTTCTCTTAGTATGACTCGAAACTTGTAAATGTTGGCAATCAATCAAAATAGTCTTCTTTTTTTCCTTTATAAGAAGATTTGAAGAAACATCACTAGGTTCAAAGATGTAGGATGCTATGTGTTTTCCTTCATAGGATGCGGGAAGTGGGACTACAACATATATAGGAGTAGATGTAGTCTTGAATTATAGCTTGGGGATGTGGAGGAGGAAAATACATAGGTGAAGATTCCTTAGGTTTACTCAAGGCTAATATCCTTTCAGATTTCAATTTTGATAAGATAAGAAAATAATATTTGATGAGGTTACAAAGGTTTAGATTTCTATGGCCAAAAGAAATCAAAAGTGATGTTTCTACATCTTTATAAGGTTTTATAAAGACTATGATTGATCGTGATAATACACTCATCATGAGGGAGATTCATAAATTTATGGATGGTAGATGAAATAGCTTTCATGACATTAAGCCAAGGATGTCCCAACTACACATAATATTGGTCAGAGGTAGGGATAACAGTAAAGGTAATATATCGAAGCACTTAGTACTAACATCTACAATAATGGTGATGGGACCTATAATGGGAAAAATAAAACCCTCATGCAAATTAATCATAACATATTACTTGTCATGTGTATCCTGATAAAATTATTGTGTATAAGATTTTCTTTAGTAATAATATTTACCATACATACTAGATCAGTGAGCAGTCCTCATGAGATCTTTCTTTTAATTTTTGGATAATGTATAATGGTCCATTAGGTACATCAATAATCTCTTTTGAGTCAAATTTGATGAGAGGGTTAGGTTTAGGCTTAGACTTAGATTGCTTAATAACCTTTTCACAATATTATTGTCCTCTACACACATCTCATTTGGGACTATATAGTGTTTGAATGTTTGGGCTTAATGACATTGGTAGACTGGGGAGGCAAAGGATTGGTCAAGAATTGCATGTTTTCATTATGAGGTGCAATGGATTTATTTAATTTATCATTCCCATCCTCCAATATTGTAGTTTTGGAATCAATAAGATCTTGAATCAAATGTTTCAATTCATAGAACTTATCAATATAATATCTATGTTGATGATGGTATTGGAAAAAGCTTTTAGGATAAAAGGAAGTTGGCAAACGTTTAGAGTTATCTATGGATTTTGTAGAAGGAATATTTATCACATTAATATTAATTAATTTAAACATGCTACTATGTAATAATTTAGAAAGAGGAGTAAAATTATGATGTTTAAATATTGATGATAAAGGGGCTAGACCTTATGTTGTAGTTGCAGTCATGTAACAATATGATTGGAATATTTTTTATTGATATTTGATGAAATTCTAAATATTTTAATTTTTGAAAGGATTGATGTTGAGATTCATTCTTATCAATCAAAGCTATTGATGATTAGGATTCAAATCGAATCTTATGAAATTGATAATTATGAAGTATTGTGCGTGTAAGTGTGTGAAAGCATCATAATCTAAAAACAAAAGCTTATCTCTAATTTCCTTTTGCAAATAATCAAGGAAAAATATTTGAACATTACCATTAGGCACAAGATAAGAAATTTGTGAGAGAAAATGTTTGTACCTAGCAATGAAATAAATCACTTTTCTTTAAATCCTTGGTTACAATACATCAAATTAGTTAAGGTAGTTTGAGGACCAATATTGTTTTTAAAATTTTTCACAAACGCATTAGGCAATAGATGGGAAGAATTAATTGACCAAGGAGGTAAAGGAGGCAAGGAACAAAAATATTACAAATAATCATCTCTTAGAGTACACAAGTGAACAATTTTTTCATGAGCCTTTGATCATGAAATAAGTCACTACATAAAGTTTGAAATTTTTCACATGATTTTGGGGCTGACCTTTTCCATTTTATAACTCCAAATGAGGAACCTCCATGTATTGTGGCACAAGAGTATGGACAATGTCCTTGGAAAGTGGGCTAGCAGTATCTATTGTAGGAACACTGAATTTGGACTGGGTTAAGGAAATCAATGGTTATTGTAAGGATGAAACACTTTGAGCTAAATTATTGATAATGTCTTAAGTGGATGAGTTGTAATTGGATATATTGGATTGTGATTGAGATGTAACATTATGATAGGTAAGTGGATCTTGATAATAAGAAGGTAGAACATATAAATATGTGGGTATAGGTGATGGTTGTGAAATGAATGGAAGGATAAAGGAGGTATGTAGGAGTATTGATTGATAGGATTTCCTCCATGAATAATATGTGCAACATTAACATTTTGTATAGAGGTAGCAAGTGCACCAAGATGGTGAAGAAAAAAGTGGTCACAAACCCAAAAAAACCTAAAAACACAGTAACACATTTGGGTTATTTTGAAATTCAAATAACTCGAATGCATTACGGTCTGAAAAATCTGAACCATAACCTATATACGGTTTTAATTTTAAACCCATATATGCATTAAGTTTTTTTTTAAATGAAATCAAGTTTTTAAAAATAAAGTAACTTGATCGCACCTTCCTTATTATAATTTTTTTTTTAAATGGTCGACTTGGTCATTCTATTTATAATTTTGTTTTTGTGTGCTTTGTGTATTATTATTTTTATATTATTTTGTTAGTTAATGTCCTAATATTTGAGGTTTTATTTCCTTAAATTAGTGACATCTTATCCATTGTATGTCATTCTCTCAGTTGGTTACTACTTTACCGTAAGGACAAGCATAATTTAATTCCCCACTCAATTGGAAGCTAAATATACTGTAGTAAATTATATACCTTTACAATTTGACACTGTATTTGGTCTCTACTTTAGTTTAATAGTCCATTATTTGGTTTCTACTGTATTTTAAGCATATTTGGGCTCTATCGTACTAGATACTTTAATTATGAAACCTGCAACTTAACTTTCATCATATGCTAAATTTAAAACTAGGTCCTATGTTTTTCATCTTGATATTTTGCCACCTTGTTTTATAGTCCATTACTGAGTGGACTAGATTCCCCATTACCCTAGTCCCTTTAAAAGTTGTCCAAATTCAAATTTGTACCATTTTTGGCCTCTATCATTTGACCATTGGTTATATTAAAAAATAGTTTGTGACTTGGACAAAATCTGAATTCAATAGTTTAGTGGAACTTGGCAAGTCCCAAGGCTTGCTTTTAAAAATATCAACCTAAGGAACCAAATCCAACTTTTTTTGTTAATTCTATTTTTTTTTCTCTTCAAATAATGAAATACAATCCATTCTACATTGGGATTGAAGCTAAAACCCATGAATTTATTTGTAAAAAGATGCATACTTCGAAATCAAAATTAGATGATGACGTTGAGAATAATTAAAAAGGCCTCAAATTTCCCCCTCTATATATACTAGCATTGGATACTCGTCTAAATCACTAGTGTGTCATTTTTCATGTATGGGTTGCCCATGTATTTATTTATATAGATTTCCTATGAATCCTCCATTGAAAAATTGGCTTAATGTTTTTGTCAGATACTCTAGTGTAAACAAGAGAATGACATTAGAGAAAATTGGTTAAAGCTTTCCTTGCACTTTTGTTTGATATAATGATTTGATGAACAACAACTATTTTTCAAATGTCATTTGTAAGTAAATAAAACTATAAAGCAAGAATTCATCTTGAAGTTCAATTTTTTTAAGGATGTTAGTTAAGAAGATAATTTTTATTTTTATTTTAGCCAAGGACTAAGGGGTTCCCTTGGTCTACTGATGAATTTGAATGTGAAGAAGATAATTTTTAAGATATAGGTGTTTGTAATTTAGAAATTTTTGTAATCTACGAATTTTACAATGTAGTATATTTTTTTCTTCATTTAATTTAAGTTATAAAAATAATATATTCTATTTGTTCATTCTTTTTTATATGTGATCCACATTTCAATTTGGGAGATAACATAAAGTCAATCTTTATAAAGATAAGATGTTTATTGTGTTAAATTTAATGCCCCGCATAATCAAAAACCGAGATACTCGAGACCTTCTTCTACAGTTTTGAACTACTCACTGTGGATGTAGTTTAATGTTTTCTATATGATGTCAAAATAGACAAGGCACTTGACATGCATCTTATTATGATAAATTTAATGTCTGACATAATAAAAGATGACATGCATTAATTATTTTCTTTCCCAAGAAAAGAAACCAATTCCATGATCATATCTTGTCAAAAACTCGAACTTTTTTAGTTTTAATTGCAAAAGCCTTTTTTCTACAGGATTCATCATACTAGAAGCACCTATAATCCAAGTCTTATGCACTATAAACTCAATATGGTGTGTTGATCTTAACTTCACTAATTCAAAAGTTAAAGTTACTTTCTTCAAAGAAGTAATCTCTTATCAAATCTATATAAGAGGTTACTCATGTTCTTGATGGTAGTCATAGAGAGGAAGATAATCTTATTAGCTAAAGAATGGGTGGTCACAAGAAAAGAAAGAAGCTTGTCTCTTGTGATACCCTTCTATAAAATGTATGTGAAATATTTGAAAATGGTGGGCTCACTCATTTATGTCTTCCAAGAAGATCCAAATCTCAACAAATGCAACATGACATTGCCAATATGAGTTATTTTTAAGTGACCATTTTGAAAATCAAATTCTCAAATATTAAAATAATTATTCAATTGAAAAATACATTTTAAATTTGAGATTATAAAAGAAACTAGTGCAATTGAATACTATTAATTCTCCATAAGCGGAGACTAATGTTTTCACTTTCACTATTACTTTTCTTCACAACAATTATGCCAATTTAAACAAACCTAATTACTAAAACTTATTGACAGTATATAATTTTAATTAGAATTTTTTTTGATAATATATAGTTTTTAATAGACTTTTTAATCTAGCCTATCTATACCTCATTTTTTCAATTAATTTCTATTTTGAAAAAAATGTTTTGTGGGCATATAATTGATCCTGTTGGTTTGTTTTCATTGTCTATTAAACTAACTACAACTTCATCACTAATTCCATCACTTGTCTACTAAATCTTTTGAATTAAATATTATTATTATTATAGAGTATAATTATTACTGAAATTATTTAGTTGTTTTATTAAAATATTAATAAAAAAAAATTATCCTTTAATTAGCAATGGTATTTCAAGTTCTAGTGGGTATAGTGTGAGAAATTCGTGAGTTAGTATAATTTAGAATAGTTAAAAATGAATATATTAAGAATTTTGTTAGTTTAATAAATTTAAATTTAAATTTTATTAATATTTATTTTGATTAAATTTTATATAATTTTTTTTTAAGTTGAGAAATTAGTTGATATGAGAGTAATTCAGTAAATATTTCAACATCATCAATAAACTATCAAGAGTCTATTAATGTCCTAACAATTTTTAGTATATCTAGATATTATTTGCATATAAAAGTATAAGTTAATTTTTAGTTAAATATATAAGCATATATGCAATTATTTTTTAAATAAATAAAATCCAAAAATATTTATCTTTTATTGATTATTAAAAAATACTTTACATGAGAATACACACTTTCAAGATTTATGTGTCTATTTTAATAAAATTGAAATATATATATATATTTTTTTTTATTTACCAATTTTAAAAAACTTTTTATTTATTTATTTTTTAATTATTATTTTAATTTTTCAAATTTAATTTCTTAAGAATCTACCTATATTTATGTTCAATTTTATAATAAAATAATTGTTTATTAATAGTGAAGTTATCTTTCAATTAATGTTATTATTGTTTATAATATCAATATTTATATTCTTATACTTTTCAAAGTTGAAATATAGATTAAGAAATATAATTTTGTTAACTAATGTAATGTTATAAAATAAACATGTTCTATTTAAAAAAAATTAAATCTTGATATAATAATATTATATAGTTGAATATTATATATATAATTTTTATATTATATTAATATTCAATTATACTTATGTTATCCTTAGAATATATTATATATTTTATACTTAGTAATATATGAAGTATTTTAATATTATAAACTATATCATATCATATCATATCATATCATATCATATCATATCATATTATATTATATTATATTATATTATACTATATACCATTTCTTGTATATTTATATCTTTGCCTTCAATCTCTTTCTCTCCCCTTTCTCCCTGTCACAAACATAACATACACGCATTGGTAATGGATCCTTATCACCCTATATCACTCTATAACACAGTGAAGATCTATCTTTCCTTCTCCCTCTTCCTTTATATCTCTTATCCCTTCTTCTTTATATCTCTCTCTATATTTTCCTACCTATCCCCATATTTATCTCTCTCTCTACCTCTCTCTATATCAATGTCTATTTATCTCCATTTTTGTCTCGCTATATTTTCCTCCCACTCCCTCTATCTCAGACATGTGTCCCTCTATTCATTTTGTTTGTGCAAATAATTATTCATCATGGATATTATTACACCTTACTTAAGCTTACTGAGGAAATGCATTTCATAGTGGTTTGGGTATGAGACACTTGGGTGTTTGTGCCACATTGGGATAGAGTGTGTAGGAGAATTTCCACCTTTTATGGTGTGATCTTGTTACTACTTTATCATATCCACTTATTATGGAGTGATAATTCCACCTTCGGTGCGTGATCCACCTCATGTGGAATATTTTATTGTTTCTCCTACCTACTACACTTATTTCCTACCTACCCTTGTTTCTTATTGAGAGACATGTCATGTTTGTATGCTCACATATCCACATAGCCTTGCCTATATATGCAGGCTCATCTACATTGTATGAAACAACTATTGATCTATTAATCCTTTTTATCTATTTGATGAGAATATAGTTTATTCTTGTCATATATTTTGTTTCTCTATTTTGTACTTTTCATTGAGCTCTTGATCTTGACAAAATCTCACATGGTATCAAAGCCATTAGAGCATCATTGATTCATCCTTGAGAGGCATTATTGTGATATCAAGAGGCAGATCTGAGGAGCAACATCTTTTGGAGGCATCCTAGACCAGATCCCACCTCGCCATTGCGTTCGGGTGGCTGTTTCCATGTATTTTGAATATAAATTTGGCCTATTTTAGTGAGTCAAATTTGGCGCTTGGAGAAAAAATTTGCCCAATTTGGGTGGTAGGGTAAGGATTTCAAATTTTTGTTTCAATTTTTTTTATTTTTTTTTCTGCAAAATTAAATTTTCATATTATTTTCAGCAGAAAAAAAAATTTGTTGAAAAAAAAAAAATTTGGTGGGGGGTCCCATGATCACACCCCCACCATACTCTTTTTTTTATAGGCATCCTGATGGTTCGTACCTCCCTGACCACTTCAGCTACTGGCACTGCCCGTTTGCCACAGCTCCAAATACCACCCTTCGCTGGTTGGCCCACTGCACAGCCTGTGTGACCCACGCTTTTCAGCAGAGCAGCCACAGTTTCCCTGTCGACAACCCACAGTGACTTCTGGAATCTCCCCCCATGACTGCTTCTCACCGACATCAACCCTGTCAGCCTCCTTTCCACATTCTGGCCCCGACATTCCCCACTTGTCAGGCCACCTCTCACAGTGTTGACACCTATTGTGACCGCTATGTCGATCACCGTGACTGCACCTGTCGTGTCGCCTCCGATTGTCATCCTTCAACTTTTGGCAACCCCCATTCACATGCGCACAAGTCCCATCGCCATGATCTGCTCCCAGCCAGCTTCACCGGCTCTCTACCCCGCTGGTCATCGGTGGCCCCTCCGTCCACCATCTCCCGATGGCTCTCTCCAGTGAACCTATCGAACCCCTCTACCACGTGGACCTCACCACCAGATCAGCTTCTATCATGTGGCCACCAAACTGCCACCTCGATATCCACGTTGACAGTCCACCTCAGCGACCATACAGACAACCCTATTTTTCAATGAATCAACGCTTACTAGGTCAGCAGTCTGCACTGTATGGACGCACAGTCAGCAGGGGAGGTGAAGTTTTTACAACGGCTAGACGACTATCAAATTTAGGCTTGTGACTTGTTGACATCATCATTTTTTTGAAAATTTTGCAGGCCCCCTCCATTGAGATTTTTGATTTTTCAATTCAACTTCAAATGGCCATATCTTTGTCATTTTTGCTCCATTTTTGGTGCAATATTTTTTTGAAATGGGCTATAATTTTGTGTATTTTCTCATTGTAGCATTATTTTCTAATTTTGAAGGAAATATTTTTCAGAAATCTTATTTTTTGGTAACTGTACCTGTCTAATCCTCATTTCTGCAACTTTTGGGACTTCGTTTGGGCTCATACAAACTCCTTTTTAGGTGCCATTTTTTTTGAAAATGCATAATGTTTTCATTTGCTCTCATAATATACTATCATTATGTAGGGATTTTGGGTATAAATTGTACTTTCAACATATGGTCTTTTTTAGCTGATTTGGCACTTGTATTGCATAGATCTATCTTGCTAGTCTTTTGCATTGTTATTCCCAACCTATTGGGGCAGTTGTAAAACCAAATCAGAAGTCCACCTTTCCATCATTTGCAAGTGGCCTATTGTACATGCAAGTGCCAAAATCATCATTTTTGGGGGGTACTTTGATTGATTGAATTTGGGGGGGTGTCTCTTATGCTTTTGTGCTCTTGTGTTCCTTCCTTTCTTCTACTATGGTTTCTCCTAAGGTTCCTCTCTTAAATCCTCATAATTATGCTACAACTTATGGAAAAAGGACTAACTCATTATATTGATGGAACTATTGTTGCTCTTGTTGATCCTAAGGCTGGTCATATTGGTCACTTGGATTGTCGCACCAAAAATATCATGGCAATTGGTACCTTAAGAAAGTATGTATCCAAGGATCTCAATTTTCATATTGAGAAATGTACTATAATCAAGGATGCTTGGCAAAATTTTCAAGACTTGTATGGTCAAGTTGATGAGATTAGGGGATATCAGATTGATAGTGATCTCACCATGTTAGATTCCAAGAAATTTGATACTATACAAGATTATGTCACTAAGGAAAAAGAGTTGAGGGCACAACTCAAGGATTGTGGCATTGGTAAGAAGGATACTCAATTGATCTTCAATTTGATGGGCAAACTTCCACAATTATATGCAGTATTTCTTTCTATTTTTCAAACCCATAGGATGACAATGGGTTCAAGCTACACAATGCCTAGATTTGATGCTTTTGTTGAAATGTTGATGATGGAACAAACTAAGTTGATAAGCATGCGCATTCTTAAGGCTTCTAAGTCCCAAGCATTAGTGGAAAATCAAGGGAACAAAAGAAACCAAGGAAAGGACAACTCAAACAAGAAGAAATGTCAATCAAAGCCTAAGGACAAAGCATCACCTTCTCCACAACAAGGAGATTCATCCCCAAGAGGGACAATTCACCAAAGAGGGAGAGACCTACTTGTGCCTATTGTAGAAAATTTTGTCATGAGGAGCGTCATTGCCATTCTAAGAAGATTGATGAGCTCACACACATCCTCAAAAAGAAAAACATTGATTTGCCTAATTCCTACAAGAAGGGGGATTCATCAACTTCCACTTCCATAAATTCAAAAGGGAAAGGGAAATCATTCATGGCTTCTACAAGTGGGAAGACTCACTCTTTTTGGACAAGAAAAGGAAAAGCTATTTGTGTTACTACAAGTCATTATTCAAGGAGATGCCTTCTAGATTCAGGGGCTTCTCATCATATGGCATCTTCGTTGTCTATGTTCTCTGCATTTGAGCCTTGCAACATGCCGCAAATTTTGATGGGCAATCATACATACATGGATGTGATTGCGAAAGGATCTATTGCCATGGGGGATAACTCCTTCAATTATGTGTTATGTGTACCCCACCTGACAAACAATCTACTTTCCATCTATCAAATCACACATGGGCGCAACTAAGAGAATTGTGGAGTTCACACCTAAGTAAGTTTTCATTAGAGACTTGGAGACTATAGCTATCATTGCGACTGGGGTAGTTGATCATGCATGTCAGTTATACTCCTTTTCAGATTTTGTTGATGATGATGATTTCACATATGATGATTCTACACATGATGATCATACTTCTTGTGATGATTCAGATTTTGAGGAGAACTTTGGGTACTTGAACTTGGGGATTATCACATATGACCCCATTCTTGAGCCTTGTGTTTCATCTCCTCCTACTGATATCACATCACCTATTCCACCAGATGATGTAGATAGTGCAACAGTTTTGCCTTCATGTGATTCAGTACAACAGGATATTCATTGTCTTCCAGCTTCAGATTCATGGGATGAGTACTTGATAGACATTAAAGGTTTGTTTGTGGAATCCTACATTGCATATTTGGGAGACATCATTGATGATATTCATCTTCTCTTTGATGAAGATGATCCTTCTTCGATTGTTGCAAGGGAACACTCTGACCCTCTTGTTCATTCTCTACCTGATCATTATTTCAAGGTTGATATGATTGTGCATTCTTATGTACAACAGTTGGAGGTGGTCTCTTTATCCTTTAAGGAGACATGTGAGTCTTTGGACATTGTTGTATATCCATCTCCACTAGATCTTGGAGTACCTTTTTTAGAAGTGTGGAGCAGGTTACCACCTTTCGAGGAGGTATCTTTCCGCATTGACATGGCAACACTTGAGCAGTTTTTAGATATTGCATTCATCGTGATTTTTTTTCATACATCTTCCCTTCATGATTGGGGAGACTTCCTAGATACGCCTTTGGTTTTGTTTCTTCCTAAGGGGAGGAATGTTGTTCAGAATTCATGGAGGAGTTTCTTCATTCTTCATCGAGCTTCTATCATTGATGCAGATTCTACATTGAGGGGGGATTCCTAACTTCTCTTCTTCTCTCATATGGGGGGTAATTTTTCCTCACATGGGGTTTTGTTCCTCACATTCTTCTATGAGAGTTCGCTTGTATAAATTTTATCTATCTTTTAGGAGAGGGTTTTTTCCCATTGGGTTTTTCACTCTTTCCCCGCTTTATCAATGATTTCATTGGTTTGCTTGCATTTGCATTTGTACATGCATACCTAACATGGCCTATTAGTCGGGACCCATCTTGCATTTCTTAGTTGCATTGTAGACTTAACTGCATTCCCCTAAGTTGCACTTAAGGGGGGGTGTTGGTGCAAATAATTATTCATCATGGATATTATTACACGTTACTTAAGTTTACTTAGGAAATGCATTTCATAGTAGTTTGGGTATGAGACACTTGGGTGTTTGTGCCACATTGGGACAGTGTGTGCATGAGAATTTACACCTTTTATGGTGTGATCTTGTTACTACTTTATCATATCCACTTATTGTGGAGTGAGTCATAATTCCACCTTCTATGGATGATCCACCTCATGTGGATTATTTTATTGTTTCTCCTACCTACCACACCTATTTCCTACCTACCCTTGTTTCTTATTGAACCACACATCATGTTTGTGTACTCACATATCCATATAGCCTTGCCTATATGTGTAGGCTCATCTACATTTTATGAAATAACTATTGATCTATTAATCATTTTTATCTATTTGATGAGAATACAGTTGATTCTTGTCCTATATTTTATCTCTCTATTTTGTATTTTTCATTGAGCTCTTGATCTTGGAAAAAACTCACACATTTAAGTCTCTCCCTCTCTATCCCTCTTTTTCCCACTCACTATTCTTCGGCCTCTATATCTACATCTCATTCTCTCTTTATCTCTATCTCTCCATAATTCTTCTCCCAACTCTCCCTTTATCTCGACCTTGTTATCTTTTCCTCTCTCTCTCTACCCCTATATATCTCTCTCACTCTATATCTATCTATATATCACTTCCTATCTCCATATTTATATTTCTATCTCTCCCTAGTCCTATCCCTCTCTACCTTTACATATTTATCTCTTTTATCCCTATCTATATCTATCTATCTCCATCTCATCTCTTTATCTCTTTTTTTCTCCTTCTCCCCTTCTCTCCATATCCCTATCCTCCATCTCCATCTCCATCTCCATCTCCATCTCCATATCCATCTTTATCTATACTTTTTTTTATCTCTATCTCCTTGTCCCCTCTCTCTCACTCTTTATGACTACATATCTCCCTCTCTCCCTATAATGAACATAACATGAGCCTAATTATCTTCTCTATTCATAGGTTTTATTCCACTCCTAATTGAAACTCTGTAAGTGGATGCATAGTTGATTTGAAGATATTATTTCTTCATTGAGACCTTTGTTGCACAAAAAAAATCACTTGTTAAATGGCCTACGAATTGACCTCACTTAATAGACAAAATTATGCAACTAATAGACCAAAAAAAATTCCTAATCAAGACCTTCCACACCTCTTCAACATACCCATTACACATCAAGTTGCAATTGTTAGTTTTAGGATAATGCCAGATTACTCCATCAACTATCTTCTTTCACTTTCATTGTTGAAATATTTGTATATTTGTTTCAACTTCAAAACAAAAATAGTAGCAAAGAAAAAGACAATTGTCTTGAAGTAATAGAGAAGTCGAAAATCATATAGCATCAATAATTAAGCTCCTTATGAAATCTAAAGAATAAGCAATCCTTTTATTATTTAAAAAAAAAAAAACTCCTCAGTTTTTAACAAATAGGTAGGGACTTCCACTGTATCACAACTCATATTAATAAATGATGTTACATAAATAAGATCTAATTTCTATATCTTTAAATAAAAAAACTTAATTAAATAAAAAGAAATATTTTAAATTTCATTTAACAAACCACCATGATTGAAATATCATAAAAAATAACTGACATTATATAATTCATATATGAATAACATCAATATAAACCAAGTTGAACACAAATAATTAAATAAAAGTAAGTGTAAATTATAAGTAAATAATGATCCAAATTGTGTAGGCACATTATAGAATGACCTAATGAAGCATTGAAATTTCCTTTAAACCCATGCACCATATGAATTTTTACCTCAATAAGCTAAGCACGTATAAAGATCCTAAAGTGCATTTGTCAATTAGGCTTAAATTTTTTATTTCAATATAATCTATAATTTTATACTAGGGTTTCATTCAAAAGGTTAAAGAAAAAATATTCTCCTGGACAAATCTTATAGAAAAAGATACATCATTGACACAAATTACAACTTCATAGAGGACTATGTGTAGACTCCTCTACATACAACCACACACTATAACCAAAATATAGAAAATATTTTTTTATAAAATAATTAGCAACTAACAGATGAAATTTTTATATAACATGATTTGGATCTGATAACATGTCAAATTAGCCAAGATATTCTAGATAGAAGATAGATAAAGGGTAGGAAAGAGGACCAAAAATGAAGGCTTTCCAATAGATGAATTAGTAGTAAGAATGGTATTCTATTAACTAATCATGATAAAAAATAATATATATAATCCATAGTTAATTTGCAAATACGGATGATTATTGTGGACTCAATAACAACTTCTATTTGTGATGGATGCAATGAGCTATAAAAAAGTTAAAATAACACCTAAGAAAACTTAACTTAGAAGATAATCAACAATGGAAATATTTTAAAATACTAACATTTAAAATGATTTTTTATGTGTATTAAAAAAGGTATTCAAAATTTACTTTTTTAAATGTAAAGGTGGTGTAAATATGATTCATTAGTTTAACCACATAAACAAGGAATTAACCTACTCCCATGCAACATTAACATTAAATAAAGATAAAAAAATTAAAGAAGGTTGAAATCAATAGATTCAACCTCAATTCCATGAAAAGGACTAAATGTTGATTGAATTATTTTCTTTCTTTATTTCAGTTGAAAATGAGCTATGGAAAGCTATGAATTGAATGCAAAATCTTTCTCTTAGATTTTCATTCCTTTATAACCCCAGGTTCTAGGAATCCTAAATGAATCATCCTTGGGTAGCTCCTTAATTTCCCCCACTCTGGAACTCTAGGTTCCCAATATTTCAATGTATTTTGGTTTTCCTTTGTTATGCTTCGCAACCTTGGGCTCATAAAATCTCAAAGTGCCCTTTGAGACTCCCTATTCATGCATCCAGAGCTCTGAGTTTCCAAAAATATGAAGCCTTACCCTTGATTATTGTGACCTCCCTTATTTCCTTTTAGGATCCTGGGATCTAAGGATGGCGAGTTTCTTCTTCTTCTCACTTCTGGACCCTAGAATCTCGGGGTCCCAATGTAAGTTTGGTTTAAAGTTTTATGACTCTAGAACTATGAGATCATGGTATCTCTAAGTTACACTCAAGTTTTTGTAAAGGATTTCTCATTCCTTTGGAACCCTGGAATCCCTGGATCCCGAAGTCATGTTTCTTTCTCTTAGGGTTTCTTTTGAACCCAAAACCGTAGGATTCCAGAGCTCACTTATTTTGAAAAGAACTTCCAAGGCACTAATTTTGCTTTTTGTTTTGGTAGTTAAAGAGTTCTTATGGAAGAGGGATCACCCAAAAGAACAAGACCAGGAGCAAGATTAAACTTGAAAATAATCTCGTCACTTTGAAGTACCAATATCAAGACCAAACATCTATTTTAAAATTTGAAAATGAGAATCAATGGGTTACATATACAAAGATTGGGCATATTGAACTACATGCAATTAGGAAGGAAATGACTCAACTAGATGCTAAGGGTCCATATAGGAGAATAAAGAGATTGAGGCTCAAGAAAGCAACAATTTTTGCTCAAGCAGTTCAATACTAAGAATTGATATTGGAAGTTGCTCAGTACTACAACTAAGATACCAAGAAATGCACAAATTCTAAAGCAAATGTAGTGGTGGATATTTCAGCTAACATGCTCATTATGACCTTTTCTATCCCAAAATATGATGAGGTCCTCTAAACAATTGAGGATGAAGTTACCCAATTTTTTAATGAAAATGTTGTAGAGAACAGGTGTCATATAAATGACGTATGACTCAAGGAACCAAGGAACTCAGGCCTCAATGCCACAAATAATATTTTAAGATATGATTTCAAGGATGCACCATGTGACCTCATTATTATGCTTAGTAGAGATTTTGGTAAAGAAGACTATAGGAATTACCAGTTATGGATGTACCACTATATCTACATTGTCCTCACAACAAAAGAGTACTTTGATTGGGATCCTCTCTAACAATATTAATGAGAAAATGTGCAATGTGCTTAAAACAAAGAAGTTCTTTATGTATTCTTATGCAATCTGGGTGGTAGTCAAGTGTGGAATTTACCCATGATTAAACTCTAAGAGGCAATTGGGAGGAGGTCCAAAAGATAAGAAAGTATAGGATTTACACTCAATTGCCTATCCAACAAGCCAAGAACCACTTAAAAAGGATTAATGATGCCTTTATATATGTAGTCATATGCAGATTAACAAGTGATGTAAGGTACCATATCTCTCATAAGGCCATGAAGTTGATACAAGAATGGAGAAGTTGGTTTATCCATGAATAATACATCCACTAAAATGGATTTACAGGTAGCCCTCTTCTCTTCCCTTGCTATTGCAGAAACATGATCATCATTCTTGAATATATGAGACAAGTTATATGACTCCAATCCCTCATGAAATTAAAGCATAAGAAAGGGGTAACATTCCCCATTTCCCTTGAGTACTACAAACTCCACAATCTAAAAACTACAAAGACAACCATCAATGGATTGCAAGATCTTTTTCTTAAAGAGTTTGATTATGTTGGGACAATATTATGACTCATTTAGTAAACTTAAAAGAATGATACTAGTAGCATATGATAGACACATAACGACTTTGGAGGAGTTTTGGGTAGGAATATAGGATAGCTTAGAAGATAGGCAAATGAGATTTATAGGTTAACAATATCCCAAATGAAAGAATTTGACCTTGAGGACAATATTCCTAAGGACTTTAGGGATGACAAAGAGATGCTAGATGCAACATACAAGGAGATGCATATAGACAAAAGGACCCTATCGCCAATAAGATGGTTATAGAATGAGATGTAAAAATGGAAGTGTTGGAGTCCAAGAAAACTAAGAGGGGGGGGGGGAGGTGAATTAGTGTTCTACTGGAATGATCAATTTTAACCTTATTAAAACATGCATACACCAACTAGTATACCGGTACATATAGAATTGAAAGAAGTAAAGCAACCAATAAGCCAATCACATTAATGGATACCATAACACACATAATTATACATGGAAAATCTCAAAGAGGAAAAGCCATGGTGGGATTTGTTACCCATAATATCAATTCATTGGCCATATGAAGAAATATTACAAAATATAGGGGATTGCACTTCCAGGAAGGATTACAACCTAGAGAACACTGCTCAAACACAAAAGGAGTCTCACTGGCTACATACAAATCCAGACTACAATCCAAAAAATGAATGAACTGCTAAGATATAATATTCTATGCCTGAATACAATTTTGGTTAAGCTTTGTTTGTTCCAGTCTGAAACCCTAAACCCTTTACCGGAATACCCCTTTACATAAATATCCTCACATAAATTATCTCTCTCATATGTTTCACATCTCCATTTTTATTTCCTTCCACATAACATATTACAAAATGATTTTACCAACTAACCTATATAACCTTTACAATATCAATATACATGCCGGCTAGATAACATGAATATGAAAATAAATTTTTGATGGTGGATCTCCAAAAGATGTTGACCTTCAATACCGATAACCTTATTCTAAACCATGTCAGCCTACATTACCAGTAACCTAAGAATTCATTCCATCCTATCAGTGCTAGTGCTAATGAAGTGTTTGTGAAGTGCCTATCGATACACAACTCAACCAAAACATGAAGTCAGAATAGATTGCCATGTTGCCATCAATGAGAACATATTGAAACCAACCAATTGAGTATGAATTTCCAACAATGTCCTCCTTTGGCATTGATGGCAACACTCGTGTGAAAAATGATCATGGTTTCATCTGTCGGTTTCATCTTGAGCCTTCTCCCTCTGAGCTAAATACCCATCAATACAAAATACTCCATATTTCCATAGTTTTCCATCTATACTCCCCCTAGTGTACACAACTCCCTCTCTTTCTTTTTCACATCAATATCTCTCCCCCTTTGACATCAATGCCATCAAAATTTCCAAAAAGGGTACCCAAAATCCAAAACCAGGACGAAGAATAAAAGATACTATGTTGGCCATTTGGTGGAATTGATTATGTGTTACATTGATGTTTTTTCATTGGTGCCAACACTAACTGTTTAGATACTTTACTGAAACCCTTCTGGTCCTGATAGAATGAGTGATTTATGGTTGGTTTGGATCCAGCATGATCCGGTAGGCTCCGATTATGGAATTGGCTTATTCATGATAATCATGCTCATATTCAGTCAGTTGGTTTTGGTCTGCTGATCAGATGCTATCTTGGTTTCTTAGAAGCTTGGTTTTTGGATTCGACGAGGGTTTCATCAATGGAGCTTTTGATGAAGATCTTTGATGATATGCTTAAGTAGTGTTGGCAATTTTTCTGGTGGAGTTTGAGGATGCTATTTGTGATCATGTTCGAGACTTGGTGGATGGAGATCATTGTCTTAGTGTGTGGACCTATATTGTGTCCCGGTTGATCTAGGTTATGGACTAACTTAATGTAACATGTGGATTGGACCTCTCAATGTGTTTTCAGGATGTCTTATGTGTTTGATATTTTTTTCTTGGTCTAAGGCCAACATGTTTTTTAATTATGTAATTGGTTTATTATCTAGTGGCCAACCTGATTATTTATGGTAGAGGGTTTGTATATATAGTTGCAAGATCACATTATAGATCATATATGGTAGAGATCAATGGAATGTGATATGGAAATATGTAATGTGAAAATAATTTAATATCATTTAGGTGGAGGATTTGGTTGATCATTGGAGATCGAATTGGGTTTATGTAAGAGGATTTAGTCCTCCGGTATTGAGCTTAATGAGAACTATACTCAGGCATAGCAGATGCTATCTTTGTAGTTCAAACACTTCTTCGGATTGTAGTCTGGATTTCTATGTAGTTAGCGAGTCTCCTTTTGTGATGAGCAATGCACTCTAGGTTGTTGGCCTTCCTGCAAGTGCAAGCACCTCAATTGTAATTCACATACCTATTGCAAAAGTATTATCTGAAATGGCTTCCCACTGTGGTTTTCCCGTTTATCGATTTTTCCACGCATAAATCTTGGTGTCATGTGAATTTTATTTATTATGTGACTTTTATTTATACTTAATTGGTATAATGGATATTCTAGTATTTGGTTTAAGAATTTCAGTATTAATATTTTGGGTTCCGGTATTAAATTTTTAATTGTTAATGGTTCTGGTAATCTATGACAACTTTTTCAACCCCCCCTCTCAGTTGTCTTCCAGTTATTTGAACTATCTAACAATTGGTATCAGAGCACTGGTCCTCCCTATAGAAAGATTAACCATTTGAGTAAGATCCTATGGCGTCTAATAGTTCAAGTTCATCCAGTTCATCTAGAGCTATATTTCAGAGAGATATTCCTAGGATTGATGGAACAAATTATACAGTATGAAATATTTGGATGGAGACTCATCTGAGATATCTTGGCAAGGAGATTTGGGAGATCACACAAAATGGTGTCACACCTTATAATCTGGGATCTAGCAATCCTCCTCTAGAAAACCTGGATAAGGAGATTGAGAATGATTGTAGAGAAAGAAAATCTCTCTTGTGTGCACTTTCTGATTAGAAAACAATGGGATTAACCAACAAATCATCTAGAAAGGCTATATGGGATAATTTGGAGACTCTTAATGAAGGTGACACTATAGTGAAGATTGCTAAAATTGACAGTTACCGAGTGAGATATGAAAACCTAAACATGGAAGAAGATGAAAGGATTATTGCATTCATGGAAAGGGTAAATGATATTTTTATGGGAATTCAGTATTGTGGTGGAACTCTAAGTGAAGATGAAATTATTTCTAAAGTCCTAAGAGCCCTACCACCAGCTTACAAAATGAAGGCTATTGTTATTAATGAAAAAAGAGCAATGGATAATACATCTGTGAACATAGATACATTGGTTGGGAAATTATTTTCTTTTGAGCTTGAAGAATTTGGACCTTCTAGAGCTATGCAGTCTGAACCTTCTTTTCATGCATCTGCATCAGCAAATGGTAAGCAAGATTGGAGAGCTTTTGATGAAAAAGAATTAGATGATATGAAGAGAGAAGATGAAGAATTTGAGCAACTTGAAGCACTATTTGCTAGAAGAGTACCTAAAGGACCAGTAGGAAGTAAGTATGAAGGAAAAGAACCTTTTAAATGTTTTCCATGTAATAAGATTGGTCATTTTGCATCTAGATGTTCTGAAAGGAATTCAAGATTTGAAGAAAGAGTTAGAAGATCTTTTAAGCCTAACCATGGATATAAGAAAAAGTATAAGTACAAGAAAAATAGAGACAAGTCATGCTAAATAGAGGATGAGGAATGCATTACTTATTCTCACGATGAACTGGCAGAGGACTCTACTAGTGGTTCTAGCAATAAGAAGGAATGGGTGTTCCTAGCTATCAAGGAAGTTGTACTGGCACTGGAAGAGAATGTACCTGAAGAGAAGGCACTTGCTACTAAAATTGAAAACAAGGATGAATGAGTAATTGATAGTGGTTCTTCACATCATATGATTGGAGATAAAGGGAATTTTCTATGTTTGCAATAATTCTATGGCAGTCTGGTTAGATTTGGAGATGACAAAGCATGTATGATGAAAGGAAAAGGAACTATATCATTGGATGGTAAGAACAATACAAATAATGTTTATTATTTTGAAGGTTTAAAGAATAATATTTTGAGTGTAGGACAATTGGTAGATAAGGGATTTCAATAACAATTCAAGGATGGAAAATGCAAAATCATTAACAGATCTGGCTTGGAGATTGCAACCGGTACACAGACAAAAGGTAATATATTTCATTTGAACTCTAGTGAGAGGACATATTTGATTACAAAGATTGGTGAGAGTTGGCTATGGAATAAAAGGTTGTGTCATGTGAATTTTGATTGCATTGTGAAGATAAGGTCAACTAAGGGAGTTAGAGATATACCTAAGATTATAAAGCCCTATAATCTAGTATGTAAAGAATGTCAAATGGGTAAATAGGTCAGAATCTCTTTTAGGAGTATACAAGATAAATCTAATCATTTTCTTAATCTTATTCATATTGATTTGTGTGGCCCTACTAGAGTTAAAAAAATTTAAGGTGATATATAATTCATGCTAATCATTGATTATTATTCTAGAATGATGTAGGTTACTTATCTAAAGAAAAAATCAGAGGCATTTAAAAAGTTTAAAATCTTTAAGGCTAAAGTGGAAACTGAGACGAGATTGAAGATTAAATGTTTGAGGTCAGATCATGGTGGATAATTCACATCTGGTGATTTTAATAAATTTTGTCAGAAACATGGTATAAGAAGATAATTTTCTGCTCCCCAGGCACCTCAGCAGAATGGAGTTGTGGAAAGGAAGAACAAAACTATCTTGGATGTTGCTAGAACAATGATGATGGAGGCTAGTCTACCTCATATCTAATGGATTGAAGTAGTGAGCATATTGATTTATTAAACAAAGTACATATCAAAGGAGAAATAGGTAAGACAACTTATGAATTATGGTTTGGGAATACACCTACAGTTAAGTATTTCATAATCTTTGGTAGTAAATGTTATATCAGGGGAGATAATATCATTAGTAAATTTGATCCTAGATGTGATGAAGGCATATTTATTGGTTATTATAATGAAAGAAATGCATATAGATATTATAACAAGAGATTGCAAAGAAATGTGGAGAGTTTCTGAGAAGGAACCAGCTGTGGAAATGATTATATTTGAATTAGTAGCACCTTTACAAAAATAGAGTGTTGAACAAGTTGCTCCGACATTATCACAAAATTCTACAATAGCTAAAGAACCAGGAAGAGGAACAAAGATTTAGAGGACTCCTAGGTATGTCAGATTCAATCATTCAGAAGATCAAATCATTAGGGATAAGAAAAATGGAGCGATAACAAGAAGAAGACTAACAACTAATGAGGTATTTTTAATTTCAAAAGTTGAACTAGTATCAGTAATTGAGGCATGTAAAGATGAATATTGGTTGAAAGCTATGAAAGATGAATTAGATCATATTGAGAAAAATAACACATGGAATTTGGTTCCCCGACCTATAAATAAAAATGTTATTGCAACTAAATGGGTTTTTAGTAATAAATTGATTGAGGATGGTCAAGTTATAAGGAATATGGCTAGATTGGTTTGTAAAGGATATTCTCAGAAGGAAGGAATTGATTATGAAGAGACATTTTGGTGCAGGAGCACCTAGGACTTAGGCTCATAGTCCTTCTACAATTTTGGCTTGTACTAACCTTGGCCAAGTCAACTTTCTAATAAGGACTATACGAGGGTCCAAGGTGTGTGTGTGAAGTTTGATTTGAGTCAAGTGTAGGCTTAGTTGTCTTAGTTTCCTTTCTACATTTGTACTTTGTGAGTAGGTGGTAGTTTTAGTAGGTAAATAGCCTTCTTGATGGTAAAAAGAGGAATAAATTGGTGTGAGCACTAGAGAGGTTTATAATAGTCTTAGGAAAGTTGGAAAAGTCATGAGTAATGACCTGGAATAGGTTTCTTAAGTTGAAAAGACAAAATGTGGAAAGTTGTAAAAGTTGTCATCACAATTTTTAAAAGTTGTCATCACAACTTTTAAAGTTGTCATCACAACTTTGGTCCTAAAGAGCTTAGTGGTGGAGTTAGGGTTATCATGTTGACCTAGGCTTCCTCCACATGTGGGGAAGACTATTTAAACATCCTCTTGCATGGTTACCAGGATTGGAAGTTTGATTTTGTATGAAAGACAATCTGAAATGTGAACACAAATGGATTGATCCAGTTTTGGATTGTAGTTCTTTGGTGTCCATTGATCCAGTTTTGGATTGTAGTTCTTTGGTGTGTTCCAGTGTCATTTGGTTCATTTCATGCTTTGTAGATAGGGTGTGTTAGTACGTTCACTATTTTGTTTCCAAACAGCTGGTTTTGGCTTGTAAATAGCAAATTACTGTAAAATGGTTGCCCCATAAAATCCCTCTATGCTACCATCACACCTTATTGAGACATGGAAGGAAACCCTATGTATAGTGTAAATATATAAGGAGGAGTTCTAGAAGTGGAGTTCATCATGGTTACCACCTTGTTCTATGCGAGTCCAGGAGCAACCCGGCTAGAGAAAATAAGGTGAAAATTGAATGCATACTGCAAAGGTGAATACCAAACCTTAGAAAAATAATTTGGGATGGTTCATGAGGTCCATACAAAACTGTAGTAGCAAGGATAAACCTTGACAAGTTATTAAGATGTCCATTTAATAAAGTTGGATAGTCACTACCGATTAAAGGCCTAGAAACCCTAACAAACCCTCATCTTTGGGTTAGGGCACTGTATGCTAAGTTGGAGAGATAAAACCTACAAAATCTCTTGGAGATGGGTGAGTGATTGAAGAAAAATAAACCTTGTTGTAGGGTCTTTTTGACCGATTTCCTCAAAACCCTTGAAAACTGGATTTAGGAGGCCTAATTGCGGCTCATCCTTGTAGCCCTATTTCTAGGCAAATTTATGAAATCGGTAAGAATGATAGTGAATGCAAAACCACAAATGGATAAAATTGAATTAATTCCATGGTAAATGCCACCTCCACACCTCTGCAATGACTCACAACAATATGGCGGTGAGAAGTGAGAAATTGATAAGTTGTTGTCAATATTGCAAGATTGAGCATATGGGAAACACTTTGAAATAGTAGGGTTCCTAGTCAACACTTTTTGCAAACACCTTGAGATTGGCAAATAGCAAGTCCTAGAAGAGATTGGGAAGGACTTGGAGGTCTTGGAGAATAGCTAGACCTTGAGAGGTTGGTGGAATTGAGCAACACCAACTAAGTGAAGTGTGAGCAAGCTAAGTAAACCCTACCAAATTGGTATCAAAGCCTATAAGATTTGTGCTAGGAGAGTATATGTCCTCGGTGGAATCTATAGGAGACAACACCATGGTGACCAATACAGAGTTTGAAAAGAAAGTGGATGATCAGGAGGAAGAGAATAGACTCCTGAAGTTAAAATTGATAGAATTAGACGGTAATCTTGGTGAAATTGAAACCAAAGCATATGAAGTGTTGGTAAAGGTTGAAGGAGCATAAGGGAAGGGTAAAGAAGTGTCAGAGGTAGAAAAAGTACCTAAACTTGATCCTGTCTTAGAACAAGAACCTTTACTAAAGGGATTGAAAGCCTTAAGTGGTAAATCACTAGAAGTATTGTCATTGTTTACTGGTAAGATGGAAGCAGAAGTGGTTGTAGAATGGATAGAGGGCATGGAGAACCATTTTAAGTAGAGTTTCCTCATATTTTGGCTCAATGAAATGTTACCATTGAAATCAGCTTGGTCATCCAACATATAGGTGTCCAAAGAAGGGATCATCATCACAGGGTAGTGAAAGGAGATTGAAATGTCTTCAAGAAGAGACTTCAAGCAACAAGACTTCAGAGGTTGCCTTAGAATCAGAGGTAGGTGACAACCTAATGACAAGAAGAAATTTGATAAAAGAACCTATTAGAGAAGAGCCTAGCCAAATGATGTCATTATTTAGGATCAAATGCAAGATAATGGACAAAGTTTGAAAAGTGATCATAGACTCAGGGTCAATAGACAACATTGTGTCTGAAGAGGCAGTGAGTAAGCTTAAATTGCAAAGGATACCTCACAACAACCCATATAGGGTCACTTGGTTGAACAAAGGCCAACATGGTCAATGAGAAAGCATGGGTGGATTTTACCATTGGGAGGTATAAGGACAAAGTGTTATGTGATGTCGTACCCATGGATGCATGCCATCTTCTATTAGGAAGCCATGGAAATTTGATAGACAAGCTATTCATGATGGAGCCAAGAATTCATATTCATTCAAGAAAGGTGGAGTCACATTCAAGAACCAATATGTCCTAGAGGAAGGTAAAAAAAGAGCAGTAGGTCCTAATGTCCTTTTGGTGAGTGAAAAATAGTTCTTGAAGACACTTGAGAAAGGTGAAGGTATAGGGTTTGCATTAGTGATGAAGCCTAAAGAGGAATACAAGAAAGAGCAGCCAGATTTTCCAATAGAGGTTCAAGACCTATTGAATAAGTTCAAAGGGATAGTGAGTGATGGATAGCCAGCCACCTTACCTCCTAAAAGAGCGATAAACCATCAAATAGACTTCATACCTAGAGCATCCTTACCTAACAAGGTAGCTTAAGAAATGACTCCCCAACAAAATGTTGAGATTGCTAAACAAATCCAAGAGCTTTTAGAGCAAGGCCTAATTAGGAAAAGCATTAGTCCTTGTGTTGTACCTATCATCTTAGCTCTAAAGAAAGGTGGTACTTGGAGATTGTGCACTAACTCTAGGGCTATAAATAGGATCACCATTAGATATAGTTTTCCAATTCCTAGAATAGAAGACCTAATGGATTGTTTAGGGGAAGCCAAATACTTTACCAAGATTGACATTAAAAGTGAATACCACAAAATTAGGATTAAAGACAACAGAGGGTCTTTATCAATGGCTTGTAATGCCCTTTGGCTTATCTAATGCTCTAGGCACCTTCATGAGATTCATGAATGAGGTGATGAAAGACTTCATAGGTAAATTTGTGGTGGTATAATTAGAGGTGGAATGAAGGCAAATTTTTAGTGGAATGAACAAGCAAATAGAGGTTTCGAAACCTTGAAAGAAAAGATAGCTACTCAACCGGTGTTGGTGTTGCCTAGTTTTGAGAAACTCTTCACAGTGGAATGTGATGCAAGCAATGCTCTAGTAGGTGTTGTCCTAAGTCAAGAAGAAAGACTAGTAGCTTTCCATATTGAGAAGCTAAGTGATGCAAAGAGGAAATACTCCTCATATGACTTGGAATTATCTGCTTTAGTGCAAGCTTTAAGGAAGTGGAGACACTATCTCCTTCCTAGGGAATTTGTATTCTACACAGATAATCAAGCTTTAAGCTTTCTAAATTCACAAGACAAACTCAGTGATAAACACATGAAGTGGGTAGAGTATATGCAAGCCTACACATTCACAATCAAGCACAAAAAAAGGTCAGTTAAACTGGCTTGCTGATGCATTGAGCAAAAGACTCTTGATAGTCCAAGAAATTCAGTTAAGAAGCATAGGTGTTGACAGTTTTAGAGACATATATCCGGATGATGAAGACTTCTAAAATTCCTACAAGGTATGCAAAGAGTATCAAAATCATTTTCATAGTGAGTATTCAGATTTTACCTTGCAAGATGGGTTATTGTTTAGAGGAGGGCAACTTTGTGTGTCTAAAGGGTCGATGAGAGAAAATATCATACAAGAGAAGCATAATGGAAGTATTAGTGGACATTTTAGAGTCAACAAGACTCAAGAGTTAGTTCAGAGGTATTACTATTGGCCTAGGATGAATCAAGATGTTAGGAAGTATGTGGAAACTTGTATTGTTTGTCAAAAGGCCAAGGGCACTTCTTCAAATATCGATTTATACCAACCTCTTCACATACCAAATAGATCATGGGAGTGCATTAGTATGGATTTTGTAGTAGTTTTACCAAGGACAAAGTAGGGATTTGATAATATTTATATCATAGTGGACAGGTTTAGTAAGATGGCCCACTTTGTACCTTGCAAGACTACTCATGATGCATGTCATATAGCTCATTTGTTATTCAAGGAAGTGATAAGGATACATGGTTTACCCATGAGCATTGTTTCAAATAGGGACTCAAAGTTCATGAGTCATTTTTGGAAGACACTTTGGAAAATGCTTGGCACCAACCTATCTTTTGGACCAGCCTACCATCCACAAATAGATGGATAGATCGAAGTGGTTAATAGGAGCTTAGGAAACTTATTTAGGTGCCTTACCAAGGAGTATGGTCAGACATAGGATCAAGTGATATCACAAGATGAATATGCTTACAATGACACAATAAATAGAACCACAGGCAAGCGTCCTTTTGAGGTGGTCTATGGTCTTCACCCAAGGGGTATGTTGGAGTTAATGAATTTAGGAAATGCAGCAATAAGGAGTAGATATGCTAAAGATTTTTCTCAGTCAATGAAAGAGGTAAATGAATTAGTCAAGCAAGCATTGATGGAAAACACTAGTAAGATCAAGTAAAAGGTTGATGAGAGAAGGAAGAACCTACAATTCCAAGTGGGTGATCTTGTCATGGTACACCTTAACAAAGCAAGGTTACAGCAAGGAGTACCTAATAAGTTGCAGATGAGAAGGTTGGGTCCATGTGCCATCCTATCCAAGTATGGAGAAAATACATACAAGGTGGACCTACCTAGTGAAATAGGACTATCACCGGTTTTCAACATAGTAGACTTAGTGGCTTACAAAGGGCCAATCCCAGATTTAGATTGTAGTCCCTTAGAGGTATCAGACGATGTAAATAACCTTCAAGTACCAGCAAAACCAAGTCCAAAGGCTAAAAAGGTATTGAGCTCAAGGATCGCTAAGAAGACAAGGCACCAAATTTATTGAGAGCACCTAATCAAGTGGCAGGGTATGGATGATGCTGAGGCTACATGGGTACTTGAGACCAAGTTCCAAAAGTTAGGCATTGATCATAATTTGATTCCCAAAGAGGTGACTTAGTTTTCTTTTGTTTGGGAGAATGGTGCAGGAGCACCTAGGACTTAGGCTCATAGTCCTTCTACAATTTTGGCTTGTACTGACCTTGGCCAAGTTAGGTTTCGAATAAGTACTCTAGGATGGTCCAAGGTGTGTGTTTAAAGTTTTATTTGATTCAAGTGTAGGCCAAATTGTCTTAGTTTCCTTTCTAGGTTTGCACTTTGTGAGTAGGTGGTAGTTTGAGTAGGTAAATCGCCTTCTTGATGGTCAAAAGAGGCATAACTTGGTGTGAGCATTAGAGAGGGTTATAATAGTCTTAGGAAACTTGGAAAATTCATGAGTAATGACTTGGAATAGGTTTCTTAAGTTGACAAGACAAAATGTGGAAAGTTGTAAAATTTGTCATGACATCTTTTAAAAGTTGTCATGACAACTTTGGTCCTAAAGAGCTTAGTGGTGGAGTTAGGGTTAGCATATTTACCTAGGATGCCTCCACACATGGGGAAGACTATTTAAACCTCATCTTGCATGGTTACCAAGCTCGGATGTTTGATTTTGTATGAAAGACAATCTGAAACTACTCATTTTCAGACTGTTATCACTATTTTTGTCTTATTTGAATAAAATGTGAACACAAATGGATTGAATCCATTGATCTAGTTTTGGATTGTAGTTCTTTTGTGTGTTTTAGTTTAATTTGGTTCATTTCATTCTTTGTAGATAGGGTGTGTTATTACTTTCACTATTTTGTTTCCAAACAACGAGTGTTGGCTTGTAAATAGAAAATTCTTGTAAAATGATTGCCCCATAAAATCCCTTTGTGCTACCATCATGAAATATTGGGACATGGAAGGCAACCTTATGTATAGTGTAAATATGCAGGGAGGAGTTCTGTAAGTGGATTTCATCATGGTTACCACCTTGTTCTAGGCGAGTCCAGGAGCAATCCGGCTAGAGAAAACATGGTGAAAATTGAATGCATACTACAGGGGTGAATACAAAACCTTAACCAAATCATTTGGGATGGTTCATGAGGTCCATACAGAATTGTAGTAGAAAGAAGAAACCTTGACAAGTCATTTGGATGCCCATTTTACAAAGTTGGATAGTCACTGCCGGTTAAAGGCCTAGAAACCCTAGCAAACCCTCATTTTTGGGTTAGGGCACTATATGGTAAGTTGGAGAGCTAAAACCTACAAAATCTCTTAATGATTGGTGAGTGATTGACGAAAAATAAACCTTTTTGTAGGGTCTTTTGGACTGATTCCCTCAAAACCCTTGAAAATTGGATTTAGGAGACCTAATTGGGGCTCATCCTTGTAGCCCTATTTCTAGGCAAATTTATGAAATCGGTAAGGAAGATAGTGAATGAAAAACCACAAATGGATGAAATTGAATTGATTTCATGGTAAATTCCACCTCCACACCTTTGCAATGACTCGCAATAGTATGGGGGTGAAAAGTGAGAAATTGATAAGTTGTTGTCAATATTGCAAGATTGAGCATATGGGAAACACTTTGAAATGGTAGGGTTCCTAGTCAACACTTGTTGCAAACTAGTGCAGGAGCACCCAAAACAAGATTGGCCACCATGAGGCCATAATGAAGATATATGAGATATTAATTCTATAAGGTTAAAATGACCATTTGATATTTTAAACATGGATAATAATGCCATTTGGAGTCATCAAACTCACGTAATGAGTCATTTTGTAATGTTGTCAAAATTTCCATGTTGGGCAAATAATGTCAAAATGAGTAATGTAATGGGGTCTAATGGGTAGAATAAGTTTTTAATGAGAATTTTAAGTTTCATAAGGTCTTGTGTGACCATATTAATGTAATAAAGTTGATTATAAAGTGTCAAGATGCAAAAAGGTTAAAAACTTCTCAATTGACAACTAAAATTGTCAATTTGACAATAAATTAAACTTATAAACACCCAAAAGTGGTTGTATGGGTGGTTAAGAGTTGGTTTTTGGTTTCCATGAGGGGAAGAGGTTTAAATATGTTTTTAATGATCCAAAATGAATAGGTAGAGGGTCAGATTTGCTTAGCATTGTAATAATTTGGGGTTTGGTAATAAAAATACAAGGTTTTGCCTTGCAATTTTGGTCTAAAATCTGCACTTTATTGGTCTGAAACTCTTCTTCTTTGCTTCATTTTTGAATGGAAATAAATTTGGAAATGTAGAGGAGTTTTTTTAATATCATTTGATACTTCTATTGAAGGTTTTACATTCAAATTTGATATACTTCTATTGGCTGTCCTAAAATCTATTGTAGGTGATTATTTTTGGGAAGTTTTGAGAGTCACAATGCAAATGTGACCCGTTCCACTTTATGTGGTTGCTGTTTCTTGTGGAATGGGTCATGAATATTGTATTATATGTGTCTTTAACCTTACATTTTCAGGGAATAACATGGAGAGGAAGTGTTGATACCCTAGGCTAAGAGATTGAGTGAGAAAAAGCATGAAAATGGAGGCATGAGTATAGCAAGAAAAGATCTACCTTAAGGAGGTAGTGTTTTTATGTGAAATAGTTTTAGGAGATGGTAAATTAATGTTTAATACCAAGTTTCAAGATTTGGAAGTGAGTTTTGGGGTTTGAACACGGAGGCCCTAGTTTTTTAGGCCTAAAAAGGGGGGTTTAGTATCTAACCTATCAAATGATTGTGTATTGTCTTGAAACCTAGAAAATATATGGTTTTGGAACATTTTTGAAGAATTTGTTTTTGTTTGGTGTTGTGGTTGTATCATTTGTTGGTACTTGCTTTGGAAAAGAGGGCTAATTGGGCCAAGTTGGTGTGTAGCAGGGTGCTGGTCCGAGCATTTTGTCCAAAAGAACCATAGTTTATTTTCACATATGTTAGGTAAATTAAAAAAGGGTATCTAGATATGCAATTTATTTGTCAAGTGTTTTCAAATTATTTTGAGTAAATGTCATAATACCTGCTAAACAGGGCTACTAGGCAATTGGCCTATTTAGGAACCCGGGCAAGGGTTTGAGAGAGAACCAGTTGATAGGGTAAATGAATCCTATTAGATAAAGTGGAATAGGGTATGTAGAGACCCTAGGAAATATTGGAACAAGTTGGTGAGGTTGAGAGTTCTATTTGGGCCTCTTGGTGAAGCCTAGTGAAGGAAGGTGAAACAAGAAGAGTTGAGTTTTTGAAGAAGAAAGAATGATAAGTTGCAATGTAATTGTGGGAGGGTCAATGATTCTCTACATCATAGTGGTATCAGAGCAAGGAAGTAGGTCCTTGTAGATTATAGATTGAAGACTGAGAGATTAGAGAGGAAACCATCATGGAAGAAGATGGAAAAATGTGGCAAGGTATGCTCAGGGGCACTCTATATTCCAGACACAATGCAAATGCAGGGGTAAGCTATGCAAGGTTGTTGGTAGCAGTGGTTCTCTTTAAAATATAGTCTCAGTAGAGATGGTTGAGATGTTTAACCTTCCAAGGAAACCTCTTGAGTCACCGTATAGAGCATATGGGGTAAGCAATGATCAATGGGTTGATGTTAAAGAGAAAGCATATGTTTCTTTTAGCATTGGTTCATATTATGATACCAATCCATGTGATATTATTCCTTTGATTGATTGTCATATGATGTTGGGTAGAGTATGGCAAGTTGATTTTAAAGCCCTACATGATGGTAGAGAAAATTCATATGTTATTAACAAGGATGGGAAAAAGTTTGTGATGAAATCATTGCAGGATGACAAGGCAACGTGGGGAATGTCAAGGATAATGTTGATTGAAAGAAGAGAGTTCCTAAGGCATGAGGAACATAAGGATGAAGAAAAGACAGAGATAGAAGCCACTTCTAGGATTGAAGAAGACAAGGTAGATTCTAAGTTACATGAAGAAGATGCAAAGAGTAGGTATGAGGTGAAGTAGAACAAGGAAGAAATCCTTGAGAAATAGCAGTAGTTAGCCTTTGAAGAGGAAGATGAACCTAATGGAAAAGAGGTTCCAAGAGTTGAGACAAAGGTAGATGATAGAGATGCTGGTGATGACAGCAAGGGTTTAATTCTTGAAGGGCTTGAGTATGCAAAAGTGATTTTGATTGGGACAATGGAATATCCTTTGGATGGAGTAAAGGGTATAGTGCAACAAAGTACCCCTATGATAGTGACTTGTGAGGATAATTATATAGCCTTTAAGTTGGATAGAGAGTTGGTATGCCAAGATGAATGGCATGAGATGAGGAATGAGTTGGTAAAGGAAGTTGAGTTATTTGATAAGATTATGATGGGACAAGAGAAGGCTAGAGAAGATGTGAGTTCTCCTAGCATGGAGATGAAATATGCTGATAATAAGACTATGCGTTGTCTTTGGGTGGTAAGTCTGATTTTTTTGTAGATGTATGTTGTTGTGACAGAGATTCCAAACATGGTGAAGATGATGGATGTTGATAGAAGTCAGATGGTGGAAGGGGCATGCTATTGCTTCTTGATTTTATTGATTTTGATCATGAATAGGAAACCAATAGTGAAGATAAAGGGAAAGAGTCAGAGTATCAGATGTTTTGGCATATGTGAACATGAAATTCAGATAGAGAGCATATGGGAGCAGCCTAATCAGAGCATGGAGGAGAAGATTCAAAAGGAAAAAGAAGCAATTAGGGGTACAAGAGATAAAACATGGATGGGAAGTCAAAAGAATGACAAATACAAACCCAAGGTGAAGATGAGAACACTAAAAGGGAAAGATGGTGCAAATTTTATGTTTGTTTGTTTCTATGGATACACCATTTCCAAGAGACTTGGAAATTTTTGAGGCGGGAGTATGGCACAGGAGCATCCAAGACAAGATTGGCCACCATGAGGCCACAATGAAGATATATGAGATATTAAGTCTATAAGTTTTAAAATGACCATTTTATATTTTAAACATGGATAAAAATTCCATTTGGAGTCATCAAACTCATGTAATGAGTCATTTTGTAATAAGTTGTCAAAATTGCCATGTTGGGCAAATAATGTCAAAATGAGTAATGTAATGGGGTCTAATGGGTAGAATAAGTCTTTAATGAGAATTTTAAGTTTCATAAGGTCTTGTGTGACCATATTAATATAATAAAGTTGATTATAAAGTTTCAAGTTGCAAAAAGGTTAAAAACTTCTCAATTGACAACTAAAAGTGTCAATTTGACAATAAATTAAACTTATAAACACTCAAAAGTGGTTGTATGGGTGGTTAAGAGTTGTTTTTAGGTTTCCATGAAGGGAAGAGGTTTAAATATGTTTTTTATGATCCAAAATGAAGAGGTAGAGGGTCATATTTGCTTGGCATTGTAATAATTTGGGGTTTGGCAATAAAAATACAAGGTTTTCCTTGCAATTTTGGTCTAAAATCTACACTTTATTGGTCTGAAACTCTTCTTCTTTGCTTCACTTTTGAATGGAAATGGATTTTTAAATGTAGAGGAGTGTTTTTAATATAATTTTATACTTCTATTGAATGCTTTACATTCAAATTTGATATACTTCTATTGGCTGTCCTAAAATCTATTGTAGGTGATTGTTTTTGGGAAGTTTTGAGAGTCACAATGCAAATGTGACCCATTCCACTTTATGTGGTTGTTTTTTCTTGTGTAATGGGTCAGGAATATTGTATAATATGTGTATCTAACCTTACATGTGCAGGGAATAACATGGAGAGGGAGTGTTGATACCCTAGGCTAAGAGATTGAGTGAGAAAAAGCATAAAAATGGAGGCATGCGTATAGCAGGAAACGATCTACCTTAAGGAGGTAGTGTTTTTATGTGAAAAAGTGTTAGGGGATAGTAAATTAATGTTGAATACCAAGTTTCAAGGTCTGGAAATGAGTTTTGGGGTTTGAACAAGGAGGCCCTAGTTTTTAAGGCATAAAAAGGAGGGTTTAGTATCTAACTTATCAAATGATTGTGTATTGTCTTGAAACCTGGTAAATATATGGTTTTTGAACATTTTTCAAGACTTTTTTTGTGTTTGGTGTTGTGTTCATACTATTTATTGGTACTTGCTTTGGAAAAGAGGGCTAATTGGGCCTAGTTGGTGTGTAGCAGGGTGTTGGTCTGAGTATTTTGTCCAAAAGAACCATAGTTTATTTTCACATATGTTAGGTAAATTACAAAAGGGTATCTAGATATGAAATTTATTTTTCAATTGTTTTCAAATTGTTTTGAGTAAATGTCAGAATACTTGCTGAACAGGGCTACTAGGGAATTGGCCTATTTAGGAACCTCGGTAAGGGTTTGAGAGAGAACTAGTTGATAGGGTAAGTGAATCCTATTGGGTAAAGTGGAATAGGGTATGTAGAGACCCTAGGAAGTGTTGGAACAAGTTGGTGAGGTTGTGAGTTCTATTTGGGCATCTTAGTGAAGCCTAGTGAAGGAAGGTGAAACAAGAAGAGTTGAGTTTTTTAAGAAGAAAGAATGATAAGTTGCAATGTAATTGTGGGAGGGTCAATGATGCTCTAGATCATAGTGGTATCAGAGCAAGGTAGTAGTTCCTTGTAGATTATAGATTGAAGACTGAGAGATAAGAGAGGAAACCATCATGGAAGAAGATGAAGAAATGTGGGCAAGCTATGCTCAAGGGCACTCTATATTCTAGACACAATGCAAATGCAGGGGTAAGGTATGCAAGGTTGTTGTTAGTAGTGATTCTCTTGAAAATATAGTCTTAGTAGAGATGGTTGAGAAGTTGAACCTTCCAAGTAAACCTCTTGAGTCACCGTACAGAGCATATGGGGTAAGCAATGATCAATGGGTTGATGTTAAAGAGAAAGCATAAGTTTCTTTCAGCATTGGTGCATATTATGATACTATTCTATGTGATATTATACCTTTGAGTGATTGTCATATGATCTTGGGTAGAGTATGGCAAGTTTATGTTAAAGCCCTACATGATGGTAGAGAAAATTCATATGTTATTAACAAGGATGGGAAAAACTTTGTGATGAAATCATTGCAAGATGACAAGGTAGCATGGGGAATGTCAAGGATAATGTTGATCACAAGAAGAGAGTTCCTAAGGAATGAGGAACATAACGATGAAGAAAAGACATAGATAGAAGCCACTTCTAGGCTTGAAGAAGACAAGGTAGAGTCCAAGTTACAAGAAGAAGATGCAAAGAGCAGGTATGAGGTGAAGGAGACCAAGGAAGCAATCCTTGAGAAAGAGTAGCAGTTAGCTTGTGAAGAGGAAGATGAACCTAATGGAAAAGAGGTTCCAAGAGTTGAGACAAAGGTAGATGATAGAGATGCTGGTGATGACAGCAAGGGTTCAAGTCTTGAAGGGCTTGAGTATGCAAAAGTGATTTTGATTGGGACAATGGAATGTCCTTTGAATGGAGTAAAGGGTATAGTGCAGCAAAGTACCCGTATGATAGTGACTTGTGAGGCTAATTATATAGCCTTGAAGTTGGATAGAGAGTTGGTATGCCAGGAGGAATGGCATGAGATGAGGAATGAGTTGGTAAAGGAAGTTGAATTATTTGATAAGATTATGATGGGCCAAGAGAAGGCTAGAGAAGGTGTGAGTTCTTCTTGTTAGTTCTAATACTTCATGTAAAGTATAGATGCCAATAGCTAATAAGATGAGAGGGGGGGGTGAATCATACAAACTTAAACTTCCATAAAATCAATAGATTCAACCTCGGTAACTTATACTTCAACAATATAACCAAAACTGCTAAACATGCAAACTCATAAGCATATAATCATCATAACACTCATAACACCAGATATAACATGGAAACCCAAATAGGGAAAAACCACTATGGGATTTTGGACCCACTAAGAAATATACTCTTTTAGAGTATGCTTGGTTAAAAGAAAATCCTATTAAAGATTACAAACACATTGCTAGATGTGACCCAGTTAAGGGATTTACCTCAGATCTGTTAGGATCTTCACTTCATTAGAGGTGACCTTGTCAAAGGATTTCAAACACTCATTTAGAATGTTACCTTGCTAGAGGGTTTACATATAAGACTATTAAGTCCACTCGGTTAAGATATTTTCTATCACTTACAAAATAATAGTTATAAAATCTATCCGCAACTTCACATCTAAAAATGCTAAAGCAGATTCTTATTTGCTCAGAACAATCTAGTCATAAGACTTATCTTGTCCCTTTGTTGGGCTCTCTACTCTGTTATTCAAACAAGTCTTCAAGCTTCTATGCTCGGTAATCACTATGTAGCATCCTTGTGCATGCACTTTCCCGCATACATTGTTTATCAATAATTCCTTATTTATAAAAAATTGCTAACCGCTAAATCTCCTTGATCACATTTCCCATGATCAATCTTAGCCATCAGATCTTCAAACTTGACTAGGTTCAATGTATCCTTTCGATCTGAAAATGTTTTAACTTACCTCAAGACTTGCATTCCCTTCTTGGAACTTGCATAAGGTTATTGCGGTTCAATATGCACTGTAGATCTTTTTGCCGATTTTCCTTTGCCATAGATCCTTAACAAACTTCATACATGGCATACCAATCATTTATACATTTCCAACTAATCTTTGTCCTTCATTAAATAATGCTTTTATCCATCCCATGCACACTATCATAACTCGGTTGTAACTCGGTAAATACTAAACTTTACTCGGTAGACATTTCGCCTTCATTAACCGATATCGATAACCTTAGGGTTTACCGACTAGGTTCCTTGCTCGGTAACATAGTATAGTATTAACCTTACAATCAACAACATATGTAGGATATCAAAACAATCTAAACATCATGATCTCATCATTGTCTAACTCAGTAATAGTTGCCCATTGAATAACTTATTCCTCCCTTTATTCATCACATTCTTTCTGTGTCTTTTACCGACATCTTAATTCTCTTCTAATCAATCTTCTTAAGATATGGCAACATCATACTGAATTAGATAATCAATTTCTTGACATCAATGAAAAAATAATGTTATGAAGATAGTTATGACCCTTCTTCAGTTATATCAATAATCTTCAACAACCTTCTCAATATCCTTACTGAATATCAATAATCTCTTGATATTGAAACGCTAACAATCTTTCTTACTGTAATGCCAACAATCTCCCCCTTTGGTATGGATGGAAAAACCAACAATTAAACGGTATTATCAACAAGATATTCAAATTGATTCGGATTCAGATTGTTGTTAGACTTCTCCTGTTGTCCTTGATCTGTTGTCTTCTAAAGTCTTCTCCATTTTCAATAGGCTTCTGAGCTGTTGACTTGCATCTAGTCTTCTTCATTTTTCAATCAACTCCCCCTGTCATTAGTCTTCTGTTAGTCTTCTGTTATTTCCATCATTCAAGGCTTTATCATGTAGTCAAACATTTAGTCTTGCAACCATTTAGTATTCTCCCCCTTTGACAACAATGCCAAAAAGTAAAAGAATTAAATCATTATTCCTTCCTCTGTGAAGTGATTTTCCCTACTATGTAACATCTCAGTCTCGGTTAGATCAACTTGTCTCTATTCATTTTTATTTTTTTCAACTTTAGGTGACCTCCTAAAGTGCATAAATCAGCATCAATCCACACATAATATTCTATAGATTCATCGAATTGATTCTTTCACCGAACCCGGTCAGTTAGTAGAAGATAGGGGTAGGACCCCTAACTTGCTTTTGAGATACTCAAAAGTGTCCCTTGGCAGTGGCTTTGTGAAGATGTCTGCTAATTGCTCCTTTGAACTGATATATTCTAGCACAACTTTCTTCTCTTGAACTTCTTCTCTAAGATAGTGATACTTTATAGATATATGCTTTGTCTTAGAGTGCATCACTAGATTCTTTGAAATGTTATTGGCACTAGTATTATCACAGAATATAGTTATTGGCTCGGTAACTTTCTCATTTATACCTTCCAACAGTTGTTTGATCCATGCTATATTGGTATAATTCAATGCTGCAACAACATATTCAGCTTTTGATGTAGATTGAGAAATACATCCTTGTTTCTTGCTAAGCCAACTTACTAGTCTTTTTCCCAAAAAGAAAGCTCCACCACTTGTGTTTTTCCTATCATCTATGTTGCCTGCCCAATCAACATCAGAATAAAATTTTAAATGAAAATGATTTCTCTTTTCATATACTAAGCCATAATCTTCAATGCCTCTCAGGTATCTGAAAATTCTCTTGATTGTTGTCATATGGGTTTCCTTGGGATCTGCAGAGAATCTTGCTACAATACCTACTGCATGTGCTATATCTGGTCTACTATGCACAACATATTGCAATTTTCCAATCATTGATCGGTAAAGTGTCTCATCAATAGATGCAGATTCATCAGTCTTTGATAATTTACAGTTAGTAGTCATAGGAGTACTTGCTGGTTTAGAATCCTCCATTCCAAATTTCTTCAAGATTTCCTTTATGTACTTGGATTGAGTAATGAAAATCTCATCTTTCATTTGCAATATCTATAAACCTATAAAATATTTTATCTCACCGATTAGTGACATCTCAAATTCTTTGCACATTTCATTTCCAAAGTTCTTACATAAGGAGTCATTACCACAAAATATAATGTCATCAACAAATATGGCTGAGATCAGTATTCCATTATCCTCATCTTTCTTCATGTACATATTGTTGTTTTCACTTGTCCTTATAAAACCAATCTTGATTAAATAAGAGTGCAATCTTTTATACCATGCTCTAGGTGCTTGTTTCAGACCATATAAAGCTTTGTTCAGTTTGCATACCTGATCTTTACTCTTGTCTTCAACAAATCCTTTAGGTTGTTCAATGAAAACTTCTTCTTCTAGTATACCATTCAAAAATACAAATTTAACATCCATTTGATATACCTTGAAATTTTTGAAACTATCATATGCCAATAATGTTCTTACTCCCTCAAGTCTAGCCACAGGTCCAAAAGTTTCACCATAATCTATTCCTTCTTCTCGAGCATAACCTTTGCAAAATAGTCTTGCTTTGTTGCGGATGACTTCACCTTTCTTATTTATCTTGTTTTTGAAAATCCACTTAGTACCGATTACATTTTTTTTCCTTCGGTCTTGGGATTAGTGTTCATGTATCATTCTTATTGATTTGATCAATCTGTTCTATTATAGCATTTACCCAATCTTCACTTTTAAATGCTTCTTTCACTATTCTCGGTTCAAAATCAGAAATCAGACGTGTTTTGTCTCAGTTTGTTTCTTGTCATCACTAGATCATCCTTATCTCCTATAACCTGACTTGATGCATGATGTCTTCTGACATATTTGGCTAATATAGGCTCGATAGGTTCTCTATGATCTTCTTCATCACTCGGTAGCTAGACATTATCTTCATTTTCTTCAACAGTATTCTCGGTAGTACTTCTCGGTTGAACATAAATAAATTCTTCATAATCTTCTGGTTCTTTGGAATTTCCTTCATCATTTCTTTCTGCAAATTCATCAATTTTCACATTTGCACTTTCCACTATTTTGTTAGATGATTTGATCAGACATTTAAATGCTTTACTTCTAGAAGAATAACCAAGAAATGTTCCTTCTTCACTTTTCTAATCAAACTTTCCATTTCTATCATCTTTGTGAACACAACATCTACTTCCAAAGATTTTAAAGTAACTTACATTAGGTTTCTTGTCATACCAGATCTCATATGGTGTCTTCATAGTTCCTTTCTTCAATTGAACTCGATTCAGGGTGTAAACTGCAGTGTTGATTGCTTCTCTCCAAAATGTTTGAGGTACCTGCTTTTCTATCATCAAGGTTCTTGCACAATCCACAATTGATCTATTTCTTCTCTCGGCTATCCCATTTTCCTGGAGTGTTCTTAGTGTCGATACTTGCCTCTTTATACCATGATCATTGCAGTATAAGTTAAATTGATCAGAAGTGAATTCTCCTCCTCTATGAGATCTAAGACATTTCAGTTATCTTCCTATTTCATTTTCAACTCTTGCCTTGTACCATTTAAACATTTGAAAAGCTTCTGATTTTTCTTTTAAAAACATAACTGACATCATCCGATCTAAAATTCCTTTAGAAGTGTAGGACTTACTTGTAAAACTTGATCTTGTCATCTTACCAATCTGGCATCCTCGACATATAGAATTCTCAGGTTTTTCAAGACTCGGTAGACCTCTTACTCGATGCTTCTTACTTATTTTGATCAGATTATCAAAATTTACATAACAAAACCTTTTATGCCATAACCAAGTGTAGACACCTAAAATTGTCCAATCTAATTAAATAAATATTTTATTTATTTAATTACTTTAGCCTAATTCTTCTATTAATAAATAAATCTTTATTTATTTAATTAATTCATTTATCCTCTTCTAGCCTTATTTCTCATTTAAATAAATATTTATTTATTTAAATTATCCTTTTCCTAAATTAAATAAATACTATTATTTATTTAATTGATCCCACTTCTTCTATTAATTAAATAAATCTTTATTTATTTAATTAATTCATTATCCTTTTCTACCTATGACACATGTCATTCATCTCTTACTTCCTACACTACCTACCCTCTCATTATTTTATTATTTCTTCTACCTACCCTTTAATCATAGCTGACCATTTATCTTTTACATCTTTTAATCTTATCCCTCCATTTCTTATAGTGTCTTCTATATAAGGAGATGCTTCCTTCATTATTAACCCCAGCGAACTAACTAACTCAATTGCGCACTCGACTACACTATGCCTTTTGCACTTCCATATGCGATCCTACTTGCAACCACATTTCCATTCTTTGTTAAGCTCTTGTGCACATAAAATCTGAGAGCAAATATATCAAGCAAGATCAATGGAGATAGGAAGAATGGAGATCCAAACCCTATTGGACATGTGATGGTATAATCTTTGTGATTTCATTTGATTTGCATTGTCTTAGGTAATCTTCATATGTTATGGTGGATCTTTGTTGTTGTTAGGCTAGGGTTTTGTGGTTGAATTCATTTGGTCTTTCAACATTCTTGTTATCCATTTTCACCATATACATTTTGGCACACCTGGTGGGACTCTTGTCCCTTTTTGCATTTAACATCTTTTGTTGTAGATTTTGTGTTTTGAAGTTGCTGATCTGACATTTCTGACAACATTTTGATATTTTCGCATCTGTGTGATTTTGGATCATGTTTTTTATTTTCTGTCACGTCTGCGACATCTAGAATCGCATCTGTGTCCTCAACAGTATTTTATTTTTTTGCAGATTCTAAAAGTCACGTCTGTGTTCCCTAGTCGCGTTTGTGGAGTTTTCAGGCGCGTCTACGTCCAGGAGTCGCATCTGTTTTCTGAAACCACGTCTATGTCAGCTTTAGGCATGTTAGCAAAATTTTATAGTGTTTATGTTTCTGATAACCACGTCTATGTGAATTTGTTACATTTTGGGTTTTTTTTCTTTGATTCGGTTTTGTGTCATTCAGATTTCGAATTTGGTCTATATTGAGCTAACATCTTCAGATCTAGCTAACAAAATTGGTGCAGCTTGTCTTGGAAAGCAAAAATCATTTTATTGAAGGCCCCTATTTCACGAAGTCTTTTGGATCTAAAAATTTACCTAACTTGTGTGCTTGTAGAAAGGGGTGATTATTTGAAACAATCCAAACTACTAATAGATCTTTGTTGCAGGACCTTGGCAAGGGCTTTTGATCTTTATTGTGTGCCTTGCTTTCATAGATTAGCAAACACTTCAATTGGTGCACTAAAATTGAACCATTATCTTTTGTGTCTTGAGCAATAGGCTCTTTTTGTTTAATCTTTAGAGGGCCTATCTCCCCCTATGGTCATTAGGACTACTAGTGAGGAGAGAAGGACCCAAGTGGTAGCAAAAGAAAAGCCATCTTCTTCCAAACCACCATAAATAACTGTATCCATGGTGAAAACTATGTATAATGTGTGTTGATTAGTTCATACTGACACTATGTCTCCCCATAAACCCGTTTGATCAAATTTATTTGATCATTTGTAGGGCGTAACCCTTACTGGTTGGGAACCTTCTGTATTTACAGAGCTGAAAGTGTCGCATGTATGGCCACACGAGCGAATTCCCTTACTGGAACCTTTTTGTTTTAGAAGCCAAAATCCTTCTAGTTGTTGGGGTAGGAGGTCGGACCTCTGGTAGTGGCCCACACACATACGGTTCTTAGTAGAGATACAAAGTTCACCACAAGGATTTTTCATGGGGACTGATACTTGGCTGCCCCAAGAAGTGAGTGTCGAGGGTGGAGCTAATGGGGTCAAGCATCTAAGTATCTGCTCTGAATAGTGTAGCCTCAGGGGAAACTCCATGTGGGATCAACAACTATTGTCTTGGCCAGCCATAAGAATTGTGCTTGACTTATTTTGAACAATCAAACATTCAAGACCAAACACCAAAACATTGTGTCTTTTGTGTCTTCAAGTGTATGCAGAACAATTTTACATCAAACAACACACTTTTCTTTGAGTCATTTTGAGTCTAAACACTTGCAAGCATTGAGTCCTCATCAACACTATGTCCTCTTGTCATGAAAAATAGTCAAACATTCAGATTTGGTCACAACAAAACAACTTCATAGATTGGAAAAATTGCACAAAGTTTGTAGAAACGTGTCTGTGAAGGGCAAAAATGTGTCTATGTCTTTTGAGCAACATTGCATCATCTCAGAAATGCATCTCTGTCTAGCAGAACAATGTCTGTGTCATTTAAGCATGTCTGTGTCTGAGAAAATAGCGTATGTGTCCTTTAAGCATGTCTGTGAAGTATACAGGCATGTCTGTGTTCAGGATTGAAAACTTTCATAATTCAGCAAACAAGAATAGTCAGTTTCAGACTTATTGAGCTTCCTAGGTATCTCTTTGGGTTTTCATCTCACATTCAACCTATCTTTGGGTCTCACAAAGTCCATCATTTCTTTACACCTTACATTACATTCACATTTGTCTAAACTTGAGTCAAAAGGTCACTTGCTTGTCCTCATCTTATTTTGTCAACACACTACATACAACAACATTTTGCCAAGTGGTCCCTCATCAAGGTCTATAACCTTTGGGTCTCATTTGGTCTATCACCTTTGGGTCTCATTTGGTCTTACTTAGAGTCAAGGTCAACTTACCTCATCAAGAGAAACTATAATCTATTTGGAAGCCACACCTACTCTACTACATACATACTTGGTCTTACACTTTGGACATTGCAAGTAAACCTTAGATTCATTTACATTCCATCAAACTCTTGGTCTTCCATACTGTTTTCCATTTTCATCTAGTCTCACATATCTTGGTCAAAACCTAGTTCATGGTTGAAACCCGTTCCAAAAAATCTAGGAGAGAAACTAAAGAGGCTCAAGAGTCCACAAACATGAGTTCCTATGAGTATGACAATGCTATCTTTTTCAATTCTGATCATACTACATTTTCTGACAGGGATGCCTATATAAACATTCCAAATGTTGAGAACATGGACACTACAAACAACAATGATACACATAATGACAATATGGACAACTTTTTCCTACATTCAACAAAAGTGGAAGACACCATTATGAATCCCCATTTCAATCGATTGGTTGAGTAAATAATGAGGAGAGATAGACAATACTTTCTACAAGTGATGGCACAAAGTGGAGCGAAGATACCTCATGATTTTGACATGTCTTGAATAATGGAAAATCAACCTTTGCAACAAACTCACTCCAACATGGATCAAAGGAGGCCTAATAGTGGAGGCAATAGAGGACCACATATGGTTCCTGAATCACCATCATCTTTGTTTCAAAAACTAGAGGTCCCATACACGCATCGTCAAGCATATGATACTCACCTTCGCAGACCATTATGGAAGCCTTATGCAGAAAAAAATGCTCAATCACATTCCAATGTTAAGAACCAACCACCAAAGCAATTGGATATTCAAAAGCATGCTCAAAATTTGGACACAAGGAAACCCCACGTCAAATTTGGGGGCAACATACTAGAACAAACTCGTGACATTCCTATAGAGAAGGGTATACATGGACAAAGCAGATATGACATTCCTCAACATGACTCTATACCAAGTGGTCCATATACGCAGCATCATTATAGATATCCTCCATATGAACATGTGTATGATCAATATCATCCATATATGCAACATGCTCCTCCTCCACCCGGTGGTTCAGGCATGGGGTATGGTCCAAGAAGTCAGTCTCCACCGAAGAACAATTTGGAGCAACAAATCAGGGACTTACAAAAGAAAATGGAGGACATAAATACACCAAAGACAACTTACACAATGAGAGACATATCTCCCTATCCATTTGACAAAAGCATTCCAATGCTTCCATTTCCTACACACTTTGTGACACCTAAGTTTGATAAGTACAGAGGAAAAGGGGATCCTAAGGCACACATAAGACAATTTTTCATAGCTTGCATTGAAGTAGCAGTAGAAGAGACATATTTGATGAGATTATTCCCACAAAGTAGAGGCATTTATCCAACATTTCTTAGCAGAGGCATTTATCCAACATTTCTCATATAACATAGAGACAGACATATCAGTCACTACTTTGTGCAAAACCAAGCAAAGGGATAGAGAGTCTTTTTCATCATTTTTACAAAGATGGAGGAATCTAGCCAGTAGATGCTCTTGTGAAATTCCACAAAAACAAATGGTAGAGATGTTCACCCAAAATGTTAACAAAGACATTGGTTATGACCTAGGAAAAGCTTGTTTGTCCACTTTTAGGGACATCATTGAAAAAGGCTTAGCAACAGAGAAGGTCCTAATTGAACAAGGAGTCATAAAGATATTCAAGGAAAACAAAGATGACTTTAAAGGAAAAGATAAGCCAAGATTTTGGAATAAAAACAAGAACACAGTCAATGATGGTGTTGTGGATGCCAATATAGTGCAAACTAAAAATTTTTTTTCAAGATCAAGCTCTACAAACAATCAAGTGAATACTCAAACAACTTCAAAGTCACGAAGGACATACACTCCATTGGGAGAACCACTTGAGTCAATTTTCAAGAAGCTAGTGGAAAACAAGGTAATCATAGTTCTAGATTTTCCTCCATATGAACCAAAGATCAAACCAAATTGGTGGAATGATGATGAGTATTGTGAATTTCATAAGAGAAAGGGTCATAAGATAGGAAATTACCATCGACTAAAGAACATCATACAAGATCTTATTGATAGAGGTAACATTGAGATTGAGGGACACTCATCCAATCAAGAACATGAGATGTTTAAAGAAACATTCCCAAAGCATGACAAGGGAAAAGCTAAAGCCATAGATGACCAAGCCAACTATACCAGAGCATCTTATAACTATGATTCAACTATCAATCACATTTGGATGGACAATTATGTCTCTACCATTATCATCAAGGACAAAATGCCTGAGAATTCTACTCAAAGACCCAAGATTGTCCTAAAAGGCATTAGATCTTCTTCTGAACCTATCTTTGAATGTAATGTTACAACTCGTTGAGGTAAATTCACTTTGCAAGGTGCTCCAGCTAAAAATACCGCTTCCTCATCGACCAAGCCTGAGTATGACCTTGTAGAACAGTTAGGGAAGACACGCACACTCATCTCCATCCTTGAGCTCTTACGCATATCCCCCGCACATAAAGCCATTCTTGATAAAATCTTGAGAGACACAATTGTTCCTATTGATTTGAACATGGACTAGTTTCAAGCCATGGTGGGATACCTTTCATTCCACAATCCCTTACATTCACAGAAACTGATGATGCCTCCATAAGTTAGCCACATAACGCACCTTTACACATTGAATCCTTCATACACAAACATCAAATAAAATGAGTCTTGATAGATGGAGGAGCAGGTCTGAACATTTGCACATTGAGCACTATTAAACAATTGGGATATTCTGATAAAGCTGTGAATTCTACAAACAAAATTACCATCAAGGCATATAATGATGAAGAATGCTCATCCAAGGGCACAGTCACCTTACCTCTTAGAGTTGGGCCAGTTACGAAGGATGTGGTTTGCCAAGTCCTAGACCTAGCTCTCACATACAATATATTACTAGGACGTCCTTGGATTCATGAAATGAGGGTAGTCCCATCCATGTACCACCAATAAATTAAGTTTCCTCATAATGGAGTTGAGATAACAGTTAATGGTGATCCTAATCCATTCATATACTACAACAACTTGAGACCAAAAATTGAGATGATCATTCCCAGTAATCGCGAAGCTGTTCCTTCTTCTACATACATAGATCCTGAATCATTAAAACCTTCGACCTCAAAACAAGGTGAGCTTAAAGGCAAATTCTAGGACAAGGGCATGGGTGAATACACTTTGAATCAAACCATGTACTTACAACAAGTCATGAGTTCACTAGAAGAATATGGAAGACCACATCCTAATAAGTAGGTATCTATCATTATACTCAAATGGGACCCTACTATCTTTCAAAGATGGGGTGAACTGGAAGAGGAAGACTTATACAAAATGCTTTACAAAGACCCTGAAAATGATACACAAGATCACATTAGCATATGATGGAGAGCATCATGAAAAACCTATCACAACTCTAGGATCATGTTGATCCATCCATATTTTAATCATGATAACAATTTATTAGAGGCATATTTAATCATTCTTCAACAATCAATCAATCAAGAAAACTTAATCTAGGTATCAAACTTGCCAACTTCCTGCCCCTTTGGATAGACCTATACATAGAGGTCTATAACTTTTTTCAAAAAAATAAACATCTCAATCCCTTCGGTCAGACCCTGAATAACTATATTATACAAAACATATCCAAAATTCATAAAGATCCAACGGTGCAATAAAACGTTATCATCTTTGCATCGAGACCAATTTTGACTGTCATAAATCTGGAAAATGTATGCTTGCTGCCTGCTAGGGCATCATATTTCACAACAAATACTTAAAAAAACTAAAAAAATACCATGATCAAATTAAATCCCTCTGAGTCTACTTTTATGATATGCAATTCATTAATTTTTCCAATGGTGAAATCACAAGATAAGTACAAACCCTTTCCAGCAACTCCATTTAAGACAGTTTAAAACCAGTTTTCACCAAAATCTTCATAACTTCCACAAATAAAAACAAAAATGCCTCAAACCAAAAAGAAAAGAAAGAGGATTCACATATCTTTCCAATAAGTCTATTTTTAGGTCTTAATAATCTCATATGATTTCATACCATACGCTGCAATGTGACTATTCTTAGGAAGTATCAAATCTATAATTAACAACTTTCACCAAAACTTTCATATCTTCTTCATTTCTAAACATAATAACTCCAAATAAAAATAAAAAGAAATTTAATTAACATATATAACTATCCATTATACATATACAAAGGTTTCCATGCCATACATGGTCATACAAGGCCTGGAACCAACACAAAAATTGGAAAGCCAAACAAAATAACAATAGTAGAATGCACCAAAATGTATCCAAAATGTTCTCCTTTCTTCTCTATTCTTCCAATAATGATTTGATTTGAATAATAAAACATATTTATAGACTCTTTGTTAGTTATAAACCATCCAAATACCTTTATGACCCTTCATCTTCCCTTTTACAACTTTATGTGCAATTTTTGCACTTTTACATTTTTGCAAATGTTGCACTTTTGCAATTTTCTTGCAACTTTGACACTTTTTCCTAATGACTCTCCAAATTGTAAAAAACCCCTAAACATGTCCAAATAATCTATTTAATACTTTTTACATACTTGATATCCTTCTCATGGCCTTTTATACAATTTTGACCATCTTGACCTATAAGGGCCTATATGGACAACTAGGACATAATCAGGACTTGCTTATATTTTTAGGCTTCCAAGCCTTACAAATCATTCCAAATGGATTCAAATACATTATAAATGACCTTCAAATATCAATTATATTTCAAATGATGACTTTGACCATATATTTTCCTTACACCATGGGTGCTCCTGCACCAGCATACCATGTGAAAAGTATGGCAAAGGGTTCAAGATCCTACAAAAATTTGGGCATGATGGCAAAAGCCCTCTTGGCTTAAGAAAGGAAGGCATCATTGAACGTTTACAACATGAATTGACATTCAAAAAAGAATGCTTGAAGGGACTTGGTTTCATGACTTCCAAAGTCCACACTCAAAGGACAGAAGAAGCATTACAAATCAAAGCTGCCAAAATTCAACAAGAGAATCGCTATTCCACAGACTCCAATGAATGGTAATGGGGTTCAAACAAATCCACCAGTGACTATGAGCTCACCAAGCCATCCAAAGATCCATATGAACCCACAGAAGAAGAGGAATTTTATAGAAAATTCAAAGTTGGTCAAGAAACAACCCTGGAGGATCCCATACAGTCCTTACCTCTAGGTCATAGGTTGAAATCACATAGAATGAGAACACCTGTCCCAGAATGCACTACTAGTGATGATAATTTGGATTCGTTCATGATCGAAACTGATGAGGAGTGTGCCAACGATGACCTTGATAACTACCTCAACATACCTGAATATAACTGCATCTTCACTCTTAGCCCCGCTAACTTTGAAGACATCAAAGGCCTTCCCCTTGTTCACCACCAACTTATTGACTGGGACCATGAAGGACCTACACAATTTGACACATTCCAAAATGATGAAGCTTTTATTGACTATCTTGGCATATGAGATGATCTTCCCCCTGGGACCATAAACCAGGATACACTATAGAACTCAATAGCGTGGCATATTTTGGTGAGGGTCTAAGGCCTTCCAGTTGCAAAAATATAAAAATAAAAACAAACCAAGGGTCTTATGGCGAAAACCACATTGTGGTGTTGTCTGACCCCAAAAAAGTAAAAAGAAAGGATGTATCTGAGGGCAAAAACCTCTCTGAGGCACCCGAAGATGGAAGGCTCGACATTCTCCCAACATCATATGAGGAAAAGTAATCCATGTTGGTAGAGGAGACTATCAAACCAAATATTAGCACAAAAGAAGTTCCACACAACATATTCCTGTCTCAATCTTTGACAGAGTCAGAAAGGTCAAAATTCATAAGTTTCTTCACAGAACGACAAATCAATTTTGCATGGTCATATGCTGATATGCCTGGATTGGATCCAGATTTGGTAATGCATCATTTGACTGTTAAACCGGGGGAAAAACCAGTGAAATAGAAATTAAGAAAGAAGCATCCACAAGTGGCATTATTAGTCAAAGCAGAGCTTGAGAAATTATTGGATGTCAGATTCATATGCCCAATTGACTATCCCAAATGGATATCCAACTTAGTGCCTATCAGTAAACGAGATTGTAGTATCAAAATATGTATAGATTTCAAAGACATCAACAAAGCTTGTCCTAAGGATGATTTTCCATTACCAAATATTGACTTGATTGTCGATCTCACAGTAGGTCATGCGATGTTATCTTTGATGGATGGATTCTTTGGTTATAATCAAATAAAAATTGCATCTAAGGTTTAGCACAAAACAACATTCACTTGTCCTTGGGGAACTTTCTATTGTAATGTCATGCCCTTTGGGTTAAAAAATGCAGGCGCTACATATCAAAGAGCCATAACTACTATCTTTCATGATCTCATGCACGTTCCAGTGGAAGATTATGTTGATGACCTCTTGGGTAAATCAATAGACAAATATACACATTTGGACATACTTTCAGTCATCTTTGATAGGTTGGAAAAGTATAAAGTAAGATTAAACCCCAAGAAATATGTCTTTGGAGTAACCTCTAGGAAGCTCCTAGGATTCATTGTATCAAAAAGAGGAATCGAAGCCGATCTAGAAAAAGTCAAGGCCATCCTAGAGATACAACCACCAAGAAATCTCAGTCAACTTCAATCTTTGCAAGGGAGACTCCAATCCATACGAAGATTCATAGCACAACTTGCAGATAAGTGTAATCCTTTTCACCACTTGCTACATAAAAACATCAAATTCAAATGGGATGATAATTGTCAATGAGCTTTCCAGACACTCAAAGATTATCTTTTGAATCCACTAGTTTTGATGCCACTAGTTCCAGATCAATCTCTATTACTATACATATCAGCTACTTCAACAGCACTGGGGGCACTCTTAGCACAACAAGTTTCTAAGGGCAAAGAAAAGGCAGTATACTATATCAGACGTACATTGGTGGGATATGACCTAAACTACATACCAATTGAGCATGCATGTCTCACCGTGGTCTTTGCTTCACAGAAATTATGACATTACATGCTAACTCATAAAACTAAGTTGGTTGCAAGGATCGATCCATTGAAATATCTTCTCAATAAAGTAACACTTACTGGGTGACTAGCCAAATGGTTGATGCTCCTGAGTGAATTCAACATCAAGTATGTGGACAGAAAAGCAATAAAAGGACAAGCTATTCCAGATGAATCCATTTTAACAGTGTCACACGCATAGCCTTGGCAACTATACTTTGACGGCTCATACACACAACATGGGGCAGGAGCTAGCATCCTCTTCATAACTCCTCAAGGGGATTCTATACCAAAATCATATTGATTCTCATTTCCCTGCACTAATAAAATAGCGGAATATGATGCATTAACAACTAGATTACAGATTGCAGTTCAGTGGAAGATCTAGGAACTTCGTGTTTTGGGGGACTCTCAACTTGTAACTCGTCAAGCAACTAATGACTACCAATCAAAGGATGAGAAATTAATTCCCTATAAAAGAATGGTGGATGACTTGAAACAATAGTTCCTGAAGATAGACTTTGAGTAGATACCAAGAGAGCAGAATAGAGCCGCGGATACCATGGCTACAATTGCCTCACTAATTGATCTACAACAGGATGAGACCCGCTATGAGTTCTTGGTGGATAACCTTTTGGTTCCCTCATATGAAATCACTCCTACTGAGATGATATGTGTCATCGGTCCTGAGTCCCAATTATATGGTTCCATTTTCACATACCTTCATGACAATATCCTACCTCCTGACCTATCCAATAACCAATATTGCACTTTCATTCACCAATCTTCTCGATACGTCATTTTAGCCGATATCCTATACCATCGAGGTCTAGATGGCACTCTTCTTAGATGTTTAGAAAGTGATGAAGCTCAGATTGCATTACGTGAAGTACATGAAGGGATATGTGGTCCACATTCTAGTGGTCCTACCTTAGCCAAGAAACTCATCAGCACTGGATATTACTAGCCCAACATGGAAAAAGACTCATATCAGTTTGTCAAGAAATGTAAGTAGTGTCAACTTCATGGAGACCTCATCCATGTGCTAGCGCAAGAACTTCAACCAATTGCAACTCCTTGGCCCTTTTGTCAGTGGGGACTCGATCTCATAGGCAAGATTCACCCTCCATCTTTCAACGGTCATAAATTCATCATCACTGCCATAGAGTATTTCACAAAACGGATCGAAGCAGTGCCTCTTACACAAGTCACTGGAAAACAAATTGCTACATTCATTCTCAACTATATCATTTGTCGATACGGTATTCCTGTTTCCATCATCACTGATAATGGGCGTCCCTTCAAAAATCAAGATGTTTGTGAACTCTGTGACCGTTTCCATACTACCCATCATTTCTCCACACCTTATTATCCCCAAGGTAACGGTCAAGCTGATGCGTCTAGTAAAACAATCCTTAAAATATTGAAAAAGACAGTCAACGACGCTGGCCGTAATTGGCATATCCAACTTAATCCCATACTTTGGGCTTACAGCACAAGCATCCACACACCTATAGGAGCTACACCCTATTCACTTGTCTATGACACTAAAGCTATCTTTCCTATTGAGGTCAAGTTACCCTCTTTACGAGTCTCTTTGCAAAACATTATCAGTGATGAAGACTACAGGGTCTCTCGCTTATAAGAACTTGAACTATTGGATGAACGAAGACAAACTGCTTTTAATCATCTCAAGGCTTATCAACAACAAATGAGTCACAACTATAATCATAAAGTGAATCCTCACACATTTGAGGTGGGTGGCTTAGTTCTCAAGGAAAATCCTAAAAATCAGCAAGAGAGAGAGAAGAAGGGCAAGTTCGAACCAAACTGGCTTGGTCCTTACATCATCACAGCAGCATATGGATCTGGTGCATATCAACTCTCAACTATAGAGGGTGAACCTTTGGAGGATCCTATCAATAGCATGCACCTTCTCTGGTTTTACACAGCTCTTCAGAGTATCCCAATTCAATAATACCAAAAATAAAAAATAAAAAAAAATAAAAAAAAATCAGCTCCTATTTGTGGCTAAGGCAAATTCTACGTCTAGTGATGGGTGTGGAACTGAGAGAATCACCTATTCTGAGGAGTACAATTTCTTCCAATTTTTTTCAGTCTATCCACGCATAATCCGCAATAAAGTAACATTTGCATCGCCAATCCACAAAAAAGGTTTCATCTTCTCCATAATAAAGTACCAGTTGCATGGAGTCAATCAGTTTCAGATGAGACACAACAGCAAAAATGGGCTTCAACAAATCAAATCTTTCAACAAACTCAAACAACATTATGGTTTAGTGTTGTCTATCCTTTTTGTGAAAGTAAACATTGTGACCACAATCAAATAAACTTATACAAGTGACAAGAGACAATAAACTTGAGGATTACAGTGGATGTTGGTGTCGAGTCTTGGTTTTGTTTTGATTTTACCTTTTTGGTGACATGTCTTTTACCTTTTCCGGGATGTCTCTGACTAGGGATTCTATCTCCAGGATGTCTTTGACTAGAAAGGCGAGGATGGGGTATCACCACCTATTTGTATTTGTTATCTGTGGATTGTCTCTTAGTAATGCTTTGACTCATCCAAGGATATGAGGACACTGTGAGTCTAGTATGAACTGGGGCATTCCTTGTTTACAACTGTCTTATCTCCATGCAAATGGGTACAATGACTTTCTGGGTCAAACATATGCCTCTATCGTCATAACCTACTTGCCATAATAAAGCTCAATGATGATAATGTATGAGAAGCTCTTTCACTTTCATATCTTCTATCTTCCATCCCCCTTTCTTGATTGACCTCCATAGTCCTTCTTGACTCCGTGTAGCCTGCTATCACATGACTGAGTATAATGACATGCCAAAAACATTTGCATTTCAAGTAGTTTGCACGTGCATTACCACATGTTAAAAGTTCATACATACATATAGATATTACAATTACATCACATCCTGCACACAACACGTGTTAGCAATCTTACATTTTTATCATGTAAATAATCATTTGCATTATCATATTCATCTGCATTTCATACATTCACATTTCCATCATACATAACATCTAAAAACATAAAAGAACAAAAATGTTGCATCATTATGTACATATTTGCATCACATAGATACATGCATCACATAGAAACATCACATAGGTACACATGCATATAGCTGCCGGAAGGATGAATCTCATATATATATATATATATATAATCATAAGTGTCATGATACAATGATGTCAAAATCATATGGCTACAATCACCTAAAGGTGTCTACATCATAATACAAAATGGTACAAAATTGATACATAGGGAGCCCTCTATGGCTATGATGAACTCCCTCCCTCAGAGCCTCCTAGCCTTGATGGAGTCTAAGCCCTAGAAGGACCCACCCCAGGATCATCTCTCTTGTCCCCTCTATCTAGTGGTGGTGGAGGACCCATAACCCGACCGCTGGACACCTGTCTCCTCTGACTCCCTCCAGTAGTCGTCGCTATCCGTGATGGTCTGCAGAAGCTCCTCACCAACTGCTTTGGTGGCACTGCCCCATAGTATAGGTCTTGCCAATAACCTATCTCCTCCCCTGCCTACAGAACATAGGCGTATCTAGCCCCTGTGTCCTATACCTCCTGCCTCCCAGCCCTCAGTGCTATCTCAACCTTAGTGAAGTGCTGGATAGCCTGATTTCACTCCTACTCAATATCCCTCAGCTGTCTCTTGAGCCTAGCTATCTCCCACTCGAGGTCCTAGATCTCATCTGCATGTCCCTGGCAGATCTCCCTCAGCTCAGATAGCTCATCCTCCTCCTCCTCGACCCCCTATTCCTGTGGCACCCCTTGTACTGGTGCCTGTGCCTGTGCCTTTACCTATACCTGTACCTACCTCTATCCCTGTCCCTGCACATGTCTATGACCGTGTGCTGCTGGCACCTATAATGGAAATCCACCATGACCCCTCACCGCCTGAGCTTGTCTCTCCTCCCCACCCTCGCTCTATGGAGCCACTCTCCTCTCTCCAACTACACCTCACCTCCTCTGTCGGCCTCTACCCCCACCATCTCCATCATCATCCTCATCTACTCTGCAATCTCCATCTATCTGCTCACCTGGGTCTATCAGGCATGGAAATGGATGCTCTGCCCAATATGCAGTGTTCTCTGCATCCATACGTGCATCCTCAATCTTAGGCCACATATCCCATGGCATGGGCACCATCTCTACCAGCTGCATCACGACCTGATCATATGATAATAGTGGCCCAAAGTGTGCCTGGTCTCATACTATCTGTGTATACATACCAGAACCCCGTGGCATCCACTGGATCTTGCCAAACTGCCTCCATACCCTATCCACTAATTGCCTCTCCAATACATAGGGTGTCCACCCAATCAGATATCTGCTCCTGAAGGTATAGGGTAACTCCACTGCATCATCCTCCCACTGCTCACACTCGCGGTACGACCTCCATATCACAGTGTCAATCTCATCGATCAGTTGATGCCAATGCTCCAACCTGCCAATCCGTGGTTGTGAGGAAATCATATCATACAAGTGCACAAAATTGTGTCCATGACCCTAACCTCTGAAATGTATCGGCCGTGTGACTGGTAGATGCTCATATGCCCAAACTTGCAACAATGTAACTCCGCAGCCCAATCCTATGGATCCACGATAAACAAACTGATGAAGCTCATAGTATAAGTGTGCCAGCATGCATGGTCCCTAGGTATATCTGGTATGCTGTGTAACCAGTGTCTCCAAGGTGCTCCCCCAGCCCACAACCAGCCCTCATGTCGCCCTATCTGGACACAAGAACCCACTGATCACTCCTCCTAGCACTGCTGGTAGTGCCAGTCCTATCATTGTCATCGTGTCCCATGCCATGTGTCCAGCCCTCATCTCCAGTCCTGGATCCCAGAACACTCATCTCAATGCCTCCTTGTCTCCATCTCGATCGTAGGGTATTAGCTCCCCATCGATCGATATCCTCACTATCCTATATACATCCTCTAAGGTGACTGTCATCTCACCCATTGGCAAATGGAATGTGCATGTCTCAGAGTGCCACCTCTTAGCAAGTGTAGTCAACAATCCCATGTTTGCCCGAAACAGGCACATACAAAATATATCTCAGACCCATAACCTCAATGGCAGCCCTATCCTCGAATGTCAACTCTGGTCGTAACCTCTGAGTCGACGGGAATCTCTCTTGTGACTCTATCATAGGCAAGTACTCCTGCAATCAAGCAAATCAATCATGTCAGTCAAAGTGACACTCATTGTTCATCACAAAGTGTTGCTATCTATCCTAGTGACACTCATTGTTCATCACAAAGTGTTTCTATTTATCCTAGTGACACTCACTGTTCATCACAAAGTGTTGCTTCTATCCTCGTGGTACTCCTTGTTTATCACAAAGTACTACATGTTTTGCACTCCCTATTCATCACAAAGTGTTGCTCCTATTGGTACTCCTAGTTCATCACAAAGGACTATGTCTTGGTACTCCGTGTTCATCACAAAGTGCCTTGATCTATCCTATCTTAGGTCCTTTGCTTGGGTGCATCCTCTTGAGTACTTTCCTAATTGGCAACGTATGTTCTATTATAGAATTCTCAATCCTAACCCTATCTGCTATCCTAGTCTTCCCTAGAGGACCTGCTTGAGTGTATCCTCTCAGTAGCTTATCCAATCGACAGTGTATGTTCATCACAGAACTGCCGATTTGACCTTGAAGACATAAATGCCCCTTCATGACATAAATGTGCTTACAGACTACACATACGCGCCTTCTCTACACAGATGCGCCTGAAATACACAAACATGCCTCTATTCTACATAGACGTACCTATCCTGCACAGACATGTCCACATTTCACAAACGTGCCTGCACAATGTAGACGCGCTCGCATCTGACACAGATGCTTTTCCCAGCATAGACGCACTTGACACCAATGTAGATGCACCTGGCACCAACGCAGATGCGCCTACACATTTTTGATATTATCCTAAAGTGCATTTATTGCACTACCTAAGATGCATTAATGACAACATTTCATGTGACAAAGTACAAGGAGGTTTTGTGGTACTTACCAGCTCTCCTGCATCTAGTGGCCTCTAAAATCGGCGAATGCGATCAAATCTATGCACCAACGCCATCGCTGCTGACTATTGCTGCTCTATTCTCTCTTTTCACTTTGATCTCTTGGATGTTTGGATGACAATGAGGATGTATTTCCCTCATGGTCTATTTTATAGACAGCTCTAGCCCCAGTCCTAGCCCTCATCTCCCGAGTCAGTCTTCTTTATCTCGTGACTCTGTTACTCTATCCTATCCGGTCAGTCCATTCTAGCCTTTCTTTCTTATCGAGAGATTGTCTATGATCTTTTCACACATTTTCATCCAATCTCTCGAGGGGGCATATCATTCCCATCTTGGGGCAACTTTGTATCAGTTCATATCATCTTCTTTTAAACAACGCAACAAGCTGGATTGTCTCAAAGAGGGGCAAAATGTAGACACCTAAAATTGTCCAATCTAATTAAATAAATATTTTATTTATTTAATTACTTTAGCCTAATTCTTCTATTAATTAAATAAATCTTTATTTATTTAATTAATTCATTTATCCTCTTCTAGCCTTATTTCTTATTTAAATTAATATTTATTTTTTTAAATTATCATTTTCCTAAATTAAATAAATACTCTTATTTATTTAATTGATCCCACTTCTTCTATTAATTAAATAAATTTATTTATTTAATTAATTCATTATCCTTTTCTACCTATGACACATGTCATTCATCTCTTAATTCCAACACTACCTACCCTCTCATTATTTTATTATTTCTTCTACCTACCCTTTAATCATAGCTGACCAGTTATCTTTTACACCTCTTAATCTTATCCCTCCATTTCTTATAGTGTCTTCTATATAAGGAGATGCTTCCTTCATTATCAACCCCAGCTAACTAATTAACTCAATTGTGCACTCAACTACACTACGCCTTTTGCACTTTCATATGTGATCCTACTTGCAACCACATTTCTGTTCTTTGTTGAGCTCTTGTGTACATAAAATCTAAGAGAAAATATATCAAACAAGATCAATGGAGATAGGAAGAATGGAGATCCAAACCCTATTGGACATGTGATGGTATAGTCTTTGTGATTTCATTTGATTTGCATTGTCTTAGGTAATCTTCATATGTTATGGTGGATCTTTGTTGTTGTTAGGCTAGGGATTTGTGGTTGAATTCATTTGGTCTTTTAACATTGTTGTTTTCCATTTTCACCATATACACCAGGTATCATCTATCTTTGCATAAAGACACTTGTTCCAAGTTGAGTCAAGATGAAATGTATTACCTTTTGTTTGTGTCCCGGTAGCAGCTAACTTTCCATGCTTGTCATGAACTTTGACAATTCCTTTCTGAAATTCTATTCGGTATCCTGTATTGTTTAGCTATGCTACACTCAACAAATTGTATTTCAATCCTTCAACCTAGTAAACATCATCACATTTAGCATTGTCAAGAAGTGTTATAGATTCTTTACCTTTCACCAGACATGGTGCATCATTACCAAATCTTACATAGCCTCCATCATAGTCTTCTAATTTAACAAACTTGTGTTTATCACCTATCATATGATGTGAGCATCCACTATCTATGATACAAGAATCATTATTATTTATGTGAGATATTAGGGATTTTTCTTCATACCTTTTCTCATCAGATCCATCTTTAATAGCCACATAAAAAACTTACTCAGTATCAGTTTCATCATATTTGTCATCGTTGGATTCCTCATCTGCTACTAGACATGTCTTTCTATCTCTCCTTCTGAAGTCTCGGTGTCCTCTGTATTGGTTATCTTTCTGCTTGTTATCTCGGTATTCTCTCTTTTCACTAGATTCTTTATCAGGGTAGTTAGAAGCCATATGTCCTATTTTATCACAATTGAAACATTTTAAAGGTAGCTTTCCTTTATATTTACCTTTTCCTCTTGGTAACCTTCTGGCTAATAATGCTTCAAATTCTTCTTGCTTCTTGATTTCCTCATATAGTCTGTGCACTTTTTCCATGTTCATGCGAAATCTTTCACTTGCTCCACTGTGATCTCCCTCAGAGTACTTACTCATTCTATCATTGTAATCATCAGATTCACCAATATGAAAAGAACTGAATACAGATTCTACTTTATTTACCAAAGACCCATTGTTATCAAAATTACTTAACTCAAATGCATGTAGCTTACCAATAGTAGCATCCAAAGAAATTGGCATGTTAGGTACAAATCTCAATTCATTGATTGCAGAGACTCGAATAACATAAGCTGGTAGAAGGGTTCTTAACAACTTACTTGTTATATCCTTTTCTTCAATAGTTCCACCTGCTCCTTTAATTTGATTGACAATCTCCTTTAGTCTTGTACTGTATTGGGTTATGTTCTCACCTTCATTCATCCTCATGGATTCAAGTTGTCCTTTTAGACTATCTACTTTTGCTCTTTGAACATGTTCATCACCTCCATACACAGATATGAGCTTAGTCCATATTGCTTTTGCATCATTACAACCTTCTAGATCATTAAACTCTGAGTCGGTTAATGCTGATGTTATTTCAATTATAGCTTGAATATGTTCTTGATTTGCCTTTATCTCTTCCAAGGTCATAGGGTTGGTGCTTGGTGCAATATAATCATTCTCTAGATAATGTGTTGCATATTCTCCAATTCCTAATAAATGCAGCTTCATCCTTTTCTGCCATGTGGAGAAACTTGACTTGTTCAGCTTCGGTGCATCCTTTTTATACATCCTTGGATCTTTACCTCAAGTACCTTTAAACTTTTTCTTCTAGAGTCCTTAGCTTTGATACCAATTGTTAGTTATGATACTTGATGTAAATCATACAAACTTAAAATTCCATAAAATCAATAGATTCAACCTCGATAACTTATACTTCAACAATATAACCAAAACTGCTAAACATGCAAACTCATAAGAATATAATGATCATAACACTCATAACAGCAGATTTAACATGGAAACCCAAATAGGGAAAAACCCCTATGATATTTCAGACCCACTAAGAAATATACTCTTCTAGAGTATGCTCAGTTAAAAGAAAATCTTGTTAAAGATTACAAACACATTGCTAGATGTGACCCGGTTAAGGGATTTCCCTCAGATCTATTAGGATCTTCACTTCATTAGAGGTGACCTTGTCAAAGGATTTCAAACACTCATTTAGAATGTTACCTTGCTAGAGGGTTTACATATAAGACTGTTAACTCCACTCAGTTAAGAGATTTTCTGTCAATTACAAAATAACAGTAATAAAATCTATATGCAACTTCACATCTAAAAATGCTAAATCGGATTCTTATTTGCTCAAAAAAATCTAGTTATAAGACTTATCTTGTCCCTCTGTTGTGCTCTCTACTCTGTTATTCAAACAAGTCTTCAAGCTTCTATGCTCGGTAATCACTATGTAGCATCCATGTGCATACACTTGCCCACATACATTAGTTATCAACAATTCCTTATTTATAAACAATTGCTAACCGCTAAATCTCCTTGATCACATTTCCCATGATCAATCTTAGCCATCAGATCTTGAAACTTGACTAGGTTCAATGTATCCTTTCGATCTAAAAATGTTTTACCTTACCTCGGGACTTACATTCCCTTCTTGAAACTTGCATAAGGTTATTGCGGTTCAATCTATGCTATAGATCTTTCTGCTGATTTTCCTTTGCCATAGATCCTTAATAAATTTCATACACGGCATACCAATCATTTATACATTTCTAGCTAATCATTGTCCTTCATTAAATAATGCTTTTACCTATCCCATGCGCACTGTCATAACTCGGTTTTAACTCGATAAATACTAAACTTTACTCAGTAGACATTTCGCCTTCATTAACCGATATCGATAACCTTAGGGTTTACCGACTAGGTTCATTGCTCGGTTGCATAGTATAGTATTAACCTTACAATCAACAACATATGGAGGATATCAAAACAATCTAAACATCATGATCTCATCATTGTCTAACTCGGTAAAAGTTGCCCATTGAATAACTTATTCCTCCCTTTATTCATCACATTCTTTCTGTGTCTTTTACCGACATCTTAATTCTCTTCTAATCAATCTTCTTAAGATATGGCAACATCATACTGAATCAGATAATCAATTTGTTGACATCAATGACAAAATAATGTTATAAAGATAGTTATCATCCTTCTTCAGTTATATCAATAATCTTCAACAACCTTCTCAATATCCTTACTGAATATCAACAATCTCCTGATATTGAAATGCCAACAATCTTTCTTATTGTAATGCCAACACTCCTAGCATGGAGATGAAATATGCTGATGATAAGACTATGAGTTGTCTTTGGGTGGTAAGTCTGAATTTTTTGCAGATGTATGTTGTTGTGACAGAGATTCACAACATGGTGAAGATGATGGATGTTGGTAGAAGTCAGATGGTGGAAGGGGCATGCTATTGCTTCTTGATTTTGTTGATTTTGATAATGAATAGGAAACCAAGAGTGAAGATAAAGGGAAAGAGTTAGAGTATCAGATGTTTTGGCATATGTAAACATGAAATTCAGATAGACAGCATATGGGAGCAGCCTAATCAGAGCATGGAGGAGAATATTCAACAGGAAAAAGAACCAATGAGGGGTACAAGAGATAAAACATGGATGGGAAGTCAAAAGAATGACAAATACAAAGCCAAGGTGAAGATGAGAACACTAAAAGGGAAATATGGTGCAGATTTTATGTTTGTTTGTTTCTGCGGGTACACCATTTCCAAGAGACTTGGAAATTTTTGAGGCGGGGACTATGGTGCAGGAGCACCCAAGACAAGATTGGCCACCATGAGGCCATAATGAAGATATATGAGATATTAAGTCTATAAGGTTAAAATGACCATTTGATATTTTAAACATGGATAATAATGCCATTTATATTCATAAAACTCGTGTAATGAGTCATTTTGTAATAAGTTGTTAAAATTGACAACTAAAAGTGTCAATTTGACAATAAATTAAAGTTATAAACACCCAAAAGTGGTTGTATGGGTGGTTAAGAGTTGGTTTTCAATTTCCATGAAGGGAAGAGGTTTGAATATGTTTGTAATGATCCAAAATGAAGAGGTAGAGGGTCGGATTTGCTTGGCATTGTAAGAATTTGGGGTCTGGCAATAAAAATACAAGGTTTTCCTTGCAATTTTGGTCTAAAATATGAACTTTATTGGTCTGAAACTCTTCTTCTTTGCTTCATTTTTTATTGGAAATGGATTTGTAAATGTAGAGGAGTGTTTTTAATATCATTTGATACTTCTATTGAAGGTTTTACATTCAAATTTGATATACTTCTTTTGGCTGTCCTAAAATATGTTGTAGGTGATTGTTTTTGGGAAGTTTTGAGAGTCACAATGCAAATATGACCCGTTCCACTTTATGTGGTTTCTATTTCTTGTGGAATGGGTCAGGAATATTGTATTATATGTGTCTCTAACTTTACATGTGTAGGGAATAACATGGAGAGGAAGTGTTGATACCCTAGACTAAGAGATTGAGTGAGAAAAAACATGAAAATGGAGGTATGAGTTTAGAAAGAAAAGATCTACCTTAAGAAGGTAGTTTTTTTATGATAAATAGTCTTAGGGGATGGTAAATTAATGGTGAATACCAAGTTTCAAGATCTGGAAGTGAGTTTCTGGGTTTGAACAAGGAGGTCCTAGTTTTTGAGGCCTAAAAAGGGGGGTTTAGTATCTAACCTATCAAATGATTATGTATTATCTTGAAACATAGAAAATATATGGTTTTGGAACATTTGTCAAGAATTTTTTTTTAGTTTGGTCTTGTGATCATACCATTTGTTGGTACTTGATTTGGAAAAGAGGGCTAATTGGGCCTAGTTGATGTGTAGCAGGGTACTGGTCTGAGTATTTCGTCCAAAAGAACCATAGATTATTTTCACATATGTTACGTAACTTCCAAAAGGGTATCCAGATATTCGATTTATTTGTCAAGTTTTTTCAAATTATTTTGAGTAAATGTCAAAATACCCGCTGAACGGGACTACTAGGAAATTGGCCTATTTAGGGACCCGGGTAAGGGTTTGAGAGAGAACCAGTTGATAGGGTAAGTGAATCCTATTAGGTAAAGTGGAATAGAGTATGTAGAGACCCTAGGAAGTGTTGGAACAATTTGGTGAGGTAGAGAGTTCTATTTGGGCATCTTGGTGAAGCCTAGTCAAGGAAGGTGAAACAAGAAGAGTTGAGTTTTTTGAAGAAGAAAGAATGATAAGTTGCAATGTAATTGTGGGAGGGTCAATGATTCTATAAATAATGACTCACAATAGCATGGGGGTGAGAAGTGATAAATTGATAAGTTGTTGTCAATATTGAAAGATTGAGCATATGGGAAACATTTTGAAATGGTAGGGTTCCTAGTCAACACTTGTTGCAAACACCTTGAGATTGGCAAATAGAAAGTCCTAGAAGATATTGGGAAGGACATGTAGGTCTTGGATCATAGCTAGACCTTGAGAGGCTAGTGGAATTGAGCAACACCAACTAGGTGAAGTGTGAGAAAGCTAGGTAAACCCTACCACTTTTTCACCTATAGCTACGATTGAAGCTATAAGATTATTTCTTGCCTATGTTGCTCATAAAAAACTACAAGGTTTATCGGATGGAGGGTAAGTGTGCAGGTTTAAATGGGGATCTTGATGAGGAAGTTTATATCAAGCAAGCTGATGATTTTTCACTATCATATGATACAAACATGGTTTGCAGGTTAAGGAAAGCTTTATATGGATTGAAACAAACACCTAGAGCTTGGTATGCAAGGTTGGATAAATATCTTTTTAAGCTTGGTTTTACTAAGGGTAATGCTGACACTAATTTATATTATAAAATAGCTAATGAGGATATACTGATTATTGAAGTATTTGTTAATGACATTATTTTTGGAGTTGAAGATAAGTTCTGTAAGGAATTTGCTAACGATATGGAGAAAGAGTTTGAGAAGTCTATGATTGGTGAGATGAAATTTTTCTTAGGTTTGTAGATTACTCAGACTGACAAAGCTATTTTCATCTATCAAACTAAGTATGCTAAGGAATTGTTGAAGAAATTTGGTATCGGAGATTCTAAACTAGTAAGTACTCCAATGGTTACAAGTGAGAAATTGACAAGGAAAGATGTTTTTGTACTGGTAAATCCTACAAGATACAAATCTATGATTGGAGGTCTCCTTTATTTGACTCAGACTAGGCCTAACATAATGAATGTTGTTTGTATTGTTTCAATATTTTGGAGTGATCCTAGAGAAAATGATGAGAGTGTGGTGAAAAGGATTTTTAGATACTTGCAAGGTACATCAGAATATGGTTTGTGGTACCCTAAGGATGATAACTTTACATTATGTGCATATACAAATGTTGATTGGGCTAGAGATGTTGATGACCCAAAAAGTACTTCTGGTGGAGCTTTCTTTCTTGGAAATAATTTGGTTCAATGGATCAACAAGAAACAGTCATCTACTTCTTTATCTGCTATTGAAGCTGAGTTTGTTGGTACTGCTACTAACTGTACACAAGTTCTATGGATGAAGCAAATGTTGAAGGATATAAAGGTGGATTATAATGGACCTGTAGTTATTCACTATGATAACTTTGCTGCTATTGACATATCAAATAATCTAGTATTTCATTCTAAGACAAAGAACATATCTATCAAGTACAAATCAAGTTCTATGGATGAAGCAAATGTTGAAGGATATAAAGGTGGATTGTAATGGACCTGTAGTTATTCACTATGATAACTTTTCTGCTATTGACATATCAAAGAATCTAGTATTTCATTCTAAGACAAAGCACATATCTATCAAGTACAACTTTTTGAAAGAAAAGGTGGAAGCAAATAAAGTTAGATTGGCTTATGTGATCACTAAAGAGAAGATTGCAGATATTTTCACTAAACCTTTTCCTACAGAATCATTTGAGTACCTGAGAGACAAATTCAGGGTTTTTTCCCCTTCGACGGAGACTTGATTGATGTGGTTTGGCATTAGTATGGTATACATTATCATAGAAACTTTTTATTATGGAACTGATGTGGGGATGCTACTGCTCAGGAGGAGTAGTTAGCTTTTAGTTTTAATGGTTTATGTTTTTGCTTTGATATTTTTGTCATATTTTTGGCATTGATGTCAAAGGAGGAGACATACTGATGTGAAAAAGAAAGGGGGGGAGATATAAGTATAATTAAAAGCTTTATAGAGATATCATTCACAGGGGGCGTTTTGTCTTTGTTTTAGAATCTAATTGCTATATCTTTGAGTGAGAGAATTGTTGGTTGTCTTCTATTGGGGGAGACTTGTTTGGCATTTCTTGGTACTTAGATGTTTTCAACATCAAGTGTTGCCATCAATTCCAAAGGGGGAGATTGTTGACAATTTGGTGGAATTGATTGTGTTGCATTGAGGTTTTGTCATTGATGCCAACAATAGTTGTTTTAATGCTTTATTGGCACCCTTCTAGTACTAGTAGGATGAGTTGTTTCTGGTTGGTTTGGATCCGGCATGATCTGGTAGGCTCTGCATATGGAATTGGCTTATTCATGATACTCATGCTCATATCCAGTTAGTTGGTTTTGGTATGGTGATTGGATGCAATCATGTTTTCCTAGAAGCTGGGTTTCTGGTTTCGGCAAGGGTTTCACTGGCGGAGATTTTGATGAAGATATTTGATGATATGTGTAAGTGGTGTTGGTACAATTTCTTGTGGAGTTTCAGGCTGTTGTTGGTGATCATGTTTGAGACTTGGTAGATGGAGATCATTTCTTTAGCGTGTGAACCTATATTGGGTCCCAGTTGATCTAGGTTATGGACCGACTTAATGTAACGTGTGGATTGGACCTCTTGATGTGTTTCTAGGACGTCTTATGTGTTTGATATTATTTGTTTGGTCTAAGGCCGACATGTTTTGTAATTATGTAATTGGTTTATTATCTGGTGGTCAACCTGATTGTTTATGGTTAAGGGTTTGTATATATAGCTGTAAGATCTCATTATAGATCACATTTGGTAGAGATCAAGGGAATGGGATATGGATATGTAATGTGAGAATAATGTAATTGTTGGCAATTGACACTCATCAAATTTATATGATGTCATTGATGGCAACAAGAATCTATAGAAAACATATACCGACATTAGGAGGCATACACCGGAAGATATCGGTATTGGAGTATTCAAGGTCACAACCGGCACCGACACTAGCATCCAACACTTTAGTGAAGCCGACATCAATCTGGGATCCAAAGAAAGTCTTATTAGTAAAATCATTTTGTAATTATTTTATTGGGCTGACATAAGGCATATTGTTTATAAAGGGTATATAAGTCAGTTTATTAGGTCATTGTGAGATATAGAATAGAAGAGTGTGTATGACAAGGCAGTAGAACTGTGTGATGCAAAGGATTGTTGGCATTTGGCATTATAACAGACAAGGGGAGATTGTTGGCATTTCAATCAAGATATTGAGAAGGTTGTTGATGATTATGGATAAAACTGATTAAGCATGTTTACTATCTTAATATTATTATTTTGTCATTGATGTCAAGAAATTGATTTTCTAATTCAGTATGATGTTGCCATATCTTTAGAAGTATGATTTGATGAGTATAAAGATGTCGGTAAAAGACATAGATAGAATATGATGGATAAGGGGAGAAATAAGTTATTCAATGGGCAACTATTACCGAGTTAGACAATAATGAGATGATGATGATTAGATTGTTTTGATATCCTACATATGTTATTGATTGAAAGGTTAATACTATACTATGTTACCAAGCAAAGGACCTGGTCGGTAAACCCTAAGGTTGTCGCTATCGGTTAATGAAGGTTGAATGTCTACCGAGTGAAGTTTAGTATTTACCGAGTTGCAACCGAGTAATAATAGAATACATTAAATGAGTACATGCATTATTTAATGAAGGAAGCTGATCAGCTAGCTATGATTAAATGATTGGTATGCCGTGAATGAAGTTTGTTAAAGAATCTATGGCAAAGGAAAATTGACAAGAAGATCTACAGCTTAGATTGAACCGCAATACCCTAGCACAAGCTCCAAGAAATGTATACAAGTTCCAAGGCAGGGTAAAACATTTTCAGATCGAAGGATACATTGAATCTGGACAAAGTTTGAAGATCTGATGGCTATGATTGATCATGGGAAATATGATCAAGGAGATTAAGCGATTGGTGAATTGTTTATAAATAGGGAACTATTGATAAATAATGTATGTGGGCAAGTGTATGCATAGGGATGCTACATAGTGATTACTGAGCACAGAAGCTTGAAGACCTATTTTGAATAATAGAGTATAGAGCCCAGCAAATGGACAAGATTAGTTCTATGTCTATATTGTATTGAGCAAATAAGAATCTACTTTAGCATTTTAGATGTGAAGTTGCAGATAGATTTTTGTTACTATTATTTTGTGAAGTGACAAAAAATCTCTTAACCAAGTGGACTTAACAGTATTATTTGTAAAACCCTCTAGCAAGGTGACATTCTGATTGAGTGTTTGAAATCCTTTAACAAGGTCACTTTTAACAAGGTGAAGATCCTAACAGATCTAAGGGAAATCCCATAACTGGGTCACATATAGCAATGTGTTTGTAATCTTTAATAGGATTTGCTTTTAACTGAGCATAGTCTAGAAGAGTATATTTCTTAGTGGCTCCTAAATCCCATAGTGGTTTTTCCCTATTTGGGTTTCCATGTTAAATCTGGTGTTATGAGTGTTATGATGTTTATATGCTTTTGAGTTTGCATGTTTAGCAGTTTTGGTTATATTACTGAAGTATATGCTATCGAGGTTGAATCTGATATTTTTATGGAAGATTAAGTTTGTATGATTCACCCCCCCCCCCCTCTCATCTTATTAGCTTGGCATATGTACTTATCTTAAGTATTAGAACTATCAATTCGTATTAGAGCTTTGGACTCTAGAAGGAAAAGTTTAAAGGTACTTGAGGAAAAGATCCAAAGATGTATAAGAGGGATGCATCGAAGCTGAACAAGTCTAGTTTCTCTACATGGTAGAAAAGGATGAAGTTGCACCTATCAGGAGTTGGAGAATATGTTGTATATTATCTGGAGAATGATTTAATCACACCGAGCACCTATCCATTGACAATGGAAGAGATAAAGGCAAAGCAAGAACATATCCAAGCAATGATTGAAATAACATCTGCATTGACAGATTCAGAGTTTAATGATCTAGAAGGCTGCAATGATGCAAAGACAATGTGGGACAAGTTCATATTAGTGTATGGAGGAGATGAACATGTTCAAAGAGAAAAAGTGGATAGTCTAAGAGGACAACTTGAATCTATGAGGATGAATGAAGGTGAGAAAATAACCCAATACAGTACAAGACTAAAGGAGATTGTCAATCAAATCAAAAGAGCAGGTGGAACTATTGAAGAAAAGGATATAACAAGTAAGTTTTTAAGAACCCTTCTACCAGCCTATGCAATCCAAGTCTATGCAATCAATGAATTAAGGTCTATACCTAATATGCTAGTTTCTTTAGATGCTACCATTGCTAAGCTACATGCATTTGAGTTAAGTAACTTTGATAATAGTGGGTCATCGGTAAATAAAGTTGAAAATCTGCATTTAGTTTTTTTCATATTGGTGAATCTGATGATTAAAATGATACAATGAGTAAGTACACTAAAGGGGATCATAGTGGAGCAAGTGAAAGATTTCGTAAGAACATGGAGGAAGTACACAAACTGTATGAGGAAATCAGAATGCAAGAAGAATTTGAAGCACTATTAGCCAAAAGGTTACCGAGAGGCAAAGGTAAGTATAAAGGAAAACTACCTTTGAAATGTTTCAATTGTGATAACATAGGACATATGGCTTCTAACTTTCCTAACAAAGATTCTATTGAAAAGAGAGATTACCGAGATGATAGACAGAAAGAGAATCATTACAAAGGACACCAAGACTTTAGAAGAAGAGATAGAAAGTCATGCTTAATAGCCGATGAGGAATCCAATGATGATAAATCAGATGAAACTGATACAAAGTAAGTAGTTTATGTGGCCATCAAAGATGGATTAGATTAAGAAAGGTATGAAGAAAAAGCCCTTATATCTCACATAAATACTAATGATTCTTGGATCATAGATAGTGGATGCTCACATCACATGATAGGTGATAAACACAAGTTTGTTATGTTAGAAGACTATGATGGAGGCTATGTAAGATTTGGTAATGATGCACCATGTCCGGTAAGAGGTAAAGGATCCATAACACTTCTTGACAATGCAAGATGCAATGATGTTTATTGGGTTGAAGGTTTAAAATACAATTTGTTGAGTGTAGCACAGCTAAACAATATAGGATACCGAATAGAATTTCAGAAAGGAATTGTAAAAGTTCATGACAAGCATGGAAAGTTAGCTACTACTGGGACACAAACAAAAGGTATTACCTTTCACCTTGACTCAACTTGGAATAAATGTCTATATGCAAAGATAGATGATACCTGGTTATGGTGTAAAATGTTTTGTCATGTAAATTTTGATAATCTAATCAAAATAAGCAAGAAGCACTGAGTAAGGGGTCTATCGAGCCTTGAAAAACCTGAGAATGCTATGTGCCAAGGATGCTAGATGGGTAAAATGACAAGATCAAGCTTTACAAGTAAGTTCTTCACTTCCAAGGGAATTTTAGATCTTGTGCACACTGCTCTTTGTGGTCCTATGAAAGTTCAAAGTTATTATGGTGATAAATATTTCATATTATTTGTGGATGATTACTCAAGGATGATGGCAGTAATGTTTTTAAAAGAAAAATCAGAAGCTTTTCAAATGTTTAAATGGTACAAGGCAAGAGTTGAAAATGAAATAGGAAGACAACTGAAATGTCTTAGATCAGATAGAGGAGGAGAGTTCACATCTGATGAGTTCAACTTATTCTGCAATGATCATGGTATAAAAAGACAAGTCTCTGGACCGAGAACTCCACAGCAAAATGGAATTGCTGAGGGAAGAAACAGATCTATTGTGGATTGTGCCAGAACCCTGATGATTGAAAAGAAAGTGCCACAAACATTTTGGAGAGAAGCAATAAGCACTGCAGTTTACACCCTGAACCGAGTACAACTGAAGAAAGGTACTTTGAAGACACCTTATGAAATATCGTATGACAAGAAACCTAATGTAAATTATTTTAAAATCTTTGGAAGTAGATGCTATGTACACAAGGATGATAGAAATGACAAGTTTGATCAGAAAAGTGAAGAAGGAACATTTCTTGGTTATTCTTCTAGAAGTAAAGCATTTAAATGTCTGATCAAATCATCTAACAAAATAGTAGAAAGTGCAAATGTGAAAACTGATGAATTTGCAGAAAGAAATGATGAAGGAAATTCCAAGGAACCTGAAGATTATGATCAATTTGTCTATGGTCAACCGACAAGTCCTACCGAGAAAACTACAGAAGGAAATGAAGAGAATATCCAGTTACCGAGTGATGAAGAAGAACATACAAAGCCTACCGAGCCTGTATTAGCCAAATATGTCAGAAGAAATCATGTACCAAGTTAGATTATAGGAGATAAGGATGATCCAGTGATGACAAGGAACAAACTAAGACAGAACGTATGTCTAATATCTAAATTTTAACCGAGAATAGTGAAAGAGGCATTTAAAAGTGAAGATTGGCTAAATGCTATGACAAAATAGATTGATCGAATCAAGAAGAATGACACATGGAAACTAGTCCCAAGACCGAAGGACAAAAATGTAATCAGTACAAAATGGATTTTCAGAAACAAGCTAAATGAAAAAGGAGAGGTCATTCGAAATAAAGCAAGACAAGTTTGCAAAGGTTATGCCCAAGAAGAAGGAATTGATTATGGTGAGACTTTTTTACCTGTAGCAAGACTTGAAGGAGTAAGAACATTGTTGGCATATGCTGCTTACAAGAATTTCAAGGTATATCAAATGGATGTCAAATCTGCATTTCTGAATGGTATATTAGAAGAAGAAGTTTTTATTGAACAACCTGAAGGATTTGTTGAAGACAATAATAAAGATCGGGTATGTAAATTGAACAAAGCTTTATATGGTCTGAAACAAGCACCTAGAGCATGGTATGAAACACTACACTCTTATTTAATCAAGATTGGTTTTATAAGAACAAGCAAAAACAACAATATTTACATGAAGAATGATGAAAATGAAATACTGATCTCAGCCATATTTGTTGATGATATTATATTTTGTGGAAATGACTCTCTATGTAAGAACTTTGGAAATGAAATGAGCAAAGAATTTGAGATGTCATTAATCAATGAGATAAAGTATTTTATAGGTTTACAGATACTGCAAATGAAAGATGATATTTTCATTACTCAATCCAAGTACATAAAGAAAATCTTGAAGAAATTTGGAATGGAGGATTCAAAACCAGTAAGTACTCCTATAACTACCAACTGTAAATTATCAAAGAATGATGAATCTGCATCTGTTGATGAGACACTTTATCGATCCATGATTGGAAAGTTGCAATATGTTGTTCATAGTAGGCCAGACATAGCACATGCAGTAGGTATAGTTACAAGATTCTCTACAGATCCTAAGGAAACACACATGACAACAATCAAGAGAATTTTCAGATACTTAAAAGGCACTGAAGATTATGGCTTAGTATATTAGAAAAGAAATGATTTTGATTTAAAAGTTTATACTGATGCTGATTGGGCAGGCAACATTGATAGTGGAGGAGCTTTCTTTTTAGGAGAAAGACTAGTGATTTGGCTTAGCAAGAAACAAGGATGTGTTTCACAGTCAATAGCAGAAGTTGAATACATTGCTGCAGCATTGAATTGTACCAACATAACATGGATCAAACAACTGTTGGAAGGTATAAATGAGAAAGTTACTGAGCCAGTAACTATATTCTATGACAATACTAGTGCCATTGACATTTAAAAGAATCTTGTTATGCACTCTAAGACAAAGCACATCTCTATCAAATATCATTATCTTAGAGAAGAATCTCAAGAGAAGAAAGTGGTGTTGGAGTATGTTAGCACAAAGGAACAAATAGCAGATATCTTCACCAAGCCACTACCAAGGGACACATTTGAGTATCTGAGAAGTAAGTTAGGGGTCCTACCCCTATCTTCTACTCACTGACCGAGTTTGGTGAAAGCATCAATTTGATGACTCTACAGAATATCTTTTTAGGAGTTGATGTTGATTTACACACTTTAGGATGTTTTCTAAAGGTGTGCAGGAAACAATACAGGAAATAATACAGGGAACAGGAATTCAAGACATAAATGCTCTGACCGAGACTAAGTTGACACATAACAGTAGGAAATTACTTCATACAGGAATAAATTATGTTTTAGTTCTTTACATTTTCGCATTGTTGTCAAAGGGGGAGAAGACTGAAGAAGAGTTGAAGACTAATGTATGGGGGAGAATTTTGATGACAGGGGGAGAGCATTTCAGCATTTCAGAATCTTGCAGCAATTTGAATCTATTAGGTCAAATCAATTGGTTTTTTCATCAATGCCAAAGGGGGAGATTGTTGGCATTTGGCATTATAATAGACAAGGGGAGATTGTTGGCTTTTCAATAAGGATATTGAGAAGGTTGTTGATGAATATGGATAAAACTGATTAAGGATGTTTACTGTCTTAATATTATTATTTTGGCATTGATGTCAAGAAATTGATTTTCTAATTCAGTATGATGTTGCCATATCTTGAGAAGTATGATTTGATTAGTATAAAGATGTCAGTAAAAGACATAGACAGAATATGATGGATAAGGGGAGAAATAAGTTATTCAATGGGCAACTATTACTGAGTTAGACAATGATGAGATCATGATGATTAGATTGTTTTGATATCCTATATATGTTGTTGATTGAAAGGTTAATACTATACTATGTTACCCAACAAAGAACCCAATCGGTAAACCCTAAGGTTATCGCTATCGGTTAATGAAGGCTGAATGTCTATCGAGTGAAGCTTAGTATTTACCAAGTTGCAACCAAGTAATAACAGAATACATTAAATGATTACATGCATTATTTAATGAAGGAAGCTGATGAGCTGGCTATGATTAAATGATTTGTATGCCGTGAATGAATTTTGTTAAAGAATCTATGGCAAAGGAAAATCGGCAGGAAGATCTATAGCTTAGATTGAACCGCAATACCCTAGCACAAGTTCCAAGAAATGTATGCAAGTTCCAAGGCAGGGTAAAACATTTTTAGATCAAAGGATACATTGAACTTGGACAATGTTTGAAGATCTGATGGCTATGATTGATCATGGGAAATGTGATCAAGGAGATTAAGCAGTTGGTGAATTGTTTATAAATAGGGAACTGTTGATAAACAATGTATGCAGGCAAGTATATGCATAGGGATGCTACATAGTGATTACCAAGCACAGAAGCTTGAAGACCTATTTTGAATAATAGAGTATAGAGCCCGGCAGATGGACAAGATTAGTTCTATGTCTATATTGTATTGAGCAAATAAGAATCTACTTGAGCATTTTAGATGTGAAGTTGCAGATAGATTTTTATTACTGTTATTTTGTGAAGTGACAGAAAATCTCTTAACCGAGTGGACTTAACAATCATATTTGTAAAACGCTCTAGCAAGGTGACATTCTGATTTTCTTTTAACCGAGCATACTCTAGAAGAGTATATTTCTTAGTGGGTCTAAAATCCCATAGTGGTTTTTCCCTATTTGGGTTTCCATGTTAAATCTGGTGTTATGAGTGTTATGATGTTTATATGCTTTTGGGTTTGCATGTTTGGCAGTTTTGGTTATATTACTGAAGTATATGTTACCAAGGTTGAATCTGATGTTTTTATGGAAGATTAAGTTTGTATGATTCACCCCCCCCCCCTCTCATCTTATTAGCTTGGCATTTGTACTTATCTTTAAGTATCAGAACTATCAAAGGATATGTATGTAAATAATTTGTATGTGAATGTTATATCATGCAATGAACTGTAGATGGTTTGTAAAGTATTCTTGGAGGAAAGGAGATACCGATAGAATTGTTCAGGGTTTATGAACTGGTATAGAACAGAGCTATAACCAGAACTCTTTTTGGCATTACAGATGTATGTTTTGAGTTCATCATTACTGTTTTATCTCAACAGAAGCTTGTAGTCAGTGTGACTATTTTGTGTTGAGCAGTGTGCCTTCTTGCATGTGCAATTCATAATATTATGTAATATCTTTCATATGGCCAGTGAATTGATATTGTGGGTCACAAATCCCACTATGGTTTTTACTCTTTGAGGTTCTCCACATATAAATTCTATGTGTTATGGTGCTCATTCATGTGGCTGGTTTATTTACTTCAAGTTATATGTTTCTTCATTTACCAGTTTATATGTGTATGTTATAAAAAGGTAAAATCATATATTACCGACAGAACACTGATTCGCCCCCTCCCCCCCCCTCTCAGTGTTCTTGGATTCCAACAATTGGTATCAGAGCCTGGTTCCTTGGAGGAAGTTTAAGAGCTTGAGGAATATCCTGAAACCTGAATCATTAAACATGGCTATGGATAAGCAACTTGAGATGGCGTACTCCTAGTACTCCCATTCTATTCGTGTCTGTATGAGGATTGTGATGTTGAAGGGATGAAGAACTTAAAACTGCAATATGAATTGAATTTTGCTAATGAATTCATTCTTGTCCTACAAGAAAGGCTATCATCAATTCAAGCTAGGAGGAAGGAACTTTTGCAAAACCAGGATGATGAAGAGAAAAATGCACTCAAGGAACAATATCAAAAATTGAGTCAAGAAAACATGCTCATGAAGAATGAAATGCAAGACCTGACTATGAGGATGTCAAAAGGTATTGAGGATAGAAAGAATATGGAAGAAAATATTGTTGTATCTCTGAAGAACAAATATAAAGAATGTGGCAGATTGGCTCATGAGAATGATATGTTGAAAACTAGTTTGGTACAATCCCAAAATAATGAACAAGAGCTTGAAAGACAAATAATAACTCTGAGAGATGATTTGACTACAGCAACTGAGTATAAATAAAAATTTAAGATTAGGGTTGCACAGTTGGATGATTTATTGAAAAGCCAAAGGCAGAATGAAGATTCTAGAGGACTTGGATTTGTACAAGGTGAAAGCTCCAGTACTCATCAAACTAGAGGAAACTGGTAATGCAATCTAATGCTCCTAAATTCAATGGTAGATGTTTTTTTTTTGTAATAAATTTGGGCATATGGCTAAACAATGTAGAAATAGAGAAAATCAAAACGATAATTATGTTCTCGGTCAATGCACAAATTGCAAAAAATATGGTCATAAGTTAGAAGATTGTAGAATGAATGTTAAATGTCATGCATGTGAAAAGTTTGGACATTTGGCTAATCAATGTAGGTCAAGGAATGGCACTAGATATGTTAAATAAATTCAAAAGAACAATGTTACATGTTATTCATGCAACAAAATAGGTCATATTACTAAGTGTTGCAAAAATAAGACTAAACCGATTAGCAATGATAAAGAAAATGAGAAAGGAAAGAAGAAGGTAGATGAAATACAACAAGGTCACACCAAGAGATGGGTTAGAAAGTCTAAAGAACCAAGTGGAGATGCAACTACACTGGTAACTACATGAGTAACTCTACTGGTAGAACAAAGTATTCTTGCACGGGTAGGAAATTCAACCAATAACTGAGGCATACGCCTTAGGGGTTGGAAAATTTATTGCAAATATTCCATATTCCCTAAAAGAGATATGGAAGAGATCTGGAGAGTTGTATTGATAATTGATGAAGGTTTACCTATCATAAAACTATGAAAATGACATCTGGTAGGGTACATCGCTAAGCATTTATGACAGTGAAGGATTAGGGTTTACTCACTAATAAAAATGGAAAATGGAATCATTTTCACTCACCCAACACTTGAGAAAACTAGAGAGAAGAAAAGGAGAATCACATGCAATCAAAAGCGAGCAAAGGAATTCTAAAAGATTTCCAATAGTTATCTGAGAAGTAATCAAAATCTTCAAACAGATGATCGCTTTCTAGGTATTTCCTTGAAATGGCATCCAAATCATCATCTTCTCCTACTTTCATTGTTAATCCCATTGTTGTTTGTTGGCATTTTGATGATGTTGTGATTGTCATTGATGGAGACATCCTTGTTTTATGATCACTTTCTTTATGTATGAGTTATGATCAACTAGCAATTTTTTCAACCGGTATTATGTATTATAGTCTTTAGACTATCGATGTTTTGCAGAAGGTGTTTACAGGTCACAAACTGACTGAAGACGCAAAATGGTATGAAGACCTCAAGCGGTTCAAAGATATCAAAGTGGTATGAAGGAACAAAGTGGTAGTTAACATTTTTCCAGCCGGTATTACTCTGTGATGAGTTACCAGCCGGTATTTTTGTGATGAGTTATCATCCACCGACACTAGCGGTGATTTTGTGTGGTGTTATCAAATGTGTCTAGATGCACTGAACCTAGGAACTTGTAATGTAATCCTATTGGACTGACATGAAATTAGACTCCTTTATAAGGACATCATGTCTAGGGTTTTAGTTGATGAGGGTTTTGTATGTGCGATTATAGAAGAGAAGATTAGGTCTGTGTGAAGAAACAGAGTGTGGAGATGTTGAAGAATGAAGTAATGCTAAATGTGCATTAACAATGAGCTATCAAGGATCTAACCAAGCATACTATGCTAGTATCTATATCATCTACTTGTTGATTACTCATATATTCAACAAGTCTAAAACCCTTAACTAGGTAGGCCCAGCAAAGCCTTTGTAAATCCTCTAACAAGGTGGTTCACAACTGTGAATCTAAAATCCTCTCACAAGGTAGTCTTTAATAGGACTTATCTCCTAACATAGATCTAGATTCCTAACCAGATCTATTATGGTGAAGAACACTATATGACCTTAACCGGTCTAGTTTCTATTCTGCAGATAGTTACTTGTGAGGTTCTGCTCATCGTGGTTTTTCCCATTTTGGTTTCCACATCAAAACTTCTAGTGTTATGGTGATTGTGCTCTTGTGGGTGAATGCTTTATTTGTTGTTTGGTTTGCATTTGTCTTAATCAGTTTGTTAGTAAATCTGTTATACCAGTTAACTACTAAATTGTTTAAGAGTTTGAGTTTAGTATTTTTTGGTATACTAATTCACCCCCCCCTCTTAGTATTCATCAATTGGTATCAAAGCAAACCTTTCTATAAGTTTAACCACTTGGAAGGAGATATGGGGGAATACACTATGAGGGAACTTACTCATCATCTTACTGAGACTGAGAAAGCCTTTGATGAACTCAAAGTCAAATATAAAGCCTCTCTGGCAAAAAGAAGAGAGCATGCTGAGAAACTGATGGAGCTTACTTAAAATAGTTCTTTTGATGAAGCAGACATGGAAGCCCTAGTTGAAGAAGTTGAAAAGATGAATGAATCTAATGCCAACCTGAGAAGGGAATTGGAAGGATTGACTATCAGAATGTGTCAAGAGCTTGAGAACCGAAGGAAAGCTGAAGATTTGGTAAAAGACAAAGATCATGAGATCTCCAAGCTGAAGCAAGAAATCAGTGCCCTTACCACTCATCTCCAAGAGAGTAAAGTGGAAAAAGAAGAAATGCAAGGTGAACCAAACATATCTATTTCTAAGAATGCAACCTTGAAGGAATCCAATGCTTCTATTTCCAAGGAACTCACTAAGTCAAAGGAAATACTTGCCAAATTCAATCAGAGTACTGTTAAGCTAGAACAAAAGCTTGAATCAGAAAAACCGGTAAAGAATACCACTAGACTTGGTTTTTCTAGTTATGAGGAAGGTGAGACCTCTGGAACAAAAGATGGAGTATCAAAGAAGCAACCGACATCAAAAGATAAAGGTAAGAAAAAGTTTAAACCTGTTTACTTTAATTGTCTCAAGGAAGTGCATACTGCTAATGTATGTAGAAATAAGGCCTACAATAATTCTCCTTATTTTTTAAACAATAAGCCTAGATCCAATAGATTCAATGGAAACTGTTATGAATGCAACAAGTTTTGGCATAGAGCTTTTGAATGTAGGTTTGTTATGCACAACACTGGGAGATATCCTCAAACAACTCAAGGAGTTTTTATTGAATCCTCTGTGAACCATAATCCAAACCGGTATAATGCTTATGACCATCAGCTAGGTGGTGGTGGCTATCAAGTAGAAACTAGTTGAAGAGTAACCTATTTGATTTGTCATGGAAGCAGTCACACTACTGCAACATGCAGGAGGAAGAATGGTAGAATGAACAATGGACCATGGAAAACACTTGGAATAGTATGCTATAATTGCAAGAAACTAGGAGACCCTACCACAACCTGCAAAATGAGAAAGAACCTATCAGATGATATACCGGTCACTCCAAAAGGGAAGAGTAATGTTGAAACCATTCAAGTAGGAATGAATAAAACATGGAAAAAGGAACTTGAATAAGTTTCACAAGATGAACTGGTTTTTGCACCTAGTGTGGAAGTCTCTGAACCAGCAAACTGAGCTTGAGAAAATCTTAGGGGGAACAAATCAGTGAAATGTTTCAAACCCCCAGTTTATATCAATAAAAGACCTTAATTGGTATACGATACCTTTCAATTGGCAAAAGATTGTGAAGTGGTGAAAGGCCAAATTAGGGTTTGTACCCTAGCAGTGGAGCATTTATTATGGTAGGTGAAGAATTCATTTAAAAGGAATTTTCAAAGTCATTTTCACTTATCAGTTTTCGAGCAAAGAATTTTTCAAGTGCAAAGCAACAAAAGGCGATTCGACTTGCGATCAAGATAGACTTAAAAACTTGCAGAAGAATCCAGAGATATTATCAATCAATCAAGTGAAGAACACCAAGTAGTAATCTAGCAACCAAAGTGGTGTGTTGCAAAGCTGCATTTGCAAACCCTAAATTTCAAAATTTTGAAGGTATTTCTTGAAATTCTTGTTTATCAGTTAATCATGGCTTCTGCATTGCACTCTAGCTCTAGTGTACCCATGGACTCAACTCAATTCATTCAAAGAAAAATGAAATACAATGCCCTGTCCCAAATACCTATCGGAGTCATTGTCGAAAGAGATATTTCAGGGTACATTGACTTCAAATTAGAAGACCTAGGATCCCTAGTGATTCATTCCTAGCTAAGTCTATTTTGTGGGGATGACAAGAAGATCAAACCAGAATACAACATTCTGGAGAGGAAGAAACTTCACAATGCGGTTTACTTTCTTGAAGAGTTCACGAAAGAGCACATTCGTATCATCCTAAGCAGAGTGCATGGTGACAAGATGTATCTCAAGAGGACACATGACATTATTCATGAAGCAATTCATGCCATCACTAGTTTCTGCAACATTGGTGAAGTGCTAGCCCTATGGAAGATCATCAAGATTGAAATGACTAAGCTCATCAGTTCTCTGAGCAACCAATGGGGAATGACCGTCAACACCATCAAAGATGATTTGGTCAAGTATGCTTGTATGGTGATTGGATACAGGATGTTTTATGCTAGCAAAATAAACTCTGTCTCTACTATTGTGGTAAATACCGCCTACAGAATGATCATGGAGGATGCCTCATTTGATCTATGCAACTGTTTGCAAAAGAAACTTCTATTAAACTTGAAGTCAATCAAATAGGAAAATGCTCTAAGGTTTAAATTTGGACAAATTTTGGTAGGTCTATTTTTCTACTTTCAAGGCTATTTCTTGGGAGTCGGTGATATTCAATGATCTGTTGCCCAACCGGTCACCAAACAAAGTAGGGAAAGTCTCCAAGCGGTAGGAACTGGATATCCTGAAGTCTTGAATAAATACTTTGATGAATTCAAGCAGAAGATGAGTCAGAGGATGAGGATATCTAGAGACATTGTTAAGAAATACGAAGAGGACATCTACTTTACCATTAAAGTAGATGAGTGCATAATGGAAGCGGTAGAGCCCACACAGGAACAAGTAGAACCTATGGGATATAAGGTGATGTATTGCATGTTGGATAGGTATGCCTCTACCTTGATTGCCTCTCCTTTAAATGCAAAGAAAAAAAGAACTGGCACCTACTTGGAAAGGGTAACACCAATTGAAGAACCTTCAATGAAAAAGGGAAAGGCAGTGCCATCGGTATCAGCACTGGTTAGCCCAGCCAGCCCAAAAGTGACCAAGCGGTCACCTACGAAGAAGAAACTAAAAGTTGCACCTGCTAAAGTATTTGAAAGGAAGCAAAACACCAAAAGAAACTCACTAGAGTCAGAGGATACAAAACCTGAAATACAGCCTAAGAAGACCAGGCAAACAAGGAAGAAATCAAACACTACCGGCAATGCACCTGCATCATCAGTACCATGAGAAAGAGGAAACAGAGCGGGAAGTCATTAATTATTTGTGTGTTCATGAATAGTCACCATCAGAAATTAGATCTGAGACACCTGATTCTTTGTACAATTATTTAGATAATAAATGGCGTATTGCCATCAAGAGAGAACAGGAGATCAGAGAAAAGATTTTTGCAGAATACTTCCCTGATGCTTCAAACTCTAAATTGTTTGAAATCATGAACCGGTACAAAGGTCTATTCTTCAAGAGAAGAAGAAGACTCTTGCTACTAGAAGGAAAATCATCTGAAGTGGTGAAAGACACACACTCCCATACCAAAGCTATTATGAAAATGCATAAAGTAGCTCAAGAAAATAGAGAAGCTAAATAGGAAACAGAAACTAGAAAACTGGATGAGGCATTTGATGATGAAGGAGAAATAGCTAAAGAATGGGTTGACAATATTCATGTGGACGTGCTAGATGGTGAAGATGCCACTTCGGACAAAGAAAAGGAGAAATGAGATAAAGAAGAAGAAAAGAAGTAGAAGCTGGACAAGGAAAAGGCTGATAAAGAGAAAGTAGAGAAAGAGGAAGAGAAAAAGAAAGATGAAGAGAAGAGGAAACAAGATGAAGAGAAGACGAAACAAGAAGAGGAGAAGAGGAAAGAAAAGGAGAAGAGGAAAGAAGAGGAGAAGAGGAAGGAAGAGGAGAAGAGGAAAGAAGAGGAGAAGAGGAAAGAAGAGGAAGAAAATAAAGAAGAGGAGAAGCGGAAAGACGATGAGAAGAAGAAACAAGAAGAGGAAAAGTGAAAAGAAGAAGAAAGAAAGAAGGAGGAAGAGAAGAAAAAGCATGAAGCGGAGCAAAGGGAGAAAGAAGAGGAAAAGAAAAAAGAGGAAGAGGAGAAGGAAGCAAAAAAGAACAAACAAGAGAAGACTCCAAAGGAAACTAGTGGTCAGGCCAAATCGGCTGATATCACCAGTCCTATTGACCTCCAATCTGCAGATGAATCGAAGCTATTGTGAGTCATAAAGCTAGCACAAGAGAGACTGGAAACTTCCAGGAGGAAAAAGGAACAGAATGTCATTCAAACTACGATTGACACCCTTACTAGTTTGATTCTAGGTACCAACTTCCCTGGTACTGATTCCTCTCTGGCCAAACTAAAACTTCTATGTATAGTGGTAGAGGACCAAGTACAATGCCTGGAAGAAGTTGTTGAAGCTAATGCACAGAAGAAGCATCAAAAGGCTCTAAATACTGCCTTAGTAAAGAAAATGAATGAGCTCTAGTCTCAACTTTAGAAACAGCAGAAGGACATAAGAGATGCTATGGATGAGGGAAAACTATTGTTGAGCAAAATAAGCCAACCCCATCTATTTTTTGATGATGTGCTTGCACAAAAGGATAAACTGCAATTTGATTTACAGACATACATAAGCAACTTTAAGACCCTGTATGATTTTTTCACTACATATGGCCAAACTATTCACCGGTATCAGCTTTAGTCTGCCAGGATAGAATTCGGGATTAGCAACTGGACAAGAGATTTGCAGGAGCTTCAACTAGTTTTATTACTAGACTGCAAATTCTTCAAAAGTGCTTTCTCAATCTAGAAGCTTTAACGGTAACTCAAGAGATGAGTAAAATTGATGCCATCGAAGAACAAGTATCACAGATGCATAAGGAAAGTGAGGTGGCTACCTCATTACTTGAGTCATGGTCATTAGCCATGAAGACTTTTATGCAGGATTTTAAATCTATTTTTGATAAGTTTCACTCATTATTGTCATAAAAAAAAAATTCATTTTAATGTTAATGAGAAACAGGGGTTATTCTGCATTACTTTGTCATTGTTGGCAAAGGGGGAGTAGTATCTAAAATTTTGGAGAATGTTATGTATACTTTCATGTTATTTCTATAAGGGAGTAGTATAAATTGTAATTTCTGCAAAAGGGATAGTGTATATGCTTAGGGGGAGTAATTTTGATTATGGCATATTTTTTGTAGTAAAAACACTTAGATGTCAAAGTTTTCTTAAATGTTGCCATAAATGCCAAAGGGGGAGATTGTTGACATTTTGATGATGTTGTGATTGTCATTGATGGACATACACTTGTTTTATGATCACTTTCTTTATGTATGAGTTATGCTCAACCAACAATTGTTCCAACCGGTATTATGTATTATAGTCTTTAGAGTATCAATGTTTTGCAAAAGGTGTTTACCAGTCACAAACTGACTAAAGACCCAAAGCAGTATGAAGACCTCAAGTGGTTCAAGGATCTCAAAGCGGTATGAAGGAATAAAGTGGTAGTTAACATTTTTCTAGTCTTCATTTTGGCAATCGGTAATTGGTAAAATGTATGAACCAATAATCGGTAATGAACCAATATTACTCTATGATGAGTTATCATCCACTGATATTGGCGGTGATTTTGTGTCGTGTTACCAAATGTGTCTAGATGCACTGAACCTAGGAACTTGTAATGTAATCCTATTGGATCGACATGAAATCAGACTCCTTTATAAGGACATCATATCTAGGATTTTAGTTGATGAGGGTTTTGTATGTGCAATTATAGAAGAGAAGATTAGGTCTATGTGAAGAATCAAAGTGTGGAGATATTGAAGACTAAAGTAATGCTAGATGTGCATTAACAATGAGCTATCAAGGATCTAACCAAGCAGACTGTGCTAGTATCTAGATCATCTACTTGTTGATCACTCATATCTTAGACAAGTCTGAAACCCTTAACCAGGTAAGCCCAACAAAGCCTTTGTAAATCCTCTAACAAGGTGGTTCACAAATGTGAATCTGAAATCCTCTCACAAGGTAGTCTTTAACAGGACTTATCTCCTAACATAGATCTAGATTCCTAACAGGATCTGTTCTGGTGAAGAACATTGTATGACCTTAACCAGTCTGGTTTCTATTCTGCAAATAGTTACTTGTGAGGTTCTTCTCATCGTGGTTTTTCCCATTTGGGTTTCCATGTCAAAACTTCTAGTGTTATGATGATTGTGTTCTTGTGGGTCAATGCTTTATTTGCTATTTGGTTTGCATTTGTCTTAACCAGTTTGTTAGTAAATCTGTTATACCGGTTAACTGCTAAACTATTTAAGAGTTTGAGTTTAGTATTTTTTGGTATACTAATTCACCCCCACTCTTAGTATTCATCATTGTTGAGGTTAAGGATAGCCTCTGACCCATTTTTAAGAAAGTTCCTCAGACAAAGAAGAAGGAAGACTCTACGGGCACATTCTCGAGGGTTCCTGATGGTGTAGTCTATGTAGAAGATGTCAGGGCCTATATTCACTGCACCTTGGAGGATTTAGGCACTAAGGAGATCAAGGGTGTGTATCAATCTGTGATACTGAGAAGCTCTGGAACAATCAAGCCAGAATATCAAGTCATTGAAGACCTAGGGTTAACTGAAATCCTGTACATTCTAGAATTTAAGGATGAAGTGATCAGATATGTTCTGAGTAGGGGCTACAATGAATTCATCTAGTTGGACTATCCCTACATGATCACCAAGGAAGTAATTTAGGCAGTCGCTGGCCTACCCAAATTTGGACAGGAACCTAGGAAGAAGATCTCCACTACTGAGGTTGAAAAGCTCATCGACGCAACCCATGATGGAAGATCGATGAGGATCAACACCAGCAAAGACATAGATGTAAAATTTGTCAGCATGATCATCGGCTACAAGGTAACTCAATCAAGTCGATTGAACTCTTTTGCCAGTTCATGTATCCATGTATCAAGGGTGTCAAGAAATGAACATTTAGGTTTGGCAATCTTATTGTCTGCTTAATATTGTATTTCATGAATGAGATATCGGGTTTGGGAAAGAAACATTGGGCTCATGACATACCAATAGGTATGCAGATCAAAGATGAAATTATAGGTCTTGGCAGCTACAGGGATGAAAATACTTGGGGCTACTTTACAACTTTTCAAGAGAACATGAGACAAAGGTAGAGGATCCCCAAGAATATTGTGGAGAAATACTCCACTGATATCGGCTTCATGGTAAAAACTAATGAAACCCTCATGGAAAAGTGGAACCTAGAACCATATGGGTTACTGAACTAGGATATGAAGTTGATGACAGCATCTTGGAACTTTATGCAAAAATGCTTTTTGATTCCCCATTAGATGACAAGACTAAACATTTTGGCACTGTGGAGGAGAAGGCTCTTGAAGTTAAAATTGGCTTCAATAAGAAAAGGAGAGAAAATTAAATAGAAAAAATGTATGCATTTGTTCAAAATGTAATTCACTAGATAGATACAAAACTAGGTTCTGGATCTAAACCGGTAGATCAACTAATAGTGGTTAGTGCTCCTGAGGTAAAGAGGCCTGAGACTTTCATTTCTTCTATCACTTCTGACTCTAATCCAGAGGATAATCAACCTCTTACATTCACAAGGGTACAGAGGAAGAAAGCTGGCAAGCCTCTGGTAGAGGAGAAGAAGGTGGAGCCAAGGGGGAAGCTAGTAAGAAAAGTGACAAAGCCTACTGTACCCACACCTCTGGCAAGGAAACCTACTTAGATGAGGAAACCAGTTTCATCCACCCCTGCAACCCCGAACAAGAAGAAGAGTGTGATAGATGAAGTAATTGAATCTAGTAATGTTACCATCATTCCCACAATGACTTGTGCAGAATTGATAGATGAGGTAACAAAAGATGGTATTTTGAAGAATGTGTCAAATTTATATGAAGATTTAGATGATAATGAAAAAAATGAAATTGAAGAAACAATTTTGTTACATATAGACATATATATGAAGGCTTTAGTAGAGATTTTGAAGGAAATTCTTTTATCATTGTATAATAAGTTAGATGCAAGAAGATTAGATGCAGTCAAGAGGGATAGGGAAATTAAGGAAGTTGAAATTTTGAATATGTGCAACTCTATAAATAATGAGGAAATGAAATGATGTATAGATGTTTCCAAAATAAAAAAATTTAGTAGCAAACCCCAGGAAATAATCCTAATGATGGATAGAGTAAATGAGATAATAAATGAGACTAGAGATGGCTGGTCCAAATTATTCTAAAAGAATCCTGATTTCCTCACCTCTCTAGAATAAGTTGATAAGGCAACAACTTCCACCATTCCAGAAAAATCAAAAGGGAAAGGAATTTGGGGACATTCACATCAAATTTTGAATAAACCAACAGTAAATAAAAGTGTACAGACACCACCGGTAGGTAGAACCAAAATTGATGAGAGTGTATAGTCTATACCGGTAGAGACAACATTTGTATAGTTCAAGCAAGGCAATGTAGATAATATTGTTAGGTCTCAGAGACAACTGAGAGGGGGGGTGAATCAGTTGTCTAATAAATTCAAACCAAAAACAACTTAACCAACTTAATTCTTAATACCGGTAAACCAGTTCAATATGTCAGTAGATAGTTTTAACAGTTAATTGCTATATCGGTAAGGATTAGTGCATGAAACATAAAACCAAAGTCATCCACAACACATAACACCAATATTTGTATGTGAAAACCCTGTAAGGGGAAAAACCATGGTGGGAAACCTTACCCACAATCAGATGATACTACTGTAGATAGTAAGTGTACATAAATGGGGTCTGCACATGTAGAAAGGCCAACTGCCTAGAGCTCACTGCTCAATCACAAATGGGAGTCACATTGACTATAGTTGGATGGTTAAATCCAATAAGAATGTACTGCACAAAATAGCATCTTCATATGCTGGATTTAGTACTGATGTAGTTCTGATTGTCTTCACAAAAACCCTCCTTCAATCTTCAAATGATGTCAACGTGTATAGCTCTTCTTATTCTCACATATACCTTCACACAATCCTTTTTTGCATTCGACATTTGATCTTACAAATAAGATCTTACATTTATACCATAACCTAAGACCAATTTTAGTAGGTCGGCTCTACAAGATATTACGATAAAAACATTTTATAAACAATACAATATCTGATGCAATAACCGATTGAACATGTCGGCTTAATGCATTTACAACAATAATTAATCATCTCCATAGCATGCCATGCCGATCTGGAAAAGATAAACCTGTCGGTGTAACCCTGGACCTATTTCTCGGTAACAACAAATATGCAAATATGAATATACCAATGAACAAAACTCTAGGAAAAGATGTCCAAATGATGTCTTCGACATTACCAAGTGTTTTCCATATCATTCCAAGTGTTGGTGATCATTATATCTTGCCAGTGTACCAGATACCGGTAACTATGCATGAGTCACTTGCTTGCCGGTGAATGTTGTTGACTCTCCAAAGTGTCAGAGTTGATAAAAGTTTAGTAGGTGTTGACATCAATGACAAAACCATACCAAAATACCAACAATCTCCCCCTTTGGCATTGATGGCAACACAAGATGGAAAAACCATCAAAGTGCCAAAACAAAAATGCCAAATACCAAAAACCAACAATCTCCAAAAATATCATAAGCAGAAATCAAAATATAGATACAGAGAGTAATAATCTCTCCCCCTAGGAGAAACATGTGTTTTCCTTGTGTTTTTCAAAGTTTTTCCATACCAATCTCTCCCCCTTTGACATCAAATGCCAAAGTTACAATAAAAACCAAGTTCATATACAAAATACCAATCAATTAAATATACCAACTACTCCCCCTGAGAAGTAGCTTCCCATCAAAGATCGGAATAAAGATTTCTTTGTTAATTCTATCAGTTGATGACAATCATCAACTGTCTAAGTCTCTACCAGTGGTGGTATGACTCCAAGCTGATCTCTGAGATATTCAAAAGTCTCCTTAGGAAAAGGTTTAGTGAAAATATCTGCAATCTGTTCTTTAGTATTCACATAAACCAGTTTTATCTCCTTTGCTTCAACATTTTCCCTTAGGAAATTTAGTTTGATAGAAACATGTTTGGTTTTAGAATGTAATATTGGATTCTTAGATATATCAATTGCTATAGTGTTATCACAATAGATAGTAATAGGTTCCTTGCATTTTACTTTTATGTCTTTCAACATTTTTTTAAGCCATAATACGTGTGTACAGTTAGTTGTTGGTGCAACATATTCTGATTCTGCTGTTTATAAAGGTGTACAACTTTGTTTCTTACTTAACCAAGAGACTAATCTATTTCCAAGAAAGAATGCTCTGCTAGTGGTGCTCTTTCTATCATCCACATCTCCTACCCAATTTGCATCTGTGTATGCACATAATTCAAAGTTTTCATCTCTAGGGTACCACAATCCAAGATTTATAGTGCCTTGTAAGTACCAGAAAATCCTTTTTACTACTGATTCATGATTTTCTCTAGGATTACATTGAAATCTTGAAACAATACATACTGCATTCATAATATCAGGTCTGGTTTGTGTCAAATACAATAAACCTCCTATCATAGATTTGTATCTAGTTGGATTAACAGGTGTAGATTCATCCCTTTGTGATAATTTATCGTTTGTTGTCATAGGCGTGTTTACCGGTTTAGAGTTCTCCATCCCAAATTTCTTTAGTAACTCTTTTAAGTATTTGGATTGACTCAAGAATATACCTTTATCAGTCTGTGAGATCTGCAATCCTAAAAAGAATTTTATTTCTCCAATCATAGACATTTCAAATTCTTGCTGCATTTTAATGGAAAATTATTTCCATAATCCATCTTCTCCTCCAAAGATTATATCATCAACAAATACTTCTATAATCAAGATGTCATCATTAGTTACTTCATAATATAAATTGATGTCTGCATTTCCTTTAGTAAAACCAATCTTTAAAAGATACTTATCCAATCTTGCATACTAAGCTCTTGGAGCTTGTTTTAATCCATACAAATCTTTTCTTAACCTACAAACCATATCATTATTATTTGTCAAATAAAATCCATCAGGTTGTTCAATGTACACTTCCTCTTCAAGATCTCCATTCAAAAATGCACATTTAATATCCATTTGATAAACTTTGTAGTTCTTGTGTGCTACAAAAACCAAAAATAATCTAATTGCCTCAATTCTAGCTATCGGTGCAAAGGTTTCATTGTAATCAACTCCTTCCTTCTGAGAATATCCCTTACACACTAGTCTTGCTTTATTTCTGACAACCTTACCATCTACATTAAGTTTTTTTCTAAATACCCATTTGGTTCCAATTACATTTTTATCTTTAGGTCGGGAAACTAATGTCCAAGTTTTGTTTTTCTCAATTTGTTCTAATTCTTCTTCCATAGCTTTAATCCAAAATTTATCTTCACATGCCTCATTAACAGACGATGGTTCAATTCAAGAAATAAGACATACCTCTTCATTTGCCAATCTTCCTCTTGTTATAACTCCTTTAAACTTATTTCCAATTATCTAATCTTCAGAATGATTCAGTCTTACATACCAGGGTGTCTTTATTTGTTGTTCCTCAATTACTATGGAATCCTCAGATGATACTGGGGTAACTGGATCTTCATTTTGTACCGGTGGATTCAGTGTAGGTTCATTTGTCAAAATTTCTATTGCTGATTCAGAGTATATATACCTTGAAGTTCCTATGAATTGTTCATCAATCTTTACATTTGTACTTTCAACAATTTTCTGCAATCTTTTGTTAAAACATTTATATCCCTTTCTCTTAGATGAATAACCAAGAAATATTCCTTCATCACTTCTAGGATCAAATTTGCCAATGTACTCATCTCTTCTGATATAACATTTACTTCCAAAAATTTTGAAATACTTAAGAGTAGGAGTATTACCAAACCATAGTTCATGAGAGGTCTTACCGGTTTCACCTTTGATGTGAAATTTGTTGAATGTATAGAACATTGTACTGACTGCTTCTCTCCAATATACATGTGGTAGGTTTTCTTCTGATAACATACTTCTTGTTGCATCCAAGATAGCTATGATTTTCCTTTCAACAACTCCATTCTGCTATGGTGTCTGAGGTGTTGATAGCTATCTTTTGATTCCATTAACTTCACAGAACGTATTAAATTCCTTAGATGTAAATTCACCTCCTTGATTTGATCTTAGACATTTGATTTTCTTACCGGTTTGATTTTCTACCATTACTTTGAATAGTTTGAACTTTCCAAGTGCTTCTGATTTTTCTCTGAGAAAAGTAACCCAACACATTCTAGAATAGTCATCAATGATTAGTATGAAATATCTATCACCTTGTAAGCTTTTAGTTCTAGGTGGACCACATAAATCAGTGTGAATCAAACCAAGAGCATTATTTGATTTTTCTGGAATACTTTTGAAACTAGCTCTAACTTGTTTTCCAAATTGACATTCCTTACATACTGTATTTTGAGGTTTGATAATTTTGGGTAAATCTCTAACTGCCTTAGTAGTACTGATCTTTACCATGCAATCAAAGTTTACATGACAAAGTCTCTTATGCCATAACCGAATTTCATCTATATGTGCAATTAAGCATGTCTTTTCACTATTATTCAAATGAAAGATATTACCTCTAGTCTGATTACCGGTTACAATTTCCAAACCAGTTCTATTCATGATTTTGCATTTTCCATTTTTGAATTGTAACTGAAATCCTTTCTCAACTAATTGACCAACACTCAAAAGATTATGCTTTAATCCTTCAACATAGTAAACATTGTCAGTGTTATGCTTACCATTAAGATATATTATACCCTTACCTTTGATTGAACAAGCTTTGTCATCTACAAATCTCACTAAGCCTCCATTGTATTCTTGAAAGTTCAAGAATTTACCTTTGTCTCCTATCATATGATGTGAGCATCCTGAATCAATGATCCATTATTCCTTTACTTCAACTTTAGCTGCCAAGGCCTATACTACCAGTTGAGCAGTAGGTGTCGGTTGATCTTCTATTATAGCAACAAAAACCCATCCATTGTCTGTTGGATCCTCATCAAAATCTATATATCTAATAATCAAGGTTAGGCTTGTATGTTCTTCTAGCTTCTTCTCTTAGTCTAGCATGTCTATCAGGGAATCTTGAAGCCATATGACCAGTCTTATTGCAGTTAAAACATTTAAAGGGTGCTTTACCTTCATACTTACTGCCAACTAGACCTTTAGGCATTTTCCTTGCAAATAGTGCTTCAAGTTCTTCAAGTTTTTCATTTTCTTTCCTACTTTCTTCAAGTTCTCTTGCATAAAAGGCTTTCTAATCAGATTTTTCAAATGATGGAGTAGATGATGTTGATGCTTTGAAGGCCAAAACTATCTTTATAGTAGCAACAAGACCAAATTCTTCAATTTCAAAAGTTGAAAGTTTTCCAATTAATGTATCCCTAGTAACTGATGTATTAGGCATTGTTCTTAACTCATTTATAGCAATGACTTTCATTTTATATGTCAGTGGCAATCCTCTCAAAACATTTGAAACAATTTCATCCTCACTTAAGGTTCCTCCACAACATTTAATACCCAAAACAATTTCATTTACTCTTTCCATAAAAGTGTAAATCCTTTCATCTTCTTCCATTTTTCAGATATTCATACCCGACCCAGAAGCTTTCAATTTTTGCAATTTTGACTATGGAATCTCCTTCATTTAGTGTTTCCAAATGATCCCAAATAGCTTTAGCAGTAGACCTATCTGATAGTCCCATGATTTGTTGATCTGATAATGCACTCAAAAGTGCTTCTCTTGCTTTGCAATAATTTTCCTCATCTTTAGTCAAGTTAGTTGGACTAGGCTGACCTTGTACAACAACAGTATAACCATTCTTTATAACATCCCAGATGCCTTTTCCAATTCAATTTAGATGTGTCTCCATTCTAATCTTTCATATGCCATAGTTGGTTCCATCAAGTTTAGGACTGTCCTTCCTGAAATAATTAGTAGACATTAGATCTCCTCAAGCTGTTAAACTTCTGCAAAAAAGGACTAGGCTCTGATACCAATTTTTAGGTCGCAAAGGGGTGAACTCACAATACTGGTTCCCACTTTTTGACCAACTTTGACACTTAGATGAACATTTTGCAAAAAACCTTCACTTTCCGACACCTATAACTTTTAAATCATTAAGAATTTGAAGATGATGTAAACTAGTGATTTGTAACATCCTTTTTGTAGATTCTAAATATATTTTTTTCAAATTTTTTTGAATAAAATTTTATTGATTTTTCCATCTCCCTCAAAAGTAGTTTTTTACAGGAAACAACATTTTTTAAGAGTGATGTGCATCCCGAAACGTATAAATTTTTTTCTATAAATGATAAAAACTTATCTCTTTTAAATTTTGGTTTGTAACATCAATACCCAGGGCATGCAGTTGGTTTGATAGTGATATGTTGAATATTTTTTATTTTATTAAGTTTTGAAGTCCAACTAATTATGATTTAGATATAGGTGTACGTTTGAACACATAACTTGCTCTATATATATCAACATTGAGTTTTATTTTTTTTGTTAGAATGAAGACATCAATACCTAGGGCATAGATATTTTTCAGAATTTTTTTGAATTAGTTTGCTATTTTTCCCAATGCATTGAACAAAGAAGTTCATGTTCGGTGAAAAACCTACATTCATAAAAAATAAAATAAAAATATACTAATAAACTTAAATATATTAAAAATTATACTATATGGAAAGCTTATAATAAGGACTAAATCCTCAAGAAAATAAAACTTCTAAATGAATTCATTTGACCCCTCAAAAGCTAATGTAAAGTTGGTTTTTTATCAGCATTTGATAGATGCAAAGGAGACTCCATTGCAAGTATGATTTAGAAGTAGAGAGGCTCTATCCAAGAAATTTTGATCTAAGAGCCTTTGATCTAACTCTCTTCAATTAATTACTTCAAATGGGACCTCTTAAAGCTTAAATAATTATATTTTCCAAAAAATGTATGATTTCAGCAAAAATCAGGATGTACCAAAAAGTGGGAACCAGCTTTGTGAGTTCACCCAAAGACAACTAAGGGGGGGGGGTGAATCAATTGTCTAATAAATTCAAACCAAAAACAACTTAACCAACTTAATGCTTAATACTGATAAACTAGTTCAATATGTCGATAGACAGTTTTAACAGTTAATTGCTATATCGGTAAGGATTAGTGCATGACACATAAACACAAAGTCATCCACAACACATAACACCAATATTTGTACGTGGAAACCCTGTAAGGGGAAAAAACATGGTGGGAAACCTTACCCACAATCAGATGATACTACTATAGATAGTAAGTGTACATAAGTGGGGTCTACACATGCAGAAAGGCTAACCGCATAGAGCTCACTGCTCAATCACAAATGGGACTCACACTGACTACAGTTGGATGGTTAAATCCAATAAGAATGTACTGCACAAAATAGCATCTTCATATGTTGGATTCAGTACCAATGTAGTTCTGATTGTCTTCACAAAAACCCTCCTTCAATCTTCAAATGATGTCTGCATGTATAGCTCTGCTTATTCTCGCATATACCTTCACACAATCCTTTTTCGCATTTGACATTTGATCTTACAAATAAGATCTTACATTTATACCATAACCTAAGACCAATTTTAGTAGTTCGGCTCTACAAGATATTACAATAAAAACATTTTATAAACAATACAATATCCGATGCAATAACCAATTAAACATGTCAGCTTAATGTATTTATAACAATAATTAATCATCTCTATATTGTGCCATGCTAATCTGGAAAAGATAAACCTACCGGTGTAACCCTAGACCTATTTGCCGGTAACAACAAATATGGAAATATGAATGTACCAATGAACAAAAATCTAGGACAAGATGTCCAAATGATGTCTTCGATATTACCAAGTGTTTTCCATATCATTCCAAGTGTTGGTGATCATTATATCTTGCCAGTGTACCAGATACCGGTGACTGTGCATGAGTCACTTGCTTGCCGGTGAGTGTTGCTGATTCTCCAAAGTGCCAGAGTTGATAAGAGTTCAGTAGGTGTTGACATCAATGACAAAACCATACCAAAATTACAACAAATGTATAGGGTACCGATAATATTGTGGATAGTACTCTATTGGTAGTATCAGATACTACACCAAGTGGTGAAGCCACCAGTGCAAAAGAGGATGAGAAAAGGGATACACCGAGAGAGGATAAGGGAAAGAAGACTAATAAGACTCCTAGTACCATACCGACAATTGATTCCCCAATAAATTTTTTGACAATTGACACTTGTCAAGTTCAGAAGAAATCAATCATAGAGATGAGTCCTATAGAGCTAATGATGATTGCTACTCAAAAGCTAATAAAGGAGGGATCTACAGATAAAGGAATAATAGATCAGTCAATAATAGTTTTGCACAGATTGATTCATGGTTGTATGATTGAAAATGAAGCAATCTCTTCCAGCAAACTTAAGGTATTAATAGAGCACATATCTAAAAAACTTTTAATCATTGCAGCAGATTTTCAACCGCCAAGCACTTGAAAGATTCACTTTGGCTAAGAAAGCCGCTTTTGACCAAATTACTGAGACATGAAAGAGGAATATCGGAGAGAAACTTATACTTATTGAAAATTCTTTGAAACAATGTAGTAACATCTACAAGGTCTGTTGTAATATATAAATTCTTACAACAAATGTAGATAACAAGTTAAAGGATTTACATGAAAAGATTGCTAATATTGCTAATTCTTTTGATGGACTAACTTCACTTACAACATCCATTGATGGACCAATTTTTTCTTTGGAGAACCAAATTTTTGCTTTTGAAAAAGAAAGAGACAAGATAATTCAGAGAGAAAGGAGTCTTAGAGGTTTGGTGAGTCCAAGATTGGATTTACTTGGTGTACATAAGAGGGAATGTATGGATATGCTTGCGAAGCCCACACCAATAGAAGTCACTTAGAAAGAAACACTTGCACATTTATTGAGTGGACTTGTATCCATATTTGAAACTTTCAAAACTAGTTGGGATACCTATATATAGTTGCTAGAGGAAGCTTATCCAAAAATCTTGAGATTGGTCAAGCTCCATGAAAGTAATTTGTATTTATTCAATCTTTTGCACAGATTCTTAACCAAATTCTTTCACCATTCTTTGGCATTGATACCAAAGGGGGAGTATATATATGTGAAAAATATGGGGAGGATATCAGACAAAGTATATTGCAAATGTAGTCAATTATCTTAGGGGGAGCATGTTTCATGTTTCAGTTGAACTGGCAGGGAATCCATTTTTCACATTAGTGTTGCCATCAATGCCAAAGGGGGAGATTGTTGGCAATTGACACTCATTGGATTCATATATTTTCATTTATGGAAACAAGATTCTATAGAAAACATATACTGGCATTAGGAGGCATACACCGATAGATATCGACATTGGAGTATGTAGGGTCACAACCGACACTGGCACCGACATCCAACACTTTTGTGAAGCCGACATCAGTCTGGAATCTGAAGAAAGTTTTATTTGTAAAATTATTTTGTAATTATTGTATATCTTTTGTAATGTATTGTAAGTCGACATAAGGCATATTGTTTGTAAAGGGTATATAAGTCAGTTTATTAGGTCATTGTGAGATATGGAATAAAAGAGTGTGTATGAAAAGACAGTAGAACTGTGTGATGCGAAGGATATGTATGTAGATCATTTGTATGTGAATGTTATATCATGCAATGATTTGTAGATGGTTTGTAAAGCATTCTTAGAGGAAAGAAGATACCAGTAGAAGTGTTCAGGGTTTATGAACAGGTACAAAATAGAGCTATAACCGGAACTCTTTTTGGTATTACAAATGCATTTTTGTGAGTTCATCATTACTTTTTTATCTCCGAGAAGCTTGTATTCAGTGAAATTCTTTTGTGTTGAGCAGTGTGCTCGAGGTTGTGTGCCTTCTTGCATGTGAAGGCCCCTATACTATGTAATATCTTTCATATGGCCACTGAATTGATATTGTGGGTCACAAATCCCACCGTGGTTTTTCCTCTTTGAGGTTTGCCACATATAAATTGTGTGTGTTATGGTGTTCATTCATATGGCCAGTTTATTTACTTCAATTTATATGTTTTTTCATTTACCAGTTTATATGTGTATGTTATATAAAGGTAAAATCATATGTTACCAGCAGAACACTTATTCACCCCCTCCTCTCAGTGTTCTTGGATTCCAATAGTAATATCATTTAGGCAGCTGATTTGATTTGGTCGATCATTGGAGATCGAATTGGGTTTATGTAAGAGGATTTAGTCCTCCAGTATTGAGCTTAACCAGAACTATACTCACGCATAGGAGATGCTACCTTTGCAGTTTAAACACTTTTGTGGATTGTAGTCTGGATTTGTATGTAGTAAGTGAGACTCCTTTTGTGATGAGCAGTGCGTTCTAGGCTGTTGGCCTTCCTACAAGTGCAAGCCCCTCAATTGTAATTCACATACTTACTGCAGAAGTATTATTTGACTATGGGTAGGCTTCCCACCATGGTTTTTCCCTTTATCGATTTTTCCACGTATAAATCTTGGTGTCATGTGGATGGTATTTATTCTGTGATTTCCATTTATGCTTAATTGGTTTAACTGCTATTCCAGTATTTGGTTTAAGCATTCTGGTATTAATATGTTGGGTTCTGATATTAAAGTTTTAATTGCTAATGGTTCTGGTAATTCGTGACAACTTATTCACGTCCCCTCTTAGTTATCTTCCAGTTATTTGAACTGTCTAACATATTGTACAATGAATATCCCAAAAATACCTTATCAGAGCTTAATATATTTGAAAATTTCCATATAGGGTTTCTCCAAAATCTCTAGATAAGTATCCCAACCAGATTTGAAAGTGTCAGAAATAGATACAAGTCTAGTTAGCATATGGGCAAATGACTCTTTCTCATTTAATTGTCAGTGTGGGCTTACCAACCATATCTATTCACTCCTTCTTATGTACACTAAGTGGATCTGATCGAGGACTCACCAAACCTCTAAGACTTCTGTCTCTTCTTATGATTTTGTCTTTTCCCTTCTTAAGAGCAGAAACTTGGGCTTCCAAAACCAAAATTTGACCATCAATGGATGTAGTAAATGAATTCAATCCATCAAAAGATTTGGCTATACTTGCACTTTTCTGTTGAGATTCCTTAATCTTTTTATCCAAATTAAATGTAAGAAAATATGTGTTACAACATGCTTTGTAAATATTTGTAAACTGTTTTAAAGAATTATCTATCAATTTCAACTTATCATTGATTTCCTTCCTTTCAAACTCAATCATTTGATGAAATGTAGCTCTCTTTACTTGTGTGAATCTATCCAGTGCTTTCTTGTTTGATATATGTGTTGGCATTTGTGTAGAGTATGTTGACATGATGATATTATGTTGTCATTGATGTCAATATACAAGAGAGTGAACCAATAATATGCTGAAAAGTGAACCGGTATAATGTGGTGAACCGGTATATGTGCAAATAAGTGAACAGGTATATTGAAGCTAAGCAGCTGGAAAAGAGAACTGGTATATTGGTATAAAATGGTATATGAGCAATAGGTGAAGCGGTATGTTTGTCCAAGTGAACCAGTATGATGGAATGTGAACCGGCATATGGAATGTTTTCTATTAAGGCTTTATATGGTATGACTACTAGTTGGTAGTCTTAGCTTAAGGGTTTCTGGTTGAACTGATCCAAGCCTATGTGATTCACCCAATGACATTGTGGGATGAGCTAGCATTGTAATCAAGATCTGATCATGTTGCCACATCAGCCTTGTGCGTGTGAAGGATCTTGCATGAAGGAGATTGATCCTATCTACCTCGAGAATGTGAGAAGTCCCTGTAAACAGTGGAGAACGCGTGATGGGTTATCACCTCCATGAAACGGTGAAGAATGAACGATGGAGAATATCTTGAGATCTGTTCAAGACCATTATATTAAAATGCAAAGTGTTCAATGGCCAGGATTGAACTACCTCAATTGCCTAACCTAAATGTTTAGGTTTTAGGGTTTATGCTACCGACCTATCTATTTCCTATAAGGTTGATGTTGTGTTTCATACTGAGGTTGTTGGGAAAATCCCTTAACCAGGTAGCTTTAACCAGCTTGTTGTAAATCCTTTAACAGGGTGACTCAAACTCATTGAGTTCTTGAAATCCTCTAACAAGGTAACCTCTAACAGGGTTTAACCCTTAACCGAGTATTTAGCCATCCCTTAACCGGGTGATCTCTAACAAGATCGGTTCCTAGCAAAACCTGTTGTAACAGTCTTTAACCGGACTAGGCTCCTAACTGAGTGGACTTATAAAGAGTTCAAAAGCAACTTGTGGGTATTCATCCGCACCGTGGTTTTTCCCAATTGGGTTTCCACGTGAAAAATCTATGTGTCATGTGTAGTATTTTTCATGTGATGATCTAAGTAATTTATGTCTGAAGGTAAATCATGCTGAGCTAGTTGTTATTATATTTTTGATGATAGATTACCTATTCATGCATAAGGGTGAAATGGAAGTGTAGTATTAAGTTGAGTGGAAAGCTAAGTGATTAACTGGTTAATGCTTGTCACAGTCATTCTTAGATTTACCAGTTGCACTCTGTTTCAAACTGATGTTACTGTCTATTAGACATTTGTAGTATTTGCAGTCAAACTAGTTTGGGAAAAGCTTTTGTGACTGCACTGATTCACCCCCCCTCTTAGTACCGGTTTGGTACTTATTGTTCATCATTGAGTTATCAACTGGTATCAGAGCATCCTCTAGGTCCTCTGTGTTGTAAGCTTAACCACTTGAGGGAAAGATCGTATTGTAATGATGAAGAGGGAAGGTCCAAAGTTCAACAGTGATAACTTCAAAATATGGAAGGACAAAATGAAGATTTACGTCAGAAGCATGGGTGCTCAACACTGGAGCTATGTTGAGAATGCTTTTGTTATTCCTACCGGTACTCTCACCGATGATCAAAAGAGAGGAATGGGCAAGTCATGGAAGCCCCAATCAGTAGCTTATCTGACATTGAGTTTATTGATGTCTAGGATAAAGATAATCCCAAAGAAGTATGGGACACTCTTGAGAATATCTATGATGGTGATGAGCATGTAAAACAAGCTAAGGAAGAAAGCCTTAGAGGAAAGTTTGAAGACATGTAGATGGTTGAAGGTGAGACCATTCAACAGTATGGAATAAGAATCAAAACTGTTGTTGGAGATATCAAGAGTGCAAGTGGTAAAATGGAAGATTCCACTATGGTAAGCAAAGTTCTAAGATCCTTATTACCGGTCTATGCAATAAAGGTTGCTGCTATTCAGGAGTTGAGATCAATAGACATGACTAATGTATCCCTAGACTCCATCATTGCAAAGTTGACAGCCTATGAGCTAAATAGTTTTGATGGTAGTGTTCAAAAGACTGAATCAGCTTTTAGAGCTTCTACTGTACCATCCAGAAAAGGAAAAGAAGCAAGCACCAATGGTGAACCAAGACAAAGTAGAGAAATGGATGATGAGGAGATCCTAATGCAATTTGAAGCTCTTCTTGCCAAGAAACTTCCTAAAGGAATCGGTAAATACAAAGGTAAGATCCCTTTGAAATGCTTTTCTTGTAACCAGATAGGACATATTGCTATAAACTATCTTAATGGTGACAACAAGGACAAACTAGAGAGGTTCAATAAATTCAAAGGAGGAAATTAGAGAAACTGTTTTGTTGTAGTTGATGAAGGTGTCATAGATGAGGAATCAGAAGATGAAGAGAATGAAGATATTGTGTTTGTTGCATTAAAGGAAGATGTGTCAGACTAGAAGGCTCTTGTCTCCCACTTTGATAATTCCAATGAGTGGATTATTGACAGTGGTTGTTCTCATCATATGACTGGTGACCGGAGCAAGTTTCTATCTTTGGAAGAATATGATAGTGGTGTGGTTTGCTTGGGTAAAGATGCACCATGTATGGTCAGAGGAAAAGGGTCCATCTCTCTGAATGGAAAGAGCAGTGTTGACAATGTGTATTGGGTGGAAGGTCTCAGACACAATCTATTGAGTGTTGCCTAGCTAAATAATAGTGGACTCACTCTAGAATTCAAAAATGGAGTGTGTAAAATCAAAGGAAAGAATGGTGATTTGATGGCCACCGGTATGCAGACCAAAGGTAACTTATTTAAGCTAAATGCAAATATAAGTACATGTCTTATGGCTAAGTTTGATGATAGTTGGATATGGCATAGGAGACTCTACCATGTAAACTTTGATAACATTGTGAAGGCCAGTAAGATCAAGGTAGTTAGAGGACTATCGATGCTGAGAAAACCAGAAAATCCTTTGTACAAAGAATGTCAACTGGGGAAAATGTCTTCCTCAACCTTCAAAGGTAAATCTTTCACAACTGACAACTTACTTGATCTTGTCCATACTGATTTGTGTGGTCCTATAAAAATTAGGAGTGTGCAGGCAGATAGGTATTTTATGATTCTTATAGATGATTGCTCAAGAATGATGCGGGTCACATTCTTGAAGGACAAGTCTGAAACCTTTGGAAAGGTCAAAGCTTTCAGAGCATTGGTAGAAAAGGAAAGTGGTAGAAGAATCAAATGCCTTAGAACTGATCAAGGAGGGGAATTCACTTCCAGTGAATTGAACACATATTGTGAAGAATATGGCATCAAGAGGCAACTATCTGCCCCCCAGACTCCACAGTAGAATGGCTTAGCAAAGAGAAACAACCGGACTGTGGTTGAAGCAGCTAGAACTATGTTGATCCAAGGAAAAGTTTCTCATACCTTTTGGAGAAAAGCGATGAGCACTACAGTCTACATAATGAACTGGGTACTCATCAAAAAGGGAAAGGATAAGACTCCTTATGAGTACTAGACCAGTAAGACACCAGTCGTAAGCTACTTTAGAATGTTTGATAGCAAATGTTATATCAAGAGGAGTGAAGATCAGAGCAAGTTCGATGCAAAATGTGATGAAGGAATATTCCTAGGATATTCCACCAAGAGTAAAGCTCTCAAATGTTTCAACAATAGGACTCAGAGAATTGTTGAAAGAATCAATGTTAGGGTTGATGAAAACTCTAAGAAACCTGAGGAAACCGACAGTGAGCAAGTAGGAGATGAATTGGTAGTAACCTTCTGGGAATTGGTTGCAAATCAGCCTAGTACTAGTAATTGTGTTCTGACACCGGTGGATACTGATGCTGATGAAGATGAGGATGAAGAAGAAAAGAAAGAAGAATATGTTAAGAGAATACCTAAGTGTGTCAAAATCAATCATGATCCAAAATAGATCATAGGAGACAAAGATGCATGAATTCTTACAAGAAGAAAGGTCAGAGAAAGCTCATGTATGATCTCTAAATTTGAGCCTAAATCATTCAAAGAGGCACATAAAGATTAAGAATGGATCAAGGAAATGGAGGAGAAACTTGACCAGATAGAGAAGAATGGTACGTGGTCTTTGGTACCCAGACCAGAGCATAAAAATATCATTGGAACCAAATGGGTTTTTAGAAACAAGATAAATGAGGATGGCACAGTGGTAAGGAACACAGCCATACTAGTGTGTAAAGGATACACCTAAGAAGAAGGAGAAGACTATGGAGAAACCTTTGCTCCATTAGCACGATTGGAAGGAGTGTGCATGCTTCTTGCATATGCAGCTTTTAAAGGATTCAAGGTATATCAAATGGATGTAAAATCTACATTCCTAAATGGAATACTTGAAGAGGAGGTGTACATAGAACAACCATATGGGTTTTCCCTATCAGAAGATAGTGACATGGTGTGTAGGCTACATAAAGCCTTTTATGGACTAAAGCGGGCACCTAGAGCATGGTATGAACGTTTCCACTCCCATCTTGTGAAGATTGGATTTGAAAGAGCAAATAAAGATATCAATATCTATTTGAAATTAGAAGGAGATCGGATTCTAATCTGTGAAGTAGTTGTTGATGACATCATCTTTGGAGGAGATGACAAGATGAGTCATGATTTTGCAGATGAGATAAAAAAAGGAGTTTGAGATGTCACTCATAGGGGAAATTAAGTTCTTCATTAGACTGCAGATTCAGTAAATGAAAGAAGGAATCTTTATTACTCAGTCCAAGTATGTCAAAGAGGTGTTGAAGACCTTTGGCATGGAAGACAATAAACCGGTTGGTACACCAATGGTGACTAGTTGTAAATTATCAAAAGAGGATGACTCGGCATTGGTAAATGAGAAAGATTACTGATCAATGATTGGTAAGTTGCATTATGTAGTGTATAGTAGACCAGACATTGCACATGTGGTGGGTATTACCACTCAGTTTTAGCAAAGCCCAAGAGAATCCCACTTGGTAGCAGTCAATCGGATTCTTAGATATCTGAAGGGAACAGTTGACTATGGGTTATGGTATCCATACAATAATGATTTCAACCTGAAAGTGTTCACAGATGCTGATTGGGTTGGTAATGTAGATGATTGGAAGAGCACAACTGGTGGTGCATTCTTCCTTGGTGGTAGACTGGTCTCATGGATGAGTAAAAAGAAGAGTTGTATCTCTTAGTCTATAGCAGAAGCGGAGTATGTTGCAGCTTTCATGAACTGCACCTAGACTATTTGGATGAAGCATGTATTAAATGGCTTAAAAGTTCTTGTATCTGAACCGGTAAGCATATTTTGTGACAATACAAGTGCAATTAACATTTCCAAGAATCCGGTTTTACATGCTAGAACCAAGCACTTTGAGCTCAAGTATCATTTCTTGAGGGAGAAGGTTCAGAACAAGGAGCTTGTGTTGGAACTTGTTTCCAGTAAGGAGCATTTAGTAGACATATTCACCAAGCCTCTACCAAAGGTTGTATTTACCTATTTTGAGAGATAAATTAGGGGTGCTGCCCCTTCAAGAGGTGAACTGAAAGTATGTGCTCCACATCAGTCAGGTATTGCAATGTCCAATATTTTTCAAGATTGACGTGTTGAAGGATGCTACTCCTTAGGTGGGGTAGCATAGTGGAATGGGAAAACTTATGCCTCCACTTTCGCATTGTTGTCAAAGGGGGAGAAGATGTGAAGTGGAGAAGATATCTGTAGTAGAAGATGTGATGCTAGGTAATATCTCTGTATATTGCCATCAATGCCAAAGGGGGAGATTGTTGGCATTTGTGTAGAGTAGGTTGACATGATGATATTATGTTGTCATTGATGTCAATATATAGGAGAGTGAACTGACAATATGCTGAAAATTGAACCAGTATAATATGGTGAATCGGTATATGTGCAAAGAAGTGAACAAGTTTATTGAAGCTAAGTAGCTGGAAAAGAGAACTGCTATATTAGTATAAACTGGTATATGAGCAATAGGTGAAGCGATATGTTTGTCCAAGTGAACCGGTATGATGGAATGTGAACTGGCATATGGAATGTTTTCTAGTAAGGCTTAATATGGTATGACTATCGATTGGTAGTCTTAGCTTAAGGGTTTCCAGTTGAAGTGTTCCAAGCCTGTGTGATTCAACCGATGACATTGTGTGATGAGCTAGCATTGTAATCAAGATTAGATCATGTTGCCACGTCAGCCTTATGTGCATGAAGGATCTTGCATGAAGGAGATTGATCCTATCTACCTCGGGAATGTGCGAAGTCCCTATAAATGGTTGAGAATGCGTGATAGGTTATCGCCTCCATGAAACGATGAAGAATGAATGATGGAGAATATCTTGAGATCTATTGAAGACCGTTGTATTAAAATGCAAAGTGTTCAATGGCCAGGATTGAACCACCTAAATTGCTTAATCTAAATGTTTGGGGTTTAGGGTTTATGATATCGACCTATCTTTTTCCTATAAGGTTGATGTTGTGCTTCATACTGAGGTTGTTGGAAAATGGTGTGTGTATCTAAGTGCAGAGATATGTGATTCTTGCCAGACTAGATGAGATAAGAGGATTGATTCCTGCATAGTGTGTGCAGAAGGAAGGAACTTAAGCGGATCTACATTAGGCATTGAGTGCTATTATCAGATCATTGTAATACTTGTTGATCTTTAACCACTTCAACAGTTGGAAAATCCCTTAACTAGGTAGCTTTAACCAGCTTGTTGTAAATCTTTTAACAGGGTGACTCAAACTCATTGAGTTCTTGAAATCCTCTAACAAGGTAACCTCTAACAGGGTTTAACCCTTAACCCAGTATTTAGCCATCCCTTAACTAGGTGATCTCTAATAGGATCAGTTCCTAGTAGAACCTATTGTAATAGTCTTTAATTGGAATAGGCTCCTAATAGAGTGGACTTATAAAGAGTTCAAAAGCAGCTTGTGGGTATTCATCCCCATCGTGGTTTTTTCCACTTGGGTTTCCACGTGAAAAATCTGTGTGTCATGTGTAGTATTTTTCATCTGATGATCTAAGTGATTTGTGTCTAAAGGTAAATCATGCTGAGCTAGCTATTATTATATTTCTGATGATAGATTACCTATTCATGCATAAGTGTGAAATAGAAGTGTAGTATTAATTTGAGTGGAAAGCTAAGTGATTAACTAGTTAATGCTTGTCATAGTCCTTCTTAACTTTACTAGCTGCACTTTGTTTCAGACCAGCATTACTGTCTATCAGACATTTGTAGTACTTGCAGTCAAACCGGTTTGGGAAAAGTTTTTGTGACTGCATTGATTCACCCCCCCCTCTCAGTACCAGTTTCGTACTTATTGTTCATCATTGAGTTATCAATATGCTACAAGGACTGAAAATCCTTTGAAATGTGCGTAGTGATTGTCTTAAGCTTGCCAGATGGGCTTTGTTCACTGTCAAACTTGCACTCCGAGACTAGTCTATGCAAAACAATGATAGACTGATCAATAATCCATTTATCCATAGATCCCTCCCTCGACATTTTTTGTCTAGCCATCATCATGAGTTTAGTAGAGCTCATCTCAGTTATGCTTTTATTTTCAACCTTTGAGGTATCGATTGACATAAATGATGTACTCGCTATCAGTTCCCTGTCAGATTCCTCTTTCTTCTCCTCTTATGTTTTAACCTTTATAGATTCATCAGTTGCACCGGTGACTTCCCCACTTGGTGCAATCTTAGTAACTACTAGTTCCTCCCTACGAACTTTATCCTCATCCTGTACATTTGTATCTAGAGGACTACTATCCTCAACATTAGAAATATGTACATTATCAACCTCTACACTCTTAGTATTTTCCAGTATCACAATATTTCTCTATACATTTGTATCTACCAGGGGCTCAATTTCCACTATCTTAACATTTTGTAAAATGGAGGGTGAAGTACCTATAATACCCATTCCTTTTCCTTCAACCGGAATGTTTGCAATATCTATTTTTAATTCCCATGAAGTATAAAAACCATGGTTCTATTCAAAGAATTTAACCCATGCCTTGTGGGTCTCTTTGATTATCATGTTTACCTTTCCTAGCATAAGACTGATTATTTTATGTTTGTTGTTAAAGTTTTTCCTATCTGCAACCTCAAGTGTCTTATCTATCTCCTCTCAACTAATACAAACACAAACAGATAACATCTCTTGTTAGACACAATGCACCACTGAGAGGGGGGGTGAATCAGTGGTTCTTAATCTTTTTCCCTTTAACTAACTTATGTGTGTATACCGGTTATGGGATCCAGCACAATGTAGACTTATGGTTAGTGGGGAGACTTAATCACAAATGCAGTCACACACAAAGAATCATCACTTAGAACTAGCATGTACGAGGAAAACCCAAGATGGGAAAAACCTCAGTGAGCAATGCTGTTGGAGTCTACTACTCCAATCTAGCCTCACAATGAAACTTTGTTACAATGTTTAGGGCACCAACCCAAGGAGCTCCAACCCCTGATTTAGGGCACTGACCCAAGGAGCACCAACCCCTAACTAATTTATGGGCTACAAGCCAAAGGAGCTACAACCCCTGCACCAAGCTACAACTCAGTGATCACAAAGATAACTTCAAATACAAAATTTGTCAGACTATTACAATTCAATCTTGTAACCATTTCATATACCTTTCTCTATCAATGAAACACCTTCTCTGCTACACCGGTTCACTCTTCTGTTACTCTCATCTTCTTCTTTACTTGTTGGTAAACTCTACCAGTTTACCTCTCCTCTGCTCTTCTCTACTGAATCTCCTCCTCATTGCTCTTCTCTTTACCAGTACTATTCTTTGCGGGTTCTATATCTACCTTCTCTGTAGATTCCTTCACTTATGCTCTGCCGGTATGGACACTACCAATTCTGCACTGCTACCAGTTGAACACTTCAACTTGGTTCTCCACCTCACACTTAGTCTCTTCTCAGATACCCATTGAACACTTGATTGATTTTCTCTCAAATGTAGAAGTAACACTCAATCACTTAACAATAGTACTATCTTCCTTTCTTTAGCAGCTCCTAACACAATCTTTGGCTTGCATATTTATAGCCTGGTTTTCCCACCAAAAGCCAATTCAAATCTCAAGAAGTTAGGGTTTCCTCATCAACCTCGAGGTAAACCAAATCCAATCAGATCTTGTCCGATCTGATCACCCAGAGAGTTGTTTTCTCATCACCACCATTGTTGTGGCTTCTTGATCATGCCTTCTATCTTTGGCAGTCTTCTTTTTGCTCTGTCAACTAATTTCTTGGTCAATCACCAAGATTGGTCTTGCGGTTTCCTCATCTATCTCGATCTCCTCAATCACTCTGAGCTGGCTCTTAGTTATCCTCTAGACCTCAAGCCACAAACCTCTGTAATGGCCTGCAACACATCCCATGAATTTCAATATCTACCATTAATGTCAACCAACTCACCAACTACCTTGTCGGTGTTCATTCCATCTAGCACTACATGCAAGTCTGCCACCTTGATTCCACATGGCATCCATGTTTTCCAATTACCAGCTTGGATCTTTATGTTGGTCTAGATAGGATCACCATCCAAACACTCTATTGGTTCCTCTTCACTGCTGGTTTACTAACCCTGTCAGTTAAACTGTTAAACTGGTTTGTCATCACCCTCGTGCTCATGTGATTTCCCTATTTGTGCAGCACATCTTCAAAAAGGCACAAGTGATCAAGTATGGGCACATTCACTGTTAGTCATTACTTCTCATGATGACTCCATATTCATTTGGTGGGAGTCATGTTGTTCTATAGCCTCAAAGTATACTAATGACCTATTCATTCTTCTCCGATGTTGATATGATTAAGGTAACATTCTTCCTGTTCATCACAAATAACATCCTAGAATCCTATTCATCCACACAAGTCAGACACTAAATTGTGTACCAGTGACTCCAGTGATCATTCCTCTGAATGAAATTCTCTTCCTTGCCTTACTGGTGATCTGTAACACAAGGTGATATCAAGGATATCTCAACCTGTACTCCTCCTTAACAATGTTGCATATATATCTCTCATACTGGTAGTCATCCCATACCAGTTGATATCAATGACAACACAATGCCAATAATCTCCCCCTTTGGAATTGATGTCAACACATGTAGTATCTGGTATACTAGAGTAACTTTTTCCCCCTTTGACAACAATGGTGAAAGGCACTGTCAAGATAATATTCCTCATAGTTTTTTGATAGAATTCTTCCTCCCCTTTTTCTTTACTGGATGTCTCTCCTCCTTCGATACCAATTTTTAGAAATTGTTACATCTTCTCAAGTCATGACACTTGAGATGGAGGACTCACTCATCAACTGAAACCAATTGAGCATGCAAATTGTATACCATTTGTTAAAATACTCAAATGCAGAGGGATATGTTAGTGAATACTACTCACCTGTCCGTCAAACTGCATCACTTCCCATTTGATCCCAAATTTCTTTAGAATCAAGTGTGATTGTACTATGAATACACCCAACCAAATGACAAGTAGATATCCATAACAATGAAACTCTCCTTGATATTCCTACTATAACTTCCATCATCTATAGTTTGGGCAATCAATTCACTTACTCTTTCAAGTTCAAGCATGTCAGCCTTGCATCATAACCACTTGAACTCCCCCTGAGTCATACATCTCAGGTCCTCATCTCTAGTGAGGTCTAATATCGGGACTCCACTATTCCACATAGCCTATGACATGATCCTGGATGTACACAATGCCATACAATGTCATCATCAAGTCATAGAACAATCTGGTCAACCCAATCACATGTGATCATGCATGATCAACCTCATAACTCAATGATGAAAAGTGAGTACCAAACTGGTACTAAGAGGGGGGGCTGAATCAGTACAGGCACAACAATAAAACTTCTCTTGAATTGGTTTGATTGCAGACTATAAACTACTGGCAATCCCTAACACCGGTCCAAACTAGACTACTACTGGTTAAACATAGTGCAACTGTGAAAGACATGAACCGGTCAATCTTCTTAGCTTTCCACACAACCTACTTCCTCATTTCAACTTTGTCCTTATGCATAAACAGATAATCTATCATCAGAGACACAATAATTTACTAGCATAACATGATTCACCACTTCACACAAAATAACAAAGCATCACATGAAAGAGGCATCACACATGACACAAATTTTTCATGTGGAAATCCAACTCAGAAAAACCACGGTGGGGATGAATACCCACAAGCTATTTTTGAACTCTTTAGAAGTCCGCTATATTAGGAGCCTAGTCTAGTTAAAGACTGTTACAATAGGTTATGTTAGGAACCGATCCTGTTAGGGATCACCCAGTTAAGGGATGGCTACAATACCTGGTTAAGGGTTAAACCCTGTTAGAGGTTACCTTGTCAGAGGATTTTATGAACTTAAAGGCTTTGAGTCACCCTATTAAAGGATTTACAATAAGTTGGTTAAAGCAACCCAATTAAGGGATTTTCCAACTGTTCAAGTAGTTAAATATCAACAGGTATTACAATGATCTGGTAATAGTACTGAATGCCAATGCAGATCCACTTTAGTTCCTTCCTTCTGTACACACACTAGGCAGGTATCAATCCTCTTATCTAGTCTGGCAAGAGTCATGTATCTCTGCACTTAGATATACACACAACATTTGCCAACAACCTCAACATGATACACAACATCGACCTTATAGAACATAGATAGGTCAGCAATATAAACCCTAAACCCTAAACACTTAGGTTGAGCAATTGATCGGTTCAATCCTGACCATTGAGCACTTTTCATTTGAATACAACGGTCTTGAATAGATCTCAAGACATTCTTCATCATTCTTTCTTCACTGCTTCATGGAAGCGATAACCCATCACGTGTTCTCCACCATTTGCAAAGCCTTCGCACATTCCTAAGGTAGATAGGATCAATCTCCTTCATGCAAGATCCTTCACATGCACAAGATTGACGTGGCAACATGATTTGATCTCCATTACAATGCTAACACATCACAGAATGTCATCGGGCTTGGAATACTTCAATCAAAAACCCTGAAGCTAAGACTACCAACTGATAGTCCTACCACATTCCATGTACCGGTTCTCATTTGAACATACCGGTTCTCATTTGAACATACCGGTTCTATTTCAGAACATCATACCAATTCACTTGGACTAGCATACCGCTTCACTTATGGCACATATACCAGTTTACACCACCATACCAGTTCTCTTTGCCAGTTGCTTAACTTGAATATACCGGTTTACTTCTCAGCATATCAACATCAATGACAACATACAATATCATCATGTCATGATACTCTTGCACATATGCGAACAATCTCCCCCTTTGGCATTGATGGAAATATACAAAGATATCACTCAACATCACATCTTCCCTACTTCACATCTTCTCCCCCTTTGACAACAATGCCAAAGTGGAGGCACAAGCTTCCCTGTTCCACTATGTTGCTCCCCCTAAGGAGTAGCATCCTTCAATACATAAATCCTGAAAAAGATTGGATACTGCAATATGTGACTGATGTGGAGCACATACTTTTAGTTCACCTCTTGAAGGGGCAGTGTTGGTCACCAAATCTAGTTAACCCAAGAACACCTGCAAATCTATCTATGAGATAGCCAATCTCAACCAATGAAACACTTCAGGGCTTGGACAACATAACATAGGATCCTAATGATCCTCCTGCACTTTAGGTTCTACTGAACCTAGGGGGGGACATGGTTTTGATGCATAAAATTTAGACTCATTACCCACATATGACAGCATCAACAAAGCAGACAAACCATTCCACAAGCTCACCCAATTTAGAAACACACTACAGATTGGCTAAATTTGTATAAACCATAAATGAAAATAGAGCTTGGAATGAAAATAACACAAACCCCTAAACATAAGGGGAAATAGATTTGTCTTTAATTTGAATTAATCTGAAACTATCCCAAATCTGCAAGACTAGTGCCTTGTTCATTGGGCAATAGAGTCACACACAAAATTGTAAATGTGCATCCTAGTCACAAATTGGTTCTCCTTAAATGACATTCCTGCATTAATACCTTATACTAATGCATTACTCAATCCATTCACAAGATCATCAGATCTGGGACACATTCCATTATTCATGATTGATCATAGAGTTTAAAACCTTCATTGAAGGATACCCACAAGCAATCACACAACCTCCTTGAAACTGACAAATTCTATCCTCCTTGAGGATTGAATTCATAATAATGAAATATAGATACAGAGACAATATCCTGAGAAGTTACTCATGCCTAACACAAGTAAGGTCTGCAACTAGAAAACCATCTACTATCCTGCAATGTAATCTCTATACCCGGAAAAGATCCATAGAATTGTACACATTTGGGTCAAGAAATTTAGAAAATGGGAGCCATGAAAATTGGAGCACTTCCTCACAAAATTCTAGAACCCTTACAATTGAGAAAAAATTGGAATAAGAAGGAGAGGGAAAAAGATCAGATTTCATCAGAACAAGGCAAGTGTCTCTTTTTCCAACTGAATTTCAATTCCTTCATCATTCCCATGGAAACTGCTCCTAAAATATCTGATCCTTGTTGAAACAAACTTCATAATTGCATTGCTCATTTCGAGAGTTTTCCAGTGATATATAATACTTGGTATTTTGAACAAAAATGGACCTTTGGGCGAATTAAACTTGGATATGTGCACATCATTTAAATTTTTCATTTTTTCATATAGTCTCAACTATATATTTAACTTTAATTTTTCACTTGATTTTTGCCCTGGCATCCTGCCACATGGTAGTCTCTGATTCACTGATAGGATCCACTAGGCACCACCTTAGATGACACCTCATCACTCTACCACGTGGCTGCCTTGTCACCGCCACTGGGTTACTTGTTTGTATGCCACCTCAACGACACATCATCGCCACCTCACTGCCATGTCAGTGGGACCCGTGAGCTGTCTTTCCACCTGGACTGCCAACTAGACCTGCAACCTGACTTTTGCCATTTCACAATGGCTAACCAACATGCACGTTTCCTTCAAGAAATCATGTTGGCCATCGGATCTCACTGAACCTGCTCATTGGTTAATCTGTCCTTTGTCTACAAAATTTTGCCCACCTCGGGATCTATGCCTGCGTGGGGTCTTCCTTGTTGTTGCTCAGCCGACCTCCTTGGTCATCTCAAGAGGTGTGCCCACATGCATGGGGTCCATATTGGGTGCCCATCAACACCATCCATGAAAATCCCTTGAGGCTTTGACACTATGAATGAGTGTGGCCTTAATTATAAATATCAAAAAATGCTCCTGCCCAGCCAATGTGGGATAATGTTTTTTTCCTGGGACTGCAAATTTGAAGGTTTTCCAGGGTCTTTCATGGTGTTTTGCATTTTGCTGAAGTTTTTGATGATTTATTACCATCATACACTGCCACACAGGAGGATTTTACCCTTAACCTTGCATTTTGTTGAAAGTTTCAACAGCCATGTGAGGGAGGATTGCTAAAGCATTTGCTTGAAAGATTCTACTGTTCAAAGAAAGAAGAAACACGTAGAGGGGGGTACTCCTGCTGCTTGCATTTTTTTGATAATTCAATAAGCTTTTCTCATGCCACACAAAAGATAGGAGGAGAGGATGTTGGCACTTGCACTTGCCAATTTGCATTCTGGTTAGAGTTAACATTGCAGTCCCCAAATGCTACAGATAGGGAAGGAGGAATAAGTCTGGTTTACCTTTGCCAAATCTGCATTTGTTTTTAAACTTCTCCATTCTCCCACTCTCCACGCAACTCACAGAAAGGAAAGGAAAACATGTAAATTAAACATGCTGATATGTTTGGTTTAATGGCTTCAAACACTTTTACAACACCACACAAAGGGGGAAAAGATGAGCTAGTTTCAGACCTACCAATGGTATTTGGTAATAGTTTCATTAACTGCCCCCTACCAACACCATGTGAGCTTGGGAAGATGGATTTACACTAGCCAATATCCATTTTCCTTTTTAAAAACTTCTGCTGCCAATGCCACGTGAAGAGGAGGGATCCAACATTGTCTCCTCCAATTAGTGAAGGGAGGATGCTGGCAGATTGCATTGGTTTTGAGTTTTACATGGCTTCCAAACAACCTCTATGTAATCTGCCATATTGCACTTGTTGTCTTCAATTCCTTCTCCATCCACCATGCACAGAGAGAATGAAGGAGGCACCATCAATTTCTAGAGGGGTGACTGGCAATTGTGTTTGCATAAATCTGAAAACCCCCAAATATATTTGCCAAAACCATGCTCCACGTGAAAGAGGGGTTTATGGCTTTATACCAGCCAATTGCATTTGCTTTGTTTCTGGCACTCTTCTAACATCAATGCCCAATGTGGGAGAAGGGAATTCAGATTGTATTTTTTTATTAAAACCGCTAATGCCCTCCTCGATATGTTGTATTTCCCTGATTGGGATATTGTCCACAAAAAACACAGTGATTGTAGTTCCAAAGAATGCTATACTTCATGGAATTCAGCTGTAGGATTGAACCATAGGTGGAATCTCTCCTCTTGGCCCATGTGAACACTTCCATTCCCATATACATTGGTCTCTAGACTATTCAACAAGAACTAATGATAACATTTCTATGCAAGCCCATATATTTATGTGTCATGATGTCATTTACTAAGAACAATTTCGTCATAAAAATAATGCACGGGCCTGAGCCAGGTCGGGCCCCAAAGTGGCCTCGACTAAAAAAAATTTTGTTTTCATGCAAATGACCTCTGAAATACCTCAAGAACCTTAAAATTACCTCTGGAATATATTGGCACCATTTTCAGATCATTAAAATGAGTTTTGCAACTTTTAGGCACTTGCACCAGATTTTCGCATTTAATTGCGAAGACATAATTTTCAAACTAGTCGAAACACCTTTCTGGACCTCGCCATCAGATAGGCGTGCACTCTGATCTGCAAGGATGAACTCTACCAAATGGTTTCTCAAGACAAATCCCGAGTGAAGAGATATTAATTGTCAAAAATTACCAATTGGCTTTGTCAACACTGCGGACCCGATGAAGTCAATGTTTTGGCAACACATGATGTCTTTCTCAAAAATGTCAAACGACCTCCATAGATCCTAAAATTTGAAAAATAGGTACCTTGAAGTACATATTAAATCTTTTCTTTCTCAATTCTATCAAAAGTCTGACTGGGTAGAAATAGTGCGCTCGTGAAAATGGCCACTTTAACTGATATAGCAATGAAAGTGCAGAAGAGTCAAAACGATGGTTCAAGAAACCTTTTTGAAAATCGATCAAACGGATTGGTAGAGGCTTGAAAATGGAAAAATAGCTTTTCATTTATACCAATAACAGCCCAAAACAAACATTTTGACATAACACTCACTGAGGCAACTTTTACACTTATGCAAAACAGGGCTCCGACTAGGTCCTGAAACAGGGACTTGTCAAACCATACCCACTGCAAATAGATCGTGCTTGGTAAACTGAGCAAATGGATTCATGAAGAATTTAAATTTTGCATGCCGACTCACATTTATTCATAGAATTCAATCCATTTTAAAATTCTTCATGGAAATTAACAGGGAAAAATATGTAAACACCCAAATTAGGCTACTTAGTAAAATCTATATTTGCACCTAAAATGCACTTTCAGCTCACCCCTCGAAATGGGTACCTCATAAACTTATCCAAACAGAATTCTGAAATTTACACATCACTACATAGGTCAAATGAAAGGTGTAGGACATTCCTCCCAAGCCTTACCCCCTAAAAATCAACCGGCTCCATTTTTGCCCTCTCTCTAACTAGGCCATTCAAACTGTCTTATTTTAAAAAACAAAGCAAAATTTTGAAATAGGCCTCTAAAATTGACTCAATTTTAATGAGTCCCAATAGGAAACACCCCTAATTCACCTCTCAAATATGTAAATGAAGCCTTTGGTAGAGGCTTGGTGAATATGTTTGCTAACTGCTCCTTACTGGAAACATGTTACCAAGTGGGATTGTCTTGGGCTTTGCTGAAACTGAGTGGTAATACCCACTGCATGTGCAATTTCCAGTCTGCTATGCACTAGATAATGCAACTTACCAATCATTGATCTATATTCCTTCTCATTTACCAGTGCTCAGTCATCTTCTTTTGATAGTTTGCAACTGGTCACCATTGGTGTACCAACCGATTTACTGTCTTCCATGCCAAAGGTCTTCAACACCTCTTTGACATACTTGGACTGAGTAATAAAGATTCCATATTTCATTTGTTGAATCCATAGTCCAGTGAAGAACTTAATCTCCCCTATGAGTGACATCTCAAATTCCTTCTTCATCTCATCGGCAAAATCATGACTCATCTTGTCATCTCCTCCAAACATGATGTCATCAACAAATACTTCACAGATCAAAATATGATCTCCTTCTGATTCCAAGTAGATATTGCTATCTTCACTTGTTCTTTCAAATCCAATCCTCACAAGATGGGAGTGCAAGCGTTCATACCATGCTCTAGGTTCCTGCTTTAGTCCATACAAGGCTTTATGTAGCCTACACACCATGTCATTGTCTTCTGATAGGGCAAACCCATCTAGTTTCTCTATATACACCTCCTCTTCAAGTATTCCATTTAGGAATGCATATTTTACATCCATTTGGTATACCTTGAATCCTTTAAAAGCTGCATATGCAAGAAGCATACGAACTCCTTCCAATTTGGCTACTAGAGCAAAGGTTTCTCCATAGTCTTCTCCTTATTCTTGGTCATACCCCTTACACACCAGTCTGGCTTTGTTTCTTATCACTGTCCCATCTTCATTCATCTTATTTCTGAAAACCCATTTTGTACCAATAACATTTTTATGCTCCATTCTAGGTACCAAGGACCATGTACCATTCTTTTCTATCTGATCAAGTTCCTCTTCCATTTCCTTGACCCAATCTTCATCTTTATGTGCCTCTTTGAATGATTTGGGCTCAAATTCAGAGATCATACATGAGTTTTCTCTGACCTTTCTTCTTGTAAGAATTGATGCATCTATCTCCTATGATCTGCTTTGGATCATGATTGAGTTTGACATACCTAGGTATATTCTTAACAGCTTCCTCTTGCTTTTCTTGATCATCCTCATCTTCATCAGCATCTATCGGTGTACGAGCACAGTTGGTGGTACTAGGCAAATTTGCAACCAGTTCCTAGAAGGTTACTACTGGTTCATCTCCTACATGCTCTTTGTCGGTTTCCTCACATTTCTCAGAGTTTTCATCAACCCTAACATTGATGCTTTCAACAATTCTCTGAGTCCTATTATTGAAACATTTGAGAGCTTTGCTCTTAGTGGAATACCCTAGGAATATTCCCTCATCACATTTGGCATCAAACTTACTCTGATATTCACTCCTCTTGATCTAACATTTACTACCAAACACTCTAAGGTAGCTTACCACTGGTGTCTTACCTGTCCAGTACTCATAAGAAGTCTTATCCTTTCCTTTCTTGATGAGTACCTGGTTCATTGTGTAGACTGCAATGCTCACCACTTCTCTCTAGAAGGTGTGAGCAACCTTTCCTTGGATCAACATAGTTCTAGCTGCTTCAACCACAGTCCGGTTGTTCTGCTCTGCTAAGCCATTCTATGATGGAGTCTGAGGGGCAGACAGTTGCCTCTTGATGCCATTCTCTTAACAATATTTGATGAATTCACCGGAAGTGAATTGCCTTCCTTGATTAGTTCGAAGGCATTTGACTCTTCTACCGCTTTCCTTTTCTACTAGTGCTCTGAAGGCTTTGAACTTTCCAAAAGCTTCAGATTTGTCCTTCAAGAATGTGACCCATATCATTCTTGATCAATCATCTTTAAGAATCATAAAATACCTATCTCCCTGCACACTCCTAGTCTTCATAGGACCACACAAATCAGTATGCACAAGATCAAGTAAATTATCTATAGTGAAAGATTTACCTTTGAAGGTCGAGGTAGACATTTTCCCCAGTTGACACTCTCTGCACAAAGGATTTTCTAGTTTGCTCAGCACAAGTAATCCTCTAACTGCCTTGGTCTTACTGGCCTTCACAATGTTATCAAAGTTTACATGGCAGAGTCTCCTATGCCATATCCAGCTATCATCAAACTTAGCCATAAGACATGTACTTATATTTGCATTTAGTTGAAATAAGTTACCTTTGGTCTGCATACTAGTGGCCATCAATTCACCATTCTTTCCTTTGATTTTGCACACTCCATTTTTGAATTCTAGAGTGAGTCCATCGTCATTTAGCTAGGCAGCACTCAATATATTGTGTTTGAGACCTTCCACCCAATACACATTATTAGCACTACTCTTTCCATTTAGAGAGATGGACCCTCTACCTATAACCATACATGGTGCATCATTACCAAAATGAACCACACCACCATCATACTCTTCCAAGGATATAAACTTGCTTTGGTCACCAATCATATGGTGAGAGAAACCACTATCAATAATCCACTCATTCAAATTATCAAAGCGGGAGACAAGAGTCTTCCTGTCTAAGACATCCTCCTTGACTGCAGCAAACACAATATCTTCATTTTCTTCATCTTCTAATTCCTCATCTGTGACACCTTCATCAACTGCTACAAAATAGTTTCTCTGGTTTCCTCATTTGAATTTCTTGAACCTTTCTAGTTTGTCCTTTCTATCACCATTAAGATAGTTTATAGCGATGTGTCCTATCCGGTTACAAGAAAAGCATTTCAAAGGAAGCTTACCTCTATATATGTCGGTCCCCTTAGGAAGTCTCTTGGAAAAAAGAGCTTCAAATTCCATCAGAATCTCCTCATCATCCATTTCTCTGCTCTGTATTGGATCACCACAAGTTCTTGCTTCTTTTCCTTTTCTGGATGGTGCAGCAGATTCTCTAAAAGTTGATTCAGTCTTCTGAAAACTGCCATCAAAACTATTTATCTCATAGGCTGTTAATTTTGCAATGATGGAGTCTAGGGATACCTTAGTCTTGTCTATTGATCTCAACTCCTGAATAGCAACAACCCTTATTGCATAGACCAGTAATAGAGATCTCAAAACTTTGCTAACAATGGTGGAATCTTCCATTTTACCACCTACACTCTTGATATCTCCAACAATGGTTTTGATTCATATTCCATATTGTTGAATGGTCTCACCTTCAACCATCTGCATGTCTTCAAACTTCCAAGGCTTTCTTCCTTAGCTTGTTTTACATGCTCATCACCGCCATAGATATTCTCAAGAGTATCCCATACTTCTTTGGGATTGTCTTTATCATGGACATCAATAAACTCAATGTTAGATAAGCTACTGATTAGGGCTTCCATGACTTGCACATTCTCCTAAATCTCTCTCATTTGGTCATCAATGAGAGTACCGGTAGGGATAACATAAATGTTCTCAACATAGCTCCAATGTTGAGCACCCATGCTTCAGATATATATCTCCATTCTGTCCTTCCATATTTTAAAGTTATCCCTGTTGAACTTTGGACCTTCCCTCTTCATCATTACAATAGGATCTTTCCCTCAAGTGGTTAAGCTTACAACACAAAGGACCTGGAGGATGCTCTGATACCAATTGATAACTCAATGATGAAAAGTGAGTACCAAACCGGTACTGAGAGTGGGGGTGAATCAGTACAGGCAAACTACTATCGGTTAAACACAATGCAACTATGAAAGACATGAACCGGTCAATCTTCTTAACTTTTCACACAACCTACTTCCTCATTTCCACTTTGTCCTTATGCATAAATAGATAATCTATCATCAGAGACACAATAATTTACTAGCATAACATGACTCACCACTTGACAAAAAATAACAAAGCATCACATGAAAGAGGCATCACACATGACACACACATTTTTCACATGGAAACCCAACTGGGAAAACCATGATGGGGATGAATACCCACAAGCTATCTTTGAACTCTTTAGAAGTCCACTCTATTAGGAGCCTAGTCCAGTTAAAGAGTGTTACAATAGATTATATTAGGAACCGATCCTATTAGGGATCCCCCAGTTAAGGGATGGCTACAATACCTGGTTAAGGGTTTAAACCTTCAGAGAGGTTACCTTGTCAGAGGATTTTATGAACTCAATGGCTTTGAGTCACCCTGTTAAAGGATTTACAACAAGTTGGTTAAGGCTACCCAGTTAAGGTATTTTCCAACTGTTGAAGTAGTTAAAGATCAATAGGTATTATGATGATTTAGTAATAGCACTCAATACCAATGCAGATCTGCTTTAGTTCTTTCCTTCTACACACACACTAGGCAGGTATCAATCCTCTTATTGGGTCTAGCAAGAATCACATATCTCTACACTTAGGTACACACACAACATTTGCCAACAACCTCAATATGAAACACAACATCGACCTTATAGAAAACAGATAGGTCGATAGCATAAACCCTAAACACTTAGGTTGAGCAATTGATTGGTTCAATCTTGACCATTGAGCACTTTGCATTTGAATACAATGGTCTTGAATAGATTGTTAGCTCTGATACTTAATATAAAGTATAGATGCCAATAGCTAACAAGATGAGAGGGGGGGGTGAATCATACAAACTTAAACTTCCATAAAATCAACAAATTCAACCTCGGTAACTTATACTTTAGTAACTTAACCAAAAACTATTGTACATGCAAACTTATGAACACAAAATCATAATATCACTCATAACACCAGATTTAACGTGGAAACCCAAATAGGGAAAAACCACTGTGGGATTTCAGACCCACTAAGAAATATACTCTTCTAGAGTATGCTTGGTTAAAAGAAAATCCCATTAAAGATTACAAACACATTGCTAGATGTGACTCGGTTAAGGGATTTCCCTCAGATCTATTAGGATCTTCACTTTGTTAGAAGTGACCTTATTAAAGGAGTTCAAACACTCACTTAGAATGTTACCTTGTTAGAGGGTTTACATATAAGATTGTTAAGTCCACTCGGTTAAGAGATTTTCTATCACTTACAAAATAACAGTAATAAAATCTATCTGCAACTTCACATCCAAAATGCTAAAGCAGATTCTTATTTGCTCAAAACAATCTAGTCATAGGACTTATCTTGTCCCTTTGTTGGGCTCTCTACTCTATTATTCAAATAGTTCTTTAAGCTTTTGTACTCAGTAATCACTATGTAGCATCCTCGTGCATACACTTGCCCACATACCTTGTTTATTAACAATTCCTTATTTATAAACAATTGCTAACTGCTAAACCTCCTTGCTCACATTTCCCATGATCAATCTTAGCCATCATATCTTCAAACTTGATTAGGTTTAATGTATCCTTCTAATCTGAAAATGTTTTACCTTACCTTGGGACTTGCATTCCTATCTTGGAACTTGCATAAGGTTATTGCAGTTCAATCTATGTTGTAGATCTTCCAGCCGATTTTCCTTTGCCATAGATCCTTAATAAACTTCATACACGGCATACCAATCATTTGGCCATCTCCAGCTAATCATTGTCCATCATTAAATAATGCTTTTATCCATCCCATGCGCACTATCATAACTCGGTTGCAACGCGGTAAGTACTAAACTTTACTCGGTAGACATTTAGCCTTCATTAACCAATATCGATAACCTTAGGGTTTACCGACTAGGTTCATTGCTCAGTTGCATAGTATAGTATTAACCTTATAATCAACAACATTTGTAGGATATCAAAACAATCTAAACATCATGATCTCATGATTGTCTAACTCGGTAATAGTTCCCATTGAATCACTTATTCCTCCCTTTATTCATCACATTCTTTTTGTGTCTTTTACCAACATCTTAATTCTCTTCTAATCAATCTTCTCAAAATATGGCAACATCATACTGAATCAGATAATCAATTTATTGACATCAATGATAAAATAATGTTATAAAAATAGTTATGATCCTTCTTTAGTTATATCAATAATCTTCAACAACCTTCTCAATATCCTTATTGAATATCAACAATCTTTCTTACTATAATGCCAAGAATCTCCCCCTTTGGCATTGATGGCAAAACCAATAATTAAATGGTAATACCAACAAGATATTCAAATTGATTTGGATTCAGATTGTTGTTAGACTTCTTCTATTATCCTTGATCTGTTGTCTTCTGAAGTCTTCTCCATTTTTCATTAGGCTTCTGAGTTGTTGACTTGCATTTAGTCTTCTCCATCTTTGCAATCTACTCCCCCTGTCATTAGTCTTCTGTTATTTCCATCATTCAGGGCTTTATCATGTAGTCAACCATTTAGTCTTTCAACCTTTTTGTCTTCTCCCCCTTTGACAACAATGCTGAAAAAAGTAAAAGAACTAAATCATGATTTCTTCCTCTGTGAAGTGATTTGCCTTGCTGTGTAACATCTCAGTCTCGGTCAGATCAACTTGTCTCTATTCATTTTTTCCTGCACACCTTTAGGTGACCTCCTAAAGTGTGTAAATCAACATCAATCCACACATAATATTCTGTAGATTCATCAAATTGATGCTTTCACCGAGCTCGGTCAATGAGTAGAGGATAGGGGTAGGACCCCTAACTTGCTTCTGAGATACTCAAAAGTGTTCCTTGGCAGTGGCTTTGTGAAGATGTCTGCTGATTGCTCCTTTGAACTGATATATTCTAGCACAACTTTCTTGTCTTGAACTTCTTCTCTGAGATAATGATACTTTATAGATATATGCTTTGTCTTAGAGTGCATCACTGGATTCTTTGAAATGTTAATGGCACTAGTATTATCACAGAATATAGTTACTGGCTCGGTAACTTCTCATTTATACCTTCCAATAGTTGTTTGATCCATGTTGTATTGGTACAATTCAATGCTGCAGCAACATATTCAGCTTCTACTGTAGATTCAGAAATACATCCTTGTTTCTTGCTAAGCCAACTTACTAGTCTTTCTCCCAAAAAGAAAACTCCACCACTTGTGTTTTTCCTGTCATCTATGTTGCTTGCCCAATTAGCATCAGTATAAACTTTTAAATCAAAATTATTTCTCTTTTCATATACTAAGCCATAATCTTCAGTGCGTCTCAGGTATCTGAAAATTCTCTTGATTGCTGTCATATGAGTTTCCTTGGGATCTACACAAAATTTTGCTATAATACCTACTGAATGTGCTATATCCAGTCTACTATGCACAACATATTGCAATTTTCCAATCATAGATTGGTAAAGTGTCTCATCAACAGATGTAGATTCATCATTCTTTGATAATTTATAGTTAGTAGTCATAGGAGTACTTACTAGTTTAGAATCCTCCATTCCAAATTTCTTCAAGATTTCCTTTATGTACTTGGATTGAGTAATGAAAATCTCATATTTCATTTGCAATATCTATAAACCTATAAAATACTTTATCTCACCGATTAGTGACATCTCAAATTCTTTGCACATTTCATTCCCAAAGTTCTTGCATAAGGAGTCATTTCCACAAAATATAATGTCATCAACAAATATGGCTGAGATCAGTATTCCATTGTCCTCATCTTTCTTCATGTACATATTGTTGTTTTCACTTGTCCTTTTAAAACCAATCTTGATTAAATAAGATTGCAATCTTTTAGACCATGCTCTAGGTGCTTGTTTCAGACCATATAAGGATTTGTTCAGTTTGCATACCTGATCTTTACTCTTGTCTTCAACAAATCCTGCAGGTTGTTCAATGAGAACTTCTTCTTCTAGTATACCATTCAAAAATGTAGATTTAACATCTAGTTGATATACATTGAAATTTTTGAAAGCAGCATATGCCAACAATGTTCTTACTCCCTCAATTCTAGCCATAGTTGCAAAAGTCTCACCATAATCTATTCCTTCTTCTTGAGAATAACCATTGCAAACTAGTATTGCTTTGTTGTGAATGACCTCACCTTTTTCATTTAGCTTGTTTCTGAAAATCCACTTAGTACCAATTACATTTTTGTCCTTTGGTCTTGGGATTAGTGTCCATGTGTCATTCTTCTTGATTTGATCAATTTCTCCTCTCATAGCATTTACCCAATCTTCACTGTTAAATGCATCTTTCACTATTCTTAGTTCAAATTCAGAAATCAGACATGTGTTTTGTCTCAATTTGTTTCTTGTCATCACTGGATCATCTTTATCTCCTATAATCTAACTTGATGCATGATGTCTTCTAACATATTTGGCTAATATAAGCTTGGTAGGTTCTATATGATCTTCTTCATTACTCAGTAACTGGATATTATCTTCATTTTCTTCAGCAGCTTTCTCTGTAGGACTTGTCAGTTGAACATAAAAAAATTCTTCATAATCTTCTAGTTCTTTGGAATTTCCTTAATCATTTCTTTCTACAAATTCATCCATTTTCACATTTGCACTTTCCACTATTTTGTTAGATGATTTGATCAGACATTTAAATGCTTTACTTCTAGAAGAATAACCAAGAAATGTTCCTTCTTCACTTTTTTGATCAAACTTTCCGTTTCTGTCATCTTTGTGAACATAGCATCTACTTCCAAAGATTTTAAAGTAACTTACATTAGGTTTCTTGTCATACCAGATCTCATATGGTGTCTTCATAGTTCCTTTCTTCAGTTGAACTCGGTTCAGGGTGTAAACTGCAGTGCTGATTGCTTCTCTCCAAAATGTTTGAGGTACCCTCTTTTCTATCATTAGGGTTCTTGCACAATCCACAATTGATCTGTTCCTTCTCTCAGCTATCCCATTTTGCTGAGGTGTTCTTAGTGCAGATACTTGCCTCTTTATAGCATGATCATTGCAGTATAAGTTAAATTCATCAGAAGTGAATTCTCCTCCTCTATCAGATCTAAGACATTTTAGTTGTCTTCCTGTTTCATTTTCAACTCTTGCCTTGTACCATTTGAACATTTGAAAAGCTTCTTATTTTTCTTTTAAAAACATAACTGACATCATCCTTGAGTAATCATCCACAAATAATATGAAATATTTATCACCATAATATCTTTGAACTTTCATAGGACCACAAAGATCAGTGTGTACTAGACCTAAATTTCCTTTAGAAGTGTAGGACTTACTTGTAAAGCTTGATCTTGTCATCTTACCCATTTGGCATCCTCGACACATAGCATTCTTAGGTTTTTCAAGACTTGGTAGACCTCTTACTCGGTGCTTCTTACTTATTTTGATCAGATTATCAAAATTTACATGACAAAACCTTTTATGCCATAACTTGGTATCATCTATCTTTGCATAAAGACACTTATTCTGAGTTGAGTCAAGATGAAATGCATTACCTTTTGTTTGTATCCTGGTAGCAGCTAACTTTTCATGTTTGTCATGAACTTTGACAATTCCTTTCTAAAATTCTATTTGGTATCCTGTATTGTTTAGTTGTGCTACACTCAACAAATTATATTTGAAACCTTCAACCTAGTATACGTCATCACATTTAGCATTGTCAAGAAGTGTTATAGATCCTTTACCTTTTACTAGATATGGTGCATCATTACCAAATCTTACATAGCCTCCATCATAGTATTCTAATTTAACAAACTTGTGTTTATCACTTGTCATATGATGTGAGCATCCACTGTCTATGATCCAAGAATCATTATTATTTATGTGAGATATGAGGGCTTTTTCTCCATACCTTTCCTCATCATATCCATCTTTAATAGCCACATAAACAACTTCCTCAGTATCAATTTCATTGGATTCATCATCGTTGGATTCCTCATCTACTACTAGACATGTCTTTCTATCTCTCCTTCTGAAGTCTCGGTGTCCTCTGTATTGGTTATCTTTCTTCCTGTTATCTCGATATTCTCTCTTTTCACTAGATTCTTTGTCAGGGCAGTTTGAAGCAATATGTCCTATTTTATCACAATTGAAACATTTTAAAGGTAGCTTTCCTTTTTACTTAGCTTTTCCTCTCGATAACCTTCTAGCTAATAATGCTTCAAATTCTTCTTGCTTCTTGATTTCCTCATATAGTTTGTGCACTTTTTCCATGTTCTTGCAAAATCTTTCACTTGCTCCATTGCGATCCCCTTCAGAGTACTTACTCATTCTATCATTGTAATCATCAGAATCACCAATATAAAAAGAACTGAATGCAGATTCTACTTTATTTACCGAAGACCCACTGTTATCAAAATTACTTAACTCAAATGCATGTAGCTTACCAATAGTAGCATCCAAATAAAATGGCATGTTAGGTACAGATCTCAATTCATTGATTGTAGAGACTCGAATAGCATAAGCTAGTAGAAGGGTTCTCAACAACTTACTTGTTATATCCTTTTCTTCAATAGTTCCGCCTGCTCCTTTAATTTGATTGACAATCTCCTTTAGTCTTGTACTGTATTGGGTTATGTTCTCACTTTCATTCATCCTCATGGATTCAAGTTGTCCTCTTAGACTATCTACTTTTTCTTTTTGAACATGTTCATCACCTCCATATATAGATGTGAGCTTAGTTCACATTGCTTTTGCATCATTGCAGCCTTCTAGATCATTAAACTCTAAGTCAGTCAATGCTGATGTTATTTCAATCATAGCTTGAATATGTTCTTGATTTGCTTTAATCTCTTCCAAGGTTATAGGGTTTGTGCTCGGTGCAATGTAATCATTCTACAGATAATATGTTGCATATTATCCAATTCCTGATAAATGTAGCTTCATCCTTTTCTGCCATGTGGAGAAACTTGACTTGTTTAGCTTCGGTGCATCCCTTTTATACATCTTCGGATCTTTGCCTCAAGTACCATTAAACTTGTTTTCTTCTAGAGTCCTTAGCTTTGATACCAATTTTTAGTTCTGATACTTAATGTAAATTACAGATGCCAATAGCTAACAAGATGAGAGGGCGGGTGAATCATACAAACTTAAACTTCCATAAAATCAATAGATTCAACCTTGGTAACTTATACTTCAGTAACTTAACCAAAAACTATTAAACATGCAAACTTATGAACAGAAAATCATAATAACACTCATAACACCAGATTTAACATGGAAACCCAAATAGGGAAAAACCACTGTGGGATTTCAAACCCACTAAGAAATATACTCTTCTAGAGTATGCTCGGTTAAAAGCAAATCCTGTTAAAGATTACAAACACATTGCTAGATGTGACCCGATTAAGGGATTTCCCTCAGATCTATTAGGATCTTCACTTTGTTAAAAGTGACCTTGTTAAAGGATTTCAAACACTAACTTAGAATGTTACCTTGCTAGAGGGTTTACATATAAGACTGTTAAGTCCACTCGGTTAAGAGGTTTTCTATCACTTAAAAAATAACAGTAATAAAATGTATGTGCAACTTCACATCTAAAATGCTAAAGCAGATTCTTATTTGCTCAAAACAACCTAGTCATAGGACTTATATTGTCCCTCTGTTGGGCTCTCTACTCTGTTATTCAAATAGGTCTTCAAGCTTTTGTGCTCAGTAATCACTAGGTAGCATCCCTGTGCATACACTTGCCTATATACCTTGTTTATTAACAATTCCTTATTTATAAACAATTGCTAACCGCTAAATCTCCTTGATCACATTTCCCATGATCAATCTTAGCCATCAGATCTTCAAACTTGACTAGGTTCAATGTATCCTTTGGTTCTAAAAATTTTTTACCTTACCTCGGGACTTGCATAAGATTATTGCAGTTCAATCTGCATTGTAGATCTTCCTGCCGATTTTCCTTTGCCATAGATCCTTAACAAACTTCATACATGGCATACCAATCATTTATACATCTCTAGCTAATCATTGTCCTTCATTGAATAATGCTTTTATCCATCCCATGTGCACTGTCATAACTCGGTTGCAACTCAGTAAATACTAAACTTTACACGGTAGACATTTCGCCTTCATTAACTGATATCGATAACCTTAGGGTTTACCGACTAGGTTCATTGCTTGGTTGCATAGTATAGTATTAACCTTACAATCAACAACATATGTAGGATATCAAAACAATCTAAACATCATGATCTCATCATTGTCTAACTCGGTAATATTTGCCCATTGAATAACTTATTCCCCCCTTTATTCATCACATTCTTTCTGTGTCTTTTACCGACATCTTAATTCTCTTCTAATCAATCTTCTCAAGATATGGCAACATCATACTAAATCAGATAATCAATTTCTTGACAAAAATGACAAAATAATGTTATAAAGATAGTTATGATCCTTCTTCAGTTATATCAATAATCTTCAACAACCTTCTCAAAATCCATATTGAATATCAACAATCTTTCTTACTGTAATGCCAACACAGATCTCAAGATATTCTCCATCATTCGTTCTTCACCGCTTACAAGAAAAGAATTTCAAAGGAAGCTTACCTCTGTATATGCCAATTCCCTTAGGAAGTCTCTTGGCAAGAAGAGCTTCAAATTCCATCAGAATCTCCTCATCATCCATTTCTCTACTTTGTCTTGGTTCACCGCTAGTGCTTTCTTCTTTTCCTTTTCTGGATGGTGCAGCAAATGCTCTAAAAGTTGATTCAGTCTTCTGAACACTGCCATCAAAACTATTTATCTCATAGGCTTGTAATTTTGCAATGATGGAGTCTAGGAATACGTTAGTCTCATCTATTAATCTCAACTCCTGAATAGTAGCAACCCTTATTGCATAGACCAGTAATAGAGATCTCAAAACTTTGCTAACAATGATGGAATCTTCCATTTTACCACCTACACTCTTGATATCTACAAAACGGTTTTGATTCATATTTCATATTGTCAAATGGTCTCACCTTCAACCATCCACATGTCTTTTAACTTCCCTCTAAGGCTTTCTTCCTTAGCTTGTTTTACATGCTCATCATCACCATAGATATTCTCAAGAGTATCCCATACTTCTTTGGGATTGTGTTTATCCTAGACATCAATAAACTCTATGTCAGATAAGCTACTGATTAGGGCTTCCATGACTTTCCCATTCCCCTAAATCTCTCTCTTTTGGTCATTGGTGAGAGTACTGATAGGGATAACATAAACGTTCTCAACATAGCTCCAATGTTGAGCACCCATGCTTCTAATATATATCTTCATTGTGTCCTTCCATATTTTAAAGTTATCTCTGTTGAACTTTGGACCTTCCCTCTTCATCATTACAATAGGATCTTTCCCTCAAGCGGTTAAGCTTACAACACAGAGGACCTGGAGGATGCTCTGATACCAATTGATAACTCAATTATGAAAAGTGAGTACCAAACCAATACTGAGAGGGGATGGTGAATCAGTATAGGCACAACAATAAAACCTCTCTTGAACCGGTTTGATTGCAGACTGTAAACTACTGGCAATCCCTAACACCAGTCCAAACCAGACTACTACCAGTTAAACATAGTGCAACTGTGAAAGACATGAATCGGTCAATGTTCTTAGCTTTCAACACAACCTACTTCCTCATTTCCACTTTGTCCTTATGCATAAACAGATAATCTATCATCAGAGACAAAATAATTTACTAGCACAACATGATTCACCACTTTACAGAAAATAACAAAGCATCACATGAAAGAGGCATCACACATGACACACAAATTTTTCACAAGGAAACCCAACTGGGAAAATTCAACAGTGGGGATGAATACCCACAAGCTATTTTTGAACTCTTTAGAAGTCTGCTCTGTTAGGAGACTAGTCCAGTTAAAGACTGTTACAATGGGTTTGTTAGAAATCATTCCTATTAGGGATCACCCAGTTAAGGGATGGCTACAATACCTAGTTAAGGGTTAAACCTTGTTAGAGGTTACCTTGTCAGAGGATTTTTTGAACTCAATGGCTTTGAGACACCCTGTTAAAAGATTTACAGCAAGTTGGTTAAAGCTACCTGGTTAAGGGATTTTCCAACTATTGAAGTAGTTAAAGATCAACAAGTATTACAATGATCTGGTAATAGCACTCAATGCTAATGCAGATCCACTTTAGTTCCTTCCTTTTGCATACACACTAGGCAAGTATCAATCCTCTTATCTGGTCTGGCAAGAATCACATATCTTTGCTCTTAGATACACCCACAACATTTGCCAACAACCTCAATATGAAACACAACATCGACCTTATAGAACATAGATAGGTGGGTAGAATAAACCCTAAACCCTAAGCACTTAGGTTGACCAATTGATCATTTCAATCTTGACCATTGAGCACTTTGCATTTGAATACAATAGTCTTGAACAGATCTCAAGATATTCTCCATCATTCGTTCCTCACCGCTTCATGGAAGAGATAACCCATCACGCGTTCTCCATCGTTTGCAAAGGCTTTGCACATTCCCGAGGTAGATAGGATCAATATCCTTCATGCAAGATCCTTTACATGCACAAGACTGACATGGCAACATGATATGATCTCCATTACAATGCTAACACATCACACAACATCATACCAGTTCACTTGGACAAGTATACCGCTTCACTTATGGCACATATACCGGTTTACACCACCATACTTGTTCTCTTTGCCAATTTCTTAACTTCAATATACCGGTTTACTTCTCAGCATATTGACATCAATGACAACATACAATATCATCATGTCATCATACACTTGCACATATGCCAACACAACCACCTAGCCAATATATTTCATTCAAGTCTTCATCAACACAACCTGAGACATAACTTCCCAATTCCATGCTATCGAGGTGAATGCAATGATCTCCAATCTCATTGTCATACATAACCTATAAGTACTTGTTGATGAATACTAAGAGGGTGGGGTGAATTAGTATACCAAAAGTTACTGTACTCAAACTTCGAAACAGTTTAGTAGATAATCAGTATAATAGATTTACTAATAAATCGGTTAAGATAAATGCAAACCAAATAGCAAACAAAGCATTCACCCACAAGAGCACAATCACCATAACACAAGATGTTTTGAAGTGGAAACCCAAATGGGAAAAACCACGATGAGTAGAAACTCACAAGTAACTATCTGCAAAATAGAAACCAAACCGGTTAAGGTCAGATTGGTTGAGGTCATACAATGTTCTTCACCAGAATAGATCCTATTAGGAATCTATATCTCTATTAGGAGATAAGTCCTGTTAAAGACTACCTTCTGAGAGGATTTCAGATTCATAGTTGTGAACCACCTTGTTATAAGATTTACAAAGGCTTTGCTAGGCCTACCCGATTAAGGGTTTCAGACTCGTCGAAGATGTGAGTAATCAAAAAGTGAGTGATCTAGATACTAGCACAATATGCTTGGTTAGATCCTTAATAGCTCACTGTTAATGCATTTCAGCATTACTTCAGTCTTCAATATCTCCACAATCCTACTCATCACACATACCTAATCTTCTCTTCTATGATCGTACATACAAATCCTCATCATTTTTTAAAACCCTAGACATGATGTCCTTATAAAGGAGTCCGATTTCATGTTAGTCCAGTAGGGTTAAATTACAAGTTCCTAGGTTCAGTGCATCTAGACACATTTGGTAACACGACACAAAATCACCACCAAAGTGTTGGTGGATGACAACTCATCACAGAAATTCCGGTTGGTAACTCATCACAGAGTAATACTGATTCATACAATTTACCGATTACCGGTTGTCAAAAATGAAGACTGGAAAAATGTTAACTACCAGTTTTTTCTTTTGTACCGCTTGAGATTCTCGAACCTCTTGAGGTCTTTAGTCAATTTGTAACTGGTAAACATCTTCTGCAAAATACCGATAGTCTAAAGACTATAATACATAAAAATGGTTGGAACAAAGACCGGTTGAGCATAACTCATACATCAAGAAAGTGTACACAAAGCAAGTGTGTGTCCATCAATGACAATCACAACATCATCAAAATGCCAACAATCTCCCCCTTTAGCATTGATGGCAACACTACAACAAAAATATGCCATATGCAAAATTGCTCCCCCTAAGCATATACACTATCCCTTTTGCTGAAATTACAATGTATACTACTCCCTTAAAGAGGTAACATGAAAGTATACATGAAATGGTAACATTCACCAAAATTTTAAATACTACTCCCCCTTTGCCAACAATGACAAAGTACTGCAAAATAACCCCTATTTCTCATTATCATTAAAATTGAGTAAATGTTTATGACAATAAGGAATGAAACTTGTCAAAAATAGATTTAAAATCCTGCAAAAAAGTCTTCATGGCTAATGACCATGGCTCAAGTAATAAGGTAGCAACCTCACTTTTAGTCTGCATCTGAGATACCTATTCTTCCATGGCATCAATGGTACTCATCTCTTGAGTTACCATTAAGGCTTCCAGATTGAGAAAGCACTTCTAAAGAATTTGCAGTCTGGGTAATAAGACTAGTTGAAGCTCCTACAAATCTCTTGACCGGTTGCTGATCTCTAATTCTATCCTTGCAGACTGAAGCTAATAATGATGAACTGTTTGCCCATATATAGTGAAGGAATCATATGGCATCTTTAAGTTGCTTACGTATGCCTTCAAATCTGATTGGAGTTTATCTTTTTGTGTGAGCGCATCATTGGAAAATAGATGGGGTTGGCTGATTTTGCTCAACAACAGTTTGCTCTCATCCATAGCAACACTTATATGCTTCAGTTGTTTCTAAAGTTGAGACCAAAGCTCATTTATTTTCTTGACTAAGGAAGTATTGAGTTCCTTTTCATGCTTCTTCTTTGCATTTGCTTCAGCAACATCTTCCAGGAATTGTACCTGGTCCTCTACAACGGTACATAGAAATTTCAGTTTAGACAGAGAGGAATCAGTACTGTGGAGGTTAGTACCAAGAATGAAATTGGCAAGGGTGTCAACCGCAGTTTGAATAACATCCTATTCCTTCTTCCTTCTTAATGCTTCCAATCATTCTTGTTCAAGCTTTATGCTTTGAAGTAGCTCTGATTCGTTTGCAAATTGGAGATCAATAGGACTGGCGATGTCAATCTGTTTGGCTTGACTGCCAGTTGCCTTGGGAGTCTCCGCTTGATTGGCTCTTGATGCTTCCTTCTCCTCTGTAGCTATTTTCTTTTCTTCTTCTTTCTTCTTTTATTCCTCTTCTTGTCTCTTCTTCAGTTCTTCCTTCTTCTCATCTTCTTCCTGCTTTTACTTTTCTTCCTCCTTCCTTTTCTCCTCTACTTTCATTTTCTCCTCTTCTTTCCTCTTCTCCTCTTGTTTTCTCTTCTCTTCTTCTTGTTTCCTCTTGTCTTCCACTTTATTTTTCTCCTCCTCTTTCTTTTTCTTTTCCTCATTCTTTTTCTCTTCCTCTTTCTTCACTTTCTCCTTATCAGCCTTTTCCTTGTCCTGTTTCTCCTTCTCTATTTTTTCTTAATCCTGTTTCCCCTTCTCTGCTTTTTCTTTATCTTGTTTCTCCTTCTCTGTGTTTAGAGTGACATCTTCAACATCCAATGCATCCACATCAATGGTGTCAACTTGTTCTCTAACTCTTTCTCCTTCACCATCAAATAACTCATCTGGTTTGGCTGAGGATAGGTAAGGTTCTTATTTGGCTTTCTTGTTGGCCTCAAACACTTGATGTAATTGGACAACAACTTTGGCATGTAGATGAGTGTCCTTCTCCACTTCAGAGGTTCTACCTTATAGCAGCCTAAGTCTTCTTCTTCTCATGAAGAAGAGACCTTTATTCTTGTCCATTATCTCAAACAATTTAGAATTGGAGGCATTGGGAAAGTATTGGGCAAAGACTTTCTCCCTTATTTCCTGTTCTTTCTCAATGGCAATGTGCCATTTATTGTCCAAAGATTTGTATAAAGAATCAGGTGTCACCGATTTAATTTTAGATGGTGACCGATCATTAACACATAGATATTTTATCATTTCCTGATCTACTTCTTCCTTCTCATTATTAGAAAAATCATCAAAATTTTCTTTTAAGTCATCAAGAACCTTTCTCTTAATATTCTTTAAAGTTCTTTGACAATGTGTCAGAGGCTTATAAGAAGAGATGTCTATATTTACCGGTGTTGATGATGCAGGTGAATTACCAGTAGATTTATCCTTCTTACTTGATTGCTTGGTATCTTCTGACTTTGGTGAGTTGTTTTTGGTTTTTCGCTTCCTCTCAAATACTTTAGCGGGTGCAACTCTCAGTTTCTTCTTGGCAGGTGATCACTTGGTCACTTTTGGGCTGGCTGAGGTAACCGACATCGATACCGATGGTACTGCCTTGCCCTTTTTCATTGTAGGATCTTCAACCAGTGTTACTCTCTCCAAGTAGGTGCCAATTTGCTTTTTATTAGCATCTAAACATGAGGCAATCAGGGTAGAGCCATACCCATCCAACATGTCATACATCACTTCATACCCCATAGGTTCTACTGCTTCCTTTATTGGCTCTATTGCTTCAATTATGCATTCATCTACCTATATGATAAAGCAGATATCATCTTCATATTTCTTTACAATATCTCCAAAAATCCTCATCCTCTGGCTCATTTTCTACTTGAATTCATCAAAATATTTATTCAAAACCTCAGGATATCCGGTTCCCACCACTTGGAGACTTTCCCTGATTTGCTTAGTGATCGGTTGGTCAGCAGACCATTGAATATCACCTACTCCAGGAAAATAGCCTTGAAAGTAGAAAAATAGGCCAACCAAGAGTTGTCTGAACCTGAACCTTAAAGAATTATCCAGTTTAATGGACTTCAGGTTCAATAGCAGTTGCTTCTACAAATAGGTACAAAAATCAAATGAGGCATCTTCCTGAATCATTATGTAGGTAGCATTCACTGCAGCAGTGGGGACAAAGTTTATTATGCTGGCATAAAACACCCGATAGCCAATCACCATGCAAGAATACTTAACCAAATCATCTTTGATGGTGTTGACATTCATTCCTTGTTGGTCGCTTAGAGAACCGATGAGTTTTGTCATTTCAGTTTTACTGACCTTCCTTACAGGTGGCACCTCTCCAATGTTACAGAAACCGATGATGACATGAATTGCTTTCGGTGTAATATCATGTGACCTCTCGAGATACATTTTGTCACCATGTAATCTTCTCAAGATGATGTGGATGTGATCTTCAGTGAACTCTTCAAGAAAAAAAACCGCATTGTGTAGTTTCTTCCTCTCTAGGATGCTATATTCTGGTTTGATTTTTTTGTCATCCCCAAAGAATAGACCTAGTTTAGAATGGATCACTAGGGATCCTAGGTCTTCCAATTTGCAATCAATATATCCCTAAATATCTTCCTCAACTATAACTCCAACAGGTATCTAGGATAGGGCATTGTATTTCATCTTCTTTTGAATAAAATCCACTAAGTCTACAAGTGCACTAGGACTCGAGTGCGATGCAGAAGCCATGATCAAATGATAGACAATTTTTTTTGAGAAATACCTTCACACTTCACAATTTAGGGTTTTGCAATGCCACTCACAACACACCACTTCAGTTGATGGATTACTGCTTGGTGTTCTTCACTTGATTGATTGAAAATGATCTCTGGATTCTTCTACAAGATTTTGAATTTACTTTGAATCGCTAGACGGATCGCTCTTGTCATTCTGCACTTGAAAATTCTTCACTTGAAAATAGATAAGTGAAAATGGCATCAAAAATCCCTTTTAAATGATCTTTCACCTACCATAATAAATGCTCCATCGCTATGGTACAAACCCTAATTTTTCCTCTTACCACTTCAAAATCTTCTATGGATTGATAGGTAACGTATACCAGTTAAGGTCTTTACCGATATAAACCAGGGGTTCAAATATTTCACCGATGTGCTTCACCTAAGCTTTTCTAAAGCTCAGTTTGCCAGTTCAGAAATTTCCACACTAGGTGCAGAAACCGATTCACCTTGTGATACTAATTCAGGTTTCTTTTTCCATGTTTTATTCATTCCCACTTGAATGGTTTCAACATCAATCTTCCCTTCAGGGGTGATTGGTATATTATCCGATAGGTTCTTTCTCATTCTATAGGTTCTAGCAACGTGTCTCAAGTTGTTGCAATGATATCATACCATTCCAGGTGTTCTCCATGGTCCATTGTTCATACTACCATTCTTCCTTCTGCATGGTGCAGTAGTGTGACCGCTACCATGATAGATCAAATAGGTTTATCTCCAATGAGTTGCCACTTGATAGCCACCACCACTTGACTGATGGTCATAGGCATTATACTGGTTTCGATTCCGGTTCACAGTGGGTTTTGGGATAACTCCTTGACTCCTTGGAGGGTATCTCCCAATGTTGTGCAAAACAAACCTGCATTCAAATGCTATTGTAAAGCGGAAAAATCGAACCCTAGTCGTTCTCCCCTCCCCAACTCCGAGGAGAGAGAAGGGAGAGTCACTAGGGTTGATGGTTTTCACTTAGGAGGGACTTTACATTCAAAAGAGGGGTTGAAACCCACAAGATCCAATCCCACGCAATGCAAGATTGGATTCTATATGAGTTTCAAGGGTTGTGATAGCAAGGATACCCTCTTTTGTAAAGAATGTAGATAGAAAGATTGAGCTAGGAATGCATGCAAAGTAGGAAAGATTCACTTATAAATAGAGATAGGAATATGATATGAAGCTGCGGACCTGGAATTAGCAGTAAAATGTCGAGACGGTGCTGTTCTGCAAATTTGAGCAAAAGTTGACGGGACGATGGTGCCCGGCATGCACACGGTCCTCCGAAAAATCCACGAAACGAAGGGGGATCTGTTCGTCTCTGCACAAGGATTCCAGATCTTCAATTTCAGCCGCGTACCTGCAACCTACACACAGAAAAGCGAAGACGATTGGGGGGTTAGGGATTAGGGGTTTGCCCTTAGGTCAAACCCCAGTTTTGGAATTAACCAAGAAATGAGAAATGATGTAAATGTAATATAAAACAAGTACTAATACCTTGTTGTAAGGATGTTTGTATCCTTATATGCGAAGGTATAGATGTTGTTGTTTGTTGTATGTTGTATGTTGTAGCATGTAATAAGTGATCTCCTCTTCAATGGTTGAATCCTTGTCTTAAATGCAACACCTAGCCTTGAATGGAGACTTAGAATGATCAATTGCTTGAAGGAATGCTTGAATGCTTGAATGCTTGAATGTCATTTCCACGTCTTGTACACATATGTCCTTTTTCTTTTCGACCTCCAAAATGGGAGAGGAAAAGTAGTTTTTGTACTTGCTAATTAGGGTTAAAAGACTGATTTTCCCGACCTTAGGCTGACCAGGAAATGTTATTTTCCAATTTGCAAACAAAAAGGCCCGAAGTCCCATAGGAGACCGGGCCCAAAATAGGGCCAGGGACTAGGGCACTGGGCGCCATGGTCCTGGGGGACCAGGGCGCTGGGTGCCCTAGTCCTGAAGGACTAGGGCGCTGGGCACTCTGGTCCCACCTCCCGGGACAACGGGGTGCAAGGAGGATCAGGCAGGGTGCTGGAAAAATGCAGTTTTTGGTGTCGTGAGCAAGTTTCGGGGTCTCCATTCAGGTTCAGTGTTGTGTCGCCATCATGAAGACCCAAATGCGGTCAAAATTGCAAGTGTCACAATTTTAGGATGCTACATTTAGCCCCCACTTTAGCGGGAGTATAAGCGTACGCTCATACTTTCGGTAAAGTACAAGGAAACAACATTGAAAAACTTTCACCATGTCAAGGAGGCAAGATACACCAAGCCCCCAGTGGACTAAGGATCTTACGACATCGATTGACAAAGTAAAAGGGAAGATCACGAGGGAGAACCATGACTGTCAGTAGTAAGGTTCCCTCACTATGAGTCATGCAAGAAAGATATCAAAAATTTTCAAGGCAAAGCTAAATTTGTCAAGAAATTCTCAAGTATCTTGAAAAGATATGAACGGGATGTATGCCCCCCTACGTTAAAGTGATCGCACATGCCTCACCGGGGGTGATTGCTTTAAGGTAGTGATACATATAAGAAATGAGAAAGGAAAGGAGCACATTATCACAAGGATTTAGCCCCCAAGTGTGAGATAAGCCCAAGGATAATAGACACAAAACACAAAGCACAAGGTGACTTCGCTTTCCTTGGGGTCAGTATGCCGTATGATAATTCATGTATATCATATGTATGTATGCATAATTGTTCTTCATTCCCCAATCAAGGAAGGTCACCTAGAAGAAGGGAACACATGTGTCTTTTGAGTCAACATGAGAGAGATCGAGAGATCTCAATGCTTTGCATCATCCTCAAGTAGACAACACTAAGGACAACAAATAGAAGAATAAGAATAACACATAGAAGAAGTAACAAAAGAGAGGGGGAGAGAATCTGCTATGCTAATGAAACTAGTCTAGCATGTCATCTACCCCCCGATCTTTCTGATCAATGTTTCAGGAAGGTAGGGAACACGCTAGAGGAGGAACATCCAACACAGCAGATGGAGCTATCACAAGACCCAAACAAGGGCTATGTTCATATCCCAAGCCGCGGTGTTCTTGTCTAGGAGCTAGGATAAGTGCTTTAGAAAATTCATTAGATAAATGGTTATCAATATCAACAAGTTCATATTCACTATCAGAATGAACAGGAGTAATATTTTCATCATGAATAACATTTTCATCCATATCATCATCAAGATTTATAAAAATAGGATCTTTAACTCGCACAGGATCAAGACCATCATGCATCTTATGTTTAGGAGATTTCAGCTCAATCGTCGGCTGAGGAGAAAATGGAATAATGCTTGTTGAAGGTGTTTTTGGGGATTGCAAAGTTTGAGAGGCAGCTGCCTGAGCTCTAAGACGACGCTTTCGTTGGCGTTCACATGCAGAATGATTTCGTCTAGTGTTAGTAGGAAGATTAGGAGATTGAGGAGGAGGAATGTTCTCATCCTTAGCACTTGGGTGTTTAGGTTGTGGTCTCTTAGGTTGAATAATAGGAGAAGAGGAAGGTCTCTTCTCTCTATAAAAGGAAGGAGGAGGAACTGCTCCATATAAAGGAGGAATATTTAGTTTAGGAAGGAGACCAAGTCCATCATGACAAGGAGGGATAGGTCTACTTTTAGGAAGTTTATTAGATATAGGCATAGTCACATCCATAGGAATGGGTTGGGAATCTTCTTGAGGAAAGACATTAGTTTTATCTTTCAAAGGAAGAACCTCCTTCTCAAGAATGATAGGAATATCAAGTTTGGGTGTTCTAGGTTCACTTAGAGATAGGATCATATCTTTTTTCCACTTTTGATAAGATTTGAAAAGATGATCACTTCGTGGAGGAAGAGATTGGAATTGTTTAGGCCAAAAATAATCAATAGGAACGCTAGAAGTTCTTTCAGCTGGTTTAAAGAGACTATGATTGACAGTAACAACTTCACCATTATGGGGAAATTTCAAACACTTGTGAATAGGAGAAGCAATAGCTTTCATGGAAGATAGACAAGGATAGCCAAGCTTCACACGAAATTGTTCAGAAGATGGAATAATAGCAAAGTTCACATCAAGGGATTTGTTACGGACCTCAATAGGTAATGTAATAGAACCAATTGCAGGAGAAGAAAATGCATCAAATAATTTCTCAATCACATCTATTTTGTCATAGATCACTTGATTCAATTGCAAAGTAAAAAGAAATTCTTCAGTAATGACATTAACCATACAAGAAGGATCAATAAGAACTCCATGGCAAGGTGTGTTCTTGACTTTTGCAACTATATATAAAGGACTATCAGGTGCCCTGATAGTTTCACTGGAATCAAATGTGATGGAAGGTTCTTTAGGGATTTTCTGTTGCTCCACAAAATTAATCACATTCGGAGTCATAGACACGAGATCATCAGGTGAGACAGAGGAATCAGTAGTATCAATCGCATTAGAGGTATGAGAAGGCAATGGATCAGTAAAAATCTAAAGATTTTGGTTAGGAAGAGCTACAGATTTGTTGCCTTTATCATTCACACCAGAAACAGAGATAGTATTATTATCAATCAAATCTTGAATTTTCCCCTTTAAAGCAAAACATTTTTCAGTATCATGCCCAGGTTGACGATGAAATTGACGAAAAGATTTGTTATCAAAATAGGGTGAATTAATCTTTGCAGGATCAATTTGCCTTATAGGAGGAAGAGTAAGCACATTTTGTTCCAATAACTTATTCATAATACTATGCAATGATTCATTCAAAGGAGTAAACTTTCTTTCTTTCTTGAAAAACTTAGAAATAGGAGACACACCTGATGCTGTATTCACATTGTTGTTGATGATGTTTTCATTGAATTTAATGGACTCTCTATTCGGTTTAAACTTTCCAAATGGTTGTTGACTACTATCACCCTTATCACTCAGAGCCATAGGATGTGATTGTTCCATTTGACTCACAGTCAGTTGATAATTGTGAAGAGTTGCGCACAACTGTTGGAAAGAAGTAAACTCAGAAAACAAGAGTTTTTCTCTAATGTCTCTTTGTAAATTAGAAATAAAGATTCTTTGAATATCATTGTCAGGCACTGGAAAAGAAATTTGAGCATACAAATGCTTATATCTACCAATGAAATCAGTCACTTTTTCTTTAATACCTTGTTTACAATGCATTAAATCAATCAAAGTAACTTTAGGACTTATATTGTTTTGAAATTGTTGAATGAAAGCATTTGCAAGTTGTTCGAAAGAAGTAATAGAATAGGAAGGCAACAAGCAATACCATTGTAGGGCTTTGTCTCTTAATGTTCTAGTAAACAGTTTTGCAAGCAACCTTTGGTCATAAGCAAAATCAGTACATATTGTTTGAAAGGTCTTAACATGTGTTAGAGGATCACCCTTACCATTATAAAGCTCCAAATGTGGAATTTCAACATGTTTAGGGGGGATAGCTCGAACAATATCAAGAGAAAGTGGGCTCGCAACATCAAATGTGGGCACACTAAACTTAGATTGATTCATAGAGGCAATTTGTTGCTGTAAAGAAGAGACAGTTTGTTCAAGATTGTTAATGGTCGCTTCAGTCGAAGATTTCATATTAGACGTGTTAGATTGTGATGGAGGTGTTATGTTATTGAAAGAAGGTAGAGAGTAAGGTGGTGGGACACTATGATAGTTAGTCATAGGAGATGATTGGACAGGAGGAACACTACAAGGAGGAATGGAAAACAAATTGCCCCCTTGTGTCATGTTCATTTGTGGAGATATAAGAGGAACACTCACTGAAGGAATGAATGAAGAAGTTGGATTGAATGAAGGAAGGGGGTTGATTGAAGAAGAGGGATTGCCCCTATGACTGGTGATCATAGGCGGAATGTCTTGTATTGAAGTAGTCATTATGCTTGATGTAAAAGTAGGTATACTAGCAATAGGAGTCGTCAAAGGAATAGAATGATTGTCTTGAGTAGGAGGTTGTGTATAACCTAAGGTTTCAGCACAACTCTTCATAGGCATCACATTCGAATCCACAATGTGTACAATACCATGCAAAATATCAATTCCATTCTTATCACTTTGAAGCATACGTTTTAGACCCTCAATTAAAGGAAGAGCTTGACTATCAGGGTATTCTTGAGATATCCACTGTCGAAAATCATCAAATTGGTTATCCAATTTTGAAAGTTGTTCTACAGAAACCTCATGGAGAGCTTCTTCATCATTAAGAGGATTAGAGGAATTACCCATGTCCTCGTTAAAAAGACCATTCAAATTAGGTTCCATCTCCTCAGTAATTAAACCTTGGAAAGACTTAATTCTAAGGCTTCGTCTAACGGGAATAGTGTAGGTAGGGCTTATTGTTGTAAAACTCATGCACTAAAGAAAGAGAGAAGATTTTTGAATTTTAGAGGTAGCAAATTTCAGTAAAACCAGACAATCTTCTAGATTTAAGCTGTTAAATACAATCAGGACAATCTCCCGAAATATCGGAAAAAATGTCCAGGACCGTGGCGCTCGGGGTGCACACGGTCCTCGCAACTTTTTTCGAAATTTGCAGGGATGAAAGTTATGATGATTTTACAGCTAACCTGAAAAAATTGAGTGATTTTACGATCTGTAGATAGGCCAAATTAAAGTTGCAATCTCAAAATTGAACCCTACCAAGATTGTCGAAAAATGCAAAATTTGAATTTTGGAAAAGAGAGGGAAACTAAAATTTTGAATTTTATGATTTTAGAGGGAATACCAAAAGCAATGCAAGTTTTGAAATTTGAAAGTTGACTCAATTTCACGCAAAATTCAATTTTGAAAGCAGAAATCAAAGTTGTTGTAATTAAGCACTTAATTTCAAAAGTCACAAATTGCAAAAATTTAAATAAATCACTGAAATTTCGAATGAATGCTAACACACTTTTCAAATTTAGGACAGTAAGAAACACAATTTTGACACAAATTTCAATTTCAACAATTTTTGAATGATTAGAAGCCTCAATCCAAGCAATCACTAGACCAACTTTGACTTTAATTTTGAAAGTGTTAAAATTGATAAAATCAGCCAAAATTCTGGATTTTAGCAGAAAAATACAGTAAGATCTAGGTCCCAAAATTTCGGAAAAAATGTCGGGGATGATGGCGCTCGGAGTGCACACGGTCCTCGCAACTTTTTTCCAAATTTTCAGGGATGAAAGATATTATGATTTTATTGCGGAATCCAAAGTTACAGCTGATTTGGAAATGTTTTGATCAGTGAAATTGTCGGACAAAGGTTGAATCAAGAGGGTTTCAAAAATTAGGGTTTTGACACTTAACCACTTAATTTTCAAAATTAATGCACAAATATGAATTGACAATTTGTAATAGAAGGGCAAATCTGAAACAAGCATTTAACAATTAAACATTTCACAAGTTTAATTACTTAAAAAGAAAATTTAGGGTTTTTATGCAATTAACCTCTAAAATTTTGCAAAAGATCAAACATGGAAATGTAATCAAGGAATCCAATTTTCAGATCTAACTATGAATAATCAGAAAGCATGTTCATGTCGGGTTCACCAAAATGTAAAGCGGAAAAATCAAACCCTAGTCGTTCTCCCCTCCCCAACTCCGAGGAGAGAGAAGGGAGAGTCACTAGGGTTGATGGTTTTCACTTAGGAGGGACTTTACATTCAAAAGAGGGGTTGAAACCCACAAGATCCAATCCCACGCAATGCAAGATTGGATTCTATATGAGTTTCAAGGGTTGTGATAGCAAGGATACCCTCTTTTGTAAAGAATGTAGATAGAAAGATTGAGCTAGGAATGCATGCAAAGTAGGAAAGATTTGCTTATAAACTGAGATAGGGATATGATATGAAGCTGCGGACCTGGAATTAGCAGTAAAATGTCAAGACGGTGCTGTTTTGCAAATTTGAGCGAAAGTTGACGGGACGATGGCGCCCGACGTGCACACGGTCCTCCGAAAAATCCGCGAAATGAAGGGGGATCTGTTCGTCTCTGCACAAGTATTCCAGATCTTCAATTTCAGCCACGTACCTACAACCTACACACAGAAAAGCGAAGATGATTGGGGGGTTAGGGATTAGGGGTTTGCCCTTAGGTCAAACCCCGGTTTTGGAATTAACCAAGAAATGAGAAATGCTGTAAATGTAATGTAAAACAAGTACTAATACCTTGTTGTAAGGATGTTTGTATCCTTATATGCGAAGGTATAGATGTTGTTGTTTGTTGTATGTTGTATGTTGTAGCATGTAATAAGTGATCTCCTCTTCAATGGTTGAATCCTTGTCTTGAATGCAACACCTAGCCTTGAATGGAGACTTAGAATGATCAATTGCTTGAAGGAATGCTTGAATGCTTGAATGCTTGAATGTCATTTCCACGTCTTGTACACATATGTCCTTTTTCTTTTCGACCTCCAAAATGGAAGAGGAAAAGTAGTTTTTATACTTGCCAATTAGGGTTAAAAGACTGATTTTCCCGACCTTAGGCCGACCAGGAAATGTTATTTTCCAATTTGCAAACAAAAAGGCTCAAAGTCCCATAGGAGACCGGGCCCAAAATAGGGCCAGGGACTAGGGCGCTGGGCGCTCTGGTCCCACCTCCCGGGACAACGGGGTGCAAGGAGGATCAGGCAGGGTGCTGGAAAAATGCAGTTTTTGGTGTCGTGAGCAAGTTTCGGGGTCTCCATTCAGGTTCAGTGTTGCGTCGCCATCGTGAAGACCCAAATGCGGTCGAAATTGTAAGTGTCGCAATTTTAGGATGCTACAGCTATATGCCCAAACTTGTTGCATGCATAAAAATTTCCATTGAATCTATTGGATCTAGGCTTATTGTTTAGAAAATAAGGAAAATTATTGTAGGCCTTGCTTCTACACACATTAGCAGTATGTCCTTCTTTGAGACAATTAAAGAAAATAGGTTTAAAATTTTTCTTACCTTTATCCTTTGATGTTGGTTGCTTCTTTGATGCTATATCTTTTGTTGTAGCGGTCTCACCTTCCTCAAAACTAAAGAAACCAAGTCCAGCGGTATTTTTTACTCATTTTGTTGATTCAATCTTTTTCTCTAGCTTAGCAGTACTCTAATTGAATTTGGCAAGTATCTCCTTTGTCTCAGTAAGTTCTTTGTAAATAGAAGCATTGGATTCCTTCAAGGTTGCATTCTCAGAAATAGCCATGTTTAGTTCACCTTGCATTTCTTCTATTTCCACTTTACTCTCTTGGAGATGAGTGGTAAGGGCACTGATTTCTTGCTTCATCTTGGAGATCTCATGATCTTTGTCTTTTACCAGATCTTTAGCTTTCCTTCAGTTCTCAAGATCTTGACACATTCTAATAGTCAGTCCTTCAAGTTCCCTTCTTAGGTTGGCATTAGATTCATTCTAGTTTTCAGCTTCTTCAACTAGGGCATCCATGTATGCTTCATCAGAAGAACTATTTTCAGTAAGCAGCACTAGTTTATCAGCATGCTCTTTTCTTTTGACCAGAGAGGCTTTGTACTTGACTTTGAGTTCATCATAGGCTCTCTTAGTGTGAGTGAGAAGATGAGTACGTTCCCTCACAATGTATTCCCCCATATATCCTTCCAAGTGGTTAGACTTATAGAAAGGTTGGCTCTGATACTAATTGATGAATACTAAGAGGGGGGGGGGGTGAATTAGTATACCAAAAGTTACTGTACTCAAACTTCTAAATAGTTTAGCAGATAACCAACATAACATATTCACTAATAAACTAGTTAAGATAAATGCAAACCAAATAGAAAACAAAGCATTCACCCACAAGAGAACAATCACCATAACACAAGATATTTTGATGTGGAATCCCAAATGTGAAAAACCACGATGAGTAGAAACTCACAAGTAACTATCTGCAGAATAGAAACCAAACCGGTTAAGGTCATATAATGTTCTTCACCCGAACAGGTCCTGTTAGGAATCTAGATCTCTGTTAGAAGATAAGTCCTATTAAAGACTACCTTCTGAGAGGATTTTAGATTCACAGTTGTGAACCACCTTGTTAGAGGATTTACAAAGGCTTTTCTAGGCCTACCCGATTAAGGGTTTCAGACTTGTCAAAGCTGTGAGTAATCAACAAATGAGTGATCTAGATACTAGCACAATATGCTTGGTTAAATCCTTGATAGCTTACTGTTAATGCATTTTAGCATTACTTCAGTCTTCAATATCTCCACACTCTTACTCATCACATAGACTTAATCTTCTCTTCTATGATCACACATACAAACCCTCATATTTTTTTTAAAACCCTAGACATGATGTCCTTATAAAGGAGTCTGATTTCATGTTGGTCCAATAGGATTAAATTACAAATTCCTAGGTTCAATGCATCTAGACACATTTGGTAACATGACACAAAATCACCACCAAAGTGTTGGTGGATGATAACTCATCACAGAGTAATACTGGTTCATACAATTTACCCATTACCGGTTGTCAAAAATGAAGACTGGAAAAATGTTAACTACCACTTTGTTCCTTCATACCGCTTAAGATTCTCAAACCGCTTGAGGTCTTCAGTCAATTTGTAACTTATAAACATCTTCTGCAAAACACAAATAGTCTAAAGACTATAATACATAATACCGGTTGGAACAAATATTGGTTGAGCATAACTCATACATCAAGAAAGTGTACACAAAGCAAGTGTGTGTCCATCAATGAGAATCACAAAATCATCAAGATGCCAACACTTTCTAGCATTCATACCAGTAATCCTCCTGCACATACCGACTTCCCGTACCAGTCCACTATCACTACCGCAACACCTTCCTATTACTCCTGACAATTTGTGTTGCCTTGTATATGATTCCAATTGTTATTTTGTCATACATTGAAATAGCAGTAGTGATCCAATACTAATCTGTAGGTGTGTACTCCAGGCAACCACTACACACACTTATCTTCTTATTTCCATCTTTCATACTGGTAGCACCTTGTTCTTCCAAGTGTCATTCTCCACTAAGGGGGTGAATGATCTAGTTCAATATACTACTCCCCCTGAGGTCCTGTATCTCCTTTATGTTGGAATTGGGTTGTCATTAATGTCAACTAGTATGGGATGAGTAGCAGTATGACAGATGTATGTGAAACACTATCATGGAAGTACAAGTTGAGCTATCTTTGATATCACTTTGTGTTGCAAGACACTGGTAGGGTAAGGAAAGGATGTCAACTGGTAAGTGTTGTGTTGACAAGATGATTACCAACTGGAAAGCTCATGACCAGTGTACAAGAAGGATAGGAAAGGTGTTTGAGTTGTTGTTTGGGATGAAGAGGTATAATGTTACCTGAATCAAATCAACATCGAAGGAGAAGAATAAACAGATGACAGGTATGCTATGAAGTTGTTGAACAACAGGACTCCAACGAGATGAAGATGCAATCACCATGTGAAGTGATAACTAATAGTGAATGTGATCACACCAGATCACATGTGCCTGTTTGAAGGTTTGCTGCACAAATAGGGAAGTCACATGAATGCACTACAGGAAGTAAATGAAAAGGATTCACTCCCACCGGAATGCCTCATGAATGAAATCAGGGTTTTTCCTTGGAAGACAGTGAAGGCATTTTGGGAAGATAGTACAGATGAAGAGTAGTAAGTTTGTCACTTTGACAAGCCAGTTGAGATATGATTAGAGTTGATCAGGGAGAACACATGGCTAAGAAGATGCAGATAGTGGAAGAATGACCTTATTGAAGATGGAATCTGTGGAAAGTTGATGACATGGTGTCATCAAGAGGTTTGACCAGCATGAATGTTCACTAGTAATATGGACAAGATTTAGATGAAGAAAATGACCTACCTAATGAAGATGAGCATGTTATGGATAGGCACGTCTAGTAAACAGATTGAGGAGTTCCACCAGTAGTTCATCAAAGTACAGATATGAGGAGTTAACCGGTAAAGTGTAAGATGCTAGCATGGTTAGTAAATCGACAGAAAAGAAGAATTGGTAGAATGTTTAGTCGGTGCTCCTATCTAGATTGACATGAAGATCCAAGCTAGTAGGTGGGCGACATGGATACCACGTGGAGTCAAGGTGGTAGACTTGCATGCAGTGGTAGATAGAATATACATTGATGAGGTAGTTGCACAGTTGGTCGACATTAATGGTAAATTCTGTAAATCATGGGATGTGTTGCAAGCCATTGCAGAGGTTTGTGACTCGAGGTCTAGAGGCCAAATGAGAGACAACTTAGAGTGAGTGAGGAGATCGAGGTAGATCAAGGAAACCACAAGACCAATCTTGGTGTTTGACAAAGAAATTAGCTGATAGGGTAAAAAGCAGATTGCCAAAGATAGAAGGCATGATCAAGAAAGCAAGACAATAGTTGTGATGAGGAAACAACTATCTGCGTGATTAGATTGGATAGGATTTGATTGGTTTTGGTTTTCTTTGAGGTTGATGAGGAAACCATAACTGCCCATGTTTTTTAATTGTCTTTTGGCGGGAAAATCAGGTTATAAATAAGGAAGCCAAATTCATTGAAGTTTGCTACTGAATAGAAGAAGATAGTGTTGTTGCAAAGCAATTGGGAGTATGAGAAAATTATTCAAGTACTCATCAAGCATCTAAGAGGATACTGAGTGTGGGGAGGAGAACTAGGTTAAAGTGTTCAATTGGTAGCAGATTTGGTAGTGCCCATGCCGACAAAGAATAAGTGAAGGAAGTTGTAGAGAAGGCAAACATACAAATGGAAGAGTATAGTACCGGTAAAGAGCAGAGTAGTGAGGAGGAAATCCAGTAGAGAAGAACAGAGGAGAGGTGAACCTGTAGAGTTTACCAGAAAGAAAAGCAGTAGATGAGATTAGCAAAAGAGTGAGCTGGTGTAGCTGAGAAAGTGTCTCACTGGTAGAAAGAAATTGTGAGTAGAGGTTGCAAAACTTTTTTGGAATGAGAGTATTTATTTCCTCATATAGTTTGTGCACTTTTTCCATGTTCTTGCAAAATCTTTCACTTGCTCCACTGTGATCCCCTTAAGAGTACTTAATCATTCTATCATTGTAATCATCAGATTCACTAATATGAAAAGAAATGAATGCAAATTCTACTTTATTTGCCGAAGACCCACTGTTATCAAAATTACTTAACTCAAATGCATGTAGCTTACCAATAGTAGTATCCAAAGAAACTGGCATGTTAGGTATAGATCTCAATTTATTGATTGCAGAGACTCGAATAGCATAAGCTAGTAGAAGGGTTCTCAACAAATTACTTGTTATATCCTTTTCTTCAATAGTTCCACCTACTCCTTTAATTTGGTTGACAATCTCCTTTAGTCTTGTACTGTATTGGGTTATGTTCTCACCTTCATTCATCCTTATGGAATCAAGTTGTCCTCTTAGACTATCTACTTTTGCTCTTTGAACATGTTCATTACCTCCATATATAGATGTGAGCTTAGTTCACATTGCTTTTGCATCATTGCAGCCTTCTAAATCATTAAACTCTAAGTCGGTCAATGCTGATGTTATTTCAATCATAGCTTGAATATGTTCTTGCTTTGCTTTAATCTCTTCCAAGGTTATAGGGTTGGTGCTCGGTGCAACGTAATCATTCTCCAGATAATATGTTGCATATTCTCCAATTCCTGATAAATGTAGCTTCATCATTTTCTGCCATGTGGAGAAACTTGACTTGTTCAGCTTCGGTGCATCTGTTTTATACATCTTCGGATCTTTGCCTCAAGTACCTTTAAAATTTTTTCATTCCAAAGTCCTTAGCTCTGATACCAATTTTTAGTTCTAATACTTAATGTAAAGTACATATGCCAATAGCTAACAAGATGAGAGGGGGGGGTGAATCATACAAACTTAAACTTCCATAAAATCAACAGATTCAACCTCGGTAACTTATACTTCAGTAACTTAACCAAAAACTGTTAAACATGCAAACTTATGAACACAAAATCATAATGACACTCATAACACTAGATTTAATGTGGAAACCCAAATAGGGAAAAACCATTGTGGGATTTCGGACCCATTAAGAAATATACTCTTCTAGAGTATGCTCGGTTAAAATAAAATCTTGTTAAAGATTACAAAGACATTACTAGATGTGACCCGGTTAAGGGATTTCCCTTAGATATGTTAGGATCTTCACTTTGTTAGAAGTGACCTTGTTAAAGGATTTCAAACACTCACTCAAAATGTTACCTTGCTAGAGGGTTTACATATAAGATTGTTAAGTCCACTCGGTTAAGAGAATTTTTGTCACTTACAAAATAACAGTAATAAAATCTATCTGCAACTTCACATCTAAAATGCTAAAGCAGATTCTTATTTGCTCAAAATAATCTAGTCATAAGACTTATCTTGTCCCTCTGGTGGGCTCTCTATTCTATTATTCAAATAGGTCTTCAAGCTTCTATTCTCAGTAATCACTATGTAGCATCCCTGTGCATACACTTGCTTGTATACCTTGTTTATTAACAATTTCTTATATATAAACAATTGCTAACCCCTAAATCTCCTTGATCACATTTCCCATGATCAATGTTACACATTAGATCTTCAAACTTGACTAGATTCAATGTATCCTTCTGATCTAAAAATGTTTTACCTTACCTCGGGACTTGCATTCCTATCTTGGAACTTGCATAAGGTTATTGCAGTTCAATCTATGCTATAGATCTTCCTTGCAATTTTCCTTTTCCATAGATCCTTAACAAACTTCATACATGGCATACCAATCATTTATACATCTCTAGATAATCATTTTTCTTCATTAAATAATGCTTTTATCCATCCCATGTGCACAATCATAACTTGGTTGCAACTTGGTAAATACTAAAATTTACACGGTAGACATTTCAGCTTCATTAACCGATATCTATAACCTTAGGGTTTATCGACTAGGTTCATTGCTTGGTTGCATAGTATAGTATTAACCTTACAATCAACAACATATGTAGGATATCAAAACAATCTAAACATCATGATCTCATCATTGTCTAATTCGGTAATAGTTGCCCATTGAATAGCTTATTCCTGTCTTTATTCATCACATTCTTTCTGTGTCTTTTACCGACATCTTAATTCTCTTCTAATCAATCTTCTCAAAATATGGCAACATCATACTGAATCAGATAATCAATTTTCTGTCATCAATGACAAAATAATGTTATAAAGATAGTTATCATCCTTCTTCAGTTATATCAATAATCTTCAACAACCTTCTTAATATCCTTATTGAATATGAACAATCTTTCTTACTATAATGCCAACACAGATCTGAGGACATTTTTCATCATTCGCTCTTCACTACTTACAAGAAAATAATTTCAAAGGGATCTTACCTCTATATATGCCGATTCCCTTAGGAAGTCTCTTGGCAGGAAGAGCTTAAAATACCATCAGAATCTCCTCATTATCCATTTCTCTGCGCTATCTTGGTTCACCACTAGTGCTTGCTTCTTTTCCTTTTCTGGATGGTGCAACAGATGCTCTAAAAGCTGATTTAGTCTTCTAAACACTACCATCAAAACTATTTAACTCATAGTCTAGTAATTTTGCAATGATGGAGTCTAGGGATACCTTAGTCTTGTCTATTGATCTCAACTCTTGAATAGCAGCAACCCCTATTGCTTAGACTGGTAATAGAGATCTCAAAACTTTGCTAACAACAGTGGAATGTTCTATTTTACCACTTGCACTCTTGATATCTCCAACAACAGTTTTGATTCGTATTTCATATTGTTGAATGGTCTCACCTTCAACCATCCGCATGTTTTCTAACTTCCCTCTATGGATTTCTTCCTTACCTTGTTTTACATGCTCATCATCACCATAGATATTCTCAAGAGTATTCCATACTTCTTTGGGATTGTGTTTATCCTAGACATCAATAAACTCAATGTCAGATAAGCTACTGATTAGGGCTTCCATGACTTGCCCATTCTCTTGAATCTCTCTCTTTTGGTCATCGCTGAGAGTACTGATAGGGATAACATAAACATTCTCAACATAGCTCCAATGTTGAGCACCCATGCTTCTAATATATATCTTCATTATGTTCTTCCATATTTTAAAGTTATCTTTATTGAACTTTGGACCTTCCCTCTTCATCATTACAATAGGATCTTTCCCTCAAGCGGTTAAGCTTACAACACAAAGGACCTAGAGGATGCTCTGATACCAATTGATAACTCAATGATGAAAAGAGAGTACCAAACCGATACTGAGAGGGGGGGTGAATCAATGCAGGCATAGCAATGAAACTTCTCTTGAACCGGTTTGATTGCAGACTGTAAACTACTAGCAATCCCTAATGCCGGTCCAAACCAGACTACTACCGGTTAAACATAGTGCAACTATGAAAGACATGAATCGGTCAATCTTCTTAGCTTTCCACACAACCTACTTCCTCATTTCCACTTTGTCCTTATGCATAAACAGATAATCTATCATCAGAGACACAATAATTTACTAGCACAACATGATTCACCGCTTTATAGAAAATAACAAAGCATCACATGAAAGAGGCATCACACATGACACACACATTTTTCACATGGAAACCCAACTGGGAAAAACAATAGTCGGGATGAATAGCCACAAGCTATTTTTGAACTCTTTAGAAGTCCACTCTGTTAGGAGCCTAGTCTGGTTAAAGACTGTTACAATAGGTTTTGTTAGAAATTGTTCCTAATAGGGATCACCCGGTTAAGGGATGGCTACAATACCCGGTTAAGGGTTAAGCCTTGTTAGAGGTTACCTTGTCAGAGGATTTTTTGAACTCAATGGCTTTGAGTCACCCTGTTAAAAGATTTACATCATGTTGGTTAAAGCTACCCGGTTAAGGGATTTTCCAACTGTTGAAGTAGTTAAAGATCAACATGTATTACAATGATCTAGTAGTAACACTCAATGCCAATGCAGATCCACTTTAGTTCCTTCCTTTTGCATACACACTAGGCAGGTATCAATCCTCTTATCTAGTCTGGCAAGAATCACATATCTTTGCACTTAGATACACACACAACATTTGCCAACAACCTCAATATGAAACACAACATCGACCTTATAGAACACAGATAGGTCGGTAGGATAAACCCTAAGTCCTAAACACTTAGGTTGAGTAATTGATTGGTTCAATCCTGACCATTGAGCACTTTGCATTTGAATACAATGGTCTTGAACAGATCTCAAGACATTCTCCATTGTTCGTTCCTCACCGCTTCATGGAAGCGATAACCCATCACGCATTCTCCACCATTTGCAAAGACTTCACACATTCTTGAGGTAGATAGGATCAATATCCTTCATGCAAGATCCTTTACATGCATGAGACTAACGTGGCAACATGATATGATCTCCATTACAATGCTAACACATCATACAATGTCATTGGGCTTCGAATACTTCCACTGGAAACCCTGAAGCTAAGACTAACAACCGGTAGTTCTACCATATTCCATGTACTGGTTCTTGTTCCGACATACCGGTTCCAGTTCACAACATCATACCAGTTCACTTGGACAAGTATACCGCTTCACTTATGGCACATATACCGGTTTACACCACCATATTGGTTCTCTTTTCTAGTTGCTTAACTTCAATATATCGGTTTACTTCTCAGCATATTGACATCAATAAAAACATAAAATATCATCATGTCATCATACTCTTGCACATATGCCAACACAACCACCTCACCAACATATATCATTCAGGTCTTCATCAACACAACCTGAGACATAACTTCCCAATTCCATGCTATCAAGGTGAATGCAATGATCTCCAACCTCATTGACATACATAACCTATAAGTACATGTTGATGAATACTAAGAGGGGGGGTGAATTAGTATATCAAAATTTATTGTACTCAAACTTCTAAATAGTTTAGCAAATAACCGGTATAACAAATTTACAAATAAATCGGTTCAGATAAATCCAAACCAAATAGTAAACAAAGCATTCACCCAGAAGAGAACAATCACCATAACACAAGATGTTTTTAAGTGGAAACCCAAATGGGAAAAACCACGGTGAGTAGAAACTCACAAGAACTATCTGCAGAAGAGAAACCAAACCGGTTAAGGTCATACAATGTTCTTCACCAGAACAGATCCTATTAGGAATCTAGATCTCTGTTAGGAGATAAGTCCTATTAAAGACTACCTTGTGAGGGGAATTCAGATTCACAGTTCTGAACCACCTTGCTATAGGATTTACAAAGGCTTTGCTAGGCCTACCCAGTTAAGGGTTTCAGACTCATCGAAGATGTGAGTAATCAATAAGTGAGTGATCTAGATACTAGCACAATATGCCTGGTTAGATCCTTGATAGCTCACTATTAATGCATTTTACCATTACTTTAGTCTTCAATATCTCCACAATCTTACAAATCATACATACCTAATCTTCTCTTCTATGATTAGACATACAAACTCTCATCATTTTTTAAAACCCTAGACATGATGTCCTTATAAAGGAGTCTGATTCATATTGGTCCAATAGGATTAAATTACAAGTTCCTTGGTTCAGTGCATCTAGACACATTTAATAACATGATAGAAAATTACCACCAAAGTGTTGGTGGATGATAACTCATCACGGAAATACCGGTTGGTAACTCATCACAGAGTAATACCAAATCATACAATTTACCGATTACTAGTTGTCAAAAATGAAGACTAGAAAAATGTTAACTACTACTTTGCTCCTTCATACCGCTTGAGATTCTTGAACCCCTTGAGCTCTTCATACCGCTTGAGATCTTCAGTCAATTTGCGACCAGTAAACATCTTCTGTAAAATACCGATAGTCTAAAGACTATAATACATAATAATGGTCGGAACAAATATCGGTTGAGCATAACTCATACATCAAGAAAGTGTACACAAAGCAAGTGTGTGTCCATCAATGACAATCACAACATCATCAAAATGCCAACAATATCCCCCTTTTGCATTGATGGCAACACTTAGGAAAATTTTGACATCTAAGTGTTTCTACAATAAAAATATGCCATATGCAAAATTGCTCCCCCTAAGCATGTACACTATCCCTTTTGCAGAAATTACAATATATACTACTCCCTTAAAGAGGTAACATGAAAGTATACATGAAATGGTAACATTCACCAAAATTTTAAATACTACTCCCCCTTTGCCAACAATGACAAAGTACTGCAAAATAACCCCTGTTTCTCATTATCATTAAAATTGAGTAAATGTTTATGACAATAAGGAATGAAACTTGTCAAAAATAGATTTAAAATCCTGCAAAAAAGTCTTCATGGCTAATGACCATGACTCAAGTAATAAGGTAGCAACCTCACTTTCAGTCTGCATCTGAGATACATGTTCTTCCATGGCATCAATGGTAATCATCTCTTGAGTTACCTTTAAGGCTTCAAGATTGAGAAAGAACTTCTAAAGAATTTGCAGTCTAGGTAATAAGACCAGTTGAAGCTCCTACAAATCTCTTGACCGGTTGCTGATCTCTAATTTTATCCTTGTAGACTGAAGCTGATAATGATGAACTGTTTGCCCATATGTAGTGAAGGAATCATATGGCCTCTTGAAGTTGCTTATGTATGCCTACAAATCTGATTGGAGTTTATCTTTTTTTGTGAGCACATCATTGTAAAATAGATGGGGTTGGCTAATTTTGCTCAACAGTAGTTTGCCCTCATCCATAGCAACACTTATATCCTTTTGTTGTTTCTAAAGTTGAGACCTAAGCTCATTTAGTTTCTTGACTAAGGATGTGTTGAGTGCCTTTTCATTCTTCTTCCTTGCATTTTATTCAATAATATCTTCTAAGAATTGTACCTGGTCCAATACAACGGTACATAGAAATTTTAGTTTAGACAGAGAGGAATCGGTACTGCGGAGGTTAGTATCGAGAATCAAATTGGCAAGGGTGTCAACTACAATTTGAATAACATCCTATTCCTTCTTCCTTCTCAATGCCTCCAATCATTCTTGTGCAAGCTTTATGCTTTGAATTAGCTCTGATTCATTTGCAGATTAGAGATCAATAGGACTGGCGATGTCAACTGGTTTGGCTTTACCACCAGTTGCCTTGGGAGTCTCCGCTTGATTGGCTCTTTCTGCTTCCTTCTCCTCTATGGTTATTTTCTTTTCTTCTTCTTTCTTCTTTTGTTCCTCTTCATGTTTCTTCTTTAGTTCTTCCTTCTTCTCATCTTCTTCCTGCTTTTTCTTTTCTTCCTCCTTCCTTTTCTCCTCTAGTTTCTTTTTCTCCTCTTCTTTCCTCTTCTCCTCTTCTTTTCTCTTCTCTTCTTCTTGTTTCCTCTTGTCTTCCACTTTATTTTTTGCCTCCTCTTTCTTTTTCTCTTCCTCTTTCTTTTTCTCTTCCTCTTTCTCCGCTTTCTCCTTATCAGCCTTTTCCTTGTCCTGTTTCTCCTTCTCTATTTTTTCTTTCTCCTGTTTTCCCTTCTCTTCTTTTTCTTTATCCTATTTCTCCTTCTCTATGTTCAGAGTGACATCTTCAACATCCAATGCATCCACATCGATAGTGTCAACCTATTCTATAACTCTTTCTCCTTCACCATCAAATACCTCATCTGGTTTGGCTGAGGATAGGTCAGGTTCTTGTTTGGCCTTCTTGTTGGCCTTAGACACTTGATGTAACTGGACAACAAATTTGACATTTAGATGAGTGTCCTTCTCCACTTCAGAGGTCCTACCTTCTAGCGGGTAAAACTCCTGGTTTCTTCTTAGCAGGTGGCTGCTTGGTTACTTTTGGGCTAGCTGAGGTAACCAGTGTCGATACCGATGATATTGCCTTGCCCTTTTTCACTGTAGGATCTTCAACTGGTGTTACTCTCTCCAAGTAGGTGTCAGTTTTCTTTTTATTAGCATCTAAATGTGAGGCAATCAGGGTAGAGGCATACCCATCCAACATGTCATACATCACTTCATACCCCATAGGTTCTATTGGTTGCTTTATTGGCTCTACCGCTTCCATTATGCATTCATCTACCTTTATGATAAAGTAGATGTCATCTTCATATTTCTTTACAATATCTCCAAAAATCCTCATCCTCTGGCTGATTTTCCACATGAATTTCTAAAACTATTTATTTAGAACCTCAGGATATCCGATTCCCACCACTTGGAGACTTTCCCTGATTTGCTTAGTGACCAGTTGGTCAGCAAACCATTGAATATCACCTACTCCAGGAAAATAGCCTTAAAAGTAGAAAAATAGGCCGACCAAGAGTTGTCTGAACCTGAACCTTAAAGCATTATCCTGTTTAATGGACTTCAGCTTCAATAGCAATTACTTTTGCAAACAGTTACAAAATCAAATGAGGCATCTTCCTTAATCATTCTATAGGCAGCATTCACTGCAACAGTGGGGATAGAGTGAGTTTATTCTGCTAGCATAAAACACCCTCTAGCCAATCACCATGCAAGCATACTTAACCAAATCATCTTTGATGGTGTTGACAGTCATTCCCCATTGGTCACTCAGAGAACCGATGAGTTTTATCAATTTAGTTTTAATGACCTTCCTTAGAGGTGGCACCTCTCCAATGTTACAGAAATTGGTGATGGCATGAATTGGTTCCAGTGTAATATCATGCAACCTCTTGAGATACATTTTGTCACCATGTACTCTTCTCAGGATGATGCAGATGTGATCTTCAGTGAACTCTTCAAGAAAATAAACTGCATTGTGTAGTTTCTTCCTCTCTAGGATGCTATATTCCAGTTTTTTTTTTTGTCATCCCCAAAGAATAGACCTAGCTGAAAATGGATCACTAGGGATCCTGGGTCTTCCAATTTGCAATCAATATATCCTGAAATATCTTCCTCAACTATAACTCCAGCGGGTATTTAGGATAGGGCATTGTATTTCATCTTCTTTTGAATAAAATCTACTGAGTCGACAAGTGCACTAGGACTGGAGTGCGATGCAAAAGCCATGATCAAATGATAGACAATTTTTTTTGAGAAATACCTTCACACTTCAAATTTTAGGGTTTTGGAATGTAGCTCACAACACACCACTTTGGTTGATGGATTACCGCTTGGTATTATTCACTTGATTGATTGAAAATGATCTCTAGATTCTTCTGCAAGATTTTGAATTTAATTTGAATTGCTAGATGAATCACTCTTGTCACTCTGCTCTTGAAAATTATTCACTCAAAAATAGATAAGTGAAAATGGCATCAAATATCCCTTTTAAACGATCTTTCACCGACCATAATAAATGCTCCACCACTACAGTACAAACCCTAATTTTTCATTTTACCGCTTCAAAATCTTCTGTCGATTGACAGGTAACGTATATCGGTTAAGGTCTTTACCGATATAAATTGGGGGTTCAAATATTTCACCGATATGCTCCACCTAAGGTTTTTTGAAGCTCAGTTTGCCAGTTTAGAGACTTCCACACTAGGTACAGAAATCGATTCATCTTGTGATACTTCTTTATGTTTCTTTTTCAATGTTTTATTCATTCCCACTTGAATGGTTTCAACATCAATCTTCCCTTCTGGAGTGATTGGTATATTATCTGATAGGTTCTTTCTCATTCTGTAAGTTTTGGCAGTGTGTCCCGGGTTGTTGCAATGATAGCATACCATTCCAGGTGTTCTCCATGGTCCATTGTGCATACTACCATTATTCCTTCTACATGGTGCAGTAGTTTGACCACTACCATGATAGATCAAACAGGTTTATCTCCAACGAGTTGCCACTTGATAGCCACCACCACCTGACTGATGGTCATAGGCATTATACTGGTTTGGATTCTGGTTCATAGTGGGTTCCAGGATAACTCCTTGAGTCCTTAGAGGGTATCTCCCAATGTTGTGCAAAATAGACTTGCTTTCAAATGCTATATGCCCAAACTTGCTGCATGCATAACAATTTCCATTGAATCTATTGGATCTAGGCTTATTGTTTAGAAAACAAGGAAAATTATTGTAGGCCTTGCTTCTACACACATTAGGAGTATGTCCTTCTTTGAGACAATTAAAGAAAATAGGTTTAAAATTTTCTTACCTTTATCCTTTGATGTTGGTTGCTTCTTTGATGCTACATCTTTTGTTCTAGAGGTCTCACCTTCCTCATAACCAAAGAAACCAAGTCCAGTGGTATTTTTTACCGATTTTGCTGATTCAAGCTTTTGCTCTAGCTTAGCAGTACTCTGATTGAATTTGGCAAGTATCTCCTTTGTCTCAGTAAGTTCTATGGAAATAGAAGCATTGGATTCCTTCAAGGTTACATTCTCAAAAATAGCCATGTTTAGTTCACCTTGCATTTCTTCTTTTTCCACTTTACTCTCTTGGAGATGAGTGGTAAGGGCACTAATTTCTTGCTTCATCTTGGAGATCTCATGATCTTTGTCTTTTACTAGATCTTCAGCTTTCCTTCAGTTCTCAAGATCTTGACACATTCTAATAGTTAGTCCTTCGAGTTCCCTTCTCAGGTTGGCATTAAAATTAATTCAATTTTTCAACTTCTTTAACTAGGGCATCCATGTCTGCTTCATCAGAAGAACTATTTTCACTAAGCTCCATTAGTTTCTTAGCATGCTCTCTTCTTTTGACCAAAGAGGATTTATACTTGATTTTGAGTTCATCATAGGCTCTCTCAATGTGATTGAGATCATGAGTAGGTTCCCTCATAGTGTATTCCCCCATATCTGCTTCCAAGTGGTTAGACTTATAGAAAGGTTGGCTCTGATACCAATTGATGAATACTAAGAGGGGGGGGGTGAATTAGTATACCAAAAGTTACTATACTCAAACTTCTAAATAGTTTAACAGATAGCCGATATAATATATTCACTAATAAACTGGTTAAGATAAATGCAAACCAAGTAGCAAACAAAGTATTCACCCACAAGAGAACATTCACCATAACACAAGATATTTTGACATGGAAACCCAAATGGGAGAAACCACGGTGAACAGAAACTCACAAGTAACTATTTGTAGAATAGAAACTAGACCGGTTAAGGTCATATAATGTTCTTCACCAGAATAGGTCCTATTAGGAATCTAGATCTTTGTTAGAAGATAAGTCCTGTTAAAGACTACCTTCTGAGAGGATTTTAGATTCACAGTTGTGAACCACCTTGTTAGAGGATTTTAGATTCATAGTTGTTGAACAATAGGACTCCCACCAGATGAAGATGCAATCACCATGTGAAGTGATAACTAACAATGTATATTCTCACACTAGATCACATGTGCCTATTTGAAGATTGTTGCACAAATAGGGAAGTCACATGAATGCACTACAGGATGTAAAATGAAAAGGATTCACTCCCACCGGAATGCCTCGTGAATGAAATCAAGGTTTTTCCTTGGAAGATAGAGAAGGCATGTTGGGAAGCTTGTACAGATGAAGAGTAGTGAGTTTGTCACTTTGACAAGCCGGTTGAGATATGATTAGAGTTGATCAAGGAGAACACATGGCTAAGAAGATGTCGATAGTGGAAGAATGACCTTATTAAAGATGGAATCTGTGGAAAGTTGATGACATGGTGTCATCAAGAGGTTTTACCAGCATGAATGTTCACTGGTAATATGGATAAGATTCTGATGAAGAAAACTACCTACCTAATGAATATGAGCATGTTATGGATAGGCATGTCTAGTAAACCAGTTGAGGAGTTCCACCAGTAGTTCATCAAAGTACAAACATGAGGAGTTAACTGGTGAAGTGTAAGATATTGGCATGGTTAGTAAACCGACAGAAGAGAAGAACTAGTAGAATGTTTAGTTGGTGATCCTTTCGGGATCGATATAAAGATCCAAGCTGGCAAGTGGTCGAGGTGGATACCACGTGGAGTCAAGGTGGCGGACTTGCGTGCAGTGGTAGATGGAATATACACCGATGAGGTAGTTGCACAGTTGGTCGACATTAATGGTAAATTCTATAAATCATGGGATGTATTGCAGTTCGTTGCAGAGGTTTGCGGCTCGAGGTCTAGAGGCCAAATGAGAGATAGCTCAAAGTGAGTGAGGAGATCAAGGTAGATCAAGGAAACTGCAAGACCAATCTTGGTGTTTCACAAAGAAATCAGCTGACAGGGTAAAAAGCAGATTGCCAAAGATAGAAGGCATGATCAAGAAAGAAAGATAATGGTGGTGATGAGGAAACAACTGTCTGGGCGATCAAATTGGATAGGATTTGATTGGTTTTTATTTTCTTTGAGGTTGATGAGGAAACCCTAACTGCTCGTGTTTTTGAATTGTCTTTTGGTGGGAAAATCAAATTATAAATAAGGAAGCCAAATTCATTGAAGTTTGTTGTTGAACAGAAGAAGATAGTGTTGTTGCAAAGTAATTGGGAGTATGAGAAAATTATTCAAGTACTCATCGAGCATCTAAGAGGATACTGAGTGTGGGGAGGAGAACCAGGCTAAAGTGTTCAACTGGTAGTAGATTTGGTAGTGCCCATGCCAACAAAGAATAAGTGAAGGAAGTTGTAGAGAAGGCAGACATACAAATGGAAGAGTATAGTACCAGTAAAGAGCAGAGCAGTGAGGAGGAGATCCAGTAGAGAAGAATAGAGGAGAGGTGAACCTGTAGAGTTTACTAGAAAGAAAAGTAGCAGATGAGAGCAGCATAAGAGTGAACTGGTGTAGTTGAGAAAGTGTCTCACTAGTAGAAAGAAATTGTGAGTAGAGGTTGCAAAACTCTTTTGGAACTAGAATATTTATTTTGTACTTGAATTATCATTGTGATCACTGAGTTGTAGCTCAGTGCAGGGGTTGTAGCTCCTTTGGGTTGTAGCCCATAAATCAGTTAGGGGTTAGTGCTTCCTTGGTTGGTGCCCTAAATAAGGGGTTTTATCTCATTGGGTTGGTACCCTAAACATTGTAACAGAGTTTCATTGTGAAGTTGGATTAGAGTAGTAGATTCTAGCAGAATTGCTCACAGAGGTTTTTCCAATCTTGGGTTTTCCTCATACATGCTGGTGTTATGTGATGTTCCTTTGTGTGAATTCATTTATGTTTAGTCTCCTCACTAACTGGTAAGTCTGCATTCAACTAGATCTATTAATGAGTATACTTCATAGGTATAGTTAAAGGGAAAAATTTTAGAACCACTAATTCACCTCCTCTCAGTGTTGTATTGTGTCTAACAATTGGTATTAGATCCTAGGTTCCTAGTTAGATGATCTTTCTCTAGCTTGGGTAGATTCTGGCTTAAGGATATAATGGTTTGTTTAGTATCAATCTATACTATAGTGTTTAATGGGTCTAACTATTCCATTTGGAGTTATAGAATGGATTACACTTATCCTCTCTAGGATATGATGTTTGGATGTCTATTGTAAATGGCTTCCCTAGTAAAGTTAGTCCTCCCACCGATTCAGATGGAGAAAGAAGAAACCAATGTAATGAAATAGCTATGAAGGCTATACACTGTGGTTTATCTAATGATGTTTCCTCATAGGTGGATAGATGTAGATCGGCAATAATCTTATGGGATAGATTCAAGAAGCTCTATGGAAATGAGCCTACTACTACAAAACGGGCTTGTGAAGATAGGATGAGAAATGCATCTCATGAATCTACAGACAATGAAGGTAGATCTGCTAGTATCTGTAGCAATGATGATGAAGGAACCTACCTTTTCATGGCTCAAGAATTAGAAGACGAGAGGCACACATCTAAGAATGATCATGCATATGTTTGGCAGTGATAGTTAAGGTGAAGAAGAAGATGAAGCAAAAGTTGATCTTGAAGTAGAGCTTGTAAATGTACTTGAAGAACTTAGTAGAGTAAGAAAGGAATACAAGCTATTCAAGAATGTTGCTATAGTGGAGGAGAACTGGTTGACAAAATTCCTTGAAGAATCTGAGAAATGCATCTCAGATTTTAAGTCTCAAGAAGAAGGCACCAAGGAGTGCTGGTGTGAAGATCTAGCATCTAGGCTAGAGTTTAAAAATGAACAATATCAACAACTATTTGGAGAAATGGAGGTTCTCTCAATGACCTTGAGAAATGGCAGGATGAGCTCAAGGTAAGAATTTGGTTTGATGGTAGCAGTGATGCTTTGGAAAAAATGTTGAAGAAGCAAAATAATGCCAAGGACACTAAAGGATTAGGTAGTGGTGTCGATGAATGCTCCACCAGCAAGGATATCCCCCACAATGACATTCTATTTATCTCCTCAAATGGAGAAAACAAAGGCCAAACCTTCACAGTGAGAAATGCTCCCTGGAAGAAGGTTAATCTAAATACAACCGGTGAATACTTGCGAACAAGAATGAAGATCGATGCTGCAAGAAGGAGGAACAATGCAGATCCCAAAGGGAAAGAGAAAATGGGAGAAGACAACTTCATCAAAAGTAGGAAAATAAGAAAACAAAAAAGAGGACCTCCTACTGGTAGAGGACAAATAAATTATACCACCCACAGGACAAAGCAAGTGTCAGAAAAGAAGATGCTAGAAGGAAGGACTACACATAATGGACAACCAAGGATCCATCCTCAAAGAAGGAGAAATGGAGATGCTAGACTGGTAAGATCTCCCCATGCATGGAAGAACAATTTTGTAAGGCATATGTCATCCTTTACCGGTTATTACTTTCAAAGTAATGCTTATGGCCATAGGGCAGAAGAATGTAGAAAGAGATCTAGAAGGAATAATATAGGATCTCACAGACATCATGCATATAAGAAAAATGTATCCAAGATTAGATAAATGCATGTCCCCTCTCCAGGTTATACTAGAAAAAATCCATTTGTTGTTTCTAGTAAAGTAAATGTTGAATGTTATAACTACAATGGATCTAGCCATAGAGAGTTTCAATAAAAGAAGAGGAACCTATAGTCATATGGAGGCTAGAATAGCAACTATGCTCTCCAGAAAAGTGGATATAGAGCATATGGAAGTTAGAGGCCTGCATGGAACCAAAGGAGAAATGTTCCCACAGGAGCAAGAGGTCCATCGGTTTCATCTACTAGGCACAACAACATGACCAGGAGAAGATGGTCAAACCAGCATGTCAAGAGATTTCCCAATCATGAAGTTGGGATGAATGTTGTGTGTTGCTATAGCACTGTTCGTGTGTGTGATGCAGAGTCCAAAAAAGGAAGGGCCCATTAGTAGAAGAAGGAAAGATCTGCTACCATGCCTAAAAATGGGAAGAAGAATAAGACCAACCAGGTATGGAGGAAGAATACCATGGACTAGCACTGTGCATTAAATGCACATGTGATATCTCCTAAGGCTTAGAGGAGATGCAGGACCTCAGGGGGAGTAGTGCATTTAATTCATCATTCACCCCCACAATGAAGGACACATGGAAGAACAAATTGTTGTCGATATGAAGGAAGAAATTGAGATGATAAGTGTGTGTAGAAGTTGCCTTGACTACACACCTTCAGATCAATGTTGGATCGCTACTATTGTGTCAATATATGACAAGATGACAATTAAAATTAGATGATCACAGTTGCACAAATCAATCGGTATGTGGAAGATTGGAGTCCCGATATTGGACCTGATCAGAATTAACATCCTAAGATGTATGACTCAGGTGGAGTTCAAGTGGTTATGATGCAAGGCTGGCATGCTTGAACTTAAAAGTGTAAGTGCACTAATTGCCCAAACTGCAGATGATGGAAGTTACAGTAGGAATACCCACAAGAGTTTCATTGTTATGGGTATCTACTTGTCATTTGGTTGGTTGTAATGATAGTACAATCATAGTTAATTCTAAAGAAATTTGGAATCAAATGGGAGGTGATGCAGTTTGACCAGGTAGGTGAGTGGTATTTACTGATACATCCTTCTACAATTGAGTGCTTTAACAAATGGTACCAAATTTGCATGCTCAACGGGTGTTAGTTGATGAGCGAGTCCTCCATCTCAAGTACTGTAACTTGAGAAGATGTAATAATTTGTAACAATTGGTATCAAAAGAGGAGAGACATCTAGTAAAGAGAAAGGGGAGAAATAATTTTGTCAGTGCTCAGTAAATACGAGGCATGATACCCTGACAGTGCCCTTTGCCATTGTTGTCAAAGGGGGAGAAGGATTATGTAGTATGTTGGATACTACATGATTTGACATCAATGCCAAAGGGGGAGATTGTTGGCATTGGGTTGTCATTGATGTCAACCGGTATGAGAGATGTATGTGCAACACTATCATGGAAGAGTAAAGGTTGAGATATCTTTGATATCACTTTGTGTTGTAGAACACTGGTAAGGTAAGGAAAGGACATCAACTTGTAAGTGTTGTGTTGATAGGATGTACTTTCCAACTGGCAAGCTCATGAACAGTGTACAAGAAGGATGGGCAAGGTGTTTGAGCTGTTATTTGTGATGAAGAGGCAGAATGTTACTTGAATCATATCAACACTAGAGGAGAAGAATCAATAGCTCATCGGCATGCTATGAAGTTGCTGAACAACATGACTCCCACCAGATGAAGATGAAGTCACCATGTGAAGTGATGAATAACAATGAATGTGCTCACACTAGATCACATGTGCCTATTTGAAGGTATTCTGCACAAACAAGGAAGTCACATGATTGCACTGCAGGATTTAAATGAAAAGGATCCACTCCCATTGGAATGCCTCAAGTGCATGAAATCAGGATTATGCACTGGAACAATAGAGAAGGCATGTTGGGATACTATTATAGATGAAGAGTAGTGAGTTTGTCACTTTGACAAATGAGTTGAGATATCATCAGAGTTGATCAGGGAGAAGGCATGGCTGAGCAAATGCAGATAGAGGAAGACTAGCCTAATTGAAGATGGAATCTGTGGAAGGTTGATGACATGGTTTCATCAAGAGGTTTTACTAGTATAAATTTTCACCAATAATATGGACAAGATGTAGATAAAGAAGAATCCCTACCTGATGAAGATGAGCATGTTATGGATAGACATGTCTGGTAAACTAGTTGAGGAGTTCCACCAATAGTTCAACAAAGTACAGACATGAGGAGTTAACCGGTAAAGTGTAAGATTTCGCTAGGGTTAGTAAATTGGCAGAAGAGAAGAACTGGTAGAATGTTTAGTCGATGATCCTATCTAGACTGACATGAAGATCCAAGTTAGTAGGTGGTCGACATGGATGCCACGTGGAGTCAAGGTGGTAGACTTGCATGTAGTGGTAGATGGAATATACACTAATGAGGTATTTGCAGAGTTGGTTGACATTAATGGTAAATTCCATAAATCACAAGATGTGTTGTAGGCTGTTGTAGAGGTTTGTGGCTCGAGGTCTAGAAGAAAACTAAGAGACAACTCAGAGTGAGTGAGGAGATTGAGGTAGATGAAGGAACCCGCAAGACCAATTTTGGTGTTTGACCAAGAAATCAGCTGACAGGGTAAAAAGAAGATTGCCAAAGATAAAAGGCATGATCAAGAAGGCAAGACAATGGCGGTGATGAGGAAACAACTATCTAGGTGATCACATCAGATAGGATCTGATTGGTTTTGGTTTTTCTTGAGGTTGATAAGGAAACCCTAACCACCCATGTTTTTGAATTGGATTTTGGTGAGAAAATCAGGGTAGAAATAAGGAAGCCAAATTCGTTGAAGATTGTTGTTGTATACAGGAAGATATTATTGTTGCGAAGTAGTTGGGAGTATGAGAAAATTAGTCAAGTACTCATCGATCATCTGAGAGCAGAGTGAATTTGAGGAGGAGAACCAGGTTGAAGTGTTCAACTGGTAGTAGAACTAGTAGTGCCCATACCAATAGAATAGAAGTGAAGGAAGCTGCAGAGAAGGCAGACATAAAACCGATAGAGTATAGTACCGGTAAAGAGAAGAGTAGTGAGGAGGAGATCTGGTAGAGAATAATAGAGGAGAGGTGAACTAGTAGAGTTTATTAGCAAGCAAAGCAGCAAATGACAGTAGCAGAAGAGTGAACCGGTATAGTTGAGAAAGTGTCTCACCAATAGAAAGAAACCATGAGCAGAGGTTGTGAAACTCTTTTGTAACTAGGATATTACTTTTGTATTTGAATGATCATTATGATCACTGAGTTGTAGCATAGTGCAGGGGTTGTAGCTCCTTTGGGTTGTAGCCCATAAATATGTTAGGGGTTGGTGCTCCTTGGTGCCCTAAACATTGTAACAGAGTTTGATTGTGAGACAGGATTGGAGTAGTAGACTCCAACAACATTTCTCATCGAGGTTTTTCCCATCTTGGGTTTTCCTCGTACATGTTGGTGTTATGTGATGTTACTTTGTGTGAATTCATTTGTGTTTAGTCTCCTCACTAACCAATAAGTCTGCATTCAAATAGATCTGTTAATTAGTATACTTCATAGGGATAGTTAAAGGGAAAATTTTGAGAACCACTGATTCAACCCCCTCACAGTGGTTCATTGTGTCTAACACATTAGGCCTTAGGAGATATAACTTGTGCATTTAATGTATAATTCTAGTCCATGGTCTTCTTCCTTCACACCTGCTTGGTCTCATTATTCTTCCCATTTTCAATCCTTGGGTGCAGGTCTTTCCTTCTTCTCCTATTGGGCCCTTTCATTTCCTTATTATTCTTCAGAGCCTAAAGTTGTTCTATAGTAGCACACAACATCCATCCCAACTTCATGATTGGCGAATCTCTTGATATACCAATTTGACCATCTTCTCTTGGGCATGTTGTTGTGTCTAGCAATTGAAACTAGTGGACCTCTTACTCTTGCAAGAACATTTATCCTTTCATTCCATGCAAGTCTCTAACTTCCATATGCTTTGTATCCACCTTTTTGCAGAGAAAGGTTTCTATACTGGTCTCCATGTGACTAAAGGCTCCTCTTCCTGCATTTAGACTCTCTATGGACAAATCCATTGTAGTTATAACATATAACATTTACTCTACTAAAAACAACAAATAGATTCTTTCTAGCATAACCAGGAGAGAGGACATTCATGTATCTACTCCTGGATACATTTTTCTCATATGCATGATCTCTATGAGATCCTAGATTATTCCTTCCAAATATCTTTCTACATTCTTCTTCCCTATGGCCATAAGCATTACATGCAAAGCAATAATCGGTAAAAGATGGCATATGACTTACAAATTTATTCTGCCATGCATGGAGAGATCTTACCTAACTAACATCTCTATTTCTCCTTCTTTGAGGATGGATTATGGTTGTCCATTCTTTTCATTTCCTCCATCTAATCCTTTCTGCTTCCACACTTGTCTTTCCCTGTGGGTGGTAACATTTCTTTGTCCTCTACCAGTAGGAGGTCCTCTTTGTTGTTTTCTCAATTTCTTGCTTTTCATGAAGCTGTCTACTCCCATCTTCCCTTTTCCTTTGGGATCAGCATTGCTCCTGGTTCTTGTAGCACCAGTCTCCATTCTTGTCTGAAATTCCTCACCAGTTGTGTTTAGATCAATCTTCTTCTGAGGAGCACAAACAAAATGTCATTTTGGGGGACATTCTTGCTGGTGGAGCATTCACCGACACCACTTACTAAACCTTTTGTATCCTTGCCATGCTTTTGCCTCGTCAATATTTTGTCCAAGGCATCACTGCTGCCATCAAACTGGATTCTTACCTTGAGCTCATCCTGGCACTTCTCAAAGTCACTTCAGAGAATCTCCATTTCTCCAAGTAGCTTCTGATGTTATTTATCTTTTACTTCTAGCTTGGAGGCTAGATCACTACATTGACACTCCTTGGTTCCTTAATCTTGAGTCCTAAATTCTAAGATGCATTTCTCAGACTCTTCAAGGATTTGGATCAGCCGGTTCTCCTCCACAACTATAACATGCTTGAATAACTTGTATTCATTTCCTACTCTACTGAGCTCCACAAGAGAATTTACAAGTTCTCCTTCAAGATCTATTTCTTCTTCTTCTTCTTCACTATCACTGCCAAACACATCTTGCCAATGGGATCTATTTTCCTTGTCACTTTTAGATGTGTGCTCCTCATCTTCAGATTCTTGAGGCATGAAGAGGTGGGTTCCTTCTTCATCAATGCTATGACTACTAGTGGATCTGCCTTCATCATCTACAGATGCATGAGATGCATTTCTCATCATATCATCACAAGTTGGTTCTACAATAGTTGGCTCATTTCCATAGAGCTTCTTTAGTCTATCCAATAGACTCTTTGCCAATTTACACTTATCCACCTGTGAGGAGACATCACCAGTGAGCCCATTGAATATAGCCTTCATGTCTTTTTCATTACACATGGATCTTCTTACTTCTTTAGATTTGATGGGAGGACTGACATTCCAATGGAGACCATTAATAACTGACATACATACATCAAACCCTAGAGAGGATAGGTAAACTTCCATTCTACGACTCCAAAAGGCATATTTGAATCCATCAAACATGGGGGCTTTTTAGGAAGCAGTCTCATTTATTGCCATTGTGTTCTAAGTCTAGAATCTACCTGATGAATAATGATGAACAACAAATACCCTAACTAGTACTAAGAGGGGGGGTGAACCAGTACATATAAAAACTTCTCAACAACTTATCAAGTTAAAACAATGATAACTGGTTGTCTTCATCACTGAACTTAACCATGGCAATATCGGTTAAACATAGTAAGACTTCAGATAGCTAAACTAGTAAAGCTAAATACTTCAAATAACATTCAACACTAGATAACTATTTCACCAATATACATATGCATGTTTTGTATCATTAATACCATAACAATTAGCTTTACATGCATATTTGCCTAAACAAAAAATACTCAATCATCACATGAAAAATGCACAACTCATAACACACAGATTTTTTCACATGGAAATCCAAATGGGAAAAACCACGGTGGGGATGAATACCCACAAGCTTGTTTTTGAACTCTTTTGAAGCTCACTTTGTTAGGAGCCTAGTCTAGTTAAAGACTTTACAATAAGGTTTTGTTAGGAACCGATCCTATTAAAGATCACCCAGTTAAGGGATGGCTACATACCCTGTTAAAGGTTGAAACCCTATTAAACGTTACCTTGCTAGAGGATTTGAAGAACTCAATGATCTTGAGTCACCTAGTTAGAGGATTTGTAATAAGCATGTTCAAGATACCTAGTAAAGGGATTTTCCTACTATTGAAATGGTTAGAAGACAACAGGTAAAGCTCTGATTTGATAACAAAACTACATGCTAAGGTAGATCCTTTTCAGTTCCTCTACTATACAATCACACTCTGCAATTTTCCACTCCTCTACTCTACAATCACACTTTGCAGTTTTTTACTTATTGGTCTGGCAAGTATCTCATCACTCGGCTACAAACACAACATTTGCCAACAACTTACAATATCAAAACTCATCGATCTTATAGACAACAATTAGGTTGATAGCATAAACCCTAAACCCTAAACATTTTAGGTTTACAATACAAGCGGTCCAATCCTAACCATCCAAAATACTTTGCATAGAATAAAAAAATCTTAAATATATCACAAGTCATTCTGCATCGTCCATTCTTCACCGCATATGGGAATCAGTAACCCATCACACTTTCTTCTCATACCGCTAAGAAGAATATTCTTTCCTGAGGTAGACATTTAATACAATCGATCTTCACATGCAAGATCCTCAAGGAAACCCTTCACGTGCAATAAACTGATGTGGCATCTCTATCTCAACCTCATCTCATAGCTAACTCATCACAAAATGTCACCGGTTGCATCTCATAAGCTAGATTGCCAAACCGGAAACCCTAGAGCTGAGACTACCAACTGGTAGTCACACTTAGTGAAACCCTGACATTGGTTCACTTCATCTCTTCATATTGCTTCTCCTACTTGAACATCAATAACAACTTCTTCCAATCTTCATACTAGTTCATGTGTACTTATTGACATCAATGGCAACAAACATTATTATTATATCATCATACCGGTTCATCATATGCCAACAATCTCCCCCTTTGTCATTGATGGCAATACTCATTATAGCATTGCAACTATAAACATCATAGACCAGTGCAATTATAACATATCTCTTCATCATCAGATATCTTCTCCCCCTTTGACAACAATGCCAAAGTGGAGGCACAAGCTTCCATTATCCACTATGTTGCTCCCCTTGTGGAGTAGCATCCTTCAATATATCAATATTGAAAGATTTAACACTATAGTACCTGACTGATATGGAGCACACAATGCTAGTTTACTTCATGAAGGGGCAGAACCCCTAATTCATCTCTCAAATAGGTAAATGTAGTCTTTGGTAAGGGTTTAGTGAATATGTCTACTAGTTGCTGCTTATTGGAAACATGTTCTAATACAACCCTCTTTGTTTTGAACCTTCTCTCTCAAGAAATTATACTTGAGCTCAATGTGCTTAGTTCTAGCATGCAATACCGGATTCTTGGAAATATTTATTGCACTTGTGTTGTCACAAAATATACTCACTGGTTCAAATATAGGTACTTTAAAACCATCCAATACATGTTTCATCCATATTGCTTGAGTGCAGTTCATAAATGCTGCCACATACTCCGCTTCAGCTATAGACTGGGAAGTACAACTCTTATTCTTACTCATCCATGAGACTATTCTTCCACTAAGAAAGAATGCACCAATAGTTGTTCTCTTCCGGTCGTCCGCATTACCTACCCAATCTACATCGCTAAAAACTTTCAGATTAAAATCACCATTGTATGGATACCACAATCCATAATCAACTATCCCTTTCAGGTATCTAAGAATCCTCTTGACTGCTACCAAGTGGGATTCTCTTAGACTCTTCTAAAAATGAGCTACTATGCCCACTGCATGAGCAATGCCCAGTCTATTATGCACCACATAGTGCAGCTTACTGATCATCTTCCTTAGTCAATTTATAGCCAGCCACCATCGGTGTACCAACAAGTTTTATCTCCTCCATGCCAAAGGTCTTCAATACCTCTTTGACATACTTGGATTGGGTAATAAAGATACCCTCTTTCATCTTCTTAATCTATAGACCAATGAAGAATTTTGTCTCACCAATCAGAGACATCTCAAACTCTTTCTTCATTTCATATGCAAATGCATGGCTCATTTCATCATCTCCTCCAAAGATTATGTCACCTACAAACACTTCATAGATCAAAATCTGATCACCTTCATATTTCAAGTAGATGTTGTTGTCCTCACTTGCTCTCTAAAATCCTATCTTCATAAGATGAGAGTGTAACCCTTCATACCATGCCCTTGGTGCTTGTTTCAATCCATACAAGGCCTTGTGTAATCTACACACCATAATACTATCTCCTGATAAAGAAAATCCTTCTGGTTGCTCAATATACACTTCCTCTTCTAGGATTCCATTCAAGAACACAAACTTCACATCTATTTGGTATACCTTGAATCCCTTAAATGCTGCAAATGCAAGTAGAATTTGAACACCTTCCAGTCTAGCCACTGTGGAAGAGGTTTCTCCATAGTCTTCTCCCTCTTCCTGAGCATATCCCTTGCATACAAGTCTTTCCTTGTTCCTTACAACTATGCCTTCTTCATTTAGCTTATTCTTGAAGACTCATTTGGTAGCAATGACATTCTTGTGTTCCGGTATAGGTACCAAACACCATGTTGCATTCTTTTCTATCAGGTCCAGCTCCTCTTCCATTGCCTTAATCCAATCTTCATCTGTTAGTGCCTCTCTAGAGGTCTTAGGCTCAAATTCAAAAATCATGCAAGAGTTCTCTTTCACCTTTCTTCTTGTTAGTATCCCTACATCTTTATCTCCTATGATCTTCTTCGGATCATGATGTAGTTTCACATATCTAGGAATGAATCTAGTTGGTTCTTCTTGCTTTTCCTCTTCTTCTTCACCTACTGCAGCTTCTACCAGTATAGGAACACTAAGATCTTTGCTTGTTTCTTTCTTAACTGGTTCCCAGAAGGCTACACTCGATTCATCTTCCACCTGCTCATTGCAAGTTTCCTCAGGTTTCTCGAGGGATTCATCAACCTTGACATTGATACTCTCAACAATTTTTTGAGTCCTATTTTTGTAGCACTTGAGAGCTTTTCTCTTAGTGGGATATCCCAAAAATATTCCTTCATCAAATTTAGCATCAAAATTTCTCATATGCTCACCTCTCTTGATATAACACTTACTGCCAAATACTTTAAAGTAACTCACAGTGGGTGTCTTCCCGATCGGGTACTCATAAGGGGTTTTATCTTTACCTTTCTTGATGAGTACCCAGTTCATAGTATAGACTGCAGTGCTCACCACTTCTCTCCAAAAAGTGTGAGCAACCTTTCTTTGGATCAATATTGTTCTAGTCGCTTCAACTACAGTCCTGTTATTCCTTTCTGCAATGCCATTCTATTGTGGTGTCCTTGGTGCAGACGACTACCTTTTGATACCGTTCTCTTCACAGTACTTGTTGAATTCATCATAAGAGAATTCACCTCCTTGATCAGTTCTTAGGCATTTTATTCTTCTGCCACTTTCCATCTCTACTAATTCTCTAAAGGCTTTGGATTTTCCAAATGCCTCAGACTTGTCTTTCAAGAATGTGACCCACATCATTCTTTAGAAGTCATCAGTAAGGATCATGAAATACCTATCTCCCTGAATACTTCTAGTTTTTATTGGACCACACAGATTAGTGTGCACAAGATCAAGTAAGTTCTCTGCTGAAAAAGACTTACCTTTGAAATTTGAGGAAGACATCTTCCCAAGTTGACATTCTCTACACAAATAATTCTCTAGTTTGTTTAGCAAAGGCAATCCTCTTACTATCTTGATCTTACTATCTTTTACAAAATTATCAAAATTCATATGACAAAGTCTCCTATGCCATATCCAACTGTCATCAAACTTTGCCATCAGAAACTGACTTATCTTGGCATTCAACTGAAACAAGTTACCTCCGGTCTTCTTATCGGTGGCAATAAGTTCACCACTCTTTCCAATTATAGTGCAGATTCCATCTTTGAACTCTAGAGTGATTCCTTTGATAACTTAATGATGAACCAATAGTACCAAACTGGTACTGAGAGGGGAGGAGGGGTGAATAAGTACAAACAAAAATACAGTCCCAAATTGGTTTGACAACAAATACTCCAAATGACTGGCAAGCAGTGATACTAGTTGAAACAGAGTGCAACCGGTAAAACCCAGAATAACTAAAACAATCATAAACTGGTCACTTACTAAGATTTTCTCTTAGCTCAATACTATAGTACGATTACACCCTCATGCATGAATAGGTAAACAATCATCTGATCTTCACAAAAGTTAGTTCAATATGTTTTATAGATAGGCATAAAACACAGAACCATCATATGCTCAACAGGTAATAACAAAGCATCACAAGATAAAAGCATCACACATGACACACATATTTTTCACATGGAAACCCAACTGGGAAAAACCATGGTGGGGATGAATACCCACAATCTACTTTGAACTCTTTAGGAGTCCGCTCTATTAGGAGCCTTGTCCAGTTAAAGACATTACAATAGGTTCTGCTAGGAACCGATCATGTTAGGGATCACCCGGTTAAGGGATGGCTACAATACCTGGTTAAGGGTTAAACCCGGTTGGGGTTACCTTGTTAGAGGATTTCAAGAACTCAATAGCTAAAGGATCTCCAGAGCTCTATAGCTTCCCAGAACTCATTAACTTCAAGTTACCCTATTAAGGGATTTGAATCAAGCCATTAAGGCTACCCTGTTAAGGGATTTGTATCAAGCCAATTAAGGCTACCCTGTTAAGGGATTTCACAATTGTTGAAGTGGTTAAAGATCAATGAGAATTACAATGATCTGGTAATAGCACTCAATGCTAATGCAGATCCATTTTTGCTCCTCTTCATCTTCTGCACATTCACTTTGCAGGTATCTCTTCTCTCCTTTGGTCTGACAAGAATCACGTATCACTTCCCTTGGATACACACTCACAACTTTTGCTAACAACCTTAGAAAGAAACACAACATCGACCTTATAGGAAATAGATAGGTCGGTAGCAAAAACCCTAAACCCTAAACCTGTTAGGTTAAGCAATTCAAGCGGTTCAATCTTGACCATTGAATCATACTGCATTAAATGCAACAATCTTGAATCAATCTCAAGACATTCTCCGTCGTCCATTATCCACCGATTTCATTGTGGCTAATAACCCATCACGTGTTATCACCATTTGAAAAACTTCGCACATTCCTAAGGTAGATAGGAATAGTCTTCTTCATGCAAGATCCTTCATGTGCACAGAGCTTACATGGCAACATGACCTATTCTCCATTGTACTATTAACTCATCACACAAAGATCACTGATTGAGTCACACAGGCTTGAGGTAGTCCAACCGGAAATCCTGAAGTGGAAACTACCTACCAACCGGTAGTCACATAGTGCTTCCATGTGTTGGTTCCCATAACTGCATGCTGGTTCATCTTGACATGCCGGTTCATCTTGAACAAATATACCGCTTCACTTTGGCATATATACCGGTTCACACATATGCTGGTTCTCTCTTCTCACATATCACATATGCCGGTTCACTTCATATCACATATTGACATCAATGACAACATACAATATCATTATGTCCTTATACCGGTTCACATAATGCCAACAATCTCCCCCTTTGGCATTGATGGCAATATACAAATATATCTCTCCGCTTCACATCTTCTCCCCCATTTGTTGTAGATATCTTTTCTGCTTCACTCCTTCTCCCCCTTTGACAACAGTGCCAAAGTGGAGGCATAAGCAACCCTATTCCATTATGCTTCTCCCCCTGAGGAGTTGCATCCTTCAACACATCAATCAACAAAAATTTGACTATACAATACCTGACTGATGTGAAACAAATACTTTTAGTTCACCTCCTGAAGGGGCAGTACCCCTAATTCACCTCTTAAATGCACAAATGTAGTCTTTGGAAGAGGCTTGGTGAATATGTCTGCTAACTGCTCCTTACTGGAAACATGTTCCAGTGCAATCTCTTTATTCTGAACCATTTCCCTCAAGAAATGATACTTAAGCTCAAAATGCCTGGTTCTAGAATGTAAAACTGGATTCTTTGAAATATTGATAACACTTGTGTTATCACAGAATATACTTTCCAGTTCAGATATAGGGATTTTGAAGCCTTCTAGTACATGCTTCATCCAAATTGTTTGAGTGCAGTTCATGAAAGATGCAACATGCTCCGCTTCTGCTTTAGACTGAGAGATACAACTCTGCTTTTTACTCATCCATGAGACCAGTCTACCACTGAGAAAGAATGCACCACTGGTTGTGCTTTTTCAGTCATCCACATTACCTACCCAATCAGCATCTATGAACACTTTTAGATTGAAATCATTGTTGTATGGGTACCACAATCCATAGTCAACTATTCCCTTCAGATACCTAAGAATCTGCCTGACTACAACCAAGTGGGATTCTCTTGGACTTTTCTAGAACATTGCAGTAATGCCAACTACATGTGCAATATCCAGTCTTCTATGCACTACATTATGTAACTTACCAATCATGGATCGGTATTCCTTCTCATCAACCAGTGCAGAATCATCCTCTTTTGTCAATTTGCAACCAGTCAACATCGGTGTACCAATTGGTTTGCTATCTTCCATGCCAAAAGTCTTCAACACCTCTTTGACATATTTGGACTGAGTGATAAAGATTTCATCTTTCATCTACTGGATCTGCAGTCCAATCAAGAACTTAATCTCCCCTATGAGTGACATCTCAAACTCTTTCTTCATCTCATCAGCAAACTCATGACTCATCTTGTCATCTCCACCAAAGAAAATGTCATCAACAAAAACCTCACAGATCAGGATCTAATCTCCTTCAGACTTCAATTATATATTGCTATCTTCACTTGTTCTCTCAAATCCAATCTTCACAAGATGGGAATTTAGGCGCTCATACCATGCCCTAGGTGCTTGCTTTAGACCATATAAGGCTTTATCTAGCCTGCACACCATATCACCGTCCTTAGATAGGGAAAACCCATTTGTTTGCTCTATATATACCTCCTCTTCAAGTACACCATTTAGGAATGCAGATTTTTCATCCATTTGATATACTTTGAACCTTTTAAAAGCTACATATGCAAGAAGCATACAAACTCCTTCCAATCTGGCTACAGGAGCAAAGGTTTCTCCATAGTCTTCTCCTTCTTCTTGAGCATATCCTTTGCACACCAATCTGGCTTTATTCCTAATCACTATGCCATCCTCATTCAGCTTGTTTCTAAACACCCATTTGGTGCCAATGACATTTTTATGCTCCGGTCTGGGTACCAGGGACCATGTACCATTTTTATCTATCTAGTCAAGTTCCTCCTGCATCGCCTTGATCCAGTCTCCATCTTTATGAGCCTCTTTGAATGATTTGGGCTCAAATTCAGAGATCATACATGAGTTTTCTCTGACCTTTCTTCTTGTAAGGATTCCTGCATCCTTATCTCCTATGATCTGCTTAGGATCATGCTTTAGCTTGACATACCAAGGAATGGTCTTGACTGGTTCTTCTTGCTTTTCCTCTTCATCCTCATCTTCATCAGTATTAGCATTCACCAATTTAGGAACACTATTACTGGTACTTGGTTGACTGACAATCGATTCCCAGAAGGTTGCAACTGGTTCATTCACAGCTTGCTCATTGCCAGTTTCCTCAGTTTTCTCAGAGGATTCATCAATTCTTACATTGATACTTTCCATAATTCTCTGAGTCCTATTGTTGTAACACTTGAAAGATTTACTCTTGGTGGAATATCCTAGGAATATTCCCTCATCACATTTAGCTTCAAATTTGCCCTGATGTTCACTCCTCTTGATGTAGCATTTGCTACCAAAAACCCTAAAGTAGCTGACCACAAGTGTCTTACCGGTCCAATACTCATAAGGAGTTTTGTCCTTACCTTTCTTGATGAGTACCTGGTTCATAGTGTAGACTGCAGTGCTCACTGCTTCTCTCCAAAAGGTGTGAGCTACCTTTCCTTGAATCAACATGGTTCTAGCTGCTTCAAACACAGTCCAGTTATTCCTCTCTGCTAGGCCATTCTACTATGGAGTCCGGGGGGTAGACAGTTGCCTTTTGATGCCAAATTCTTCATAGTACTTGTTGAATTCACCAAAAGTGGTGCAGGAGCACCCAGGCCAACCTACAAAACCATAAAGGCAATGAAGATACCAGGAAGATTTTATGAAGCAAATCAAGTTGATTGGAGAGTTTTGGAGCCAATCATGGCTTTTGAAAGCAATAAATCATATGTAATGTATAAAAGTCCTAAAGGTCCCGATAAAGGCCTAAGGACCAAACTGCTATGTAATTGGGCAAATGATGCCTAGTAGTCTAGATAGGTTGAATAAGGGTCTAATATGCTTTAAATGATCATATCATGATTAAAACCCATTGATTTGATAGGTTTTAGTTGATTGAAGCATTAGAAATGAAGTTTAAATTTAAAAACTTGATTTCCAACGGTTAGTTCCAGTTTTGGAGGGAAAGTAGATTATGACTTGTTTAAGCACTTTAATCATTCTAATCAGTTGGGGATTGGTTGGAGTTGGTTGGGGAAGGATTTATAAAGTCTCTTATGTCATTTTTGTGTGGTTGGATGATGCTGGTATGGATTTGTACGGACTGTTCCAGAAAATCAATAAAAATCTCTTTATTTGCTGTCAAAACCTTGTGTTATTCATGCTTTCTTGCATTGCTAAGTGAAGGGATTGATATTACTATGTTTTAGGGACTCCATTGACTATTAATTACATTATTTACACATTATAAAGTTCTTTTAAAGATAGCATTTTGGTTTTGTTGCTAACTGTCCCAGGAAAACCAGTGATTTCTCACTAATTTTGTGAGTTTCCAAGCATGTGTGGATCCATCCTATGAATGTAACTATCTGATTCTCATAGGATGGATGCCTAATAACATGTACAATATTTTCCTAACCTTTTATTGATAGGAAGGAGTGAAGAGTGTAGGTGTACACCATGAAAGTTGCATGAAAGTTGAAGAAAAATGACTAAAAATGTGTGAAAATGAAGGCTAGAGTGTAGCAGCAAAGAATCTGATTGAACAAGGGGGGTATTTTATGCATTGAAGTGTCTAGACACACCATTTTTAAGGTTTTTGAACTTTGGTTGAGCCTCAAAAGTGATTGGAGGTGGGATTTTGAGAAAGTCCTAGTTGTAAGGTTGATTTAAGGAGGGTTTTGGAGTTTGGGTATCTAGGAGTGCAACCAGAACTTAAAACCTGAAAAATACTTGGATTGAGACCATAAAAAGAGACTTTACAAAAGGGTTAAGTTTGGAAGTGAGTTTGGAGGGTACTTCCTTCACAAAAGTGACCTAATTAGCCCTCACGGTGACTAGGGACAGCAGTTTTTTCAATGATTTGTTCCAAAACAACCATAGGCAATATTTTGGGTGTTGATATAGATTGACATTAGGTATCTAAATCAGTCAAAAAGTTTGTTGTTTTTTTGGAAAAATTTCATGAAAAGGGCATAAAACAGTCCAGCCGGCTACTAGGAGACTAGGCCTAGTGAAGGGCTAGATTTGGGTTTTTGTATCAATTAATGAGTTGAGGGTTTGAAAACCTTAGAGACATGTTAGTTGAAGTTATTTGATGTATGTGTTGGTGGAGGAAACACTTGATTAAGGTGAAGACAAGTTTTGAGCCTATTGAAGCACTTTGAGCATTTGAAACACCATAGGAGTGTTGGGGTTTGGGTCCATATTCCATTCTAGTTTACAAGATTGCAACTAAATCCTCCATCCTCTGCATTAGGAAGTGAATTCCCCTCCTTGATCAGTTTTGAGATGCTTGACTCTTTTACCGCTTTCCTTCTCCACTAATGCTCTGAAAGCCTTGAATTTCACAAAGGCTTCAGACTTGTCTTTCAAGAATGTGACCCACATCATTCTTGAGCAATCATCAATGAGAATCATGAAGTACCTATCACCCCACACACTTCTAGTTTTCATAGGACCACACAAATCAGTATGCACAAGGTCAAGCAAGTTGTCAGCAGTGAAAGATTTACCTTTAAAGGTTGAGGAAGACATTTTCCCCAATTAACACTCTCTACGGAAGACATTTTTCCTAGTTTGCTTAGCACTAGCAACCCTCTAACTACTTTGATCTTACTAGCCTTCATAATGTTATCAAATTTTACATGGCAGAGCCTCCTATGCCATATCTAGCTATCATCAAGCTTAGCCATAAGACATGTACTTATATTTGCATTCAAATGAAATAGGTTACCTTTGGTCTGCATGCCAGTGACCACCAATTTACCATCTTTTCCTTTTATTCTGCAAACTCCATTCTTGATTTCTAGATTGAGGCCATTGTCATTTAGCTGGGCAACACTTAGAAGGTTGTGTCTGAGACCATCAACCTAGTATACATTGTCAGCACTGCTCTTTCCATTTAGAGAGATGGACCCTCTGCCTTTGACCATGAATGGTGCATCAATGCCAAAGCAAACCACACCACCATCATACTCCTCCAAGGATAGAAACTTGCTCTGGTCACCTATCATATGGTGAGAATAGCCACTATCAATGATCTGCTCATTGGAATTATCAAACCGAGAGACAAGAGCCTTCTTGTCTGCCACATCTTCCTTTACAGCAACAAACACAATGTCTTCATTCTCTTCATCTTCTGATTCCTCATCTGTGACACCTTCATCAACTGCCACAAAATAGTTTCTCCAGTTTCCTCCTTTGAATTTCCCAAACCTTTTTGGTTTGTCCTTATTATCGCCATTAGGATTGTTTATAGTAATATCTCCTATCTGGTTACAAGAAAAGCATTTCAAAGGTAGCTTACCTTTGTATTTACCAGTTCTTTTAGGAAGCTTCCTAGCAAGGAGAGCTTCAAATGCCATCAGAATCTCCTCATCATTCATTTCTCTACTCTAACTAGGTTCCCCACTAGTGCTAGCCTCTTTTCCTTTTCCGGATGGTATAGTAGAGGCTTTAAATGCTGATTCGGCCTTTTGAACACTGGCATCAAAACTATTTAGCTCATAGGTTGCTAACATGCTATGATAGAGTCCAAGGATACTTTAGACTTGTCTATTAATCTTAGCTCCTGAATAGCAGCAACCCTTATTGCATAGACCAACAACAGGGATCTCAGGACTTTGCTTACCATAGTGGAATCTTCTATTTTACCACCTACACTCTTTATTTCTCCAACAACTATTTTGATTCTTATTCCATACTATTGAATGGTCTCACCTTCAACCATCCACATATCTTCAAAATTACCTCTCAGGCTTTCTTCCTTAACCTATTTTACATGTTCATCACCACCATAGATATTTTTAAGAGCATCCCATACCTATTTGGGATTTACCTTGTCCTGAACATCAATAAACTCAATGTCAGATAGACTACTAATGAGGGCTTCCATGACTTGCCCATTTTCTTGTATCTCTCTCTTTTGGTCATCAGTGAGAGTACTGGTAGGGACAACATAGACATTCTCAATATAACTCCAGTGTTGAGCACCCATGCTTCTGATGAATATCTTCATCCTATCTTTCCATATACTAAAATTTTCCCTGTTAAACTTTGGACCTTCCCTCTTCATCATTTGACTGGGATCTTTACCTCAAGCGGTTAAGCTAACAACACAAAGGACCTAGAGTGCTCTGACACCAATTGATAACTCAATGATGAACCAATAGTACCAAACTAGTACTGAGAGGGGGGGGATGAATCAGTACAAACAAAAATACAGTCCAAAACTGGTTTGACAACAAATACTCCAAATGACTGGCAAGCAGTGATACAAGTTGAAACAGAGTACAACCGGTAAAACCCAGAATAACTAAAACAATCATAAGCCACTCACTTACTAAGCTTTCCTCTTAGCTTAATACTATAGTACCATTACACCCTCATGCATGAACAGGTGAACTATCATCTGATCTTCACAACAGTTAGTTCAATATGTTTTATAGATAGGCATAAAACACAGAACCATCATATGCTCAACAGGTAATAACAAAGCATCACAAGATAAAAGCATCACACATGACACACATATGTTTCACGTGGAAACCCAATTGGAAAAAACCATGGTGGGGATGAGTACCCACAATCTGTTTTGAACTCTTTAGGAGTCCACTCTGTTAGGAGCCTTGTCCGGTTAAAGACATTACAATAGGTTTTGCTAGGAACTGATCCTGTTAGGGATCACCTGGTTAAAGGATGGCTACAATACCCGGTTAAGGGTTAAACCCGGTTGGGATTACCTTGTTAGAGGATTTCAAGAACTCAATAGCTAAAGGATCTCTAGAGCTCTATAGCCTCCCAAAACTCGTTAACTTCGAGTTACCCTGTTAAGGGATTTGAATCAAGCCGGTTAAGGCTACCCTGTTAAGGGATTTGTATCAAGCCAATTAAGGCTACCCTGTTAAGGGATTTCACAACTATTGAAGTGGTTAAAGATCAATAGGAATTACAACGATTTGGTAATAGCACTCAATGCTAGTGCAGATCCATTTTGGCTCCTCTTCATCTTTTGCACATTTACTTTGTAGGTATCTCTTCTCTCCTTTGGTTTGGCAAGAATCACGTATCACTTCCCTTGGATACACACTCACAACTTTTGCCAACAACCTTAGAAAGAAACACAACATCGACCTTATAGGAAACAGACATGTCGATAGCAAAAACCCTAAACCCTAAACCTGTTAGGTTAAGCAATTCAAGCAGTTCAATCCTAACCATTGAATCATACTGCATTAAATGCAACAATCTTGAATCGATCTCAAGACATTCTCCATCATCCATTATCCACTGATTTCATGGTGGTTGATAACCCATCATGCGTTATCACCATTTGACAAACTTCGCACATTCCCGAGGTAGATAGGAATAGTCTTCTTCATGCAAGATCCTTCATGCGCACAGAGCTTACATGGCAACATGACCTATTCTCTGTTATTCTATTAACTCATCACACAAAGATCACCAATTGAGTCACACAGGCTTGAGGTACTCCAACCAGAAATCCTAAAATGGAAACTACCTACCAACCGGTAGTCACACAGTGCTTCCATGTGTCGGTTCCCATAACTGCATGCCGGTTCATCTTGACATGCTAGTTCATCTTGAATAAATATACCGCTTCACTTTGGCATATATACCATTTCACACATATTTCGGTTCTCTCTTCTCACATATCACATATGCCGGTTCACTTCATATCACATATTGACATCAATGACAACATACAATATCATTATGTCCTTATACCAGTTCACATAATTCCAACATCCTTTGTCATTTAGCTGAGCAACACTCAAAAGGTTATGCTTAAGACCTTCTACCTAGTAGACATCATCCTCACTTCTCTTTCCATTTAGTGAGATGGATCCTTTACCTTTCACCAAGCAAGGTGCATCATTTCCAAACTAGACAACACCTCCATCATATTCTTCCAAAGACATAAACTCTCTGATCACTAGTCATATGGTGAGAACAACCACTATTAATAATCCACTCATTAGAGTTGTCAATGCGAGAGACAAGGGCTTTCTTGTCAGACACTTTTTCCTTTATAACTACAAACACTAAGTCTTCATTCTCTTCATCCTCAGATTCTTCATCAGTAATACCTTCATCCACTACAACAAGACAATTTCTCCTACTTCCTCCCTTATATTTTCTAAACCTCTCTGGTTTATCATTATTGTCATTGTTAGGATAGTTAATAGCTATATGTCCTACCTTACAATAGGAAAAAAAATTTAAAGGAAGCTTACCTCTATATTTTTCGGTGCCTTTTGGAAGTCTCTTATGAAGGAGAGCTTCAAATTCCATCAGAATCTCTTCATCATCCATATGTTTGCATTTCCTGGATTCATAACTGGTAATTAATTCTTTTCCTTTTCTAGTTGGTACAGTAGATGCTCTAAAGGTTGACTCAGTCTTCTGAACACTGCCATCATAGCTATTCAACTTATATGCAGTCAACTTTGCAATGATAGAGTCTAAGGATACCTTGGTTTTGTCAATAGACCTTAGCTCCTGAATAGAAACAACTTTAATTGCATAGACCAGTAGCAATGATCTCAAAACTTTATTTATAATGGTGGCATCATCAATTGTTCCACTAGTGCTCTTGATATCTCCAACCACAGTTTTAATCCTTATGCCATATTGTTGAATGGTCTCTCTTTCAACCATGCTCATGTCTTCAAATTTTACTCTAAGGCTCTCTTCCTTAGCTTGCTTGACATGCTCATCACTGCCATAAATGGTATCTGGTGTGTCCCATACATCCTTAGGAGTGTCCTTATCTTGTACATCAATGAACTCAATATTAGACAGGCTAATAAGAGCTTCTCTGACTTGCCCATTTTATTGAATCTCTCTTTTCTGATCATAGGTTAGAGTGTCAGTGGGGATTACATTGGCATTCTCAGCATAGGTCCAGTGTTGAGCACCCAAACTCTTGATATAGATCTTCATTCTCACCTTCCATATTTTGAAGTTATCTCTATTGAACTTATAACCTTCCCTCTTGATCATTAAAGCAAGATCTTTTGCCTCAAGAAGTTAAGCTTATATCATCGAGGACCTGGAGTTCCTCTGATACCAATTGATGAATAATGATGAACAACAAATATCCTAACTGGTACTGAGAGGGGGGTGAATTAGTACATATAAATTTTTTTTCAACAACTTATCAAGTTAAAACAATGATAACCGGTTGTCTTCATCACTAAACCTAACATGGCAATATCAATTAAACACAGTAAGACTTTAGATAGCTAAACCAGTAAAACTAAATACTTCAAATAACATTCAACACTTGATAACTACTTCACCAATATACATATGCATGTGTTGTATCAGTAATACCATAACCATTAGCTTTGCATTCACCTAAATAAAAAATACTTAAGCATCAAATGAAGAATGCACAAATCATAACACATAGATTTTTTCATGTGGAAACCCAAATGGGAAAAACCACGGTGGGGATGAATATCCACAAGCTTGTTTTTGAACTCTTTTGAAGCTCGCTCTATTAGGAGCCTAGTCTGGTTAAAGACTCTACAATAAGCTTCTGTTAGGAACCGATCCTGTTAAAGATCACCCGATTAAGGGATGGCTATATACCCTATTTAAGGTTGTAACCCTATTAAAGGTTACCTTGCTAGAGGATTTGAAGAACTCAATGATCTTGAGTCACCTGGTTAGAGGATTTTCAATAAGCCTATTAAAGCTACCCAGTAAAGGGATTTTCCTACTGTTGAAATGGTTAGAAGACAATAGGTAAAGCTCTGATCTGATAACAACCCAAAGGAGCTACAACCCCTGCATCGAGCTACAACTTAGTGATCACAAAGATAACTTCAAATACAAAATTTGTCAGACTATTATAAGTTAATCTTGTAACCATTTCATATAGCTTGCTCTGTCAGTGAAACACCTTCTCTTCTACACCAGTTCACTCTTATGTTTCTCTCATCTACTTCTTTGCTTTTCGGTAAACTCTACCTATTCACCTCTCCTTTGTTCTACTCTACTAAATGTCCTCCTCACTGCTCTTCTCTTTACCAGTACTATACTTTGTGGGTTCTATATCTTCCTTCTCTACAGCTTCCTTCACTTCTGCTCTACCAGTATGGACACTACTAGTTCTATACTTCTAATGGTTGAACACTTCAACTTGGTTCTCCACCTCACACTCAGTCTCTTCTCAGATACTCATTAAGCAGTTGACTGATTTGCTATCACATGCAGAAGTAACACTCAATCACTTCACAACAACACTATCTTCCTTTCTTTAGAAACTCCTAACATAATCTTTGGCTTGCATATTTATAGCCTAGTTTTCCTACCAAAAGCTAATTCAAATCTCAAGCAATTAGGGATTCCTCATCAACCTCGAGGTAAACCAAATCCAATTGGATCGCCCAGAGAGTTGTTTGCTCATCACCACCATTGTCGTGCTTTCTTGATCACAACTTCTATCTTTGGCAGTCTTCTTTTTTCTCTATTAGCTAATTTCTTAGTCAATCACCAAGATTGGTCTTGCAATTTCCTCATCTATCTTGATCTCCTCAATCACTCTAATTTATCTCTCAGTCATCCTCCAGACCTCAAGCCACAAACATCTACAATGATCTGCAACACAATCCCATGAATTATGAGATCTACCATTAACATCGACCAACTCACCAACTACCTCGTCAGTGTTCATTCTATCTACCACTGCATGCTAGTCCACCACTTTGATTCCACGTGGCATCTATGTCGAACAACTACCATCTTGGATCTTTATGTCAGTCCAGATAGGATGGCTGACCAAAACTTCTACCGATTCCTATTCATTGTCGGTTAAATTGTCAAACCGGTCTATCATCAACCTTGTACTCATGTGACTTCCTTGTTTGTGCAACACATATTCAAACAAGAACAATCAATCAAGTGTGGGCACATTCAATGTCAGCCATTATTTCTCATGATGACTATATCTTCATCTAGTGGGAGTCCTATTGTTCTGCAACCTCGCAATATATTGATAACCTATTCATTCTTCTCTTCCAGTGTTTGTTGGCATTGGGTTATCATTGATGTCAACTAGTATGACATTTCTACCAATAGAAGAGGTATATATGCAACACTGGCAAGGGGGAGTAAAAGTTGAGATATCTTTGATATCACCTTGTGTTGCAGAATACTGGTAACGTAAGGAAGAGTACCCCGGGAGTCATCGATACACAAGTTAGTTCCCAACTTGTGTGGATGAGATGGTTAGGTAATCGGTACCGGTATAGTATATCACAAGTAAGGAAAGGATTTCAACTGATAAGTGTCATGTTGACATGGAGAAGTCAGATCAGCCAAGTGAGTGGTCATCTACCAACAATGCTCATAACTAGTGTACAAGCCAGATGGCCAAGGTGCTTGAGTTGTTGTTTGTGATGAAGAGGTGAAATGTTACCTAAATCACATCAAAACAACATGAGAAGAATGAATAGATCATAGGTATGTTGTGAAGTTGCTGAACAACAGGATTCCCACCGGATGAAGATGCTATCATCATGAGAAGCAATAACTGACAGTGAAAGTGCCATCAATGGATCACATGTGTCTATTTAAAGGTTTGTTGCTTAAATAGGGATGTCACATGGGTACATTGCAAGATGCAGAAGACAAGGTGTCACTCCATAGGTAAGTGGAACTTATCTCCTATCATGCATTGTGTACATTATAGTTTTGTTAGATAAGGAAGAAGAGGTGTGCATCATGTGCATGAAATCAGGGAGATGCACTGAACTGACTGAGAAGGCATGTTGAGATGCAGTACAGATCAAGAGTGTTTATTGGTATGTAAGTCCACTGGTAATATTATCAAGGTACAGATGCAGATGTCCTCCCACTTTGTTGGAATGTGCATGTTTGAGATAGACATGTCTGAAGACCAGTTTATGTGTTCCACCGATGGTTCAACAAAGTGCAAACATGAGGAGTCAACTAGTAGAATGTGAGATATCGACAGGCTTAGTAAACCGACAAGAAAGAGGAACTAGTAGAGTGTATGTTCAGTGATCCTATATGAACCAACATGAAGATCCAAGCTGGTAGTTATTGGATATGGATGCCGCATGAAGTCAAGATGGTGGACTTGCATGCAGTAGTAGATGGTATGAACATCATTGAGGTAGCTGCAGGGTTGGTTGATATTAGTGGTAGATCCCACAAATCATAGGACTTGTTGCAGAGGTTTGTGGCTTGAGGTCTACAGGACAACTTAGAGCCAGCTAAGAGTGATTGAGGAGATCAAGGTAGATGAAGGAAACAACAAGACTAATCTCAATGCTTGACCAAGAAATCAACCGACAAGGTAAAAAGTAAATTGCCAAAGATAGAAGGCATGGTCAAGAAGGTGTGATACTGGCGGAGATGTAAAGTTTGCTATCAGAGAGATCAGATCAGGGAAGATCTGATTGGATTTGGTTTGCCTCAAGGTAAGTGAGGAAATTCTAACCACTCAAAGTTTAAATTGGCTTTTGGCATGAAAAACAGTCTATAAATATACAAGACAAAAAATAGAGATGAGTGCCACTAGATAAGGGAGTAGAGTTGTTGCATAGAATAAGGGAGTGCTACTTCTACATGTGAGAACAAATTAGTCAAGTAATCAATGAATATCTAAGAAGAGACTGAGTGTGAGAAAGAACCAATTTGAAGTGTTCAACCCGTAGCAATGCAGAACTAGTAGTGGTTATACCGACAAAGCAAAAGTGAAGAAAGCTGTAGAGAAGGTAGACAGTGGACCAGTAGAGTGTAGTACCGATGAAGAGAAGAGCAGTGAGGAGGAGATCCAATAGAGCAGAAGAAGAGTAGAGGTGAACCAATAGAGTTTACCGACAGCGAAGCAACAAATGTGAGCAATAGGAGAAGTGTATCAGTGTAGCAGAGAATGTATCTCATCGACAGAGTAAGGTATATGAAATGGTTACAATATTCACTTGTAACAAGATAACTACTTTTGTAATTGATGTTTTTATTGTGATCACTGAGTTGTAGCTTGGTGTAGGGGTTGTAGCTCCTATGGGTTGTAGCCCATAAATCAGTGAGGGGTTGGTGCTCCTTGGGTTGGCACCCTAAATCAGGGGTTGTAGCTCCTTAGGTTGGTGCCCTAAATATTATAATAGAGTTTTGATTGTGAGGTTGAATGCGAGTAGTAGACTCTAGCATCATTTCTCACTGAGGTTTTTCCCATCTTGGGTTTTCCTCATACATGCTAGTGTTATGTAATGACCCTTTGTGTGTGATTTCATGTGTATTTTTGTCTCCCCACTAACTAGCAAGTCTTCATTGTGTCAGATCCCATAACCGGTATACACATCTAGGTTGTTAAAAAGAAAAGATTGAGAACCAAAAATTTAGCCCCCTCTTAGTGGTACATTGTGTCTAACAATTGATATCAGAGCGTAGGTTCCTAGTCCATCGAGTTTTCTCTAGCTTGGGTAGATTCTGGCTTAAGGACACAATGGTTTGTTTAGTGTCAATCCCTGCTCCTATGTTTGATGGGTCAAACTATTCTATTTGGAGTTGTGGAATGGAGGTCTTCCTATCCTATCTAGGGTTTGATGTATGGATGGCAGTTATAAATGGTCTCCCTAGGAATATCAGTCCTCCCTCTGGATCTAAAGTAGAAAGAAGATGCTTTTGCATTGAAGAAGCGATGAAGTCTATTTCCAGTGGCCTCATTGGTGATGTTTCCTCATAGGTAGACAGATGTAAATCAATAAAAAGTCTATGGGATAGACTAAAGAAGCTCTATGTAAATGAATCCTGCACCACTGAATCAGCTTGTGAGAGTAAGAAAAACAATGTTGAAGATACATGTGAAGATGACAGAGGCAGTTCAGATTGTTGTTACAAAATTGCTGATGTGGAGACTCATCTCTTCATGGCCCATGAAACTAACATTGAGAGTCACACACCAAAAGGGGATAATCGAGATACATCCCACCGGTATAATGTGTTTGACAGTGACACTGAAAAAGAAGAAGATACAGAAGTAGATCTTGAGTGTGAACTGGTAAGTGCTCTAGAAGAGCTTCAAATTGTTAGAAATGATTTTAAAATATAGAAAACATCAGTTCATGAGGATTGCAGCCAGTTAAGAACCTGCCTTGAAGTGTCAAACCAAAAGGTTTTTTTATTGAACACTCAACTAGAAGAGACAAAAATATTGACTGATGATTTGAAATTAGTTTTGGACTCCAAGGAAAGTTAAAGGGACAATCTAAGAAATGAATACATGCTACTCAAGAATGCTGCTATAGTAGAGCAGAACCAACTAACAAAATGCCTTGAGGAATCTAAGAAATGCATCTTAGAGTTGAAGTCATAGGTAAAGAACACCAAGGTGTGCTGATGTGAAGATATGGCATCCAAGCTAGAAGTTAAAGATAAAGAATATCAGAGCTGCTTGGAGAAATGGAGACTCTCTGAAATGACCTTGAGAAGTGTTAGGATGAGCTCAAGGTAAGAATCCAATTTGATGGCAATAGTGATGCCTTGGACAAAATGTTGAAAAAGAAAAAGAATGCCAAGGAAACTGAAGGATTAGGAAGTGGTGATGGTGAATGCTCCACCAGCAAAAATGTTGCCTACAATGATATTTTGTTTGTCTCCCCCAATGGAGAAAACAAAGGGAAAACCTTCATAGTGAAAAATGCTCCCTGGGAGAAGATTGATCTAAACACAACCGGTGAGGACATGCAGACAAAAAGGGAGACCATTGTTGAAATAAGAAGGACCAATGTAGATCCCAAAGGTAAAGAGAAGATGAGAGAAGATAGCTTCACCGGAAGCAAGAAAATGAGGAAGTTGTTGGCAATATTCCATTATAATAGACAATGAAAGATTGTTGGCATTTCATAAGGATATTGAGAAGGTTGTTGATGATTATGGATATAACTGATTAAGGATGTTTACTGTCTTGATATTATTATTTTGTCATTGATGTCAAGAAATTGATTTTCTAATTCAGTATGATGTTGCCATATCTTGAGAAGTATGATTTGAAGATTATAAAGATGTCGATAAAAGACACAGGAAAGAATATGATGAATAAGGGGATGAATAAGGTATTCAATGGGCAACTAGTACCGAGTCAGACAATGATGAGATCAAGATGTTTTAGATTGTTTTAACATCATACATATGTTGTAAATTGTAAAGGTTAATACTATACTATGTTATCAAGAAAAGAACCTAGTTAGTAAACCCTAAGGAACCTAGTTGGTAAACCCTAAGGTTATCGCTATCGATTAATGAAGGCGGAATGTCTACCGAGTGAAGTTTAGCAATTATCGAGTTGTTACCGAGTTGTAACTGAGCTATAATAGAATGCATTAAATGTTTGCATGCGTTATTTAATGAAGGAAGCTGATGAGATGGAGCTGATTGAATGATTGGTATGCCATTAATATAGTTTGTTAATGAATCTAAGGCAATAGAAAGTTGGCATGAAGATATACAATGCAGAATGAACTACAATACCCTGGCACAAGTTCCAAGAAATATATGCAAGTTCCTAGGTGGGGTAAAATATTTTCAGATCGAAAGACACATTGAACCTGGACAAGATTGAATATATGATGGCTATGATTGATCATGGGAAATATGATCAAAAAGATTAAGCGGTTACCTAATTGTTTTAAAATAGGAAATTGTTGATAAACAATGTATGCGGGCAAGTGTATGCACAGGGATGCTACATAGTGATTATCAAGCACAGAAGCTTGAAGACCTGTTTGTATAATAGAGTATAGAAGCCCAACAGATAGACAAGATTAGTTCTATGTCTAGATTGTATTGAACAAATAAGAATCTGCTTTAGCATTTTAGATGTGAAGTTGTAGATAGATTTTATTACTGTTATTTTGTGAAAGTGACAGAAAATCTCTTAATCAAGTGGACTTAACAGTCTTATTTGTAAAACCCTCTAGCAAGGTGACATTCTGATTGAGTGTTTAAAATCCTTTAACAAGGTCACTTCTAACAAGGTGAAGATCCTAACAGATCTGAGGGAAATCCCTTAACTAGGTCACATCTAGCAAGGTGTTTGTAATGTTTAACAGGACTTGCTTTTAACCGAGCATACTCTAGAAGAGTATATTTCTTAGTGGGTCCAAAATCCCATAGTGGCTTTTCCCTATTTAGGGTTTCCATGTTAAATCTGGTATTATGAGGTTTATGATGTTTATATGCTTTTGGGTTTGCATGTTTAACAGTTTTGGTTATATTACTTAAATATATGTTACCGAGGTTGAATCTGATGTTTTTATGGAAGATTAAGTTTGTATGATTCACCCCCCCTCTCATCTTGTTGGCTATTAGATCTATACTTATATTAAGTATCAGAACTATCAATTGGTATTAGACCATTGGACTCCGGAAGGAAAGTTTAAAGGCACTTGAGTTAAAGATCCAAAGATGTATAAGAGGGATGCACCGAAGCTAAACAAGTCAAGTTTCTCTACATGGCAGAAAAGGATGAAGCTACATCTATCAGAAGTTGGAGAATATGTTGTATACTATCTGGAGAATGATTTTGTCACACCGAGCACCTATCCATTGACTATGGAAGAGATAAAGGCAAAGCGAGAACATATTCAAGCAATGATTGAAATAACATCTGCATTGACCGACTCAGAGTTTAATGATCTAGAAGGCTGCAATGATGCAAAGGCAATGTGGGATAAGCTCATATCAATATATGGAGGAGATGAACATGTTCAAAGAGAAAAAGTAGATAGTCTAAGAGGACAACTTGAATCTATGAGGATGAATGAAGGTGAGAACATAACTCAGTATAGTACAATACTAAAGGAGATTGTCAATCAAATCAAAGGTGCAAGTGGAACTATTGAATAAAAGGATATAACAAGTAAGTTGTTAAGAACCCTTCTACCAGCTTATGCAATCCAAGTCTCTGCAATCAATGAATTGAGGTTTGTACCTAATATGCTAGTTTCTTTAGATGCTACTATTGGTAAGCTGCATGCATTTGAATTAAGTAACTTTGATAATAGTGGATCTTCAGTAAATAAAGTTGAATCTACATTTAGTTCTTTTCATCTTACTGAATCTAATGATTTCAATGAAAGAAAGTATAAGTACTCTGAAGGAGATCATAGTGGAGCAAGTGAAAGATTTTGTAAGAACATGGAGGCAGTACACAAACTGTATGAGGAAATTAGAAAGCAAGAAGAGTTTGAAGCACTATTAGCCAAAAGGTTACCGAGAGGCAAAGGTAAGTATAAAGGAAAACTACCTTTGAAATGTTTCAATTGTGATAAGGTAGGAAATATGGCTTCTAACTATCTTGACAAAGATTCTACTGAAAAGAGAGATTATTGAGATGACAGACAGAAAGACAATCATTATAGAGGACACTGAGACTTCAGAAGAAGAGATAGAAAGACATGTTTAATAGATGATTAGGAATCCAATGATGATAAATCAGATGAGACTAATACAGAGGAAGTAGTTTATGTGGCTATCAAAGATGGATCAGATGAAGAAAGGTATGAAGAAAAAGCCCTAATATCTCACATAAACACTAATGATTCTTGGATTATAGATAGTGGATGCTCACATCACATGACAGGAGATAAACACAAGTTTGTTATATTAGAAGATTATGATGGAGGCTATGTTAGATTTGGTAATGATGCACCATGTTTGGTGAAAGGTAAAGGATCTATAACATTTCTTGACAATGCAAGATGCAATGATGTTTATTGGGTTGAAGGTTTGAAATACAATTTGTTAATTGTAGCATAGTTAAACAACACAGGTTACCGAATAGAATTTTAGAAAGGAATTGTCAAAGTTCATGACAAGAATGGAAAGTTAGCTGCTACCGGGACACAAACAAAAGGTAACACATTTCACCTTGACTCAACTTGGACTAAGTGTTTGCATGAAAAGATAGATAATACCTGGTTATGGCATAAAAGGTTTTGTCATATAAATTTTGATAATCTGATCAAAATAAGTAAGAAGCACCAAGTAAGAGGTCTATCGAGTCTTGAAAAACCTAAGAATACTATGTGTCGAGGATGCTAGATGGGTAAAATGACAAGTTCAAGCTTTGCAAGTAAGTATTACACTTCTAAGGGAATTTTAGATCTAGTGCACACTGATCTTTGTGGTCCTATGAAAGTTCAAAGTTATTATGGTGATAAATATTTCATATTATTTGTGGATGACTATTCAAGGATGATGTCAGTAATGTTTTTAAAAGAAAAATCAGAAGCTTTCCAAATGTCTAAATGGTACAAGGCAAGAGTTGAAAATAAAACAGGAAGACAACTAAAATATCTTAGATCAGATAGAGGAGGAGAGTTCACATCTGATGAATTCAACTTATTCTGCAATGATCATGGTATTAAAAGACAAGTCTTTGCATCGAGAACTCCATAGTAGAATGGAATAGCTGAGAGAAGAAACAGATCTATTGTGGACTGTGCTAGAACACTGATGATTGAAAAGAAGGCACCACAAACATTTTGGAGAGAAGCAATAAGCACAGTAGTTTACACTTTGAACGGAGTACAATTGAAGAAAGTTACTTTGAAGACACCATATGAAATCTGGTATGATAAGAAACCTAATGTAAGTTACTTTAAAACCTTTGGAAGTAGATGCTATGTTCATAAAGATGATAGAAATGGCAAGTGTGATCAGAAGAGTGAAAAAGGAACATTTCTAGGTTATTCTTCTAGAAGCAAAGCATTTAAATGTTTGATCAAATCATCTAACAAAATAGTAGAAAGTGCAAATGTGAAAATTGGTGAATTTGCAAAAAGAAATGATGAAGGAAATTCCAAGGAACCAGAAGACTATGATGAATTTGTCTATGTTCAATTGAGAAGTCTTACCGAGAAGATTGTTGAAGAAAAAGAAGAGAATATCCAGTTACCGAGTGATGAAGAAGATCATACAGAGCCTACTGAGCCTGTATTAGCCAAGTATGTTAGAAGACATCATGCACCAAGTCAGATTATAGGAAATAAGGATGATCTAGTGATGACAAGGAACAAACTGAGATAGAACACATGTTTGATATCTAAATTTGAACCGAGAATAGTGAAAGAGGCATTTAACAGTGAAGATTGGATAAACACTATAAGAGAAGAGATTGATCAAATCAAGAATAATGACACATGGACACTAATCCCAAGACCAAAGGACAAAAATGTAATCGGTACAAAGTGGATTTTCAGAAACAAGCTAAATGAAAAAGGAGAGGTCATTCAAAACAAAGCAAGACTAGTTTGCAAATGTTATGCTCAAGAAGAAGGAATTGATTATGGTGAAACTTTTGCACCTGTTGCTAGACTTGAAGGAGTAAGAACATTGTTGTCATATGCTGCTTTAAAAAATTCCAAGGTATATCAAATGGATGTCAAATCTGCATTTCTGAATGGAATATTAGAAGAAGAAGTTTTTATTGAACAACCTGAAGGATTTGTTGAAGACAATAATAAAGATCAGTTATGTAAATTGAACAAAGGTTTATATGGTTTGAAACAAGCACCTAGAGCATGGTATGAAAGATTGCACTCTTATTTGATTAAGATTGGTTTTATAAGGACAAGTGAGAACAACAATATATACATGAAGAATGATGAAAATGGAATACTGATCTCAGCCATATTTGTTGATGATATTACATTTTGTGGAAATGACTCTTTATGCAAGAACTTTGGAAATGAAATGAGCAAAGAATTTGAGATGTCATTAATCGGTGAGATAAAGTATTTTATAGGTTTATAGATACTACAAATGAAAAATGAGATTTTCATTACTCAATCCAAGTACATAGAGAAAATCTTGAAGAAATTTAGAATGGAGGATTCAAAACTAGTAAGTACTCCTATGACTACCAACTGTAAATTATCAAAGAATGATGAATCTACATCTGTTGATGAGACACTTTACTAATCCATGATTGGAAAACTTCAATATGTTGTTCATAGCAAACTAGATATAGCACATGCAGTAGGTATAGTTGCAAGATTCTCTGCAGATCCTAGGGAAACACACATGACAACAATCAAAAGAATCTTTAGATACTTGAAAGGCACTAAGGACTATGGCTTAGTATATCAGAAAGGAAATGGTTTTGATTTAAAATTTTATACTGATGCTGACTGGGCAGGCAACATTGATGATAGAAAAAGCACAATTGGAGGAGCTTTCTTTTTAGGAGAAAGACTAGTGAGTTAGCTTAGCAAGAAACAAGGATGTTTTTCACAGTCAACAAAAGAAGTTGAATACTTTGCTACAGCATTGAATTATACCAACTTTGCATGGATCAAACAACTGTTGGAAGGTATAAATGAGAAATTTATCGAGCTAGTAACTATATTCTGTGACAATACTAGTGCCATTAATATTTCCAAAAATCCTATTATGCACTCTAAGACAAAGCACATCTCTATCAAATATCATTATCTTAGAGAAGAAGCTCAAGAGAAGAAAGTGGTGTTGGAGTATGTTAGCACAAAGGAACAAATAGCAAATATCTTCACCAAGCCACTACGAAGGGACACTTTTGAAAATCTTAGATGTAAGTTAGGGGTCCTACCCCTATCTTCCACTCACTAACAGAGTTCGGTGAAAGCATCAATCCGATGACTCTATCGAATATCTTTTAGGAGTTAATGCTGATTTACACCCTTTAGGATATTTTCTAAAGGTGAACAGGAAATATTATAGGGAACAGGAATTGAAGACAAAATGCTCTGACCGAGACTGAATTGATACACAACAGCAAGAAATCACTTCATAGAGATAGAAATTATGTTTTGGTTCTTTACTTTTTCGCATTGTTGTCAAAGAGGGAGAAAACTAATATTGGGGGAGAAGACTTAAAGAAAACTGAGAAGACTATAGATTGGTTTTGCCATCAATGCCAAAGGGGGAGATTGTTGGCAATATTGCATTATAACAGACAATGAAAGATTGTTGGCATTTCATAAGGATATTGGGAAGGTTGTTGATGATTATGAATATAACTGATTAAGGATGTTTACTGTCTTGATATTATTATTTTGTCATTTATGTCAAGAAATTGATTTTCTAATTCATTATGATGTTGCCATATCTTGAGAAGTATGATTTGAAGATTATAAAGATGTTGGTAAAAGACACAGGAAAGAATATGATGAATAAGGGGATGAATAAGGTATTCAATGGGCAACTAGTATCGAGTCAAACAATGATGAGATCATGATGTTTTAGATTGTTTTAACATCATACATATGTTCTAAATTGTAAAGGTTAATACTATACTATGTTATCAAGAAAAGAACCTAGTCGGTAAACCCTAAGGTTATTGCTATTGGTTAATGAAGGTAAAATGTCTACCGATTGAAGTTTAGTAATTACCAAGTTGTTACCGAGTTGTAACCGAGCTATAACATAATGCATTAAATTTTTGCATGCGTTATTTAATGAAGGAAGCTAATGAGCTAGAACTGATTGAATGATTGGTATGTCATTAATATAGTTTGTTAATGAATCTAAGGCAATAGAAAGTCGACATGAAGATCTACAACACAGATTGAACCACAATACCTTGGCACAAGTTCCAAGAAATATATGCAAGTTCCTAGGCGGGGTAAAATGTTTTCAGATGGAAAGATGCATTGAACCTAGACAATATCAAAGATCTGATGGCTATGATTGACCATGGGAAATATGATCAAAGAGATTAAGCAGTTACCTAATTGTTTATAAATAGGAAATTGTTGATAAACAATGTATGTGGGCAAGTGTATGCACAAGGATGCTACATAGTGATTACCGAGCACATAAGCTTGAAGATTTGTTTGAATAACAGAGTATAGAAGCCCAGCAGATAGACAAGATTAGTTCTATGTCTAGATTGTATTGAACAAATAGGAATCTGCTTTAGCATTTTAGATGTGAAGTTGCAAATAGGTTTTATTACTATTATTTTGTGAAAGTGACAGAAAATCTCTTAACCGAGTGGACTTAACAGTCTTATTTGTAAAACCCTCTAGCAAGGTGACATTCTGATTGAGTGTTTGAAATCCTTTAACAAGGTCAAGGTGAAGATGCTAACAGATTTGAGGGAAATCCCTTAACCGGGTCACATCTAGCAATGTGTTTGTAATCTTTAACAGGATTTCCTTTTAATCGAGCATACTCTAGAAGAGTATATTTCTTAGTGGGTCCAAAATCCCACAATGGTTTTTCCCAATTTAGGGTTTCCATGTTAAATCTGGTGTTATGAGGTTTATGATGTTTATATGCTTTTGAGTTTGCATGTTTAACAGTTTTGGTTATATTACTGAAATATATGTTACCGAGGTTGAATCTGATGTTTTTATGGAAGATTAAGTTTGTATGATTCACCCCCCCCGCTCTCATCTTGGTGGCTATTGGATCTATACTTATATTAAGTATCAGAACTATCGGAAGCAACAAAGAATACCTCCTACTGATAGAGGACAAAGAATTTCTACCACCCAGAGAGAAAATCAAACGTGGGAGAAGAAGAGACCAGATGGAAGAGGTACACAGAATGGACAAACAAGGAACCATTCTCAAAGAAGAAGAAATGGAGATGCTAAACCAGTAAGATCTCCTCATGCATGGAAAAATAAATTTGTAAGTCATATGCCATCCTTTATCGGTTGCTGCTTTACATATAATGGCTATGGCCATAGGGCAAAGGATTGTAGAAAGAATAATATAGGATCTCATGGACATCATGCACATGAGAAAAATGTACCCAGAAGTAGATACATGCATGTCCTCTCTCATAGTTATGCTAGAAAGAATCCATCTGTTATTGTATGTTATAACTACAATGGATTTGGCCATAGAGAGTTGGAGTGCAGGAAGAGGAACCTCCAGTCACATGGAGGCCAGTATAACTATGCTATGCAGAAAGGGGAATATAGAGCATATGGAAGTCAAAGACCTGCATGGAACCAAAGGAGAAATGTCCCTACAGGAGCAAGAGGTCTATCAGTTTCGGTTGCTAGTCAAAGAAACATGACCAGAAGAAGACGATCAAACCAGTATGTCAAGAGACTCCCCAAACATGAAGTTGGGATGGATGTTGTGTTCTACTATAGAACTACTTTTGGCTATGATGGAGAATTAGGAATGTTGGTATTATGGATATGTTGCATTGGTTTTGTTATTGATTTCAACAATTATCAACACTTATCCTTCTGGAGATCTTTGGTTATGTTGAACCGACACATTATGTTCACTGGCAAGTTCAGTGACTTATGCACAGTCACCAGTATTTGGTTCACTGGCAGGTTATATTATTCACCGACACTAAGGATGACTTATTATCATCTAGATATCACTTGGTTATGTCAAAGACATGGTTTGGACACTTGGTTTTGGAGATTTGGTAATTGATCTAATCGGGTTGACATATTTGTTGTTACCGACAAATTGGTCTAGGTTATGGACCGGCATGCGTTATCTATTCCAGATCAACATGACATATTATGGAGATAGTTTAATCAATTAATATTGTTGTTGAGCCGACATGATGCATCACATCTTGACTTACTTGTAATAGATTTTATTGTATTATTCAAAGTAAGATGACCTACACATTTTGGTCTTAGGTTTTGGTATATATGTAAGATCTTAATTGTGAGATTAGTGTGGTGATTGTATGTAATAAGGTATAGTAAGGTTGTGATATTTAGTACATGCGAATACAAGTAGAGCTAATCACACAAACATCACTTGAGGATTCAAGGAAGGTTTGAAGGAGAAAATCAAAGCTTAACTGGTACTGAATCCAACATTGGAGATGCTACTTTGAGCAGTACATTATCATTGGATTTAATCATCCAATTGTAGTTAGAGTGACTCCCATCTTGTGATTGAGTAGTGAGCTCTAGGCAACTAGCCTTTTTGCATGTGGAGACACCATTTGTATAAACATACTATTTGCAGTTGTATCATTTTTATTGTGGGTAAGGTTTCCCACTGTGGTTTTTCCCCTTACAGGGTTTCCACATACAAATTTATGTGTTATATGTTGTTGATATTGTTTCTCTTTTTGTTTCATGTATTAACTTTCACTGGTACTGTTATTAACTATTAATCTGCTTACCGACATTAAGTTTGGTTAAGTTATATTTGGGTTGAAATTATTAGACAACTAATTCACCCCCCCCCCTCTTAGTTGCCTCCAGGTCCTAACAAGGAAATGGAAGCACCCATCTGAAGAAGAAGGAAAGACTTGTTGCCAAGCCTAAAAATGGGAAGAAGAATGAGACCAAGCAAGTATGGAGGAAGAAAACCATGGACCAGCTCTGTGCATATAATGCAGAGGTGATATATCCTAAGGGATAAAGGAGATGCAGGAACTTAGGGGGATTATTGCACTAAACCTATCATTCACCCCCTCAGTGATGTAGGAAATGGGTAAGAACATGTTTCTACTAGTATGAAGGAGGAAAATGAGAAGGTAAGTGTGTGTAAAGGCTAACTTGACTACACACCCATAGATCAGAGTTGAATAACTATTGTTGTATCAATGTATAACAAGATAACAATTGGAATTAGATATAGAGTGACACAAAATGTCAAGAGTCACACGAAGGTGCTCTAGTACTGATAATGGATCAGAACAGGAAACCGGTATGTACAGGATGTTACCAGCATAAATGTTAATAGATACTTGTAGTTTATGTAAGACATTGAAATTGGAGATCATTGAAATAGCCCCGATAGCATGGAATGTGGAGTTCATGTCTTGGGTGGTATTGGAAAAGACCTAAATGACATATGTTGGCCTAGTGACTGACCATGCAAGCATGCATGTTTATGGGCCTACTGGTTAGAATTATGACTTGATGATGATATTGTATGGCATTATGTTCATCCAGGATGTGGTGAAATAATAAAGTTGAAATATCATCAGATGATCTCACTTGCACATCTCAACCGGTACATGGAGATGATTGGAGCCCTCCAGTATTAGACCTCACTAGAGTTGAGGACCTAAGATGTATGACTCAATGGGAGTTAAGGTGGCTATGATGCAAAGCCGAGATTCTTGAAATTTGAAGAGTAAGTGCACTGACTGCCCAAAATTGCAGATGATGAAAAGTTGCAGTAGGAATGCCCAAGAAAATTTTATTGTAAGGGGTATCTACCTGTCATTTTGATAGTTGTATTCATAGTATAATCACATTTGATTCCTACTTGTCATTTGGCGGGTTGTATTGGTAGTACAATCACATTTGATTCCTAAAGAAATTTGGGATCAAACAAGAGGTGATGTAGGTTGACCAGCAGGTGAGTAGTGTTCACTAGCACATACCTCTATAATTGAGTAGTTTAACAATTGGTATAAAATTTGCATGCTCAATTGGTGTTAGTTGATGGTTGAGTCCTCCATCTCAACTATTGCGACTTGAGAAAATGCAATAAAATGTAACAACTGGTATCAGTGACTAGTAAATACAAGGATGAATTATACCCTAACAATGCCCTTTTCCATTGTTGTTAAAGGGGGAGAAAGATTTTGTAGTACACAAGATATTACATGTGTTGAGAATCCATAGATTAGAGAAAGGGGGAGAACAATTATGTAGTATGTTGGATACTACATGAGTTGACATCAATGCCAAAGGCGGAGATTGTTGGTATTGGGTTGTCATTGATATCAACTGATACAAGATGTCTACCGGTAGAAGAGGTATATATACAACACTCACAAGGGGGAGTACAGATTGAGATATCTTTCATATCACCTTGTGTTGTAGAACACCGACAAGGTAAGGAAGAGTACCCCAGAGTCATTGATACACAAGTTAGTGCCTGACTTGTGTGGATGAGATGGTAAGGTGATCGATATCAATATAGTATATCACCAGTAAGGAAAGGATGTCAACTAATAAGTGACGTGTTGACATGGATAACTCAAATCAACCAAGTGAGTGGTCATTTGCCGACAATTCTCATGACCAATGTACAAGCCAGATGGCCAAGGTGCTTGAGCTATTATTTGTGATGAAGAGGCAAAATGTTACCTAAATCACATCAACACAGCAAGAGAAGAATGAAAAGATCATAGGTATGTTGTTAAGATGCATAATAGCAGAAATCCTACGGGATGTAGATGTGGTCATCATGAGAAGCAATAACTGATAGTGAAAGTGTCATCATTGGATCACATGTGTTTGTTTAAAGGTTTGCTGCTCAAACAAGGAAGTCACATGAGTACATTGTAGGATGTAGAAGACAAGGTGTCACTCCATAGGTAAGTGGAACTTATCTCCTATCATGCATTGTGTGCATTATAGTTTTGTGAGATAAGGAAGAAGAGGTGTAGATCAAGTGCATGAAATCAGGGATATGCACTGAATCGACTAAGAAGGCATGTTGAGATGTCGGTATACATCAAGAGTTTTTACTGGTATGTAAATCCATTGGTAGTATGATCAAGGTGCAGATATAGATGTCCTCCTACTTTGTGGGAATGTGCATTCTTGGGATAAACATGTTTGAAGACCAGTTTAGGTGTTCTACCAATAGTTCAACAAACTGCAGACATGAGGAGTCAACTAGTAGAATGTGAGATACCGGCAGGGTTAGTAAACTAGTAGAAAAGAGGAACTGGCAGAGTGTCTATTCAATGATCCTATCTAAACTAACATGAAGATCGAAGCTGGTAGTTATTTGACATGGATGCCACATGAATTCAAGGTGGTGGACATGCATGTAGTAGCAAATGGTATGAACATCGACGAGGTAGCTCCAGGGTTGGTCGACACTAATGGTAGCTCCCACAAATCATGGGATGTGTTACAGACCTGTTGTAGAGGTTTTGGGCTTGAGGTCTTGAGGACAACTAAAAGCCAACTCAAAGTTATTAAGGAGGTTGAGGTGGATGAAGGAAACAACAAGATTGATCTTGGTGCTTGACCAAGAAATCAGCCGACAAGGTAAAAAGTACATTACCAGAGATAGAAGGCATGGTGAAGAAGTGTGATAATGGTAGAGATGTATAGTTGGATGTCAAAGAGATTAGATTAGGGAAGATCTAGTTGGATTTAGTTTGCCTCAAGGTAGGTGAGGAAACCCTAACCACTCAAAGATTGAATTGATTTTTGGGGAGAAAACTAGTCTATAAATATACAAGCCAACAATAGAGATGAGTGTCACTAGATAAGAGAGTAGAGTTATTGCATAGAAGAAGGGAGTTCTACTTCTGTATTTGAGAACAAATCAGTTAAGTACTTGACAAATATCTAAGAAGAGACCGAGTGTGAGAAAGAACCAGGTTGAAGTGTTCAACTAGTAGCAGTGCAGAACCGGTAGTGGTTATACCGACAGAGTAGAAGTGAAGAAAGCTGTGAAGAAGGTAGACAATGGACTAGCAGTGTGTAGTACTATGGAAAAGGAGAGAAGTGAGGAGGAGATCTAGCAAAGGAGAAGCAGAGTAGAGGTGAACTGGTAGATTTTAATGGTAGTTAAGCAATAGATGTGAGTAACCGGAGAAGTGTACTGGTATAGTAGAGAAGGTATCTGACCGACAGAGTAAGGTATATGAAATGGTTACAAGATTAAATTGTAACAAGACAACTACTTTTTTAATTGATGTTTTTATTTTGATGACTGAGTTGTAGCTCGGTACATGGGTTGCAACTCCTATGGGTTATAGCCCATAAATCAGTGAGGGGTTGGTGCTCCATGGGTTGGTGCCCTAAATCAAGGGTTGTAGCTCCTTGGGTTTGTGCCCTAAACATTGTAAAAAAATTTTGATTGTGAGGTTAGATTGGAGCAGTAGACTCTAGCAACATTGCTCACCAAGGTTTTTCCCATATTGGGTTTTCCTCATAAATGCTAGTGTTATGTAATGACCTTTTGTGTGTGATTGCATGTGTATTTCTATCTCCCCACTAACTGGTAAGTCTGCATTGTGTTAGATCCCATAACCGGTATACACATCTAGGTTGTTAAAAGGAAAAGATTGAGAACCATTGATTCAACCCCCTCTGAGTGATACATTGCGTCTAACAGTATTGATGTGATTAAGGTAACATTATGCTTCTTCATCACAAACAACATCCAAGCATCCTATTCATCCACACAAGTTAGAGACTAACTTGTGTACCTATGACTCTAGTGATCATTCCTCTGAATGACATTCTCTTCCTTGTCTTACTGGTGATCTGCAACACAAGGTGATATCAAGGATATCTCAACTTGTAGTCCTCCTTAACAATGTTGCATATATTTCTCTCATATCGGTAGTCATCCCATACCAGTTGACATCAATGACAACACAATGCCAATAACTCTTGTATCTTTATATTCCTGTACTCTTGTATTGATGATAGTCTCCTAGAATCTAACATATCATACAATTATGGTGATATTTGGTCTTCAATTTCTAATAGGGGTTTCTTATAAATATCCAAATATTACAAATATTCTCCCTCTACCTCTCTTTGTTCATTATTATCTAAATGTTTATAATAAAATTGTACATTCTTTAATGTACCATCTTTAGTAAATTTATCAACTATCTCTACACAAGTCTTTGGTGGAATGATAGTTGCATTACCGGATTCAATTGCTAGATCAATGTCATCCTTCTTCTCTCTCCTTTCACTACCGAATGGGGCTAAAGGTTTGTCTTTAGGAGTTCTTCTTTGTGTTGGTACATTGATGGTAACTTTCCTAACTAGTTGCTTCTTAGCCTCTACCTTAGTTTCTTCAGTTTTCTTCCTTATTACCCTTTTGAATGCCAAGGGTGTGTCATCTTCAGATGCAGATTCAGCTGCAATAAGTTCAATAAACATTTTTGGTTCTTTTCTCTTTGTGCCTTTCTATGGGACAACATCAATCAATGCTTTGATATCCTCTAAAACCTTTTCAACAAAATTACTTGCCTTACCTTCCTACTTCTCTCTTTTCTTCCGGTTGAACTTAGTTTCAACCTCTTGTGTCTTCTTCTTAGTAGTGCCAAAGTTATTTACAGTTCCATCTACTGGTGCATCAATTAGCATCTTTGCATAGGCATCTAGAATTTGTGCATGAACTTCATAACCCATCTCCTTAATCCATATCTTCTGGGGTTTGACCACTTTCTTAACCATGAAGCATATGTCAGTGGAATATTTCTCAACAATGTTCTTGGGAACCCTCTTTCTAGATTTCATAGCCTTCTAGAGTGCCTTAAAATAACCCCAAACTTTGTCATCTCTCTAAATACCCAATGAAGCAATTGACTGTTTCAATTGCCTCCCTACAAGGATATCAAATGCCCATTGTCTCTTCCCAAAAGAAGGAATCTCATTAAGGAAAAATAGCATTAAACAGACAATTAGGTTACCATATCGTAAAGTTCCTTTCTTTTCTCCTTTAATATTTCCTAGGTTTATCAATAGTTCATCCAACATCCAACCACATAGATCTAACTTCTTATTTTTTCTCATCATTTTATGAGATGGATAAATACAGGAGCTAGAAATATAATTTAGATGGTTTGATTGTGTTACCTTATACCCAATAATCATGCTCCTGCATATGATGTCTCTGTCGGTGATAGTACTGATTCTCATTGATTGCCTATCTGAAGTTGCACCCATGATTTTGTTCACATGATCATTAGAAACCTTCTTCTTTGGAAGATTCCCAACCAGTGGTAAACCAATGATTGCCCTGATGGCCTCTTTTGTAATCTTATATGGTTTATCCAACTAGATAAACTCTACATTCACTCTACTCAAAACATACCTAACAATTTCATCTCCCAATTCTGGAAAGTCCAGAATATGGGTAAACCCTAAATCCTCAATGTGCTTGTACTCAGGCTTAATATTTCTAGAATCTCCCATTAACTCATTCATGTACATGTTCTTGATATCAGACATTCCTAAATTATTAATGTGATAGTGAATGTAGTCTCTTACATCTTCAACATACACAACTCCTTCTGAAACACGAGAAAATACGCCAACAGAATCGTCCAGGGTAGCAACATGTGGATGTCACTTGAAATTTGTCCTGGGATGGTCCTTGACCTCCACAAGAGTCAAATTTGTAACAAAGATAGGTACAAATGATGATCTCACTTCCATGATTGAAATTAAATACCTGTGAACCACTGTTGGTGAAAGACCCTAAAGACCTCTTCCAATCGCTGGTGAAATCACTCAAGAAGATATCTGATCTCATTGAATCTCCTTATGCTTGCTCTGAATCTCTCTTAATGGCTCTAAATGCAAGGTGATAGAAAATGAAGTAGATTCAACCTTTTATCCTCCAAGAAAAACCCTAACCCGTCATTGATATAAATGAATTCTAGTGGAAGATATCAAATCTCGATAAAAAATCTCCATGTCGCACAAGCATATCCAATGTCTAGAACCTCTTCCACAACCTCTTCCCGGGGCATATGTAGCATCTTCATGAATTTTGCCTACACCTAAGGTATCTTCCTTAGTTACCAGTTGAGCTTCCTACAAGTGCAGGAGCAACCTCTTCTTTCGGTTGAGTAATCAGAGCATTCCTTTTAGCAGATTGGTCTTCTAACTTTCTGACCCATCTCTAGGTATTATCTTGCCATATTTTATTAACCTTTTCTTTCTCTTTCTCATTTGATCCTCCATTACCAAGCATTGGTTTTTTTCTTCCACAAAATTTAGGAATATGTCCAACCTCATTACGTGCATAACATGTAACATTGTTCTTTTGAATTGCTTTGCTAAAACCGTTATAATTGTTTGACATGCACTGATTAGCCATATGTCCAAATTTTACACATGCATAACATTTTACATTCATTCTGCAATCTTTTTTTTTATGACCATTCTTATTGCATTTAGAACATTGACCAAGAGCAGAATTATTATTCTGATTTTCTCTTTTTCTACATTGCCTAGCCATGTGACCAAATTTATTACAAACAGAGCATCTACCATTAAATTTATAAGCATTAAACTACCTTACTAGTGGCTTATAGTTTTGATCTTCATTTGTAGTATCATAACTCTGTCCTTGTTCAAATCCAAGTCCACTGGAATCTCAATTCTACCTTTGTCTCTTCAATAACTCATCTAGTTGTGTTGAACTAATCTTGAATTTTTCTTTATACTCACTTGCATTAGTCAGATCATGTTTCCGAATTATCATTTGTTGCTCATGCTCTTGTTCATTACTCTGGGATTGTACTAAATCAGTTTTTAACATATCATTCTCATGAACCAACCTACCACATTCTTCAATTTTTTCTTTAGAGATACAACAAGATTTTCTTCTTTTTTCTTTTCGTCTTCAATCTCCTTAGACATTCTCATAGTTATAGCTTGCATTGAGTTCCTCATGACCATGTTCTCCTGATTCAACTTCTAACACTGTTCCTTAAGTACATCTTTCACTTCATCATCCTAATTTTGCAAAAGTTTCTTCCTCCTAGATTGAACAGATGATAGCCTCTCCTATAGGACAAGAATGAATTCTTGAGCATAATCCAATTGATCTTTTAACTTCAAGTTTTTCATCCTTTCAACATCATTATCTTCAACTGCTACCTTAAGTTGCTTTTCCAAACTCATATCCATGAATTTTGGATTCATGATCTTCCTCAAGTTGTTAAACTTCCTTCAGGGTACAAGGCTCTGATCCCAATTGTTGGAATCCAAGAACACTAAGAGGGGGGCGGTGAATTAGTGTTCTACCAAAATGATGAATTTTAACCTTATTAAAACATGCATACACCAATTGGTATACCGGTACATATAGAATTTAAAGAAGTAAAGAAAACAATAAGCCAATCACATAAATGGATACCATAACACACACAAATATACATGGAAAACATCAAAGGAAAAAACATGATGCAATTTGTGACCCACAATATCAATTGACTGGCTATATGAAGAGATATTACAAAACATAGGGGACTGCACTTGTAGGAAGGCTTATAGCCTAGAGTGTACTTCTCAATCACAAAATGAGTCTCACTAACTACATACAAATCAATACCACAATATGGATAAATGAATGTACTTCTAAGATAGCATCATCTATGCTTGAACATAGTTTCAGTTAAGCTTTGTTTGTTCTGGTCTGAAACCCTAAACCCTTTACCGGAATACCCCTTTACATAAATATCCTCACATGCATGATCTCTCTCATATGTTTCACATCTCCCTTTTTATTTCCTTCCATATTACATATTACAAAATGATTTTACCAACTGATCAATATACCCTTTACAATTTATCATGCCTTATGTCAGCTTACAAAGATAATTACAATATCAATATACATGTCAGCTAGATATCATAAATACATGAATATCAAAAACAATTATTGATGTTGTATCTCCAAAAGATGTAGGCCTTCAATATCGATAACCTTAGTCTAAACCATGATGGCATGCATTATTGGTAACCTGAGAATTCCTTTCATCCTGTCAGTGCCAGTACCGATGAAGTTGATGAATACTAAGAGGGGGGGTGAATTAGTATACAAAAAATTACTATAATCAATCTTTTAAACAATTTAGCAGATAACCGGTGCAACAGATTCACTAATAAACCAGTTAAGATAAGTGCAAACCAAATAGAAAACAAAGCATTCACCCAAAAGAGCACAATCACCATAACACAAGATATTTGATGTGGAAACCCAAATGGGAAAAACCATGGTGAGCAGAAACTCACAAGTAACTATCTACAGAATAGTAACCAGACCGATTAAGGTTAGATTGGTTATGGTCATACAATATTCTTCACCAGAACAAATCCTGTTAGGAATCTAGATCTCTGTTAGGAGATAAGTCCTGTTAAATACTACCTTGTTAAAGAATTTCAGATCCATAGTTGTGAACCACCTTATTAGAGGATTTACAAAGGCTTTGCTAAGCCTACCTGGTTAATGGTTTTAGACTTATCAAAGATATTAGTAATCAACAAGTGAATGATCTAGATAATAGCATAGTATGCTTAATTAGATCCTTGACAACTCATTATTAATGCATTTTAGCATTACTTCAGTCTTCAATATCTCCACACTCTATCTCTTCACACAGAGCTAATCTTCTCTTCGATGATCGCACATAACCTTTTATATTCTATGTCTCACACATGCAAACCCTAGACATGATGTCCTTATAAAGGAATCTGATTTCATGTTGGTCCAATAGAATTACACTACAAGTTCCTAGGTACAGTGCATCTAGACACATTTGGTAACATGGCACAAACACACCATCAAAGTGTCGATGGATTATAACTCATCACACATTACAGTAATACCGGTAGGTAACTCATCACAAATATATACTGGTTAATACAATATATAGATTACCGGTTCTCAAAAATGAAGACAGGAAGATCATAGTATTCCGATCAAAAGTTAACTATCGCTTGAGAACCTCTAACCGCTTGGGGTCTTCATACCACTTGGGATCTTCAGTCAATCTGTGACCAGTAAACCATCATCTGCAAAATACTGATAGTCTAAAGACTATTCATTCAATAATACACAATACTAGCTGGAACAATTACCAGTTGAGCATAACTCATAGATCAAGAAAGTGTGTGTCCATCAATGACAATCAAAACATCATCAAAATGCCAAAAATCTCCCCCTTTGGCATTGATGGCAACACTTAGGAAAATTTTGACATGTAAGTGTTTTTACAACAATAACACAAAAGATGCTGCAATCAAAATTACTCCCCCTAAGCATATACACTACCCCTTTTGCAAAATTTACAAGTAAGTGCATAAACATTCACCAAAATTTTAATGTATCTACAATACTCCCTCTTTGCCAACAATGACAAAGTAATGCAAAGTAACCTTTTTATAAAATAACACAGAGTAGATGTTCATGACAATAAGGAATGAAATTTCTCGAAAATAGATTTAAAGTTCTACACAAAAATCTTCATGTCCAATGTCCATGACTCAAGTAATGAGGTAGCAACCTCACTTTCAGTATTCATCTAAAATGCCATTTCTTTCATTTCATCAATGGTACTTATCTCTTGAGTTACTGTGATGGCTTCCAAGTTGAGAAAACATCTTTGAAGAACCTGCAGTTTAGGTAATAGGAGCAATTGAAGCTCCTGCAAATCTTGTGTCTGGTTGCTGATCTCTAAGTCCATCTTGGTCGTCTGATGCTGAAAATGATGAATAGTTTGTCCATAGGCAGTGAATAAATCATAGGGTATCTTGAAGTTGTTGATATACTCCTATAACTCTAATTGGAGTTGAGCTTTCTGTTTGAGCACATCTTCACAAAATAGATGGGGTTGGCAGATTTTACTCAAAAGTAATTTACCCTCACCCATAGCAACACTGATATCATTTTGCTGCTTCAGTAGTTGTGTCTTGAGTTCATTCATTTGCTTGACTAAGGCAATATTGAGTGCCTTCTCATGATTCTTTCTTACAGTTGTTTGAGTAACATCTTCCAAGAATTGTACCTAGTCCTCTACTATAGTACAAAGAAGTTTGATATTGGATAGAGAGGAGTCGATACTAGGGAGGTTAGTACCGGGAATTAGACTAGTAAGGGTGTCAACTACAATTTGTATGACATCCTCTTCTTTCTTCTTCCACAATTCTTCCAGTCTCTCATGTGCAAGTTTGATGCCTCGAAGTAGCTCAGACTCATCTATTGATTGAGTCAGACATGCAAGAGTTAGATCAATAGGATTGGTGGAATCAATCTACTTGGTTTGATCATCGGTTGCCTTAGGATTCTGCCCTCCTTCTTTGGTCTTGATCTCCGCTTGTTTTCTCTTCTCTTCTTCCTTCTCCTCTTCCACTCTTTTCTTTTCTTCTTCTTTCTTCTTCTCTGACTCTTTCTCCTTCTCCTCTTCTTGTTTCTTCTCCATTTATTCCTTCTTCTTATCCTCTTCCTACTTTTTCTTCTCTTCCTCCTTCTTCCTTTCTTCTTCCTTCCTCTTGTCTTCTTCTTTCTTCTTCTCTTCTTCTTTTCTCTTATCTTCTTCTCTCTTCTTTTCTTCTTCTTTTCTCTTATCTTCTTCTCTCTTCTTCTCTTCTTCTTTTTTCTTATCTTCTTCTTGCTTTTTGTTTTCCTCTTTTCTCTTGTTTTCTTCTTGCCTAGTTTTTTCCTCTTGTTCTTTCTCCGCTTCTCTTTGTCTCGTTTCTCTTTCTCAGCTTTTTCTCTATTAGGAGTAACATCCTCATTATCTAATGCATCAACATCAATAGGGTCAATTTGTTCTGTCACTCTTTCACCTTGACTATCAAATACCTCATTCAATTTGCCTGAGGATAGGTTAGGTTCTTGATCAGCCTTCCTAGTGGCTTCAAATACTTGGTGTATTTCAACAACAACTTTAACATGTATATGTGTATTCTTTTCTACTTCAGAAGTTTTACCTTCTAGTAACCTAAGTCACCTCCTTCTCATAAAGAAGATGCCTTTGTTCTTATCTATAATTTCAAATAACTCAGAATTTGAAGCATCAGGAAAGTACTGTGCAAACATTTTCTCCCTGATCTCTTGTTCTCTCTCAATGGCAATGCACCATTTGTTATCCAAAGAATTATACAAAGAATTTGGAGTAATAGATTTAATCTCAGAAGGCAATCGATTATTAACACATAAATATTTAATGACCTCCTATTCTACCTCCTCTTTCTCACTATCACTAAAGTCATCAAAATATTCGTTTAAATCATCAAGCACTTTCCTCCTAATGTTCTTTATTATCCTCTGACAATGTGTCATTATTTTATAAGAGGAAATATCTATATTTATCAGTGCAGAAGTTGTTGGTGCATTACTGGTAGACTTTGGCTTTTTGCTTGACTGCCTAGACTTCTTTATTTCAACCTTCGGTTCAGTGTCCTTTGACTCCGGTGAGTGATTCTTGGTTTTTCGCTTCCTCTCAAATACTTTTGCCAAAATAATCTTAGGTTTCTTTTTGGCTGCTGACTGCTTGGTCACTTTCGGACTGGCAGATGTAACCGGTGCAGATACCAATGGCACTGCTTTGCCCTTTTTCTACTTTGGTTCCTCAATTGGTGTGACCCTCTCCAAGTAGGTACCAGTTCTTTTCTTATTTGCATCTAGTGGTGAGGAAAGTAAGGTAGAGGCATACCCAAACAATAAGTCATTCACCACTTCATACCCCATAGGGCCAACTACTTCCTTTCTCGGTTTAGCAACTTCCATTAAGTAGTGATTTGTCCTCATTATGAAGCAGATGTCATCTTCATAGATCTTCACAATATTACCAAATATCCTTATTCTCTGGTTCATCTTTTGTTTGAATTCATCAAAATACTTATTTATAACCTCAGGATATGCAATTCCTACAACTTGTAGACTCTCCTTAATCTGTTTGGAAACCAGTAGGTCAGTAGACCATTGAACATCACCTACTCTAGGGAAATAATCTTGAAAAAAGAAGAATAGGCCAACCAAAAGTTGGCCAAACTTGAACCTCAGTGATTTATCCTATTTGATGGATTTCAGATTCACCAACAACTGCTTCTGTAAATAGGTACATTGGTAAAATTTAGTATCTTCCTTGATCATCCTATAAGCAAGATTCACCACAGCAGTAGGAACAAAATTCATTCTACTGGGATAAAATATCCTGTAACCAATCACCATGCAAGAATATTTTACCAGATCATCTTTAACAGTGTTGACGGTTATTGCCCATTGGTCACTCACAGAACCAGTGAGTTCTGTCATTTTAGTTTTGGTGACCTTTCATAGAGCTGGTACTTCTCCAACATTGCAAAATCCGGTGACGACATGAATCGCTTCTGGTGTGATGTCATGGGTCTGCTCGAGACACATTTTGTCACCATGCACTCTACTGAGGATAATGCGAATATGTTCTTTTGTAAATTCTTCCAGAAAGTATACTGCATTGTGTAGTTTCATCTTCTTGAGGATGCTATACTCTGGTTTGATCTTCTTGTCATCTCCATAGAACATACTTAGCTGGGAGTGAATTACTAGGGATCCTAGGTCTTCCAACTTACAGTCTATATACCTTGAAATATCTTCCTTGACAATAACTCTGATAGGAATTTGAGATAGGGCATTGTATCTCATTTTCTTTTGAAGAAACTTAGGTGTATCTTCAAGTGCACTAGAACTAGAATGCGATACAGAAGCCATAACCAAATGATAAGAAATAATTTCGAAAAATACCTTCACAATCTGAAATTTAGGTTTTCCAATATTGCGCACAATACACCACCTCGGTTGCTAGTTCACCGCTTAGTGTTCTTCACTGATTGCTTGAAGATGATTACAAGATTTCGCACATGATTTCTATGAATGCTAAACAAATTTCTCTAGTTGCTTTGCTCTTGAAGATTCTTCTTTCGTAAATAGATAACTGAAAAAGATGATGAAAATCCTTTTAAACAAACTCTCACCTACCATAATAAATGCATCACCGCTAGGGCACAAACCCTATTTTTTCCTTTTACTACTTCAGATCTTCTGTTGACTTATAGGTAACATATACCGGTAAAGGTCTTTACCAATATAAACTAGGGGTTCAAAATATTTCACTAATATATTCCCCCTAAGCTTTTCTGAAGCTCAGTTTGTCGATTCACACACTTGCACACTAGGTGCAGAAGCAGGTTCATCCTATGACTCTTCTTCTGATTTCTTTTTCCAAGTTTTATTCATTTCCACCTGAATAGAATCAACATCAATCTTCCCTTTTGGAGTGATCGATATATCACCCGATAGGTTCTTTCTCATTCTGCAAGTTTTGGTAGTGTGTCCCGGTTTGTTGCAATGATAGCATACTATTCTAGGTGTTCTTCATGGTCTGTTATTCATACTTTCATTCTTCCTTCTGCATGTTGTAGCAGTTTGACTGCTACCATGATAGATCAAACAAGATTCTCTCCAACTAGTTGTCGCTTGATAACTGACTAACCGATGGTCATAGGTATTGTACCAGTTGGGATTCTGGTTCATAGGAAGTTCCAGAATAACTCCTTGAGTCCTTGGAGGATATCTCTCAGTGTTGTGCAAAACCAACCTACATTCAAATGCTCTATGCCCAAACTTATTGCATGCATAACAATTTCCATTGAATCTATTGGATCTAGGCATATTATTTTGAAAATAAGGAAAGTTGTTGTAGGCCTTGCTTCTACACACATTGGCAGTATGTCCTTCTTTGAGACAATTAAAGAAAATAGGTTTAAATTTTTTCTTACCTTTATCCTTGGATGTCGGTTGCTTCTTTGATACTTCAGCTTTTGTTCCAAAGGTCTCACCTTCCTCATACCCAGAGAAACCAAGTCCAGTGGTATTCTTTAGTGTCTTTGCCTCTTCTAACTTTTTCTCTAGCTTAGTAGTGCTCTGATTGAATTTGGCAAGTATCTCCTTTGACTCAGTAAGTTCCTTGGAAATAGCAGCATTGGATTCCATCAAGGTTACATTCTTAGAAATAACCATGTTTAGTTCACCTTGCATTTCTTCTTTTTCCACTTTACTCTCTTGGAGATGAGTAGTAAGGGTACTGATTTCTCTAACCAATTACTCTAATGGCAAATTTGAGTTTGGGATCAGTGACATTGTTCAACTTCAAACCTCTGCAATCAGATTCTACTCCATTCAAACTGATCAATTCCTTTTGTGATATCATTTTATGTGCTTGGGCATGATCATAGATAGGATAACCGGTGATCAGATGAATGATTTCTTTAGTGATCTTAAATGGTTGCTCTTGTAGCCATATGAAATCATCATGCACTCGACTTAGTACAAACTTGACCCACTGGGGTTTTAACACACGAGGATAGGTTAGGGCTTCAGTCAATCCCTTGATTTTTATATGCTCATACTTTCTATCCATTTTACCATCTGTGCACAATTCATCATATGCATCTTTGATCTCAATATGACCGAGCTCTTCAACACGACATTTTGTGAAGAATCTCACATCCTCGACTAACAAGACTCGATCCAGGATGAGTGAAAAGGCAGTTTTGTCATATGGTTCAGATGTAATTTTGGGAGTCAAAGAGTATTTTAGTGAGGGCTTCTCTACATTCTTGACAACAATGGGGTCTTGGATCTTAGGTGCCATTTTGATTTCAGATAAAAATTGACACAGGAACCTTAGGGTTTGAGAACTTTAACAAACGACAGACGCTTCACACTCAGCAGATAATAACAACTTAATGAGTTCGGTAAACCAGCTTAGCAATGCGATGAGATTCGATGTAAATATCTTAGTTTTTTTTCTTTGAAGATGGTTTGATCGCCTTGATTCGCTCTGCTCTACTTCTCAAAAATTTGGTGAATGAAAATGACCACGAAAAACCTTTAAGTACTCAAAAATACCTTATCAGGCTCCATGCAAGGTAGGTCAAAGACATTAAATGCACTCGGTTCACTTAACTTTCTTTCCCTTTTTGCGCTTTAACCAAGTAACCAAATTTCCTTCATATACCGACTTGACAGGCTTCCTAAATTCACTGACTTGACAGATTTCCTGTATTCACTGACTTGACAGATTTCCTGTAAAGTGCTCCAAAAGACTTTGATGGAATTTCAAACTTACTACTACATCTTACTATGCAGATTTTGAATTCAGTACATACTAAAATAGGAACTGTTTAAGATTTAACCTTGTGAGAATGCAGTCCCTTCATACCTTTACAATTTAATTTTGAGTGGGAGCACCTAACTCGGTAGGTAAGGTACTTTCTTTATTTGACACAATTTCCTTCTTTCTCCAAATCCTCTTTAATTTCTCTTTTATTTCCTCAATGTCTTCTCTAGGTTGATCTTTGCAATCTCCAGCTAAGTGTCCAACTTTGTGACAATGAAAACATGCCATACCAGGATTTCTCCATGATCTTCGGTTATTCATTCCAAACCTTATAAAGCAGTTGGCACTTATATGTCCATATCTTCCACAACATTCACACCATATCCTTGTATTGTAATCCCATGGTACTATAGAATATTGTCGGTAAGGATCTATGTGAGTTCGATAACCTCTAGCATTTGCTCGGTGTGTAGACCACATGTGGTTCTTTTGCTTAAACCAAAACTTCTCACTACTATGTCCATATCTATTGCTGTTTTTACAAAACCCTTTGAATTTTTCCTTGTGATAATTATTAACAGACTTTGTCCTACATTGATTAGATGTGTGACCATATTTATTGCAACTGTAACAATAACCATTGGTCTTAGTGGCATTCAGTTGCTTACCTTTTCTGGTTTGACACATGTTGGCAGTATGATCTTGATTTCCACAGTAGTTGCAAATAGGCTTCTTCCTTTTGATGTTATTCCTTTTTCCAGCTTGTTTTGATGATTCTCCTTTCTCGGTAGTGCAGATTCCCTTCTCAGTAGAGTCTTTTCCTTTGTAACCAAGTCCTCCTTCTTTGTAGGGTCATCTTGTATTAAGTTTCTCATCCAACATCTTTGATGCTTCATAACTCTTCTTTAGTGTTTCCTTGGATTTCTTCTCTATTTCAAGTTCATTGCTCAACCTTGATACTTCAAGTTTCAATGCTTGATTCTCATCATCTTTTAGATTTGCTTCATGATGTGCATAACCTAGTTGATCTATCATATTTTGTTGAATCCCAGTCAACCTTGTGATTTCATCATCCTTGTCAGATACTAAAGCTTTAAGTTGTTGTTTCTCTCTTTCTAGATCTCTTACTTTGTCCTCGATTGTCCTCAATGCATCAAGATTTTCAGTCATCTGTGTACTGAAATGATCCTGTTCTCTTTTCATTGCTTTTAGTTGATCAGCCAGTGCTTTGTTCTTTTCTTTCAATTGTCCAATCATTTCTTCAATCTCTTTAGACATTCTATTCTCAGATGATGTCTCAATTTGTTCCACTAACTCTTGAGAGTCCTGCAAATCATCAGATAATCTTCTTCTCACTTTCAGAGATTTTTGCATTTGCCTTTGCATGTCTGCAATCACTTCATTAGCATGATCCAATTCTTCTTGCAGATACACAATCCTCCAAGATTGTTTGTAGCCTTCCATTGATAAGATCTTTCTCTTTAGGCAGTTAAACCCTTTTCCAAGATTCAAGCTCTGATACCAATTGTTAGGCCCAATATGGAAAGCTAATGTACTAAGAGTGGAGGGGTGAATCAGTACTTCAAATCCTTTTATCAACAATATCTTTACTGTTATGCATAAACCAAAAACTGTTGTAACATAACATAAAGCTAAAACAAATAAGTAACAATCATACATGTTTCACTCCATAACACATATATTTTGATTACACAGAAACTCTTGGTTAGAGAGAAAAAATGTAGTGGGGATGGCACCCACAACTTCACTACTGCAATAATAAAGAGTGCTCGGTTAGAGATACATATTTAGCTATTTCTGATAGCGTACCCTATTAGGAGTAACAAGATCTATTAGATCTACCTTGCTAAAGGATTTTACAACATTATATAAATGTTACACCTGGTTAGAGGATTTACAATTTATAGACTTGATTCGAGTCTTTTACCTTGTTAAAGGTTTCCCTTACAACTTCAAAATATTACAATAAGATTTCACAAATATCTACAACTTTACATCTAAAATGTTGTAGCAGATTCTATGTGCTCAAAATAAGATTACCTTGCCTATAGCATACCTCGGTAACTCATAAAGTAACTCGGTAAACCCTTTTGTTTACTCTATTCTTTGACTGTTCTCTGATAACCTTCTCGGTGACCTTTGTGTCTCTGTAACAGTCATAATACTCTATGATTTCTCATGTATCACATAAGTCTTGCTTCATACACATATGCACACACCTTTCTCTCGTTCACATATGTCTCTAACCCTAAATTCATGCTTTATAAATAGATTTCTTATGTCAGTGATCTAATTCATTGCTTCGATCTTACAAACATGATCTCTCAAATAAATAACCATGCAAAATATTTCATTGGTTAGATGACCTCAAAATTATACAAAATCTATATGTGCAATTTCCAATGTGATAACGGTTCTATGTGCCTTGATCTTGTAACACGTTTTCATATGTGTGTCCAGGTTCAATGAATCTGGTAACACATTTCACTCGGTGTATATCAACTCAGTGTATTATCTTTACTGCTCGGTAGACATGAAATAACACTCAGTAGACAGCTCGGTGTATACTGGGCTCTATGACTTTTTTCCTTTTGTAACCGACTAGACTGTTCATACCGACTAAATATTTTGGTAGTGGTAACTGACTAGAGTATAGAATGACTTTGTATATAAAACTAATGGCAATTTGATAAGTAGTAACAATCAGTTCATGCGCGAAGAATTTTTCAAGCACAAAGAAAAGGAAAATGATTTGGATTGTGATTCAAATAATTTAACAAAATCTTGAAGAAGAATCAGAAGCAAACATTTGTTTGTGAAGTATATAACGCAAAGTGGTATTTTAGCAACCAAAGGAGTGTGTAGTGAAGTTTAAATTGTGTGCCCTAAATTTTGACTTACGAAGGTATTTTTCTCAATTCTCTATTTATCATGGCTTCCGCATCACATGCTAGTTCTAGTGCACTTGATGATTCTGTAGACTTCATTCAACGGAAGGCAAAATACAATGCCCTATCTCAAATACCCATTGGTTTTATAGTGGAGGAAGACATTTTCGATTACATTGACTATAAGATTGAAGATCTAGGATCTCTGATGATCCATTCTCAGTTGAGTTTGTTTTGTGGGAAGGACAAAAAGATTAAACCAGAATTCAGCATTCTGGAAAAGAAGAAACTTCACAATGTTGTCTATTTCCTTGAAGAATTTTTAGATGATCACATCTGCATTATTCTGAGCAGAGTACATGGTGATAAAATGTACATAGAGCGGACACATGATATTACACCAGAAGCAATTCATGCCATCACTAGTTTCTGCAATGTCGGTGAAGCGCCAGCCCTAAGGAAGATTAGCAAGACAGAAATGACTAAGCTCACTGATTCAGTGAGCGACTCATGAGGAATGACTATCAATTCCATCAAGGATGATCTAGTCAAATATGCATGTATGGTGATAGGATACCAGATGTTCCATGCCAGCAGAATCAACTCTATCTCTGCTGTAGTGATAAATACCACCCACAGGATGATCAAGGAAGATGCATTGTTTGATCTGTGCACTTGTATGCAAAGACAACTTCTGTTGAACCTCAAGTCAATCAAATAGGACAATGCCTTGAGATTTAAGTTTGGACAACTATTGGTTGGGTTGTTCTTCTACTTCCAAGGATATTTTCCAGGAGTAGGTGATATTCAGTGGTCTGCTGACCAACCAGTGACAAAGCAAATCAAAAAAAGCCTACAAGTAGTAGGAATCAGTTATCCAGAAGTGCTGAAAAAATACTTTGATGAGTTCAGATGCAAAATGAACCAAAGGGTAAGAATATCTGGTGATATTGCCAAGAAATATGAGGAGGACATCTGCTTCACTATCGAAGTTGATGAGTGCATAATGGAGGTAGTTGAGCCTAAACAGGAAGAAGTGGAACCGATGGGATATGAGGTAATGTATGACATGCTAGATGGGTATGCCTCTACCCTAATCACCTCGCCCCTTGATCCAAAGGCAAAGAGAACCGACACCTATTTGGAAAGGGTTACACTGGCTGAAGAACCCTCAGTAAAAAAGGGAAAGGTAGTGCCTTCATCATCGGCACCGATTATCATAGCAAGTCCCAAAGTGACCAAGCGATCACCAGCAAAGAAGAAACCAGAAGTGACACCTGCCAAATTCTTTGAGAGGAAGTGGAAGACAAAAAGAAATACACCAGACTCAGAGGACACTGTCTCTGAAGAACAGCCTAAGAAGACTAGGCAAACAAGGAAAAAGACAAAGAGTGAACCGGCAACATCTACACCTGTAAACATTGATATTTCCTCTTACAAACCTTTGACACATTGTCAAAGAACAATTAAGAATATTAGAAGAAAATTACTTGGTGATTTGAAAGAGTGCTTTGATGATTTTAATGATGATGAAAAGAAGGAAGTTGAATGGGAAGTTACCAATTATTTATGTATTAATGACCAGTGGCCATCAAAAATTAAATCTGAGACACCTGATTCTTTGTATAATTCTTTAGACAACAAGTGGTGCATTGCGATAGAAAAGGAACAAGAAATAAGAGAGGAAGTATTTGCACAATACTTTCCTAATGTGCCCAAAAGAGAACTATATGAAGTGGTGGAGAGATATACGGGCCTCTTCTTCATGAGAAGAAGAACATTCCTGTTGTTGGAAGGAAAAGTTTTGGAAGTGGTCAAAGATACCCACTCCCTTGCTCAATCAGCTTTAAGATTGCATGAAGTGGCTGAAGCTAATAGGAAAGCTGAGCAAGAACCGGAAATCACTCAACTAGATGAACTATATGATAGTGAAGGAGAACCGGTCACTACTCAATTGGACCTAATTGATGTTGATGCCTTGAATGGTGAAAATGTTACTTCAGATGCACCAACAGAACTAGAAGGTTAGGAGAAACAGGAGGAAGACAAGAGAAAACATGCAGAGAAAGAGAAGAAGAAATAGGAGGAAGAAAATAGAAAATAGGCAGAAATGGAAAAGAAGCAAAAGGAAGAAGAGAAGAAAAAAGAGGAAGAGAAGAGAAAAGAGGAAGAAAAGAAAAAGGAAGAGGAAAAGAGGAAACTAGAAGAGAAAAAGAGAATAAAGGAAGATGAGAAGAAGAAACAAGAGGAAGAGAAGAAGAAGAAGGAAGCGAAACATGAAAAGGAGAAGAAAAAGGAAGAGGAGAAGAGAAAGGAGGAGGAGAAGAGAAAGGAAGAGGAGAAGAGAAAGGAGCAAGAGAAAAAGAAGTAGGAAGAGAAGAAAAAGAAGAAGGATGAAGAAGAAGAGAAGCGGAAAGAAGAGGAGAAAAAGAAGGGAGAAGAGGACAAGAAAAGAGCTAAAGAGAAAGAGGGAGAAACACAAAGCACTCAGATGGAGACCCCAAAGGCAATCGGTAGTCAAGCCAAACCGGCTGACATTACCAGTCCCATTGAACTCCAGTCTGCAAGAATAGAGGCAGAGATAAGCAACCGGACATGTAATTTGTAGGAACTTCAACTAGTCCTACTACCAAGACTGCAAATTTTTCAGAAATGCTATCTAAATCTGGATGCCCTAACGGTCACTCAAGAGATGAGTACCTTGGATGCCATGGAAGAGAAGGTCTATCAGATGCAAATGGAGAATGAGGTTGCTACCTCATTGCTTGAATCATGGTCTTTATCCATGAAGACATTTATGCAGGACTTTAAATAAGATTTTAACAAGTTTCACTCTTTATTGTCATAAACTCTTTAAATTAGTTATTAATGCTAATGGAACAGGGGTTTTTCAGCTGTACTTTGTCATTATTGGCAAAGGGGGAGTAGTATTCTTATTTATTTTTTTTTTAAATTTGGGGAGTAGTATTCTGAATATTAATGCATGCTATGTATACTTTCATGTTTATCTCAGTAAGGAAGTAGTATACATTGTATTTTCTGCAAAAGGGATAGTGTATATGCTTAGGGGGAGTAATTTTGATTATGGCATAATTTTTTTGTAAAACACTTAGATGTCAATTTTTTTTCCTAAGTGTTGCCATCAATGCCAAAGGGGGAGATTGTTGGCATTTTGATGATTATGTTGTGATTGTCATTGATGGACACACACTTGCTATGAGATCAATTTGTGAATGTATGAATTATGCTCAACCGGTAATTATTCCAAACCGGTATCATGTTGTAGTCTTTAGACTATTGATGTTATGAAGAAAGTGTTTACTAATCTCAAGCAGTATAAAGACCCAAGTGGCATAGAGAGATCAAGCAGTTTAAGGATCTCAAGTGGAGCAGAGAAAAGGAGGCAAAAGCGGCAGTTATGTTTTTCCCAGTCTTCAAGTTTTGTTAACCAGAAATCTGTTTGAACCGGTATTACTTTGAGTTACCAACCAATAACCAGAAAAGTTGTATAAACTGGTAATACTTTGTGATGAGTTACCAGCCAATATATTCTTGTGATGAATTGCCATCCATCGACACTTTGACAGTGATTTTGTGTCGTGTTATCAAATGTGTCTAGATACAATGAACCTAAGAACTTGCAATGTAATCCTATTGCACCGACATGAAATCAGATTCCTTTTAAGGACATCATGTCTAGGGTTTTGTATGTATGTATGAGTGTAGCTATAAGGTTGTGTGTTCATTGAAGCTCTTGTATGTACGATCTTAACTGAGAAGATCAAGTCTGTGTACTGCAACAGAGTGTGGATTTATTGAAGACTGAATTAATGCTGAAGAGCATTAGCTATGACCTACAATGGATCTAATCAAGAAGACTATGCCATTTGCTAGATCATTCACTTGTTGATTACTCACATCTTTGACAAGTTAGAAATCCTTAACCAGGTAGGCCCAGAAAAGCCTTTGTAAATCCTCTAACAAGGTGGTTCACATCTGTGGATCTAAAATCCTCTCACAAGGTGGTCTTTAATTAGACTTATCCCCTAACAAAGATTGAAATTCCTAACAAGATTTGTTCTAGTAAAGAACATTATATGACCTTAATCAGTCTGGTTACAATTCTACAGATAGTTACTTATGAGTTTCATCTCACCGTGGTTTTTCCCATTTGGATTTCCACATCTAAATCTCTTGTGTTATGGTGATTGTGCTTCTATGGGTGAATGCCTTATTTGCTATCTGGTTTGCATGTGTGTTAACCAGTTTGTTTGTTAAACTATTTTACCAGTTTAGTGCTAGACTATTAGAGTGTTTAAGTATAGTATTTTTTGGTATACTAATTCATCCCCCCTCTTAGTATTCATCAATAATAACATTAGTAACACCATGGTGTAAGTAAAGAGAAGCAAGAACAACCACATGTAACCCACATAGTGACTACTAAGATAGCCACACAAGGTAAGAAACAAGATGATGGCATGCCATAATGGCTTAGATTTAGTTATCAAAAGAAAAGAAGGTGGTCCTACTAAGAATTATCTTATAAGAAGTTGTTGTTGGGTCACCAAGAAGAGTCAAGAAATATAAAACCTTACACCACCTCTCAAGAATTGACTCCATAGATGTTATAGATAGTATTGGCACTCCTATAAAGGGTATGGAAGGAGAAGGAAAAGCATATTCAAAATATCAAATCTCTCAAGTGAACCTTGGGAAACAAACTAAATGGGGAGAAATAGCCTCTTTGGCTGCGTTGATGGAGAGTATAAAGACAAGGATATAAAAAGAGCATAAATAAAAGAAAGAGGTCAAAGCTCAGCTACAACAATATAGATTTATTCTCATAGAGATGATGAGACCTCTTGATTTAAGGCCCAAATATTCTCAACCTTCCACCTCAACACTACCGCAAAAGGAGGTGAAATCATTATATGCAATGAGGAAGGTGGCCATTTCTATTAAAAATTGGACTAGAAGTCAATTGAGAAAGTTAAGGATCTTCCTCAAAGAAACTATTGACATATATGAGGATTCTAACCTCCTTGAAAGGTGTATGATCATACACACCACCTAATGGAAAGCTCAAATTACCAATTTTGCAACAAGTTAAATTGTTGATGAAGATTAAAGATCTGGGTGAGGAGGTAATTAAGAAGGAAGACCTATTAGGAGGAGAGGACACTAATGTTATACAAGTCTCTATCTATACTTTAGAATTCAAGTTAGATATTTTAAACCAATGTAGAGCCAAATAATTAGAAAAGAATCCACCTCTCTTAATCTTCCTTGATGAATATGACTATTATGTTGTAAGGGTCTTTGGTAAACATGGGTTGGAAGTCCTCCGAATAGGCTCACTCAACCATGAGGAAGTGTTGAAGAAATGGAATGCATACAAGTGTAAAAGTTTCTCTTCAATCATTGAGTTCAATACGGATGTCATGGAAAGATACATGTACCTTGTCCTCAAATCTTACCAAGTGACTCAAATAATAGATATCTTCATTGGTATAATGGAGGAACAAAGAGAAAGTTTAAGGGTTTCCAATTTTTGCATTTAGTACCTAACAAGCCAAATACAAGCCTTAGTGGAGGTCTATTTGGAAAACTACTAGAGCTACAAGTAGAATAGGCAATAAACAAGCAGGCCATTCTTAGTGTATTCCTTGTGTTTGCAAGACAAGAGGTGTAGTCATAACTCATGGGAATTGGACACACAAATTTGACATTAGTTCACCTGGGTATGTGTTCAAAATGCACTACACCACCAAGCCCTAGCTAGATGAAATTGCTACTACCATCAATGATCGCATATTATTTAATGCTAGTTGAGTGAGGTTCAAAAGTAGTGAATTTCATGTCAACTGCAACCTCCACCATTTTGCAATTGGGTCATGGGCTTAGTTAACTCCTAGAGTCTAGGGGGTAAGAAACTATAATTTTAATGAATCGAGCTATTTTGAGAGTCTGAAAATTGAAGATTGGAGGCCAAAGTTAAGAATTTATTTAGATTATTTTTATTGATAGAAATTTTAATTTTAAATATTATTGAACTTTTATAGTATCAGATTTCTCTAGTACCTATTATTTCCTCAATTAATCAATGCAATTTGCTTCATGGATCACATGTTTAATGATCTTTGTTGATTTAAATTTAGTATTTCTTTCATCTAATGTCTACTTTCATTATGGATAGCATAATTATTGTAGGTAAGTGTGGGTTTCATGATAGCTTAATTTGATAGTCAATTTTTTCTTTATGTGGGATCATAGACCTTGCACATAGATGGAAAGTTATACTAGTTTCTATTTGGTTTATCATTAATAATATTTTATCACCTAAAATATTTCTTCCAAGTTTAACATTCTTGCATGGCTATGTTTGTTTATTCTCGACAGCTTATCTCTTTTGCATTTTACTTCTGACTAGATCTATGTAAGTCTCTAGTGCAACCAACATACCACCTTGATTGAACAATTTTCATAGGCCCTAAACTATCCCTACATAGTTGTGACCTAATGAATAGGACCTTGGAGAGTAGGGATTACATAATATTTATTTTTTTCAAGAGAAGCTCCGCTTTGTGAAGCTTGCATGTTAGGTGAGTGTTGCTTCCAAAACCAACAATTCCTAAAACCTAGAGAAATAACCACTGATTCATAAATATATCTAGGATTGGGTTTGACCAACGAACAAGATTCAACAAAAAGGATGTAATATTATTCTCTTTCACATCTACAAGACCTAGGTGGGTACCCCTATTGCAATGTTTTACAACATTTTAACTTTATATAAACATACATTACAGTATATTGAAAATGCTTTCAATGAAAATATACCAAGGATAAGTATAATATAATATAAATTATAGCTTGAACCTTAGTTCTTAAAAGTTGTCTTTAATATATTCTACTCCTAATGTAGAAAAACTAAGAAATGTAAAATAAAAGCTGAAATAAGAATGTTGAAATGATTCTAAAACCTAGAAAAGTATGACTAGTGCCTGTTCAAGGGAGATACCGAGTGAAATAATAGGTTGAAAGACATACAATATCACAATATCAACATTAAAATCCAATAATAAACATTCAAGACTTTCTTAAAATGATCAGACTGAGAATGTAATCACAGCTTCCTCACAATACCTCTCACACAAATGTTGTAGTATTCAAGACATAATTTAATTCATTTACTTGAAATCAAACCTATTAAGATATACACATTCTCCATTGGAGAAGACAAATTGAACATGTCATTAACATAACAAATCATACAACACCATACAAAAGATATGAGCAACAAAATGAATGTCCTCTTTATTGATTTTCAGAATAAAATTGATACATTCATGATACATTATTATGCTTAATAAGTCTGTACAAGAATAACTATCATAATATTGCTTGAAGGCTACCTAGTACATACTAAGAAAAAATTCAAAATCCTTCTTATTGTCCCTGAACTCCCTTTTATAACACAAGGGAGGAAAACAAACCACTAGCCAAGAAGACACACATGTCATTATTTTACTACCCGAGACCAAATACACCATGATGTGACCCTCGTCCTACTATGCACATAATCAATTTTGAGACATCAATGCAATTAGCCATGAAGATCACCACTAGGACATGAGACCACAAGTTTCCCTTGTTGAGACTCTATTCTTATGTCAGATCAAACCACCTCTTGAGTGCTAAGTTAATGATTTTTCCATTTTGTATTTTCAATTGCTGCAGTTTTTCTTTTTCCTATTGTCAAATTAAATTTTATTCTCTTGCTATCTCTACTTTTTCTTATGACAGAACATAGAGCTTGATGCAAGAAGGAAGGAAGAAAAAAAAATCTATAAGGACAAATCAGGGGTAGCTATCTCAAGCCACACAAATATAAATCACATTTAGTTCATCCTCAACTACATCCTGATTGATCTCTAAAATTGGATTACCACATTTAGTAATCCACCTTCTTTATGTCCTCATCTTCTGGGTTGGTTACTCTTTGGCATGTTCGATGAAATGAAATCACACCAACTTATCTTCTGATATCATTGAGTTGTACAATTGATCTCCTATCTGATCCTCATTTAATGTGAGCTCCCTCTTGGGCTTTGTCACTATGATTTGATTTGATCTAGACACAAAATCTATCTACAATATTTTGACAGTGTCAATTCCTTTAATAGATGGAATTTGGCCAATCAACATATGTCATGTCTTTAAAATACTCCCCTCTATCCTCTGGTCCACCTCCATCAAACCTCCATGTGGACACTTTGACCATCGGGTTGTGCTCTACAAATCACGTGACATGCGTGTTATGCACCCCTTTGATTCCATCCTTTGGCCTTCAACATCGCAGGATAAGCCTTTTGTCTATCGCCTTAATCATTTTCTTATCCTGCATCATCTTTCACTACCTTAACCATCACCACAAGGTAAGGCTCTTATGTATTTACTTATCCTTTTTTATCCCATGACACCAGGGATCATTTGTTTCACTATCGTGTGATGAGTACCCACTGTCTTAACCTCATCGGCTTTCTTCCCACTTATCCCACACCATACTTTCTCACCATTTTGAACCTCATAGGATAAGCCATTTCTTCTTTTTCCTTTGTCTTTCCTTATTTCACAAGCTCTTGCTCTTCTCATTTTCCCCACGTGGGATAACAATTTTGACTCCCTATGTCTTAGCTTCTTATCTCGTGGCCTTCTAAAACAAAGCCTTTACCCCTGCAGGATAAGCTTTTTAAGATTTTTCTCTATTGGCCTCACCTTTTTCTTATCCCACGACCTTCATTAGTATCCTTCTTGCCCCTCACAGGATAAGCCTTTCACTGGTATCCTTTGCAAATTTCATTAGCCTGCGTGACTTTTTGGTGCAGGGCACACATCACTCCAAGCAATTTTGGTTTGTTCATAACCTAGGATTTTACCTTATGTAAATCCAAAAGCACACTTTTTTGGGTTGTCTTAAATCATACGATTCTAGTTTATTAAAAATCTTGTCTAGGATCCCCAAATACTCTTCTCTATTATGTGACTTTGCCAGTATATCATCCACATAATGTTCCATGAAGGTGTGCATCATAACATGAAAAATGGTTGTCATAGCTCTCTAATAAGTAGCACAGGCATTCTTGAGCCTAAATGGCATGACGTTCCAACATAAAGTAGCCCAAGGGTATGTGAAGTTTGTTTGTCTTAATCCTTAGGGGCTATCTTAATTTTATTATACCCCGAGAAGCCATCCATCAAAGAGAACATTTCATATCTTGTTGTTAGATCTACAATAATATCAATCCTTGGTAATGGAAATTCATCCTTTGGGCATACTTTGTTTAGGTTTCTAAAATTTTTGCACACTCTAATACTTTTATCTAGTTTTGATATACATAAAATAGTTGAAACCCATTCTAGATATGTAACTAGTCATAGGAACCCTACATGCAATATTTTGTTCAACTCTAATTTAACAAGAATAAAAATATGCAAGTGCATCTTTCTAATATTAGGTTTGACAGGTTTAGGTCCTAGAGAGACAAAGAGATGATGCATAATGAGATTTGGGTCAATACCTGGCATATCAGTGTATGACTAGGCAAAGTTGATTTTCATTTTCTTGAAAAACTTGCTATAGTCATGTCTTTCTTGTTCTACTAAATATGTTGTAGGATGAAGAATTTTGGGATTCTCTAGAGTACCAATATTAACTAGCTCTATAGGTTCTATCAGAATAGTCACTCTCTCTTGGAAATATTCTCAGAGAGTGTGAAAACATCCATCTTCTCACACCTCAAGGAGATTTTCATCATTAGATGCACCCTTTATTTTATCTTTTGACTGATCTGCCATAAAATGGTTTTCAGTATTAGACCTTCTTCTTTGTTTTGTTATTTCACTTTTTCAATTGCAAGATTTCGCACCCTCCTGACTATAAAAAACATTATTCAATTAACTGGTGGAAGCTTTTTTTGGTGGTATAGGTTCAACAACATTAAGGTATACAATTATAGCATGACTGTTTGGTAAGGTATCAATTTCAATGAGAAGTATTTTTCCACTCAATAAGTTCTAGATGGACTAATGGTAAATCATCTACTTGATCAATCTCAAAGGTCATAATGGTCATGATGTAGTTGTCAAAGTTCTCAAGTGTGTTAGTTGAGTTAAGGAAATCACTCTCTTTAGGATATACTCTCTTGATCTCTCTCCTATTAGCTCTGGTAAAGTTAGAATGGGCAATTTGTGATTTACCCTCAAGCGGTCTATTCGCTGATGCTTGTCCCAGAAATGAGCGTACCATATCGACATATACATTTTTTGTGTCACAAAAATATTTGGAAAATGTCTCATAGTTTGTATCGACCTCCCACTCACGTGAGTCAGTTTCACTAATAGCTTGCAATCTACATATTTGTTTATATAGATTATAGGTAGCTTCTGCTATTTTCCTTGCTATTTCTTTTCTTCTTTCATACTTTGCTTCCTCTGGACTAATTGTTTCTTTTTTTTGGCTTGCTATCAGTTCTTCTTGGCTTATTCCCATTTTTGGTCCTTGTTAATTGGGCATTGACTTGGATTTTATACCATTTTGTTATTCTGGTTGGTGATTAGTGACTACTTATGTTACTTCTTATTTTCTCTTGTTTTCATCTTCTTGTTTTCTAACATGTTCATATTTTTGTTCGATAGAAGATGTTTCTTGCTTTGTAGTAATTTTCCTTTTCCCTAAGCCTATTTTATCTTCATTTTCTTAACTTGACAAATCAGATGGTGAGATTGGTTTTGTACTTTCTTGCACTCTTTGCATCTATTTATAAGAAGCCTCTTCCCTTTGAATGGTGAGTTCTTCTTCTTGTTATCCATACTCTTCTTCCCTTTGTTTTTTGACTGCTTCTTTAGTTGCTTGTTGTTGTGCCAATTCTTGGGATGATTGTTCCCTTTGTGTTACTTTTGTGTTCTGATGGTGATGTTGATGGTGATGGTGATATTGACTTTGTGTATGTTGAGTATGTTGACCATACCCAAGTCTAGATTTGCCCTTAGCATGTTCATAGTGAGGTTGGATGGGTTCTATGATGTCTTGTTGATGCTTGCCAATATGGCCTTTTCCTTTGTATCTTATTTTTTGCATGATTATGAATCCATTATCATATTGCTCTGTGGGGATAGTGACCTCTAAATCTTCTGCTCTGGTCTCTTCTTCATCCTTGTATAACCAACTAAGGATGTCTTTGTCCTCAGTTTATTCAGATAATGGACCAAATCTGAGAAATGCTCAATCAAATATTTGAAGAGATTTTTATGGGATTCATTACTGTGAACTTGTCGATTTTCCATAAGATTTTGGAGAAGATAGTAAATTTTGTATACAAGACTTTCTCATTCCTTCATCATTTAGTTTTATCTTTTTATCAAATGTTTTTAAGGTTTATGTGAAGGATGTCTCTTGAGATAACACAATAGGAGAGAATGCTTCCCTGTTATGAGGAACTCTTGTATCCCGAGCTCGCTTTAGATTGCTGCAATATTGAATTGAATTTGCTAAAATTCTTATCTCTTATCCATTATAGGGAAGTTTTACACATTGATGATATGTTTATGGGACATCTTGCATATCCTGAATCCAGGGTCTTCCTAGATGAATGTGATAGGATAAATTCAAGTGTAAGACTTGACAAACTGTATCTTTTTGAACCATTCCTATTCTAAGTGGTAAAACCACTGTACCTTTGGAAGAAAATTCTTCTTCATCATATGCTTTGATTTTTATCCTCTTTTTGGGATCCACAACTCTTTTTGAAAAACCCAAAGCTTTTACTAAACTTGATGCATAAATATTTAAGCCCGCTCCTCCATCTATGAGAACATGTTTGATTCACATTTTATGAATAAGAACTTCCATGTGTAGTGGAGAATTATGATGATGTTTCAATGATACGTCATCATGCTTTGTGCATGATAAGAAATGAGGGGCTATGAGATGTCTCACCATGTTTTGAAACTAGTAATTATCCAAGTCTTGAGAGACTATTGTTTCTACTAGATCCTTTTCTAATATTTCCTTATGCATTGGCGAGATTTTTAGGAGCTCTATGATTGATATTTGTGTGCATGTTTTCTGCAACTAATCTACTAAGTTATGATGGCTCGTGGTAGAGGTTGTATCATTCATTACACCTGGGAATGTTACCTTAGATTTAATTCAAGTAATGGCATGCACTAGTTGTGAGTTTATTTTTTCCTTAATAATAATAATTTTGTTAGTCCCAACTGGTGCTGAGAGGGGAGGGATGAATCAACACTTTACTGGTTATACCAGATTTAACCTTAATCAAGTTTTCTATTCAAACTTAATACTTATCAAAATAAGAAGCATTACTAAACTACATGTACACACATGACTATTCACACAAGAACACCAATATTTATCTCATGGAAACACAAATGGGAGAAAACCATGGTGTTAGTAGAAACTCACAAAATCTACACTCTTCTGGAGTATGCCCGGTGAGGAGCCATCCATGTTGGGAGATTAAAAAGACACTATTAGGTGCCACCCAGTTAAGGGATTTTCTTTAAGGCTTGTTAGTTCCTTTACCCTATTAGAGGTAGCCTTGTTAAAGGACTTAGGATCATCAATTAAGATGTCACCTGGTTAAGGAATTATACAAAGGGACCTTTTAAAGTGCACCCAGTTAAGGTATTTTGAGTTACAATGGTTAGAAAGAAATAGGAAGTTGATCTATTGGAATAGCTACTGATAGCTTGGTCAGATCACAAATAATCTCATACTTTGTCTGCACCGGTTATGTTTGCTTTGGACTACACTAATTTTCTACTCATACCCTTGTCTCTGCACTCTGCCAGTCTACTTCATAGACACACTCTACTCTACTAAATCACTTAGCACATCCTCACTCTTCACTCTGCACCTTGGATCGCCTCTCATAGGATTTTCACTTTGCAAATTTTTTCATCAAAAATGTTTTGCATGAACTCAAAACACTTTATACTCCCTCTATCGTCACCTTCAGGTGTTTCTTTAATCAGTGAAATCACAAATCTTGATAGATTTGAAAATCAAATCTTCCCACTCTTTCTCTGCATGCCATGCAATAATTCCACCAACTAATCATCCAAATTTGTCATCGTATCCCCCAAAAATAGCGACTTCTAGGTTGATTTCAATCTTTTAAATGCGAACCAGAAAATCCGCAAGAAATCATGGCTTAACTGCATGATGACTAAGGTTGACTTCACTAACCTTTAGTTTGGTCCTATTACAAACTAACCAACTCACCTTTTTCCATCGCAACTTTGTAACCAATCACCACTCCTAGATTTATGGTGACCACCTATCTTCCTTCTACTTCACCAGCCTACCGGTATACCATTGTGCTCTTCACTACTGATTCATCCTTTGCTACTGGTTTGCAGTACTTCCATCAAGCCTCTTTTCCTATTTTCCAATGAGGTTCTAGTTTGCATAGGACCTCAATCCTTCTTTCCTAAGTCACCTTCTGTGACTACATCATCATTAGAATAGCCAACTTGAAGATCTGACCTTAACACCAATCTTCTTCATTAATAGACCAGTTGACTTATTCTCTCTTTCCTTGAACTGATTGAAACTTGATCATCTATGTCTCATAGTGCTTCCATGTTGTTTGCAAGCCATCACTTGATCCTGCATGTTCTTTCTTCATGTCTTTCTTTATTTCTATACCGATCATTACTTTTGCTCTGAGTAATGAGTATATCCCCTAACACTAGCAACACTCTATTTTGAGCAAACCACTCTAACCACTTCTATCAACCCTCTGCTCAGCACTTCTATACCTTCAGCAACTCACTGCTCAACACTACAACACACATTCTGCCCACTAGTCAAAAATACTAAAAAGCTATAATAATCTCCCCCTTTGACAACAATTCCAAAGATGTATTTCAATAAAGTTACAAGATAGCTCCCCCTAATCGGAGTAGTCCACACTTATCAATATACTTTTAGAATTTTTTCATAAAGAAAGCATACCAGATTGATGTAGATCCCTTCTCCACTTACTTAAATACAAGGAAGGGGTATCACCCCTAGCTTACCTTTGAGATATTTAAAGGTGTCCTTTGATAGTGGCCTGGTGAAGATATCAACCACTTGTACTTTTGTTGGTATATACTCCAATCTTAATTCCTTGTCTTGAAACTGTTCCCTGAGGTAGTGGTATTTGATAGCTATATGCTTTGTCTTCAAATGCATCACTGGATTCTTGGATATGTCGATAGCACTGGTATTGTCACAGTGAATCACCACCGATTCAGATTGATGGTATGATGAAAGAATAAGTATCTGGTAGAATACTGAGAGGGGGGGTGAATCAATATATTGAAAAATTGATACAAAGTTCCCAAACTCAAGCTCAGTCAAACAAAACAAACCTATCTTAGTCAAGATCAAAATTTATAAGAATACTTGTCATCAACCGATTTGATTGTTAAGACAACTTTAACAATAAACAAATTCAATCTTGTAAACATCAACAATGCTTAATCTGTTGGGGGTCCCACAGATACTAAGAGGGGGGGTGAATCAATATCTAACCAAAAATAAGATTTTCTTAAGTTAAAACATACAGAACATAATATAACAGTGTACCGGTATGCAAGAAATAATGCAATAAACAGAATCAAGAATATCCACATGAAAAGTACACCATAACACAAGATGTTTAACGAGGAAACTCGGTGTGGGAAAAACCCTTGGTGGGATTTGTGACCCACAATATTCACTCACTGGCCAATAAGAGAATATTACTTACAATAGGGGCCTGTACATGCAAGAAGGCCAACTACCTAGAGCTCACTACTCAATGGGAAGTCACACTGACTTACAATAAGGATTATACAAATCCAATAACTTGTATTGCTTTACAATAGCATCTTCAATGCCTGATTAAGTACCGGTTCCTGCTCTATTCTTTACATATACCCCTTGACCTATATTTCACACATTAGGTCTACCTAATATTTTCTTTTATGCTCCTACATCATTATTGTAAATGTCTACAATGATCTCCTTTATATATAAGAGTCATTTTATAATTTGCCTAGTCGGCTTACAATAATAAACAAAATATTGTATAACAAAAAATCCTCTCGGCCTCAGTGCCGATATACTTTCTTTCTTCTATGTTGGTGTCGGTGTCCTGAGTGATCTATTGATGCCGGTACACTATCTTGCCAGTGTAATGCTTTGCCGGTATAATGTCTTGCAAGTGCCATAGGATTGCAAGGTTGCCATCAATGACAAAACCTTCAATCACATACAATGTCTCATTGGAGTGTGCATATGCCAACAATCTCCCCCTTTGGCATTGATGGCAACACTCATGGGAAATTTCAAAAAGTATCCAAAAATGTGTAATCCAAATATGTTACCAAAAATGTGAGAGCTCCCCCTGAGCATATGATTCCTGTGTTTTGAACTTTCTCATCCCACTACTCCCCCTTTGGCATCAATGACAAAGGTTGTCAAGATGTCAGTAGAGTTTGTAGGTTCAACTATCCATAACCTCAACCTTATAGCTGGGTGGTTATAGTCTGAAAAAGATCTCCCAAAATTAAGTTTATACTATCCATAAACTTCTTACTATCCTTTATTGCTATCTCAGTTCTCTTCACTATACCGGTGAGATGCTTCAAATGCTCTGCTAGTGTTTTGCTTCCCTGTGTTAATGCCTTAGAAATTTCCTTCCGCAGAGATGCTAAATAGTCCAATCTTGGACTTACTTTAGATCTTAAATGTTTTGCCTTATTTATTGTCCTTTCTTTCTCCCTTTCCAATTTGAGTAGTTCTTCCTCAAAATTTGCTATCTTCTCTTCAAAAACTGATAGTGTATCAGGTGAGTTGACAAAGTTGTTTGCAAGTTTATTTATCTCATCCCATGCCTTGCTTATTTTATTGTCAATATCTACAGTCAAAAAGTTTGTTTTACATGTATCTTTATACAGATGTTTGTATTCTTCCAACAAATTGCATAGTTCCGATAGAAGTGTGTCAAAAACTCTGTTACACTTCTTTATTTCCTCGTCAAATAATTTCTACTTTTCAATTTCTACCTTGTCCTGCACTGATTCTTCCTTTATTTTCTCAATATTTTTTGAGATGTATTTACACAATGTATCCAATTGTCCTAAAGAATCTTTATTATCTATATTATAGTTGGGTATAATTACCTTCAAAATTGGTATAGAATCATCACTTACTTTATAAGCCTGTGAGCTGCAGTCAGTTATTTTCTTGATAGAATCAAGTAATACCTCAGTCACATTTGTTGACTTGAATGTTGATGATGATCCAACAATCTGAGTACCGATGGTAGTAACCATGCTTGTATTGACCTCTGGTAGGTCAATTTGTGTATGCATTTCTTTAAGCACTGGTTTTCCTACTTCACTAGTTACCGGTGGCACTGTTTCCTTATGTACCTGTTGTTCCGGAGCCGTTAGCTCTGTTAGTTTCTCTGTATGTTGTGTTGTCTCTGTCTGTGACTCAGTCTCTACCTTTTTCCCTATATCTTCTGTCGGTTTCTCTGTTTCCCCTGCTATCGGAGGCTCATTAGCCATGTCTAACTTGTCAGTTGTATCTTTGTCCACTATTATGTTGATCTTCTAAGTATCAACATTTACAGTATATAAGACTTCGGAATTAGGATTGCTATCCTCTACATCCATATTTTCTACTGCCAATTGATCTTCAGTAGTTGTTATTTTCACCGGTGGAGGTAGGTTGTCTTTAACTTTGATGCTTGGTGGTCCACCACATTTTCCTTTCCCCTTGTCTCTATCTTTCTGATATACCTTTATAGGTTTAGGGTTCCTGTACTCTTCTTGTTTTTCTTTGTCAACCAGGAATATATCCCATCCATCTTCTATTTCCTCTATCACTTCATTAACTCTTTCTATCATTAGTGAAATATGTCAGTGTGCAGTAGAGAATACTGACTGGTTTGCTTGAGCAATCAAGTCATCAATTTCCTTTGGAGAGTTTACCAGATATACAACAAGTAGTTTCTCAATTTTTATTTTCTTATCTAATTCTATCACTGCTTGCCTTCTAGCCTCAAGTCTTTTGAATAAATCATCAGGAATTTCATTTGCTACTTCCATAAAAAATTTCTTGTACATGTCCATATGCAATATAACACTGTTCTCAACTTGTTCTTTCTCATCAACAGTTAGAGTGTCATAGATTTTCTCTATGTTCTTCAGTTTTCCTTCCTCTGTATTTCATTTAATAGTACATCAAGAGGGGCCAAGTCTCTATTTGTCCTTTTCTTCTTAGGTGTCAGCTTCTTCTTTGGTGTGGCCTTTCTAACCGAAGATCTCACGACTTGTTGCTTTTGCCTTGTTCTTCTAGGTGAAGGTGTGGTTGCCGGTGAGGATCTCTTTTTCTTACAACTCTTTTAAAATTTGCTGGCATGTCACCTTCTAAAGAAGTACCTACTAGTGATAGATGAGTTTCAGGTTGTGGAGCTACCAACTCATCCTCTGTTATGCCGGTTTTCTTTAATACATCTTCCTGAATGGCTTCTGCTTTCCTGGATCCTTTTCTTACAAATGCCTCAACCTTCTTTACTCTTTTCTTTGATTGTATTTGGCTTTCTATAGTCTCAACACTACCAAATACTTCTTCCTTAGGTTCATTGGGGGCTTCTAGAAGTGCTTTAGCATATGTTTCAACTATGTGGTCATCTGTTTCATAGCCCATTTCAGTTACCCAAATTTTTCTTGGGATAACCGCTTCCATCCAGATTTCATCTTTCTTAATAAAAAAGTATATATCATCTTTGTATTTGTCTACTATTTTCTGAGATAAGCTTATTCTTTTCTTCATTTTGGTCTTTAATGCTTGAAAGAAGTCATTAATATTGTTCTCCTTGTTCTTACCCATGTTATTGAATAGTTCAGTCAATTGTTTTCCTACTGGTATGTCATATCCAAGTTCTTTATAACGTATACTAGGAACTTGTTTTGTTATGTGTAGCATTAGGCATACTAATAGATTTCCAAATCTGAAAGTTCCTTTCTTGTCCTTCTTGATTTTTCCAAGGTTGTCAATTAGTTCATCCTTTAACCATTCACATATGTCAATTTTTACATTGTCTGTTACCATATCATAAGCACTCTTAATGCATAAACTTGAAACTAAATTAAGTCTATTAGCATGAGTTTCTTTATAACCTAATATCATACTGATGAATCTCACATTGACATCTTGTACATCATTAACCCTTAGAGACCTCTTATTGAATGTTGCTCTAGTTAGTTTTGTAACTAGGTCATTAGGAACCTTCTTGGTTTTATCTGGTCTATTACCGGTGGTCGGTAACCCTGTGATAGCTTTCATAGCTTCCTTGGTGATCTTATGGATTGCATCTAACCAAAAAAATTCTCCATGTACTCTGCTTAAGACTATCCTAATCACATCCTTAGGAAATTTAGGAATGCTAAGGATTTCTGTAAATCCTAGGGTTTCAATAATCTTGTGTTCATCCTTTACATTGCCAGTGTTATCACATATTACGGTTTTATACATGGTTTTGATTTCCTCATCTCCTAACTCTTCAATGTTGTAGTGGATGTACATTCTGGGTCTTCAGCATATACAACTCCCTTAGGAATTTGAGAAAAAGCACCTAAGGTATGATCCTTCTTTGCTATCTCGGGAACTAACTAAAATATGGGCCTAGGACTTTTTATTACCTCAACAACAATAGGGTTTGCCATGTATTCTATTGCAAAGGTGGATGCCATGATTAAATACCTTTTACTACCTTGGATGGATGATATCTTGGAGTGTGCTTGCTTCTTGCTTGAAATGCCTTAGCTCGGAATCTTCGCGCTCTCTGAAAATTTGAAATCACGGTGAAATGAAATGGAGCCAAAACCTTAACTTTATAATGTCTTTTTTGCCATCTACCACATTAATTGCATGCCTATTAAGTATTCACTTAACATTGTCTACCGGTAATAAGTAATTTTCAACTTCTTATCTCTAACCAAGGGAATAATTAGCACATGTGTCATTAGATTGCCAAACCCTCAAGGAAATTTTCTTCAATTAGATGAAGAACTTCCTGCTGGGGGAGCACTGCTCTGTCCTACCGATGAAGCATTACTTTGTCCTACCGGTGATGTATTGGTTGGTTCTACCGGTGGAGAAGTATTCCCAATATTTAGATCAGCTTTTCTAATCCATTGTTTTGAGAATTCTTGCTTAACCTCGTCAACTTTTTCTTTACCTTTCAGGCTAGCACTTTTGTTGTCTACCGGTGTTCCTTTACTTCTACAAAATTTAGCAATATGCCCAATCTTGTTACATGCATAACAAGTTACATTATTCTTTTGAATACCTTTCCCATAACCTATGCTGGTTTGTGTTCTGCATTGATTTGACAAATGTCCAAATCTTCCACAAACATAACATCTTACATTCATTCTGCAATTTTCAGAGTTGTGACCAACTTTGTTGCATTTTGAACATTGACCGGTGGGTGTGTTGATATTCTGATAATTCCTAGATCAACATTCATTTTCTCTATGACCATACTTATTATAGTTAAAGCATTTACCATTGAATTTATAAGCATTAGGTTGTCTTACCGGTTTGTTGTGATCCTGAGTATTTGTAGTACCAGAGCTTTCACCAATTTCAAAGCCAATTCTAGAAGTGTCACCTTTAGGTTTTTGATTCTTCAGCAAGGTGCCAAGTTCCTCTGAGCTTTTCTTGAATTTTTCTTTGTGTTGATTTGCATTTTCCAGTTCTCTTTCCAAGATTTCTTTTTGTCTCATCAGTTCATTTGAGTCATTCTGAGTATGCATCAAATCTGTCTTCAACATGTCATTTTCATAGCTAAGTCTTGTGTTCTCATTTGCTGCATCACTTAGTCTTCTGGTCAATTCTTCTTCATTCTTCTTTCTATCCTCAATCTCTTTGCAAAATCTCATAGTCATATCTTGCATTTCATTTTTTGTTGTCATGATCTCTTGTTTCAACTTCCTTATCATATCATTGAGCAATTCCTTTTCATCATTCTCATTTTGTGATTTTTCACAAAGTTCTCTTCTCTTATTTCTTGCAACAGTAAAATTTTCTTGAAGTGCCCGAATGATAGCCTGAGCTGCCCTTAAATCATCTTCTAATTTGATATTTTTCAATTTCTCTGCATCATAGTCTGTAAGAGCTCCTTCAAGTTGCTTCATCAAATTTTCCATCTTTACCAGTGACAAGATCTTCCTCAAGCTGTTAGGCTTCTGAAAATAGAGGACCAGGCTCTGATACCAATTGTTAGGGGTCCAATAGATACTGAGAGGGGGGGTGTGAATCAATATCTAACTAGAAATAAGAATTTCTTAAGTTAAAACATGCAGAACATAATATAACAGTGTACCGGTATGCAAGAAATAATGCAATAAAGAGAATCAAGAATATTGACATGAAAAGTACACCATAACACAAGATGTTTAACAAGGAAACCCAATGTGGGAAAAACCTCAGTGGGATTTGTGACCCACAATATTCACTCATTGGCCAATAAGAGAATATTACTTACAATAGGGGCCTACACATGTAGGAAGGCCAACTGCCTAGAGCTCATTGCTCAATGGGAAGTCACACTGACTTACAATAAGGATTATACAAATCCAATAACTTGTATTGCTTTACAATAGCATCTTCAATGCCTGATTTAGTACCGGTTCCTGCTCTATTCTTTATATATACCCCTTGACCTATATTTCGCACATTAGGTCTGCCTAATATTTTCTTTTATGCTCCTACATCATTATTGCAAATGTCTATAATGATCTCCTTTATATATAAGAGTCATTTTATAATTTTCCAAGTCGGCTTACAATAATAAACAAAATATTGTATAACAAAAAATCCTGTCGGCCTCAGTGCTAGTATACTTTCTTTCTTTTGTGTCGGTGCTGGTGTCGGTGTCCTGACTGATCTGCTGATGTTGGTGCACTATCTTACCAGTGTAATGCTTTGCCAGTATAATGTCTTGTCGGTGCCATAGGATTGCAAGGTTGCCATCAATGACAAAACCTTCAATCACATATAATGTCTCATTGGAGTGTGCATATGCCAACATAATAATAACTCAGCATATTCATCTCTCAATGCTTCTACTTAACATGCCTTATCAAAAATTAACAAAATCAGCAAATAAGATCACAGCCACAAAAGCATTCACCACTTGACACAAATGTTTATATGTGGAAAACCCAAATAGGTAAAAACCACGGTGAGATGGGACTCACAAGGATAGCTATCTGAACTCTTTCGAAGTTCGCCATGTTAGGAGCCAAGTCTGTTAAAGCTTTACAATAAGTCCTATTAAGAACTAATTCTGGTTAGGAATCACCCAGTTAAGGGATTTACAAATATACCTTGATGAAAATCACAATACCATATTAGGAGTAACCTCACTGGAGGATTTAAGATTCCAAGCTAATGAACCACCTTTTTAGAGGATTTAATGAGTAACCAAGCTTGTTAGAGCTTACCTAGTTAAGAGATTTTACTTCTGTTGTAATTGTTAGAAAACAACAAGTTTTCTTGATCTCTCTAAGTAGCACTATATTTGCTTGATCATATCCTTCTAAGCTTCAATCTACCTTCACTCAAAGTGTAGATCCATTCATTGGCTAGGAAACTACACACTCAACAAGTTTTCTACCAATCTTGCCAGCAACATTTACAGACAACTTAATCGACCTTAAATACAAATCAATTAGGTGGGTAACACAACAAAAATCTAATTCTCATCATTAAGATTACAAACAAGTTGGTTCAATCTTGACCATTAGAAATCATGACAATCTCTTCACATTCTTCAAGAAAATTCCAACCCCTCCATGATCAGCACTCCATTGGACTTTGTAACTCATCACACGCTTGTGCATTAAATGAAATCCATTTTGCTCCTTCCCTAGACAATAAGTAAATGTGCCAAAATAATTTTGAATTTATCCTTATACAATGGTCACATATGTCTCCATCATTACCACTCATTAGATAATAGACCAACAAACTTGATTGGTTAGGGTTTAATAGCTGATAGGGTTTACCGGTCGCATTACATAGAAAGGTTTAATCCTTTACACTGGTTCACTTGTTCAACTCACAAACTTTACATACTGGTTTACAACATCTTCCACACAACTCTTCTTACTAGTTACTAGCTAATATCAAAAACAACAATATCAACAATAACATGAATACCATTACCAGTTCAATTGACATCATTGACAACATATCATTAATGCAATCTCTATGTTAAATGCCAACAATCTCCCTCTTTGGTATTTATGGCAATACAAATATCAAAACCTCTAATTGCTACTGAGATTGGTGAATAAGAATCCTGGTTTACATTACCAAGTATTCGCCTTTCTTTGTGTGTCTTGAACATGGTACTGGTGAATAGGAATCCTGGTTTACATTACCAAGTATTCACCTAATCAGACACATAATTCTTCTCTTCAATCACATAATTCATCTCCCCCTTTGATAGCAATGCCAAAGTGAAAGTAAAACATGTAATGTTGCTCTCACTGTGCATCAACAAAATTCTCCAACTTGATGCTCCCCCTGTGGAATACATCCACTTCTTCATCAATCCATGTAAAATTTAGCAAGTGGTTCAGGGACTCATGTAATCAGCATCATGCTCAACTAACTTCATGAAGATGGACAACCCCTAATTGACCTCTAAGATACTCAAAAGTGGTCTTAGGCAGAGGTTTAGTAAAGATATCTGCAAGCTATTCTTTGGTAGAAACATGCTCCAAGATAACATCCTTACTTTGAACTTTTTCCCTCAAGAAGTGATTTCAATTCAATGTGCTTAGTCCTTGCATGCAAAACAGGATTTTTAGAATTTTTTATTGCACTTGTATTATCACATAAAATCTTTATAGGTTCTGAGATTTTCATCTTCAAACCTTCCAAAATGTGTCTCATCGACATAGCTTGTGTGCAATTCATATAAGATACTACATACTCAGCTTCAGCAGTGGATTGTGAAATGCAACTCTTATTTTTACTACTCCATGAGACTAGCCTTCCTCCTAGAAAGAATGCTCCACTGGTAGTACTCTTTTGGTCATCAATATTTCTTGTCCAATCAACATCTGTGTATGCTTTCAAGTCAAAATCTCCACCATGTGGATACCATAATCCATATTCAATAGTACCTTTCAGATATCTAAAGATTCTCTTGGTTTCCATCAGATGTGCCTCCTTTGGATTCTTTTGAAATCTAGCAACAATACCAACTTCATGGGAAATATCTAATCAACTGTGAACAACATAGTGTAGTTTTCTAATAATTGATCTGTATTCTTTTTTATCTATAGAGTTAGATGCATCTTCCTTGGACAATTTACAACTTGTAACCATTGGGGTTCCAACTAGTTTAGATTCACTCATACAAAAAGTCTTCAAAATCACTTTCACATACTTGGATTGAGTAATGAAAATACCATTTTTCATCTGTTGTATCTATAATCCTATGAAATTTTTTATTTCCCCTACTAGTGACATCTGGAATCCATTCTTCATTTCATTTGCAAAACAATTACTCATGTCATCATTACCTCCAAATATAATGTCATCTACAAATACTTCACTGACCAATATATCATCTCCTTTATACTTGAGATAAATATTGTTGTCATCATTGGTTCTAGCAAATCCTATCTTCATCAAATGAGTATGAAGTCATTCATACCATGCTCTGGGTGCCTGCATTAATCCATACAAAGCTTTATGCAATTTGCATACCATGTCTTCTTTATCTGTCAATGCATAACCATCAGGTTACTCTATATAAACCTCTTCTTCCAGTATCCCATTCAAGAATATAGGCTTGCATCCATCTGGTATACCTTAAACTTCTTATGAGTTGCAAATGCAAGTAGTATTATGACACCTTCCATTCTTGCTACGAGTGCACAGGTTTCTCCATAGTCTTCTCCTTCTTGCGCATAATCTTTGCATACTAATTTTATCTTATTGTGAATTACAACACCATCTTCATTTAGCTTGTTTCTGAACACCCATTTAGTACCTATAACATTGTTGTTTAGCAGTCAGGGTACTAGGGTCCAAGTGTTGTTCTTCTCAATTTGTTCCAACTCCTCCTCCATAGCTTTCACTCAATGATCATCACCAAATGCCTCCTTAGCATTTCTAGATTCAAAGGTGGATATCATGTTCTCTCTTATTCTCCTTCTAGTTAGTACTCTAGCATCCTTATCCCCAATTATTTGTTTAGGACTATCATTCAGTCTCACATACCTAGGAATAACATGATCATTCTCTTCTGGTTCAGCTTCTTCATTATCATCTTCCTCTAAATTTATTTGTTCTGGTTGAACAAGTACATCAAGATTTTCTTTACCGGTTTCTAATTTAACAGTTTCAGGTTCCAAAAATTAAAATGCAAGGATCTTCATCCTTATTCTCAAAACTAGTTCCTTTTAAAATTTCAAGACATTCATCTACATGAACATCAACACTCTCAACAATTTTTTGTGTCTGGTTGTTGAAGCATTTATAGGCCTTACTCTTGGTGGAATAGCCAAGGAATATGCCTTCATCACTCTTAGCTTCAAAATTGTCTATGTAATCACCTCTTTTAATAAAACATTTGCTTCCAAATACCTTAAAATAGCTAACATCAGGTGATCTCCCATACCAGTACTCATATGCGGTCTTGTCCTTACCTCTTTTCACCAGAACTCAGTTCATTATGTAGATAGTTGTACTTACAACTTCTTTCAAAAATGTTTCTACTACACCTCCTTGTATCAAGATAGTTCTAGCAGCTTCAACCACTGATCGGTTGTTTCTCTCTGCTATACCATTCCACTGTGGTGTCCTTGGTGCAGAAAGGTATCGCTGGATACCATTATCATCACAATATTTAGTGAACTTTGTAGAAGTGAATTCACTGCCTTGATCTGTTCTTAGACATTTTATCTTTTTGCCACTCTCTTTCTTAGCTAAGGCTTTGAATGACTTGAATTTTCCATAAGCTTCATTCTTATCCTTCAAGAATGTGGCCCACATCAGTGAAGATCATGAAGTATTTGTCACCTTCAATGCTTCTTGTTCTTATTGGTCCAAATAGGTTTGTATGAACCAAATCTAACAAGTGCTCTACTAAGAAGGACTTTCTCTTGAAAGTTGAAGAAGTCATCTTCCCTAGCTGACATTTTTTACAAAGAGCATTAACTGGTTTGTCTAGCTAAGGCAAACCTTTTACTATCTTAGACTTACTTACTTTAACAATATTGTCAAAATTTGTATGACAAAATCTCCTATGCCAAAGCTAGCTATCATCTATTTTGGCAACCAAATAGTTGCTAACTTTAGGATTGAGATCAAATAGATTACCTCTGGTTTGTTTCCCGGTTGCAATCAATTTACCTTTGTTGTCAAAGATTTTGCACATTCCATTTCTAAACTCTAGTGGGTATCCTATGTCATTAAGTTGTGCCACACTTAACAGATTGTGCTTTAGGCATTCAACCCAATAGACATCGTCAGCACTGCTCTTCTCATTAAGAGAAATAACTCCCTTACCTTTAACCATAAAGGGCGAATCATTGCCAAATCTGACAACACCACCATCAAATTCCTTCAAGGAAATAAATTTCCTCTGATCATCGGTCATGGGATGTGAACAACCACTATCATTTATCCAATCATCAAAGTTATCCATTCTAAATACTAGTACCTTCTGATCAGATATTTCTTTCTTAATTACAGCAAACACAATATCTTCACTAGCATCATCATCAGATTCATCATCAGTAATACCACTGTCAATAGCTACAAGAAAATCTCTCTTTTCTTTACCCTTATACTTCTTAAATTTGTCTCTCTTGTATTCATTTTCACCATTAGGGTAGTTTGTTGTTATATGACCAATCTTGTTGCATGCAAAACATTTTAAAGGTAGCTTACCTCTATATTTACTAGTGCCTCTAGGAAGTCGTTTTCCCAATAGTGCTTCAAGTTCCACTAAGCTTTCCTCATCATTAACATCTCTGTTGGATCTAGATTCATAACTATGGCCAGTATCTCTACTTCTTCTCATAGATGGGTTAGAGACAAAAGCTCTGAATGCAGATTCTGATTTCTATACACTACCATCATAGCCATTTAGTTCAAAAGTAGTAAGTTTGCCAATAATAGAGTCAAGAGCTACCTTTGTCTTGTCAATGGATTTCAATTCTTGAATAGCTGCAACTTGGATAGCATAGACTGGTAGTAGGGTTCTCAGTACCTTATTGATTACTCTAGCATCTTCCACTATCCCTCCTACACTCTTTATCTCTCCAACTATCTCTTTAGTCACTTGACCGTACTATTGGATGTTCTCACCTTCAGACATTATCATGTCATCAAACTTGCCTCTTAAACTCTCCTCTTTGGCAATCTTAACATGTTCATCACCACTATAAGTCTCTTCTAGTTTCTTCCATACTTCATATGCAGTTTCAAGACCATGAACATATACATATTCAACATCAGACAATGTACTGATAATAGCTTCTAATGCTTGGTGATTTTCTTGTTGTTCTTTCTTCTAATCATTAGTTAGAGGTCCAGTAGGTACAGTATACTTATTTTCTATATGATTGCAATACTGAATACAAAGACTCTTAATGTAAATCTTCATTCTGTCACTCCATATTCTATAGTTATCTATGTTGAACTTCAGACCTTCTTTCTTCATCATGATCTACAAGATCTTTTCCTCAAGCTGTTAGGCTTTTAGATTAAGAGGACCTGATATGCTCTGATACCAATTGATGATATAATGAAAGAATAAGTATTTGGTAGAATACTAAGAGGGGGGTGAATCAGTATATTGAAAAACTAATACAAAGTTCCCAAACTCAAGCTCAATCAAACAAAGCAAACATATCTCAGTCAAGATCAGTATTCATAAGAATACTTGACATGAACCGGTTTGACTATTAAGACAACTTTAATAGTAAACAACTTCAATCTTGTAAACATCAACAATACTTAATCATAACTCAACATATTCATCTCTCAATGCTTCTACTTAACATGCCTTATCAGAAATTAACAAAATCAACAAATAAGATCACAGCCACAAAAGTATTCACCACTTGACACAAATGTTTATACGTGGAAAACCCAAATAGGTAAAAACCATGGTGAGATTGGACTCACAAGGATAGCTATCTAAACTCTTTCGATGTTTACCCTATTAGGAGCCAAGCCTATTAAAGCTTTACAATAAGTCTTGTTAAGAACTAATTCTTGTTAGGAATCACTCGGTTAAGGGAATTACAAATATGCTTTGATGAAAAGCACAATACCCTATTAGGAGTAACCTCGCTGGAGGATATAAGAATCCAAGCCAATGGACCACCTCATTAGAGGATTTAATGAGTAACCAAGCTTCTTAGAGCTTACCTGGTTAAGGGATTTTATTTCTGCTATAATTGTTAGAAAACAACATGTTTTCTTGATATGTCTGAGTAACACTATATTTGCTTGATCGGATCCTTTTAAGCTTCAATCTGCCTACAGTCAAAGTGCAAATCCATTCACTGGTTGAGCAACTGCACACGCAATAGGTTTTCTACCAGTATTGCCAACAACATTTACAAACAACTTCATCGACCTTAAATACAAATCAATTAGGTCTGTAACACAACAAAAACCTAATTCTCATCATTGATATTACAAACAAGTCAGTTCAATCTTGATGGTTAGAAATCATGACAATCTCTTCACATTCTTCAAGAAAATTCCAACCAGTCCATGATCACCACTCCATTAGACTTTGTAACTCATCACACGCTATGCATTAAATGCAATCCACTTTGCTCCTTCCCTAGACAATAACCAAACGCACCAAAACAATTTTGAATTTATCCTTATACAGTGATCACACATGTCTCCATTATTACCACTCATCAGATAATATACCAACAAACTTGATTGGTTAAGCTTTAACAACTAATAGGTTTTAACAGCCGCATTACATAGAAAGGTTTAATCCTTTACACTGGTTCACCAGTTCAAATCACAAACTTTACATACTGGTTTACAACATCTTCCACACAACTCTTTTTACCAATTACTAGCCAATATCAAAAACAACAATATCAACAATAACATGAATACCATTACCGGTTTAATTGACATCAATGACAACATATCATTAATGCAATCTCTATGCAAAATGCCAACAAACTCAAAGTGCCAACATAGATACTCTTTCCTATATTCCTTCCATAATTTGTGTGCAATTGATACCCATAGCTACATATTCTGCCTCTACTATGGAATAAGATATACAATTTTGTTTCTTTCTTTTCCATGACACTAACCTATCACCAAGAAAGAATGCACCTCCACTAGTGCTCTTTTTGTCATCAATATTTCCTACCCAATCTACATCGGTGAAGACACTTAAGTTGAAGTCTCCCTTATGTGGATACCAAAGACCATACTCATCAGTCCCCTTAAGATATCTGAATATCCTCTTGATTGCCATCATATGTGTCTCCTTTTTATTTGTAGCAAATCTAGCAACCAAGCCAACTGCTTGAGCTATATATGATCTACTATGTACTACATACTGCAACCTATCGATCATGGATCAGTAAAGTGTCTCGTTTACTTCATTATCCTTATCATCTTTGGAGAGCTTGCAACTTGTAACCATTGGAGTTCCAACAGGTTTGCAATCTTCCATTCCAAAGGTCTTCAGTATATCCCTTATGTATTTGGTTTGGCTAATGAAAATACCATTCTTTAGGTGAGATACTTATAGGCCGATGAAGAATTTTATTTCACTGATCATGGACATTTCAAATTCCTTCTTCATCTCTTCTAGAAAACCTTTACTCATTTCATCATCTCCTCCAAAGATGATGTCATCTACAAAAAACTCTGCAATAAGATGTTCTCCATCTTCTCCAATATTCAAGTACAAGTTATTGTTTTCACTGGTTCTTATGAATTCTATACTTAGTAGGTATGAGTGCAACCTCTCATACCACGCTCTTGGTGCTTTCATTAGTCCATACAGAGCCTTCTTTGATTTATACACCATATCTGGTTGCTCAATGTACACTTCTTCTATAACACCATTCAAGAATGTCAATTTGACATTGATTTGGTAAACTTTGAACTTCTTGTAAGGAGCATAAGCACATAGGATTCTGACCCCTTCCAATCAGGCTACCGGTGCAAAGGTCTCTCCATAATCCAAACCTTCTTCCTGAGCATACCCTTTGCAAACTAACCTTTCTTTATTTCTTACTACTTGACTGGTTTTGTCCATTTTGTTTCTAAACACCCATTTGGTGTCTATCACATTTTTTTCCTCCAGTCTGGGCACAAGAGTCCAACTTTCATTTATCTTAATCTACTCTAGTTCTTCCTCCATGGCTTTGATCTAGTCTTCATCTTTTAGAGCCTCCTTTGCTATTTTGTGCTCAATTTTGGAGAGTAGACATGTATTCTCTCTTTCTTTTCTTCTAGTCAATACTTCTGCATCTTTGTCACCAATGATATTGTTAGTAGAGTGATTGTTTTTGACATACCTTTCTAGTACTAGTTGTGCAGGTTCTACTTCACATACTTCCTCATTTTCCGCTACAACATGATTCTCTTCAGCAGGTTTGACCGGTATAGTGTACTCAAATCCTTGATAATTCTTTGGTTCACTTTTTCTATCCTTTTCATTTTTCTCAAATAAATCATCTACTCTGACATTGGCACTCTCCACAATCTTACAGATCCTTTTGTTCACATACCAATATGCTTTTCTCTTTATGAAGTAACCTAAGAAGGTTCCTTCATCATTCTTAGGATCAAAATTTCTAGAGTACTCATCTCTCTTTATATAGCACCTGCTTCCAAATACTTTCAAATAGCTCACATTGGGTGAGTATCCACACTATAATTGATGCAGAGAGTCTTGGAGCTAATCTTATTCACCTTCTTGTTTTCTTGTCTTACACAACCCTCTAACTCCTCAAGCCCATCCAATGGTACTTGATTGGGGTTTTTCTATCTAGACCTCAAAGGTAAGATCCACCTTGGCTTGCCTCCAAGGTATAGCCACTGATCCCACTCAATCAACTATTCCTATTGAGATTACCACCTCAATCCCTACACACCACTTTTGAGGCTCCAACAACTTTTGCAAGGATCGCAATACATCAACTCATTAAATGGGTTCAAAATGGGTTCAAAATGCATTTACATAGTATCTTTGAAGTCTTTTAGGGGTTTGAGAACCTTCAAACCCATCTCCAAGGTTTCCTAACCTCTCTTTGTCTCCACTGGGCTCAAACAAGCCTAATATAATTAGTTCTCCCTTGGCGGTTTTAACGACTTAGTTTCAAAAATTCACAACTAAGGCCACAAATAATTTAATGATTTGGATACCCTTTTTAGGGCTACAAACAATATTGCAAATTTGCATCTAGGTTTGCTGTACAAATATGGGAACCAAAACTATCCTAATTTCAAGGGTTTTGGCCTACCCAAGTGACTTACAAAGTTGTTCTTCAAAACCTTCACCAATCCAAACATCTGGTCAAAAACAATTATGATTCTTTAAGGGAATTCATAGGGATTTCAAATAATATGTCAACTAGTCTTCTACCAATGCACTTGTTCTTTTAAACCGCACATCTTCTGTTGTCCTAACTCACCAGGTCCTAGTTGTGAGTCTATGGCATCATTGCACAATCAACACAAAGGCCTACAAAACCAAAACACCTACTCTAAACATATGTATAGACCCTAACCTAGCATTCCACTTTATTTCAACTGTTGTCATCAATGGATGCTTAGGTTAGAGCCATTTTGCTTTTAAACCCTACTTTGTAAGGGTTTTACACCTAGTCATAGAGAATGGATGATATCTCAGCAACCAAACACAATCAAACTTGCTTATCTAACTTATTGGAAAGTATATTCACTAAAATTTCATCACCTGCAAGTAATTTTCTCTATCAAGGTCGTACCAGGTCATACAATGCAAATAAAACAAACAAAAAATAGTCAAAACGGTGTAAACACATGATTTTCTTTCAACTCCAAAAATTGCTTTTTGCATTCCCAATCCTCCAACTTGACAATGAATTTGTTTTTGGCTTATATGCCCATGATTCAGTTTATTGAACCAACTTTCCAATGCCAACCTCCAAAAATGCATCTTTTGCAAAATGTTGCAAAATGTTGCTCAACAAATTTTACATTTTTGTCACTTGAGATGCAACTTTTCATTCAACTACATTCCAATGATCCTAAAGGCCCTCTAAGCATCCTAGAATACCTAAAAACAATACATAATACCCCTAGTCCATGATGACTATGATTTAGGGTCCTACACCTATGATCAACATCAGCATTACAACTTCCTAGGCTGATAGCATCCTCAACACAAACGACACAACCAAAATCTTGGACAACTCAACCATGGCTCTATTGAGTCCCAAATGGTTTGTCCATTATTACATTATGAAAGAAAACACAAAAACTTACAAGAAACCAAAATTCTATGGAGTGAGTGATAGGTGCCCTGCACCATACTCCCCTGGGACAAAGAAATCATGTCCCTTGAGTTAAGAGGTCTACAATTTCCACACCATGTTGAAGTATATCTGATTCTAACATCCACATAGCATCTGATTCAAGTAATCCTACCCACTTTAGAAGATAATTTTTTTAAACTCTTTTCCTTGTAGATTCTTTATCACCTTGGTGTCCAAGATATTCTCCAACTTGACTGGTTGGCTTGGTGGCAAATCTCTCACCCAATCTTCATTATCCTATGATGAGGTGTCAAACTAATGTGTTTGTGATTCTCCCTTGTATGGATAGAGATCACACACATTAAAGATAGGAGAAATACCCAAGGTGGGAGGGAGTTCAACTTCATATGCATTCTGTCCATATTTGTGCACTACCTTGAGAGGTCCAATCTTCTTCATCAATAGCTTGCAAGGCTGCCCTTTTGGAAGTCTCTCCTTCCTTAGGTATGCTAGGACTAAGTATCCAACTTTAAATTGCACATTCCTTCTTGTTTTATTAGCATTCACCTTTTACTCCTCAGACTTTTGTTGTAAGGTCTACCTTACCTTATCATGCACTTCTCTAATACCTTCTATAAAATTCTCCCCTTGTGCACTCTTAGGTGCCATATAACTGAGATCTTTGAGCTCTAATATTCCCCTAGGATGAAATCAATACACTATCTCAAAGGGACGTTTACCTGTGCTTTGGTTAACTGAGTCATTGTATGCATTTTCTGCCTGGCTGAGTACCAAATCCCAAGTCTTCCCATGTTGTTTTGTATGGCATCTTAGCAGATTACCCAATGATCTATTGACTATCTCTATCTTCTTTGATTGAGGATGATAAGCTAATGAAAAAGATAATATTATGCCAAACTTTCTCCAAAGTGTCCTCCAAAAGTGGCTTAAAAACTTCACATCTCTATCACTAACAATACTGATTGGAAGGCCATGAATTCTTACTATCTCCTTGAAGAAGAGTCCTATAATGTAGGTGGCATTGTTGGTGCTCTTGCAAGGTAAAAAATATGCCATTTTGCTGAACCTATCTACCACCACATACACACTATCAAATCCCCTTGGATTTCTTGGTAAACCTAACACAAAATCCACACTCAAACATTCCCAAGGCCGTTGAGGTATGACCAAAGGTTGATATAGACCTGCATTACTTGATGATCCTTTTTCTCTTTGGCAGATTGTACATTTTTGTACAAACCTTCTCACTTTTGATTGCAACTTGTGCCAATAGTAAAACCTACCAACCTTCTCCAAAGTTTATCTATGCCAAAATGACCACCTAGACCTCCTTGATGCTTTTCTTGGATAGTGTTTTGTCTCATAGAATATTGGGGTATGAAAAGAAGATGTACTTTGAGAAACAAACCCTCTTGTAGCATATATTATGAATAAGAGACATGTAAGGTGTTCAAAAAATTAGAACAAACAATATATATCTCTGCAAAAAATTTATCATCCTTGTAGAGGTCTTTTAACTCAGTCAATCCCACACTTTTCAATTGTATCTCTTGCATAGTCATGACTCTCCTACTTAATGCATTGGTTACCTTGTTTTATGTGCCCTTTTTGTTCTTAATAGTGAAGGTATAGGATTGTAGGTATTCAACCCACTTTAGGTGTCTCTGGTTCAACTTCTCTTTCCCATTGAGGAAACTAAAGGTATGGTTGGCAGTGAAAACTACAAAATCTTTGGGCAGCAAGTAATGATGCCACTTCTTCAATTCTTGTACCATGGCATTCAAATGTAAGTCATATATGGATTATCTTTTCTTAGCTTCATTTAACTTCTCTGAGAAAAAGGCTATAGGATGACCCTCTTGGCTTAAAATTGCCCCTATTGCCCTTGGTCTAAGATCACATTCTACTATCAACAACTGACTGAAATAAGGCAATCTAAGGGTTGGTAGCTCTGCTATCTTAGCTTTCAAAATTTCAAGCCCCTTATTGTCTTCCTCTATCCACTTAAAGTGACATTTACTCCCTCCTTTAATGGTGTTGAGTATAGGAGCACAAACATGGCTAAAGTTTCTCACAAACTTCCTATAAAAAGATGCCATTCCATGAAAACTTATAACATCACTTATGCCCCTAGGTGTAGGCCAATTAAGTATTGCTTCTACTTTACTTGGATCCATCATTAAACAACCTTGTGAAATAAAAAAGCCAAGGTAAACTAACTCTATTTTCAAAAACTCACATTTTTCAAGGTTGATTTTGAGTTGAGCCTCCTTCAACTTCTTCTTGACCATCTCCATATTCTTAAGGTGTTCCTCCTTGGACCTGCTGAAGATCAAAATGTCATCAAGATATACTATAACAAATTTTCCAATAAACTTAACTAAGACTTCATTAATGAGCCTTTGGAAGGTACTAGGTGCATTGGTGAGACCAAAAGGCATCACCAACCACTCATAGAGGCCTACATTGGTTCTAAAGTTTGTCTTCCACTCATCACCAGGTCTGATTCTTATTTGATGATAACTTAATTTCAAGTCCACCTTTGTGAAGTATCTTGCACCTAATACATTGTCCAATAGGTCCTTAATCCTTGGCATGGGAAACCGATATCTTATAATGATCTTATTGATTTCTCTTGACTCAGTACACATCCTCCATTTTTCATGTTTTTTAGGCACTAACATAGTAGGAAAAGTACATGGACTCAAGCTCTTTTTAATAAACCCTTTGTCTAAGAGTTCTTGCACTTGTTTGGCGATCTCTTCATTTTGACTAGGTGTCATTTTATAAGCAGCTTTGTTAGGCAGATTTTCCTTGGTATCAAGTCTATTTGATTATTTACATCTCACATTGGAGACAAAGAATCAGGCATATAATATCCTATAACTTCTTCATATTGCTTTAGTATCTGTCGCACTTATTGAGGCACTTCACTCATTGGATGTGCCTTAGCTTCATCTTTAGGCTTTAACAATATAGCATGGCCCTCATGACCTTCTTGCTTTAACACCTTGAGGAAATCTTTACCTCCCATCAACATCACACTTGACCCTCCTTTTTCTTCTTCCTTTGGATCAAGTAATGGATCCATTTGGTACTTCCTACCATTCTTGGTGATTAGATAACTATTCTTTTCTCCATCATGATAGGATTTCACATCATATTGCCATGGACGGACCAAAAGAAGATAACAAGCATCCATAGGAAATATGTCACATAGTAATTTGTCCTTGTACTCACCAATTTCAAAGTCCACCCATGCTTGTTCATCAACTAAGACATGTTGACCCCGGTTGAGCCATGATACCTTGTAAGGAATGAGGTGAGGCAATCCTTTCAGTTTGAGTTTATCCACCATTTCAATTGAGACAATGTTCTCAGTGGAACCTATTATCACTATTTAAAAAATGGGTTTTCTTTTTCCATAATTGGCTAAGTTTTTGAAATTTTAATTTAGACACACTATCAACTGCTTCAAGTCTGTGTTAGGTCTTAAGGGTTTAGGGTTTTAATTTTAAATCATTCAATATTTGATCAAAAAAACCCTTCGGTTTCTATTCCTTTGCTACTTTATCCACTTAAGTAATGGGTCTTGGGGTCATTTGAGGTGTCCCCCCATGTAATTTGCCTAGGTGGTTGTTGAATTAATTGTAAAAATCTATGCCTTATGTCTTTTCTTCCTAATGTTGTCAGGCCTAGTAAGTTGTACTCAGCTCTCAAATGGATCTATGGTTTTCGCTATTTTGTTAGGCGAAGTTGCACGTGGTTTAACACTCGCGAAATGGTGAAAGGGAAATGTGTGTTCAATGGCACATTTGGTCCAGTTTAAAAGGGCTTCATCTCGTTCAAGATCTAACGGTTGGTGTTATTTCACAGCTGAAACTTGCAAGTGAAATACCTTTCACGAAATGGTGCAAGTGTTTGATGGGACCCTATAGCGAAGACTTTCCAAGCGACTAAAATGTGATCAAGTCCAATCTGATCTGATGGTCCATGCTATTTTGTGGCTGATAGATGCTCGAAGGTTATGCACCGTGAAATAGCGAAAAGGTTTTTCGGTTTGTGAAAAGGGAGTTTTTATAAGAGCATAACAGATGCGCAAGTCTCATTTGATCTGACGGCTAGTGTAGCTTCATAGGAGGAAGATGCTTGACAGTTAGCTTTTGCAAAGTAGCGAAATGACATGGAACTCTAAGCAGGTAGTCCAGTTGGTTGAGATGGCGAGTAGGATGATGGCACGTGGCAGAAGGTAAAAATAGTCAACAAGTCAGGTCTAAGGATTAAAAGGTGGGTCCCAACAGTAAGTCATGCCAAGGGATAAGAGGTGACCTGGCAGATACAGGTGGCAAGGATGAGGTGGAATCCGATGTGTCCTCTCAGCAAATAAAAGGTGACTAGATGCCAGGTGGATGGAGTTTGAGTTAGAAGGCCCACGTCTACAGAATTCAGTTAAGTTGTTAAGCATCGAGCAAGTCAAATATAATCTAACGGCCCGCGTGAGTTTGCAATGATAAAGTGCTTGTGTTTTATGCCCTGCAAAACAGCGAAAAGGTTTTTGGACCCCGAAGACAGATAGAGCATGAAATTAAAAGGGGATCAACTCTGTTTTGATCCAAGGGCTCGTGTTGTTTCATGGTTGCGAACCAACCGAAGGATATGGTTCGCGAAATAGTGAAAGGAAGAGAAGGTTCATCCAGCTGTAATGCTAGATGGTGACGTGTCAATTGACATGTGGTTTCAGAAGAAGGAAAGGGCCCACCAAGGTGTAACTGGTGATTATAAGGGAAAGACACATGGCTGACGTTGAACTAAACTTGAAGAGTTTTCCAAAGCTAATGGTTGACTACCACGTGGTACTCGGTAACCAATGACAGAGTGGCGTAAGTAAAGAAAGCATAAGGGTCTCCCTTAAAGTATGGTCATCTCTGATTTGATCCAACACTTCGTGTTGTTTCGTGGTCCAAAGTTGAAAGTGGTTTAAGCTATGCAAAATAGCGAAAGATCGTTAGCCATCAAGATACAGGTGCGGTTAATGAAGAAGTTGACGATCTCAGTAAGAGTTAAACGCCGAGTAGTTAAAGTTCCATCCAACGCCTGGCGCAGCTTCATGAAAGAAAAGTACTCAGAGGATAAAGCCCGCAAAATGGCAAAAAGGAGGTGGGGCCCAGTGCTAAGGCAAAGTCGTTAAGTTGATGTAAAGACCGACCAAGTTTCATTTGATCAGACAGTTGGCATGATTTAGTTTAACAAAATTGCTCGAAGGTTATGCTTTGCGAAACAAAGAAAGAGTGAAGAGGAAAAATGTGCAGGTGTGTTGTGACCCGTTTGAGCGAAAAATTTGAATTATCTCATGAATTCAATTCTGAAGGGACGATTGAAGCATTCGGTATCAATGTCGCAGTTAAGAGCCTGAGTACCATATATGATCTCCTATCAATTGAGTGAAAGTATCATTTCAAAGAATTGTTGTAGAGGAGCGGTTGCAGAGCTATTTTCTTCAAATACAGAGTAAATTCATTCAGTTGCAGAGCGGATTCCTTCAAGCTAAAACATGTTTTCTTGTACTTTTGTGTGGTAATTCCTTAGCAGTATGTTTTAATTGAGGTCTTGATTTGTCACAGAACTAGTTTGGGGTAATAGTGTAATTGCTTGCATATCTTAAGATGGCACCTAAGAGAGAATTTTTATGGAAAGTTAATTACAGGGAAAGGGCCATTTGTGATGATTTTCTTGAATAGTTGACATTGTCAACTAATCAGGCATCGAAAGTGAAAGAACTACTGCCAAGAGCTCCTCATTTGAAGATTGGAGAAAGGTTTTATGATAAGGGCAATTGGTTGAGACACCCATAGGCTGGGTTGTCTGCATTGGGGTTGTTCAAAGTTGGATTTGGCATGAGAAATTCCCCAGCCCCATAGAATAGCATCTAGGAGTTAGATGTGGGAAAATTGGTAGTTCCAAGAGTATTCATGGATATGGATCTCCTAACTCAGGTTGCACACAACTATGATCCAGTCACAAGAAGCATTAGGGATATAAATGGGAAAGCCCTAATTGAAATAAATAATGAGGAATTCAGAAGTGCTTTTGGGCTTAATGAGTTTACCAATTTTCTAGAGCCTATTAATTTCAAATCATTAGCTCAAGTATACAGTGCACAGAGGAACCACCTTAGAAATGGGCCTCTTAAAGAATTATTTTTTAAGATAGGTGGGTTGATAGTTGTAGGACCCAACACTGAAGAGCCCTTCCCATTGAATCTGTTCACCCTTAGGGCTAAGGGATTATATTGGTCACTTTGCCAGATTTTAGGAGAGGATGCTGAGGCAAATATGCCCAATCATTACATGCTAATGATTGCTCAGATTTTGAATCCTTCTCTTGCAGTAACCTTTGATTATGCTTCTTTCATCACTGATGCTATCCATGGTGGGTTGATAGGAATAAAGAATGGGAAGGTTGATAGGCCTTTTGGATTGTATTCACTCCTCATGCATATGTTTTTATTCAATGGTGGTGATTATTTTGCAAGTGGAATGAACCTTATAAAAGAGAAAGATGGAGAAAAGATGCCAGTGCAATTATGGAGTACAGTGCTGTCATGGGACAGAGATGATGCTAGTTTCTTAAAATTTGATAAGTGTTTTGCATCAAAGATTAGGACTCTCCTCTGTTCAGAAAATCCAAGAGTCCCCAAGGTTCTTTTGGAATTTATTAGACCAAAAGAATTTGCAGAAAATACAAAAATTGTCCATAATTGGGGTGACATTTACTTGTACCCTGTATCCACAGTTTTCAGAGTATTTGGTTTCAGAGGCACTCCATTTTTATTGCCCTATTAGGTCCCTCTCAAAGTAGGAACTGCAGAAATCCTCAGACAAATTGGTACTGTGCAGGAAGCAGAACTAATAAGCAGGGGTAAAGGGACTATTTTCCCTATAGTTACCATAGCCCACCAATTTATAATAACCAAGGGAGGTTGGAATTATTTTGAGGATTTTATTAAACCTTATCATTTGTCAAGTACAGTGTCCAGGTGTGCGATCCTGAAGATTTCTTTAATGGCATGTTTAGAAAGAGAGCAGTGTGCAGAAATAGACCCCATCAGTTCTACTTTCCTGAAGACCTCATTAGAAACAAGTTTGATCTAGATGAACAAGAGCTGAGGAAGGAAAAATGGGTGGCTTATAAAAAGGCCTTAGATTTTTTACATCAGTTTGATACCAAGTATGACCCATTGTGTAGCTTTTTCCCTTTTGAGGAGAAAATAAAATTCCTAATTCTTTGCTTTGAGGATGTAATGCAGACTCTGAAAGAAAAGATGGAGGTTGTGGTTAAAAACAACCCTGAAAAAGAAAGAATGGTTCTAAGCAGGTCTGGCCCCACTAGAGAAATCCATCCTAGTGACTATACATTGCACAAGAAGTCTAATTATAGTGTGTTGATGCCTACAAAAGGGGAGACCACTACCTCTAAAGGAAAGAGGATTATACAAGATGTCACTGACATCCAAGATAGCCCAAAGAAGCAGAGAGTAGGAAAAGAAATATAATCTGATACACCCTTGTACTCTCCATCCCAATCCCCTATTCATATAGGAGATGAATAGGTAGCAACTAAGCAGTTGATACAGTTAGGTAGCCTGGGAGAAATAGCCTACACATATGATGAAGTAGAAGAGGGAATGCCAGAAGAGCCCCTTGCTACTGAGATGAACATCAGTACCAATGAGTTTAAGGGCTAGGAGTGGGATCCTGAGATCAAATAGGCTTGTGAGGACTTCTTGGCTAACAATAACTTTTTTACATCAGGAGCATTCATGCAATTTGTATGGAAGCAGAACATTGACAAATGCAATGCAAGATGTGAGAAGAGAAAAGGTGAGCAGCCTCATAAAGATCCATCTATGGTTAAGGAGGAAATAAAGAAAGAAATGATGGATGAGTTTAAGACCATCACTCTTGAGCAAGGAAGAGATATGGTTGCACAAGCTGGAGTACTCATTCTCCATGAGTGGGACATAGCATATGCCTTGGTATTGGAGGTAGTGAGAAAAGAAACTAAACCCATGGAGGGAATCACTTTTAGAAAAGACAATGCTGCATTGGTCATGTGGTCCCTCAAAAGAGATGAAAAAAGGAGAAATAAGGACACCCCAGGGTCAAGTTACCTTGGTGAAATGATAGTAAAAAGAGTGCAAAACACAGGGGTGGTGGAAGTTGCTAGCATTGTGCTAGAAACTGCAAAGTTTAGTGTTCCAGTAGCAGAAAGGGAAGCTAAGGAAAAAGAAGACCTTCAAGTCAAGTTGGAGACAATTTTGAAGGCTTACAATAGTGCTAAGGAAGAGGTAAGGGGTAAAGATAGCATCATTGCTAAGCTGGAAAGCCAGTTGATAGGACAGTACCATCAAGGTGAGTCTTCAACATTGATGATCTCCTCTTCTCCTGCAAGACCTCCACCTACCAGCCCCATTATTGAGTTCCCGCCATCTCCAACACCTTCTAGTTCTCAAATGGCTAAAATCACTCCCCAAGAATTGGAGAATTTAAAACAGGATGAAGCCTTGTATGCCAAGAAGTATGAAGAAAGAGTAAGGGCTACCATTTCAAGTTTTGCAGACACCATGAGTGCCTCACTATTCTACAACAACATAAGCAAGATTTTAGATATGTGGAATGAGCTTAATGGAGATAAGGCCATTTTGACACCTATTTTTGACAAATGGAAGCCTACAGAGTAGGATTTGGAGCTTATCTATGTATCTTATGATGAAGCAAGGGCTGATCCTATCATCAAATCCACTTGTGACACCACAAAGGATCTAATAAATTGGTAGAAGGGATAGACAATGCTAACAGGAAAATCATCTTATACAAAAAGGAGTACACTGATCAGGTTTTTGAATTGCTCCCAGGAATTTTTGTCAGCCCAAATCAATTAAAGGACAAATTAGTGTGGCTTAAGGAATTAGAGGCTAAACTGTCAGCCAGAATAAAAGGAATTTTTGACTTAGATGATGCTTCCTTTTTTATTGTAACAATTCAGGAGATAGAGAGAATCAAATCTCATTACAGTTTTCTCAATTCAGAGGTTAACAAGATGAGAAATTCCAGGAAAAGGTTAACCAAGGCTAAAGAAAAAATGATTAATTTCACATGGCTAGTTGATGATGTATACAACGCATGGATGAGAAAATATGTCATCCAGGATGTAGAGTAGTTAGAAGGCACTCCTGAACAGTTAGAAGAGGTTGCAACTGGACAATAGGTAGAAGAAGCTGCAGAAGTCGGAAAGGACTTGTAACTATTTTTGTAAAATATTTTGTAACTTCTTCTTGAGAAGAAATAATTGTAACAAATTCTCCTAGGAAAGTCCAAAGCTTTGTGCATCCATATTTTTATAAATGGATACCAGGACTAGTTAAAAAAGGATCGCAAAAGAATTGTAAGAAAACGCTGCAGAAATTTATCTGAGCTTTTCCAAGTTTTAATGGAGAATATTTGAAGGTTTCTTGTAATACTTTTTTGATGAAAATATCAATATACAGACCATTGGTTTTGAGTAAAAACTTTGTGTTGTCTTCATATGTGTTTGCATGTGTTTATTGTTTCACTCTAAATAATCTAGGGTTATTTCATTTGAAATGGGGGTTGTAAGGCAACTTTTAGTAGGTGTGTTTCTTAGCTTTTCTCTTCAGGAGGGAAATTAAATATGTGGGGATCACTTCTTCCAGTAAATTCCTTGTGAGATATTTTGAATCTTGATGAGAATAGTTTACTTCGGTATGCATAAATTCTTATATGTGTCAGGCATATATAGGGATCTACAGAAGCCAAACTAATGGGATACGTATAGATATTTGATTGTGAGAGTGTTGTCTGAAACTTAGATGACTTTGTGACCATGGATAAGGCACTTGTATAGATTGAGTTTGTCTATTACATGTTTTGTAGGTCAAAATATTGAATATGAGTACAATTTTCATTCCTTTGTTTCAGTATGTTTTAAGGTGATTAGATCCACTAGTTTTCTGGACTGGTTTGTTGTAGATTTATCTTTTTAAAGTGTGAATTTAGTTCACAAAGGTATACCCACCTGGACTCTGAGTAGGTCCGAAGTGTAGAAGGTTAAATCAAACCTTGTCATATGTTGTCCTAAGAGTTTCCTTCCATTTAATATCTCTTCTGCATAGAGTTATCATATTATTATAAGGATATTGAAGTGAATCAAATTTTGAGAACAACAAAAGTGGTGACTCTGCTAGGGAGTAAATGAATTGTTAAAAGTCTCTGGTTAAGAAAGATTTAATTCATATTGTGGTGACCCGGATGGGATAAGTAACATTAAGAATCCAGAAGCAGATTATGGTGCTTAAATTTATAATGAAATTCATTGTGTTTGTAGAATTGTAGCATTTCATTCTAAGCTTGTTTTCATATATCCCATAAGTCTTGTGGGTGGCAACTCTGTTATGTTGGAACCAGTCCTTGTGAAATACAAATCATTTTAAAAGGAAAACAAGTGCAATGCAAGGAGGAAAAAACACTAGATCATTCATGAAGAAGCATCCTCATGAAACTTTGCAAGAAGGTTTGCTAGAACAGTCACGAAGAGGTCAGAAAATATCAGTGCTACATGAACCATCAAATGTTGCTTGGGTGAAAAAGAATAATAATACCGGTAAGATACCTGATTGACCTGTTTATGCAAAATCTAATTCTTCTTCCAGAGATTCTGAACAAGATATACTAGGTTTCCATTCTGGATTGTTTTGGAATATTGATAATGCACATGCTTTAGATCAAGATTTATCCCATGTTAGTGTCTTTGCAAGAGATAGGACCAGTTCAAACACAATTAGACACTCTGTGCCTAGAACAATCAATGGAAACATTAGTTTTATTGACATATCAAGTCAATATATCTGATTCTGAGGAAAATTTCCCTGATGAAGACAAAGTGTCACAAGAGATTGAAGATTTGAGTAGGAGAGTTCACCATTTAATTTCCCTAAGAGCCCAAAAGGAAGCAAATAAGGAGAAGGAAGTCAAAGCTAAATTAATGGAGAGAGAAAGGCTTCTTAGACAAATAGCTGATCTTGAAGTGCTAGCTAAGGAAAAGGAAAAGAGTGATGAGGAAGGCCCTGTAATCAGAGAAATTCTGATCCCCAAAGCCAAGCAAGCATATAGGTCAGTAGTCTAACCAAACAAGGAAGTATTTAGTGATTCTCAGCTTCCTAGGACTAATGTGGATAAAGGAAAGCAAAAATGTGTGGATGATGGAACTGGATCTAAAACCACTGAAGAAATTTCTCATAGGCTATTAGCACATGAGAGAGAGATGGAAAGAATGAGGAAAGAAAAAGAGGATCTCCAAATGGAACTAGAGAAAGCTGAATTGGAAGCAGCAAATCAGGAAGTGAAGAGAAAAATTAGCTACTTAAAAGCTCCCCCTATCATGTTCCCATCAGAAGATCTTAATAAGCCTGATCCTCAGCAAATTTCCCTCCTCCCAGTTAAAATGCAACCTACGGTGCTTGCTAATACAACATCAGTGAGTCAAATCCCTATGAATAGTCAGCATACCCAGATGTCTCAGTCTCCAATTCCAAAAGCTAGAATGACTATGGGAAACAATAATGTTATTCCCCCTTTTCAAAGGAGACCTATCAACTTTGAGCAATATAGACAATTGTTTTTTGATGGGATCCCAGGATATCCCAATCATGTTCCTACTGAGTTAAGAGACAAACTCCATAAATTTGCTGGAAACAATGCAATTAGTGCGGAGGAACATCTAAAATCTTTTGGGGACCTAATAAATGATTATGAGATAGTGGATGAAGATGTCATCATGAAACTGTTTGTTCAGTCCTTGGTTGATGATGCAAGAGATTGGTACAGAGGTCTTCCAGTTAATAGCATTGGGTCATGGGAAGATTTTAAAAATTGTTTTCAAGAGAAATATGGTGATAAAACAAATGTGAGCTTTATGCTTAATGAATTTAATAACATCAGAAAGTCTTACAATGAAATGGTCACTAATTTTAATGCTAGATTCTAGAAGGCTATGCATAGATTGTATCAGGTGATGAGATTAGATGATAACATGTGTCTGAATACCTATTACAATGTATTTGATTCTAAGATGGCTTATATCTTGAGGGATAAGAATCCACATAACTTGAGGGATGCCTTTAGAATTGCTATTAATGTAGAAAGTAATAGAAAAACATCCAGGAAATTGGGAAGAAGAATAGATGGTAGGTTATGGCCAGAAACAAAACAACAACCTAATAAAAGTGCTAAGGAGGAAGACAAGATAGAGAAGTTGGTCATTGCTACGAAGGATTTCACTGCCAAGGTAAACAAAAATGACAAACCTCATTATAACTAGCAGGATAGGCCCCCTAGGTTGCATGACATGCCTTATAATACCAACTGGAAGGATGACAAACCCCAAACTGAGAAGCCTAAAATTGCCCAAAATCAGGACACTCTAGATCCCTTGAAAGGGAAAAATGTCCATAATATAGAAAATTCTCCCTGGTGTATTGCTTGTGATGGACCACATTCTCCTCATCAGTGTGCAGTGGCTTAGGCTCTTGAAGAATCCATGAGACAAGAAGTTGAGCCTGACATCAACATGTTTGAGACTATTATAGAAAGTGATGAGGAATCTATACAAAGTGAATATAGTGATGTGCTGGATAATGAAAGGTTTGTTCAAGGACAACTAACCTTGGATTGGCATCCTACATTGAATGTGGTAACAATTGAGGATGAAGAAGTTCATCTTAGAAGGCTTAGTGAGGAAGAAGTTAAAAGTCTCACTAAAGCTGCCATTGCCAAAGCAAAACATAATTATAACTTAAGAAGCACCAAGAAGGACACTGATCAGGGTGAACCTGGTTCCATGTTCATAAAAGAGGTTACTCAAAAGGGGGCAGCAAGTAGTGCTACTACTATTCCTAAAATTGGTCAAGAAAAGAAGGAACGGGTTAAAGATGTACTCAAGAGTACAGATGATAAAAATATTAGTGATATACAAGGAGCTGCCACAATAAAAAGGGCAAGTCAATTCAAGGTAGAAAGGGTTAGAGCTAATACTAAAATAAGCAATAGTTCCACATTTGACATGGCTCAAGCTCTTACACAAATGAAGGTCACTGTCCCTTTAGTTGAATTACTAAAAATTAAAGAACATAGGGATGCAACTTTGTCTTTGCTTTCTAGTATATCTAACAGTGACACAGCCCTACTCACTGGTTCAGCTAGAATTGGAAAGGATCAAGAATTCCAAACCCCAAAGGTGTATGTTGGAACCACTATCACTCAAGAGACTTCATAGGTAGATCCTTTCTATGTCACTTTGTTAGTAAACAATCGGTTGATAAAAAACTACATGATAGATTCAAGGGTTGCTGCTAATGTTATGCCCTATGGTGTTATGAAAGAATTAGGATTGTCTGTAACCACTCTATATGGAAAATGCTATGCTATGGATAATAGGGAAGTACCTGTGATAGGTACAATGAGAGATGTTGAAGTAAAAATATCAGCATTCCCTAAGGCAACTTATAAAATGGATGTTATTGTTACTGATACCAAGCCCCATTATGGTATGTTACTGTCTAGGGAGTGGGCAGCAGCAGTAGGAGGAAATGTTCAACTGGATTTATCTTATGTCACCATTCCAATCAATGGAAATTAGGTCAAGTAGTATAGAGAGCCACGTGCTCCTAGGATGATTGAAAATGTAGACCCTAATATGCTCAATTGTATGATTGATGTAGATCTTGATAATTTTAGACTTCAACCAATTTTACCCCAATTGAGGATTACTGACCTCATTATGGTTGAATTAGAATCACAACAGTATGGTTTATGGTAGATGTATTTTGATGGAGCTTGCTCCAAAGAAGGATCTGGAGCAAGGGTTCTTTTTGTATCCCCATCAGGTATAACTTTTAAGTATTCTTTCTTATTGGCTTTCCAGTGCACAAATAATACTGCAGAGTATGAAGCTCTATTATTGGGGCTTGAAGTTGTAAAACAACATGGAATCTAGCTATTGACAGTGTTAGGGGATTCAGAATTGGTTGTTTCTCAGGTAAGATCCAAATATGCATCCAAGAAAGATAGAATAAAGAGATATAAACATGCAGTTTGGGATGTTATTGAGCATTTTAGTGCATTTTCTATTAATTGGATAGAGCGATCAAAGAATATTATGGCATATTTCCTAGCTAATGTTGCATTAAAAAATGATGATGCAACACTAACTGGTATTTCCACTGTGGAAATAAAATCTAGGCCTGCTATCCCTGATAATGTGTACAATTGGCAAGTCTTTGCTTATGATGAAGATATTCTTAGGTTCATCCAATGTGTTAATGATTATGATGGACAAAAGATTGATTTCAATGCACTAGTGGAGGTGGTTGACAATAAGGAAATAGTGTTTGGAAATGATTTGGTCCAGTTGGAAACCAATGAAATATCTAAAGGGTTGGTAGAGCTGGAAAGCATGTTTAGTTACAATGACAATCACATACATCAGCAGTCTACCACCAAGTTGGAAGAATTAGAGGAGGTAAACCTGGGGACTAAATCATCCCCTAAGCTAGTATACATTAGGAAGAAATTACCCCCTCATGTCAGGACTAATCTTATTAATTTATTGAAGAAATATAAACATGTGTTTTCTTGGTCTTATGAAGACCTAAAGGCATATAGACAAGATCTTTTTCAGCATGAAGTTCCTCTACTTCCAGATGCTAAGCCTTTTAGACAGAAACAAAGACCTATTAATCCCTTATTGGAAACTAAGATGCAGCAAGAGTTGACTAAGCTAAGAGAAGGTGGGTTTATCAAACCCATAAGGCATTCTTCACGGGTCTCCAAGTTGGTCCCAGTAAGAAAGAAAAATGGGGACATTAGATTGTGTGTGGATTTTAGGAATTTGAATGTTGCTTCTTTAAAAGACAATTACTCTTCTCCCAATATGGAGGCTATGTTGTAGAGAGTAATAGGTTGTGATCTTTTATCCATGATGGATGGTTTTTAAGGATACAATCAAGTGTTAGTGAGGGAATCTGAATAGTTCAAAACTGCTCTCACTACTCCATGGGGAACATATGTCTATGTGAGAATGCCATTCGGACTGAAAAATGCTGGAGCTACATTTTAGAGAGCCATTGGTGTAGCCTTCAAAGTATTCATTAATATCATCATGGTGGTTTATCAAGATGATCTAACTTGTTTCTCCAAAAGGGCTGATGATCATTGTGGACATTTGGAAAAGGTGTTCAATGAGGCCTTGGAATTTGGTGTGTCATTAAATCCCAAGAAATGTCATTTTGGGGTCACTGAAGGAAAACTATTGGGACACATTGTTTCCAAGGAAGGGGTAAGGATATACCCTGAAAGAATTGAAGTAATAAATAAAGTGTTTGAACCAAAGAATGTTAAAGGTATTCAATCCTTTCTAGGCAAAGTAAATTTTGTTAGGAGATTCATTGCAAACTTTGCAGAGATAGTGAAGCCCATTGTCAAGTTGCTCAAGAAGGATACCAAATTTTGTTGGGATCAAGAAGCCTCAAAGACTTTTGCCGAAATCAAAAAGGCCATTCAAGAAGCACCAGTATTGAAGTCTCCTAATTACAGTAAGCCCTTCTCTCTTTTTTCTTTTGCTTCATATCATACAGTAGCTACAATATTGTTACAAAAGGATAATGAGGGATATAAACATCCCATAGCTTTCTACAGCAAGTCTTTGCAAGCAGTAGAATTAAAATATGAAACCATGGAGAAACAAGCTTATGCTTTGGTTAAAGTTGTCAAGGCTTTTAGGCCATATTTGGTAAATGCAAATATCATTGCTTATGTCCCACATGCTGCAGTTAAGGATATTCTGTCCCAATCTGAGGTTATAGGGAAAAGATGCAGATGGATTAATAAAATCCAAGAATTTGGCTTGGAAATAATGATCACCAAATTGGTGAGAGGTTTAGGTCTGGCTAAGCTCATGACTGAGTCTAATCTTCTGAATGTGGAAGTACACAATGTTGAAGTCAAAAGTACTTCAGTCACTAGTATTGAAAGCCAACCTTGGTATTCAGAGATAGTCCGATTTTTGAGAGATGCTACATTCTTAGAAGGAATGACACATAATCATAGAAGAACTCTAAAACTCAAGTCACAAAAATATGTTCTCATTCAAGGTGATCTATTTTGGAGAAAAAGAGATGGAGAATTGCTAATGTGTTTGGATGAATTCCAGGCTAAACAGGTATTGACTGAAATGCATGATGGAGTATGTGGGGGCCATTACTCTGCTAAGACAACTACTGGTAAGATAATTCGGGCTGGATATTATTGGCCTACCTTACTCAAAGATGCTCATGCACATGTCTGAAAATGTGACCCATGTCAAAAGTTTTCATCCAAGCTAAAGTATGAAGGAGTTTTGCCCCTAAATCCAGTCACAGTGGAAGCCCATTTTGTGCAATGAGGCATTGATTTTATTGGAGAAATTGTTGAGAGATTAGGGAGAGGTCATAGATGGATCATAGTAGCCACTAACTATTTCACTAAATGGATTGAAGCTATTCCTACAAGAAGGGCTACAAGTAAGGTTGTCATTGATTTCTTGATGGATAATGTAATAACTAGATTTGGAATACCTGCAAAATTGGCGATGGATAATGCCATGAGGTTTAGGTTGAAAGAGTTTGTAGGATTTTGTACCAGTCATGGAATAATCATGTCTTACTCTTCACCCTATCACCCTCAAGGGAATGGGCAAGTAGAATCCAACAATAAAAGCCTCTTGAACATCATCAAGAAAATCATGGAAGAAAATAAGAGATCTTGGGATCAAAAATTGAAATTAGCCTTGTGGACAGATAGAATAACAGTCAAGAAGGCCATTGGAATGTCACCTTTTGAACTAGTTTATGGTACACAAGTCAGATTGGCAATGAATAATCTTCTTCCAATTTTTAAGTTCTTGCAAGATGAGGACATGGAGCTATCTGAACCAACGGAAAATAGAATGATCCAAATTGTGGAGATGGAAGAGCTCAGAGCTTTAGCTCATAAAAGAAATCAAAAGATCCAATTGCAGTCCAAATACCTTTTTGATAAAAGGACATCATTAAGGAAGTTTCAAATTGATGATATTGTTCTTCAGTGGAATGCAAAAGGACATGACAAGGGAAAGCATAAAAAAATTGAATCATTATGGATTGGCCATTTTGTGGTTTGTGATTTGAATGGAAAGGATTCTTATTTTGTGAAAAATATGAATGATGAAGTACAGGAATTTCCAGTGCATGGACAATTCTTGAAACATTATTTCTCTTGATGTCCATGCATAGTAGGTCCTTTGTTTGTATATATTTTGTTTCCTTCCTGTTGTTTTGTTTAGGTTTGTGTTTTGGTCTATTCTCCAGAGTTTCTGAGTTTTCTTGTGTTGACCTTGTGATCAACCATCCCTAGTCAGAGCTGCTGTTATCACTATTTAAAAAATGGGTTTTCTTTTCCCATAATTGGCTAAGTTTTTGAAATTTTAAGTTAGACACACTATCAACTACTTCAAGTCTATGTTAGGTCTTAAGGGTTTAGGGTTTTAATTTTAAATCGTTTAATGTTTGATCAAAAAAACCCTCTAGTTTCTATTCCTTCATTACTTTATCCACTTAAGTAATGGTTCTTGGGGTCGTTTGAGGTGTCCCCCCATGTAATTTGCCTAGGCGGTTGTTGAATTAATTGTAAAAATCTATGCCTTATGTCTTTTCTTCCTAATGTTGTCAGGCCCAGTAAGTTGTACGTAGCTCTCAGATGGATCTATGGTTTTCACTATTTCATTAGGTGAAGTTGCGTGTGGTTTAACACTCATGAAATGGCGAAAGGGAAAAGTGTGTTCAATGGTGCATTTGGTCCAGTTTAAAAGGGCTTCATCTCGTTCAAGATCTAATGGTTGGCGTTATTTCGCAGATGAAACTTGCAAGTGAAATACCTTTCATGAAATGGCGAAAGCATTTGGTGGGACCCTACAGCAAAGGCTTTCCAAGCGACTAAAAGGTGATCAAGTCCAATCTGATCCAACGGTCTGTGCTGTTTCGTGGCTGATAGATGCTCGAAGGTTATGCCCCACGAAATAGCGAAAATGTTTTTCGGTTTGCAAAAGGGGAGTTTTTATAAGAGCATAACAGATGCGCAAGTCTCATTTGATCTAACGGCTAGCATAGCTTCATAGGAGGAAGATGCTTGATAGTTAGTTGTCACAAAGTAGCAAAATGACATGGCACTCCAAGCAGGTAGTCCAGTTGGTCAAGATGGCGAGTAGGATGATGGCACGTGGTAGAAGGTCAAAATAGTTAGCAAGTCAGGTCTAAGGATTAAAAGGTGGGTCCTAGCGGTGAGTCATGCCGTGTGATAAGAGGTGACCTGGCAGATATAGGTGGCAAGGATGAGGTGGAATCCAATGTGTCCACTTAGTGAATAAAAGGTGAACATGTTAGTTTAAAGGTGACTAGATGCCAAGTGGATGCAGTTTGAGTTAGAGGGCCCATGTCTGCCGAATTCAGTTAAGTTGTTAAGCATCGAGCAAGTCAAATATAATCTAACGGCCCATGTGAGTTTGTAATGATAAAGTGCTTGTGTTTTATTCCCTATGAAATAGGAAAAAGGGTTTTGGACCCCGAAGACAGATAGAGCATGAAGCTAAAAGGGGATCAACTCTGTTTTGATCCAAGGGCTCACGTTGTTTTGTGGTTGCGAACCAACTGAAGGATATGCTTCACGAAATAGCGAAAGGAAGAGAAGGTTCATCCAGGTGTAATGCTAGATGGTGGTGTGTCAATTGGCACATGATTTCAGAAGAAGGAAAGGGTTCGCCAAGGTGTAACCGATGATTATAAGGGAAAGACACGTGGCTGACGTTGAACTAAACTCGAAGAGTTTTCCAAAGCTAATGGTTGACAGCCACATGGTACTCAGTAACTAATGACAGAGTGGCATAAGTAAAGCAAGCATAAGGGTATCCCTTAAAGTATGGCCATTTCCGATTTGATCCAACGCTTCGCGTTGTTTCGTGGTCCAAATTTGAAAGCGGTTTAAGCTATACGAAATAGCGAAAGACCGTTAGCCGTCAAGATAGAGGCACGGTTAATGAAGAAGCTGACGGTATCAGTAAGAGTTAAACATCGAGCAGTTAAAGTTCCATCCAACGCCTGGCACACCTTCATGAAAGAAAAGTGCTCGGAGGATAAAGCCCACGAAATGGTGAATAGGAGGTGGGGCCCAGTGCTAAGGCAAAGTCGTTAAGTCAATGTAAAGGCTGATCAAGTTTCATTTGATCGGATGGCTGGCATGATTTCGTTTAATGAAATTGCTTGAAGGTTATGCTTTTTGAAACAACGAAAGAGCGAAGAGGAAAAATGTGTAGGTGTGTTGTGACCTGTTGGAGCGAAAAATTTGAATTCTCTCATGAATTCAATTCCGAAGGGACGGCTGAAGCATGCGATATCAATGTCGCAGTTAAGAGCCTGAGTACCATATATGATCTCCTATCAATTCATTGAAAGTATCATTTCAAAGAATTGTTGCAGAGGAGCGGTTGCAGAGCTATTTTCTTCAAATACAGAGTAAATTCATTCAGTTGCAGAGCAGATTCCTTCAAGCTAAAACATGTTTTCTTGTACTTTTGTGTGGTAATTCCTTAGCAGTATGTTTTAATTGAGGTCTTGATTTGTCACAGAACTAGTTTGGGGTAATAGTGTAATTGCTTGCATATCTTAAGATGGCACCTAAGAGAGAATTTTTATGGAAAGTTAATTACAGGGAAAGGGCCATTTGTGATGATTTTCTCAAATAGTTGACATTGTCAACTAATCAGGCATCGAAAGCGAAAGAACTACTGCCAAGAGCTCCTCATTTGAAGATTGGAGAAAGGTTTTATGATAAGGGCAATTGGTTGAGACACCCATAGGCTGGGTTGTCTGGGTTGGGGTTGTTCAAAGTTGGATTTGGCATGAGAAATTCCCTAGCCCCGAAGAATAGCATCTAGGAGTTAGATGTGGGAAAATTGGTAGTTCCAAGAGTATTCATGGATATGGATCTCTTGACTCAGGTTGCGTACAACTATGATCCAGTCATAAGAAGAATTAGGGATATAAATGGGAAAGCCCTCATTGAAATAAATAATGAGGAATTCAGAAGTGCTTTTGGGCTTAATGAGTTTACCAATTTTCTAGAGCCTATTAATTTCAAATCACTAGCTCAAGTATACAGTGCACAGAGGAACCACTTTAGAAATGGGCCTCTTAAAGAATTCTTTGTGAAGATAGATGGGTTGATAGTTGTAGGACCCAACACTGAAGAGCCCTTCTCATTGAATCTGTTCACCCTTAGGGCTAAGGGATTATATTGGTCACTTTGCCAGATTTTAGGAGAGGATGCTGAGGCAAATATGCCCAATCATTACATGCTAATGATTGCTCAGATTTTGAATCCTTCTCTTGTAGTAACCTTTGATTATGCTTCCTTCATCACTGATGCTATCCATGGAGGGTTGATAGGAATAAAGAATGGGAAGGTTGATAGGCATTTTGGATGGTATTCATTCCTCATGCATCTATTTTTATTCAAAGGTGGTGATTATTTTGCAAGTGGAATGGACCTTATCAAAGAGAAAGATGGAGAAAAGATGCTAGTACAATTATGGAGTACAGTGCTATCATGGGACAAAGATGATGCTAGTTTCTTAAAATTTGATAAGTGGTTTGCATCAAATATTAGGACTCTCCTCTATTCAGAAAAACCAAGAGTCCCCAAGGTTCTTTTGGAATTTACTAGACCAAAAGAATTTGCAGAAAATACAAAAATTGTCCATAATTGGGGTGATATTTACTTGTATGATGTCTCAACAGTTTTCAAAGTATTTGGTTTTAGAGGCACTCCATTTTTATTACCCTATCAAGTCCCTCTCAAAGTAGGAACTGCTGAAATCCTCCGACAAATTGGTACTGTGCAGGAAGCAGAACTAACAGGCAAGGGTAAAGGGACTATTTTCCCTACGGTTACCATAGCCCACCAATTTATAATAACCAAGGGAGGTTGGAATTGTTTTGAGGATTTTATTAAACCTTATCATTTGTCAACTACAGTGTCCAAGTGTGCCAATCCTGAAGATTTCTTTAATGGTATGTTTAGAAAGAGAGCAGTGTGCAGAAAATGACCCCATCAGTTTCAGTTTCCTAAAGACCTCATTAGAAATGAGTTGTATCTAGATGAATAGGAGCTGAGGAAGGAAAAATGGGTGGCTTATAAAAAGGCCTTAGGTTTTTTATATTTGTTTGATACTAGCTATGACCCATTGTTTAGCTTTTTCCCTTTTGAGGAGAAAATAAAATTCCTAATTCTTTGCTTTGAGGATGTAATGCAGACTCTAAAAGAAAAGAGGGAGGTTGTGGTTAAAAACAACACTGAAAAAGCAATAATGGTTCTAAGGAGGTCTGCCCCCACTAGAGCAATCCCTCCTGGTGACTATACGTTGCATAAGAAGTCTAATTATAGTGTGGTGATGCCTACAACAGGGGAGCCCTCTACCTCTAAAGGAAAGATGAAGATACAAGATGTCACTAACATCCAAGATAGGCCAAAGAAGCAGAGAGTAGGAAAAGAAATACAATCTGATACACCCTTGTACTCTCCATCCCAATCCCGTATTCATATAGGAGATGAACAAGTAGCAACTAAGCAGTTGATACAGTTAGGTAGCCTAGGAGAAATAGCCCACACATATGATAAAGTAGAAGAGGGAATGCCAGAAGAGCCCCTTGCTACTGAGATGAACATCACTACCAATGAGTTTAAGGGCTAGGAGTGGCATCCTGAGATCAAGCAGGCCAGTGAGGACTTCTTGGCTGACAATAACTTTGTTACATCAGGAGCATTCATGCAATTTGTATGGAAGCAAAACATTGACAAATACAATGCAAGATGTGAGAAGAGAAAAGGTGAGCAGCCTCATAAAGATCCAGCTATGGTTGAGGAGGAAATAAAGCAAGAAATGATGGATGAGTTTAAGACCATCACTCCTAAGCAAGGAAGAGATATGGTGGCACAAGCTAGAGTACTCATTCTCCCTGAGTAGGACATAGTAGATGCCTTGGTATTGGAGGCAGTGAGAAAAGAAACTAAACCCATGGAGGGAATCACTTTTAGTAAAGACAATGCTACATTCGTCATGTGGTCCCTCAAAAGAGATGAAAATAGGAGAAATCAGGACAGCCCAGGGTCAAGTTACCTTGGTGGAATGATAGTAAAAAGAGTGCAAAACATAGGGGTGGTGGAAGCTGCTAGCACTATGCTAGAAACTGCAAAGTTTAGTGTTGCAGTAGCAGAAAGGGAAGCTAAGGAAAAAGAAGACCTTCAAGTCAAGTTGGAGACAATTTTGAAGGCTTACAATAGTGCTAAGGAAGAGGTAAGGGGTAAGGATAGCATCATTGCTAAGATGGAAAGCCAGTTGATAGGACAGTACCATCAAGGTGAGTCTTCAACATTGATGATCTCCTCTTCTCCTGCAAGACCTCCACCTACCAGCCCCATTATTGAGTTCCCACCATCTCTAGCACCTTCTAGTTCTTAGATGGTTGAAATCACTCCCCAAGAATTGGAGAATTTAAAATAGGCTCAAGCCTTGTATGCCAAGAAGTATGAAGAAAGAGTAAGGGCTACCATTTCAAGTTTTGCAGACACCATGAGTGCCTCACTATTTTACAACAACATAAGCAAGATTTTAGATATGTGGAATGAGCTTAATGGAGATAAGGCCATTTTGACACCTAATTTTGACAAGTGGAAGCCTAGAGAGAAGGATTTGGAGCTTATCTGTGTATCTTATGACGAAGCAGGGGCTGATCCTATCATCAAATCCACTTGTGACACCACAAAGGATCTAATAAAATTGGTAGAAGGGATAGACAATGCTGACAGGAAAATCAACTTATACAAAAAGGAGTACACTGATCAGGTTTTTGAATTGCTCCCAAGAATTTTTGTCAGCCCAAATCAATTAAAGGACAAATAAGTGTGGCTTAAGGAATTAGAGGCCAAACTGTCAGCCAGAATAAAAGGAATTGTTGACTTAGATGATGCTTCCTTTTTTGTTGTAACAATTCAAGAGATAGAGAGAATCAAATCTCATTACGGTTTTCTCAATTCAGAGGTCAACAAGATGAGAAATTCCTGGAAAAGGTTAACCAAGGCTAAAGCAAAAGTGATTAATTTCACATGGCCGGCTGATGATGTATACAATGCATGGATGAGAAAATATGCCATCCAAGATGTAGAGTAGTTAGAAGGTGTTCCTGAATAGTTAGAAGAGGTTGCAACCGGACAATAGGTAGAAGAAGCTGCAGAGGTCGAAAAGGACTTGTAACCGTTTTTGTAAAAGATTTTGTAACTTCTTCTTGAGAAGCAATAATTGTAACAAATTCTCCTAGGAAAGTCCGAAGCTTTGTGCATCCATATTATTATAAATGGATACCAGGACTAGTGAAAAAAGGATTGCACAAGAATTGTAAGAAAACGCTACAGAAATTTATCTGAGCTTTTCCAAGTTTTAATGGAGAATATTCGAAGGTTTCTTGCAATACTTTTTTGAAGAAAATATCAATATACAAACCATTGGTTTTGAGTAAAAACTTTATGTTGTCTTCATATGTGTTTGCATGTGTTTATTGTTTCACTCTAAATAATCTAGGGTTATTTCGTTTGAAATGGGGGTTGTAAGGTAACTTTCAGGAGGTGTGTTTCTTAGCTTTTCTCTTCAGGAGGGAAATTAAATATGTGGGGATCACTTCTTCCAGTAAATTCCTTGTGAGATATTTTGAATCTTGATGAGCATATTTGACTTTGGTATGCATAAATTCTTATATGTGTCAGGCATATATAGGGATCTACAGAAGCCAAACTAATGGGATACGTATAGATATTTGACTGTGAGAGTGTTGTCTAAAACTTAGATGACTCTGTGACCTTGGATAAGGCACTGGTATAGATCGAGGTTGTTTATTACATTTTTTGTAGGTCAAAATACTAAATATGAGTACAATTTTCATTCCTCTATTTCAGTAAGTTTTAAGGTGATTAGATCCTCTAGTTTTCTGGACTGGTTTGCTATGGATTTATCTTTTTAAAGTGTGAATTTAGGTCACAAAGGTATACCCACCTAGACTCTGAGTAGGTTCAAAGTGTAGAAGGTTAGATCAAACCTTGTCATATGTTGTCCTAAGAGTTTCCTTCCCTTTAATATCTCTTCTGCACAGAGTTATCATATTATTATATGGATATTGAAGTGAATCAGATTTTGAGAACAACAGAACCTAAATCCAGAATCACCTTACAAATTTTCCCATGTGACTTACAAGTGGTACTAAATAAACTATTCCTCTGTGGTGGTTCTTGAGCTTGGGGTATCTTGAGCTTGGGGTATCTTGAGAATTGTTCTTCTCATCATCAAATTTTATCCATCTGTCACTAGCCCTACCTTACTAATTAGAGAAGTTACACTCTGAGTATCCTCCTCCTACACTAACTGAGTCCTTCTTTCACCCATGTATGAGTTTGATGAACTTGAGGCTTTCCCTAGGAACCTACTCAAGGTATGACCAACTTGGTTGTAGTTGTAACACTTACTGGTGAAGACTGTATTTCCTCTTGCTGAGCTTCCAAACTTTCCCCTAAAATTGCTTCTTCCTCTATAGGATCCTCTAAATGTTCCTCTTTGTGAGTCCCCACTTCCTTCTTGGTTTTGTTGTTCTTCATTTCTTGAAGTATTCTTCCCTCTACCAAAGGTTCCTCTACCTCTAAAATTATTACCACCTCTATGTTTCTGATTTTGTTTACTTCTCCTCTTGATATTTTCCTCTTCCCTTAATGCCAACTAAAAAAACTTATGAACAATGTCTGGTGTGAGGATGCTTATTTTGTCTTGTATGTTTTTCCTAAGTCCATTCATGTATCTTGCCAATTTGTCCACTTCATTCTCATGTTTCCTAGCCCTCAAACTAAGTTTGTGTAATTCCTTAGTGTATGCATTGACATCTAGTTCCCTTTGTTTCAGATTTCGCAGTCTCTTGTGCATTTGAACTTCATAATCCCCCTAGTAGGAATTGAGCCTTAAGCCTTATCTTCATACGCTCCCATGAAGTTATCTTCTTCTTACCTTCTTGTACCCTTTCTTCTTGCATCATGTTCCACTAAACTAGGGATGATCCCTTCAATATTGATTTGCCCACATTTACTCTTTTTTCCTTTTCTACCTCCCTATAATCAAAATGATTATTTAGGGCCTCCATCCAATCTAGAAACTATTCTCCATTGAGATTTCCTTCATAGGTGGGTAATCCATCCAAATTATCCTTGGAGATGGATTTGACTGCATCCAAGAATAGCTTTTGGTCTTGAGGCATTGCAACTGATGCTTGTTCCTCTCTATCTTCCACTTCTTCATCTGTCTCATCTCCCTATTCTATCTTAACCTTCCCGTTCTCCTTCTTAGCATCTTAGGTTCCTTTACTTCCTTCCTGATCCTTCAATCCTTCTAACATATCTGCCACCATCTGCCTGATGGCTTCTAGAGTCATTGCCTTTGGAGGCATTGAACTTTCTTTTGATTCTTCATAGTCTGACATACACCAAATCTCTCAAAGGGTGGCTCTGATACCAATCTAATGTAGAGAGTCTTGGAGATAATGTTATTCACCTTCTTGTTTTCTTGTCTTACTCTACCCTCTAATTCCTCAAGCCCATCCAATGGTACTTGGTTGGGGTTTTTCTCTCTAGACCTTCAAGGTCTGATCCACTTTGGCTTGCCTCCAAGGTATAGCCACTAATCCCACTCAATCAACTCTTCCTATTGACATTGCCACCTCAATCCCTACACACCACTCCTAAGGCTCCAACAACTTCTGCAAGGATCACAATACATCAACTCATTAAAGGGGCTCAAAATGCATTTACATAGTGTCTTTGAAGTATTTTAGGGTTTTTAGCACCTTCAAACCCATCGCTAAGGTTTCCTAACCTCTCTTTGTCTCCACTGGGCTCAAACATGCCTAATACAATTAGCCCTCCCTTAGCAGTTTTAAGGACATAGTTTCAAAAATTCCCAAATAAGGCCACAAATAATTTATAGATTTGGATACCCTTTTTAGGGTTACAAACAATATTGCAAATTTGCATCTAGGTTCATCATACACATATGGGAACAACAACTGTCCTAATTTCAAGGGTTTTGGCCTACTCGAGTGACTTAAGAAGCTGTTCTTCAAAACCTTCACCAGTCAAAACATCTTCTCAAAAAAATTTAGGATTCTTTAAGGGCATTCATAGGTCTTTCCAACCATATGTCAACTTGTCTTCTACAAATCCATTTGTGCTTTGAAACCGCACATCTTTTGCTATCCTAACTCATCAACTCCTAGTTGGGAGCCTAGGGCATCTTTGCACAATCAACACAAAGGCCTAAAAAAACAAAAGACCTACTCCAAACATATGTATAGACCCCAACCTAGAATTCCACTTTATTTCAACTGGTGCCATCAATGGATGCTCAAGTTAGAGCCATTTTTCTCTTAAACCCTACTTTGCAAGGGTTTTACACCCAGTCACAAAGAATGGATGATATCTTCACAACCAAACAAAATCAAAATTGCTAATCTACCTTATTGGAAATTAGATTCACTAAAATTTTATCACCTACAATTAATTTCCTTTCTCAAAGTCGTATTGGGCCATAAAATGCAAATAAAATAAACAAAAACAGTCAAAATGGTGTAAACACAAGATTTTCCTTCAACTCCAGAAATTGATTTTTGCATTCCCAATCTTCCAACCCATACAATGAAGTTGTTTTTATCTTATATGCCCATGATTCAGTTGGTTGAACCAACTTTCCAATGCAAACATAAAAAAATGCAACTTTTGCAAAATTTTGCTCTACAACTTTACATTTTTGTCACTTGAGATGCAAATTTGTATTCAACTGCATTCCAAGGCTCCTAAAGGCCCTCTAAGAATCCTAGAAGACCTAAAAAACAATACATAAGACCCTTAGTACATGATGACTTTGATTTAGGGTCCTACACCTGTGAACAACATCGACATTACAACTTCCTAGGTTGATAGCATCCTGAACACAAATGACACAACCAAAAGCTTGAACAACTCAACCATGGCTCTATTGAGTACGAAATGGTTGATCCATTATTACATCATGAAAGACAACACAAAAACTTAGAAGAAACTAAAATTGCATGGAGTGAGTGATGGGTACCCTCCACCAATAATTCATAGGGAGTTTTATTTGCCCCTTTCTTCACCTATATCTAGTTCAAGGTATATACAATAGTGCTTACTGCTTCTCTCCAAAAGATATGTGGAATATCCTTTTGTATCATCAGAGTCCTCACACAATCAACCAGACTTTTATTCCTTCTTTTAGAAACCCCATTCTGCTGAGGTGTTTTGGGTGTAGACATCTATCTCATAATCCCCTATTCTTCACTGTAATTTATGAACTCTGGAGAGGTGAACTCTCCTCCTCTATATGATCTCAGACATTTCAGACTCTTACCAGTTCCTCTCTCCACTCAAGCCTTGAAGACTTTGAACATGTGAAAATCTTCAGACTTCTCTTTCAAGAATACAACCCACATCGTTCTTGAGAAGTCATCTACAAACAACATGAAATATCGGTCCCCATAGAAACTCTTGGTCCTCATAGGACCACACAAGTATGTATGAACTAAGTCTAGCACATTATTAGATGAATAAAATTTGCCATTGAAACTAGATTTGGTCAACTTTCCTAGTTGGCATTCTTTACACATAGCATTTCTAGGTTTGATAATATCAGGCATACCTCTGGCAGACTTCATTTTACTAACTTTTTCTTTGCTATCAAAATCAACATGACACAGTATTTTATGCCATAACCAACTATCTTCTACCTTTTCCATTAGACAACTACCTACAATGGTGTCTAGGTAGAAGAGATTACCTCTATTTTTTTTATCGGTAGCAATCAGACTTCCTGATTTATCATTTATTTTTCATATTCCTTCACTGAAATCTAACCGATAACCCTTATTGTTAAGTTGTGCAACACTCAACAGACTATAATTTAGCCCTTCTACCCAATTGTGTGGGGGAAAAAATGACACTAAGCAAACATGCCCTAATCTCACTTTCAACCACACACTTGTGGAATACGAAAGAGCCTAGAGGTATCACACAATTGGCTACTTCTTCTTGTGGAAGAGAGAGCCACGGGCTACCTATTAGGATTTCTATTCCTTTGTTGTAATTGAAAGATGAAATGATGCAAGTTCAATTCCTAACCCCAAAATGCAAGTATGAACTAATGACAAGATTGCAGAATTGAACTTAAACAATGGAAAGCTGTAAATACAAGGATAAGACAAGAATGCAAATGCATACTCGGAGTTAAAATCTGACTGAAAATGTTCGGGACGGGGGCGCGGGCGCCACTGTCCTGATTCTGCCCCTGAAACTGCTCCGAAAACTGCTGTTTTGCACTCTAGAAAAAGCTGTCAAAAATGCTGAAAATGTTGTCTGTCAGGAGGACCAGGGCGCCCAGCGCCCCTGTCCTAGGGACCAGGGCACCCAGCGCCCCTATCCTAGCAGGACTAGGGCGCCCCATGCCCCTGTCCTGGTCTTTTTCTCTGAGATTTGGTGTGAAGTTCGGTCTCCGTCTGCTTCTTCCGGATCTGTAACTTGCGGCGTCGTCCGGATTCCGAAACCTGCACTTATATTTGAAAAGGTGTGGTGGGTGGCTATATAGGGTTTTGCCTTAGTCAAACCCCCGCTTCGGTGATTTCCACCTCCACGAATAGCCAAGTTTTATTGTAAAATGTATTGTGTGTGCAGACCTAGTGTGTGTGCAAGGTCCTTAAATGCAAGAAAGCAAACTAGAGCAACCTAGAAAGTAAACCCTAATTGCTTGTAAATGATAATGTAAATGCTCTAAATCAAGATGCAAAGTGATCTAAAGCATGAATAAAGGATATATTGAATCTTATGCAAAGACATGAAAACAACATGAAATCATACCCAACCCTTAAGGGAGGAGTACAAGCCAATCTTCAGTTGGTAATCTCCTATTGTTCTTCAATGTCTCCCAAGCCTTAAATGAATGAAATTGATGAATGCTTGATGGATGGATGTTGAATGTTATTGAAGTCTTCAAAGATCTACTCTTTCGCTGCATAGAAGGTCCTCGAAAGCCAGAATTCGGATCCTTTCAAATGAAGAAAGAGAGCTCTTATGTATGAAACCCTAGGTCTTAATTTCAACTTTTGGTCGACCTAGAGATTGAATATCCTGCCAATTTCTTGGGGTTAAGCTTTATTTTATGATTGGATCGCGCTCCTAAAATTTTGAGAAAAATGTCCGGGACCATGTGCACGCCGGGCGCCATGGTCCCGACAACTTTTCACCAAATTTTCAGGGCCATCGGATATGACGATTTTAGAGCGAATCCCGAAGTTACAGCTGATTTCGAGATGTTTTGACCCCCAAAATCAAGCCCCCAAGTTCAAAATAGGACCTAATTAGGGTTTTTGATTAAATGATGTATTGGAAGAATAAAATGAAAGGGGCACACTTTAATGAAAAGGGCCCAACTTTATCATATGGGAGATGATAAAATAGAACTTTAGACCTAATTAATTTAATTAATCAAGTGCTAAAGGGGAAATGCAATGCAAAATGCAAAATGCGCCAAGGCGGGTGCTAAACTAGGTGTGAAATTGTACCACCCTAGCAAGTGCGTACAATTTACGACACTACATTTAGCCCCCACTTTAGCGGTCATATGAGTACTACGTGCATATGCAAGCTAAAGTACAGAAAAGTAAACATTATTTGAAAAAGGATATATCCATAAGTCTGTCAAACGAAGCCCCCAGCGGTATCTGCAGTACACAGTTAGGAACCGCACCCTACAAAACACATGTTAGATCACAAAATCACCTAATGCTTACTAAGGAAGGTGATGAAAATTTGAGGGTAGCTATATGCCCCCCCCTGTTTTGGCTTGCTAATTTTAGTGAGTTGAAACAGGGTATCATGTTTACCACTTCGAATTGTTAAAGAATATTGATGACAAATGCTCACAAGAGGATTCGATATGAGATCAAAAACTAATGGAGAATCATTTGGTAAGAAAGAGGACCAAATCTCAATTCTAACACAACAAAGAGTGTGAGGATTTGAGAGTTCTCTAACACAAGATGAAGGATGTAAATGGAAACAAAATGCAAAGAGAAGAAAAGAAAGGAAAAAAGAATGAATACACACATTGGTGATCCATGAGAAGAATAGTGAGAGAGAAAACAAGGACTTCTCGCCCCTAGATCTTGTCTAGGTGATCCATGGGAAAAAGGACATGGAAAACTAGCCCCTAGAGTCTGTCTAGGTGATCCATGTAAGGGAGGAGAGTGAGAAAGTCTAGCCTTATGCCGCTAGTTCCACTCAACCTCGTGCATGTGTGTGTAAGGGAGGTTAGAAGCACCTCATAGGAGTCTATGCCCGAGTATGCTACAACCTGTATATGTATAGTACAAAAGCATGACATCTCGCTCTAAGAGTCTGTGCTCTGGTTCCGAGAATGACCCATTGCTCAAAAAGTGTAATGTTTATGTCATAAGAAAATTAGAACAAGGATACCTACCTTTATCACAAAAGAAGATACCCCAAAAATGCAACAATGTCATAGATCCAAGCAAGAGAGTTTTACACTCTTTAAGCAAGGATAAGATAGTTGAGAAGGGATATCCTGTAGTATGTGTAAAGGAGATCCTTAGAGGAGAAGAGATATTTGTACAAAAGACACCTATCCCTGAGAGAAATTGTCTTAGACAAATATAACATCTTCTAGAATAAGACAAAGAAGAGAATAAGAATGCAATACTTCCTTCTTTTGCGAGGTGAAAGTGATTCTTAATGAAGGATGACGCTCTTTTTAACCTAGTCGGGAGAGTGAATTCATTATGGATGTATTTTACCAAGTGCAAAAGAGGTTGTAGTCAAGGACTTACACCTCTTGTAAGAGAGAATCCTTGAACAAACAACAACATATGCGTACAAGGCATAACATCAAGTAATAAAGTCCACACCATCCACAAAATAGGAAAAAGTGGATCCTTAGATAAAAATAAGGAAAGATCATTGCCTCCCATGGATAAGGACAATGAGAAGGACTTACACAATCTTCTAGGGAGAGATTTGGACATAAGCAAAAGAAGAGATGTATGAAATCACTCTTGTCCCCATAGGAACAAGAAAATTAGGCTATTATGTTGCTTCAAAAAATATGATTGCACTTGAAATTGTACCATCATGAATGACAATGAGCCCCCAGTATATGAGCTACCAATGTCACATAATGATGAGCAACATAACAGCCCTTAATGTTATTTAAAGACATGATAGATTGAATGAGGTATTTTAATATGACATGCTAAATGCTCAACTATAAGTGAGATCAAAAACATGTATAAAATGATTAAAATTGAAGACAAAAAGTCACAAGAAATCTTAGAAGAGGGATGAGTGTAATTTATTAGAGCCTTATCCCTAGAGGAAAGGACTTTATGATGAATAGGAGATAAAGATTCATAAGTGGATTTAGAAATTTGAGGGGATTCATAAAGAGATTTGTTCATCGCCAAGATTTTCTTATGAGGGGAATGAGAGTTGATAGAAGTAGAAGATGATTTAGTTGAAGTGAGATCATCATCACTACTAAATATAGCATTCACATTGAGAGATGGTCTTTTAGATGCTTTGGTACGTTTGCAGGGATTATAGCCGAGTCCAAAGGCATAATTGTGAAAATTAGTCTCTAGAGGAACTTTTATCCCTTGTTCATGAGCGCCACAACCATTTCCATGATACCCATGCTTAGCAAAAATGCGAAAACCACGACCATAACGATCAGCCATTTCAGAAAGAGAAGGCGGTTTTTCATCAGACAAATAATCAAACTCTTTAGAATTAGAGGTGTGAGGAGAAGAAGTTTGAGAAGCGGCCACAAAATTATTGCTCATACGTTCAGGTAAGATTGATTGATTTCTAGTTTCTTCCTTCTTTTTAACTTTAAGCTCTCTAAGAGGAACCCTATACTCACCTACAAAGGTGGGATTAAAGTCAAGAGATCCCCAATCGTCTTCTACGAGAACCTTCTCAGGATCAAAAGCCTTTTTATGCGTATATTCAAGTCGAGAAGGATCTTCTTCAGGAGCTTTAGACTCATCCAAAGAATTTTGATTATCAGAGGGTAAGGATTCATCCATAGGTATCTTGTTTAATGAGTCATCAATAGAAGAGGAAGGCTTAGAAGAACTCCCTTTGGAAGTAGATGTTTGCAAACAAGCCTGAAGATTAGTATCACCTATCAAGGTATATGTCTTATTGTTATAAATAAATTTAACTTGTCTATGCAATGTAGAGGGGACAACTTGCATACTGTGAATCCAAGGTCTCCCTAATAACAAGTTGTATGTTAGATTTCTCGACATAACATGGATAGGAGTAGGCAAAGTAACAGGTCCCACTGTGATGGGTAAGGTGATAATACCTAATGAAGACTTAGCCACATTATCAAAGCCTCGAATGGGACGAGAGTCAGGCTGAATAAGGGATGTATCCACATTCATCTTATGCAATAGATTAATGCTACACACATTAAGGCCAGAACCATTATCTACCAGTGTTCGTCTTATAGCAGTGTCATTTATGATAACCACAATCATCAAGGGATCATATTGATGTTGAATTTCACTAGTAGGCAACTCATCTTGGGTAAACACAATTTGAGCTTTAGGATTCATCACAGAGTTAACCAAAGACACTATATTACTAGATGTATTAGGTGGAGGAACATTCAAATCTTTCAAGGCATCTTGTAACATTCCATGATGAGTGGAAGAAGTTTGGATCAAATCCCAAAGGGATATCTTAGCAGGGGTAGCTTTAAGTTGTTTAATGAGATCATATTCCTTACCGAGAACTTGTGAAATACGTGGAGCTTGCGGAAGAATTGGTTGAGGATTAGGAAGAGACACTGGAGTAATAGGAGGAAGATTAGGCTACCTATTATTTCTAGTATTATAAGTATGGGCAACTGTATGATAACTCTCTCTAGTTAGTTGCTTAGCATACTCATAAGGGCTCTTAGTAGAATAACCTCCTTGCACAGTAATAATAGGTTTCGTAGGAGTGTAAAAAGAATCATTAGCATAATCGCCTTGAACCACTAAGATAGGCTTATTTAAAGGTTGAGAATTTTGAGAAGGACAAGCACCTTGGACAGTGAAGAGAGGTTTGTTAGGTGTTTCATTCACATGTATCAAATTGATTAAGGATGGTTTAGAGGAATGAACAAAAGTATTGGAAAAATTATTGATAGTCTTCTCTTGCACTAAAATCTTATCACGGATTAAATCAATTTTAGGAGAGAGACCAGGGGTATGCATTGATGTTCTAGTAGGAAAAGTAATACTAGGAAAGGTCATATCATCCTCTATCATCAAAGGATCTACATGGGGAATAAACTCTCTAGGAGAAGAATCAACATTACTCTCTAAAGTCTCACTTTTGAGAGGTAGATCTTTGAAAGAGATGTTAACCATCTTGCTTTGAACTAGGGTTTCCTTATGAGTAGAACCAAGTTGAGGAGAGGGAGATGCTTTATTTTTAGAGGGAGAATAATTGAGATTCAAGGAAGGGGAGAAACTATCAAGGGAGTTTCCAATCTTGATTTCATCCCCTTTGGCTAGGGGTAAAGAATAATCTATACCTTCTTCTAATGGTTCATCCCAAATAGTGAAGTGGTTGAAAGGGATGTTTGAAGTATTGTCAATTTCGGGAGAGGAGATAACATTGTTTATTAATTCCTCATCCTTAGGAGGGAGAGCATCAATAGATGTGTTAAACTCATCCTCTTTCCTCAAAATATGTTCAATATGATCTTTAGGGGAGAGAGAATTAAGGAAATTGCTTATTATTTCATCTTCTTTCTCTAAGGGATGCTTATGGGTAAGACCAACTTTAGGAGAAGGGTAAGCATTTATCATTAATTCATCATCTCTAGTGGGAATTTTGTTGGAAAAGGAAAGGCCATCACTAGGAAATGTAGGGATAATGTCATCTTCTTGCACAAAAGGATCCTCATGAAGGGAGTGTTTTTTAGGAGACACAAAGGCATCAAGGGCATCATTCAACAAAGCATGATCATATCTATTAAAAGGTTTATCTTTTGATTCAAAAGGAGATATCTCTTCATAGAGGGGATCATTGAAAACAACCATGTTACTAGATTTAGTGGAAGAGCTGATAGGAATATACCCTTGCGAGGAATCATTCGACTTATCTTTCTCATCACAACGAAATGGCATAGTAACAATGTTTATGAGTTTTTGGTAAAATGAAGGTTTGGTATATTTAGGTTTCAAAAATTCATCTAAAGCTTCATCTAACTCATAATCATCACAAATATGAACATCTTGCAAATAAAAACCTGACATTTTGAAATTGCATAAAATTTTAAACACAATGCAAAGAAACACACTTTTTTTTTTTTTTTTCTTTTTAATGAAAATGAAATGAAAACACACTAAATCTAGATCTATATCTAACAAATTCAATGCAAGAGGAAGCAATGATAGATTCACGTCGGGTTCACCAAAATGTGTGGGGGAAAAAGTGACACTAAGCAAACATGCCCTAGTCTCACTTTCAACCACACACTTGTGGAATACAAAAGAGCCTAGAGGTATCACACAATTGGCTACTTCTTCTTGTGGAAGAGAGAGCCACGGGCTACCTATTAGGATTTCTATTCCTTTGTTGTAATTGAAAGATGAAATGATGCAAGTTCAATTCCTAACCCCAAAATGCAAGTATGAACTAATGACAAGATTGCAGAATTGAACTTAAACAATGGAAAGCTGTAAATACAAGGATAAGACAAGAATGCAAATGCATACCCGGAGTTAAAATCTGACTGAAAATGTTTGGGATGGGGGCGCGGGCGCCACTGTCTTGATTCTGCCCCTGAAACTGCTCCGAAAACTGCTGTTTTGCACTCTGGAAAAAGCTGTCAAAAATGCTGAAAATGCTGTCTGTCAGGAGGACCAGGGCGCCCAGCGCCCCTGTCCCAGGGACCAGGGTGCCCAGTGCCCCTGTCCTGGCAGGACCAGGGCGCCCCATGCCCTTGTCCTGGTCTTTTGCTCTGAGATTTGGTGTGAAGTTCGGTCTCCGTCTGCTTCTTCCGGATCTGTAACTTGCGGCGTCGTCCGGATTCCAAAACCTGCACTTATATCTGAAAAGGTGTGGTGGGCGGCTATATAGGGTTTTGCCTTAGTCAAACCCCCACTTCGGTGATTTCCACCTCCACGAATAGCCAAGTTGTATTGTAAAATGTATTGTGTGTGCAGACCTAGTGTGTGTGCAAGGTCCTTAAATGCAAGAAAGCAAACTAGAGTAACCTAGAAAGTAAACCCTAATTGCTTGTAAATGATAATGTAAATGCTCTAAATCAAGATGCAAAGTGATCTAAAGCATGAATAAAGGATATATTGAAGCTTATGCAAAGACATGAAAACAACATGAAATCATACCCAACCCTTAAGGGAGGAGTACAAGCCAATCTTCAGTTGGTAATCTCCTATTGCTCTTCAATGTCTCCCAAGCCTTAAATGAATGAAATTGATGAATGCTTGATGGATGGATGTTGAATGTTATTGAAGTCTTCAAAGATCTACTCTTTCTCTGCATAGAAGGTCCTCGAAAGCCAGAATTCGGATCCTTTCAAATGAAGAAAGAGAGCTCTTATGTATGAAACCCTAGGTCTTAATTTCAACTTTTGGTCGACCTAGAGATTGAATATTCCGCCAATTTCTTGGGGTTAAGCTTTATTTTATGATTGGATCGCGCTCCTAAAATTTCGGGAAAAATGTCCGGGACCATGTGCATGCCGGGCGCCATGGTCCCGACAACTTTTCACCAAATTTTCAGGGCTGTCGGATATGATGATTTTAGAGAGAATCCCGAAGTTACAGCTGATTTCGAGATGTTTTGACCCCCGAAATCAAGCCCCCAAGTTCAAAATAGGACCTAATTAGGGTTTTTGATTAAATGATGTATTGGAAGAATAAAATGAAAGGGGCACACTTTAATGAAAAGGGCCCAACTTTATGATATGGGAGATGATAAAATAGAACTTTAGACCTAATTAATTTAATTAATCAAGTGCTAAAGGGGAAATGCAATGCAAAATGCAAAATGCACCAAGGTGGGTGCTAAACTAGGTGTGAAATTGTACCACCGTAGCAAGTGCGTACAATTTACGACGCTACACTAATAAACACCATCACAATTGGTTTTATCATTTAGGGCTATAGATCGATTACCTTTTACTACATAAGGAGCAATGTTGCCAAATCACACCAATCCTCCAACACAGTCTTCCATGCTGAGGAATTTATTTCTGTCACCGGTCATGTGGTGAGTGCAACCACCATCAATTACCCAATCTCCACATCAGTCTGAACTAGAGATTAGTGCCATATCACTTTCCTCAGTGTTATCTTCCTTTACCACTACAAATGCAATTCCATCTCCATTAGATCCTTATGATTCTTCATCGGTAACTCCTTCTTGCGCTTGTCTTTATCGCTTCTAAATTTATGTTTCCTATCATTTTTAGGACATCTGGATGCAATATGACCTATTCTATTATAGGAGAAACAATTCAAGGGGAGATTACCTTTATACTTTCCTTTTCCTCTTGGCAACCTTCTTGCTAATAGAACTTCTATCTCATCTTGTTCCTATTTTTCAGATAACAGTTTGTCACGTTCATGAGAATGATCAGTTCTTGTAGTAGAACTATTTTCAATTTCTTTTCTTCTCCTTTTTGATGAAGACATCATGGACACTTTGAAGGCAGAATCAATCTTTGTCATACTTTTATCATAGTTTCTTAGTTCAAAGGAAGTTAACTTACCAATCAGTGAGTCAAGTGAAACATTCACTGTTCCCAGAGATCTGAGTTTTTGAATTCTAGAAACCCTTATGGCATTTTGTGGTAGAAAGGTTCTCAATATTTTGCTGACCACATCATCTTCTTCGAGATTTTCTCCAACACTTCTAATGGAATTTACCACATCCTTTATTCTTTGTTGTACTGTTCTATATTTTTACTCCTTCTTGCATCTTCATCTCATCAAATTTACCTTGTAAGTTATCCACCTTATCCTTTTGTACATGAGGATATCCTCCATAAACAATCTTTAGCTTATTCCAAATCTTATAGGCTATTTTCATATCTTGAATCTCAACATACTCATTATCAGATAGAGTGCTAGCAATCACATCCATATTTGTAATGGTGCCTTTCCTTTCTTTGATCTGATATACAGTGAGAACCCCTATAGGTTCATTGTACTCTATGCTTACATGATTCTAGTATTAATCTCCTAAGGTTTTTAGGTAGCACTTCATTCTACCACACCATAAAGTGTAATTCTCTTTAGAGAACTTAGGGCCCTCCTTTTGTATCATCTTGGATCTTTCCTTAAGCTATCAAGGTCTTCTGAAACTAAGGACCAAAGCTCTAATACCAATCATTAGTCCCAATCGGTGCTAAGAGGGGAGGGGTGAATCAACACTTTACCGGTTATACCAGATTTAACCTTAATCAAGTTTTCTATTCAAACTTATTAATTATCCGAATAAGAAGCATTAATAAACTAAATGCACACGCATGACCATTCACACAAGAACAACAAGATTTATCTCATTGAAACCCAAATGGGAGAAAACCATGGTGTGAGTAGAAACTCACAAAATCTGCACTCTTCTGGAGTACACCCGATGAGGAGCCATCCCTGTTAGGAGATTACAAAGACACTATTAGGTGTCACCTGTTGGCATATGATGAACTTGTATGATGATAATGTATCTTTTCATTGATGTCAATAAGTGCAGGTGAACCGATATGAAGATTGGAAGAAGTTATTATTGATATTCAAGTAGGAGAACCGGTATGAAGGGATGAAGTGGACCGGTGTAAGGGTTTAACTAAGTGTGACTACTGGTTGGTAATCTCAGCTCTAGGGTTTCCTGTTTGGCAATCTAGCTTGTGTGATGCAACTGGTGACATTCTATGATGAGTTAGCTAAGAGATAAGGATGAGATCGAGATGCAACATCAGTTTTGTACACATGAAGGATTTCTTTGAGGATCTTGCATGGGAAGATCTATTGCATTAAATGTCTACCTCAAGAATGAACATTCTTCTTAGCGGTATGTGCAGAGAGTGTGATGGGTTACTGATTTCCATATGTGGTGAAGAATGGACGATGTAGAATGACTTGTAATCTATTTGAGATTTTTTTATTCTATGCAAAATGTTTGAACGGTCAGGATTGGACCATTTGTAATTGTAAACCTAAAATGTTTAGGGTTTAGGGTTTATGCTACTGACCTAATTGTTGTCTATAAGGTCGATGATGTTTGTTATTGCTTGTGTTGGCAAATTTTGTGTTTGTATTCGAGTGATGAGATACTTTCTAGACCAGTGAGTGGAAAACTGTAGAGTGCGATTGCAGAGTAGAGAAGCTAAAAAGGATCTGCCTTAGCAAGTAGTGTTGTTATCAGATCAGAGCTTTACCTGTTGTCTTCTAACCATTTCAATAGTAGCAAAATCCCTTTACCAGGTAACTTTAATAGGCTTTTGGCAAATCCTCTAACCAGGTGACTCAAGACCATTGAGTTCTTCAAATCCTCTAGCAAGGTAACCTTTAACAGGGTATATAGCCATCCCTTAACCAGGTGATCTTTAACAGGATTGGTTCCTAACAAAACCTTATTGTAAATTCTTTAACCAGACTAGGATCCTAACAAAACAGACTTCAAAAGAGTTCAAAAACAAGCTTGTGGGTATTCATCCCCACCGTTGTTTTTCCCATTTTGTTTTCCACATGAAAAAATCTATGTCATGAGTTGTACATTTTTCATGTGATGATTGAGCAGTCTTTGTTTAGGTGAACATGCATGCAAAGCTAATGGTTATGGTATTACTGATACAACACATGCATGAGTATATTGGTGAAGTAGTTATCAAGTGTTGAATGTTATTCGAAGTATTCAGTTTTATTGGTCTAGTTGTCTGAAGTCATACTATGTTTAACTGGTATTGCCATGTTTAAGTTCGGTGATGAAGACAAGTGGTTAACATTGTTGTAACTTGATAAGTTGTTGAGAATTTTTTGTATGTGCTGATTCACCTCCCCCTCTCAGTACCAATTAGGGTATTTCTGGTTCATCATTATTCATCAATTGGTATTAGATAAACTCTAGGTCCTTAGTGGTATAAGGTTAACCACTTGAGGCAAAATATCTTGCTTTAATAATGAAGAGGGAAGGTCTTAAGTTCAATAGAGATAACTTATGTCATCCCCACTTGCACTCTAACCGATGATTAGAAAAGAGAGATTCAAGAAAATGGGCAAGTCATGGAAGCCCTTATTAGCAGCTTGTCCGATATTGAGTTCATTGATGTACAAGATAAGGACAATCCTAAGGATTTATGGGACACTCTGGAAACCTTTTGTGGTGGTGATGAGCTTGTCAAGCAAGTTAAGGAAGAGAGCCTTAGAGGAAAATTTTAAGACATGAGGATGGTTGAAGGAGAGATCATTCAATAATATGGCATAAGGATCAAGACTGTGGTTGGAGATATCAAGAGCACTGGTGGAACAATTGATGATGCCACCATTGTAAGTAAATTTTTGAGATCATTTTTACCAGTCTATGTAATCAAAGTTGCTACTATTCAAGAGCTAAGGTCTATCAACAAAACAAAGGTATCCTTAGACTCTATCATTGCAAAGCTGACTCCATATGAGTTGAATAGCTATGATCGTAGTATTCAGAAGACTAAGTTAGCCTTTAGAGCATCTGTTGCACCAACTAGAAAAGGAAAAGAAGTATGTACCAGTTATGAATCCAGGAAATGCAAAGATATGGATGATGAAGAGATTCTGATGGAGTTTGAAGCTCTTCTTGCCAAGAGACTTCCAAAAGGCACTAGAAAATATAGAGGTAAGCTTCCTTTAAAATGTTTTTCCTACAATAAGATAGGACATATAGTCGTTAACTATCCTAACAATGACAATAAGGATAAACCGGAGAGGTTAAGAAAGTATAAAGGAGGAGGTAGGAGAAATTGTCTTGTTGCAGTGGATGAAGGTGTTACTGATGAAGAATCTAAGGATGAAGAGAATGAGGACATAGTGTTTGTAGCTATAAAGGAAGAAGTGTCTAATAAGAAATCCCTTGTCTCTTGTATTGACAACTCTAATGAGTGGATTATTGATAGTGGGTGTTCTCACTACATGACTGGTGACTTGAGAAGGTTTCCATCTCTGGAAGAATATGATGGAGGTGTTGTCCAGTTTGGCAATGATGCACCATGCTTGGTGAAATCTAAAGGATCCATCTCACTGAATGGAAAGAGCAGTGAGGATGATGTCTACTGGGTAGAAGGTCTTAAGCATAACCTTTTAAGTGTTGCTCAGCTAAATGACAAAGGACTCATTCTGGAGTTCAAAGGTGGAGTCTGTAGTATAATTGGAAAGAGTGCTAAACTTATTGCCACCAGTAAGCAGACTAGAGGTAACTTGTTTCGGTTGAATGCCAGTAAGAGGATTGCCTTTGCTGAACAAACCAGAGAATTCTTTGTGCAGAGAATGCCAAATTTGGAAGATGTCTTCCTCAAATTTCAAAGGTAAGCCTTTTTCAGTAGACAACTTACTTGATCTTGTGCACACCAATCTATGTGGTCCAATAAAAACTAGAAGTATTCAGGGAGATAGGTATTTCATGATTCTTACTGATGACTGCTCAAGAATAGAATGGGTTACATTCTTGAAAGACAAGTCTGATGCATTTGGAATGTTCAAAGCCTTTAGAGCATTGGTAGAGAAGGAAAGTGGTGAAAGGATAAAATGCCTAAGAACTAATCAAGGAGGTGAACTCACTTTTATTGAATTCAACAAGTATTGTGAAGAGAATGGTATCAAGAGGTAGCTGTTTGCCCCAAGGACACCACAATAGAATGGCATAGCAGAAAGGAATAACAAGAATGTAGTTGAAGCGGCCAGAACAATGTTGATTCAAGGAAAGGTTGTTCACACTTTTTGGAGAGAAGCGGTGAGTACTACAGTCTATACTATGAATCGGTTACTCATCAAGAAAGGTAAAGATAAAACCTCTTATGACTAGTGGATTAGAAAGACTCCCACTATGAGTTATTTTAAAGTATTTGGCAGTAAGTGTTATATCAAGAGAGGTGAGCATCTAAGAAAACTTGATGCTAAATGTGATGAAGGAATATTTCTGGGATATTCCACTAAAAGCAAAGCTCTCAAGTGCTACAACAATAGGACTCAGAATATTATTGAGAGTATCAATGTCAGGGTTGATGAATCCCCTGAGAAATCTGAGGAAACCAGCAGTGAGAAAGTGGAAGATGAATCGGGTGTAATCTTCTGGGAACCGGTTAAGAAAGAAGCAAGCAAAGACCTCAGTGTTCGTGTACCGGTAGAAGTTGCAGTAGGTGAAGAAGAAGATGAAGAAGAAGAAGAAGAGGAAAAGCAACCAGAACCAGTTAGAGTCACTCCTAGATATGTCAAACTACATCATGATCCAAAGAAGATCATAGGAGATAAAAATGCAGGGATACTCACAAGAAGAAAGGTGAAAGAAAACCCTTGCATGATTTCTAAATTTGAGCCTAAGACCACTAGAGAGGCACTTACAGATGAAGACTGGATTAAGGTAATGGAAGAGGAGATAGACCAAATAGAAAAGAATACAACATGGTGTTTGGTACCTAGACCAGAACACAAGACCAAATAGAAAAGAAAACCCTTGCATGATTTCTAAATTTGAGCCTAAGACCACTAGAGAGGCACTTACAGATGAAGACTGGATTAAGGTAATGGAAGAGGAGATAGACCAAATAGAAAAGAATACAACATGGTGTTTGGTACCTAGACCAGAACACAAGAATGTAATAGGTACCAAATGGGTCTTCAGGAATAAGCCAAATAAAGAAGGCACAGTTGTAAGGAACAAGGCAAGACTTGTATGCAAGGGATATGCTCAGGAAGAAGAAGAAGACTATGGAGAAACCTTTTCCCCAATGGCTAGGCTAGAAGGTGTCTAAATGCTACTTTCATTATAGAATTCAAGGGATTTAAGGTATACCAGATGGATGTGATGTCTACATTCTTGAATGGAATCCTAGAAGAGGAAGTGTATATTGAGCAACCAGATGGGTTTGCCTTATCAGAAGATAGTAACATGGTGTGTAGATTACACTAGGCCCTATATGAATTGAAACAAGCACCAATGGCATGGTATGACCAATTACACTCTCATCTTGCGAAGATATGATTTTAGAGAACAAGTGAGGACAACAACATCTACCTGAAATTTGTAGGTTATCAGGTGAAGTGTTTGTAGATGACATAATCTTTGGAGGAGATGATGAAATGAGCCATGCATCTATAGATGAAATGAAGAAAGAGTTTGAGATGTCTCTGATTGGATAGATAAATTTCTTCATTGGTCTATAGATTCAGTAGATGAAAGAGGGTATCTTTATTACCCAGTCCAAGTATGTCAAAGAGGTATTGAAGACCTTTGGCATGGAGGAGAGCAAATCGGCTGGTACACTGATAGTGACCAGCTGCAAATTGACTAAGGAAGATGATTCAACATTGGTCAATGAGGAGTACCAGTCAATGATCGGTAAGCTGCATTATGTGGTACACAGTAGACTAGATATTGCTCATGTAGTTGGCATTGTGGACCATTTTTAGAAAAGTCTAAGAGAATACCACTTGGTAGCAGTTAAGAGGATTCTTAGATACCTGAAAGGGACAGTTGATTATGGATTGTGGTATCCATACAATGGTGATTTTAATCTCAAAGTATTTATCGATGCAGATTGGGCAGGTAATGTGGACGACCGGAAGAACACAACTAGTGGAGCGTTCTTTCTTGGTGGAAGACTAGTCTCATGGACGAGTAAGAAGAAGAGATGTATTTCCCAGTCTACAGCTGAAGTGGAGTATGTGGCAGCATTTATAAACTGCACTCAAGCAATCTAGATGAAACATGTATTGGATGGTTTCAAAGTACCTATATCTGAATAGGTGAGTATATTTTATGACAACACAAGTGCAATAAATATTTCCAAGAATCCAGTATTACATGCTATAACTAAGCACATTGAGCTCAAGTATCACTTCTTGAGAGAGAAGCTTCAAAACAAAGAGGTTGTATTAGAACATGTTTCCAGTAAGGAGCAACTAGCAGACATATTCATTAAGCCCTTACCGAAAACTACATTTACCTATTTGAGAGGTGAATTAGGGGTTTTTCCCCTTCATGAAGTAAATTAAAAATGTGTGCTCCACATTAATTAGGTACTACAGTGTCCAATCTTTTAGGATTGATGTGTTGAAGGATGCTTCTCCATTGGGGGAGTAGCATAGTGGAGATTGGAAGCTTGTGCCTCCACTTTGGCATTGTTGTCAAAGGGGGAGAAGATATCTGATGTATGGTGGTGAAGATAGCTGATGATGAAGATATATAATATAGGACAAAATATATGTTATACTTGCATCGGTCTATGTTATTTATAGTTGCAATGCTACACTAAGTATTGCAATCAATACCAAAGGGGGATATTGTTGGCATATGATGAACTACTATGATGATAATGTATGCTCTTATTGATGTCAATAACTACAGGTCAATCGATATGAAGATTGGAAGAAGTTGTTATTGATATTCAAGTAGGAGAACCGGTATGAAGGGATGAAGTGGACTAGTGTCAGGGTTTCACTAAGTGTGACTACCGGTTGGTAATCTTAGCTCTAGGGTTTCTGGTTTGGCAATCTAGCTTGTGTGATTCAATTGGTGACATTTTCATGATGAGTTAGCTAAGAGATAAGGATGAGATTGAGATGCCACTTCAGTTTTGTGCGCGTGAAGGATTTCCTTTAGGATCTTGCATGTGAAGATCGATTGCATTAAATGTCTACCTCGGGAATGAAAATTCTTCTTAGCAGTATGTGAAGAGAGTGTGATGGGTTACTGATTTCCATATGTGGTGAAGAATGGATGATGCAAAATGTCTTGTGATTTGTTTGAGATTGTTTTATTTTATGCAAAGTGTTTAAACGGTCAGAATTAGACTGCTTGTAATTGTAAACCTAAAATGTTTAGGGTTTAGGGTTTATGCTACCGACCTAATTTTTGTCTATAAGGTTGATGATGTTTGTTATTGTTTATGTTGGAAAATGTTGTGTTTTGATCCAAGTGATGAGATACTCACCAGACCAGTGAGTGGAAAACTGCAGAGTGTGATTGCAGAGTAGAGGAGCTGAAAAGGATCTGCCTTAGCAAGTAGTGTTGTTATCAGATCAGAGCTTTACCTGTTGTCTTCTAACCATTTAAACAGTAGGAAAATCCCTTTACCAGGTAGATTTAATAGGCTTATTGCAAATCCTCTGACCAGGTGACTTAATATCATTGAGTTCTTCAAATCCTCTAGCAAGGTAACCTTTAACAAGGTTCAAACCTTTAACAGGGTATATAACCAACCCTTAACCAGGTGATCTTTAACAGGATCAGTTCCTAACAAAACCTTATTTTAAAGTATTTAACCGGAATAGGCTCCTAACAGAGCAGACTTCAAAAGAGTTCAAAAACATGCTTGTGGGTATTCATCCCCACCGTGTTTTTTCCCATTTGGGTTTCCACATGAAAAATTTGTGTGTCATGAGTTGTGCTTTTTTCATGTGATGATTGAGGAATCTTTGTTTAGGTGAATATGCATTCAAATCTAATGGTTATGGTATTACTGATACAACACATGCATGAGTATATTGGTAAAGTAGTTATCAAGTCTTGAATGTTATTTGAAGTATTCAGTTTTATTGGTTTAGCTATCTGAAGTCTTATAGTGTTTAACTGATATTTCCATGGTTAAGTTCAATGATGAAGATAGCCAGTTAGCATTGTTTTAACTTGATAAGTTGTTGAGAAGTTTTTGTATGTACTGATTCACCCCCCACCTCTCAGTACTGATTAGGGTATTTGTTGATCATCATTATTCATCACCACCCAGTTAAGAGATTTTCTTTAAGGCTTGTTAGTGCCTTTGCCTTGTTAGAGGTATCCTTGTTAAAGGATTTAGGATCATCAATTAAGATGTCACCTGGTTAAGGAATTTTACAATGGGACCTATTAAAGTCCATCTGGTTAAGGGATTTTGAGTTGCAATGGTTAGAAAGCAATAGGAAGTTGATATACTGGAATAGCTACTAATAGCTTGATCCAAATAATCTCATACTATGTCTGTACCAGTTGTGTTTTCTCTGCACTACACCGGTTCTTTACTCATACCCTTAGCTCCGCACTCTGTCATTCTACTTCACACACACACTCTACTCTACTAAATCACTTAGCACTTCCTCACTCTTCCCTCTGCACCTTGGATCACCTCTCATAGGATTTGAACTTTGTAAATTTTTTTATCAAAAATATTTGGCATGAACTCAAAAAACTTTATACTGTTGGAATCCAAGAACACTGAGAGGGCAGGTGAATAAGTGTTGTACCGATAAGATATGATTTTATCTTTTTATAACATACTGTTGATAGGAATTTGGAATTCATCAAAGCAATGATAAGAACATCCTAAAAACATTCAATAGAGATATGAAAATAAGACATTCAAATCCAATGCAAACCATCACAAATGCGAATATCTCCTCCATAATTCTCCATTGTCCTTCTTTCTCCTTCAAATTTCTTTGTTTGTGGATCTCACCTACAAATGCAAAGGCATAGTATGAAAGCAAGATTGTTAAGATGGAATGGTAGTGTAAGGATACTAGAAGTGTGATTGATTCTTTGAAAAATGTGATTAGATTCGATAATGTGATTAATTGATTCTCTGAAAATGTGGTTAGATTTGATAATGTGATTAATTGATCCTTTGATTGAAGAAACTCATCCAATTTATAGACAAATTGGAGAGATGACAAGATTAGCATGAAGAGATTTGACAGGAAATTTCAAATCAAGGATGACAAATATGACAAATTATGACAAGATTGACATGCAAAATTGATTGATTGACAAATTATGACAAAATTGAAATGCCATTCCCATGAAATTAGGGGAAATATTAGAAAAATTGAAGAAAATAGGAGAAATAGAAAATTAGGAATTAGGAGAAATTAGTAAATTGGAAAATTGAGGAAAAAGATATGAAATAGAAATTAGGTGAATTAATTAATATGTTTTCATCCATTAATTAATTCATGAAAAGACCTAGGACTAAATAAATAGATTTATTTAACCCACCAAGAAGAAGAAAAGGATTTAATGATCAAATAATAAAACCCTAGAAATAAGAGGACAAAGAATTAGGTCAAGACAACAAGGAATTAATGTCGATTCGATCATGATTTTGATTGACAAAGGACCAATGCTGATAAACGATTAAGATTGGTTGACAAATTGACCAAGATTGACAAAGAGATGAAATTGATAGGCACCAATTTACAAGGAACAATGACTAATTGATCCAAATTGACAAAGAGATCAAATTGATAGGCGCCAATTGATGAGGAAGAATGACTAATTGATCCAAATTGACACGATTGAAAAGGACAACGATCGATGATGAATCGATCGGAAAATGAAAAGATTGACAAGAGGACAAGGATCAATGACAAATCGATCGCAAGATGACAAGATTGACAAGAGTACAAAACCCTAATTCCATCATCAATTAGGATTGACAATGTCTAAAATGATGATAAATGAGAACACACATTGATGCGATAGGATAAGATCGACCAAAATCATAACTTAAGATTGTTATCGACAAGACCAAATTCGAAAGTGAGAAAAATGAGGAATGCAGAAGAAGGACTCGATGCTCGCAAATGATAAAGACCAAGTGCACAACAAAGAAGAAATTTTAATGCAATGCAAAAACCCTAAAATAAGGCAATGCGCAAATGTTAAAGTATGACTCCTCAAGCGTTGACCATTTTTAGACGTCTACATTTTGCCCCTCTTTGAGACAATGTGATTTTAAGCGTTGTTTCAAAGAACAATAATGAAAATGCCCCAGACAATAACAATGACATATGCATGCTCCCTCAAGGAATTGGCCGAAAAAATCTAGAAAAGAGACCAATTAATTGATAAGAATGACAGAAGATGATAGGTTCAAATGGATCAAACGGACTGCCAAGACTGACAGAAGAAATGTTAGTAAGAAGAAATTAGACAAAGGATAGTTAGAGATGAAGGAAAACTTGCTTTCACAAATGCACATAAGTATGTGAGAACCTTTATTTAATGTAGCAAAGCGGATGCAGAGCATCATGGCATTGAAGGCCAGAGCTAGAATGCAACCCCTTTTGCAAAAGACAGACACATCGCACACAAGGAATGTGTGAAGCATCCTAGGGTGCATACATCAAGGGTTGAGGTATGTGCAGCGTTCACAAAGTGAACGTACTTGTCACAGACACCCAATGATATAGCTGCCCTAGTTTGTGACAAACAACAAACACAATAAAAAAAGGAAAGGGACCATGAACCATCCCAGTCACTCTAAATCACTCAATGACATCCTCGAGCAACATAGGAACATGATCGAAGCCAAAGATAAATTAGTAAAAAGATAAGACTCACAAATTCGACCAAGTCAAACAAACGTTCTGATCATCATTATAACAAAAGTGGAACACAAGAATGATCATGCTGTCTAGTTCCTGGGAATGTGATACCCCATCTAAGACATGACACAGTCTGGTTTCGAGTATACCACACCCTGTATAAGACCCATGATAATAATGACAAGGACAAATGATATTGATGTTGATTGATTGATATGACAATTTTGATCAGTTTGCATGTCTGGTTTGATTGAAAAGTTCATCTGTTAATGCATGATTTCATTAAAGCACAATGTTTGTTTGATTGCCATTGGATGTATGCTCAATGATCTGTCTATGCATAGAGGGTACCATTTATTAACAAAATGCAAAATGCCAAAGGAATTGTTTTTGGATTTTGATGTTTTAAGATTTTTTTGTTCGTTTTTCAGGACTTTATTTGACTTTTTTTTGGATTATTTTAGGACTTTATTTGATTTTTTTGGATTATTTCAGGACATTTAATTGATTTTTTTTGGATTATTTTAGGACATTATTTGACTTTTTTGGATTATTTTAGGACATTTTTCAATTTTTTTGGATTATTTCAGGACATTTTTCAATTTTTTTTTATTATTTCAGGACATTTTCAATTTTTATGATTTTGCCCCCAGTGTCTAGCAAGGCAAGGAATATGAAAAATGGATAAACAATCTTGCTGAAACTTTGGTGGATAGAGGGAAGACAAAGGCCTTTTATTATGGAGACAATGGGACAAGAGATTGGAAATGGCAATGTAAAGTAGTGACATGGCATGAGGGACATGTCAAGAGGTTTTTGAAACCATGTTTAAATTTTGTGTCCTTATGTTAGATCAAGATCAAGGAATGAAAAAGAGTGTATGGATAGTGATAAGATATGGATGGGATAAGCAAGACCAAGAATGGATAAGGGACATGGACTGAAGGTCGAGATTGGCTAAGGGATAGTGGCAGAAAGTTGCAATAAGCTAGGGAATATGGATGAAAGGTTATAATAAGCAAATGGATAAATACCAAAAGCTATGATAGACTAAAAGCTGCAAACAAGATGCATGATGCTCATGAAGATCCTCAGCCTTGTCAAGATCAAAGGTGGAAAGGGAAACTGGACATGAGGGACAATAGGATATGAAGGGTAATGACATGGTATGATAGGATAATGAAGGGCAATAGGATATGAAGGAGGAAACCTGCCCCCAAGTACGGTATGCAAGAAGTTCATAGATTACGCATGACGCCTGTTTGCCAAGTTTTCATCACGGTACTTGCCCAAGGCGCCTGTTTGCCAGGTTTTCACCAGTGGACAAATTATTTTTGCTTTACTTTTCTTTTTTTCTTTTGTCTTTCACTTTATTTTTATTTTTTTTGTATTTTGACTTTTTCAATAGAAGATGGACACATGATTGGGGATGGAAGAAGGACTCAAGCGTCTTTTTTTTTTTTTGGTGGACAGTAGCCTTGAAATAAATGGACCATGACCTTTAAAAGTGTGCTCAAAGACGTTGGTAGGATAAGGACATGGAAAATGAGATGAAACTAAGGCAAGGATTTATGCAAAGGATTGGACCAAAGGGATCGAAGGATGGGAAATATGCATTGGATAATGGATAGGGTATTGGAAGAATTGGACTTCAGTGGATGGAAATGAAGGCAAGATTAACATTGGCACACACCTTGACGGGTGGTGGACTGATGGAGGAAAGATGTATTTTGGATATTGAGATTTTGATGGAGGAATAGCTTGGGATTTTGGGACACAAGGGCCCAAAATGGATGAAGAAGGCAGTGGAGGAACAAATTTGAGAGGGTTGGATGGAGGAATAGCAATTTTGGATGCCAAGTTGGATGTTTCTTTAGGATTTTGTGCTTCAAGGAGTTGCTTAGGGATCCACATGGTTTTTGATTTTTCATGCTTTTGTGGTTCCTTGTAGTGCATTGCTTGCACAAGGGATTTAGGAACCCATATATATCTTGAATTTTCTTTATTTTGCTCAATGGGCCTTTGTGGCCTTTTAGATATATTTTTTTCTTTATAGATCATATTGTTCTTTGTTTTGACATGTCGATTATATTGGACATGTTGATCCTTGAATACATGTGGATTTTTAGACTTATGACTTTTATGCTTGGCATCCAAATTGCTTGGAGGGGGAAAGGAATGCATGGATGGATATGAATGAAATGGAGTTCTTTTGGATGACTGGAATTTACTCAAGGATGTGTGCCTTTTCTGACCTTGCATAAAGGATGAAGGGATATAAGGACCTAAGATGGATGGAAAGTATGATGGGGAAGGTGTACGTTTTGATTTTGATGCAGGGATACCAACGTCTTGAGAGTGAGTTGTGTAGACATGACCCTTAACATTTTCTTTCACATGAAGGGATTCTTGCTTATGGAGATCTACTCCTTTGCCTTTATGAATATCTTGACTTGTAGGATACTCTTTTCTTTGGGAAGAAGACACAAGTCCATTATGAGGTGGATATGATATGAGAGAAATAATGAGATCTTGAAGTGGATCAGATTGCACCAAAGTGGAAGAACCCATTAAGCATGTCGAGGGTTCATGAACATCTTGCACTGACACGTTAGAATCATGAGGGGGATTAGGATCATGAGGGGGACTAGGATTGTGTAGTGGACATGGTTCAATGACAGGCTCTTCAAGAGATGGAATGGGAGAAATAATGGGATCATCAAAAGAAATGAGATCTTGGAGTGTATATGGGGCATTAAGACAAGGAGATGGAGGAACAAAAGGATCTTGTGGAGGATCTGAAGGAATGATTTGATCTTGACAAGGAGGAAGATCACTGGAATCCTCTTTAAAGGTGCTTTGCTCTAGACTTTTAATGGGATCATCGGAAAGGATGGAAGGGATATCTCGAATGTCAATGGGATTTGAAAGGATATTGTGTTCTTGGAATGGAAGGGGATCATTTGGGATTGGATGGACTGGGATATCTTGATCTTGCTTAGGGAATGGAGTATCAATAGGACTTTGGATAGGATAGACAATAATAGGGGAATCATCATGAGTGTCTGAGGAAATGGGATCCTGGTCAACAATTGGATGGGATGATAAGGTTTCAAGATCTTGATCTTGATCTTTTTTAAGACATGTTTCTTCATGCTCTAAATTATCCTCTTGACATGAGGTTGGACTTTGGATATGCATGAAGGATTCTGACAAGGGATCAATGTTTTGGCATGAAGGAAATGCACTTTGAACATTTGTGATGGATTATGGCAAGGAATCAATGCTTGAACATGAGGAAGAGGGACTTCGAATGGGGTCCTCTAAAACAGGTAATGGCAATAAAGTGCATGGTTGCATTGGGTCTAGTATTTCTAAAACATGACAAGGATGTGCATCATGAATTGGATTATCTTGGCAATCACCTATGGATAGCCCTTGGATAATTGCATCCTTGGGTGTATTGTTTGATGAGGACAATATGGAAGGTTCCTGTGAAACTCCTAAAGGTGTAGGGATAGATGCCACTGGAGAGTCAATTTGTTTGTGGGGGGATGAGGCATTGCTAGACATAAGTGTACTATCTTGATCTTCCTCAAAGAACTCACTTGGTAATTTTCTTAAGAGCCTTGCAATTAGGCCACCTTTCTTTCGAGGTTTTGACATAGTTGTATCTGGAATTTGAACTTGTTTGGAAAGGAGTTGGTTCTGGTCTGATGTCATGTTTTGATATTGGACTTGGTTCAATTGATCCAACATGTTTAAAACTTGGGTTGGTGTGTGTTGCAAGTTTTTTTTTTGAATGTTTGGTTGTAGTTGTTGACATTGATATGTTGATTGAACTAGTTGATATTCCACCATTGGTTGAACTATTTGTGGACATTGTATTGTTGGCTGGACATATTGTTGAAATTGGACCATTGGTTGTCTTGGTTGTATATGTTGGACCATTGGTTGTGTTGGTTAAATATGTTGGACCATTGGTTGTGTCTATTGGAAATGTTCGAACTGTAACAATTGGTTGTGATGGTTGAAAATTTGATTGATAGTAAACACCTTCTTGTTCATGTTGTGGAGGCACATAATGTTGTTGTCTCTTTTCTTGAAATTGTTTCATCATCTCTATTTGTGAGAGGAGAGCTGGTATGTCTGATCATTCAATAAGAGATCTTACATCAATTGGCTCAATCTTTGGATTTTGACCTGGAAATTTTTGAAACATTTTGGACATTTGTGATCTATTCTTCTCAATGTTTTTCACTCTTTGTTCCAATATCTCCTTTTCTTGAGCTAGTTTCTCCTCTAGTTTTTGTATTTGGACATTTACATCATCATGATAAGTTTGACCGATATTGCCTTGTTGTTGGGTTGGATGTAATTGTGATTGCCTTGGATTAAAATTTGATTGCATTGTTAGTTGATACGTCAAACTTTGTTGCATCATTGGTGCTTGGAACCTTGTTTCAATAGACATGTCACTATGCAATGTTTTTGGGATTTTTGATTTTAAAAGGATGATGTATGATATGCAACTAAATGCAACATAAATAGATGAAAATGCAATCTATGGCAAGAATGCAACCTATGTTTTTGTTGTTTTTCAAGATTTGGACAAACTTTTTGGAATGCAACCCTAAAGATTCAACCTTGGGAAGTTGAAATGAAGCCAAGACCTTAAAGGACAAAGGACCAAATGACAATAGGACAAATTGACAATGTCTCACCTATATGCTTGGATACTAAGCTAGGTTTGACAAAATGATATTAATGAAAGGGCAAATTTTAGACAAGGTCAAGACTCCCTAACAACAACTTAGGGTATCATCCAAAGTTTTGATTTTTCAAGTTTGACAAACCAAATTTTTGAGACTAAATGCAAGAAGGCAATGATTATGACAATGACTTAGGATATGACATGAAAATGATCTAAGGATATGATATGACAAGATGAAACCAAGACAAGATGATAATATAATGATAAGGATATGCAAAGACCAATGACTTGGAATATGCGAAATGAAACCTAGGCAAGACCTAATTTTAGCATGACAAGGATAATGCACAAATGTCACCTAAATGGAAATCTAGCTTGGATATGACAATGAAATGCAAACTTGGGGAAATGATTTTGAACCTAAGTGCAAAATGGGGACGCTTGCAATGAAAAGGACTAAAATGAAGGGAGATGACAATATGTCCTAGGACCTAAGTTGGACTATGCAAAACCTAGCCTAAAGTGACAAGAATTTTGAAACAAAGATATTCAATATTTTGACAAGCCACGTTCAAATGTTGGATGAATACTTGGACAAATTTGGACTTTTGTTTGGATTTTGTTTTGAGTTGAATATTGTTGATTTTGAAAATCCAAGTTGATTATGAGCACTTTTGAAAGTTTGTTTTTTTATTTAACTTTTGACAATCATAGAAGACAAAATGTTTGTTTGACTTTGACTCAAGACAATCAAACACATTCACAACAAATCCTATGGCTGGCAAGGGCAATATCTGTTGAATCCTCTAACCATAAAATACAACACTTAGCTAGATAGCTAGACACTTGGTAGCACTGGCTCCCCCTTACAGTGCACTCCCTTCTCGGGCATACCAAGCTTCGAGTTCAAGGGGCATCACTTCCCAAGAACTTGCTATCTCTAACTAAGGATTACATGAGAGGTGTCCTCGACATGCACGTATCACAATGCTTGAGCCAATAGATAGAAGGTTTTTGGTCTCTACAAACAAAAGGTTCTAGTTAGGCATCTGTTCCAGTGGGTATTGATCAGGTGAATAAATCATTGCAATACCATTCTAGCACCTATTGTCTACAACTTTCGTTGCATCCACAATTATTTAGAGTGGTTCAAAAGAGCTTGGCTTCAGCCCGTCACCACTTAGGGTCGTTCCCTCTCACCAATGCTTGTGCGAAGTGCCAGGCAAATCGGGAGGTAGGCCCAACTCTAATGGTTAAAACATGCAATCAAACTAAAAGCAAACAAAGCATGCATGATGTTCATTAACCTTTAAGAAACTTAAATGTGCAACTACTCTAAAAATCACATGCAAGATGTTTTAATAGAAGTCTTTGACCACGTCCTACATAAGATTTGTTAGTAGTTTCATTTTTTTTTGTCTTCGTCACATGTAACACCAAGGTGCTACATAGAGAATCAATACCAAAGAAAAGAAGAATATAAGAACAGAATGAAAACAAAGTAATTTACAAGTAAAAACACTAATTTTCACCTCCGTTTCTGGCCTTACACAGGCGTAGAATATCTCAACACAAGCATAGAATGCCTTGACACAGGCGTAGAATGCCTTGACACAGGTGCAGATCTCTTTGACATAGGCATAGATCTCCTTAACATAGGCACAAATCTCCTTAACACAAGCGCAGATCCCTCCTACACAGGCGTAGAAGTGTCCAGAAAGCCCTGAGTTGCCCTGTTTCTTGGGTTTTCACCTGCAAATCAGCTCAAAAGCACTCAAAAAACATGGTTAGGGGGGGTAGTTCACGTCAAGTTCACCAATTAATGTTGATAGGAATTTGGAATTCATCAAAGCAAACAGATATTAAATTAGCTCAATCACAAAAACTAGATTGCAATGATAAGAAAATCCTAAAAACATTCAATAGAGATATGAAAATAAGACATTCAAATCCAATGCAAACCATCACAAATGCGAATATCTCCTCCATAATTCTCCATTGTCCTTATTTCTCCTTCAAATTGCTTTGTTTGTGGATCTCACCTACAAATGCAAAGGCATAGTATGAAAGCAAGATTGTTAAGATGGAATGGCAGTGTAAGGATACTAGAAGTGTGATTGATTCTCTGAAAAATGTGATTAGATTTGATAATGTGATTAATTGATTCTCTAAAAATGTGGTTAGATTTGATAATATGATTAATTGATCCTTTGATTGAAGAAACTCATCCAATTTATAAACAAATTGGAGAGATGACAAGATTAGCATGAAGAGATTTGAAAGGAAATTTCAAATCAAGGATGACAAATATGACAAATTATGACAAGACTGACATGCAAAATTGATTGGTTGACAAATTATGACAAATTATGACAAAATTGAAATGCCATTCCCATGAAATTAGGGGAAATATTAGAAAAATTGAAGAAAATAGGAGAAATAGAAAATTAGGAATTAGGAGAAATTAGTAAATTGGAAAATTGAGGAAAAAGATATGAAATAGAAATTAGGTGAATTAATTAATAGGTTTTCATCCATTAATTAATTCATGAAAAGACCTAGGACTAAATAAATAGATTTATTTAACCCACCAAGAAGAAGAAAAGGATTTAATGATCAAATCATAAAACCCTAGAAATAAGAGGACAAAGAATTAGGTCAAGACAACAAGGAATTAATGTTGATTCGATCATGATTTTGATTGACAAAGGACCAATGTTGATAAATGACTAAGATTGGTTGAAAAATTGACCAAGATTGACAAAGAGATCAAATTGATAGGCACCAATTGACAAGGAACAATGACTAATTGATCCAAATTGACAAAGAGATCAAATTGATAGGCGCCAATTGACAAGGAATAATGACTAATTGATCCAAATTGACATGATTGAAAAGGACAACAATCGATGATGAATCGATCACAAAATGACAAGATTGACAAGATGACAAGGATTGATGATGAATCGATCGCAACATGACAAGATTGACAAGAGGACAAAACCCTAATTCCATCATCGATTAGGATTGACGATGTCTGAAATGATGATAAATGAGCACGCACATTGATGCGACAGGATAAGATCAACCAAAATCATAACTGAAGATTGTTATCAACAAGACCAAATTCGAAAGCGAGAAAAATGAGGAATGCAGAAGAAGGAATCAATGCTCACAAATGATAAAGACCAAGTGCGCAACATAGAAGAAATGTTAATGCGACGCAAAAACCCTAAAATAAGGCAATGCGCAAATGTTAAAGTATGACTCCGCAAGCGTTGACCATTTTTAGATGTCTACACATACACATATAAACCAGTAAATGAATAAACATATAACTTGAAGTAAATAAACCATCCACATGAATGAACATCATAACAAACAAAATTTATATGTGGAAAAACTCAAAGAGAAAAAACCACAATGGGATTTGTGACCCATTATATCAATTCACTAGCCATATGAAGGATATTATATAGTATGGGGGCCTGCACATGCATAAAGGAACACTGCCTAGAGCACACTGCTCAATACAAAAGAGTCTCACTGACTACAAGCTTCTACTGAGATAAAATAGTAATCATGAACTCACAGAATGCATCTTCAATGCCAAAACGAGTTCCGATTATGGCTCTATTCTGTACCGGTTCATAAACCCCGAACACTTCTACTGGTATCTCCTTTCTACCAAGAATGATTTACAAACCATCTACAAATCATTGCATGAATAGAAATTTGTGTACAAATGATCTACATACATATCCTTCGCATTACACAGTTATCCTGCCTTGCCATACACACTCTTCTATATCCTATATATCACAATGACCTAATCAACTGACTTATATACCCTTTACAAACAATATGCCTTATGTTGGCTTACAATACATTACAGAAGATATACAATTTTGGCCCATTATAATAATTATAAAATGATTTTACAAATAAACTTCCTTCAAATCTTAGATTGATGTCGGTTTCACTAAAGTGCTAGATGTCGGTGCCGATTGTGACCCTGAATGCTCCAATGTCGGTACTTGCTGGTGTATGCCTCCTAATGTTGGTATATGTCTTCTATAGAACGTTGTTGCTATCAATGACAACATATGAATCCAATGAGCATCATTGCCAACAATCTCCCCCTTTGGCATTAATGGGAACACATGTGAAAAATGGATTCCCTATCGATTCAACTAAAACATGAAACATGCTCCCCTTGAGCTGATTGACTGTGTTTTCAATATACTCTGTCTGATATCCTCCCCATATTTTTCATATTGTTCCCATGCATATACTCCCTGTTTGGTATCAATGTCAAAGATCGGTGAAAGAATTGAAAGAATTTGTTTAAGAATCTATGCAAAAGAGTGAATAAATACAAATTACTTTACCAAGGCTTGACCAATGTCAAGATTTCTGGATAAGCTTTCTCAAGCAGCTATATATAGGTATCCCAACCAGTTTTTAAATTTTTCAGATATGGATACCAGTCCACTCAGTAAATGTGCAAGTGTTTCTTTCTCAATGACTTCTTCCGGTGTGGGTTTTGTAAGCATATCCATACATTCCCTCTTATGTACACCAAGTGAATCTAATATTGGACTCACCAAACCTTTTAGACTCCTTTCTCTCTAAATGATCTTGTCTCTCTCTTTTCAAAAGAAAAATTTTGGTTCTTCAAAGACAATTTTTTTCCATCAATAGATATAGTACGTGAAGTTAGTTGATCAAAAGAATTAGCAATATTTGCAATCTTTTCACGTAACTCCTTTAACCTATTATCTATATTTGTTGTAAGAATTTCTATATTACAACAAACCCTATAGATATTAGTATACTATTTGAAAGAATTTTCAATAAGTATAAGTTTCTCTACAATCTTCCTCTTTTCTATCTCAATAATCTGGTCAAAAGTGGCTTTCTTAGCCAAAGTGAATCTTTCGAGTGCTTGCCGGTCGAAAATCTATTGCAATTATTGAAATTTTTTTGAGAGTTGAGAAACACAACACCACAAGAGCCTAAAGATCTTTGCAAGCTAAATAATCTATTATAAGGAGAAGCAAGGAAGCAAATAACAGAAATGCAAAACACAAAAAATTAGCTCAAAAGAATGAGAGCTCAATATTCACAAAAATGTGTAATATGATAATGATACAAGAAAAAGAAAATTTACCTCTAATAGGTCAAGAAAGCCTAAAAGGGAAAACCTAGGCTTGCACATAATAATTAATAAAAGAATTAATTATTATGCACCTAATGTTAGCTTAAGTGTAAAGAGAGATAATAGGGAACTTAAAGAATTAAACAAATATTGTTTAATTAATCAAGTAAAGAATCAGATACTCTAACACCCCCCCTTAAGCTAGACTTACGGAGAAGCTAAAACCTATAACAACTACTGAAAGAAGGAAAGATGTCAACCTAAAATACAAAGAATGCATAGGAAATATGTCAACCTAAAATACAATTGTACAAACCATGTGAAGGTAAATTGAGGCTAACTGAGTTCATACTGGGAAACACATAGAATATTCTTAGTCCTAATGTAATGCGTTATCTTTAGGATCGATCCAACTACATGTTTCATGATTTTTGAATTAAGTACTTTATCTTGCAAATAATGTAAATTGATTTTAGGATGACATTTACATGAAACTAGTAAACTAGAATGCATGCACGAACACATGCGCATGTGCACATGCATGCGCATGGGGGTGTGTGTGTGTGTATTTGTGAATGCACTTAATTTCATTCAAATGTGTGGATATAGTATGATTGATATATATATATATATATATATATATATATGAGGGGAAGAAGAAGGTGGTGAATGAATATGCATTGTGAAGTATTCAAATTGTGATGAAAAATCACGTGAAAGTATTATGAAGCATATTAGATTAGTGAAGTGATGTCGATTGAATTTGTAAGGTCTACTTAAAAAAAAAAATTCCTATGCATTCTTTGTATTTTAGGTTATCCCGGCAACAAGGCTTGATCAGGAACCCAAATACAATGAAATCTCTATGAAAAAGAGAAAAAGGAGAAAACCCAGTGGGAAAAACTCCTCTCCAAAAAGAGATAAAAGAATATGCTGAAATAATAAGAAGGAAGGAAGGCCTCGTAAAGACCCCCCAAGGACAACTTCCTTCACCCCAATCATAGAGCACAATTGAAGATAGCGCGATGATGAAAAAGGCTTCGTGAAGATGTGTGCAACCTACTTGATAGTGGGAATGTACTCTAGAATGAGAGAACCTTCTTGAATCAACTAGAAGATAGAATGCATGTGAAGCTCAATGTGCTTCATCTACTGATGCTCTACCAGGTTATGGGAAATATGAATAGCACTTTGATTTTCACACCAAAGAACAATGGGACTATCAGAAGGAAAACCAAACTCAATCATCAACTCTCGAAGCCATAAGATCTCCTGACTAGCGAGCATACCAACTTGATACTCAGCCTCTATAGATGATAATGCATGAGTAGTCTGCTTCTTGCAAGACCATGTGATAGGACCAGAGCCAAGACAAAAAACAAAGCCAAAAGTAGAATTTTGATCAGTGACATCACCAACCCAATCTGAGTCAATGCAGCCAACAATGTGAGGTTCCCCTGATGTGTAGTGAATGCCATGTGAACTAGAGCCCTGAATGTACCGTAGAATACATTTGGCAGCTTGCCAATGACTCTCATGAGGATCATGGGAGAATCGAGAGACAAGGGCAACCGCAAAGGAAATATCAGGATGGGTGTGAGTCAGGTATAACAAACTACCAACCAACTACCTATAAAGTGTAAAATCTATTGAAGGAGTGGGACAAGTAGGAATCAAAACAACCCCTGACTGAAATAGAGTGGGAGCAGGCTTGCAATCAAGTATACCAAAGCACTGAAGCATGTCAAGAGCATACTTCTACTTGTAAATGTAGATCCCATCAGAAGACTGAATTACCTGAAGACCAAGGAAATAGTATAGAAGACTGAGATATGTCATCTCAAACTAGTCCATCAGGGCTTGCTGAATATGCTCAATCATAGAGGATGAGCTATCTGTGATGAGGAGATCATCAACATAGAGCACAAGAATCAGGATCTCACCCTCAAGAAGCTGAATATACACTGTGTGATCATAATGATTGTGGGTGAAGCCAGTGGAGAACAAGAAATAAATCTATTTTCTCATACCAAGCCCGAGGGGCTTGTTTGAGACCATACAATGAACTCTGAAGTATGCAAACCAAAGAACTATCCTACACAAATCCTTGAGGGTTCTCCATGTAGATTTACTCTCGTAGGTCCCCATGCAAGAAGGCACTCTTCACATCCATCTAAAAAATGGGCCATCCCCGAGAAGTTGCAAGAGATAGTACAAAGGGAATAGAGTTCATCTTGGTGATAGGGGAAAAGGTCTCAGAGTAATCAATACCCTCAACCTGTGAGAAACCCTTCACAACAAGACGTGCTTTGTACTTATCAATTGAACCATCAACATCATACTTAGTGTGATACAACCAGTGACATTGAACCATCTTTCTACCCTTAGGAAGAGGACAAAGATCCCAAGTATGATTCCTCATCAAAGAAGAATACTCCTCCTCCATAGTACAATCCCACTCAGGGTGTCTTGAATCCTCTGAAAACTTCTGAGGATCATCTGAAATGGCAGAACTCAAAAGACTAGAACCCACAGTATGAGAACGAGTGCGACGAGTATCTAAAGGATCATCGGCCATAGAACCTACCACCTCAATAGTAAAGCGAGCCCACTTGGGCATCTGAGGTGGAGTAGGTGGAGGTGGGGATGGTGGATCATCAGCACCATCATCAGAATAATCCTCAAAATAATCCTAAAGGAATGCAATGGGAGGAGTAGGTAGAGGAGTAGACACTAGGTTCAGGGTATCCATTGTGGGAAGGCACTCATCAAATTGAACATCCCATTAAAACAAGACCTCTCTAGAATTAGGATCAAACAACCTGTATGCCTTAACATCCTCATAGTAGCCAAAAAAATTGAGGGGTTGGCTCTTTCACTCCATGGCTTTCCTCTGAGCATCAGGAATAAAAGCCCATGCCTCACTGCCAAACACTCGGAAAAGGAAAAATCAGGCTTGTCATGAGACCAAGCCTCCTCATGAGTCATATGTCAAATCACCTTATGAGGCATCCATTTCTGAATATAGTTGACACAATTAACTGCCTCAACCCAAAAAGACGAATCCATGGACCTAGACTAAATCATACAATTCACCATCTCCCATAAAGTTTTGATCTTATGCTCAACAACACCATTCTATTGAGGGGTGTAGGGAACAATAAACGGATGCTGCAAACCATGCTTAGTGCAAAAATCTCTGAAAGCCTGATTCACATACTACCCCCCATTATCTATACATATCCACTAAATAGAACAACCAGACTACTTCTCTACAAATATCTTAAAGACTCGAAATGAATTAAAGACATCAGACATGTACTTAAGAAAGTACACCCACATGCATCTGGAGAAGTCATCAATAAAAGTGAGTAAATACTTAGCCCTAGAAAAAGGAGGAGTGGGAAATGACATGAGATCATTGTGAATCAACTCCAAGGGTCCCAAAGCATGAGGGGCTCTTCTCTTTAGAAAGGGATCTTTATGATGCTTTCCAAGCACATAACCATGACAAACACCATCAGTGCACAAAATCTATGGGAGCCCAAGAACAAGTGTATGTGTACTCGTCTACTAAAGATATATGTAATTGACATGGCCCAAGCATTCATGCCAAAGCTTACTCACTGAATTTGCATGTACTATAAGAGACAAACTTGCACCCACAGAGGGCTCAAATCCATCAAATTTGTATAGATGAGATGTAGTATCAACACTCCCAGTAGCTACAACGAAATCAAAATCATGGAGGTCTCGAATAACCACATCATGTGGTGAGAAATCAACTATCTTACCAAAGCCAAAGTAGCAAATCTGATAAATGGATAGGATTTTCGTTGAGATGTTAGGGACAACTAAAATATCCTATAGAGTACCCCCATCTAAAGGGATACAACCAAAACCCAAGATGGAAAGCTGAACTGAGTCACCCACTGCAATCTATGAAGGACCACAAGAGGCAAGAGAAGTAACCAATTGTTGAGTGCGAGTCATATGGTGAGAAGCACCAGAATCAAGTATCCATATGGACCCATAGGTTGAAGCTCAAGCAGTAAGAGCATGAGCTTTCTCTGTGGAATGAGAAGATACCTGAGGTGAGGAGATGTGATGTTGTTGCATGGCTTCCTCTAAAGCCTCTAAGCGTTTCCAACACCTAGAAATTGGATGTCCTTCCTTGCCACAAAAATTGCAAGTGTCTATTGATTTCTTCTTAGTCTTGGAGGAAGACTCACCAGAATGTGAAGATTTCCCATGTTTCAGAGGAAGTGGTGGTTTAGAATCAGACTTAGGAGGTGGCTTGGAGGAATATTCACTACCTACAGAATTCTTCTTTGGCTTCAGTTTCTGCTTTAGTTTCTCCTTAGATGACTGAGAAACCAATGCTTTGTTCTTGGACCCTGAGAGCATATCCAACTGAGAATGATGAGACTACTCATAAGACAAATGCTCACAAAAGACATCAAAGGTAGGCATGATGAAATGAGCACCCAACCCGTCCATGGTGGAGTAGAAAGCAGAGGTAAAAAACTAAAAATTTCCCCAAAGTTTCGAAAGAATCAAGTGAATGCACTCTGTGTCTGTCTTGATCTTGCCACATCCTTGAAGAACAAATCTGGTAGTCTTGACCTTGTTCAAAAAATCTTCAATGGTGGGAAAGGAATCAGGTGACAAGGAAATCAACTCTGCCTCAATCTGTAATGTCTGAATCTCATTAACCCTCCCGAAGAGAGAGTCAAACTTCAACCACATAGCGTGAGGAGTGAGCAACTCATTCAAGGTGAAATAGAAGACTGTCGGAGACATGAAAAGAGAGAAAACCCATGGCCTCATCCATCTTGTTTCTATGTTGAAGAAGCTCACAAGGATGCTGCAATAGAGGCTAAACCTCATCCAAACAAGACCACAACCCTCATTCCCAAAGAAGCCTCGTGATGTGGGGCTTCCAGGTGTGGTAGTTGTGTGAAGTCAACAACTCAACAGAAGGATCTGCCATGAAAACTCTGCATCTGATGAAAATTCTAAGAAACAAGATCACATATATGAATAGATCATGCTAAGATATTTCCAATGCCTGTTCATTTTCAAAAAACAAAATCTGTTTGCCCATTCTATAGCCCCGGGAGTATAGAAAAGAGTCCCAACTTTGACTGGAAAAAAGTATAGTCAAATAGAAAAATCGAGTAAAAAATCCAACACCACAAGGTTCAGCTTGGAACCATCTTTCTGATGCGTATTTGTTTTTGAAAAAATGACTCCGTATTCTAAAGATAAGGCCAAACATTGAACCCCCCCTCTTAAAAGACAAGAGGGTGGAGGTCCGGTGGCAGGGGCTTGGCAATGGTGGCACTCGAGCGGTACTCCGGGGAGGAGTGGTAGTGGGCACTGGTGGCGGGAGGAGTAGAGGAGGCAGCCAGTGGGTGAAAGTGGAGGAGTTTGTAGTGGAGCGATAGCCAGTGGTAGTGGGTGCTAGTGGCGGTAGGGGTTGGGGGGGGCCCACAGGGAGACAGTCGGTGGTCGGCGGGGGTGGAGACCACTAGCAGGGCTAGAGGGGGGCTGGCAGGGAAGGGGCCCTCACTGACAGGTCTGGTCAGCTGGATTGATAGCTAACGGCTGGACTATCAGGAGGGACAGGGTACCTACCGAAACCCTTGTTGCAAAGATATTTTTTGAGTTTTCACAAACCTTTTTTTGCCTTTTGCATAAATTTTTTATTTTTGAATTTTTTTAAAAAAATTTTCAGAAAAAAAAAAATTCGGTTTGCATGCCGTAAAAAGGCAAAAAATATTTTTTTTGAATTTTTTTCTCGAACTACGTACCAAGGACGTACGCCCTGGTATTGAAGAAAAATTACCCCCAGATGCTCAAGAGTCAAAAGTAGGCAAGTTTTATATGACTATAGGGGTTTTTGGGCCTTCTGAGCACAATGGTGAGATCCGTTTAGGCCCAAAGTGCTCAGAAAAGGGGCCTATCCCTAGGTACATAAAAAAAATTCCTAAAACCCCAGATCTGCTTCCAATGCAAAAATTCTCAAAACAAGAACAAATAGCTGCAGATCTGAAGCTTTGATACCATGTGAGAGTTGAGAAACACAACAACACAAGAGCCTCAAGATCTCTACAAGCTAAATAGTCTGTTACAAGGAGAAGCAAGGAAGCAAATAATAGAAAAGCAAAACATAGAAAAAATGCTCAAAAGAATGAGAGCTCAATATTCACAAAAATATGTAATGTGATAATGATACAAGGAAAAGAAAATTAACCTATAATAGGTCAAGAAACCCTAAAAGGGAAAACCTAGGCTTGCACGTAATGATAAATAAAATAATTAATTGTTATGCACCTAATCTAAGCTTAAGTGTAAAAAGAGATAATAGGGAACTTAAAGAATTAAATAAATATTGTTTAATTAATCAAGTAAAGACCCAATTACTCTAACAATTTTTAGATATATGCTCTATTAATAAATACCTTAAGCTTGTCGGTAGGGCTTGCTTAATTTTCAATCAAACAATCAGGAATCAATCTATGCAGAACTGTTATTGACTAAACTATTATTCCTTTGTCTATAGATCCCTCCGTTATTAGCTTTTGAGTAGCCATCATCATTAGCTCTGTGGGACTCATCTCTGTGATTGATTTCTTCTCAAGTTGAGAAGTGTCAATTGCCAAAATTTTTGTTAGGGAATCAACTACTGGTATGGTACTGGGAGTCTTATTAGTCTCCTTTCCTTTATCCTCTCCCAGTGTATCCCTTTTCTCATCCTCTTTTGCACTGGTGGCTTCACCACTTGCTTTAGTATATGTTCTACCAGTGGAGTATTATCCACAATATTATCAGTACCCTGTATATTATCTATATTACCTTGCTCAGACTGTACAAATGTGGTTTCTGCTGGTATAGACTGTACACTCTCATCAATTTTGGGTCTACCTGTTGGTGGTGTTTGTACACTCTTATTTACTATCGGTCTATTCTAAATTTGAACTGAACTTCCCAAAATTCCTTTCCCTTTAGATTTGTCCAGAATGGAGGAAGTTGTTGCCTTAGAAAATTCTTCTTAAGAGGTAAGGAAATCAAGATTCTTTTGGAAGAATTTAGACCAACCATCTCTGGTCTCATTTATTATCTCATTTACTTTGCCCATCATTAGGCTTATTTACTGGGGTTTGTTGCTAAAAACTATTCTATTGGCCAAATCTATACATCATTTTATTTCCTCATTATTTATAGAGCCACACATATTCAAAAGTTCAACTTCCTTAATTTCCATATCCATCTTTACTGCATCTAATCTTCTTGCATCTAACTTATTATACAATGATAATGGAAATTTCCTTCAAAATCTCTACTAAAGCCTTCTTATATATGTCTATATGTAACAAAATTGTTTCTTCAATCTCATTTTGCTCATTATCATCTAAATCTTCATAGAAATTTGACACATTCTTCAAAATACCATCTTTTGTTACCTCATCTATCATCTATGCACAAGTCATTAGGGGAATGATGGTAACATTACCATATTCATTTTCTTAATCTATTGCACTTTTCTTCTTCTTGTTGGGGGTTGTAGAGGTGGATGAATCTGGTTTCTTCTTTTGAGTAGGTTTCCTTTCTAGAGGTGAGGGTATAGTAGGCTTTGTCACTTTTCTTACTAGCTTCCTCATTGGCTCCACCTTCTTCTCCTCTACTGGAGGCTTGCCTGCTTTCTTCCTCTATACCCTTCTGAATGTAATAGATTGATTATCCTTTGCATCAGAGTTACAAGTGATAGAAGAAATGAAATTCTCAGGCCTCTTTGCCTCAAGAGCCTATCCTTTGATAGTTCTGATACTAAATGTAAGTACAGATCTAATAGCCAACAAGATGAGAGGGGAGGGTGAATCATACAAACTTAATCTTCCATAAAAACATCAGATTCAACCTCGGTAACATATACTTTAGTAATATAACCCAAAACTATTAAACATGCAAACTCAAAAGCATATAGACATCATAAACCTCATAACACCAGATTTAATGTGGAAACCCAAATAGGGAAAAACCACTATGGGATTTCGGACCCACTAAGAATTATACTCTTCTAGAGTATGCTCGGTTAAAAGCAAATCCTGTTAAAGATTACAAACACATTGCTAGATGTGACCTGGTTAAGGGATTTCCCTCAGATCTATTAGGATCTTCACCTTGTTAGAAGTGACCTTGTTAAAGGATTTCAAACACTCAATTAGAATGTCACCTTGCTAGAGGGTATTACAAATAAGACTGTTAAGTCCACTCGGTTAAGAGATTTTCTGTCACTTTCATAAAATAATAGTAATAAAAATCTATCTACAACTTCACATCTAAAATGCTCAAGTAGATTCTTATTTGTTCAATACAATCTAGACATAGAACTAATCTTGTCCATCTGTTGGGCTTCTATACTCTGTTATTCAAATAGGTCTTCAAGCTTCTGTGCTCGGTAATCACTATGTAGCATCCCTGTGCATACACTTGCTCGCATGCATTATTTATCAACAATTTCTTATTTATAAATAATTAACTAACTACTTAATCTCCTTGATCACATTTCTCAAGATCAATCATAGCCATCAGATCTTCAAACTTGTCCAAGTTCAATGCATCTTTCGATCTGAAAATGTTTTACCCCGCCTTGGAACTTTCATATACTTCTTGGAACTTGTTCTAGGGTATTGCGGTTCAATCTGTGCTATAGATCTTCATGCTGACTTGCCTTTGCCATAGATTCATTAACAAACTATATTTATGGCATACCAATCATTTAATCAGTTCCAGCTCATCAACTTCCTTCATTAAATAACGCATGTAACCATTTAATGCATTCTATTATAGCTTAGTTACAACTCGGTTATAATTCGGTAAATACTAAACTTCACTTGGTAGACATTCTACCTTCATTAACTGATAGTGATAACCTTAGGGTTTACCGACTAGGTTCCTTAGGGTTTACCGACTAGATTATTTGCTTGATAACATAGTATAGTATTAACCTTTACAATTTACAACATATGTATGATGTTAAAACAATCTAAACATCATGATCTTATCATTGTCTGACTCGGTAATAGTTGCCCATTGAATACCTTATTCATCCCCTTATTCATCATAAGCTTTCCTGTGTCTTTTACCGACATCTTTATATTCTTCAAATCATACTTCTCAAGATATGGCAACATCATACTGAGTTAGAAAATCAATATCTTGACATCAGTAACAAAATAATAATATCAAGATAGTAAACATCCTTAATCAGTTATATCCATAATCATCAACAACCTTCTCAACATCCTTATTGAAATGTCAACAATCTCCCATTGTCTGTTATAATTCTATATTTCCAATAGTCTCCACCTTTGGCATTGATGGAAAAACCAATTGCTTTGACCTTAAAAGATTCGGATTGCTATGATTCTAAAATGCTGAAATGCTCTCTTGTTGTCATCAGACTTCTCCCCCGTACTTTAGACTTCCCCTAATTTTTTTTGGTCTTCTTTCCAATGTTCAGTTTTTTTTCTTTCTCAATTTTCTCCCCCTTTGACAACAATGCCAAAAAGTAAAGAACTAAAACATAATTTCTTCCTGTATGAAGTGATTTCCTGCTGTAATGTGTCAATTCAGTCTCGGTCAGAGCATTTTGTCTTCAATTCTTGTTCCTTGTATTGTTTTCCTCTAATATTTCTTGTACACCTTTAGAAAACATCCTAAAGTGTGTAAATCAACATCAACTCCTAAAAGATATTCGATGGAGTCATCAGATTGATGCTTTCACCAAACTTGGTTAGTGAGTAGAAGATAGGGGTAGGACCCCTAACTTACTTCTGAGATATTCAAAAGTGTCCCTTGGTAGTGGCTTGGTGAAGATATCTACTATTTGTTCCTTTGTGCTAACATACTCCAACACCACTTTCTTCTCTTGAGCTTCTTCTCTAAGATAATGATATTTGATAGAGACGTGCTTTGTCTTAGAGTGCATAAAAGGATTCTTTGGAATGTTAATGGCACTAGTATTGTCACATAATATAGTTACTAGCTCGATAAATTTCTCATTTATAACTTCCAATAGTTGTTTGATCCATGCAATGTTGGTACAATTCAATGCTGCATCAATGTATTCAACTTCTGCTATTGACTGTGAAACACATCCTTGTTTCTTGCTAAGCCAACTCACTAGTCTTTCTCCTAAGAAGAAAGCTCCTCCACTTGTGCTTTTTTTGTCATCAATGTTGCCTGCCCAATCAGCATCAGTATAAACTTTTAAATCAAAATCATTTCCTTTCTAATATACTAAACCATAATCCTTAGTTCCTTTCAAGTATCTAAAGATTCTTTTGATTGTTGTCATGTGTGTTTCCTTAGGACCTGCAGAGAATCTTGCAACTATACCTACTACATGTGCTATGTCTAGTCTACTGTGAACAATTTATTGTAGTTTTCCAATCATGGATCGGTAAAGTGTCTCATCAACCGATGTAGATTCATCATTATTTGATAATTTACAGTTGGTAGTCATAGGAGTACTTACTGGTCTTGAATCCTCCATTCCAAATTTCTTCAAGATTTCCTTTATGTACTTGGATTGAGTAATGAAAATCTAATTTTTCATTTGCAGTATCTGTAAACCTATAAAATACTTTATCTCACCGATTAATGACATCTCAAATTCTTTACTCATTTCATTTCCAAAGTTCTTGCATAAAGAGTCATTTCCACAAAATATAATATCATCAACAAATATGGCTGAGATCAATATTCCATTTTCATCATTCTTCATGTACATATTGTTATTCTCACTTGTCCTTATAAAACCAATCTTAATCAAATAAGAGTGCAATATTTCATACCATGCTCTAGGTGCTTGTTTCAAACCATATAAAGTTTTGTTCAATTTACATAGCTAATCTTTATTCTTGTCTTCAACAAATCCTTTAGGTTGTTCAATAAAAACTTCTTCTTCTAATATTCCACTCAAAAATGTAGATTTGACATCCATTTGATATACCTTGAAATTTTTGAAAGCAACATATGCCAACAATGTTCTTACTCCTTCAAGTCTAGCAACAGGTGCAAAATTTTCACCATAATCAATTCCTTCTTCTTGAGCATAACCTTTGCAAACTAGTCTTGCTTTGTTTCGAATGACCTCTCCTTTTTCATTTAGCTTGTTTCTAAAAATCCACTTTGTACTGATTACATTTTTGTCCTTTGGTCTTGGGATTAGTGTCCATGTGTCATTCTTCTTGATTTGATCAATCTCTTCTGTCATAGCATTTATCCAATCTTCACTATTAAATGTCTCTTTCACTATTCTCGGTTCAAATTCAGATATCAGACATGTGTTCTATCTTAGTTTGTTCCTTGTCATCACTAGATCATCCTTATCTCCTATAATCTGACTTGGTGCATGATGTCTTCTGACATACTTGGCTAATACAGGCTCGATAGGCTCTGTATGATCTTCTTCATCACTGGGTAACTGGATATTCTCTTCATTTTCCTCAACAGTCTTCTTGATAAGACTTCTCGGTTGAACATAGACAAATTCATCATAGTCTTCTGGTTCCTTGGGATTTCCTTCATCATTTCTTTATGTAAATTCATCAATTTTCATATTTGTACTTTCCACTATTTTGTTAGATGATTTGATAAGACATTTAAATGCTTTGCTTCTAGAAGAATAACCTAGAAATGTTCCTTCTTCAGTCTTCTGATCAAACTTGCCATTTCTATCATCTTTGTGAACATAGCATCTACTTCCAAAGATTTTAAAATAACTTACATTAGGTTTCTTATCATACCAAATTTCATATGGTGTCTTCAAAGTACCTTTCTTCAATTGTACTTGGTTCAGGGTGTAAACTGTTGTTCTTATTGCTTCTCTCCAAAATGTTTGTGGCACCTTCTTTTCAATCATCAGTGTTCTAGCACAATCCACAATAGATCTATTTCTTCTCTTAGTTATTCCATTCTACTGTGGAGTTCTTAGTGCAGAGACTTGTCTTTTAATACCATGATCATTGCAGAATAAGTTGAATTCATCAGATGTGAACTCTCCTCCTCCATCTGATCTAAGACATTTCAGTTGTCTTCCTGTTTCATTTTCAACTCTTGCCTTGTACCATTTAAACATTTGAAAAGCTTCTTATTTATCTTTTAAAAAAATTACTGACATCATCCTTGAATAGTCATCCACAAATAATATGAAATATTTATCACCATAATAACTTTGAACTTTCATAGGACCACAAAGATCAGTGTACACTAGATCAAAAATTCCCTTAGAAGTGTAAGACTTACTTGTAAAGCTTGATCTTGTCATCTTACCCATCTGGCATCCTTGACACATAGCATTCTCAAGTTTTTCAAAACTCGGTAGACCTCTTACTCAGTGCTTCTTGCTTATTTTGATCAGATTATCAAAATTTACATGACAAAACCTTTTATGCCATAACCAAGTATCATCTATCTTTGCATACAAACACTTGTTATGAGTTGAGTAAAGGTGAAATGTGTTACCTTTTGTTTGTGTCCTAGTAGCAGCTAACTTTCCATTCTTGTCATGAACTTTGACAATTCCTTTCTGAAATTCTATTCGGTAACCTATGTTGTTTAGCTGTGCTACACTCAACAAATTGTATTTCAAACCTTCAACCCAATAAACATCATTGCATCTTGCATTGTCAAGAAGTGTTATAGATCCTTTACCTTTCACTAGACATGGTGCATCATTACCAAATCTAACATAGCCTCCATCATAATCTTCTAATATAACAAACTTGTGTTTATCTCCTCTCATATGATGTGAGCATCCACTATCTATGATCCAAGAATCATTAGTGTTTATGTGAGATATTAGGGATTTTTCTTCATACCATTCTTCATCTGATCCATCTTTAATAGCCACATTAACTACTTCCTCTGTATCAGTTTCATCTAATTTATCATCATTGAATTCCTCGTCGGCTATTAAGCATGTCTTTCTATCTCTTCTTCTGAAGTCTCGGTGTCCTTTGTAATGATTATCTTTTTATCTGTCATCTCGGTAATCTGTCTTTTCAGTAGAATCTTTGTCAGGACAGTTAGAAGCCATATGTCCTATCTTATCACAATTGAAACATTTCAAAGGTAGTTTTCCTTTGTACTTACCTTTGCCTCTCGGTAACCTTTTGGCTAATAGTGCTTCAAACTCTTCTTTCTTTCTGATTTCCTCATACAGTTTGTGTACTTCTTCCATGTTCTTACGAAATCTTTCATTTTCTCCACTGTGATCTCCTTCAAAGTACTTATACTTTCTTTCATTGTAATCATTAGATTCATCAAGATGAAAAGAACTAAATGCAGATTCAACTTTATTTACCAAAGATCCACTGTTATCAAAGTTACTTAATTCAAATGCATGTAGCTTACCAATAGTAGCATCTAAAGAATCTAGCATATTAGGTACATACCTCAATTCATTGATTGCAGAGACTCAGATTGCATAAGTCGGTAGAAGGGTTCTCAACAACTTACTTATTATATCCTTTTCTTCAATAGTTCCACTTGCTCCTTTGATTTGATTGACAATCTCCTTTAGTCTTGTACTGTACTGAGTTATGTTCTCATCTTCATTCATCCTCATAGATTCAAGTTGTCCTCTTAGAGTATCTACTTTTTCTCTTTGAACATGTTCATCTCCTCCATACACTGATATGAGCTTATCCCACATTGCCTTTGCATCATTGCAACCTTCTAGATTATTAAACTCTGAATCGGTCAATGCATATGTTATTTCAATCATTGCTTGAATATTTTCTTGCTTTGCCTTTATCTCTTCCATTGTGAATGGATAGGTGCTCGGTGTAACAAAATCACTCTCCAGATAGTATACAACATATTCTCCAACTCCTAATAGATGCAGCTTCATCCTTTTCTGCCATGTAGAGAAACTTGACTTGTTCAGCTTCAATGCATCCCTCTTATACATCTTTGGATCTTTAACTCAAGTACCTTTAAACTTTTCTTCCGAAGTCCAAAGCTCTGATACTAATTGATAGTTCTGATACTAAATGTAAGTACAGATCCAATAGCCACCAAGATGAGAGGGGGGGGTGGATCATACAAACTTAATCTTCCATAAAAACATCAGATTTAACCTCGGTAACATATACTTTAGTAATATAACCCAAAACTGTTAAACATGCAAACTCAAAAGCATATAAACATCATAAACCTCATAACACCAAATTTAACATGGAAACCCAAATAGGGAAAAACCACTGTGGGATTTCGGACCCACTAAGAAATATACTCTTCTAGAGTATGCTCGGTTAAAAGAAAATCCTATTAAAGATTACAAACACATTGCTAGATGTGACCTGGTTAAGGGATTTCCCTCAGATCTATTAGGATCTTCACCTTGTTATAAGTGACCTTGTTAAAGAATTTCAAACACTCAATCGGAATGTCACCTTGCTAGAGGGTTTTACAAATAAGACTATTAAGTCCACTCGATTAAGAGATTTTCTGTCACTTTCACAAAATAACAGTAATAACAATCTATTTGCAACTTCACATATAAAATGCTAATGTAGATTCTTATTTGTTCAAAACAATCTAGACATAGAACTAATCTTGTCCATCTGCTAGGCTTCTATACTCTATTATTCAAACAGGTCTTCAAGCTTCTGTGCTCGGTAATCACTATGTAGCATCCCTGTGCATACACTTGCCCGCATGCATTGTTTATCAACAGTTTCCTATTTATAAACAATTAGCTAACTGCTTAATCTCCTTGATCACATTTCTCATGATGAATCATAGCCATTAGATCTTCAAACTTGTCCAGGTTTAATGCATCTTTCGATCTGAAAATGTTTTACCCTGCCTTGGAACTTGCATATATTTCTTGGAACTTGTGCTAGGGTATTGCGGTTCAATCTATGTTGTAGATCTTCATGCTGACTTTCCTTTGCCATAGATTCATTAACAAACTATATTTACGACATACCAATCATTTAATCAATTCCAGCTCATCAGATTTCTTCATTAAAGAATGCATGTAACCATTCAATGCATTCTATTATAGCTCGGTTACAACTTGGTTATAACTCGGTAAATACTAAACTTCACTCGGTAGACATTCCGCCTTCATTAACTGATAGTGATAACCTTAGGGTTTACCGACTAGGTTCCTTAGGGTTTACCGACTAGATTATTTGCTTGATAACATAGTATAGTATTAAGCTTTACAATTTACAACATATGTATGATGTTAAAACAATATAAACATCATGATCTCATCATTGTTTGACTCGGTAATAGTTGCCCATTGAATACCTTATTCATCCCCTTATTCATCATAATCTTTCCTGTGTCTTTTACCGACATCTTTATATTCTTCAAATCATACTTCTCAAGATATGGCAACATCATACTGAGTTAGAAAATCTATTTCTTGACATCAATGACAAAATAATAATATCAAGATAGGAAACATCCTTAATCAGTTATATCCATAATCATCAACAATCTTGTCAATATCCTTATTGAAATGTCAACAATCTCCCGTTGTCTATTATAATGCTATATTGCCAACATCTTTAACCTCAACAACTATGGGATTCATAATGAAAGTAGGAGTAGACGATGATCTGGATGCCATTTTAAAGAAATACCTAAAAAATGATCGTTGGTTTGAAGATTTTGATTACTATTGGAAATGCCTTTTCTCTCTTTTGATCGCTTGTGATTTTACTTTGCGTAGTTCTGGTTTTCTCAAGTGCTGGTTGAGTGAAAATGAGTCCATTTTCCCTTTTTATCAGCAAGTAAACCCTAATCCTTCACTTTCATAACTTCTTAGTGATGTACCCTACCAGATATTAGTTTCACAGTTTTATGCTAGGTAAACCTTCATCAATGATCAGTAAAAGTCTCTAGATCTCTTCCAAATATCTTTTGTAGAATATTCAATATTTGTAATGAATTTGTCAACCCCTAAGGCATATGCCTTAGTTACTAGTTGAATTTCCCTTTAGTGCAAGAATGCTCTGTTCTACCAGTGGAGTTACTGGTGTAGTTACTGGTGTAGTTGCATCTCGACTTGGTTCTTCAGACTTTCTAACCCATCTCTTGGGGTGATCTTGTTTTATTTCATCTACCTTCTACTTTCCTTTCTTATTTTCTTTATCATTGCTAACTGGTTTAGTCTTGCTTCCGTAGTACTTAGCAATATGACCTATTTTGTTGCATGCATAACATGTAACATTGTTCTTTTGAATTTCTTTAACATATCTAGTGTCATACCTTGACCTACATTGATTAGACAAATGTCCAAACTTTCCACATGCATGTCATTTAACATTCATTTTGTAGTCTTCTGACTTATGACCATATTTTTTGCAATTTGTGCATTAACCGGGAACAAAATTGTACTTTTGATTTGCTCTATTTCTACATTTTTTATCCATATGCCTAAATTTGTTGCAAACAAACCGTATACCATTGAATTTATAAGCATTAGATTGCCTTATTGGTTTCCTCTAGTCTGATGAGTTCTACATACCAGTTGTTTTATCTTTATTTGTAGTACCAGAGCTTTCACCTTGTACAAATTCAAGTCCTCTAGAATCTCCATTCTGCCTTTGTCTTTTCAATAAATCTTCCAACTGTGTAGCACTAATCCTAAATTTTTCTTTATACTCACTTGCAGTAGTCATACCATCTCTTAGACATCATTTGTCTTTCAATCTCTTGTTCATTATTTCGAGATTGTACCAAATTAGTTTTCAACATATCATTCTCATGAGCCAATCTGCCACATTCTTCAGAGATACAACAAGATTTTCTTCCTTCTTCTTTCGGTCCTCAATATCTTTTGACATCCTCATAGTGAGGTCTTTCATTTCATTCCTCATGAGCATGTTTTCTTGACTTAGTTTCTGACATTGTTCCTTGAGTGAATTTTTCTCTTCATCATCCTTGTTTTGCAATAGTTCCTTCCTCCTAGCTTGAGCTAATGATAGCCTTTGTTGTAGGACAAGAATGAATTCATTAAAAAAATTCAATTCATCTTGTAGTTTTAAGTTCTTCAACCTTTTAGCATCATAATCCTCAAGTGCCATCTCAAGTTGCTTCTCCATAGCCATGTTTAGTGATTCTGGTATCAAGATCTTCCTCAAGATGTTAAACTTCCTCTGATGCACCAAGCTTTGATACCAATTGTTGGAATCCAAGAACAATGAGAGGTGGGGGGGGGTGAATCAGTGTTTTGTCCGTAACATATGATTTTATCTTTTTACAACATACACATATAAACTGGTAAATGAAGAAACATATAACTTGAAGTAAATAAACCTTCCACAATAATGAACATCATAACACACATAATTTATATGTGGAAAACCTAAAAGAGGAAAAACCACATTGGGATTTGTGACCCATAATATCAATTCACTAACCATAAGAAATATATTACATAGTATGGGGGCCTGCACATGTAGGAAGTCAGACTGCCTAGAGCACACTGCTCAACACAAAAGAGTCTCATGGACTACAAGCTTCTACTGAGATAAAATAGTAATCATGAACTCACAAAATGCATCTGCAATGCCAAAAAGAGTTTTGGTTATAGCTCTATTTTGTACCTGTTCATAAACCCTAAACACTTCTACCAGTATTTCCTTTCCTCCAAGAATTATTTACAAACCATTTACAGATAATTGCATGATATGTCATTTGCATACAAATGATCTACATACATATCCTTCACATTACACAGTTCTCCTGCCTTGTCATACACACTCTTCTATGTCCTATATATCACAATGACCTAATCAACTGACTTATATACCCTTTACAAACAATATGCCTTATGTTGGCTTACAATACATTATAAAAGATATACAATGTCGGCCCAATACAATAATTACAAAATGATTTTATAAATAAAACTTCTTTCAGATCCAAGATTAATGTTGACTTCACCAAAGTGCTAGATGTTGGTGCTGGTGCTGGTGCCGGTTGTGACCTTGAATGCTCCAATGCTAGTACCTATCAGTGTATGCCTCCTAATACCGGTCTATGTCTTCTATAGAATCTTGTTTCCATCAATGACAACATATGAATCCAATGAGTGTCAATTGCCAATATATACTCCCTTCATCGTCACCTTCAGGTGTTTCCTTAATCAACACAATCACAAATCTCGGTAGATTTAAAAATCAAATATTCCCACTTTTTCTCTACATGACCTGCAACAATTCCACCAACTACTCATCCAAATTTGTCACCGCATCCTCAAAAAGTAGTAACTTCTAGGTCAAGTTTAGTCTTTTAAATGCAAACTAGAAAATCTGCAAAATATCATGGCTTAACTACATGATGACTAAGGTTGAATTCACTAACCTTTAGTTTGGCATTATCACAAACTAACAAACTCAAATTTTGCCATCGCAACTTTGTAACCAATCATCGTTTCTAGATTTATGGTGACCACCTATCTTCCTTCTGTTTCACTGGCCTACTGATATACCACTTCGCTCTTCACTACCAATTCATCCTTTGCTACTGGTTTGCAGTACTTCCATTAAGCCTCCTTTCTTGTTTCCCAATGAGGTTCCAGTTTTCATAGGACCTCAAGTCTTATTGCCTAAGTCACCTTTTGTGACTACATCATCATTAGAATAGCCAACTTGAAGATCTGACCTTAACATCAGTCTTTTTGAATGATATACCAGTTGGCTTATTTTGTCTTCCCTTGAACCGATTGAACCTTGATCATCGATATTTGATACTACTTCCATGTTGTTTGTAAGCCATCACCTTTTCTACTAAGATAGACCACTCCACCGGTCAGTATTAGTCATCAATGACAAATCTCAACTAACACACTAGTTCACTGGATTAACCAGTTTTGTCAATATCAATAATGCCAACAAATGTTTACTAAGTTGTTGTATGTGTGAGCATAATTAACCTTTGCTTTCCCTTTGCCATCTTGTGTATATGATGGTCCACCCTTTTCATATTTAGGGAGTGGAGTTTTGAAGGCTAAATGAGATTTATTCATTTTTTGACCATCCACTGTGATAACCTTATTGTCAATTAAATCTTGGATAAGATATTTTATCCTTTGACAATCATTAGTTTGGTGTCCCTCGGTTCTATGAAAATCACAAAAATAGTTGTCATTCCATGAACTCAGTTTAATTTTGGGCTCAAAATCCCTTGCTTCTAGTAATGTGATTAGCTTGTTTGCAAGAAGAGTTTTTAAAGCTGATTCTAACGGTTCGCTAATGTTAGTAAATTTTCTGCGAACATTGGAAAAGAAAGGTTTGTTGGCATTTTTGATGTTTATGTTGTCATTGTCATTGATGGACACACACTTGTATAAGAGATCCCCTTTATATGTATGAGCTATAGCTCAACTGGTATAACCTTATTGTCAATTAAATCTTGGATAAGATATTTTATCCTTTGACAATCATTAGTTTGGTGTCCCTTGGTTCTATGAAAATCACAAAAATAGTTGTCATTCCATGAACTCAGTTTAATTTTGGGCTCAAAATCCCTTGCTTCTAGTAATGTGATTAGATTGTTTGCAAGAAGAGTTTTTAAAGCCGATTCTAATGGTTCGCTAATGTTGGTAAATTTTCTGCGAACATTGGAAAAGAAAGGTTTGTTGGCATTTTTGATGTTTATGTTGTCATTGTCATTGATGGACACACACTTGTATAAGAGATCCCCTTTATATGTATGAGCTATAGCTCAACTGGTATTTGTTCCAACCGGTATGTTGTATTCTAGTCTTTCGACTAGTGATTTTGTCGAATGTGTTTCCCGGTCTGAAGTGGTTGGTTGACCCCAAGCGATTTGTAGATCTCAATCGGTACAAGGGAGCAAAGCGGCATAACACATTCTTACCAATCTTCATTTTTGTCAAACTGGAAACCAGTATTTTGTATGAACCAGTAATACTTTGTGACAAGTTACCAAACCCACTGATTGATTGACGGCGCCGACACACTGACGGTGCTTTTTGTGTCATGTTACTGAGTATGTCTAGATTCATTGAACCTAGGAAATTGTAATGTAATCCTACTGGACCAACATGAAATCAGATTCCTTTAAAAGGACATCATGTCTAGGGTTTTGAGTGGTTGTTGCTGTTGCTGAAAGGGTTTATGTTGTGGCTAGGGTTGAAGGTGATTGTTGAGTTGTTGTAAGAGTGATCTTATCTGAGAAGATCGACTTGTAAACTGAAAGAGATAGAGAAGACTGAAGTAATGCTGAAATGCATTAGAAGTGAGCTATACTGGATCTAATCAAGTAGTTTGTGCTATTAGATAGATCAAACACTTGTTGATTACTCACATCTTTGACAAGTTTGTAGCCCTTAACCGAGTAGGCCCAAAAGCCTTTGTAAAATCCTCTAACAAGGTGGTTCACTTCTGTGAATCTAAAATCCTCTAAAAAGGTAGTCTTTAATCAGACTTATCTCCTAACAGAGATTGAGATTCCTAACAGGATTTGTTCTAGTGAAGAACATTGTAAGACCTTAACTGGTCTGACCTTAACCAGTTTGGTTTCTATTCTACAGATAGTGACTTGTGAGTTCCATCTCACTGTGGTTTTTCCTAGTTGGGTTTCCACATCAAATATCTTGTGTTATGGTTGTATTGCTTTTGTGGGTGAATGCTTTATTCGCATTTTGGTTTGCATGTGTGATAACTGGTCTATCTGTTAGACTATTTTACTAGTTTATGTTTAGATTGTGTAAGTGTTTAAGTACAAAGATTTTTGGCATACTAATTCACCCCCCCCCTCCTCTTAGTATTCATCAATTGGTGTTAGAGCCTACCTTTCTATAAGTTTAACCACTTGGAAAGAGATATGGGGGAATAGACTTTGAGGGAACTTACTCAATGGCTCACTCAGTTTGAGCAAGCCTATGATGATCTTATGGTCAAATATAAGGCATCTCAAGCAAAAAGGAGAGAACATGCAAAGAAGCTGACGGAGCTATCTGAAAGTAGTTCTGAAGATGAAGCAAATATGGAAGCCATGATTGCAAAAGTAAATAAGCTAAATGATTCAAACTCCAATCTGAGAAAGGAGTTGGAAGGACTGACTATCCGGTTTAGTCAAGAGCTTGAGAATCGGAGGAAAGCTGAAGGTCGGGTAAAGGACATAGATCATGAGATCTCCAAGTTAAAAAAAGAGATTAGTGCACTGACTGCTCGCCTTCATGAGAGCAGGATGGAAAAGGAAGACATGCAAGGTGAACTGAACATTGCCATCTCTAAAAATACAAGCCTAATGGAGACAAATACTGATATTTCCAAAGAACTCTTTGAGTCAAAGGAAATACTTGCTAAGTTTAGCAAAAGTACTGTCAAGCTAGAGAAAAAGATTGAGTCATCTAGACCGATAAAGAATACCAATGGTCTTGGTTTCTCTGGACATGAGGAAGGAGAATCCTCAGGAACAAATGCTAAAGCATCAAAGAAGCAACCGACACTCAAAGGAAAAGGTAAGCAAAAATTCAAACCTGTTTGCTTTAACTGTCTTAAAGAAGGACACACTACCAATGTATGTAGGAGCAAAGCATACAATAACTTTCCATATTTTATCAACAATGTACCTAGAACCAATAAGTTCAATGGTCATTGTTATGCATGCAACAAGTTTGATCATAGAGCATCTGAATGCAAGTCTTTCATGAACAATATCGGAAGATATCCTTAGAGGACCCAAGGAGCTGGTCCATAATATTTTGTAAACTGGAACCCTAACCAGTTCAATGCCTACAATTATCAGTCAGGCAACAATGGTTATCAACTGGCAATTGGATGGAGAGCAAATTGTTGGATTTGTCATGGACATGGACACACTGCGGCTACATGCAGAAGGAAGAATGGAAATATGAACAATGGACCTTGGAGAGCACTTGGATTGATTTGCTATCACTGCAACAAACCGGGTCACATTGCAAGATTCTGCAGAAGCAGAAAGAGTATATCTGATGATATAATAGTCACTTAGAAAGGAGAAGTTGATGTTGAAAAAGTTCAAGCAGACATGAACAAAACCTAGAGGAAGAAAACAAAAAGGTTGGAAGAGGAACTGGTTTCTGCACCTAGTGTGGAAATATCAAAACTGGTAAACTAAGCTCCAAAGAGGCTTAGGGGGAGAAAACGGTGAAATGATTGTGAACCCCCGGTTGCACCGGTAAAAGACCTTAATTGGTATATGATACCTATCACTTGGTAGAAGACCGGAAATGGTAAAAGAGGCAAATTAGGGTTTACGCACTAATAGAGGAGCATTAATGGTGGTAGGTGAGAGACATGTATAAAAGAATATTTCAAATCATTTCTCACTATCTATTTTTGAGCGAAGAAAAGTTTTCAAGTGCAGAGCGAAGAAAAGCCTATTTGAGCTAAAATTTCAAGAAATTGATAAATCTTGAAGGAGATTCAAATCCAGTTTGCAAGCGGTCATGGAGAAGACAAAGCGGTGATTTGGCAACCGACAAAGAGTGGAGTGAAGAAGAATCAGGAAGCCCTAAATTCGCATTGTAAAGGTATTTTTCGTGTTCTTGAAAATACTCAACAATGGCTTTCACATCTCATACTAGTTCTAGTACATCCATTGAGTTGGAAAGTTTTATTCAGAGGAAGTCCAAATATAATGCCTTATCACAAGTTCTAGCTGGAGTCATAGTTGAAGAAGGAATTTCAGATTATATTGATTGAAAAATAGAAGACCTAGGGTCTTTAGCTATTTACACCTAGTTAGGTTTATTTTGCGGCAAGGACAAAAAGATCAAACCAAAGTTTAGTATCTTAGAGAAGAAGAAACTCCATAATGTAGTATACTTTCTAGAAGATTTTACGGAGGATCATATCAGGATCATTTTGAGCAGAGTCCACGGTGACAAGATGTACCTAGAGAGGATGCATGATATCATGCCTCAGGCCATTCATGCAGTCACTGATTTTTGCAACACAAGGGAAGTACCAGCCCTAAGAATGGTAAGCAAAACTGAAATGGCCAAGCTCACCGGTTCAACAAGTGACTCACGGGGTATGACAGTTAATCCTATTAAGGATGATCTGGTGAAATACGCCTACATGGTGATAGGCTATAGAACATTCTGATCCAGTAGGATTAATTTTGTATCTGCTGCAGCGGTAAATGCCGCTTATCAGATGATTAAAGAGGATGCATCTTTTGACTTATGCACCGGTATGCAGAGGCAACTCCTGTTGAATCTAAAGGTGATCAAACAGGACAATGTACTGAGCTTTAAGTCCGGACAACTACTGATAGGGTTGTTCTTCTATTTCCAAGGCTACTTTCCTGGAGTAGGAGATGTCCAGTGGTCTCCTAACCAACTGGTAACTAAGCAAATCAAGGAAAGAATACAAGCCATTGGAACCGGTTACCCTGAAGTACTAAACAAATATTTTGATGACTTTAGAAGAAAGATGAGTCAAAGGGTAAGGATCTCAGGTGATATAGTTAAGAAATATGAAGATGACATCTGTTTCACCATTCAGGTGGACAAATGCTTAATGGAGGCTGTTGAGCCTAGAATGGAGGAAGTGGAGCCAATGGGCTATGAAGTTATGTATGATATGCTGGAAGGGTATGTTGTTCTCAAAATCTGATTTCCCTTCAATGCCCTTAAAATAATACAATCTAAAATGAGTACCGAGGAGACATTAAGGATAAAGGGATTCTAGAGACAACATATGACAAGGTTTGGTTAGACCTTCTACACTTCGGACCTTTCTTTGAGCCCAGGTGGGTATACCTTCTGTGAATTAACTCCACACTCTTAAGTAACAAATCCACAGCAAACCAGTCCAGAAACCAGTGGATTCATTCACCTTGAAAAACAATTGAAAACAAAGGATGAAACAATACTCAACTTCAACATATTTGATCAACAAAGTATGCAATAAACAGCCTTTGATTAATACCAGTGCTTTATCCAAGGCTTCAGAGTCACTCAAACTCAAATAAAACTCCTGAAACAAAATATCTCTATACTTCCCATCAACTTGGTTTCCATTTATCCTTGCAGATGCCTAACATCAACAAGAATTTAATCACTTCAAAATAAACTATGGCCCTCAAAATTCAAAGCTTCTCCTAAAGTATTTACTGGTAGAGTGTTCATGCATGTTTAATTTCCCTCCTAAAGAGAAAAGCTAGAAACACCCATACTGAGATTGCCTTACAATTTCATTCAAACAGAAAAATCCTAGACTATTCTGAATGAAAAAGAGTAAATAAACTCAAGGACAAGATTGAAGACGACACAAAGCTTTCATTCCAAACTGACGGCCTGTATATTGATATTCATTTGAAAAGATCTTACAAAAGTCTGATTCTCCATTAATCTTTGGAAAAGCTCAGATAATATTTCTGCAGCGTTTTCTTACCAAATTTTTGTGATCCCTTTCTCTCTAGTCCTGGTATCCATTTATAACAATATGGATGCACAAAGCTTCGGACTTCTCGAGGAAAGTTTGTTACAATTACTTCAAAAATTGAAGAAGTTACAATTTCAGTTATGCGCTCTTTTTAGCTTCTTCAGCAGTCTGTTGGACGGGTTGTTTAGTTGCAACCTCTTCTGGCTCTTCAGGGACGCTCTCTAACTGCTCCGGATCTTGAGTGGAATATTTAACTCCCCACTCACTATACGTCTCCTCGGTCAGCCATAAAAAATTAATCACATCACCTTTAACCTTAGTCAACCCTTTCCAAGAATTCCTCAGTTTGTTGACTTCGGAGTTGAGAAAACTGTAGTGTGATTTAATTCTTTCTATTTCCTGTATGGTTAGAACAAATAATGAGGTGTCATCGAGATCAATGATTCCTTTGACCCTTGCTGACAACTTGGCATCCATCTCTCTAAGCCATACCTGCTTGTCTTTCAGCTGATCTGGATTAACAAAAATTCCTGGGAGCAACTCAAAAACCTGATCAGTGTATTCCTTTTTGCACAAATTTACCTTTCTATACACATTATCTACATCTATAGCTAATTGCATTAAAACTTTAGCAACATCAGAAGTAGCCTTTATAATGGGATTGGCCCTTGCTTCATCACAGGAAACACACATGAACTCCAAATCCTGCTCCCTAGGCCTCCATCTGTCAAAAATGGGTGTCAAGATGGCCTTATCTCTTCTCAACTCAGTCCATATCTCCATGACTTTTCCTACACTATTGTGAAGGAGTGAAGCATTTACAGTGTTTGCAAAACTGGAGACTGTGGCCTTGATCTTTTCTTCATACTTCCCTGCATAATAGGCCTGAGTTTGCTTAAGACTCTCCAATTCTTGGGGAGTTATCTCTATCATCTGAGAGATGGAAGGTGCACGAGATGGTGGGAGCTCAATAATGGGGCTAGTAGGTGGAGATCTTGCAGGAGAAGAGGTGATCATTAACATTGAAGACTCCCCTTGTGGACGTTGTCCTGCTAACTGGCTCTGCAATTTGGCAATAATACTCTCCTTGCCTCTTATTTCCTCCTTGGCACTGTCATAAGCCTTCAAGACTGTTTCCAATTTGAGCTGGAGGGCTTCCTTTTCTTTAGCATCCTTCTCAGCTACTGCAACACTAAATTTGGCAGTTTTCAACACTGTGCTAGCAGCCTCTACTACCCCTGTACTCTCTACTCTCTTGACCATTAATCCACCAATGTGACTTGTCCCTGTGGTGTCTTTACCCTTCTTGTCCTCATTCTCTTAAGGGACCACATGACTAGAGCAGCATTGTCTTTACTGAATGTAACCCCTTCCATGGGTTTGGTTTCTTTTCTCACTGCATCCAGCACCAGAGCATCAGCAATATTCCATTCTGGTAGAATGAGCACTCCAGCTTGTGCTACTAAATCTCTTCCCTGTTCAGGAGTGATGGTTTTGAATTCTTCCATCATCTCCTATTTTATTTCTTCCTCCACTGAGGCTGGATCTTTATCAGGTTGTTCTTCCTTTCTTGTTTCACATCTAGCATTATACTTATCTATATGTTGTTTCCAGATAAATTGCACGAATGCTTCAGATGTGATAAAACTATCATCCGCTAGAAAGGCACTAGTGGCCTTCTTTATCTCAGGATCCCACTCCTGGCCTTTGAGTTCAGTTGAAGTGATGTCCATTTGTGCTTCAATGGGCTCTTCTGGCATCCCTTCTTCCACTTCATCATATGTATACGCAATCTCCCCCAAGCTGCCCAACTGAGAGAGGTATTCAGTTGCTTCTTGTTCATCTCCAATGTGGAGAGGGGATTGGGATGGGGAATATAAGGGTGTATCTGATTGCACCTCCTTCCCCACCCTCTCCTTCTTTGGGCTATCTTGTATGTCAATGACTTCATGTGCTTTCCTCTTCCCTTTGGATGAAGAGGGTTCCCCTCATGCAGACACCAACACACTGTAACCTGCTTTCTTATGCAGGGTGTAATCACCAGGAGGGATGGCTTTAGTAGGAGCTGATTTCCCCAAAATCATTCTTGCTTTCTCAGGGTTGTTTTTAATTACAACTTCCCTTTTCTCCTTTATTGTCTGCATCACATCCTCAAAACAAATAATCAAAAATTTTATCTTTTCTTCCAATGGGAAGAAGCTAGACAATGGGTCATAGCTAGCAGCAAATTGATGCATAAAATCTAGGGCCTTCCTGTAAGCCACCCACTTTTCCTTCCTTAACTCCTGTTCATCCAAATCAAATTCATTCCTGATGAGGTCTTCAGGAAAGTGGAATTGATGAGGCCTACCTCTGCATGCTACTTTCTTCCGGAATACACCATTGTAGAAGTCTTCCGGATTAGCACATCTAGACACTGTAGTGGACAAATGGTAGGGTTTGAGGAAAGCCTCAAAACATTTCCAGCCTCCCTTGGTGATTATAAATAGGTGGGCTACTGTAGCTGTAGGGAAAATAGTCCCTTTACCTCTGCCTGTTAACTCTGCCTCTTGCAAGTCACCAATTTGTCTGAGAATCTCAGCTATTCCCACTTTGAGGGGGACCTGGTATGGTAACAAAAATGGGGTACCTCTGAAACCAAAGACTCTAAAAACTGTGGAAACTGGATACAAGTACATATCACCCCAGTTATGAACTATCTTGATACTCTCTGCGAATTCTTTTGGTCTTAAGAATTCCAGAAGAACCTTGGGGACTCTTGGATTGTCAGAGCAAAGGAGAGTCCTTATCTTGGATGCAAAATATTTATCAAACTTTAGAAAACTTGCATCCTCTCTATCCCATGACAATACAGTACTCCATTATTGCACCGGCATCTTTTCTCCCTCCTTTTCTTTTACCAGGTCCATTCCACTGGCAAAATAATCTCCACCTTTGAAGAGGAAGAGGTGCATCAATAGTGAATACCACCCAAATGGCCTATCCACCTTTCCATTCTTTATCCCTATCAATCCTCCATGGATAGCATCAGCAATATAGGAAGCACAATCAAATGTAATAGCAAGAGAAGGATTCAGAATTTGAACAATCATTAACAGATAATGATTTGGCATATTAGATTCAGCATCCTCTCCTAGAACTTGGCAAAGTGCCCAGTACATCCCTTTTTCCCTCAAGGTAAACATACTTAGTGAAAAAGGCTCTTGTGTATTGGGCCCTACAACTGCTAACCCTCCCACTTTCAGAAAAAGTTCTTTGAGAGGCCCATTCCTGATATGAGTCCTCTGTGCCCTGTACACCTGAGCTAACTGTGTGAAGTTTATAGGTTCCAAGAAATTGGTGAACTCACTGAGCCCAAACGCTTTTCTCAACTCTTTTGCATTAATCTCCACGAGGGTTTTTCCATTTACATCCCGGATACACCTTGTAACTGAATCATAATTCAATGCCATTTGGGTTAACAAATCTGTATCCATGAACACCCCTGGGACCACCAACTTCCCAACATCTAATTCCCAAATGCTATTTTGAGGAGCAGGAGAATTCCTCATCCCAAATCCGATTCTAAATAACCCCAACCCAGACAATCCCACCTGTGGGTCTCTTAACGAATTACCCTTGTCATATAATCCTTCTCCAATTTTCAGTCGGGGAGCCCTGGGTACTAACTCTTTGGCCTTAGACGCCTGGTTAGTTGATAGCGTCAACTGCTCTAAAAAGTCATCACATACACTTCTTTCTAGATAATCAACTTTACCAGAAAATTCCCTTTTAGGCGCCATTTGAAATACAACCAGAGGAATATCACTTCTTAAAACACTTCTGTTATACGAGAACAATTTCACTTATTACAACACAAAAATGGCTGCAAAATAAGAAAAAACCTGATGCTTGCTTGAAGAAATTCGCTTTGCAACCAGTTCGCCTTCTCTGTATTTGCAAAAGATAACTCTGCGTTACTCTTCTGCAAAATCCTTTTAAAAGATCTCTATACTTGGTTGTTAGGAAATCAAATGCTTGTACTCTGGGCCTTAACTGTAACATTGATTCCGCATGCTTCGGCTGTCCCTTCAAAATCGAATTCATACGAGAATTCATATCTTAACTCCAACGGGTCGTAGCCTTCCTGCAAGTGTCTCACTGTGAATTTCATTTTGATGGCTTTGTCCTTAGTCTAAGTCCTGTTTTTTTATTAGCTGCATAATACCACGTGACATCCGACCATTGGCTTAGAAAATCCTCTCACATTCTGTTTTGATACTGGCTGAATGTCGCTCTTTATACTGTGGTGGGCCCATGTTTTACCCTTTTTGCCATGTCATCATCGTGACACGTGGACGGCTCTCATTAACTCTCACTATTTCGCGGCCTTAAAAAGTGAGCAGCTTACCCTTGCGAAATAGCGCGGACCGTTGGATCATCTTTCAAGTTGATCACCTTTTAATCCTTCGAAAAAGTCCTCAGGAATGGTGGGCCCGCTGTGTCGTCAGTGACATCTGGCATCTAGTCATCCACTGTGCTGATTTGTCGCTCTGTCACTTGCCGGAAGAAGAACCATGGGGGCCCCACTTCAGTCTCGACAGGTCTATCTCAGAAATGGTGGGCCCACGGACACGCCGTGGACACCTGGCTCCTCGTCATCTTCGGAGCCGACCTGTCACATTTTCATTTGTCAAGCATACACTATAGGGACCCACAGCTTCCTTTTAGACCGCGTGTCATCAAGACACGTGGACGGTCCAGGTTAACTTTCGCTATTTCGCAGCCTTAAAAGGTGAGCATCTTACCCTTGCGAAATAGCGCGAGCCGTTAGATCTTATCTCAACTTGCTCGGCATTTAAACCCTGTTAGAAGCTCTCAGAGGTGGTGGGCCCACGGACACGTCATGGACACCTAACGCCTTGTCCTGCTGACTGTGGCGGCCTGTGCCACGTGTTACCTTATAATACACCAGAAGAAAGCCATGGGGCTCCAGCTATCTCTAACAGCTATGCCTTCCACTTACCCCGTCGTGACACATGGACGGCTGATATTCATTCTTGCTATTTCGTAGCCTTAAAGGGTGAGCACTTAACCCTTGCGAAATAGCGCTGACCGTCGGATCCTTTCTCAAGTTGATCGGCATTTAAACCCTGTTAGGAGCTCTCAGAAGAGGTGGGCCCACGGACACGCCACGGACACCTGGCGCCCTGTCATCTTTGAAGATGACCTGTCGACTTTTCATTCGCTGGAAGGAGCCACGGGGTCTCAATGAATTGTAAGAGCTGTCCCTGCCAGGTCACCTCCACCTGTGAGCTGACTCATCTTTGGGGCCCACTTTTGATCCTTAATCTTAACATGTTGACTGTGGTGACCTGTGCCACGTGCTGCCCTCTAATACGCCAGAGAAGACCACGTAGGGGGGCCCTACCTTCTTTGACGGCCGCAACCTTTACTTTCTCTGCATGACACATGGACGGCGGATATTCGTCCTCGCTATTTCACGGCCTTAAAAGGCGAGCACCTCACCCTTGCGAGATAGCGCCGACCGTCGGATCTTTCGCCAAGTCAATCGGTGTTTACTGGGCCCGACACTTTAGAAGGAAATAATAAAAGGCGAATTTTTTTTCAAATAATCAACATGACCGCCTAGGTAAATAGTAAGGGGGGACACTTCTTACGACCCCGCGACCCATGGCTTAAGTGAAATAAAGTAACGACGGAATAGAAACCAGGGGACCTAATACAAAAGATAAAGCCTAAAACTTAGAACAACCTTAAACCCTCTAGGTTTAGAATAAAGCTGAAGCATTTGGGGCCACACCCTACGAATATTTTCAAAGAACCATAGCCAATTATGGGGAAAGAACCCAATTTTAAAACAGTGACAAAAGCGGCTCTGACTGGGGATGGTTGATTGTGAGATCAACACAAGAAAACTCAGAAATTCTGGAGAAACAGACCAAAACACAGACCAAAACAAGGAAAACAGGAAAGAAAACAAAATATATACAAACAAAGGACCTACTGTGCATGGACATTAAGAGAAATAGTGCTTCAAGAATCGTCCATGCACTAGAAATTCCTGCATCTCATCATTCATATTCTTCAAAAAATATGAATCCTTAGCATTCAAGTCACAAATTACAAAAGGGCCAATCCAGAGTGATTCAAATTTCTTATGCTTTCCTTTATCTTGCCCTTTTGCATTCCACTGAAGAACCATGTCATCAATTTGAAACTTCCTTAACGATGTCCTTTTATCAAAAAGATACTTTGACTGTAGCTGGAGCTTTTGATTTTTCTTATGAGCAGAGGTTCTAAGCTCTTCCACCTCTACAATTTGGATCATTCTGCTTTCCATTGGTTCTGATATTTCCATGTCCTCTTCCTGCAAAAACTTATACACTGGAAGAAGGTTATTTACTGGTAATCTGGCTTGGGTACCATAAACCAACTCAAAAGGTGACATTCCAATGGATTTTTTAATTGTTATTCTATCTGCCCATAGAGCTAATTTCAACTTTTGATCCCAAGATCTTTTGTTTTCTTCTAGGATCTTCTTGATGATATTTAGCAAGCTTTTGTTGCTAGATTCTGCTTGTCCATTCCCTTGAGGGTGATAAGGCGATGAGTAGGACATAAGTATGCCATGACTATTACAAAAACCTACAAATTCTTCTGATCTAAAACACATAGCATTATCCATTACCAATTTTGCAGGTGTTCCAAATCTGGTCACAATATTATCCATCAGGAAATCAATGACAATTTTACTAGTAGCTCTTCTTGTGGGAATAGCTTCTATCCATTTGGTAAAATAATCTGTAGCCACTATAATCCACCCATGGCCCCTTCTTGACTTCTCAGCAATTTCTCCAATAAAATCAATGCCCCATTGGACAAAAGGAGCTTCTACAGAGACTGGATTTAATGGTAAGGCTCCTTCATACTTGAGCTTAGAAGAAAATCTCTGACATGAATCACATCTCCGAACATATGCATGAGTATCTTTAAACAAGGTAGGCCAATAATATCCAGCCCGTATTATCTTACCGACAGTAGTCTTAGCAGAGTAATGTCCTCCACATTCTCCATCATGCATTTCATTCAACATCTGTTTAGCTTGAAATTCATCCAAACACAGTAGTAACTCCCCATCTCTTTTTCTCCAAAAAAGATCACCCTGAATGAGGACATACTTTTGGGACTTGAGCTTCAAAGTTCTCTTCTGGTTGTGTGTCATTTCTTCTAGCAGCATATTACCTTTTAATACTTGGATTATCTCTGTGTACCATGGTTGTCTCTCAATACTAGTAACTAGAGTATCCTTAACCTCAACATTGTGTACTTCAACATTCATAAGATTTGACTTAGTCATGAGCTTAGCCAAACCTAACCCTCTCACCAGTTTAGTAATCTTTATCTCCAGATTAAATTCTTGAATTCTATTGATCCACCTACATCTCTTCCCAGTGACCTCAGATTGAGACAAAATATCTTTAACTGCAGCATGTGGAACATAGGCAGTGACATTTGCATTCACCAAATATGGCCTGAAGGCTTTAACAGCTTTAACCAAGGCGTAAGCTTGTTTCTCCATGGTTTCATATTTTAATTCTGCCGCTTGCAAAGATTTGCTATAGAAAGCTATGGGATGTTCATATCCCTCATTATCCTTTTGCAATAACACTGCAGCCACTGTGTGATATGAAGCAAAAGAAAATAGAGAAAAAGGCTTACCATAATCCGGGGACTTCAACACTAGTGCTTCCTGGATTGCTTTCTTAATCTCATTAAAAGCTTTTGAGGCTTCCTGATCCCAGTGAAACTTTGCGTCCTTCTTGAGCAATTTGACAATAGGCTTCACTATCTCAGCAAAGTTTGCAATGAATCTCCTGACAAAATTCACTTTGCCTAAAAAGGACTGAATTCCTTTCACATTTTTTGGTTCAGACACTCTGTTGATTGCTTCAATTCTCTCAGGGTCTATTCTTATTCCTTCCTTGGAGACTATGTGTCCCAATAATTTTCCTTCAGTGACCCCAAAGTGACATTTCTTGGGATTCAGTGATACACCAAATTCCAAAGCCTTATCAAACACTTTCTCTAAATGTCCACAGTGATCATCAGCTCTCTTTGAGAAACAAGTTAAATCATCTTTGTAAACCACCATAATAATGTTAATGAATTCCTTAAAAGCCACATCCATAGCTCTTTGGAATGTAGCCCCTGCATTTTTCAATCCAAACGGCATTCTCACATACACATAAGTTCCCCATGGGGTAGTAAAAGCTGTTTTGAACTGTTCTGACTCCTTTACTAACACTTGATTGTATCCTGAGAAACCATCCATCATGGATAAAAGATCACATCCTGTCACTCTTTGTAGCATTGCTTCCATATTTGGGGATGAATAATTATCTTTTAAAGAGGCAACATTAAGGTTCCTAAAATCAACACACAATCTGATGTCTCCATTCTTTTTTCTCACTGGGACCAAATTAGAAACCCATGAAGAATGTCTGATTGGTTTGATAATCCCCCCTTCTCTCAATTTAGTCAACTCTTGTTGCATTTTTGTTTCTAACAAGGGGTTAATAGGTCTCTGTTTCTGTCTAAAAGGCTTAGCATCTGGAAGTAAGGGAATTTCATGCTGAAAAAGATCTTGTCTATACGCCTTTAGATCTTCATAAGACCAAGCAAAAACATGCTTATACCTTTTCAGTAAACTGATTAGGTTAGTCCTAACATGAGGAGGTAGCTTCTTTCCAATATATACCAACTTGGGGGATGATTCTGTCCCCAAGTTGACCTCCTCTAATTCTTCTAACTTGGTGGTAGATTGCTGGTGTAGATGACTGTCATTATAACTAAACATGCTTTCTAACTCCACCAACCCTTTAGGTATCTCGTTGGTTTCCAATTGGACAATATCATTTCCAAACACTGTCTCTCTGTCATCCACCACTTCCACCAATGCATTACAATCAATTTTTTGTCCATCATAATCATCAACACATTGGATGAACCTAAGAATATCTTCATCATCAGCAAAAACTTGCCAATTATATACATTATCAGGAATAGCAGGCCTAGCTTTTATTTCCACAGTGGAGATACCAGTTAGTGTTGCATCATCATTTTTTAAAGCAACATTAGCTAGGAAATCTGCCATAATATTTTTTGCTCTCTCTATCCAATTGATAGAAAAGGCATCAAAATATTCAATAATATCCCAAACAGCATGCTTATATTGCTTCAATTTATCATTCTTGGATGCATACTTAGATCTTACCTGAGAGACAACCAACTCTGAATCGCCCATCACTTTCAATAATCGGATTCCATGCCTTTTTGCAACCTCAAGTCCTAATAACAGAGCTTCATACTCTGCAGTATTATTTGTGCATTGGAATGCCAATAAGAATGAATATTTAAAGGTTATACCTGATGGGGATACAAAAAGAACTCCTGCTCCAGACCCTTCTTTGGAACAAGCTCCATCAAAATACATTTGCCACAATCCATGCTGCTGTGCTTGTAGTTCAACTACAATTGGGTCAGTGTTCTTCAACTGGGGTGATACTGGCTGAATTCTGAAGTTATCTAAATCCACATCAATCATACAATTAAGCATACTAGGGTCCACATTTTCAACTACCTTAGGAGCTCATGGCTCCCTGTATAGTTTGACCTTATTGCCACCAATAGGAATAGTAGCATAAGACAAATCCAATTGAACATTTCCCCCCACTGCTGCGGCCCACTGCCTAGAAAGTAACATGCCATAGTGGGGTTTAGTATCTGTGACAATAACATCCATTTTGTAAGTAGCTTCAGGAAATGCAGCTATTTTTACTTCTACATCTTTCATTGTACCTATCACAGGTACTTCTCTATTGTCCATGGCATAACATTTCCCATACACAGTAGTCACTGACAATCCTAATTCTTTCATGACACCATAGGGCATCACATTAGCAGCTGCTCCTGAATCTATCATGCAGTTTTTAATTAACCGGTTATTTACCAGCAGGGTAACATAGAAAGGGTCCACCTGAGAAGGCTCCTGAGTGATAGTGGTTCCAACATATACCTCTGGAGTTTGGAACTCTTGATCCTTCCCGATTTTATCTGAACCAGTGGGTAATACTGAATCACCATCAGATATACTAGAGAATAGAGACAAAGCTGCATCCTTGTGTTCCTTAATCTTTAGTAACTCCACTAATGGGACAGTGACCTTCATTTGAGTTAAAGCTTGGGCCATATTAAATGTGGAATAATTACACTTTTCAGTATTAGCCTTAACCTTTTCTACTTTGAATTGATTGGCCTTTTTTACTATTTCCACCTTTTGTACATCACCAACATTTTTGGCATCTGTGGTTCTAAGGAAGTCTTTAACTTGTTCCTCGTTTTCTTGACTAGCTTTAACAGTAGCAGTAACACTACTTGATGCCTCTTTCTTTGTGACCTCTTTTACAAACATGGAACCTGGTTCACCTTGATTAGTATCTCTCTTGGTGCTTCTCAGATTGTAGTTATGTTTAGCTTTGGCGATTGCAGCCTTAGTGAGATTTCTAACCTCTTCTTCACTAGGCCTCCTAAGATGAACTTCTTCATCTTCAATTGTTACCACATTCAATGTAGGGTGCCAGCCTAAGGCTAACTGCCCTTGTACTAATCTTTCATTATCTAACACATCACTACATTCACTTTGCATAGATTCCTCATCACTTTCTATGATAGTTTCGAACATATTAATATCAAGCTCTGCTTCTGGTCTCATGGATTCTTCCAGAGCTTGAGCCACTGCACACTGATGAGGAGAATGTGGTCCATCACAAGCAATACACCAGGGAGTATTTTCTATATTATTAATAGTTTTCCCTTTCAAAGGATCTGGTGTATCTTGGCTTTGGGCAATCTTAGGCTTCTCAACTTGGGGCTTACCATCCTTCCAATTTGTATTGTATGGCATATCATGTAACCTAGGAGGTCTATCTTGCCAATTGTAATGAGGTTTATCATTTTTGTTAACCTTAGCAGTCAAATCTTTCATAGCAGTAACCAGTTTTTCTATTTTATCCTCTTCCTTAGCAACTTTGTTAGGTTGCTGTTTGGTTTCATGCCATAATCTTCCATCTGTCTTCCTTCCTAATTTTCCAGATGCCTTTCTATTACTTTCAACATTTATGGCAATTCTAAAGGCATCCCTCAGGTTATGAGGATTTTTATCTCTGAGAATGTAAGCCATCTTAGAATCAAATGCATTATAATAGGTGTTAAGGCACATATTGTCATCTAGCCTCATTACCTGATATAATCTATGCATAGCCTTTTGGAACCTAGCATTAAAATCAGTGACTATTTCATTTTCAGATTTTCTAATATTATTGAACTCATTCAGCATGAAACTCACATTAGTCTTATCACCATACTGTTCTTGAAAGCAATTTTTGAACTCCTCCCATGAACCTATGCTAGCTACTGGAAGACCTCTGTACCAATCTCTTGCATCATCAACCAGGGATTGAACAAATAGTTTCATAATCACATCTTCATCAACTATCTCATAATCATTTATCAAATCCCCAAAAGATTTGAGATGTTCCTCAGCACTGACTGCATTGTTCCCGACAAATTTATGGAGTTTGTCTCTTAACTCAGTGGGAACATGATTTGGATATCCTGGGATCCCATCAAAAAACAATTGCTTATATTGTTCTAGATTAATCGGCCTTCTTTGAAAAGGGGAAACAGTATTGTTATTCCCCATAATCATCTTAGCTTTTGGGATTGGGGATTGAGATGTTTGGGTGTACTGCTTATTTGAAGGTATGAGGCTTACTGAAGCAATGTTAGTGTGCACTGCTGGTTGGGTATTGACCTGAGGGAGAGAAATTTGTTGGGGATTAGGCTTACTAAGATCTTCTGATGGGAATGTAATAGGGGGAGCTTTTAGGTAGTTAATCTTTCTCTTAACTTCCTGATTTGCAGCTTCTAACTCAGCCTTTTCCAACTCCATTTGGAGGTCTTCCTTTTCCTTCCTCATCCTTTCCATCTCTCTCTCATGCGCTAGGATCCTATGAGAAATCCCTTCTGCAGTTTTAGACTCTACTCCATCATCTACCCATATCTGTTTCCCTTTATCTAAATTAACTTTAGGGAGCTCGGAATCATTAGGAAATTCTTTACTTGGCTGGGCTACTGACTTAGGAACTGGTCTAATCTTAGGGATTAAGATCTCCCTGATCACTGGGCCTTCTTGATCACTCTTTTCTTTGTCTTTGGCAAGCACTTCAAGATCAGCTATCTGTCTAAGAAGCCTATCTCTCTCCATCATTTTGGCTTTAACTTCCTTTTCCTTATTTGCCTCCTTTTGGGCCCTCAAGGATATTAAATGATGAACTTTTTTATTTAATTCTTTAATTTCTTGAGACATCTTATCCTCATCAGGATAGTTTTCTTCAGAATCCGATGCATTAATTTGATCTATATCAATCAAACTAATGTTCCCATCTATTGTCCTAGGAATAGAGTGCCTAATTGCATTTGAGCTAGTTATATCTTTTGCAGAAACACTAACATGTGATAAATCTCGACTTAAAATAGGCATATCATCAATATTTCCAAACAATCTTGAATGAAAACCTAAAATATCCTGATCCGAATCTCTTGAGGATGAATTTGACTTTGCATAAACAGGTCGGCCAGGCATCTTACCAGTATTGTTGTTTTTCTGCACCCATGCAGCATTTGATGGCTCATGCATCACAGATCTCTTCTGGCCTCTTCGTGATTGCTCTGGCAGACCTTCTTGCAGGGTTTCACGAGGATGTTTCTTGATGAATGATCTTGTATGCTTATTTCCTTGCATCTTGTTTGTCTTTATTTTAGAAAGTTTATATCTTACAAGGACTGGTTCAAAAATAACAGAGTCGCCACCCACAAAACTATGGGAAATATAAATGCAAGCAGTCTTACTCACAACACAACAATATTGTCCACAAGTCTTGGCACAGATTCTGTGTCTATATCTTTTGTGATATCTCTCCCCAGCAGAGTCGCCACTTTTGTTGTTCTCAAAATCTGATTTCCCTTCAATGCCCTTAAAATAATACAATCTAAAATGAGTACCGAGGAGACATTAAGGATAAAGGGATTCTAGAGACAACATATGACAAGGTTTGGTTAGACCTTCTACACTTCGGACCTTTCTTTGAGCCCAGGTGGGTATACCTTCTGTGAATTAACTCCACACTCTTAAGTAACAAATCCACAACAAACCAGTCCAGAAACCAGTGGATTCATTCACCTTGAAAAACAATTGAAAACAAAGGATGAAACAATACTCAACTTCAACATATTTGATCAACAAAGTATGCAATAAATAGCCTTCGATTAATACCAGTGCTTTATCCAAGGCTTCAGAGTCACTCAAACTCAAATAAAACTCCTGAAACAAAATATCTCTATACTTCCCATCAACTTGGTTTCCATTTATCCTTGCAGATGCCTAACATCAACAAGAATTTAATCACTTCAAAATAAACTATGGCCCTCAAAATTCAAATCTTCTCCTAAAGTATTTACTGGTAGAGTGGTCATGCATGTTTAATTTCCCTCCTAAAGAGAAAAGCTAGAAACACCCATACTGAGATTGCCTTACAATTTCATTCAAACAGAAAAATCCTAGACTATTCTGAATGAAAAAGAGTAAATAAACTCAAGGACAAGATTGAAGACGACACAAATCTTTCATTCCAAACTGACGGCCTGTATATTGATATTCATTTGAAAAGATCTTACAAAAGTCTGATTCTCCATTAATCTTTGGAAAAGCTCAGATAATATTTCTGCAGCGTTTTCTTACAAAATTTTTGTGATCCCTTTCTCTCTAGTCCTGGTATCCATTTATAACAATATGGATGCACAAAGCTTCGGACTTCTCGAGGAAAGTTTGTTACAATTACTTCAAAAATTGAAGAAGTTACAATTTCAGTTATGCGCTCTTTTCAGCTTCTTTAGCAGTCTGTTGGACGGGTTGTTCAGTTGCAACCTCTTCTGGCTCTTCAGGGATGCTCTCTAACTGCTCCGGATCTCGAGTGGAATATTTAACTCCCCACTCACTATACGTCTCCTCGGTCGGCCATACAAAATTAATCACATCACCTTTAACCTTAGTCAACCCTTTCCAAGAATTCATCAGTTTGTTGACTTCGGAGTTGAGAAAACTGTAGTGTGATTTAATTCTTTCTATTTCCTGTATGGTTAGAATAAAGAATGAGGTGTCATCGAGATCAATGATTCCTTTGACCCTTGCTGACAACTTGGCATCCATCTCTCTAAGCCATAGCTGCTTGTCTTTCAGCTGATCTGGATTAACAAAAATTTCTGGGAGGAACTCAAAAACCTGATCAGTGTATTCCCTTTTGCACAAATTTACCTTTCTATCCACATCATCTACATCTATAGCTAATTGCATTAAAACTTTAGCAACATCAGAAGTAGCGTTTATAATGGGATTGGCCCTTGCTTCATCACAGGAAACACACATGAACTCCAAATCCTGCTCCCTAGGCCTCCATCTGTCAAAAATGGGTGTCAAGATGGCCTTATCTCTTCTCAACTCAGTCCATATCTCCATGAATTTTCCTACACTATTGTGAAGGAGTGAAGCATTTATAGTGTTTGCAAAACTGGAGACTGTGGCCTTGATCTTTTCTTCATACTTCCCTGCATAATAGGCTTGAGTTTGCTTAAGACTCTCCAATTCTTGGGGAGTTATCTCTATCATCTGAGAGCTGGAAGGTGCAGGAGATGGTGGGAGCTCAATAATGGGGCTAGTAGGTGGAGGTCTTGCAGGAGAAGAGGTGATCATTAACATTGAAGACTCCCCTTGTGGACGTTGTCCTGCTAACTGGCTCTACAATTTGGCAATAATACTCTCCTTGCGTCTTATTTCCTCCTTGGCACTGTCATAAGCCTTCAAGACTGTTTCCAATTTGAGCTGGAGGGCTTCCTTTTCTTTAGCATCCTTCTCAGCTACTGCAACACTAAATTTGGCAGTTTCCAACACTGTGCTAGCAGCCTCTACTACCCCTGTACTCTCTACTCTCTTGACCATTAATCCACCAATGTGACTTGTCCCTGTGGTGTCTTTACCCTTCTTGTCCTCATTTCTCTTAAGGGACCACATGACTAGAGCAGCATTGTCTTTACTGAATGTAACCCCTTCCATGGGTTTGGTTTCTTTTCTCACTGCATCCAGCACCAGAGCATCAGCAATATTCCATTCTGGTAGAATGAGCACTCCAGCTTGTGCTACTAAATCTCTTCCCTATTCAGGAGTGATGGTTTTGAATTCTTCCATCATCTCCTGTTTTATTTCTTCCTCCACTGAGGCTGGATCTTTATCAGGTTGTTCTGCCTTTCTTGTTTCACATCTAGCATTATACTTATCTATATGTTGTTTCCAGATAAATTGCACGAATGCTTCAGATGTGATAAAACTATCATCCGCTAGAAAGGCACTAGTGGCCTTCTTTATCTCAGGATCCCACTCCTGGCCTTTGAGTTCAGTTGAAGTGATGTCCATTTGTGCTTCAATGGGCTCTTCTGGCATCCCTTCTTCCACTTCATCATATGTATATGCAATCTCCCCCAAGTTGCCCAACTGAGAGAGGTATTCAGTTGCTGCTTGTTCATCTCCAATGTGGAGAGGGGATTGGGATGGGGAATATAAGGGTGTATCTGATTGCACCTCCTTCCCCACCCTCTGCTTCTTTGGGCTGTCTTGTATGTCAATGACTTCATGTGCTTTCCTCTTCCCTTTGGATGAAGAGGGTTCCCCTCTTGCAGACACCAACACACTGTAACCTGCTTTCTTATGCAGGGTGTAATCACTAGGAGGGATGGCTTTAGTAGGGGCTGATTTCCCCAAAATCATTCTTGCTTTCTCAGGGTTGTTTTTAATTACAACTTCCCTTTTCTCCTTTATTGTCTGCATCACATCCTCAAAACAAATAATCAAAAATTTTATCTTTTCTTCCAATGGGAAGAAGCTAGACAATGGGTCATAGCTAGCATCAAATTGATGCACAAAATCCAGGGCCTTCCTGTAAGCCACCCACTTTTCCTTCCTTAACTCCTGTTCATCCAAATCAAATTCATTCCTGATGAGGTCTTCAGGAAAGTGGAATTGATGAGGCCTACCTCTGCATGCTACTTTCTTCCGGAATACACCATTGTAGAAGTCTTCCGGATTAGCACATCTAGACACTGCAGTGGACAAATGGTAGGGTTTGAGGAAATCCTCAAAACATTTCCAGCCTCCCTTGGTGATTATAAATTGGTGGGCTACTGTAGCTGTAGGGAAAATAGTCCCTTTACCTCTGCCTGTTAACTCTGCCTCTTGCAAGTCACCAATTTCTCTGAGAATCTCAGCTATTCCCACTTTGAGGGGGACCTGGTATGGTAACAAAAATGGGGTACCTCTAAAACCAAAGACTCTAAAAACTGTGGAAACTGGATACAAGTACATATCACCCCAGTTATGAACTATCTTGATACTCTCTGCGAATTCTTTTGGTCTTAAGAATTCCAGAAGAACCTTGGGGACTCTTGGATTGTCAGAGCAAAGGAGAGTCCTTATCTTGGATGCAAAATATTTATCAAACTTTAGAAAACTTGCATCCTCTCTATCCCATGACAATACAGTACTCCATAATTGCACCGGCATCTTTTCTCCCTCCTGTTCTTTTACCAGGTCCATTCCACTGGCGAAATAATCTCCACCTTTGAAGAGGAAGAGGTGCATCAATAGTGAATACCACCCAAATGGCCTATCCACCTTTCCATTCTTTATCCCTATCAATCCTCCATGGATAGCATCAGCAATATAGGAAGCATAATCAAATGTAATAGCAAGAGAAGGATTCAGAATTTGAACAATCATTAACAGATAATGATTTGGCATATTAGATTCAGCATCCTCTCCTAGAACTTGGCAAAGTGCCCAGTACATCCCTTTTGCCCTCAAGGTAAACATACTTAGTGAAAAAGGCTCTTGTGTATTGGGCCCTACAACTGCTAACCCTCCCACTTTCAGAAAAAGTTCTTTGAGAGGCCCATTCCTGAGATGAGTCCTCTATGCCCTGTACACCTGAGCTAACTGTGTGAAGTTTATAGGTTCCAAGAAACTGGTGAACTCACTGAGCCCATTCGTCCTCGCTATTTCGCGGCCTTAAAAGGCGAGCACCTCACCCTTGCGAGATAGCGCCGACCGTCAGATCTTTCCCCAAGTCGATCGGTGTTTACTGGGCCTGACACTTTAGAAGGAAATAATAAAAGTTGAAATTTTTTTCAAATAATCAACATGACCGCCTAGGTAAATAGCAAGGGGGGACACTTCTTACGACCCCGCGACCCACGGCTTAAGTGAAATAAAGTAATGACGGAATAGAAACTAGGGGACCTAATACAAAAGATAAAGCCTAAAACTTAGAACAACCTTAAACCCTCTAGGTTTAGAATAAAGCTGAAGCATTTGGGGCCACACCCTACGAATATTTTCAAAGAACCATAGCCAATTATGGGGAAAGAACCCAATTTTAAAACAGTGACAATAGGGTATGCCTCAACCCTTATTGCCTCGCCTCTTGATCCAAAGGCTAAAAGGACCAGAACCTGCTTAGAGAGGATTGCACTGGCTGAATAACCATTTGTTAAGAAAGGAAAAGAACCAGCAGCAAAGAAAGCCAAAGCAGTGCCTGCAGTATCGGCACCGACAACCAGTGCAACTCCAAAAGTGACCAAGTGGTCACCTACAAAGAAGAAACCAGAGGTGACACCGGCAAAAGTCTTTGAAAGAAAAAGGAAGACAAAGACAAATGAACCAGACGCTAAAGAGTCTGAGTTTGATGAAAAGCCAAAGAAGGCCAGACAGACAAAGAAAATGAAGAAGAATGAACCGACAACATCCGCACCGGTAAATATTGATATCTCCTCATACAAACCTTTGACACATTTTCAAAGGATAGTTAGGAATATTAGGAGAAAGTTACTTCATGATTTAGTAGATTATTATGATGATTTTAGTGACAAGGAGAAGGAAGAACTATTACAGGAAATCATTATTTATTTGTGTAAAAATGACTGGTTGCCATCAGAGATTAAATCTCAAACACCGGATTCTTAATTTGAAGCATTAAATAATAAATGGCACATTTCCATTGAAAAGGAATAGGAGATTAGGGAGATATTTTTTGTACAGTACTTTCCCAACCTCTCAAATTCAGAATTCTTTGATGTGTTGGACCAAAATAAAGGACTCTTCTTCACAAGGAGAAGAAGACTCTTGCTGTTGGAAGGAAGAGTTGATGATGTTGAAAAAGACACTCATCAGTATATGAATCATGCTATTCAAGCTCACAAATCACAAATGGTCAACTGGCAAGCAGAAACAGAATCGGTCATATCCAAACTGGATGAAGTTTTTGATGAAGAAGGGAGCTCGGTTGAAGAACCAATCGACACTATTGATGTTGATGCCCTGGATGTAGAAGATGTCACTCAGGACATACCTTTTGAGGGAACAGAATAGGGGCAACTAGCTGAACAGGGTGGTGAGCAAGCTAAGGACACACAGGAGGTGGCTAAAGAAGAGGAAGAGAAGAAGAAGAGGGATGAAGATGAGAAAAAGAGAAGAGAGGAAGAGAAGAGAAAAGAGGAAGAGGAGAAATGAAAAGATGAAGAGAAGAAGAAGCAAGAAGAGGAAAGGAAGAAGAAAGAAGAAGAGGACAAGGAAGAAAAGAGGAAGAAAGAAGAGGAAGAAAAGAAGAAGAAGGAAGAGGAAGAAAAGAAGAAGGAAGAGGAAGAAAAGAAAAAGATGGAAGAGGAAGAAAAGAAGAAGAAGGAAGAGAAAGAGAAAGAAGAGGAGAAGAGAAAAGAAGAAGATAGGAAAAAGAAAGAAGAGGAAGATAGGGAACAAGAACAGAAGAATGAAGTAGAGAAAAGGAAGAAGGTAGAAGCAGACAAGGCAGAGAAAGCAATGGAGAGCACACAGATCGAGGCTCCGAAGGCAACCCGGAGTCAAGCCAAACTGGCTGATATCTCCAGTCCTATCGATCTCCAATATGCAAGTGAGTTGGAGCTTATGAAAAGCATCAAGGTTGCTCAAGAGCGCCTTGAGATCATTCGCAGGAAAAAGGAACATGACATAATTCAGGCGGCTGTAGACACCCTTACCGGTTTAATCCCCAGTACCAATCTTCCTAACACTGAATCATAACTAGCACAACTCAAACTACTATGTACTATAGTGGATGATCAGGTGCAGAGCCTGGAAGAAGCAGTTGAGGCAAATGTCAAGAAGGAGCACCAAAAGGCTCTTAACATTGCTCTAGTGAAAAAGATGAATGAGCTTCGGTCTGAACAGCTAAAAGACCAAAAGGACATAAGGAATGCCTTGGATGAGGGAAACTTTCTACTAAGCAAAATTTGTCAACCTCATCTATTCTGCAATGATGTGCTAGCCAAGAAGAAAAAGCTTCAAATGGACTTACAGTCCTTCTTGGGCACATTTAAGACACCTTATGATTCCTTTGCAACATATGGGCAAACTGTTCACCAGTTTTAGATTCAGTCAGCCAAAATGGAGCAAGAGATTAGTACATGATCTAAAGATTTGCTGGAGCTACAATTGGTTTTACTTCCATGTTTGCAAATTCTTCAAAAGTGTTATATGAACCTAGATGCCTTGATAGTTATGCAGGAGCTAAGCATAGTTGATGCCATGGATGAACATGTATACTAGATGCAAACAAAAAAAGAAGTGGCCACCTCCCTACTTGAGTCCTCGTCTCTATCCATGATACAATTTTTATAGGACTATAAATCGGTTTTTGACAAGTATTATTCATTGTTGTCATAAAATTTTTATTTTTGTCAAATGGAAACAGGGTTGTTCAGTGGTACTTTGTCATTGTTGGCAAAGGGGGAGAAGTACTCTATCTATTTTGAAGACAAATAGGGAGAAGCATCTAATTTTAAAATTTTGATATATGTTTTTGATATATGCTATGTGCTCTAATATCTCAATGATTATGCTCTGTATGCAAAATTGCTATACATTGTGTTGATTAAGGGATAGTGTATATGCTTAGGGGGAGCAATTTTGTTAATGGCACGTTTTTTTTGTAAAACACTTAGATGTCAAAATTTTATTTTCCTAAGTGTTGCCATCAATGCCAAAGGGGGAGATTGTTGGCATTTTTGATTTTTATGTTGTGATTGTCATTGATGGACACACACTTGTATAAGAGATCCCCTTTATATGTATGAGCTAGAGCTCAACCGGTATTTTTTCCAACCAGTATGTTGTATTCTAGTCTTTAGACTAGTGATTTTGCAAAATGTGTTTCCCGATCTGAAGCGACATGTTGACCCCAAGTGGTTCATAGATCTCAACCGGTACAAGGGAGCAAAGTAGCATAACACATTCTTACCGGTCTTCATTTTTGTCAAACTGACAACTGGTAATACTTAGTGATGAGTTACCAAACCCACCGATTGATTGATGGTGCCGACACACTGACGGTGCTTCTTGTGTTGTGTTACTGAGTATATCTAGATTCATTGAACCTAGGAAATTATAATGTAATCCTATTGGACCGACATGAAATCAGATTCCTTTTAAAGGACAACATGTCTAGGGTTTTGAGTGGTTGTTGCTATTGCTAAAAGGGTTTATGTTGTGGCTAGGGTTTAAGGTGATTGTTGAGTTATTGTAAGAGTAATCTTATTTGAGAAGATCGAGTTGTAAACAAAAAGAGATAGAGAAGACTGAAGTAATTTTGAAATGCATTAGCAGTGAGCTATACAGGATCTAATCAAGCAGTTTGTGCTATTCGATAGATCAAACACTTGTTGATTACTCACATCTTTGACAAGTTTGTAGCCCTTAACAGGTTAGGCCCAAAAGTCTTTGTAAAATCCTCTAACAAGGTGGTTCACTTCTATGAATCTAAAATCCTCTAACAAGGTAGTCTTTAATCGGACTTATCTCCTAATAGAGATTGAGATTCCTAACAGGATCTATTCTGGTGAAGAACATTGTAAGATCTTAACTGATCTGACCTTAACCAGTCTAGTTTCTATTCAGCAGATAGTGACTTGTGAGTTCCATCTCACCGTGGTTTTTCCTAGTTGGGTTTCCACATCAAATATCTTGTGTTATGGTTGTATTTCTTTTGTGGGTGAATGCTTTATTCGCATTTTGGTTTGCATGTGTGATAATCGGTCTATTTGTTAGACTGTTTTACTAGTTTATCTTCAGACTGTGTAAGTGTTTAAGTACAAAGATTTTTGGCATACTAATTCACCCCCCCTCTTAGTATTCATCAAGGCTTTGGTTTATTATTATCTTGTTTATTCACTGGTGCTCAACTTGAGAGATTGAAAATAGGTTATTTTGGTTTAACACCATTATTATTAGGTACTCCATCATTAGCAACAATTTTTTTCTTTCATTAAAATTTTGGTTTATCATTGTTGTTCTAATTGTTGTTGTTGTTGTTATTGTTGCTATTGAAGTTATAGGAATTACTTCCCTCCTTGTAGAGTTTCAATTCACCTTTCTTGACCATAGAATCCTCTATTTTTAAACCATTTTTAATCATCTTTGCAAATCTAGGAGGACATTCTAAATTGAGTCTATAACTCATTTCACTAGTAAGATTGTCAATGAAGATGTCCATTTTCTCATGATTTCAGATTGGTCTAGGGTATCCATTAAACAATCATCTCCATCCTTGTAGAAAGACCATGAAATATTCCGTATTCTTTTTCTTAATGTTACACAAATCCAACATTGTTATCTCATGATGTATGTTATATGATTACTATGAAATGAATTTCCTCACAACCTCCTCAAATGATCTAATCTAGCTAGAAATTTAGAGAACCATTCCATTCATTGTTCACTCAAAAGTTTGGGAAATAAATGAATGTGATAAGTTTCACTATGTGCAAAGTCCATACTCATGGTGCATAATTCCCTAATGTGATCTTGACGATCTATTTTTGCATCATATTTATTATATTTTGGGATCTCACAATGTTGTGGGAATGACACCATGTTCAAACTCTTGTCAAAAGGATATGGATAGATATCCTCCAAGGAATATCTTTTAGCACTCGTTCCATTGTGCATATCATGTATTTGTTGTTGCAAAGTTTGCATTTGTTGAGTCAGAGTTAAAAGAGGATTATCAACATAGGTTCTCCTTGTATCCTCATGAGTTCTTGTGTCGCCCTGATTCCTTCTTGTTTTATTTTGGTTCCTTGTGGTATCATCATGGTTCCAAGTTGTACTATCATTGTCTCCTCTGGTATCACTATTTAACCAATTTATGTTGTTGTCATCTTGGTCATTGTTGTGTTGAGTATGACTTGATTTGCCATTATGCCTTAGTATTTCTAGATAAAAATTTGGGGTAATTTAGCCCCTTACCTCACCAACATCAAGATGTATTTTTTCTTTTGGGTTTCTAACATTTTTTCAATTAGTTTGTCAAATATAGGATCTTGTTGAAGTTCTCTAATGGTCACATTAATTTCTTCCTCTTCCTTATTTGTGTGTTCAAATTTATTAAAAGTAAGATTTTCCTCCTCCATTTTGATTTCTTGTTGACATTTCAATTGCTTGTGTTGATCTCTAGTTGAAACTGGCATTAAATGTTTTGACTTTCAAGATGTGACTCAATAGGTGATCAATTATTTAGATAAACATGGTAAGTTTATTCTACCACCTCTAATGAGTTCTTGTGATAATCCTAATCTTTATTTTAAAGCATATGTTCTCAAAGGTTCTTCATCAAACTCATTTACATGATTGTGTATGTACGTACAATAGTGGTGTAAAAATATACGATGTTTCAATAGAAGTTTGTGGTTTATGTATAGAAACCTTTTCTTTTCAAGAGTTCTTTACAATTAAGTTTCTTCTTTTTGAGACGACACGAAATGATCATACGAGTATGTGATAATTTGCAAGTTTTTGCTCCTAATGAGAGTGCAAATTTTGTGAAATTTTTATATAACCAAATTCAAAGAGCAACGATATATCCAATGCAAGCAACAAGGTTAATTTGATCAATCTTTGTAGTTTCGTGATAAGGGATGATAAATCTTGATGAGTTACTATGTTTGTAAGATAAGTTTATCAAAGATAAGCAATTATGCACTTTGAAATGTTAGATCTAAAACTTGTTTAGATAAATAATTATTAAAACCTTAAGTGTGATTTAGCTTTATGTGCAAAATGTTCAAGAACCCTACTTGTTTGACTAGCTATGAAGTTTGTGATGGTCAAAATGAAATATTCTCTACAATGGGTATCCAAATCTATTTTTAAAATTTTCTTGTGACTAGTGGAAGTACCCTCTGTTGAAAATGCACTAGAACAAATGTGCTACAAGTTTTAACAAATGCACTACAAAAATACATAAATGTGCTACATTGTTTTTTAAATGCGTGATTGTGCATTGTATATGAGTTATAGAATTGTGTAAATGTGCTATTTTTTAATAGATGTGCCAAAAAGTTTTGCAATGCGTTAAAATATTTTACTGGTGCACTACACTGTTAGTCAAATGCAGTTTTTTGCATTTTAAATGCGTGATTCAGTGTTTTCCCTTCAAAATGTTTAGTTTCCTGTTGTTTCAAAAAGGGATGATTTTTCTATCTTGATGAGAACATAACATAAAAACATCACACATAATGTTTGAAAAAGTAAACTAAACTGACCAGCACAATTCTTATGGCTGGCCATGACAACAGTTATTGGATATCATTTGTGTTTCCCCAACTATGCTTATTCAAAGTGAATATTTAGATGGTTAACCCTACTAGCTCCACTCCACAACACTCACTTCTCTGGGCAGCCAAGTATCAGTTCCCTTGAAAAATCCTCATGGGAAACTTTTTATTGTTAGATGCTAGGACAGTCCCAAAGACACTGAGAGGGGGGGTGAATCGGTGTCTAACTGGTTGATGAAATATTTAAATTTATTAACAACTTTACAACCCAAATTAATATACTGGTAAGCAAATAATAGTGCAGTAAAGAGAAGCAAAATAATAAGAATCAATGCACACCATAACACATATATTTTTGGCGAGGAAACCCGGTAGGGGAAAAATCTCGGTGGGATTTGTGACCCACAATATTTACTCACTGGCCAATATGAATAAATTTTACCTAGTTCGATAGGGGCCTGTACATGCAGGAAGACCAACAGCCTAGAGCTCACTACTCAACAACAAAAATGAGTCCCATTGACTATAATTGGATTGCTAAATCCAATAACAATGTACTTCTCAAAATAGCATCTGCAATGCTGGATTCAGTACCAGTTTAAGCTCTATCTGATACCTCTACCATAAACCTTGCTTCACTCTGCTCTGCTCTTATTCGCTCATAAGCTAAATACATAAAAAATGCATATATAGTTATTCACTTACATACATACCTAATTATATTTCTAAATGACCTACAAGATCTCATACATATATGAGTCTTTACAATACATCATGTTGGATATACAAATATATTTACAATAGAAAACAATATTATTTCTAAGTCGGCTAGGAGTGTCGGTATGATCTATTGCTGTTGTAACTGGATGCCAGTGTGAATATCCTTTGTAGTAACTATTGGTGTCGGTAGGTGAAATCTATTACCTATATAGCCTATGAACCATGTTAGCAGTTGCCTGCCATCAATGACAACATCAATGACAAAGGATGTCAAAACAATAAAAAATTCAAAAATTTACTTAGAATCCTATAGTCTGTTATGTATAATCTGGAAAATATCTATCAAAACCAAGTTAAGATCTTGCAAAAACTTAGTACTATCAAAAATTGTAGTCTTAGTCTATTAGATCATTCTGGTCAGATAATGCATCTGTTTCTCCGATGATCTTTCTCCTTGAATAGTTGCCTTAGATAGCTCATTCCGGTGTGTTAACAAGTTATCCAATCTAGGACCAAGTTTGTTCTTTAACTCCCAGGTTTTCATTCTCAACCTTTCCTTCTCTCTTTCTAATTTCTCAATCTTCTCTTCATAAATTTCCATCTCTTGATCCAAAACTAAAGTGAGTTCTGAAGAACCAATCATATTATTAGCAATATCATCAATTTCCTTCTATGTTGTCTTTATTTGCTCATCAATATCCTCTATTAGATGGTAAGGCTTACATGCTTCCTTGTAAAATTCCTTGTATTCCAAAATGGTGGAATTAAGTGCCAGTAACAAAGAATCAATCTATCATGTATAGTCCTTAATTGTTTTGTCAACGAAATTATCCTTCTCCTTATTTACTCTTTCCTGAATGGTCTCTTCATTTATCTTATTTGCAGTTTGAATATTAGAAGAAATGAATTTGGATAATGTGTCAAATTTACCTATAGATCCAACAATGTGATCAACCTTGTAGGTCGGCACAATCATCTGCAAAATTGGTAAAGAATCATCAATAGCCTTAAATGCTAAGGCATTGAATTCAGTTATCTTCTAAAATGAATCTAGTAGAACATCAGTGACATTTGTCAGTCTGTAATCTCCGGTAGATAAACTAGGAGAAGTGCTAGGTACTGCAATGATTTTCTTCTCTTCACCACATATCTACTCAGTTGCCTTAACCACTTCTACTTCCTTTCTCTCATCCTCAACCTCTTCTTTATCCACTTTTTCTTCCTTATTCTCATTCTTGCTTTCATTTTTATTTTCATTTCCTGCCGGTTCAGATACATTCTATTCTTATTCCTTGTCTTCTTCTATCGGTATCTGAATATTTTGTTGAGAGTCAATAGTGTTGACTAGAGACTCAGAGACCTCAACATTTGTAGCTTCAACTTTCTTTTCTTCTGCAATATCCTTATCCAACACAATATTGATATCCTAAGTGTCAACATTCATTGTGAATAGAATATCTGACTCAGGATCAACATTAACTTCTTTCACTTCCTCTGACTTCTTTTTTCTAGGCTCATTTTGCATTTCTGCCAATGCCTTTGTTACTATTGGTGGGGTATCCCATGTTGATGGAAGTAAGTTGTCCTTAACTGTAATATCCGGTAAATTGCCAATCTTACTCTTACCCTTATTTATTTTCTGATACACTTTAGTGAATGATTTATCCACCTTTTGTTTTTATTTCTCTTCTTTCTTCTCTCTCAACAAAAATATATCCCATTTATCTATTGTTTCATCTGCAATTTCTTTCACTTTGTCGGCCATAAGATTAACTTGTCGTGACCACTCACAAAAATAGTCCTATTAGCTTCAGATATTAGGTCATTAATTTCTTACTTAGAATTTACAGGATGGACAACTAACATAGCTTCTACCTTCAATTTCTTATCAAGCTCCATAATAGACATTCTCTTTTCTTCTAGTCTTTAGTACAAATCATTAGGTAGACCATCTATCACTTCAAGAAGAACCTTCTTGTATATATCTAGATACAAAATAATTATTTCTTCTATAGTATCATTATCTGAATCCTTAAAAAAATGATTAAATTTATTTACATTGCTAAGGTTACCATCTTGAGTGATTTCATTGACTTACTCTTCTCGTGAAAGAGTATATAGTTCCTTTGGTTTAGATTACTTCTTGGGTGTGACTTTCTTCCTAGGACCACTGGGCTCTCTTATAGCCTATTGCTTATTTCTGAGTGTCCTTGATTTCTTAGGAGATGGAGTAGGTATCAGTGAGGATTTTCTTTTCTTTCTGTCCACTCTCTTGAATTCAGCTGCCTTATCACTGTCAAAATCAGATGAGGTAGCCATAGGAGAGATATGTTCTACTAGTTATTGTTTCGTTTTTCTTTCTTGTGCAGCAACATCCTTCATTGGATCAAGTTTCAATAATTCCTTCTTAACAATTTCAACAAACGTTGAAGCATCTTTCTCAATTGTTTCAGCATTTCCAAATTATCTCCTCTGTTAGTTCCAGTGGATCATCTAGGATTATTTTAGCATATGAATCCAATATGTGTGAATCTACCTCATAGCCCATCTTTGTTATCCACGCAGTTCTAGGTCTAACTGCCTCCATCCAAATTTCATCTCTTTTCACAACAAAGCATATTTGTTTATCATACTTACCAAAAATGCTTTGAGGAATCCTTTCCCTTTATTTCATTTTTTCTTGAGAGTCCTTGAAGTACTCTTTTACCTGTTTGTCACTATCTAAGCCCATGTCAATAATTGCCTCCTTTATCTGTTTTCCAACAAAAACATCATAGGCAAAATCCTTGTGTCCAATACCAGGAATCTCATTTGAGAAATGCAATATTAAGCATACAATCAAGTTTCCAAATTTAAAAGTTCCCTTCTTTTCACCTTTTATTTTGTGCAAATTTTCTAATAGTTCATCTTTCAACCATTCACATATATCAATTTTAGAATTATTCAAGATCATCTCATGAGCACTATGAATGTAGGAACTTGATACAGAATTAAATCTATTAGTATGAGAAACTCTATATCCAATGATCATACTCGCAAATTTAACATTGTTATCTGTTATATCATTAACCCTAAGTGACCAGTTGTCAAATGTAGTGCTAGTTAAGCTCATAACCTCTTTGTTTGGGTTTTTCTTTTTCTTGTCAGGCCTAGTGCCGGTGGAGGGTAAACTAGTAACAACCCTTATAGCTTCCTTAGTGATCTTAAAAACTGAGTCTAACCACATGAATTCACTATGAACCTTGCTGAGAACATAATGGACAATCTCATTTGAGAATTCTAGCATATGAAGGATGTCAGTGAACCCTAATTCCTCAACAATATTGTGTTCCAGTTTAACTACACCTTATTTGTTAGTGATAACATTCATGAACATATTCTTTAAATCTTCAGACCCTAAACTTTCAATATTACAATGTATGTATGCCCTAGAGTCTTCAGCAAACACAACTCCCTTCGGGATTTTTGAAAATGCACCAATGGAGTCATCTAACTTTTCTATCTTAGGGATTATCTTGAAAATGGGTCTAGGTCACTTTATGTTTTCCACAATAGTAGGGTTTGCAACGAATTCAAGAACAAAGGATGAAGAAGCCATTGCATAAGATAAATACCTTTTAGCTGAGAAACCTTTGAATGCCTTGCAGAACCTTTGCTGCTTCACCTTTAGAATGCCTTTGCTCAATTTCACTCTTCTTTGAATGCTTGAATGTTTGGTGAGTCGAAATGAGAACTTGCAGTGCCTTTATAACCAAAAAGTTAACTTACAACCACAATAAATGCTTTGCTGGTGAAGTGAACACTCCACATGTCTGCCAGTAAAGAAGAATTATAACTTCTTACCACCAATTGAGGGTAAATGCATGATTTTCAATTAGTTACCTTACCCCTAAGGATTATTCTATAGTTAGATTAAGAATCTCTTGCCGGTGTAGGATTGTCTTGTTCTACCGGTGTAGAGACAAATTCATCAATTCTCTGATCTCTCTTCATGATCCATTGTTTAGAAAATTCTTTCTTGATTTTAGTCACCTTTTCTTTGCCTTTGTCATTAGGTCCTTTATTGTTTGCTGGTACAGTCTTCTACAAAATTTTACAATATTCCCAATCTTGTTACATGCATAACATGTTACATTGTTTCTCTGAATAGCTTTCCCATAACGTTGACCGGTTTGAGTTCTGCATTGATTAGATAAATGTCCAACTATACCACAAAAATAGCATTTTACATTCATTCTGCAATTGTCAGAGTTATGACCATCTTTATTGCATTTGGAACATTGACTAGTGGCTGAGTTTGTACTCTAATTATTCCTAAATCTGCACTGATTTGGTCTATGACAAAATTTGTTACAATTAAAGCATTTCCCATTGAATTTATAAGCATTAGGTTTCTCTACCGGTTTGTTGTGATCATGATTGTTTGCAGTCCCAGAACTTTCTCCATGTTCAAATCCAAGTCCAACTATTTCTCCATTAGGTTTCTGACTCTTTTAGCATATCATCAAGCTCGTCTGAACTCTTCTTGAATTTGTCTTTGTATTCATTTGTAGTGACCAACTCACCTTCCAAAGTGCTAACTTGTCTCATAAGTTCTTCATTGTCATGTTGCATGTGAATCAAATATGTTTTAAGCATATAATTTTCATAACTAAGCCTTAGAGATTCATCTGATCTTTCATTAAGTCTTCTGGCCAAATCTTCCTCATTCCTCTTTCTATCTTCAACATCCTTGCATAATATCATGGTTAAGTCTTGCATCTCATTCTTCATGTTACTATTCTCTTGTCTCAATTTCCCTGCAATATCTCTAAGAGTTTCCTTTTCTTCATCATCTTGATTTTGCAACTGCACATGTAATTCTTTTCTCTTATTCTTTGCTATGACCAAGTTTTCTTGAAGTGCTTTGATGAATTCCCAAGCAATTTTGAGTTCATCTTTTAGTTTGATATTCTTCAATTTTTCTACATCAAAATCTTCAAGCGCTCCTTCCAACTGTTGTCTCAAACTTTCCATCGGTATCGGTTTCATAATCTTCCTCAAGTTGTTAGGCTTTTGCAAATAGAGGACTAGGATTTGATACCAATTGTTAGATGCTAGGACAATCCCAAAGACACTGAGAGGGGGGTGGTGAATCGGTGTCTAACCGGTTGATGAAAGATTTAAACTTATTTACAACTTTACAACCCAAATTAATATACCGGTAAGCAAATAATAGTGTAGTAAAGAGAAGCAAAATAATAAGCATCAATACACACTATAAGACATATATTTTTGGCAAGGAAACCTAGTAGGGGAAAAACCACCGTGGGATTTGTGACCCATAATATTTACTCACTGGCCAATATGAATAAACATTACTTAGTACAATAGGGGCGTGCACATGTAGGAAGGCCAACAACCTAGAGCTCACTACTAAATAACAAAAAGGAGTCCCACTGACTACAATTGGATGGTTAAATCCAATAACAATGTACTACTCAAAATAGCATTTGCAATGCTAGATTTAGTACTGGTTTAAGCTCTATTTGATACCTCTTCCATAAACCTTGCTTCTCTATGCTCTTCTCTTATTCGCTCATAAAATAAATACCTCAAAATGCATATACAGTTATTCACTTACATACATACCTAATTACATTTCTAAATGACCTACAAGATCTCATACATATATGAGTCTTTACAATACATCATGTTGACTATACAAATATATTTACAATAGAAAACAATATTATTTCCAAGTTGGCTAGGAGTGTCGGTATGATCTGTTGCTGGTGTAACTAGATGCTGGTGTGAATTACCTTTATAGTAAGTGCCAGTGCCGGTAGGTGAAATCTATTGTCGATATAGCCTATGAACCATGTTACCAGTTGGTTGCCATCAATGAAAACATCAACTATTCTCATCTGAGTGTATAATGCCAACATTTATCTCTACTAAGAACTGTAAGAATGTGAGTGTCATCAGAGGTCCAACCTCCTATACCAATAGCATTAAGGTTTTTGGCATCTAAAAAGGAGTTTTTAGTTAGGTAGTCATACATGTGGCATCTTATGCTTTATTAAGGAAGGCCTCCCAGCCTATAGAGGTTGCGTTCTATAGGGTTTATGGGGAGTCATAACTTCGGTATAATATTCTCAGCACCCAGTGTTTGGAACTTTCTTCACAACCATGTTTATTTATACTGGATTGGAAGATCTTGGCTTTAGCCTATTACCACTTGGGTTGTTCCCTCTCACCAAGCCTTAAGGGCTACTCTAGAGGTAGCCTCTCTAAAGGTTACACATTCTAGAAAGTGGGTCTGGTTTTCTTATCAGCTGGTTAAGGTGAGAGCATAATAACTTACCACTTTGTGCAAACAGAGTACATAGTTGATGAATTAACCCCCTAGATTATTCTAAGTGCAACTATTCTAAGAAGATAAAGATCCAAGTTCCATGTTGTAAATTGACCACCTACTTAAGCTATGTAAAGAAAAAATGGCCAAGTTACTATCCCCTAATTATTCTATAATTATCAATGCATATAAAAACACCTGCAAAACCACCAGTTAGTAGTTTTAGAGATTTTATCTTTGACGGTCGAGAAAAAGCTGCAACTATTAGAAGAAAAACCTGCAATGTGGATATGCAAATGTGTTAGAAATGTAAATGCCCAACTCTAAACTATAAATTTTCTATTGTCTCCATGGAATTTACTGCTTTATTCTCATTCCTTGGAATCTGAACAAATGTGATTTCAATAAAGTATTTCTTGAAATCTTCAACCAGATTCTCGTAGGGTATCAGTTTATCTTCCTTGGTTTGGTATTCATCATTTATCTAGTTGATATAGTTGTGAATCTCCATAGACATGTAACTCTTCTATATTTCATTCAATAGCCATCTTTATCTTGATGATTAGCACCTCATATTATGTAGTATTGTTTATACATGGAAAGCACAACATGTATGATTTAGGACTACTGCGACCTTGAGGCTTTATGAACAAAATTATTGCACCTGATTGGTGGTTTGTGTAGGAGCCATTAAAATACAACTCCCAAGTCTTCTTGTTGATAGTGAGAAAATATGCATCAGGAAACTCAATATGTAAGGGTGCATCATTGCGTAGGGGTGCTTCAACTAGTTGATATGCAATCACTTGTCCTTATATGGATTTTTGATCAACATACTTAATGTCAAATTCACTCAGCACCATGACCCATTTAGCTATTCGACCTATCAATGTTGCCTTGGTAAGCAGATACTTTAGAGGGTCGATCCTTACAATCATCTTAATTGAGTGCGTAAGGATATAATGTCATAACTTTTGGGTTGCGAATACCACCACCAGACATGCTTTCTCCATTGTTGTGTAGTTTAACATATATCCAACTAGGGTTCTACTAATATAGTATATTTATCTTTCTTTCCTTTCAATGTCATGATGTTCTAGTAGAGCTTCTAATGATACATCTATAGCTGAGATGTAGAGCAATAATAGTTTTATTTTAATTGGTGATGCTAGCACTAGTGGATTTACCAAGTATTCATTGATTTATGTGAAAGATTCCTCACATTTGTCATCCCATTTTAATGGAACATTTTTGTGTAACAAGTGAGTAAATGGATGACATTGATCATCCAACTGATCTATGAACCTTCTTATTGATTGCAACCTCCCTTGCATAGAACTCTATTGACTGATATTCTTTGGAGATTCTATTTTCATTATAGCTTGTACTTTCACTGGATCAACTTCTATGCCATGAGAAGATATGATATACCCTAGGAGTTTACCTTATGCAACTCCAAAATCATACTACTTCAGGTTTAGTCTCAATTTAAATACTATTCTAGTTTGTCAAAAATCTTGTCTAGGATCCCTAAATGCTCTTCTCTATTATGTGACTTTGCCAGTATATCATCTAGATAATCTTCCATCAAGGTGTGCATCATAACATAAAAAATGGTTTTCATATCTCGGATAAGTAGCTCAGGCATTATTAAGCCCAAATGGCTTGACGTTCCAATAGAAAGTACCCCAAGGGAATGTAAAGGTTTTTTCTCTTGATCCTCAGGGGTTATCTTTATTTTATTATACCCCAAGAAGCCATCCATTAAAGAGAACATTTCATGTCTTGCTGTAAGATCTACAATAATATCAATTCTTTGTAATGGAAGGTCATCCTTTGGGTATGCTTTGTTCAAGTCCTTGAAATTTGTGCGCACTTTGATACTTTTTTCTATTTTTCATATAGGTACAATAGTTGACATCCATTATGGATATGTAACTGGTCATATGAGCCCTACACCCAATAGTTTATTCAACTCTAATTTAACAAGAAGAAAAATATGAGGGTGCATCTTTCTAAGTTTATGTTTGACTAGTTTAGGTCTTGGAGTGATATTGAGATGATGCATAATGAGATTTGGGTCAAGTTCTAGCATATCTACGTATGACTAGGCAAAGTTGATTTGCCTCTTCCTAAAAAAATCACTATAGTCATGTCTTTTTTTCTTCTAATAAATATGTTGCAAGATGAAGAATTTTGGGATTCTCTAGAGTACCAATATTAATTGCCTCTGTAGGTTCTATCAGAATAGCCATTATCTCTTGGAGATATTCTCAGAGAGTGTCAAAAGTTCCATTTTATCTTGCCTCAAGGAGGTTTTCACCATTAGATACACCCTTTATTTTATCTTTTGGCTGATCTAATGTTTCCATTAAATGGTTCTCTTTAGTAGACCTTCTTCTTTGTTTTGTTATTCAATTCACTTGTGTAAGATATTTTTGGTGTTATATGCTCAACAATGTTAAGGTATACAGATATAGCATGATCGCTTGGGAAGGTATCTATTGGCATGATTGGCATAATTGATTTAGATGAAGAATAATGACTGACCCAATAAAGGACTGTTTGTGATGACATTGTGATGAAGAGAATGAGATTGCATGATTAGATGACTTTGATCAGTTATTTGTATCGTTAGTGGTGGAAAGTGATGTTTACTATGTTGTATTTTGTCATATTTGTCTTTTTGGTCTACTAGAAAGAACTTACCGGTAAAGAAACAAGAAACTGGGAATTAGGAACTTAACCGTTCAATGAGGAAATATTTTGATTAGATCTGGTGATTGCTGATGATTGAAGTGTTGCACTTTGGAATGTGAGTTTGTCTCATTGTGATATGTATTTGACTAGAGCCGCATCATGTTTTGGTTACCGAAAGTCATGTTTATTATTTTTGATGTATTTTTGCTAGGGTTTGAGAAGGGTTTAAGGACCGGTGAAGAATTCTCTTACCTGGTAATGATTTTTGATTTTGCGGTTATCTACATCAAGTTCAAATGTTGGAGGTGATGTGGCACAACTTGCGTAGATGGATGAATTGTTGTTTTGGTATTTTTTAAGTTGGAATTTCTTGGGAAAAAATGAAGTACTTAGAAGAGTGTTCTAAAGGTTTGAATTTGCATAAGATCAAGTTGCTATTATGAGTTACAATCAATCAACAGTTGATATTATTTTGTAAAATGTTGTAATGATCTGTATGATGATCTAATATGATCCGAGATGATCAACATTGTAAATTCTTGATGTATCTAGGGTTTAGTAACTGACCTAGTTGTAAAGGATATTTTTGTTGGTTTTGGTTGACTTTTGTTATGTCAGTGTTTTGAGAAGAGTGTGAAGCTGAACCAGAGTGTGAGAGATCTGACTGAGTGTAGCAGATTTGGAGTAGAATTGGATCTAATCAAGCAATCAGTTAAGTGTTATACCCAGATCATTCACTATTTTTCACTAATAGTTGCAGCAGTCAAAATCCCTTAACTGGGTAGGTGCTAATAGGCCTTGCATTGTAAATCCCCTATTGGGGTGGCTCAACATCTGAGTTCTAAATCCTCTTGTGAGGTTGATCCTAACAAGTCAAAGCTCCTAACATGGCTCATTATTGTTGGGATTTTGGATATGTTGATATGGTTTTGTCATTAATGTCAATACTTGTCATCGCTTGTCAACACTTTTTAGCACTTGGAGATTTTCTTTATGTTCATCGGCAAGTTAGAGACTTATGCAAAGTCACCAGTATTTGGTTCACCAGAAGATTATGTTGTTCACCGACACTTGGAATGACTTGGAGACTACTTGGTTATGTTGAAGACATTATTCAATCACTTGGTTTTGGCAATTTGGTTAATTATTTATTTGGGTTTGCATATTTGTTGTTATCAGCAAATAGGTCCAGGATAAGCATCGGCAGGTATATCTATTCTAGATCAGCACGACATGTTATTGAGATGATTTATTATTATTTTAAATGCATTGACCCGATATCATGCATCAGATATTGATTTACTTATAATTGATTTTATTATAATATCTTTTAGTGAGATGACCTATTTAATTGGTCTTAGGTTATGGTATAAATGTAAGATCTCATTTGTGAGATTAATATGTGAATGTGAAAAGGATTGCAATAAGGTATATGCAAATATAAGCAAAACTATACACATAGACATCATTTGAAGGTTGAAGGAAGGATCTTGTCGAGGCAATTAGAACTAAACCGCTACTGAATCCAGCATATGAAGATTCTATTTTATGCAGTACATTATCATTGGATTTAACCATCCAATTGTAGTCAGTGTGACTCTCATTTTGTGATTGAGCAGTGAGCTCTAGGAAGTTGTCCTTTCTGCATGTGCAGAATCCATATTGTACACACATACTATCTATAGTAGTATCATTTGATTGTGGGTAAGGCTTCCCACCCTGGTTTTTCCCCTTACAGGGTTTCCACGTACAAATAATTGTGTTATGTGTTGTGGATGTCATTGTCTTTCTCTTTCATACATTAATCTTTACCGGTATTGCAATTAACTATTAAGATTGTCTATCGGCATAAAGTTTGGTTTACCGGTATTAAGCATTAAGTTTTGGTTAGGTTAATTTTGTTTGAATTTATGGGACAACTAATTCACCCCCCCCCCCCCCCCCCCCCCCTCTCAATTGTATCTGGGACCTAACAATTATATTAAATCCCTTAACCGAGTGACTCCTAACATGGCATCCTTGTAAGCTCCTAACTGAGATAGGCTCCTAATAGGGTGCATTATGAAAGAGTGCACAAATTTTAGTGGGTACCAATTCCCACCGTGGTTTTTCCCTATTTGGGTTTCCATGTGAAAAACATGGTGTTCATATGGTGAATGTTTTTATGTGCTGTTATGTTTTATTTTTAGTTAATGCATGGTTAATGAACACTTAATATGCAGACTTGATAAATCAGATTAGTAGATGATTATCAGTAGATACCAGTACTGGTAAATGGTTTTCTTCTTGGCTATTGTTTGATTTGGTGAAAGTTTAATATGGTTGAGTTTTAGATTTTAATTTGATGTTAATACTAATTCACCCCCCTCTCAATATTAACTAGATCCTATAAGATTACCAATTGGTATCAGAGCATTGGTCCTCTGTGTGTAGAAAGCTTAGCAACTTGAGGAAAAGATCCTGAGAAAAATGATGAAGAAGGAGGGTCCCAAGTTTACCAAGGATAACTATCGGATATGGAAAGATCGGATGAAGATATACATTAAAGGTTTGGGTGCTCAGTATTGGAATCATGTGGTAAATAAGTATGTTGCTCCTATTACCAACCCCTTGACATAAGATGGGATTAAAGAACAATAAGAAAACATTCAAGCCATGGAATCAATTGTAAGTACTTTATCTGATTTTGAGTATATAGATGTTCATGGATTAGAAACTATATTTGACATATGGGAGAAATTAGATTTGATTTATGGAGGAGATGAACATGTACAAAGAGAGAAAGAAGAAAGTTTAAGAGGCAAATTTGATGGCATGAAAATAGTTGAGGGTGAGAACATTGCACAATATGGTCAAAGGATTAAATAAGTTATAGGTGGTATTAAGAGTGCTGGAGGTAAGATTGATGATGATGTTGTTGTTAGTAAAATGCTTAGAACTCTCCTACCACAATATGCTATTAGAGTTTCTACAATTGAAGAACTAACATCTATTTATAAATATAAAGTCACTGTTGATTCTCTTGTTGGAAAGTTGACTGCATTTGAGTTAAACAACTTTGATAATAGTGTTTCAAAACCATCTGAATCTTCTTTTAAAGATTTTTTTACCAATACATCTGTGAGGAAAGGAAATGATATTTTTCATAATCATGACTGCAGTTCTAGTCATGGCGTTAGCAGAATTGATAATGATGATGATGATCATTTGATGGAACTTGAGGCACTATTGGCTAAATGATTTCTTAGAGGCACCGGTAAGTATAAAGGTAAACTTCCTTTGAAATATTTTTCCTACTATAAGATTGGACACATTGCGGAAAATTGTCCTAACAGGGATAAAAAGGAAACGTTCATGAAATTTAAAGTAAAAGGAAAGAAATAATGCTATGTTGTAGTTGTTGAAGGAGTAACTAATGATGAATCAAAAGAAGGTGACAATGAGGAGATAGTGTTTGTTGTTGTGAAGGAAGATCTGACTGATGAAAAGGCATTGGTGTCTCACATGGAGAGTAGTGATGAATGGATAATAGATAGTAGTTGCTCACACCACATGACCGGTGATAGAAACAAGTTGTTATCCCTTAAATAATTTGATGGAGGTGTAATAAGGTTTGGTAAAAAATCACCCTGCATGGTTAATGGTAAAGGATCTATTTCACTAAATGGAAAAAGTAATGCAGATGATGTCTTTTGGGTTGATGGATTAAAACATAAACTTTTGAGTGTTGGTCAATTAAATGATAAGGAATATCTTGTTGAATTTAAGAGTGGAGTGTGCAGGATTCTTGGAAGTAATGGAGAATTGATTGCTACTGGAAAGTAGACAAGAGGTAATCATTTTCATCTGAATACTAATGTGAATAGTTGTTTGGTGGCAAAGATTGAAGACAACTGGTTATGGCACAAGAGGTTTTGTTAGGTGAATTTTGACAGTTTTATAAAGGTTAGTAAATCAAGTATTGTGAGAGGTTTTCCCCAGCTTGTTAAACTAGATAATGTGTTATGTAAGGAATAGAAGATGGGTAAGATGACTTCTGTATCTTTTAAGAGTAAGTCTTTCTCTTTAGTGCATATTATAGATATGGTTCATACTAATCTTTGTGTTCCTGTGAGGACTGAGAGCTATAATGGTGATAAATATTTTATGATATTTAATGTTGATTTTTCAAAAATGAAGTGGGTAACTTTTCTAAGAGAAAAGTTTGAGGCATTCAATAAATTCAAGGCATTTAAATCTTTAGTTGAAAAGGAAACTAGGAAGAGTTTGAAATGTTTGAGAACTGACTGGGGAGGAGAATTTATATCTGATGAGTTTGTGAAGTTCTATGATGAACAGGGAATCAAGAGGCGGATGCCAGCTCTTATAATTCCACAACAAAATGGGATAGGAAGGAGAATGAATAGAATAATTGTTGATGCAGCTAGAACCATGTTTATCGAAGGTGAAGTACTGAAAATGTTCTAGAGAGAAGCAGTTAGTACTGTTGTTTACACTTGAACTTGGTACTTGTCAAGAGAGGTAACAAAATAAAACATTATAAATTATGGCATGGCAAGACTTGTAATGTAAGTAACTTAAAAAAATTTGGGAGTAAATGTTTCATTAAACGTGATGATTTCACTAGACAATTTGATGCTAAGTGTGATGAAGGTTTATTTCTTGGTTACTCCACAAAGAGCAAGGCTTTCAAATGTTATAATAAGAGAACTTAGAAGATAATTGAGAGTGTAAATGTTAATATTAATGAACTCTCTGAGAAACCTAATGAGACCAACAAATATGGGCCTGAAAAATTAAAAAAAAAGACTTATGTTCATAGAACTGCAAATGCAGAAGGATGATGAACAAAACAATGCAAAAATAGATGCCCAACCGGTAAATGAAGAAATCAATGAAGAACATGAAGAACATGAAGTAGAAGGCACATCGCCAAAACCCGTAATACCAAGATATGTCAGAATGAATCATTCAGAAGGCCAAATTGTTAGAGATAAAAATGTTGGTGTACAAACAAGAAGAAAAATTAGAGAAAAACTCTTATTTGATTTCAAATATTGAACTTAAAATAGTAAGATAAGCATTAAAGGATGATGACTTGATTAATGCTACGAATGAAGAATTGGATAAGATAGAGAAAAACAAGACATGGACATGTGTTCCCAGACTGGAAGACAAGAATGTGATTGGCACTAAATGGGTCCTTTGAAACAAGTTGAATGAAGAAGGAAAGGTTGTGAGGAAAAAAGGAAGGTTGGTATGCAAAGGCTATGCATAAGAAGAAGGAGAAGATTATGGAGAAACCTTTACACTCATGGCAAGGTTGGAAGGAGTAAGAATGTTACTTGCTTATGTTGCATTTAAAGGCTTTAAGGTCTACTAAATTGATGTTAAATCTTCTTTTCTTAATGGCATCCTTGAGGAAGAAGTGTACATAAAACAACCAAATGGATTTTCTTTGTCTAAGGATAAAGATATAGTTTGCAAGTTACATAAGGCAATATATGGATTGAAGTAGGCACCAATAGAATGGCATGAAAGATTCCATGCTCACTTGATCAAGATAGGATTCTAGTGTACCAGTGAGGAAAGTAACATATATCTTAAGATTGATGGAGATAGAGTGTTGATAGCTGAAGTATTTGTAGATGATAGTATTTTTGGAGGTAATGATCATTTATGTATGGATTTTGTTGAGGAGATGAATAAAGAATTTGAGATGTCTCTTATTGGTGAGATTAAATTATTCATTGGGTTGTAGGTCTAGTAATTGGATGGTGGAATATTTATCTATCTAAGTATGTAAAGGAAGTGTTGAAAACCTTTGGCATGGAAGATTGTAAACCGGTTGGTACTCTGGTGGTGACACATTGTAAATTTTCTAAACAAAATGATTTACCCTTTGTTGATGAGAAATAATACATGTCAATGATTGGTAAGATACATTGTGTTGTTCACAATAGGCCTGATATTGCACATGTTGTTGGTTTGGTTGCTAGATTTCAAAAGAATCCCAAGGACACTAACTTGGTAGTGGTGAAAAGGATATTCCATTACTTGTGGTGTAGGAGAACCTCATAAACAAGATATTCATGACCCTAAGGATGAAGACTAGGATCATTAGGGTGTCTTAGTGTATCTTGTGTTTCATGTATGCAAATAAACCCCACCATGTAAGCCCATGTCACCAATTAGGCAATTTGAGAAGCCAATTGGGAAAATGTTGTAAAAAGGGGTAGTAGATGGTTTAGTTTTGTGTTTGATCGGTTTGTAGACATGTTTTATGTGTTTTTTCTTGATCCATTTATGTGGATTCCAACCTTAGCCTATATCACAACTTTTTTGTGCAAAATTGCAAAAATGCAACTTTTGTAAAATGCAACTTTTGAATGCAAAAGTGCAACTTTTTGAAAATTGGTTGGGGGAAGCCTTTCAATGGCTCCACCCTAATCCAAATTTGGTGGGAAACCATTGGAGAGTTTTATAAGCCTTGTGGGAATGATTCCCAAGGTGGCTATTGTTGTAATTGGAGTTTGTGAAGCAATAATACACATTTTCCCCGAAATTCTGAGTTTGCAGGAGTTGCACGTGCCTGTACGGTTTGATTTGAATCCCACCATCCATGGAGTAGATAGGGAGATTAAATAGATTTATTTTGGTGGTTATCTGAGGTCTTAACTATTCCAAAGTAGAGAGAACACTCCATTCTTTTGACTGTAACCCGAAAAGTGAGGGTTTGTAGAGGGTTTAAACAAAAATGGCCTTATCTTGCATTCGAGTCCACTAGAAGACTCTTCCATTGGGGGGATGTATGATAAGCCTATCTAATTTAGTGTTTTCATGGTTTTTTTTAGGGGTAACTTGGTTGTGTGGAGAAAAGAGCAAGATTAGGTAGGCATCTCTATGTGACTACCTAGGACACAATTTAAGACAGTCATCATAAGTTGTCATAATGGTGGATTCTAGTCAAGAAACCCTAGAATTAGAGGTTTCTCGCTATTCCCCACATGCTAATAAAGTTTATTTTTCATTTGGTTTACCGGTCAAGGGGGTTGCTTTGGTAGGGCTAATTGCCCCTATTAGGTCTCTTAGCCTCTAAAGGGAACATACCTTTTAATTGCAGATCTAGCCAAACCATTTTGGGGATTAGTACAAATTCAAAAAGGGTGTCTCAAATGATAATTTTTTTGTATGGGTGTGTGGAAAATTTTTGAGTTAAGGTCCCTTCTATTGCCAAATAGGGCTACAAGCCTACGGGTAGGTTTCCAAAGCAGGTATAAGGAATTTGTGCCCAAAACCAAAACTAGTATTTGTAAGTGTCCTTAGATGTCATTTATTAGCCAAATTCAAAATCCATAAGAGTAGGAGTCACCAGTAAGGCATGTTTGGGATATTAAATCCTTTTACTAATCTTGAGTAGGCCCAAGCCTAGTGAATGTGTTAGTTGAGGGTTCACTAGCCTAGCCTTGTTTGGGCTTGTCCTTAAGAGTTTTGGTAGGGATCTACGTCAAGTCATATTAGAGAAAAGGAGTGTCCTTTGGAAGAGAAGGAGAAGACAAGATTTCAGAAGAAGAAGGATCCCATGAGACACCTTCAAGAATGACCAATGTGGAGTTGAATGTCTTGGTGAAGAAGCAGATGGCAGAGTAGTCATGGTTGAGAATCAGGTCTTGAGAAATGAGAGGGGAGAGAATTTGGAGAAGAAGGGGATGAAGAGGAGATCCCTATGCAGGAAGAGATAGAGGTCCTTATAGACCAAAGACCCTTGATGAGTGTCCTCAAGTCCATGGACAGAAGAACAATGGATGTGAAGATGGATCTACTAGTATTTGCAGGCAATATGGAGCCCGATACACTGATGGAGTGGATAGACTCCTTGGATAATTTTTTTGAAAGTGAAGACATACTAGACCACCAGAGGTTGAAGATGGCCCAATGCAAGATGAAAGGAGTTGCACTAACTTGGCGGAATTTCATCCAAGATGAGAGGGTGAAAGAGGGAAAGATAAGGGTAGCTACATGGAAGAAGATGATGGCTTTGGTGAAAGAATCCTATGTCTCAATGGACTACAATATCCAATTGCATAGGAGGAGACAAAATTTGAAACAAAAGGAGATGGACGTGAGTTCCTATATCAAGGAGGTCATGAAGTTGTGTGTGAGGACCAAGGTGAAAGAGAGTGAAGATGAGAAGGTGGTAAGATATCTCAATGGGTTGAGGTTTAGAATGTTGGCATATGCACACTCCAATGAGACATTGTAGGTGATTGAAGTTTTTTTCATTGATGGCAACCTTACAATCCTATGGCACTGGCAAGGGATTACACTAGCAAGATAGTTATCTGGCATCAACAGATCACACTCTATACTGGCACTCAGACCACTGGCACCATAGAGAAAGGAGGCATACCGACACAGAGGCCGATTGGATTTTTGATATATTATATTTTGTTTATTATTGTAAAAACTTTTTAAGCTAACTTGGCAAGTTGTAAAATGACTCTTATATATAAGAGAGATCATTGTACACATTTTGTAAGTGAAAAGAGAAAGATATTAGGTAGACCTATTATGCGAAATATAGGTTAAAGGTTTTATGTAAAGAACATAGCAGAAATCGGTATTGGATCTAGCATTATAGATGCTATTGTAAATCAGTACAAGATATTGGATTTGTATAATCCATATTGAAAGTCAGTGAGACTTCCCATTGAACAATGATCTCTAGGTAGTTGGCCTTCCTACATGTGTAGGCCCCTCTTGTAAGTAATATTCTCTTATTGGCCAGTAAGTGAATATTGTGGGTCACAAATCCCACCGAGGTTTTTCCCACACTGGGTTTCCTCATTAAATCCTTGTGTCATGGTGTGCTTTTCATGTGGATGTTTTTAATTATGTTTATTGCATTATTTCTTGTATACTGGTACACTGTTATAATATGTTATGTATGTTTTAAGTTAATAAATTCACCTCACCGGTTAGATACTGATTCACCCCCCCCCCCCCTCAGTATCTGTGGGAATCCTAAAAATTGGTATCAGAGCCTGGTCCTCTATTTTCAGAAGCCTAACAGCTTGAGGAAGATCTTGACACCAATAGATACGGAAAATCTGATGAAGCAACTTGAAGGAGCTCTGTCAGACTATGATATAGAAAAATTGAAAAATATCAAACTAGAAGATGATCTAAAGGCTGCTCAGGATATCATTCAAGCACTTCAAGAGAATCTTAATATTGCAAGAAATAAGAGAAGAGAACTTTGTGAAAAGATGGAAAATGAGAATGATGAAAAGGAATCACTTAATGATATGATAAACAAGCTGAAATAAGAGAACATGAAAACAAAGAATGAGATGCAGGATATGACTATGAGATTTTGTAAGTAAATTGAAGATAGGAAGAAGAATGAAGAAGAATTGACCAGAAGACTAAGTGATGCAGCAAATGAGAACACAAGACTTAGCTATGAAAATGATTTATTGAGGACAGATCTGATGCACACTCAGAATGACTCCAACGAACTAATGAGGCAGAAAGAAGTCTTAGAAAGAGAACTAGAAACTGCAAATCAACATAAAGAAAAATTTAAGAAAATCTCAGAGGAACTTGGTAACTTGCTGAAGAGTCAAAACCTAAAGGTGACACTTCTGGAATTGGCTTTGAAGCTGGTGAAAGCTTCGATACTGCAAACACACAAGCTCACAGCAAACCGGTAAGGCAACCTAATGCTTATAAATTTAATGGAAAATGCTTTAACTATAATAAGTATGGTCATAGAGAAAATGAATGTAGATTTAGAAATTATCAGAATATCAACACACCCACTGGTCAATGTTCAAAATGCAACGAAGTTGGTCACAACTCTAAAAATTGCAGAATGAATGTGAGATGTTATGTTTGTGGAAGATTTGGACATTTATCTAATCAGTGCAAAACACAAATCGGCATAGGTTATGGGAAAGATATTCAGAAGAATAATGTGAATTGTTATGCATGTAACAAGATTGGGCATATTGCAAAATTTTGTAGAAGTAAAGGATCATCGACAGACAATAAAAGTTCTAGCTTGAAAGGTAAATAAAAAGTTGAAGAGGTTAAGCAAGAATTCACAAAACAATGGATTAGAAAAGTTGATCTAAATGTTGGGAATACTTCTCCATTGGTAGAACCAATCAATGCTTCACCGGTAGGACAGAGTGATGCTTCACTGATAGGATAGAATAGTGCTCCACCGATAGGAAGTTCTTCATCAAATTGAAGAAAGTTTCCTTGAGGGTTTGGGAATCTAAGGACACATGTGCTATTATTCCCTCGGTTAGAGATGAGAAGTTGGAAATTACTTCATTACCGGCAGACAATGTTTAGTGACTACTTAACTGGCATACATTAAATGTGGTAGATGGAAAATAACCATTATAAATTTGTGGTTTTGGCTCCATTTCATTTCACCAAGATTTCAAACATTCGTAGAGTGCAAAATTTGCAGAGCTAAGGGATTTCAAGCAAAGAGGCGAAGCACTTCAAGCAATCAACTCATCCAAAGACAACAAAATGTATTTATCATCATGGCATCTACATCTACACTTGAATATATAGAAAACCCTACTATAGTCAAGGTTATAAAATGCCCTAGGCCCATATTTCAACTAGTTCCCGAGGTAGCAAAGAAAGATGACAATATAGGTGCTTTCTCTCAAATACCAAAATGAGTTGTTTATGCTGAAGACCCCAGAATTTACATTCACTATAACATAGAGGAATTGGGAGATGAAGAGATCAAAACAATGTATAAATCTGTCATATGTGATAATTTTAGAATGTAAAACTGGAACATAAAATCATTGAAACCCTAGGATTTACTGAAATCCTCTGCATTCCTGAATTTCCCAAGGATGTGATTAGGATAGTCTTAAGCAGGGCACATGGTGAATTTTTCTAGTTAGATGTAATTCATAAAATTGCCAAGGAAGCTGTGAAAGCTATCATAAGGTTACCGTCCACCGGTAAAAGACCAGACAAGACTAAAAAGGTCTCCAATGACCTAGTAGCTAAACTAACTGGTGCAACATCCGTCAGAAGGTCCTTGAGGGTAAATGATGTAACAAATATAAATGTGAGATTTGTTAGCACGATTTTAGGTTATAAAGCTACTCATGCAAATAGACTTAACTCAGTTTCAAGTTTATGCATTAAGAATTCTTCTGATAAGGTTATAGGCAATGTGAAAATTGACATATGTGAATGGTTAAAAGATGAGTTAATTGACAACTTAGGCAAGATAAAGAAAGATAAGAAGGGAAATTTTAGATTTGGTAATCTACTTGTATGCTTGATGCTACACATAACCAAATAGGTTCCCAATATAGGCTATAAAGTACTTGGATTTGATATACTGGTAGGAAAACAGTTGACAGAACTATTCAACAACATGGGTGAAGACAAGGAAAAGAATATTCATGAATACTTTCAAGCACTTAAGGCCAAAATGAAGAAGAGAATAAGATTATCACAAAAGATTGTTGACAAGTACAGGGATGATATATGTTTTGTAATAAAAAGGATGAGATCTCGATGGAAGCAGTCATCCCAAGAACAATCTAGGTAACAAAGATGGGTTATGAGATAGATGATCATATAATTGAGACTTATGCTAAAGCACTTCTAGAAGCACCAAATGAACCAAAGGAAGAAGTATTTGGTAGTGCTGAGACCATAGAAAAACAAATACAATCTAAGAAGAGAGTGAAAAAGGTTGAGGTAGTTATGAGAAGAGGTTCTAAATAGGTAAAGGCTATTAAAGAAGACGTATTAAAGCAAACCGGTATCACTGAGGATGAGTTAGGAATTCTATAGCCTGAGACTCACCTATCACCAGTAGGCACTTCTTCAGAGAGTGACATGCCTGCAACTTTCAAAAGAGTTGTAAGGAAAAGAGATCCTTCACTGGCAACCACACCCTCACCTAGGAGAATTGGACAGAAACAACAAGCAGTAAGATCTCTGGTTAAAAAGATAGCACCAAAGAAGAAACTGACACCCAAGAAGAAGAAGAGAACAAAACAAAACTTGGCCCCTCTTGACATATTGCTAAATGAAATTACAGAGGAAGGGAAACTCAAAAAAATAGGAAAGGTCTATGACACTTTAATTGTAGATGAAAAAGAACAAGTAGAAAACAGTGTTATTTTGCACATGGACATGAATAAGAAGTTTCTGATGGAAGTTGTAAATAAGGTACCAGATGAACTGTTCAAAAGACTAGAAGCAAGAAGACAAGCTATTATAGAGCTTGATAAGAAAATCAAAATTAAAAAGTTACTAGCTGTTTATCCAGTAAACTCACCTAAGGAGATAGCTAACTTAATTGCTGAAGTTAATCGGTCAGTATTCTCTACTACACACCGACATATTGCTTTAATGGTTTGAAAAGTTAATGAGGTAACTGAAGAAATAGAAAATGCATGGGACATATTTCTTGTTGAGAAAGAAAAATAGGAAGAATACAGGAACCCCAAACTAATAAAGGTATATCAGAAGGAGAGAAACAAAGGAAAAGGAAAGGTTGGTGGACCTTCGAGTATCAAAGTTAAAGATAACTTATCCCCACTACCTCAAATTACATCACCGATAAAAACTACTGAAGATCAACCAACAAATGAGAATATGAACATAACAGATACTAATCCTAATTTTGAGGTACTGTACACAGTTGATGTTGATACACAAAAGATCAACATTGTGGTAGATAAAGATACAACTGGCATGATAGACATGGCTAGTGAGCCACCGGTAACTAAGCAAACTGATCAAACACAAGAGAAACCAGCAGATGATAACACAAGAGAACAGACAGAGAAACAAGAAGAGAAAAAGGCTCTGGAATAGGAACAGGTACAGGAATGGAGTCATGAGGAAATAGTACAACCGGAAATAGGAGAAGTACACAAACCATTTCTTAAGGAAATACAAACACAAATAGACCTACCAGAGGTCACAAGAAGCTTGGTTACTTCCTCTACCAGTAGAATTCAGAATGTTGGTTCCTCCTCAGCAGGCCACAAATCAACAAATGTAACTAAAGTACTCTTAGATTCAATCAAAAGGATAACAAATTATAGTTCACAAGCTTATAAAGCTATAGGTGACATAATCCCAATTTTAAAGGTAATTGCTCCTAACTGTAACATAGATAATAAGGATTCTTTAAAACAACTTGATACTTTGTGTAAATACATCACTGAGAACATAGTGACTATTGAGAAAATAAAGGAAGAGACTTTGAAGAATAAGGTAGAAATTGAAAAGAAAAAATTCTTTGAAGATCAAATAAAGAAGTGTACTAGGGAATTTGACACACTTCTACCGGAACCATGCAACTTATTGAAAGAATACAAAACTCTATACAAAGATACCTGCAAGACAAATTTTTTGATGGTAGACATAGATAAGAAGATGAGAAAGGTATAGGATGAAATCAATAAACTTGTTGATAATTTTGTTAACTCACCTGATACATTATCAGTTTTTGAGCAAAGGATAACAAATTTTGAGGAAGAGTTACTAAAGTTAGAAAGAGAAAAGGAGAGAATAGTGGATAAGGCAAAGAATTTGAGACTAAAACTAAGACCAAGATTGGACTATCTAGCATCATTACGGAAGGAAATATCTGAGGCACTGATAGAGGGACAAAAAACACCGGCAGAGCATATGCAACACCTCACCGGTACAATTAAAAGAACAAAGACAACAATAAGAGATAGTAAGAAGTTTATGGAGAGTATAAACTTGATTTTGGCAGATCTATTTCAAATTGTAACTACCCAGTTACAAGGTTGAGACTACAACTCTACTGACATCTTGACAACCTTTGTCATTGATGCCAAAGGGGGAGTAGTAGTATGAGAAAATAACTGGCAAAAGACTTATCTACTCAAGGGGAGTTATTATACTTTTGGAAACATTTTTGATTAAAGTTTTGGATACACTTTTGAATTTTCTCATGAGTGTTGCCATCAATGCCAAAGGGGGAGATTGTTGGCATATGCACACTCCAATGAGACATTGTAGGTGATTGAAGGTTTTGTCATTGATGGAAACCTTACAATCCTATGACATTGACAAGGGATTACACTGGCAAGATAGTTCACTGGCATCAACAAATCACACTCTACATCGACACTCAGACCACCAGCACCATAGAGAAAGGAAGCATACTGACACAAAGGCCGACATGATTTTTGATATATTATATTTTGTTTATTATTGTAAAAACTTTGTAAGCCGACTTGGCAAGTTGTAAAATGACTCTTATATATAAGAGAGATCATTGTAGACATTTTGTAAGTGAAAAGAAAAAGATATTAGGTAGACCTATTATGCGAAATATAGGTTAAAGGTTTTATGTAAAGAATAGGGCAGAAACCAGTACTGGATTTGGCATTATAGATGCTATTATAAAGCAGTACAAGATATTGGATTTGTATAATCCACATTGTAAGTCAGTGAGACTTCCCATTGAACAGTGATCTCTAGGTAGTTGGCCTTCCTGCATGTGCAGGCCCCTCTTGTAAGTAATATTCTCTTATTGGCCAGTAAGTGAATATTGTGGGTCACAAATCCCACTGAGGTTTTTCCCACACCGGGTTTCCTCATTAAATCCTTGTGTCATGGTGTGCTTTTCATGTGGATGTTTTTAATTTTCTTTATTGGATTATTTCTTTCATATCGGTACACTGTTATAATATGTTTTGTATGTTTTAAGTTAATAAATTCACCTCACTAGTTAGATACTGATTCACCCCCACCTCTCAGTATCTATGGGAATCCTGACATAAAATCCAAGAAGACTTGAATCTCCACACCCTAGAGACAGTCCAAAAGTGTTTTCAATTGGCACTGAAGGTGGAGGATAAGTTGAAGAGAAGGCAGGATCAAAATGGTAGAGGTAAAGGGAGATAAAAAAGAGGAGGAAGAGGCCCTTTCAGAGGTAGAGGAAATGGGTTTGGATACGAGGGATACTCTAAATAAGAAGGCAATAGAGGAGAGAGCAATTACAACCAAGGAGGAGGCTACAATACAAGAGAGAGCTTTAGGGGTAGAAGACCACCCTCTAGAGGAATATCCCAAGGCAGAGGACCTCCTAGGTGCTATAACTACAAACAAGAAGGGCATATGGTCAATAGGTTTCCAGAGAAGGCTTCTAGCTCCATGGGAGAAAGGAGAAGCAATTTGGTGGAAGAATCTGATTGTAAAAGTGTGGCAAGTGCAAACACTTATCAAAGTGTTAATGCTCCTAATAGCTATGGCTATCCTGAAAGAGGAGAGGTTCTGATGATGAGGAGAGCAGTAACCACCATGAAGGTACCTGAGAAGGAGCCTACACGAAGGAAATCTCTTTTCAAAATCACTTGCAAGGCAGGAGGAAAGGTATGAAAGGTTCTAATAGACTCTGTATCCACTAAAAAATTTGTATCACTTGAAATGGTAGAAAATCTTAAGATTAGAAAGTTGCCTCATCCTTACCCCTACATGGTTTCATGGCTCACCCAAGGTCAGAAAGTAGTGGTAGAAGAACAGGCTTAGGTGGAGTTTCAGATTGGATATTATAGGGATAGATTTCTATTTGATATAGCGAAGATGGATGCATGCCATCTCTTGTTTGGGAGACCATGGTAGTATGACTTGAAATCTCATCATGATGGGTTGAGAAACACCTACTCAATCACCAAGGATGGTAAGGTGATAGAACTCTTTCCTCTGATAAAGGAAGAGATGGAATCAAAGGGAAATGATGAAAAGGTGTTGATGGTAGAAGGTAAAAAGTTCATGAAGGAGATTGCAAAGAAACATGTAGTTTTCTATTCCCTCATGCCTAGCCCCAGGTTGACAAGGAAAGAGTAGTATGCAGGAAAGAAAGAAGGAGGACCAAAGAACATAGACCCTGCAGTTAGACAGTTGCTTGATAAGCATCAAGGAATCATCTTAGATGGAATGCCAAGGTACCTACCATTGGTAAGGGACATCTGTCATTGCATAGATCTAATCCCTAGATCTACTCTCCCAAACAAAGTAGCCTACAAGATCACTCCAAACCAGAATACAGAAATGACAAGGTAGATTGAAGAATTGTTTGAATCAGGACTGATTGGAAAGAGTCTAAGCCCATGTGCAGTATAGATAGTCCTTGCACCCAAGAAGGAAGGCACTTGGAGGCTTTGTATAGACTCAAGAGCCATAAATAAGATAACCATAAGGTATAGGTTCCCAATCCCTAGAATAGAGGATTTACTTGATTGCTTAGGGAGTGCTAAGTATTTTTCAAAAAGGGATCTAAAAATTGGATACCATTAGATTAGAATAAGGCCAGGGGATGAATGGAAAACAAATTTTAAAACCTATGAGGGGTTATATGAGTGGAAATTCATGCCATTTGGGTTGTCCAATGCCCCTAGTACCTTTATGTGGTTGATGAATGAAGTCTTGGTGGAATTCATAGGAAAATTTGTCATAGTATACCTAGATGATATCTTTATCTTCAGTCACAAAAGGGAAGAACACCTCAAACACATAGATATGGTTCTCAAGAGGTTACATAAAGAGAAACTAATGATCAATTTGGATAAGTGTTTGTTCATGCAGGAGGAGATCATCTACTTAGGTTTTGTAATCTCCCAAGGTGAGTTGAAAATGAACCAAGAGAAGGTGAGTGCTATACTATCCTGGCCTACACCTAGAACTATGAATGATGTCTGGAGCTTCCATGGTTTAGAAACTTTCTATAGGAATTTCATATGAGGATTTAGTCATGTTTGTGCACCCATGCTTGACACCATAAAGAGATGACAAAAGTGCAGGTTTAGTTGGACCAAAGAGGCAGATGATTCATTTAAGACATTGAAGAAGAAGGTTGTAGAACAACCATTCCTTGCCTTACCAAACTTCAACAAGATATTTTAGGTGGAATGTGATGCAAGCCACATGGCTATTGGAGCAGTTCTTAGTCAGGAAGGGAGGCCTATTACTTTTTTCAGTGAAAAGCTAAATGATGCCAAGAAGAGATAAACATCTTATGACTTGAAAATGTATGCTCTAGTACAGTCTTTGAAGAAGTGGAGGCACTATTTATTTCCTAAGGAGTTTATATTTTTCACTAAAAATCATGCACTTAGTTTCATAAATAGCCAAGAGAAGCTAAACCACCGACATATGAAGTGGGTAGAGACCCTGCAAGCCTCCATCTTCACCCTCAAACACAAGAAGGGAGTCAAGAACAAAGTGACATATGCTTTGATCAAGAGGGTCTTAACTGTCAACCAAATCAAGATGGAGAGTGTTGGTATTGATTCCTTGAAGAGTATGTATGATGCTAATGAAGACTTTGGAAAGATATACAAGGTATGTGAAACTTTTGGTGACCAGTATCATATTGAGTTTTCTGTATTTCTGATACAAGATGGATTTTTCTTCAAAGGAGTGCAGTTGTGTATTCCTAAGTGTTCCATGAGGTTTAATATTATTAGGGAGAAGCATTGTGGAGCCGTGGCAAGTCATTTTGGCCTTGACAAGACTCTAGACCTTGTGAAGAGACATTATTTTTGGCCTAAATTGTAGGCAGATGTAAGGAAGTTTATGGAGACATGTGTCATATGTCAAAAAGCCAAGGGGAAGTCTGCAAATGCAGGTTTGTATCAAACCTTACCCATTCCTTCTAGGCCATGGGAGAGAATAAGTATGGACTTTGTGTTGGGTTTTCCTAGGACAAGGAGAGGATTTGATAATCTCTTTGTAATGGTGGATAGGTTTAGTAAAATGGCTCATTTCTTGCCATGTAAGACTTCTTGTGATGCATCATATGTTGTAGACCTATTCTTCAAAGAGATAGTCTAGATACATGGATTTCCCCTAAACATTGTTTTAGATAGAGATGTGAAGTTCATAGGTCACTTTCAGAGGACCCTTTGGAAGAAGTTGGGGACTAGCTTAGCTTTCTCAACAACCTACCATCCTCAAATGGATGGGCAGACTAAAGTTGTCAATAGGTCATTGTGAAACCTATTAAGGTGTTTGATAAGGCAACATGGAGAGAAGCGGGACAGCATTTTGTTATAGGCAAAATTCTCATACAATGATAGCATAAATAGTAGTACCAAGAAGTCTCCTTTCCAAATTGTTTATGGCATCCACCCAAGGGGAGTATTGGAGTTAAGAGATTTACCCAAAGAAGATCCCATTAGTGCAGATGGTGAAGCTTTTTCATTAGCCATCAAAGAGGTACATGACCAAGTTAAGTCTCATCTCCAACAATTTGTAGTGAAGTATAAGGCTCATGCTGATAAGAAGAAGAGAGATGTATAGTTTAGTGTTGGGGATTTGGTATGGGTATATTTGAAGAAGGAGAGACTCTCCAAAGGAAAACACACCAAACTCATGTAGAGGAAGATTGGACCATGTCTGATTTTGAAGAAATATGGACAAAATTCCTATGAGATCCAAATTCCTCCTGATCTTGGATTATCACCCATTTTTAATGTGTGTGATCTTACACTTTTCAAAGGAAGTGACAATGAAGAAGAAGAACCAATGCAGGTTATAGAAGACAGTGACATTCCAAGGCATGAATCACCTAAGTTGAGAAAAATGTCAAACACTAGAGTTTCAAAGAAGACAAGGAACAAGGAGTACATTGAGTACTTCGTGGCTTGGCAGGATAAACCAAATTTTGAGGCAGTTTGTTTGACAAGTGAGAAAATATCCAATCATGGTACAGATTTACAAACTGTGATCTCAAGTGGGCTTGAGATCTCTTCTCCTAGGGAGTATGGTTTAGGAGAACCCCATCAAAAATCTATTCATGACCCTAAGGATGAAGAATAGGATCATTAGTGTGTCTTAGCGTGTCTTGTGTTTCATGTATGCAAATAAACCCCACCATGTAAGCCCATATCACCAATTAGGCAATTTGAGAAGCCAATTGCAAAAATGTTGTAAAAAGGGGTAGTAGATGGTTTAGTTTTATGTTTGATATATTTTTAGACATGTTTTATGTGTGTTTTCTTGATCCATGTATGTGGATTTCAACCTTAGCCTATATGACAACTTTTTGTGCAAAATTGCAAAAATGCAACTTTTGAGTGCAAAAGTGCAACTTTTTGAAAATTGGTTGGGGGAAGCCTTTAAACAGCTCTAACATACTCCAAATTAAGTTTTAAAGCATTGGAGATTTTTATAAGCCCTGTGGGCATGATTCCCAAGGTGGTTGATGTTGTAATTAGAGTTTGTGAAGCAATAATACACATTTTTCCCAGAAATTCCGAGTTTGCAGGAGTTGCACGTGCCTATAGGGTTTGATTTGAATCCCACCATCCATGGAGTAGATAAAGGATGAAATATATTTCTTTTGTTTCTATTCTGAGGTCTTAACTATTCCGGAGTAGACATAACCCTCCATTCTTTTGACTATAACCCAGAAAGTGAGGGTTTGGAGAGGGTTTTGAACAAAAATGGCCTTATCTTGCATTCCAGTCCATTGGAAGACTCTTCCTTTAAAGGGATGTAGGATAATATTTTTTACTTAAGTGTTTTCATGGTTTGTTATAGGGGGAACTTGGTTGTGTGGAGAAAACAGCGAGATTAGGTAGGCATCTCTATGTGACTACCTAGGACACAATTTAGGGTAATCATCATAAGTTGTCATAGTGGTGGATTCTAGGAATGCAACCCTAGAATTAGAGGTTTCTCACTATTCTCCACATGCCCATAAATTTTATTTTTCATTTGGTGTACCAGTAAAGGGGGTTGCTTTGGAAAATAGGGTTAATTTCCCCTATTGGGTCTCTTAGCCTCTAAAGGGAACAAACCTTGTAATTGTAGATTTGGCCAAACCATTTTGGGGATCAGTACAACTTCCAAAAGGGTTTTTGAAGTGATAACTTTTTTGTATGTGTGTGTGAGACACTTTTGAGTTAAGGTCCCTTCTATTGCGAAATAGGGCTATAAGCCTAGGGGTAGGTTTCCAAAGTAAGTATAAGGAATTGGTGCCCAAAACCAAAACCAGTGTTTGTAAGTGTCCTTAGATGTCATTTATTGGCCAAATTCAAAATCCCTAAGAGTAGGAGTCACCAGTAAGGCATGTTTGGGGTATTGAAGCCTTTTACTCATCTTGAGTAGGCCTAAGCCAAGTGAATGTGTTTGTAGTTTCATCCAAGGTGTGGAGTGCTTCCTTATAGGACCCTTATAATTAGTTGAGGGGTCACTAGCCTAACCTTGTTTGGGCTTGTCTTTAGGAGTTTGGGTAGGGCTTTGCATCAACTTGAAAGGCACAATAGATTATGGTTTATGGTATCCTTATAAAGGAGAATTTTCTTTGAATGTGTTTACTGATGCAGATTGGGAAAGAAATATTGAAGACTGGAAAAGCACTATCTATGAATATTTTATTCTTGGAAATATATTGGTTACTTGGAAAAGTAAGAAGTAAACTTGTATTTCACAGTCAATAGTAGAGACAGAGTATGTTGCAACATCAATGAATTACATGCAGGGGATCTGGATGAGACATGTGCTAGAAGATTTAAACTTGATATGTCTGAACTGGTAACTATTTATTGTGACAAGACAAGTGTAATTAATATGTCTAAAAAAATTGTATTACATGCAAGAAATAAACACAAAATTGAAATATCACTTTCAGAGGGAGAGAGTACAACAAAAACAAGTTAAAATGGAGTATGTGACAAGAAAATAGTAGCTAGTAGACATTTTCAAAAAACCATTGCTGAAGACTACCTTTGACTACCTCAAAGGTAAATTAGGGGTCAGACCCTTGCACAAGAAAAACTAGGATGCAGGAGATGCATCAATCCAGTATGCTTATTTAAATCTTTTCACTATGGATTGATGAAATGATATCTACTCCACAAGGGGAGAATCTTAGAAGATATTTGTAGAGATTTCGAAGACAATAACAACAGATTTGATAAATGGTGATGCATATGCACCATTGGCATTTCTATAAAATGGGGAGAATAAGAAACATTATTTGGGAGAAGAAATATATAAGCCTAAGGAGGAGAAAATGTGTATCAGAAAGGGTGATAAGAAATACAAATTTAGTCCCAGGTGGAGAAGAGAAGAACCGACAATAGAGTGAAGTGAAATAGAGAAGTTCTATAACTAAGAAGCATGATTTCAATTGAATATGTTGGTGTTTATATTGTTGTTGCCATCAATTCCAAAAGGGAGAATGTTGGCATGATTAGGATAACGGATGTAGATGAATAATGATCACTGAACCGATAACAAATTGTTTGTGATGACATTGTGATGAAGAGATTGAGATTGCATGATTGGCTGACTTTGATCAATTATTTATGTTGCCATTTATGGCAAGTAATATTTAATATGTTGTCTTTTTCCATCTTAGTCTTTTTGGTCTACCGGAAATATCTTATTGGTAAATGAACTGCAAACAAGGAATTAGGACCTCAACTGGTAAACGAGGAAATATTTTTATTAGATCTGATGATTGGTGATGATTGAAGTGTTATGGTTTGGAATGTGAGTTTATATCATTTTAATATGTATCAGACTGGAACCTCATCATGTTTTGGTTATCAGAAGTCATGTTTATGATTTATGTTGTATTTTTGCTAGGGTTTAAGAATGGTTTAGGACCGATAAAGAATTCTCCTAACTGGTAATGATTTTTCATTTGGTGGTTATCTACATTAAGTTCAAATGTTCGAGGTGATGTGGCACAACCTGTTTAGATGTATGAATTATTGTTTTGGTGTGTTTAAAGATGGAATTTCTTGGGAAATAGTGGGGCACTTAGAAGAGTTTTTTAGGGGTTTCAATTTTTATCAGATTGAGTTGCAATGATGAGTTACGATCACTCAACAGTTGATATTGTCTTGTTAAATATCATAATGATCTGTATGATAATCTGATATGATCTACATTGCAAATTCTTGATGTATCTAGGGTTTAGTAACTGACCTAGTTGTAAAGGATATTAATGTTAGTTTAGTTGATGTTTATTGTGTCAGTGGTTATGAGAAGAGTGCAAAGCCAAACCAGAGTGTGAGAGATCTACTCGAGTGTAGCATATTTGTAGCAAAATTAGATCTGATTAAGAAAGAAGTTGAGTGTTATTCCTAGATCATTCACTGTTGTTCCCTAACAGTTGCAACAGTCAAAATCCCTTAACCTGGTAGGTCCTAATAGGCCTTACATTGTAAGTCTGCTAATGGGGTGGCTCAACATCTGAGTTGTAAATCTTCTTGTGAGGTTGATCCTAACAGGTCAAATCTCCCAATGGGGCTCATCAGATTAAATCCCTTAACTGGGTGACTCCTAACAGGGCACCTTTGTAAGCTTCTAACCAAGCTAGGCTCTTAATAGGGTGCATTCCGAAAGAGTGCACAAATTTTAGTGGCTACTAATTCCCACTATGGTTTTCCTCTATTTGGGTTTCCACGTGAAAACAATGGTATTCATATGGTCAATGTTTTTATCTACTATTATGTTTTATTTTCAGTTAATGCATGGTTAGTGAACACATAATGTGCCGACCTAATAAATAAAATTAGCAGATGTTTCTCAATAGATACTAGTACTAGTAAATGGTTTTGTTGCTGGCTAATGTTTGATTTGGTGAAACTTTTATATGGTTGAGTTTCTTATTTGTATTTGTTGTTAATATTGATTCACCCCTCCTCTCAGTATTATCTAGATCTTCTAAGATTAATAATATCAATTTCAATGAGTTTATTATTTTTTCAGTCAATAAGTTCTGGGTGGACTAAGGTTAAATCATCTACTTGATCAATCTCAAAGTTCATGATGTAGTTGTCAAAAGTTTCCAAGTGTGTTGAGTCTAGTTAAGGATATCACTCTCTTCAGGATATACTCTCTTGATCACTCTCCAATTGGCTCTGGTAAAGTTAGAGTGGGTAGTTGGCAATTTACCCTCAACTTGTCTATTCATTGACGTTTGTCCCACAAATGAATGTACCATATTGACATATACATCTATTGTGTCACGAAATAATTTGAAAGATGTCTCAAAATTTGTTCCAACTCCCACTCATGTGAGTCAATTTCATTACTAGCTTGTAATCTACATATTTGTTCATATAGATTATAGGAAGCTTTTTCTCTTTTGCTTGCCATTTCTTTTCTTCTTTCATACTTTTCTTCCTCTAGACTGATTGTTTCTTTGGTTTGGCTGTCTATAAGTTCTTCTTTGCTTCTTCCCATTTTTAGTCCTTGTTGACTAGGTATTGATTTGGATTTTATACCATTTTGTTTTTCTGGTTGCTGATTCGTGACTGCTTCTATTACTTCTTCTTTTTTTCTCTTGTTTTCTTCTTTTTTTCTAGCATGTTCATCATTTTGTTTGGTAGAATATGTTTCTTGCTTTGTAGTAAATTTCCTATTCCCTAAGCTTATTTTATCTTCATTTTCTTAACTTGACAAATCAAATGGTGAGATTGGTTTTGTACTTCCTTGCACTCTTTGGATCCATTTATAAGAAGACTCTTCCCTTTGGATGGTGACTTCTTCTTATTGTTATTCATACTCTTCTTCCCTTTATATTCTGGCTGCATTTTTTAGCTGCTGGTTGTTTTGCCAATTCTTGTGATGATTGTTCTCTTTGTTCTACTTTCATGTTTGGATGGTGATGTTGATGGTGATGGTGATCTTGAATTTGGGTATGTTAAGTATGTTGGCCATACCAAATTTGAAATTTGTCCTTAGCATGTTGATAGTGTTGTTGGATGGTTCTAGGATACCTTCTTGATGCTTGCCAATTGGGCCTTTTCCTTTGTATCTCATTCTTTGCATGATTCAAAGTCCATTGCCATACTGCTCTGGTTTCTTCTTCATCCTTGTATAACCAATTCAGTATGTCTTTATCTTTAGTTTCATTAAATAATGGCCCAACTTTGACAAATGCTCCATTAAATATTTGAAGAGATTTTTATGGGATTTGTGATTGTGAACTTGTTAGTTTTCTATAAGATTTTGGAGAAGATGGTAAAGTTTGTAAAGAATACTTTCCCATTCCTTCATCATTCAATTTCATATTTTTATCAAAACTTTAAAAGGTTGATCTAAAAGATGTCTCTTGAGATGACACAATAGGAGATAATGATTCTTTGTTATGAGGAACTGTTGCATCCTGAGTTGGCTTCAGATTTATGCAATATTGAGTTGAATCTGCTGAAATCATTATCTCTTGTCCATTGTAAGGAAATTTTATACATTGATGATATGTTGATGGTACTATTTGCGTATCATGAATCTAGGGCCTGCCTAGAAGAATGTGATAGGATAAATTCAAGTCTAAGACTTGGCAAGCCGTATCTTTTTAAACCGTTCCTATTCTAAGTGGTAAAACCATTGTTCCTTTAGAAGAATGTTATTTTTCATCATATGCTTTGATTGTTATCATCTTTTTGAGATCCACTGCATTTTTAAAAAAACCCAAAGCTTTTACTAAACTCAATCCATAAATATTTAAGCCCGCTCCTCCATCTATAAGAACACATTTGACTCACATTTTATGAATAAGCACTTCAATGTGTAGTGAATCATTATGAGGATGTTGCAATGATACGTCATCATGCTTTGTGAATGATAATAAATAATGGGCTATGAGATGTCGCATCATATTTTAAAACTGTTCAACATCCAAGTCTTTAGAGACCATTGTTTCTACTAGAGCCTTTTCCAATATTTCCTTATGCGTTGGTGATATTTTTAGGAGCTCTAGGATTAATATCTGTGTGGGTATTTTGTGCAACTGATCTACTAGGCTATACTGCCTTGTGGTAGAGGTTGTATCATTTTTAACAATCAGGAATGTAACCTTATTTTTACTTCGAGTAATGACATACACTAGATTTGAGGGTATTTTATCCTTAATAATGATAGCGTTTACTATGTTGTTGTATGTGTGAGCATACTTTACCTTTTCTTTTCGTTTGTCATCTTGTGTATTTGATGGTCCACCCTTTTCATACTTAGGGAGTGGATTTTTGAAGGCTAAATGAGTTTCATTCATTTTGTGACCATCCAATGTGATAACCTTATTGTCAATTAAATCTTGTATAAGATGTTTTATCCTTTGACAATCATTAGTTTGGTGTCCATTGTATCTATGAAAATCACAAAAATGGTCGTCATTCCACCAAATCGGTTTAATTTTGGGCTCGGAATCCCTCACTTCTGCTAATGTGATTAACTTGTTTGCAAGAAGAGTTTTTAAAGTCGATTCTAATGGTTACCCAATGTTGGTAAATTTTATGTGAGCATTGGAAAAGAAAGGTTTTGGTTTATTAGTATCTTTGTTATTCACTAGTGCTCATCTTGAGAGATTGAAACTAGGTTGTTGTGGTTTAACGTCATTATTATCAGGGACTCCCTCATTAGGAACATTTCTTATCTTTGTCCAAAATTTTGGTTTATCATTGTTATTGTGATTGTTGTTGTTGTTATTGTTACTATTGAAGTTAGAGGAATTAATTCCCTCCTTATAGAGTTTAAATTCTCCTTTCTTCACCATAGCACCCTCTATTTTAAAACTATTTTTTCTCATGGTTCCTAGTTGTATTACCATTGTCTCCTCTAGTATCACTATTCACCCAATTTATGTAGTTTTCATCTTGGTCATTTTTGCATTGAGTACGACTTGATTTGTCATTTGGTCTTAGGAGTTCTGGATCAAAACATTGGGGTAATTTAGCCCCTAATCTTTGCCAACATCAAGAAGTATTTTTTCTTTTGGTTTCTAACATTTTTTTAATTAATTTGTCAAATATAGGATCTTATTGAATTTCTCTAATGGTCACATTAATTTTTTCCTCTTCCTTATTTGTGTGTTCAAATTGATTAAGAGTAAGATTTTCCTCCTCCATTTGTATTTTTTTGTTGCCATTTCAATTGCTTATGTTGAGCTCTAGTCCAAACTACCATTGAATGTTTTGACTTTCAATATGTGACTCAATAGGTGATAAATTATTTAGATAAATATGCTAAGTTGATTCTACCAGCTCTTTTGAGTTCTTGTGATAATCCCGATCTTTGTTCCAAACCACACATTATCAAACGTTCTTAATCAAACTCATTTCCATGACTGCGTAGGTATGCACAATAGAGGTGTAAAAATATATGATGCTTCAATAGAAGTTTGTCATTTATGTATAGAAACCTTCTGTTTTCCAAGAGTGATTTACAACAAAGTTTCCTCTTTTTGAGATGACACAAAATGTTCATACGAATGTGTTAAATTGCAAGTTTTTGATCCTAATGAGAGTGCAAATTTTGTGAAATTTTAATATAACCAAGTTTAAAGAGGAATGATATATCCAATGCAAATAACAAGGTTAATATGACCAATCTTTGTAGTGTCGTGATAAAGGATGATAAATCCTAATGAGTTACTATGTTTGTAAGATCAATTTATCAAATATAAGTGATTATGCATTTTGAAATATTGGATCTAAAACTTGTTGAGATGAATAATTTTAAAAACCTTAACTATCATCTAGTTTCATGTCCAAAATATTCAAGAACCCTAGTTGTTTGACTAGCTATGAAGTCTGTGATGGTCAAAATGAAATCTTCTCTAAACTGGGTATCCAAATCTGTTTTCAAAAATTTCCTGTTGTAAATTGACCACCTAGTTAAGCTATGTGAAGCAAAAATGGCCAAGTTACTATCCCCTAATTATTCTATATTGATCAATGCATATAAAAACACCTGCAAAACTACTAGTTAGTAGTTTTAGAGATTTTATCTTTGACAGTCAAGAAAAAGATGTAACTATTAGAAGGAAAACCTACAATGTGGATATGCAAATGTGCTAGAAATACGAATGCGCTACTCTAAACTATAAATGTGCTTTATTGCATTACAAATGCGCGAACCTGCATTGTAAATATGCTAAAAGTCTAAAAATGTGCTACTTAAATTAAAAATACACTACCAAAAATCACAAATGTGCTACACTGAGAAATATATGTGGTAAAAGGTGTTACAATGCATCAATTTTTTTTGACAGAAGTGTTACACTGTTTAAAATGCAAGAATAAAAGACAAGAGAAAATGTGAGGCTTTGACCCCATAGTGGGTGCCAAAATGGCTAACATGGAAATATTTCAAGAATGAACTTGCAAGTTTTGTTAGTTTCATAATGATATAAATCTATAGGAAATTCCAAAATTACTAATGAAACAATTAAAAGACACATACTTAAAATAGTAAACATCTGCTTCTTGTCTCATTGTGTCATTTTATATTTGATCTTATTGCATATGTTTCTCTCAGATTGTACTAGTTGTAGCTTCCAAGATGACAAATGATGAATGGACTCTTGATAACTAGATTTTTATGCAAAGCTGAATGATTTATGCAACTATATGAAAATTATTAGAGCTAAAAGCCATAGGCACACTGTGAATTGACTGTGTAGTCACACAAATTTGTCCAGCTTAATTAAATAAATAATTGCTATCTATTTAAAAACACACTAGCCATGAGTTAATTAATTAATATTTAATTAATTCATCTTCAAAACATTCTCCTATTAATTAAATAAATTATTCAATTTATTTTAATTAATTCATTAAACCAAGTTCACAAATCAATTAATTAAATAAAATCTATTTATTTAATTAAATCCCCCTATTCCTCTTCTAAATAAATTAAATTAAACATTTATTTAAATCATTATCCCCCCCCACTTGCATTCTCCTAAAAATGCAACTTGCACACATTTATTGAAATAAATGAATTTTTATTTTAAATAAAATCCTATTTTCCCTCACCCACCAAATCCACTTGCAAATCTAATCTCCTTCTAGATTCTTCTAACCCCTTCCTCATTAGCCTAATCCATCCCCTAATTATTGTCACATTCCTAAGCAACATGGAGTCATTTCTCAAAGACTTCAAAGTCTTTGAAAAGCATTTGATGCTTTGTGTGTTCAACAATTTAACCTCTAAAGTCTTCCAAAACCACTAATGGCTCTTACATGACCATTAATGGCTCTTACATAACCATTTATGGTTATTTCAACTTGTCTCCCCAAGCATTTATTGCTTTGACCATGTTTATCCCTTTTGCCTTTGCACAAGAGTTTATCCATTGGATAAAAGCTTTATTCTTTGAATAAAGAGTTTATTCATTCAACTAACCTTAACCTTAACTCCCAAGGTCATGTCAAGAATTTAATGCTTATTCCCTCTCCTCTCAACCTATCTCACATTGACACATGTCATCTTGGGATTGGGTTGAAAGCCCTCACATGGATTTGAAATCATTCAATCCTGACCCTTGTTGAGATTGCTCAATCTCAACCATCCATTGCTCCATTTTTCCTATAAATAGAGCTCATTTCTTCATAATCCAGATCCTAAAAACTTGTATGCATTTAACCTATAGGCATTTTAGAGAGCATTTAAGCATAGCAATCTAATATCTTGTTATTTTTGTTAAAATCAATCATTTTCAATAGCATCTAGTATTTTAGCTTTTCAATTTACATTTGGAGCAAAATACTCAAATCTCAATCCTCCATAAGCATCCATAGTGCAAAAAGCTGCTGAGAGCTACACTATTTTGGAACTTCGAGAGGAGAGGAACAAAGGAGAAGGAGCCAAGAGCATGTTAGGAGGTATTTGGAGATGCCTCATCATATTTGCTTCTTTAGTTAAATATTCTTTCATGTTCTTAGTATCTCTTTTGATATGCCTCTTTAGATTAGCTTTTGGTTAACTAACACTAACGATCTCTTGTGTCTTATGTTGTTTGTCATTTGCTAACCTTGTCCATTTTGCAGAGCATCATTTGGTGAACCCGACGTGAATCGAACACCCAAAAAAATCATTTATTTTTGTCCAGTAACATGTTTGAATGTTGAAATTATCACACAGGTTGTGCTTTAGCACTATTGATCACGTTATAGCGCTATTGTTCTTACAATAGTGCTATTGTATCAAGTTTAGTGCTATTGATATTGTTTGAGTGCTTTTGACCTTGTTTTGGTGCTATTGATCCTATTTGAGCACTTTTGCCTTCTCTGTCTTTTATTCCTTTTAGCGCATTTGTGTTAAATAGCACATCTGTTCAAACACAGACTAGCGCTATTGTAATGAAACATTGTAAAAAAAAGACCTTGTAACTGAAAAAGTGAAAATTTCTAGGCTTGTGGAAGCCCCCCTTAGATATGGATTTTACTAACTGGTTATTGTTTGTGCAGGTTTAAAAACTCACCTCTTTAAAATCAAAAACTTTATTTTGGTGTTTTAAGAATTGAACAAACAAAACTTTACCTTGCTTTCCAGTTAGGATCACTTGTTTTTGGTGCATTAAAACTGAACAAAACAATATTTGTTTTCTTGCAAGTTAGGAAACACACTTTATTTGGTGCTTAAAATCAACACTTCAATTTTCTTGTATCAAACTAAAGAATTTACAATCCACACTTCAATTTTTGGTGCACATAAAATACACAATCAACTTGTTTAAAACTTTTGCAAAGCGATTTTCCTTCATGTATACGTGCTTCAATTTCAGTTGACCAGGATTTTCAAAATTGTAGTTAACTCAAACCTTTGCATTTGAAGTTAAAAAGAACACCATGAATGTTGGAGCAACATCTCCAAATAGTTAGATCACATTGTAATGGCAAGTTAAAAAGAACAAGTGTTTTCATGTTTGGCACACTTGTGCAAAGAGTTGGTTGAGTGGTCCTACTTCTAACACACACTATCCTCTCCCTTGGATTTTGTGGTCCTAGGTGCAAGAGAAAAGTGTTATTAACACTCAAAATTTTTATCTTTTTAAGAGAGGCTTGCCAAGAGACACATCACTCTTGGGAATGACCTCGCGCGGTAAATTCTTCGAGCTGTTATAGAAATCAGGTGAGAGTGAAAGCTGTAGCCTTGGGTATAGCTATTCCTACAGTGCAACTGGCTGAAGGGACAAATGGGCCCCACCACTGGTTACAAGGCTCTTAAGTGAGTCACTACAGAATGAACTTATGTCCAAAAACATCAAACATGACTAAACACTTTTAAGTAGTAGCCCACCCATTCTATTGATTGAGGATATTTGCGATATAATTTAGTGCAAGAGCATAGATGGTTTTTCTCGCAAGATACTCACCATACATATTTCCTTGAGTAGAAACATAGCTTTTTGAAAAGTCACTTGTGGCTTGATAAAAGTGGTGACTCCCCCATCATAGAGATCATCTATTTGTTATGCTCATGCAAGACTTAGTATATCACATCCTTACCTGCCACGGCGGGATTCATAAGCTATGTAGTACCAAAGTCTAAGAAATATCAAAATGTGGGCTAAATTTATCACAACTGGCCATTTGACCTTAGGGATAAAAAGTGTTTGAAGTGTTTTCATTTTAGTCAAGACCAAGTGAAAATTGAGCCGACTTCAGGCTTTTGGAAATATACCTTAAAATACATCTAAAGGAAGGGTCATATAAAAGTCCAAGGATTGGGTTGATCTAGACCCATACTCATTTGTGCCTTTTAGGCAACTTTCTTGTGTTTGTGTGCTTGCTTTGTTTTCTTGTCAAAGAAACATCAAAAGAAAAATCAATTCCGAAAAAACAAAGTACTCATCCAACCAAACATCTTTCAAGGCAACCATAAAAATATCAAAAACAAAGTGCAAACAACAAAGAATCAAACTTTATGACCATTCTTCAAATCTTGTGAAAGAAGAAACGTCATCAGAATATCAACTTGAAAAGAAGACCATTGAGCTCAAAGGCTTTGATCAAAAGGAGGAAATTCTTCTATCTAAATAGATAAATCTTTGTCTCCCATAGAGTTTTTCTATGTCACATGCATCTCTACCTTCAAGGAAAAACAAACGAATTTGATTTAGAGTCATTAAACCGTAGAGCTTTTATGCAATATAGAGCTTTGAGTTATCACAAAACCCAAGGAGGTAAGATTAATCCCAACTTTTTCCCAAACATTTGTATCACATACAACGTAGCTCGAGAAATACCACCAACACCCAAAAGGGAAGAGGTAGAGTTTGTTCCATTTGTAACACAAAGCTTTTATTAAAGTTAAAAACATTCTCATCCATTATCTCACTCATACATCATCACTTCATCATTAATCTGTTCCAACTCTCAAAACATTAAGAGGTTCTTATCCCAAGTTCTCTTTTTAGATATTGCTTGAATCAAACACATCACATCCCTTTTTAGATTGTTTCTACATCTAGGATAAGCTCATCCTAAGAGACACATCTATGCAGGTTAAAACTAGTCAATGAGTGAATCCTCTCATTACTAGGTAGTTAAATCTATAACACATCTCAGATTTCTCTACACCTTATCACATCCAACCTTATCAAAAGCAAACAAGAAAATTCAAAGAAGGAATTTTGGTTACATCCACCTTTAAGTGCTAGAGATCCACACACAAAACACTTCACCAACCATCAATCTTTCATTTCATCAACAACTCGTCATCATTTTCACACAACTTCAACAAAAGCTTGTAAAACAAAATGGCCCAAACCCGATCACAGTCAAGGCAATGAGAAATAGAAATGGAAGAAGAAGAAGAGGAAAATATCAATGAATTTCAAGAAGCACTTGGAGGAAATGCAAATGACAAAAACCCAAGTACTCACACTCCTGCCACAATAGAAAGGGCCCAGCATAACCCTCTCTTTAATAGACTTTTTGACAAAATACTCAGGAGCAATGCGGATGCTCACTTTTTAAAGCTTGCTCAAGAAGGAGCAAACCTCCCCTCTGACTTTGATCTTGCCCAATTAAGACAAGCATCCGAACAAAAAATTTGCCATGAAGAGGAAATAGGTAGAGATCCCATCAGATATAACATTCCTCGAGGTAACCCACCACCTCCTCCTCAAAATGAAATGGAGATGTTGCGGCAACAAGTCTAGAATCTCGCCCAGCAACTTCATAGTGGTGTCAAAACTAACCAGTTCTCACTCAACGACATCTGTCCCTATCCTTTTGATAGGAATCTTTATATGCCACCATTTCCACGAGGATTTGAAACACCGAAATTTGAAAAATATAGAGGAAAGGGAGATCCTCGTGATCATGTCAGAGAATTTCATTCTTCTTGGCTCGAAGTGGCATATGAAGACACATACCTAATGGGCCTTTTTCCCCAAAGCTTGGGCGGAACAACCACATCATGGTTTTCCTGACTATTAGGTGGCATTAGAACATTTGAGGAACTCATCCAGAAGTTCCTAGCTCATTACTCTCATAACATTGAACGCGACATCACCATGGCTGATCTGTGCAACACTAAACAAAAACTAGGTGAACTATTCTCAGTATTTCTGCAATGATGGCGTCAAATGTCTAGCAGACGTTCTCTTCAGTTACCTGAATGAGAACTAGTGGAAATATTCATTTCCAACTTAAACAAAGAAATGGAATTTCACTTGGATGTCAAAGACACAGACTCTTTTAATGATATGATCACCAAGGGTTTGAAATGTGAATGAGCCCTCATTAAGAAAGGACTTATCAAAATCTATAATGAACCAAAGGATAGTCCTCACCCATGCTTCAATAGTGATAAACCAAGCTTCTGGAATAAAAACAAGAATATCGTCAATGATGGGCTTGTGGATGCCAAGACTATAAAAAGTGCACAACCTATCGTTCAGTTTGCATGACAAAATCCTCCACCTCAGAATAACACAAATGTTCCTTCAAATCAAGGTTGCATCACATCTCACGATGAACCTAGACTTCATTAGCAAAAAATAAAATGAACATACACTCCCTTAGGGGAACCCATTGAAACAGTATTGCGACAGCTCATTTCTCAAAATTTGGTCACTCTACCTAAAACATCAAACTATGAGCCGCAGGTCAAACCTGCATGGTGGCGAGATACTAAACAGTATGATTTCCACCAAGGGAGAGGACATAAGACAAGTAATTGTCACCGATTGAAAGATCTTATTCAGGATCTTATTGACCGAGGTGAAATTGAAGTCAAAGGACATGACGCAAAAACAACAAACAATGATCACCTGATGTTCAAAAATCCACTTCCATCAGAAGATCAAAGGGGTCCTTCCACTTCCAAGCGAGGGACTGATACCACAGATTATACGCAGGCTACATATAATTACACTGTAAATCACCTGTATGATGCTTGTGAACAAGTTGCAACTATAACCATAAAAAATCCCAACTCTAATTGCAATGTTGTTACACGTCGCGACAAGGTTACCATAAAGGCAGTTCCACAAGGCACCACCTCCATCCCAAAGCAGTACAATCTTGTGGAACAATTAGACAAAATGCCTACGCTCATATCCATTTTAGAGCTATTGCACCTATTGCCATCTCATAAAACAATCTTGGATCAAGCACTCCGAGAGGTGTCAGTCCCCTGCAAACCTAAATACAGACCAATTTCAAGCCATGGTTGGAAGTCTAAAGTCATCACCTTGCCTCACTTTTTCTGAAAGTGACAACTCTTCCTTCCAGCAACCTCATAACACTTCGCTACACATTGAAGGCTTTATCAACCAGCACCGGATCAAGCGAGTCTTGATCGATAATGGAGCAGGCTTAAATATTTGTACACTACAGTTAGTCACTACTTTGGGATATGAAATTGAGTCAGTGGATCCCTGCAAGAAGATCACAATCAAAGCCTATGATGATGCAGAGCGTTCATCTAAAGGAGCTGTGGTACTACCAATCTGAGTGGGCCCTATGGTAAAGCACATCATCTATCAGGTTCTAGACCTTCCTCTACCATACAATCTATTGTTAGGAAGACCTTGGATACATGTCATGCAAGCCATTCCATCTACCTACCATCAATGTATCAAGTTCCCACATAATGGTATAGAGATCACAATCTTGGGCGATGCAAATCCCTTTGCATATTGCCATAATATTAGCCATCAACCAGAGATTACCATTCCTAATAATAGAGAATTCATTTCCTCCACATCATATATAAGTCCTGCCTCTGTTGCCAGTTCGAACACAACTATACCAAAGCAAGAAAAGCTTAAAATGAAAATAGCAGAGGAAGGTCCTGGGGAATATAACTTGAGTCAACTCTTTTGTGTGGGACAAATGCCCACTTCTCCTAGAATACATGGTAAGCCACAACAGTTACTCCAGCAACCACTAATCACGCTAGCATGTTCTTTGATTCCTTTCATCCTTGGAAAAAGTCAAGAAGAAGAAACCCAAGATGAGGACTTAGCGGAATGGATCTATAAAGATCCCATCACCACTGATATACCGCAAGTTAAGCTTCCTATGGATCAATATGGCAAAGGTCTCCTCATTATGCAAAGAATGGGGTATGATGGTCAGAGTGCTTTGGGATATTACAAACAAGGATGACATGAACCTCTGCTGCCAGAATTAAAGCCTAAAGGTAATACAGGCCTAGGCTTTGAAAAAGAGATCTTTCCTAAACTCAAATTCAAAGGAAAACCCAGCAAACCATTATATCAGCCTATTGCAAAAAAGACACCTTTCATTATCAAAGTAGCATCAAACACCATCACAACTACCCCACCGAGGCTCATAATCCCAACACAACCATCTACGATGCCAACCATCCCACCAATCAAACTAGTAATCCCATCCGCAGTAGCCATAACATCAATAGAACCATTAACAGCAGCCGCTGTATCAGAACCCATAGCAATATCTACAACACCCACAATTCCAGCAGAAATAGTCGAATCAATAACATTAGTACTTCCTATGTCAAAATCAGCAATCTCCATAAAACTTCTTGCAGCACCGATCACTACAAAGGTACATCAACCAATCACACCTGCAGTATTTAACTCAAAGGACATCCCAATATGGTATAGTAATCAGATGATGGAAAGTGACTCAGAGACTGACTCACATGAGTGGGAATTTGATTCTATCCAACTTAATACTTCAGTTGAGGAAGACACGTCACTACCTCCACCACGCAAAGACATCCCTATTTACAGAGAAGCACAGATAAAGACCTCTTGGGTTCCTGAGCTGGAAACATCTTCCACAGACCCTACATTTCATCCTATGCCTAATTCTGACAGGGAGAGTACCATCAACGACCTTCACCACAACATCTTAACCCTCTCTGATACATCTAACACACTTAACCTAATCGATCAAGTAATGCCCATTATCCACCCTAAACTCATCGAATGGAACCAACCAAATCCCCCATGTCTTGACTTCTTCCAAAATGATGAGGCCATCATTGACTTTTTGGAATTAAGGGATAACCTACAAGCAGGGATTACAAAGCAGGATTCACCATAGAACTAAATAGTGCAAGATACTTTAGGGCAGATGCCAAACCTTTTAGATGTAAAAATATAACAATAAAACATGGATCTTCCAGTGAAAACCACATCGTGGCACTGTTTGATCCAACAAAAGTGAAAAGAAAGAGCGTATCCAATGGTGAAAACCTCTATGAGGTGCCTGAGGATGAAGGGTTTGACATGCTCCCTACTAGTACACAATAGGAACGATCAACGATTCTCATCAAGGAAACCAAAGAATACAATGTGGGGACTCCTGAAAATCCTCACCTCATACATCTGGCATCTCTTCTCACTCTGGAGGAACAACCTAAATTTATAGAGTTCTTTCAAAAGCGTCAGATCAACTTTGCATGGTCATATGAAGACATGCCTGGGCTTGATCCTGATTTAGTCATGCATCACCTCACCATAGCAGAAGGAGCCAAACTTGTTAAGCAGAGGCTTCGTAAGATGCATCCTCAGATTGCAGTGCTAGTCAAAACAAAACTCAAGAAACTCCTAGATGTTGGTTTCATTAGACCAATTGATTATGCAGAATGGATCTCCAACATTGTGCCTATCGGCAAACCAAAAGGGGGCATCTGCATTTGTACTGACTTCATAGATCTAAATAAGGCCTGTCCTAATGATGACTTCCCCCTACCAAATATCGACATCATAGTGGATCTGACAGTAGGACATGCCATGCTTTCACTCATGGATGGCTTTTCAGGATACAATCAGATAAAGATCGCACCAGAAGATCAACATAAAATAGCCTTCACATGCCCATGGGGCACATATTGCTGGAATGTAATGCCTTTCAGTCTCAAGAATGCAGGAGCAACCTATCAACGAGAAATGACCACCATCTTCCATGACATGATGCGTACTATGATGGAAGATTATGTTGATGACTTACTAGCAAAATCACTCACTAGAGAAGGGCATCTCAACATATTAGATAAAATCTTTGATAGACTGGAACAATACCATGTTCGACTCAACCCAAAGAAATGTGTCTTTGGAGTAACCTCCAGGAAGCTTCTAGGATACATTGTCTCAAGCAAAGGTATTGAGGTCGACCAAGCAAAGGTAAAGGAGATCATGGACATGTCACCACCAAAGAATATCAGTCAGCTAAGGACATTACAAGGGCAGCTTCAATCCATCCAAAGATTCATTACACAATTGGCTGATAAGTGTCACCCATTCACACACCTGCTACAAAAGAACATCCGCTTTCAATGGGATGCCAGATGCTAGCAAGCATTCCAGATACTTAAAGATTATCTCATGAATACACCATATGCTTAAAGATTATCTCATGAATACACCATTGCTGATCCCACTAGATCCAAGTAGGGCTCTACTACTCTATATATCAGCAACAAGTATAGCATTGGGGGTACTACTGGCACAGCATAAAGCAGAAAGGAAAGAATGTGCTATCTACTACATCTCTTGCACACTGGTTGGCTATGAACTCAATTACACCCCTATTGAGTGAGCTTGCCTAGCAGTAACCTTGGCAGCCACTAAACTAAGGCACTATCTATTAACACATAAAGTACAACTAATTTTAAAGATTGATCCACTCAAATACTTACTCAGTAAAGCCGCATTGACAGGTTGCTTGGCCAAATGGGTGATGATTCTAGGTGAATTTGACATCGAGTATGTAGACTGTAAGGCTATCAAAGGTCAAGTCATTGCAGATCAGTTGGCCGATGCACCACTCATAGATGATCATCCTCTCATTTCTAGTTTTCCAGATGAAGAGATATTCATGATCACAACAGCACAACCATGGAAACTATACTTTGATGGTTCATACACTAGGCATGGCTCGGGGGCAGGCATTCTGTTTATCACACCTCAAGGTGACAACATCCTGAAGTCTTACAGGCTCACATTTCCATGCACTAACAACATAGCAAAGTATGAGGCCTTGATCATAGGACTCAGGCTAGCTGTACAATGGAAATTACAAGAACTACAAGTATATGGTGACTCACAACTAGTCATTCAATAAGCAATAGATGAATATCAGACCAAGGATGATAAACTCATGCCATATAAGAAAATGGTGGACAATCTAAAGGCATCATTTTACTACAATTACCTTTGAGCAGATACCAAGAGATCAGAATCGAGCTGCTAACACCATGGCTACCATCGCATCTCTCCTAGATCTTCCATAGAATTCAGCACGCTACGAGTTCTTGGTAGAACAACTTTGGATCCTTGCTTATGATATCCCCAAATCTGAGATGATATGTCGCCTTGTCAGTTTTGAATCCCCATGGTACGGTGAATTCTACACCTATCTCCATGATCACACCCTTCCTCCCAACCAATCAAATAACCAACGTAAAACCTTCATTCGCCAAACTACTCGATATACCATTATTGTTGAAACCCTATACCGACGCAGTCTTGATGGTACTCTCCTTTGATGTCTAGAACAAGATGAGATAAAAAAGGCCTTGGAAGAGGTACATGAAGGAATTTGTGGGACTCACTCAAGTGGTCCGTCACTAGCCAAGAAACTCCTGCGCAATGGATACTATTGGCCATCTATCGAAAATGATTCCTGCTACTTTGTTAGAAAATGCAAGAAATGTCAAGTTCATGGAGACCTGATACATGCACTAGCACAGGAATTGCAACCAATCACGACACCATGGCCTTTTTGTCAATGGGGTCTTGACCTTGTGGGTAAGATTCATCCATCTTCATCCAACGGCCACAAATTCATTATTACTGCCACTGAATATTTCACAAAGTGGATCGAAGCTATTCCACTTACCAAGGTCACCGGCAAGCAAATCGCCTCATTCATCCTCAATTACATCATCTGCCGGTATGGTGTACCCATGTCCATTATCATACATAATGATCTTCCTTTCAAAAATCAGGATGTTCGTGAACTTTATGAGAAATTTCACATCCAACACTGCTTTTCCACTCCCTATTACCCACAAGGCAATGGTCAGGCCGAAGCATCAAATAAAAACTTATTAAGGATCCTAAAGAAGACAGTCAATGATGCTAGCCGTGATTGGCATGTTCAACTGAATCCAGCACTATGGGCATATCGAACTAGCATTCGAACCCCTATAGGTGCAACTCCCTACTCATTGGTCTATGGTGCAGAAGCTATTTTACCTATTGAGGTAGAGATCCCATCACTATGGGTTTCCTTGCACAATCTCATCGATGATGAAGCATATAGAGTATCCCATCTTTAGGACTTAGAGTTACTTGATGAGAAGCGACAAGCTGCATAGAACCATCTCAAAGCCTATCAACAGCGCATGAGTAGAAGTTATAATCATCGAGTTAGACCTTGTACATTTGAGGTAGGTGATCTTGTTCTCCGAGAGAATCCTCACAACCAACCAAACAGAGAACATCAGGGAAAGTTTGAATCAAATTGGCTGGGCCCATATGTTGTCACTGTTGTATTTGGGTCTGGGGCATATCAGTTGGCTACTTCAGAAGGAGAACCGCTAGCAGATCCAATCAACAACATTCACCTCAAATGGTTTTATACCTAAGCTATATAGAGCATCAAGCTCCCCTGTATACCAGAAAAACAATCCAAAAACATTTAGATAAAAGTCCTGCAGAAAATACAAAAACGTCAAAAGAATAAAGAAAAATCATGCATCCAAATGGTGAACAAACACTCTGATGGCACCTTGGGTAAGTGCGATGGTGAAAACCTGGCAAACAGGCACCACTCATAAAGGCTATGGCTCCATTATCTTTCAGGCTCGTTGCGATCACATTCATTACATACACACATCCATCCATCCACACCATGGCTTGTTATTTGATCTATAATCAAAGAAAGTAGTTCATGCATCTTGCATCCCGCTTTTTCATAGTCATGTCTAACTTGGGGGCAATGCCCTTAAATCTAGTTGATGGAAGTGGATTCTACATTACTGGTGATTCATTGGGTAAAACATTCAAAACTATCTCACAAAATCCAAAAACATTCAAAAATGTCTCACAAAAATCCAAAAACATTTAAAAATGTCTCACAAAATCCAAAAACATTCAAAACTGGTTCACAAAATCCAAAAACAATGGAAAACATCAAAAATCACACAAAAACATGGCAACACATTGTACATACTCATCCAAGCAGATACTAAACAAACATTGAACAAAATACTCGCACGATGATCACTTCTCAAAATTGACCAAAACAATCGACATCAACAATCAAACTGTCTTCAACAAGGATGCATCCTTCCTTATCCAAAACAAAGACAAAATGACATTTTCTTTGACAAGAAAATTGTGTTAAGCTATCAAATACTTGGTTGATTTGTGAGTAATTCATTCATTTATCTGTATCAGGTTCCTACCACATTGTTTGTGTGTTGTCAGCACTTTATTTCGATGAAGTACTGGGGCATGTACTAATGGTGTCTACGTGGGAAGTTCACTAAGCTACGTGATCTTATACAAAATGTAGTCATAGATCATTACGGCTTGCTAACTACAACGTATACCTCGACCATATGAGCATGAACCATTACCAAGGATCCATATTTTTTTATTCTTTATGTATATACTATTTGTTAGCGGGTACAATGCTCTTCCTTTGGTTCCTCCTACCTCATCCAAATTGGATAAAGGTTTTATCTCTTATTACGGTATGAACTTGTCTCAGGATATGATCAACCTAAGATCAAGGAGGATGATCCAAGTCATGCATGAACGGAGATGATCCTTGTCTGTTCCACAAGAAATACTCTGGTCGACTTGACCCTTATATCAAGTTGTTTGTGTTAACTTGCTATACAAAATCCATGTAAGGAATACTCAGGTCATCTCGAATCATTATGTCAAGATGCTTGTGTTCTCTTCCAACATTTTAAATCTCAATGATGAAAATAGAGCACTATGGATCGTCATTTCATCTCATCTATTTATATATTGCATTCTATTGCATATCACCCATCCATTCACTCATTCATATGTATGATTTATATGCAAATATGAACATTAAGCTAGTCTTGGATACAATCACAACTGAGTACTCTAATACATCATCAATGCATCATGCAAAGTCTCAAAAACCTTGCCTTCCTCGAGATCATATCATCATTACATTTAGTTGCATTTTTGCATTAAGTACATTCATGACATTTTAAATAAATTGCATATAGTTCATTTAGTTTATTCACATTAGTCTTCATTAATCATTTGCATCATTGCATAATCATAAATAATTAGATTCATTCATGGGATCAAATTGTCCTTGATTATATTAAGCCATTTTACTATGCATTCATTTAGTGTCAATTATCCATTATCATTTCATTATCCTTTATCATTTATCATTGCATATATTCATTTATCTATTCATTAGTTAAAAGGTGCATTCATTCATCCATTATTAAGTATCTTATTATGCTCATGTTAGGCTTCATTTACATTGCATTCATTATTCTTTTTTTAATTACATTAAGGTGCAGTTATTAAACCATAAATTGTAGTACCATCACATTATCATTTTTACTTAATCATATTTAAGCATTTAAAATCATAAAACCATTTGTTTCCAAAAAGACATTGGTTCATATCATTTTATATGTCCATTATACATATGCATTCACCTAGACATTATCATATAAACATTTAAACTTTACATTTTGTTTATCCACATTACATTCATTTAAAAACATCTAGATGCATAACCATACATAACATCATTTATTCAAACATTACATTAACATCATTGCATAATTAACTCATCATTATATCAAAATAGTAAACACCAAAATCCTATTCATCAATCATCATTATGCATACATCCTCATCATGAAATTACATACAAACAATGCATCAAACAAATCATACATATATAAACCTGCATTCATATGTCAAGTATCCAACATCATAAATCATCATAAAAACATGCATATAAGAAACATCTCATTAATGCATACATATACACATATCCATCTAAGCAATAAACTCATAAACTCATCATCCTACATAAACATCCATACATATCAAATGCATATCATCAAAATATGGGATCTCCTCATATATATCAGCTCATGTATCAGAGTACAATGAAGTCTACAAAATTGGCTACCAAGAGCCATCCAATATACAATCCAAAAATAAACAATGATACAATACATATATGCAAAAATGCTCTCTCAGATGCCACTCTGACTAGATGTTGAACCACCATCACCACCTGCTCCCCCACTGGTCCCTGCACCATCTGATCTATCTCTCTGTGGAGGCCCCATCAAACCCCCACTCACTCCTGCATCCCTTGATCTCTCCCTCTGTAGAGGACCCATCACACCTCCACTGCTCTACACCCTCTGTGATCGCTCTGATCTGGCCTATCGCATCTATGAATAGCTAAATGCTCGTTGACTAGCTGGCACCACCTACTCATATAACCCCCGCCAGTAGTCTATCTCAGCCTGTGCTCACCGTATCTCCCTCATCACCTCCCCCGTAGGCCCCTGTGCTCCTACTCCAACCCAGACTCTCTCCTGTAACTCTGCTAATCTCTCCACCGCACTATCCCTCTCCTGTAGCACTATAGCCAGCTCTGACTCCCATGCAAATAGCTGCACATCTCTAGCCTCCACCTCTGCCTCCAAATCCTCTACCCGAGTCTACAAATGTGCTATCATATGATCCCTAAGATCTCTAGTGGCTCCCTCCCTGGTATCCATAGTAGCCTCACCTATATCACCCTCTCCAGTAGCTCTCTCCCCCTATCCATCAGGATCTCTCTGTCCATACCTCTACCACCTAGTCTAACTCCTCCCTGCATCAGTGGTCCCTGTGATATCCGTAGTGGTAGTCCACCTCTCCCTCTCCACTGAATCTGAATCCCCAACCCACCCCCTCCTCCACCACCACCTCCTCCACCACCTCCTCCTCCACCTGCCCTCGATCCTTGACCTCCTAGCCTCCTTTGTCTTTGTCCCCTCTCATCCTCAAAATCGGGCATCGGCTCTGTTGGATCGAATATCTATAGAATCGGATGCGCCACCCGGTACTGCGTGTACTCATCTCATACCCCTACATCCACAACCCTCGGTCGCATGTTCCAAAGCCTCGCCTGCAGTATCCAAAACTCCGCTAGTGCCTGGTCATATGGTAGCACTGGCCCCCATGCATATCTCTCCCATATCACCCGAGCAAACTCCCCTGATCCATCCGGTAACCCTTGTCGCCGCCCAAACTATCTTAGGACTCTCCCTGGCACCCGTCTCTCCACATGATACGAGGTCCTCCCAATGAGGAATTGGGTCATGAACACATAGGGTAGTGCCTCCGCATCATCATCCTAGGGCTCACACTCTAGGTATGGTCGCCATATAACTACATCCAGATCATCTAATGCCTGTCGCCACCACTCTAACTTCCCCAAGTGGGGCTGACTCATCATACCACTATACATAAACATATACGGCTGATCCACTACGTGGAACCTAAGACTCATTGGTCAAGTCACTAGTAGGTGCTCCCATGCCCAAATATGAAGCAACGTCACTCCCACTGCTAAGGAACCCCTCCCACGGTAAACCACCTCATGAAGCTCTTGATACAATTGCACCAGCACGCACGACCCCCAAGCAAATCGGGTCCCCTCAGTAATCATCATCTTGATCACCTGCCCCCACCCCACGGCCAAACCATGTGATTGCCTATTTGGACATAGTAGTCCTCCCACAATGCTTGATAAAATTGCTAGTAAAGGCTCGTATAATGCAGCTATCTCCTCCCACACAATCGAGCCATCATCAATGAACACCTCCTCATCAAAGAACCTCTGAACCACTAGAGTCCCCCATGATCTGTCATATGTGACCAGCTCCCCCTGAATCGAAATACGCAGGATGCACCACACATCTTCTAGGGTCACTGTCATCTCCCCCTATGCCAGATGAAAGGTGCACGTCTCGCTGTGCCATCGCTCTGCTAATGCCATAATCAATCTGTGATTCATCCGATCATGGGCATGTGCATCACATCATATAATCCCGTTGTAGCAATACAATCGATCTCTGCCTCTATCAACCGATCCCGCAACCCCTGTGTCGCCAGATGTCTCTCGCGTAACTGCAACATGCCTAGGTCCTCCTGCACATGGGCATCCATCAATCATCATCAGTTGTTTTGTTTCAAACTTTCTTAAGTTTCAACCTAGACTATCAACACATACTTTGATCAAGTATCTTCAGGTCTCAATAGGTAAGCAATCATGGCAACCTAGACTTCAACAAGCATTTATCTTAATGACCTAAGTCTCATCAGGTTGCTATGGTTCAAAACAACTCTCACTTCACATTGCCATCCATCCATCATTGGCATTGGGAGATTTTCTTCACGCAAACTAGGGCACCTATTTTATCCTAACACAAAAGCGCTATTTTGCCCACAAAAGCACTACTTACCTACAATAGCACTGAAGTCCTAACAAAAGCGCTCAATCATCTATCCAAAAGTGCTACAATTACAAAAACACTAGAACAATAACACAATAGCGTTGATTCATAACAATAGCGCTCAATTAGGCACTCAATAGTGCTCATCTATCAAACGCACCTAAACTAGCCTACAATAGCGCTAAACATTTCAAAAGTGCTCAAACAACACCTCAATAGCGCCATTGCCGCACAATAGCACTAGTTAAATGGACAATAGCGTCAAAACATAGTTTCAGCGCTATTGTTCCGACTCAACTTGGAATCAGCAAAAAGCATATAAAAAATGCATAAAAATTAAAATTTCAAATTTGCATACTGCTGGTCCGTAGTCGTTTGGCCGCTAGAACTGACGAACTTGCTCGAGATGGTGCTTTGCTACTGGTACCGACATCTTGACTGCTAATTGCTCCTCTCAAAATTCACTATAAGAGCTATAGTTTCACACTGATCGCGGTCACAAATGATCCTGTTTTCACCCCTTTCTCCCAATTTAAACCCTTCGCAATCACCGTAACTTTCCCCCTATTCACCGCCGTGGTCCCCGTGCACTTCTCGAGCCCCCCATTTCTCCATTTTCCCCCCGATTTCTTCTATTTTTCACTCGCATTGCTAGCTTCTTCTCTTCTAACACCCTGCCAATTTTCATTCTTTTTCGAGAGATCGCCCAATTTTTTGAAATTTTTCGGCCAATCTCTTGAGGGGGCATACCAACCATTAAATTTACATTTTATGGGGCATTTCTTCACACCTATTTCTCTTTCTTTGAAACGATGCGATAAACCGCACCGTCTCAAAGAGGGGCAAATGTAGTCACACAAATCTGTCCGCTTAATTAAATAAATAATTGCTATCTATTTAAAAATACATTAGCCATGAGTTAATTAATTAATATTTAATTAATTCATCTTCAAAACATTCTCCTATTAATTAAATAAATTATTCAATTTATTTTAATTAATTTATTAAACCAAGTTCACAAATCAATTAATTAAATAAAATCTATTTATTTAATTAAATCCCCCTATTCCTCTTTTAAATAAATTAAATTAAACATTTATTTAAATCATTATCCCCCCCCACTTGCATTCTCCTAAAAATGCAACTTGCACACATTTATTGAAATAAATAAATTTTTATTTTAAATAAAATCTTATTTTCCCTCACCCACCAAATCCACTTGCAAATCTAATCTCCTTCTAGATTCTTCTAACCCCTTCCTAATTAGCCTAATCCATCCCCTAATTATTGTCACATTCCTAAGAAACATGTTGTCACTTTTCAAAGACTTCAAAGTCTTTGAAAAGCATTTAATGCTTTGTGTGTTCAACAATTTAACCTCTAAAGTCTTCCAAAACCACTAATGGCTCTTACATGACTATTAATGTCTCTTACATAACCATTTATGGTTATTTCAACTTGTCTCCCCAAGCATTTATTGCTTTGACCATGTTTATCCCTTTTTCCTTTGCACAAGAGTTTATACATTGGATAAAAGCTTTATTCTTTGAATAAAGAGTTTATTCATTCAACTAACCTTGACCTTAACTCCCAAGGTCATGTCAAGAATTTAATGCTTATTCCCTCTCCTCTCAACCTATCTCACATTGACACATGTCATCTTGGGATTGGGTTGAAAGCCCTCACATGGATTTGAAATCATTCAATCCTGACCCTTGTTGAGATTGCTCAATCTCAACCATCCATTGCTCCATTTTTCCTATAAATAGAGTTCATTTCTTCATAATCCAGATCTTGAAAACTTGTATGAATTTAACCTATAGGCATTTTAGAGAGCATTTAAGCATAGCAATCTAATATCTTGTTATTTTGGTTAAAATCAATCATTTTCAATAGGATCTAGTATTTTAGCTTTTCATTTTACATTTGGAGCAAAATACTCAAATCCCAATCTTCCATAAGCATCCATAGTGCAAAACGCTACCGAGAGCTACACTATTTTGGAACTTGGAGAGGAGAGGAACAAAGGAGAAGGAGCCAAGAGTATGTTAGGAGGTATTTGGAGATGTCTCGTCATGTTTACTTCTTTAGTTAAATATTCTTTCATGTTCTTAGTATCTCTTTTGATATGTCTCTTTAGATTAGCTTTTGGTTAACTAACACTAACGATCTCTTGTGTCTTGTGTTGTTTGTCATTTGCTAACCTTGTCCATTTTGCAGAGCATCAGACTGAAATGCTTGAATTATCAAAAAATAAGGTGAATGCAAGATAACTACTAATCTCAAAATTCTATAGAAATGATATTTTTATATGTTTTCATGAGAAAAATCCCATGTGGTAGAGATTGATGTCTATGAAGGATTAGTTGGAAATGTTACCAAATTTTTGCCTACAAGTTTAATCAAGTAGAGACACAAAGTTGTTTAAGCAAATGGTAAATTTTATAACCTCTCTATGTTGCATTCAAGTACACCAATGAAATAACCTTAAGAGATTACAGAAACAAAAGATTATAGAATAAAATCATTTCATTGATATAAATGTATGGAACATAAAAATATTGAATAAGTCTTTTGAAGAAATGTAATCTTTATTGAAGATGATAAAATGCATGTCTCACACAAGTTGTGAGACTGACTTTTCTCAAATAAATTCATATAAGGATCACATATACATGAATGGGTAAATATTAAAAAAAAGAACATGTAAAGGAGGTAACCAGTCATTGCCTAAATGACTAGTTTTGTTAGTCTGATATGCTCATGATGGTGTTGCCTCACTTCTCCTAGCTTCCCTTGGTCCTTAGGTTTCATGTTTCTTGCATAGAGTGTGAATAATGAGTTAGAACAAGGTTTTAAGCAATGACAAACTACATTTTGTACATGCACATTTACCCATGCATACATATGCTAATTCCTATGTATATCATATGTATGGGCCTATTTTAAGTATCCAAAATCAAGCAAAGAGTCATTAAACATATCTAAGATATGCACATATTTTTCTAACATGTTTGCTATTAGTTCTAATACTAAATGTAAAGTACAGATGCCAATAGCTAACAAGATGAGAGGGGGGGTGGTGAATCATACAAACTTAAACTTCCATAAAATCAACAGATTCAACCTCGGTAACTTATACTTCAACAACTTAACCAAAAACTGCTAAACATGCAAACTTATGAACACATAATCATAATAACACTCATAACACCAGATTTAACATGGAAACCCAAATAGGGAAAACACACTGTGGGATTTTAGACCCACTAAGAAATATACTCTTCTAGAGTATGCTCGGTTAAAAGAAAATCCTGTTAAAGATTACAAACACATTGCTAGATGTTACTCAGTTAAGGGATTTCCCTCAGATCTGTTAGGATTTTCACTTTGTTAGAAGTGACCTTGTCAAAGGATTTCAAACACTCATTTAGAATATTACCTTTCTAGAGGGTTTACATATAAGATTGTTAAGTCCACTCGGTTAAGAGATTTTCTGTCGCTTACAAAATAACAGTAATAAAAATCTATCTGCAACTTCACATCTAAAATGCTAAAGCAGATTCTTATTTGCTCAAAACAATCTAGTCATAGGACTTATCTTGTCCCTCTATTGGGCTCTCTACTTTGTTATTCAAACAGGTCTTCAAGCTTCTATGCTCGGTAATCACTATGTAGCATCCTTGTGCATACACTTGCCCACATACATTGTTTATTAACAATTCCTTATTTATAAACAATTGCTAACCGCTAAATCTCCTTGATCACATTTCCCATGATCAATCTTAGCCAAAAAATCTTCAAACTTGACCAGGTTCAATGCTTCCTTCCGATCTGAAAATGTTTTAGCTTACCTTGGGACTTGCATTCCTATCTTGGAACTTGCATAAGGTTATTGCGGTTTAATCTGCGCTGTAGATTTTCCTGCCAATTTTCCTTTGCCATAGATCTTTAACAAACTTCATACACGACATACCAATCATTTATACATTTCCAGCTAATCGTTGTCCTTTATTAAATAATGCTTTTATCCATCCCATGCGCACTGTCATAACTCGGTTGCAACTCGGTAAATACTAAACTTTACTTAGTAGAAATTTTGCCTTCATTAACCCATATTGATAACCTTAGGGTTTACTGACTAGCTTCTTTGCTCGGTTGCATAGTATAGTATTAACCTTACAATCAACAACATATGTAGGATATCAAAACAATCTAAACATCATGATCTCATCATTGTCTAACTCGATAATAGTTGCCCATTGAATAACTTATTCCTCCCTTTATTCATCACATTCTTTCTGTGTCTTTTACCAACATCTTAATTCTCTTCTAATCAATCTTCTAAAGATATGGCAAGATCATACTGAATCAAATAATAAATTTCTTGACATCAATGACAAAATAATGTTATAAAGATAGTGATGCCCTCCTAAATGGCACAAGATTAGTCCAAGATCAATCAACATAAAACACACAAGATGTTAGAGTTAATCAATCTAAAAACCAAACACAATGAAGGCATTCCAAAGGAGACACTAAAAACATGCTAAATATATCTAACTAAAAAAAGTAAGACAATGAGATATCTCCAACTATCTCTTAACATGATATTAGTTCTTTCTCCCTTGTTCCTCTCCTCTCCAAGTTCCAAAATAGTGTAGCTCTCAGCAGCTTTTTGCACTATGGATGCTTATGGAGGATTGAGATTGTAGAATAGCTCTAAACATGAAATGAAAAGCTATTTTAATGCTAAAATGATGTATTTTACCAAAAGACAAGATTTAGTTTGTTTATGCTAAAATGCTCTCTAAAATGGCTATAGTCTAAATGCATACAAGTTTTCAGGATCTGGATTATGAAGGAATGAGCTCTATTTATAGGGAAAATGGAGCAATGGATGGCCAGGATTAAAAGGTTTAATCAAGGGTCAAGCTTGAAAGTTGGGGATCCATGTGCACAATTGGCACCAATAAAATAGTGACAAGTGTCAACACAGGATTGGGTTGAAAGAAAGGGGTTGGAGGCATTGAATGCCTGAGAAGACTTCATGGTTATCTAAAGGCTAAGGGTCAAGCCTAAGTTAGGATTACCCACTGGATTAGGAGTTAATCCAAGGATAAACCTTTGTGCAAATGATTAAGGGATAATCATGGTCAAAAGCATTAAAGGCTTGATGAGACCCTTGGGTTGGGTAGAGGTTGAGTCAAAACAAATGTTTTAACCATGTGGGAGAGTTGAATTAACCATTAATGGTTATTGGAGACTTTGTGGATTAAGTGGTTGAAAGTTGGAAGCCTTTAATGGTTTTCAAAGACTTTGGGGTTTTTGGTGGTTGAAGGTTGAAAACCTTCAATGGTTATCCAAGACTTTGGGCCATTTGAGAAGTGACTCCATTTTGCTTAGGAATGTGACAATAATTAGGGGATGGATTAGGTTAATTAGGAAGGGGTTAGAAGAATCTAGAAGGGGATTAGATTTTGCAAGTGGATTTGGTGGGTGAGGGAAAATAGGATTTTATTAAAATAAAAATTCATTTATTTCAATATGTGTGCAAGTTGCATTTGTAGGAAAATGCAAGTGGGGGGGGAGGATAATGATTTAAATAAATGTTAATTTATTTAAAAGAGGAAAAGGAATTTTAATTAAATAAATTGATTTTATTTATTTAATTGATTGAAATTTGATTTAATGAATTAATTAAAATAAATTGAATAATTTATTTAATTAATAGAAGAATGTTTGGGGATGAATTAATTAAATATTAATTTAATTACTGGTGGCTAGTGGATTTTTAATCAAATAAATACGAAATATTCATTTAATTAAAATGGACAGATTTATGTGACTACATTTGCCCCTCTTTGAGACGGTGCAGTTTATCGCATCGTTTCAAAGAAAGAAAAACTGGTGTGAAGAAATGCCCCATTAAAATGTTAATTTAATGGGTGGTATGCCCCCTCGAGAGATGGGCCGAAAAAGTTCGAAAAATCGGGCGATCTCTCGAAAAAGAATGAAAATTGGCGAGGTGATAGAAAAGAATAAGTTAGCAACGTAGGTGAAAAATAGAAGAAAACGGGGATAAAATGGAGAAACATCAAGCCAGTGAGTACCCTTAGGTCATACAGGAGATACAGTGAAAATGTGGTGGTTGCTCTTTCGAGTGATGCTATACAAGTGATCAAAATTGGTTGAACAATCTGGTGCAATCGGTTTAATTGCCCCGGTCAAGTCAAAGCATGACAGTTGATGCCAGTTGTTTGCTTGGACAAGATAAAGTCTGAGTAAGTGAAGCAAAGTGACCTGATGAGACTTAGGCAATTGATGCAATTGCCCGATGAAGTCAAGGTATATGAAACAAAAATACTCGTTGAGACTTAGACAATGGATGTAATTGTCCGATGTGATTGTGTTTGATTGGTTGATCAATTGATGGTGTGTGCATGTGATGGATGGTTGTGGGGAATCATGGCAACCCCGTTGAGACTAGGTCATTATGATAAATGCCTGATGTAGTCTAGGATTACCATAATCGATTACCTGTTGAGACCCGAAGATACTTGATCAGAGTATCTGTTGATAGTCTAGGTGTGTGTGAGTCAATGTACCTATGCAGATAGAGTAACTGGCTTGGCTTATTGGATGACTTAGGATAGGAAACACAATCCCTCCTATTTAGAGATGGATGGTGATGAACGTGGCTTGATTGGGTTGATTGAGAAATGATGTAGGGTATGTGATGCTGATTATCGAGATGGGGAGGGTGAGGGGGGGTGGGTTCGATGTTAGATAGAAGAAAGGGAAAACCTATGACTCATTCCTATGGAAGAAGAGGAAAATAGAGTATGCATTATTATGACTATGTATGCATGATATGTAGCTATTATGAATGTATTGATGGGTGGAATGCAACGGAATGCAGTATATACAGATGAGATGGAATGACGATCCATAGTGCTCTATTTTCATCATTGAGCTTTAAAATGTTGGAAGAGAATACAAGCATCTTGACATAATGATTCAAGATGACCAGAGTATTTCTTACATGGATTTGATATAGCAAGTTAATACAAGCAACTTGATATAATGGATCAAGTTGACCAGAGTATTGCTTGCGGAACAGATAAGGATTATCTCCTTTCGTGCATGACTTGGATCGTCCTCCTTGATCTTAGGCTGATCATATCTTGAGACAAGCTCATACCGTACTAAGAAAATAAAACCTTTATCCAATTTTGGAGGAAGAGGAACAAAAGAATGAGCATTGTACCTGCAAACAAACAATATATACATAAAGAATAAAGAATATGGATCCTTGGTAATGGTTCATGCCCATATGGTCGAGGTATACGCTGTAGTCAGCAAGCCGTAGTGATCTATGACTGCATTTTGCATAAGATCACGTAGCTTGGTGAACTTCCCACGTAGACACCATTAGTACATGCCCCAGAACTTCATCGGAAATAATGCGCAAACGATACAAAACAATGCTAAAAGATTCCGATACAGATAAACAAACAATTGAACTCACAAATCAACCAAGTATTTGATAGCCTAATAGAATTTTCTTGTCAAAGAAAATGTCATCTTGTCTTTGTTTTGGTAAGGAAGGATGCATCCTTGTTTAAAGACAGGTTTGGATTGTTGAAGTCGATTGTGTTGGTTGATTGGTAAATGGTCAGTGTGTGAGTAGTTTGTTAATGTTTGTTTTGGTATCTGCATAGATGGGTATGTACAAAGTTTTGTCATGTTTTTGTGTAATTTTCAATGTTTTCTGATGTTTTTGGGTTTTGTGAAACAATTTTGAATGTTTTTGGTATTTTGAGAGTCATTTTTGAATGTTTTTGTCATTTTCGGATGATCGCCTGAATGAAGAGCGTAATGATATATAAGACAATGTAGAATCCACTTCCATCACGAGGGTAAGGGTATTGCCCCCAGTTTGTAGACCTGACTATGAAAAGGTGGGATGCTAGACGCATGGAATACTTTCTTAATTGTAGATCAAATAACGAGCCATGGTTGGGATGGATGGATGTATGTGTGCATGAATGTGATTGCAACGAGCCTGAAAGATACTGGAGCCATTGCCTTTACGAGTGGCGCCTGTTTGCCAGGTTTTCACCATCGCACTTACCCAAGGTGCCACCGGAGTGGTTGTTCACCATTTGGATGCATGATTTTTCTTTACTTTTTTTTTTTTTTTTTTTTTTGAATGTTTTTGGTATTTTTCTGATATGTAGGGGAGCCTGATGCTCTGTACACCTTAGGTATAAAACCGTTTGAGGTGCATGATATTGATTGGATCTGCGAGTGGTTCTCCATCTGATGTAGCCAACTGATATGCCCCGGACCCGAATACAGCAGTGACAACATATGGGCCGAGCCAATTTGATTCAAATTTGCCTTGATGTTCTCTGTTTGGTTGGTTGCGAGGATTCTCTCGAAGAACAAGATCACCTACCTCAAATGTACGAGGTCTAACTCGGTGATTGTAGCTTCTACTCATGCGCTGCTGATAGGCTTTGAGGTGATTGTATGCAGCTTGTCGCTTCTCATCTAGTAACTCTAAGTCCTGAAGACGGGATACTCTGTATGCTTCATCATCGATGAGATTATGCAAGGAAACTCGTAATGATGGTATCTCAACCTCAATAGGTAAGATAGCTTCTGCACCATAGACTAATGAATAAGGAGTTGCACCTGTAGGGGTTCGAATGCTAGTTCGATATGCCCATAGCGCTGGATTTAGTTGAACATGCCAATCACGACTGGAATCATTGACTGTCTTCTTTAGGATCCTCAGTATGATTTTATTGGATGCTTCGGCCTGACCATTGCCTTGTGGGTAATAGGGAGTGGAAAAGCGGTGTTGGATATGAAATTTCTCACAAAGCTCACGGACATCCTGATTTTTGAAAGGGAGACCGTTATCTGTGACAATAGACATGGGTACACCATACCGGCAGATGATGTAATTGAGGATGAATGAGGCGATCTGCTTGCCGGTGACTTGGGTAAGTGGAACAGCTTCGATCCACTTGGTGAAATATTCGGTGGCGGTAATAATGAATTTATGGCCATTGGATGAAGATGGATGGATTTTACCCACAAGGTCAAGGCCCCATTGACAAAAAGGCCATGGTGTTGTGATTGGTTGTAGTTCCTGTGCTGGTGCATGTATCAGGTCGCCATGAACTTGACATTTCTTGCATTTCTTGACAAAGTAGTAGGAATCCTTTTCCATAGATGGCCAATAGTATCCAGCTCGCATGATCTTCTTGGCTAGTGATGGACCACTTGAGTGAGTCCCACAAATTCCTTCATGTACCTCTTCCAAAGCCTTTGTTATCTCATCTTGTTCCAGACATCGAAGGAGAGTACCATCAAGACTACGTCGGTATAGGGTTTCAGCAATAATGGTATATCGAGCAGTTTGGCGAATGAAGGTTTTACGTTGATTATTTGATTGGTTGGGAGGAAGGGTATGATCGCGAAGATAGGTGTAGAACTCACCATACCATGGGGATTCAGAACCAACAAGGCGACATATCATTTCAGATTCAGGGATATCATAAGCGGGGATCCAAAGTTGTTCTACCAAGAACTCGTAGCGTGTTGAATTCTGTGGAAGATCTAGTAGAGATGCGATGGTAGCCATAGCGTCAGCAGCTCGATTCTGATCTCTTGGTATCTGCTCAAAAGTGATAGTAGTAAATGATGTCTTTAGAGTGTCCACCATTTGCTTATATGGCATGAGTTTATCATCCTTGGTCTGATACTCATCAGTTGCTTGTCGAATGACTAGTTGGGAATCGCCATATACTTGCAGTTCTTTTAATTTCCATTGTATGGCTAATCTGAGTCCTGTGATCAAGGCCTCATACTCTGCTATGTTGTTTGTGCATGGAAATGTGAGCCTGTAAGACTTCGGGATGCTATCACCTTGAGGTGTGATAAACAGAATCCCTGCCCCCGAGCCATGCCTAGTGTATGAACCATCAAAATATAGTTTCCATGGTTGTGCTTCTGTGATCATGAATATCTCTTCATCTGGAAAATTGGAAATAAGAGGATGATCGCCTGTGAGTGGTGCATCGGCCAATTGATCTGCAATGACCTGACCTTTGATAGCTTTACGGTCCACATACTCGATGTCAAATTCACTTAGAATCATTACCCATTTGGCCAAGCGACCTGTCAATGCTGCTTTGCTGAGTAAATACTTGAGTGGATCAATCTTTGCAATGAGTTGTACCTTGTGTGTTAACAGATAGTGCCTCAGTTTAGTGGCTGCCAAGATTACTGCTAGGCAAGCTCGCTCAATAGGTGTGTAATTGAGTTCATAGCCAACCAGTGTGCGAGAGATGTAGTATACAGCACACTCTTTACCTTCTGCATTATGTTGTGCTAGTAGTACACCCAATGCTGTACTTGTTGCTGAGATATAGAGCAATAATGGTCTACTTGGATCTGGTGGCATCAACAATGGTGGATTCATGAGATAGTCTTTAAGTGCCTGAAATGCTTGCTGGCATCTGTCATCCCATTGAAAGCGGATGTTCTTGTGTAGAAGGTGTGTGAATGGGTGACACTTATCAGCCAATTGTGCAATGAATCTGCGGATAGATTGAAGCCGTCCTTGTAATGTCCTTAGCTGACTGATATTCTTTGGAGGTGGCATGTCCATGATTGCTTTAACCTTTGCTGGATCGACCTCAATGCCTTTGCTTGAGACAATGTATCCTAGAAGCTTCCCGGAGGTCACTCCGAAGACACATTTCTTTGGGTTGAGTCGAACATGATATTGTTCCAGTCTATCAAAGATTTGATCTAAGATATGGAGATGTCCTCCTCTTGTGAGTGATTTTGCTAGTAAGTCATCCACATAATCTTCCATCATAGTATGCATCATGTCATGGAAGATGGTGGTCATTGCTCTTTGATAGGTCACTCCTGCATTCTTTAGACCAAAAGGCATTACATTCCAGCAGTATGTGCCCCATGGACATGTGAAGGCTGTCTTATGTTGGTCCTCTGGTGCGATCTTTATTTGATTGTATCCTGAAAATCCATCCATGAGTGAAAGCATGGCATGTCCTGCTGTCAAATCCACTATGATGTCGATATTTGGTAGGGGGAAGTCATCTTTAGGACATGCCTTATTCAGATCTCTGAAGTCTGTACAAATGCGAATGCCCCCTTTTGGTTTGCCAACTGGTACAATGTTGGAGATCCATTCTGCATAATCAATTGGTCTAATGAAACCAACATCCAGGAGTTTCTTGAGTTCTGTTTTGACTAGCACGGCAATCTGAGGATGCATCTTACGAAGCTTCTGCTTGACAGGTTTGGCTCCTTTTGCTACTGTGAGATGATGCATGACTAAATCAGGATCAAGCCCAGGCATGTCTGCATATGACCATGCAAAGTTGATCTGACGCTATTGGAAGAATTCTATGAATTGAGGCTGTTCCTCTGTAGTGAGAAGAGATGCTAGATGTATGATATGAGGGTTTTCAGGAGTCCCCACATTGTATTCTTTGGTTTCCTCGATGAGAATCGTCGATCGTTCCTGTTGTGTACTAGCAGGGAGGATGTCAAACCCTTCATCCTCAGGCGCCTCAGAGAGGTTTTCACCATTGGATACACTCTTTCTTTTTACTTTTGTCGGATCAAATAGTGCCACAGTGTGGTTTTCACTGGAAGATCCATGTTTTATTGTTATATTTTTGCAGCTGAAGGATTTGGCATCCGCCCCAAAGTATGCTGCGCTATTAAGTTGAATGACGAATCCAGCTTTGTGATCCCCGCTTGGTAGATTATCCCTTAATTCCAAAAAGTCAATGATAGCCTCATCGTTTTGGAAGAGGTCAAGACATGGGGGATTTGGTTGGTTCCATTCGATGAGTTCAGGGTGGACAATGGGCATTACGTCATCGATTAGGTTAAGTGCGGGAGATGTATCAGTGAGGGTTAAGACAGTGTGGTGAAGGTCGTTGATGGTACTCTCCCTGTCAGAATCAGGCGTAGGATGAGACGTAGGGTCTATGGAAGATGTTTCCAGCTCAGGTACCCAAGTGGTCTTTATCTGTGCTTCTCCGTAAACAGGAATGTCTTTGCGTGGCGGAGGTGGTGATGTGTCTTCCTCATCTGAAGTGTTAAGTTGCACTGAATCGAATTCCCACTCATGTGAGTCGGTCTCTGAATCACTTTCCAACATCCGATTGCTATACCATACTGGGATGTCTTTGGAGTTAAATACTGCAGGCGTGATTGGTTTATGTACTTTTGTGGTGATCGATGCTGTAGGAACCGTGATGGGGTTTAAAGGATTTGTTACTGGAAGTATTGGTAATGGTGACTCAGTGGCTTCTGCTAGAACTACTGGCGCCATAGATGTTGCTGCGGGTTCTGATACAGTTGTTGCTACAAATGGTTTTATTGATGTGATTACTGGTTCATTTGGTGGGATGATTGGCATTGTAGATGGTTGTGGTAGGTTTGTGAGCCTCGATGGGGCAGTGGGGATAGTGTTTGATGGTGCTTTGATTATGAAAGGTGTCCTCTTTGCAGTAGGCGGGCAAAATGGTTTGCTAGGTTTTCCTTTGAATCTGAGTTTAGGAAGGATCTCTTTTTCAAAACCTAGGCCTGTATTACCTTTTGGGCTTGAACTCTGGCAACAGTGGTTCATGTCGTCCTTGTTTGCAGTATCCCAAAGCACTCTGACCATCATATCCCATTCTTTGCATAATGAGGAGGCCTTTGCCATATTGTTTCGTAGGAAGTGTAACTTGCGGTTTGTCAGTGGTGATGGGATCTTTATAGATCCAGTCCGCCAGGTCCTCATCTTGTGTTTCTTCCTCTTGACTCTTTCCAAGGATGAAAGGCATTAAGGCACATGCTGGCGTGATTAGTGGTTGCTGGAGCAACTGCTGTGGTTTACCATGTGTTCTAGGAGAAGTGGGCATTTGTCCCACACAAAAGAGCTGACTCAAGTTGTATTCTCCAGGACCTTCCTCTGCGACTTTCATTTTAAGCTTTTCTTGCTTGGGCATAGGGGTGTTCGAATTGGCAAGAGAGGCAGGATTTACATATGATGTGGAGGAAATGGCTTCCCTATTATTAGGAACAGTAATCTCTGGTTGATGGCTGATATTATGGCAAAATGCAAAGGGATTTGCATCGCCCAGGATTGTGATCTCTACACCGTTATGTGGGAACTTGATACATTGATGGTAGGTAGATGGAACGGCTTGCATGGCATGTATCCAAGGTCTCCCTAATAATAGATTATATGGCAGAGGAAGGTCCAGAACCTGACAAGTGATGTGCTTTACCACGGGGCCTACTCGGATTGGTAGTACCACAGCTCCTTTGGATGAACGCTCTGCATCATCATAGGCCTTGATGGTGATCTTCTTGCGAGGATCCACTGATTCTATTGCATATCCCAATGCTGTGACCAACTGTAGTGTGCAAATGTTTAGGCCTGCTCCATTATCTATCAAGACTCGCTTGATTCTGTGTTGGTTGACAAAGCCTTCAATGTGGAGTGAAGCGTTATGAGGTTGTTGGAACGAAGAGTTGTCACTTTCGGAAAAAGTGAGACAGGGTGATGACTTTAGACTTCCAACCATGGCTTGAAATTGGTCCGTGTTTAAGTTTGCAGGGACTGACGCCTCTTGGAGTGCTTGATCCAAGATTGTTTTATGAGAGGGTGACAGACGCAATAGTTCCAAGATGGATATAAGTGCAGGGGTTTTGTCTAATTGTTCCACAAGATTGTACTACTTTGGGATGGAGGTGGTGCCTTGTGGAGCTGCCTTTATGGTGACCTTGCCACGACGTGTAACAACATTGCAATTTGAGGTGGGATTTTTGAAGGTGATAGTTGCAATTTGTTCACTGGCATCATACAGGTGATTGACAGTGTAATTATACGCAGCCTGCGTATAATCAGTGGTATCAGGACCTCGTCTAGACGTGGAAGGACCCCTTTGATCTTGTGATGGAAGTGGATTCTTGAACATCTGATGATCATTATTGGTCATTTTCGGATCATGTCCTTCAATCTCAATTTCTCCTCGATCAATAAGATCTTGAATGAGATCTTTCAATCGGTGACAATTACTTGTCTTATGTCCTCTTCCCTGATGAAACTCACAGTGTTCAGTATCTCGCCACCATGCCGGTTTGACTTGAGGCTCATAATTTGATAACTTAGGTAGAGTGATCAAATTCTGAGAAATGAGTTGTCGCATCACTGTTTCAATGGGTTCCCCTAAGGGAGTGTATGTGCGTTTTTGTTTTTGTGGACGAGGTCTTGGTTCATCTTGAGATGTGATGCGACCTTTATTAGGAGGACCATTTGTATTATTTTGAGGTGGAGGATTTTGTCCTGCAAATCAAACCACAGGTTGTGCATTTTGGATAGTTCGAGCATCCACAACCCCATCATTGACGACATTCTTATTCTTGTTCCAGAAGTTCGGTTTATCGCTATTGAAGCGCGGGCGAGGACCATCTTTAGGTTCATTAAAGATTTTGATGAGTCCTTTTTTGATGAGTGCCCGCTCACATTTTATACCCTTAGTGATCATATCGTTAAAAGAATCGGTGTCTTTGACATCCAGGTGAAATTCCATTTCTTCGTTTAAGTTGGAAATGAAAATTTCCACTAGTTCTCGTTCAGGTAACTGAAGAGAACGTTTGCTAGACATTTGGCGCCATCGTTGCAGGAATACTGAGAATAATTCACCTGGTTTTTGTTTGGTGTTGCATAGATCAGCCATGGTGATGTCACGTTCAATATTATAAGAGTAATGAGATAGGAACTTCTGGATGAGTTCCTCAAATGTTCTTATGCCACCTGGTAGTCGGGAAAACCATGATGTGGTTGTTCCTCCCAAGCTTTGGGGAAAAAGGCGCATTAAGTATGTGTCCTCATAAGCTACTTCAAGACAAGCAGAATGAAATTCTCGGACATGATCGCGGGGATCTCCCTTTCCTCTATATTTTTCGAATTTTGGTGTTTCGAACCCGCGTGGAAAGGGTGGCATATAAAGATTCCTGTCAAACGGATAGGGACAGATGTCGTTAAGTGAGAATTGATTGGTTTTAACACCACTATGAAGTTGCTGGGCGAGATTCTCAACTTGTTGCCGCAACATCTCTATTTCATTAGGAGGAGGAGGTGGTGGGTTACCTCGAGGGATGTTATATCTGATGTGGTCTCTACGCCTTTCCTCCTCATGGCGACTTTGTCTTTCTGATGCTTGTCTTAATTGGGCAAGATCAAAGTCTGAGGGGAGTTTGGCTCCTTCTTGAGCCAGTCTTAAGAAGTGAGCATCCGCATTGCTCCTTAGTATTTCATCGAATAATCTGTTAAAATGAGGGTTATGCTGAACCCTTTCGATTGTGGAAGGAGTGGGTGTACTTGGGTTTTCATCATTCCCAGTTCCTCCAAGTGCTTCTTGAAATTCATTGAGGTTGTCCTCTTCTTCCTCAATTTCCATTTCTCGTTGCCTTGATCGTGATCGGGTTTGAGCCATTTTGTTTACAAGTTTTGTTTGAAGTTGATTGAAGATGAGGATGAGTGGTGATGAAATGCAAGATTGATTGGTTGGTGATTTGTGTTGTATGGGGATTTCTAGCACTTTAAGGTAGATGTAACCGAAATTCCTTCTTTGAATTGCTTGTTTGTTTTGATAAGATTTTGGATGTGATAAGGTGTAGAGAAATCTGAGATGTGTTACAGATTTTGACTACCTAGCAATGAGAGGATTCACTCATGAACTAGTTTTAACCTGCGTAGATGTGTCTCTTAGGATGAGCTTATCCTAGATGTAGAAACAATCTAAAAAGTGATGTGATGTATTTGATTCAAGCAATGTCTAAAAAGGGATCTTGGGACAAGAACCTCTGAATGTTTTGAGAGTTTTGGGATGGATTGATGATGGAATAATGATGTATGAGTAAGATGATGGATGTTTTGTTTTCAACTTCAATAAAAACTTTGTGTCACAAATGGGACAAACTCAATCTCTTCCCTTTCGGGTGTTGTTGGCACTTCTCGAGCTGTGTTGTAGGTGATACAGATGTTTGGGAAGAAGTTGGGATCAATCTTTCCTCCTTGATTTTTGTGATAACTCAGAGCTCTATATTGCATAAAAGCTCTGCGGTTTAATGATTCAGAATCAAATTCGTTTGTTTTACCTTGAAGGTATAGACGCATGCGATGTAGAAAGACTCTATGTGAGACAAAGATTTGTCTATTGAGATAGAAGAATTTCCTCCTTTTGATTAAAGCTTTTGAGCTTAATGGTCTTCTTTTCAAGGTAATATTCTGATGACACTTCTTCTTTCGCAAGATGTGAAGAATGGTCATAAAAGTTGTGACTCTGTGTTGTTTGCACTTTGTTTTTGGTATTTTTGGTTGTGTTGACAGATGTTGGATGAATACTTTGTTTTTGGGATTGATTTTCTGATTTTTCTTTGACAAGAAAACAAAGCAAGCACACAAACATAAGAATGTTGCCTCAAAAGGCACAAATGAGTATGGGTCTAGATCAACCCAATCCTTGGACTTGTTTTTGACCCTTCCTTTAGATTTATTTTAAGATGTATTTCCAAAGCCTGAAGTCGGCTCAATTTGCTCTAGGTCTGTAAAACGAACACACTTCAAACACTCTTTATCCCTAAGGTCAAATGGCCAGTTGTGATAAATTTAGCCCACATCTTGATATTTCTTCGACTTTGGTACTACATACCTTATGAATCCCGCCGTGGCAGGTAAGGATGTGATATACTAAGTCTTGCGTGAGCATAACAAATAGATGATCCCTATGATGGGGGAGTCACCACTTTTATCAAGCCACAAGTGACCTTTCAAAAAGCTATGTTTCTACTCAAGGAAATATGTATGGTGAGTATCTTGGGAGCAAAACCATCTATGCTCTTGCACTAAATTATACCTCAAATATCCTCAATCAATAGAACAGGTGGGCTACTACTTAAAGGTGTTTAGTCATGTTCGATGGCTTTGGACATAAGTTCATTCTGCAGTGACTCACTTAAGAGCCTTGTAACTGGTGGTGGGGCCCATTTGTCCTTTCGGCCAGTTACACTGTAGGAACAGCTATACCCAAGGCTACAGCTTTCGCTCTCACCTGATTTCTATAGCGGCTCGAAGGGTTTACCGCTCGAGGTCGTTCCCAAGAGTATCGATCCCTTGGCAGGCCTCTCTTAAAAACATAAAATTTTGAGCGTTACTAACACTTTTCTCTTGCACCTAGGACCACGAGAGCCAAGGGAGAGGATAGTGTGTGTTAGAAGTAGGACCACTCGACTGACTTTTTGTGCACAAGCGTGCCAAACACGTAAAACACTTGTTCCTTTTAATCCAGCATTTGCAAATGTGATCTAACTATTTGGAGATGTTGCTCCAACAGCCATGGTGTTCTTTTTAACTTCAAAGCAATATGTTTTTTAATCTAGAAGTTGAAAGTCCTGGTCAACTTAATGAAAAACACGATTGCATGAAGGAAAATTTGTTTTTGCCAAAATAAAGACAAGTGGATTGTTCTTTTTACTGCACCAAAAAAATTTGAAGTGTGGATTGTGATTTTTAAGTCCCAATTGATGCAAGAAATAAAGTTTGTTTGGTTGATTTTAAGCACCAAAACAAAATGTATCCCTAACTAGAAAACAATGAAACTATTTTTTTTTGTGTTTTTAAGTTCTTTTTAAGCACTAAATGAAAATTTTTTTGTGATTTTTGTTGTGTTGTTTTAACCTGCACAAAGAAAAGAAACAAGTTAATAAAATCGATGCTCAAAGGGGGGCTTCCACAAGCCTAATTTTTGATTTTTTTCGGTTACAAGTCCCTTTGGTCGACACTCTGTCGCAATAGCGCTATTCTGTGTTTTTTACAGAAGCGCTAATTAATACGAAAGCGCTAGTCTGCATGAGCAGAAGCGCTAATTTACACAGTAGCGCTTAAATAAAAGAAAATCCCGAGAATACAAAAGCGCTAGAATGGAGTCAAAAGCGCTGAAACGGTGACAATAGCGCTGGAATGTTGTTAATAGCGCTGAAACATTTTCAATAGCGCTACTTTAGGGTCAATAGCGCTAAAAGAAATTTTTCAATAGCGCTAAAACGAGTTCAATAGCGCCGAAGCGCGACCTGTGTGGCAATTTCAACAAGAAAAATGTTAATTTCAAAAAAATCAATCAGAAGGTTGCGTGTTCGATTCACGTTGGGTTCACCAAATGATGCCCTCCTAAATGGCACAAGATTAGTCCAAGATCAATCAACATAAAACACACAAGATGTTAGAGTTAATCAATCTAAAAACCAAACACAATGAAGGCATTCCAAAGGAGACACTAAAAACATGCTAAATATATCTAACTAAAAAAAGTAAGACAATGAGATATCTCCAACTATCTCTTAACATGATATTAGTTCTTTCTCCCTTGTTCCTCTCCTCTCCAAGTTCCAAAATAGTGTAGCTCTCAGCAGCTTTTTGCACTATGGATGCTTATGGAGGATTGAGATTGTAGAATAGCTCTAAACATGAAATGAAAAGCTATTTTAATGCTAAAATGATGTATTTTACCAAAAGACAAGATTTAGTTTGTTTATGCTAAAATGCTCTCTAAAATGGCTATAGTCTAAATGCATACAAGTTTTCAGGATCTGGATTATGAAGGAATGAGCTCTATTTATAGGGAAAATGGAGCAATGGATGGCCAGGATTAAAAGGTTTAATCAAGGGTCAAGCTTGAAAGTTGGGGATCCATGTGCACAATTGGCACCAATAAAATAGTGACAAGTGTCAACACAGGATTGGGTTGAAAGAAAGGGGTTGGAGGCATTGAATGCCTGAGAAGACTTCATGGTTATCTAAAGGCTAAGGGTCAAGCCTAAGTTAGGATTACCCACTGGATTAGGAGTTAATCCAAGGATAAACCTTTGTGCAAATGATTAAGGGATAATCATGGTCAAAAGCATTAAAGGCTTGATGAGACCCTTGGGTTGGGTAGAGGTTGAGTCAAAACAAATGTTTTAACCATGTGGGAGAGTTGAATTAACCATTAATGGTTATTGGAGACTTTGTGGATTAAGTGGTTGAAAGTTGGAAGCCTTTAATGGTTTTCAAAGACTTTGGGGTTTTTGGTGGTTGAAGGTTGAAAACCTTCAATGGTTATCCAAGACTTTGGGCCATTTGAGAAGTGACTCCATTTTGCTTAGGAATGTGACAATAATTAGGGGATGGATTAGGTTAATTAGGAAGGGGTTAGAAGAATCTAGAAGGGGATTAGATTTTGCAAGTGGATTTGGTGGGTGAGGGAAAATAGGATTTTATTAAAATAAAAATTCATTTATTTCAATATGTGTGCAAGTTGCATTTGTAGGAAAATGCAAGTGGGGGGGGAGGATAATGATTTAAATAAATGTTAATTTATTTAAAAGAGGAAAAGGAATTTTAATTAAATAAATTGATTTTATTTATTTAATTGATTGAAATTTGATTTAATGAATTAATTAAAATAAATTGAATAATTTATTTAATTAATAGAAGAATGTTTGGGGATGAATTAATTAAATATTAATTTAATTACTGGTGGCTAGTGGATTTTTAATCAAATAAATACGAAATATTCATTTAATTAAAATGGACAGATTTATGTGACTACAGATAGTTATCATCCTTCTTCAGTTATATCAATAATCTTCAACAACCTTCTCAATAGCCTTATTGAATATCAACAATCTTTCTTACTGTAATGCCAACATTTGCTTCATGTGCATCTACAAATGATAATCATGTCCCTTTAATTAATCAGATTCAACATGTGGGGTGAAATGTGGCTCCCACAAGGTTTGAGCCCAACATGCTGACATATAAAAGGACAAACAGTGCAATGACAAAGTCTCAAAGAGCATAGCACATATATGAACAACCCAAAGTATATTGACAGTGCACAGTATTATTAAAATAGCTTAGTCAAAGAAGCTAATGACAGAGACTTTTCATAGTCAAACTTAAGGCAATCTCTAGTAAAAAAAGATAACACAATCTTACTGGTCAGTAATACAAAGAAGATAAAACCAATGATGAATAGTCATGACATGGCTAATAGTGTTTCATTCATAGAGAATTCTAGCACAAGCTGTCACAGGGAACAATTACCACCAAGACAATGTATGAGATTATATTCATTGTTTAGAACATGAAGTATAGAGGTCAAAAGTTAGATAAATTACTAGATATGATAGCAACCATGCCCTAAAATATAATGATTTTATAGCAGTCATGAGGTTGTATGTACAAAAAAAAAGAGTTTTGAGATGAATGATATAGTGGCAGGGTGTGACAAAAAAAGAGTTACTAATATAAAGATTAGTGTTTTCTTCCTTTTTACATAGGTGGTATTGAGTCTAAGATGGATTCAAGGATAGTTTTGGCAGTCAAAACTGGAAGGGTAGGGTTATATTCGAAAATGGAAAGAGTATTCTCAGAGACTCGACAATGTTCATCATCAAGTCTAAAAGTATATATTACAGCATCACTCTTATAGAGACATATTCTCTAAGAGTTGCAGGCCTTCGACTAATAATCATATAGTCACAATCCTAGTAAGGTAAAGACAATTTTTGGAAAAACCAATAAGCAATCATAGAGAAAACTGTGAAATTACAATTTCAAAATAGTAAGAAGCATGAGGAAAGATCAAAATAGTTAAGGTAGAGTAATGGATAACACCCAAGAGATGTCAGTCATAGGTCCTATGGTATGCATAGCAACCACATGTTAATGTAGTCTATAAATGAAGAGAATGAGCTACTACAAATATATTATATTTATTCTCTCTTAACAAAGTAGCATAGAGATCAACATAACAATGATATCAATGATAATCTTCTAATATAAAAATAAGAAGCCTTTTTGTGGATCTATGGTTTAAATCAAATGTCCATGCGAAGATACAATAATGATAGAAGCAACAATAATTTTCATAAAATGGAGAGTCTATGATAGTCACACATATTAAAGTTTTTAATCCAAACAATGTAAGACAATCCTCAAGATCTTGAGCATATGATATATAGAGCTTACAAAATGCACCAGTCTCACCAAATACATAGAGGATTCATTTTAGGAAGCAAACAATGTATTGATTTAAGAGATTACTAAGGCAATATAGTCAACAAATCAACAAAGAAAAAGCCTCATTGTCTTTCTAATCATATAAATAATAGTGAAGTGATAGAAGATTAGAGGCTTAATGCAGATCATAGAGTATTATTACAATCATGAAAAAATGAATAAGCCAACAATGCATTATTCGTAGAGTAAGGAGTTCAGTAAAATGTTGAGATAGAATGCATTTATAGTCATGGTATCAATAGAAATACAACACATAAATGCTACAAGTTACAACTTCCCATACATGATTCAAATATGGTCAAAGAACATAGCTATCAAAGAGACCTCATGGTCAAAGCCATAACATTTCAAATGACAGTATTGACTAGCATGCTATAGTTGATTTATGACACAGATCAAGGCAAACCCTCATGAGAAGGATCCTTCCTAAGTAATAATGCAATCTCAGGAAATAAGGAGCATCAACCATAAAAATACATGAAAGAAAAAGAAAGGTTACTAACATAGTTATCTTCAATCTACAAAAGTATCACAATTACCAGTAGCCATATTGTGGATAGAACCATTCATAGAAAATGAATGATCAACAGAAGGAGAAATCAGAAAATATGGTCATCTTACCTCGTTCCTCCTTGTGTCAATTTCCAACAAAATAATAAAATAATAGTAAATGTGATGTATAATCCATGGCCACCACAAAACCCTAGTTTTGGCTTCATCCAGAAGCTTCGAAAGGATAAGTAAAAAAATTTAAAAATGAAGCAATGTTTTGTGTTTTCCTCGGTTTAGAGTTATGTTTTACCCTAAGAGAGCATACCGACCATTTTTTATTTTTGATGGGATTTAAAAAAAAATCAAATAAAACTAATTGAAGTTGTGATCCCATTCCTTGCATATATAATCATTGTGTAAATAGATTTAAGGTGTTATTATAAATCTTAAATTCATATTGTTATTTCATTAATGCAAGATGTATGACTTGGTCGACTTTGGGAATTAGTTGTCAAGTTTCTTGTTGCTTGTAGGAATCTTTGAGATTTATGAAAAACACATGGAGAGAATAAAGGTGGTGCCTTGACTTGGTTTATGGCATGTGTCCATAGATTTAGGGATTAGTCATTTTGGTTAGAGAGAAATTAGTGATTCATTTTTTACCAAGTTTGTGCCTTTTAAGGTGAAATTAGTGACTCTTTGAGTTGGACTTAGTCAAAACTAACATTTTCATTCATTTAGTGCTCTTTTGGGTGAGATCTAAGGGCTAGATTCTAGGGACTATTGTTGCATCTGACCCAAGATGCTTTTAGTTCCTATCCTCTTGGATTTTTTGAGGGAGGGGATTGTTGGTCCATATAGTCATCTTTTGCACTCATTTTTTAGGGAGTTATTTCCTGATTATGCAGATTTGGGTGTTAGTGACTTTTGACAATCCTTTGTCTAGGTTTTACCCTCTTATTACCTACAAAGTTGTGTATTCAATGTGATTGATCAAGTTAGTAGTGAAATATTTTTGTTTTCCTTCTTATTTTATCTCATTTTCCTCATACCTTCTCTTTAATAGTGTATTGTGAAGGTTGTAGATTGTGTTAAAATTAATGTATGAGCCTCTTATTTTGAAGTTCTCTTCTTCCATTATTGAGTAGATGAATTCAGTACTTTTTGTGAAACATTTATGCATGTGCATGGTTGAAATAAGTTGTGTACGCTAATTATTGCCAAAATTGGTATTCAAATGTTTGTTCTTTTGAGTATCATAAGGTATCAGTCGGTGTATCACCTAGTTAATTTCTATTTTTAGTTCAATTGTTAACTTTACTAGTTTTAATTCCATCTCTCCCATTTCTCCTCACAAGTTAGTAGTTTTATAGTAATAACCAACTAGGAGTCGGCCTTATCTTGAGGTTTAGTCTAGTTATAGGTGACTCACAACCTTAGATTGATCCATGTTTCTCCAGAAAGATTTGTTTTCAACTTTTCATAGGGTGCATTTCTAGGAGATAATAGTTTTTGGCATGCCCAGTGGGACAAAGAACTCTTTTTTTTAGTCTCTTTTGTACTACACATTGCTATTGTTTGGTGCATTCAATAGTAGTTTTTTGGCTTTGGAGACAATATTTTCATGCACCTGGCGACTCTAAATTTGAATTTTTTAGTTTTAGTAGTACTTGTTCTAGTATATCTCAAGATTTAGTGAAGGAAAGTTTATTTTTCTGACTTGCAGTCTCTTGAAATATGTCTTCATGTTATGGGAGTATGGCAGATCATCCTTCATTTCATGAAAGTGTTGCCCATGCATCTCTCTCTCAGTCATATCATACTGAGGATTCTACAAATTTTACTCAAAATGACCCTTTAACAATGGATTACCAACATTCTCATCATTTTTTTACCCTCCCATCCCTACTCAACCTTATTTATAGCCAATAAATGATCAAAATCATCCTCAAGAGAATCCTTACTAGAATGTGTTCGATCTGATCCAACAATTTGACTGTGTGTTGTGGGACTTGGGCCAAATTATTGACTATATGAAGCTGAATGATATTAGTAAAGTATTTTCTGACATATATGGGATGATGGTCGACATACAAAAGCAAAAAAGGTCATTATGCAGTGGCAAGAAAAGGTTGAACATGTAGAGGATGCAGTTCAAAGAAGGTCTTAAAGGGGAGATAACTGCTAGGGAGGAGAAAATAAAGCTTTTGTTTGCTTGGGTGCAAGGAAGTCGGGCTTATTTAGAGTACCAATGCCAACTACATAAGGAGAATTTAAAAAAATAGAAATCTTGTACAAAAGAAGAGAAGCTTCAAATAGCTCCTATTGTTCGAGAGTAGCCTATTCAAGAAAAGAAGGGCGATGAAGTGGAAAAGGCTATTGCAGAGGTCCAAACTTTAGCTTGAATTGATGAATTACCTACTTTTGTTGACAAGAATGAGGATTCAAGGAAACAAGAAGAAAACGGACAACATGGTGAGTTGCTGACCAATGGTCATCAACAAGATCATAGAGCATTAGACCTGGAGGAACAACATAAAAATTAACTTGATACCTTTTTCCAAGATGTAATATTTGATGTTTTTGAGCGTACTATAAATGAGAAGGCTAATGTTGAGCTCTATGAAGAGTTGTCCTCTAACATTATTGAGCAATTTTGTTCAAAGCTGGATGGAAGAGAACTAGAAGAATTTTATAGTCATTATGGTCTGGAATGACAGCTTGTAGAGGTACTGAAATAAAAAGTGGAACATCATGAACCTAAGTTTCAAGGTCATAGATAGTTGGAGGAGCTTCCTTTCTACTGTACAGAAGGGTAAGAGGTTGATATACCCATTGAAGGTTGGTTTCAAGAGGCTAGTTCATTGTTTGAGCATTTGCCTGCCTTCATTGAGAAAGACAAGCCTGAATTAGAGTGTCCTTCTTTGAGTGATAATGAGGATTATAAGAAACTTTCTTTCTCATATATAAAAGAGCCTAATGATGATATTTTAATTGAAAGTATGCTCGAAGAAGTCAATTCATTGTTTGGAAAATTTCCTTCCTCTATTAAAGGAATTAGTGATCATTTGGAATAACGGTTTGTAAAGAAAGTGCATGAGAAGGTGCCTTGGTTGTTTGACAACTAGGAGATTATCAAGGAGAGCCCAAGTTTTGTTCATTTAAGAGGCTGCCCTATAAGATATTTAGCCAGTATGGAGTCCAATAAGGTACCTACACATGAAGCTTTAGCTAAAGATGGTACTATTGTTAACTATAGATGCAAATTGTAAAGCTTTAAGTCAATAGATAATAAGATGAGAGGGGGCGGGTGAATCATACAAACTTAATCTTCAAGATATTCAATAGATTCAACATCAATAGCATGTACTACAGAAAACTATAAAACATTTAAGCTCATGAACATATAACATCACAACACATATAACACCAGATTTAACGTGGAAACCCAAATAGGGAAAAACCACTATGGGATTTCGGACCCACTAAGAAAGATACTCCTCTAGAGTATGCTCGATTAAAACAAAACCCTATTAAAGATTACAAACACATTGCTAGATGTCACCCGATTAAGGGATTTCCCTCAGATCTGTTAGGATCTTACACTTTGTTAGAAGTGACCTTGTCAAAGGATTTCAAACACTCATTTAGAATGTTACCTTGCTAGAGGATTTACAAATAAGACTATTAAGTCCACTAGGTTAAGATATTTTTTGTCACTTACAACATAAACAACAGTAATAAAATATATCTACAACTTCACATCTGAAATGCTAAAGCAGATCCTATAAGCTCAAAACAATCTTGTCATAAGACTTATCTTGTCCCTTGTAGGGCTTGCTAGGATCCTCAATCTGTTCTTCAATTAGATCTCCAAGATTTTGTGCTTGGTAAACATTACTATAGCTCAATGTTCTTACATTTGCCCGCATACATTGTTCATCAATAATTCCTTATTTATAAACAATTCTAACCTCTTAATCTCCTTGATCACATTTCCCATGATAAATCTTAGCCATTAGATCTTCAAACTTGACCAGGGTCAATGCATCCTTTGATCTGAAAATGTTTTACCTTGCCTTGCAACTTGCATTCATTTCTTGGAACTTGCACAAGGTTATTGCGGTTCAATCTGAGCTGTAGATCTTCCTGTCAATCTTCCATTGCCATAAATCCTTAACAAACTTCATGCATGGCATACCAATCATTTAATCAACTCCAACTTATCATTGTCCTTCATTAAATAATTCTTGTATTCATCCAATGCGATCTATTATAACTCGGTTGTTACTCGGTTAACACTAAACTTCACTTGGTAGACATTCTACCTTCTTTAACCGATATCGATAACCTTAGGGTTTACCAACTAGGTTCTTTTCTCGACGACATAGTACAATATTAAACATCATATTTAGGATATCAAAGCAATCAAAACAACATGATCTCATCATTGTCTAACTCGGTAATAGTTTCCCATTGAATAACTCATTTCTCCCCTTTATTATCACATTCTTTCTGTGTCACTTACCGACTTCTTAATACTCATCAAAACATACTTTTCAAGATATGGCAACATCATACTGAATCAGAAAATCAATTTCTTGACATCAATGACAAAATAATATTATTAAGATTTTTCAGTTATATCAATAATCTTCAACAACCTTCTCAATATCCTTATTGAAATGCTAATAATCTTTCTTTCTACTGAAATGCCAACAATCTCCCCCTTTGGCATTGATGGTAGAACCATCTTGATTTGATTTAATTGATTCAGATTCAAATTGCTGTATCAACTTCTTCAGCTGTGTCTGAAGTCTTCTCTGAAGTCTTCTCCCCTAGTCATTAGTCTTCTGTTATCTTCTCCATTTACTCCATTTAGTCTTCTCCCACTTTGACAACAATGCCAAAAAGAAAATGAATTCAGGGTTCCTTCACCTGTGAAGTGATTGCCTCACTGTGTTACACATGTATCATCTTGAACTCGGTCAGAGCAACTTGTCTCTATTCATAACTCCCTGCACACCTTTAGAAAATCTCCTAAAGTGCGTAAATCAACATCAATCCACAAATAATATTCTATGAAATCAGTTAATTGATGCTTTCATCGAACTCTATCAATGAGTAGAAGATAGGGGTAGGACCCCTAACTTGCATTTGAGATACTCAGAAGTGTCTTTTGGTAGTGGCTTGATGAAGATGTTTGTAATTTTCTCCTTTGAACTGATATATTCCAGCACAACATTCTTCACTTGAACTTCTTCTTTGAGATAATGATACTTTATAGAGATATGTTGTGTCTTAGAGTGCATTACCGGATTCTTTGAAATGTTAATGGCAGTAGTGTTATCACAAAATATAGTTACTATCTCGGTAACCTTTTCATTTATACCTTCCAACAGTTTTTTGATCCATGCTATGTTGGTACAATTCAATGCTGCAGTGACATATTCAGCTTCAGCTGTTGACTGTGAAATGCATCCTTGTTTATTGCTAAGCCAACTTACTAGTTTGTTTCTTAAGAAGAAAGCTCCACCACTTGTGTTTTTCTGGTCATCAATATTCCCCACCCAATCAGCATCAGTATAAACTTTTAATTCAAAATCATTCCTCTTTTCATATACTAATCCATAATCTTCAGTGCCTCTCAGGTATCTAAAAATTTTCTTGATTGTTGTCATATGGGTTTCTTTGGAATCTGTACAAAATCTGGCAACTATACCTACTGCATGTGCTATATCCAGTCTGCTGTGAACAACATATTGCAACTTTCCAATCATAGATCTATAAAGTGTCTCATCAACAGATGTAGACTCATCATTCTTTGATAGTTTACAATTGGTAGTCATAGGAGTACTTACCAATTTAGAATCCTCCATTCCAAATTTCTTCAGGATTTCCTTTATATACTTGGATTGAGTAATGAAAATATCATTTTTCATTTGCAGTATTTGTAAACCTATGAAATACTTTATCTCACCAATTAATGTCATCTCAAATTCTTTGCACATTTCATTTCCAAATTTCTTGCATTGAGAATCATTTCCAAAAAAAATAATATCATCAACAAATATGGCTGAAAGTAGTATACCATTGTTCTCATCATTCTTCATATACATGTTGTTGTTTTCAATTGTCCTTATAAAACCAATCTTGATTAAGTAAGAGTACAGTCTTTCATACCATGCTCTGGGTGCTTGCTTTAGACCATATAAAGCTTTGTTCAATTTACATGCCTGATCTTTATTCTTGTCTTCAACAAATCCTTTAGGTTGTTCAATGTAAACTTCTTCTTCTAATATATCATTCAAAAATGTAGATTTAACATCCATCTGATATACTTTGAAATTTTTGAAAGCTGCATATGCCAACAATGTTCTTACTCCCTCAAGTCTAGCCATATGTGCAAAAGTCTCACCATAATCTATTCCTTCTTCTTGAGCATAACCTTTGCAAACTAGTCTTGCTTTGTTCCGAATGACCTCACCTTTTTCATTTAGCTTGTTTTTGAAAATCCATTTTGTACCGATTATATTTTTGTCCTTTGGTCTTGGAACCAATGTCCATGTTTCATTCTTCTTGATTTGATCAATCTCTTTTGTCATAGCATTTACCCAATCTTCATTGTTAAATGCCTCTTTTACTATTCTCGGTTCAAATTCAGATATCAAACATGTGTTCTATCTCAGTTTGTTCCTTTTCATTACTGGATCATCCTTATCTCTTATAATTTGACTTGATGCATGATTTCTTCTGACATATTTGGCTAATATAGGTTCGGTAGGCTCTATATGATCTTCTTCATCACTCGGTAACTGAATATAATCTTCAGGTTCTTCAATAACTTTCTCGGTAGGACTTCTTGGTTGAACATACACAAATTCTTCATAATTCTCTAGTTCTTTGAAATTTCCTTAATCATTTCTTTCTACAAATTCATCGAATTTCACATTTGCACTTTCCATTATTTTGTCAGATGATTTGATCAGACATTTAAATGCTTTACTTCTAGAAGAGTAACCAAGGAATGTTCCTTCCTCGCTTTTTCTGATCAAATTTGCCATTTCTGTCATCTTTGTGAACATAGCATGTACATCCAAAGATTATAAAGTAACTTACATTAGGTTTCATGTCATACCATATTTCATATGGTGTCTTCATAGTTCCTTTCTTCAGTTGTACTTGGTTCAGGGTGTAGACTGCAGTGCTTATTTCTTCTCTCAACTATCCCATTTTGTTGTGGAGTTCTTGGTGCAGATACTTGCCTTTTTATACCATGATCATTGCAATATAAGTTAAATTCGTCAGAAGTGAACTCTCCTCCTCTATTAGATCTGAGACATTTCAGCTGTCTTCCTGTTTCATTTTCAACTCTTGCCTTGTACCATTTAAACATTTGAAAAGCTTCTGATTTTTCTTTTAAAAACATTATTGACATCATTCTTGAGTAATTATCCACAAATAATAGGAAATATTTATCACCATAATAACTCTGAACTTTCATGGGACCGGAAAGATCAGTGTGTACAAGATCTAAAATTCCTTTAGAGGTGTAGGACTTACTTGTAAAGCTTGATCTTGTCATCTTACCTATCTGGCATCCTCAGCACATAGCATTCTCAGGTTTTTCCAATCTCGGTAGACCTCTTACACGATGCTTCTTACTTATTTTGATCAGATTATCAAAATTTACATGACAAATACTTTTATGCCATAACCAGGTTTCTTCTATTTTAGCATATAAACATTTGTTCCAAGTTGAGTCAAGATGAAATGTATTACCTCCTGTTTGAGTCTCGGTAGCAGTGAACTTTCCATGTTTGTCATGAACTTTGACAAATCCCTTCTGAAATTCTATTTGGTATCCTGTATTGTTTAGCTGTGCTACACTCAAAAAATTGTATTTCAAACCTTCAACCTAGTATACATCATTACATTTAGCATTGTCAAGAAGTGTGATAGAAACTTTACCTTTTATAGGAAATGGGGCATCATTACCAGATCTTACATAACCTCCATCATAATCTTCTAGTTTAACAAACTTGTGTTTATCACCTATCATGTGATGAGAGCATCCACTATCTATGATCCAAGAATCATTATTATTTATGTGAGATACTAGGGATTTTTCTTCGTACCTTTCTTCATCTAATCCATCTTTAATAGCCACATAAACAAATTCCTCTATTTTAGTTTCATCAAATTTGTCATCATTGGATTCCTCATCAGCTACTAAGCATGTCTTTCTAACACTCCTTCTGAAGTCTCAGTGTCCTCTGTAGTAATTGTCTTTTTGTCTATCTTCTCGGTATTCTCTCTTTTCATTAGATTCTTTGTAATTGATATTGTCATCTGATCCATCTTTAATAGCCACATAAACAAATTCCTCTTTTTCAGTTTCATCAAATTTGTCATCATTGGATTCCTCACCAGCTACTAAGCATGTCTTTCTAACTCTCCTTCTGAAGTCTCGGTGTCCTCTGTAGTGATTGTCTTATTGTCTGTCTTCTCAGTATTCTCTCGTTTCCTCTGTTAGCATTATGTGAACTAGTATAAGGACATAATGATATTGTATGTTGTCATTGATGTCAATATATGATATGAAGTGAACCGGGTTAACCGGCATGTAGTTATGGGAACCGACACATGGAAGCATTGTATGGCTACTAGTTGGTAGGTAGTTTCCACTTCAGGATTTCCAGTTGGAGTACCTCAAGCATCTGTGACTCAAGCGGTGATCTTTGTGTGATGAGTTAGCAGTATAACAAAGAACAAGTCGTGTTGCCACATAAGCCCTATGCGCATGAAGGATCTTGCATGAAGAAGACTATTCCTATCTACCTCAGGAATGTGCGAAGTTTGTCAAACAGTGATAACATATGATGGGTTATCAGCTGCCATGAAATCGATGGATAATGGATGTTGGAGAATGTCTTGAGATCATTTCAAGGTTGTTGCTGTAGCGTCCTAAAATTGCGACACTTGCAATTTCGACTGCATTTGGGTCTTCACAATGGCGACACAACACGCAACCTGAATGGAGACCCCGAAACCTGATTATGACACCAAAAACTGCATTTTCTTGCACCCTGGCCTGAACCTCCTTTGCACCCTGCTGTCCCGGGAGGTGGGACCAGAGCGCCCAGCGCCTTGGTCCTTTAGGACCAGGGCGCCCAGCGCCCTGGTCCCTGGGTCCTATTTTGGGCCCGGTCTCTTTTGGACTTCAGGTCTTTATGTTTGCAAATTGGAAAATTGTCTTTCCTGGTCGGCCTAAGGTCGGGAAAATCAGTCTATCAGCCCTAATTGACAAGTATATAAACTACATTTTCCTCTTTCATTCGACATGATGGAAAAATCGTGGAAAATATACTCAAGCATTCAAGCATTCCTTCAAGCAATTGATCATTTCAAGTCTCCATTCAAGGCTAAGTGTTGCATTCAAGACAAGGATTCAACCATTGAAGAGGAGATCACATACTACATACTACAACAACATACAACATCTATACCTTCACACATAAGGATACAAACATCCTTAGAACAAGGTATTAGTACTGGTTTTACAGTTATTTACATTTATAGCACTTGCTCATTTCTTGGTTAATTCCAAAACTGGGGTTTGACCTAAAGGCAAACCCCTAATCCCTAACCCCCCAATCGTCTTCGCTTTTCTATGTGTAGGTTGCAGGTACGCGGCTGAAATTGAAGATCTGGAATCCTTGTGCAGAGACGAACAGATCCCCCTTCGTTTCGCAGATTTTTCGGAGGACCGTGGCGCCGGGCGCCATCGTCTTGACAACTTTTGCTCAAATTTGCAGGACAGCGCCGTATCGACATTTTACTGCTAATTCCAGGTCCGTAGCTTCATACTATATCCCTAACTCAGTTTATAAGCGAATCTTTATCACTTTCTATGCATTCCTAGCTTAATTCCCTTATCAACATTCTTTACAAAAGAGGGTAGCCTTGCTTTCTTAACCCTTGAAACTCATTTAGTATCCAATCTTGCATTGCGTGGGATTGGATCTTGTGGGTTTCAACCCCTCTTTTGAATGTAAAGTCTCTTCCTTAAGTGAAAACCATCAACCCTAGCGAACCTCCCTTCTCTCTCCTCGGAGTTGGAAGAGGGGAGGGCAACTAGGGTTCGATCGCGATTTTCCGCTTTACATTTTGGTGAACCCGACGTGAACATCCTTTCTGATTATTCATGCTTAGATCTGAAAATTGATTCCTTGATTACATTTCCATGTTTGATCTTTTGCAAAATTTTAGAGGTGATTGCATAAAAACCCTAAAATTTCTTTTTAGTAATTGAACTTGTGAAATATTTAATTGTTAATGCTTGTTTCAGATCTGCCCTTCTATTACAAATTATCAATTCATGTCTGTGCTTTAATTTTGAAAATTAATTGGTTAAGTGTCAAAACCCTAATTTTTGAAACCCTCTTGATTCAACCTTTGTCCGACAATTTCACTGATCAAAACATCTCCAAATCAGCTGTAACTTTGGATTCCGCAATAAAATCACAATATCTTTCATCCCTGAAAATTTGGAAAAAATTTGTGAGGACCGTGTGCACTCCGAGCGCCATCGTCCCCGACATTTTTTCTGAAATTTTGGGAGCGAAATCTTACTGTATTTTCCTGCTAAAATCCAGAATTTTGGCTGATTTTATCAGTTTTAACACCTTCAAAATTACAGTCAAAGTTGGTCTTGTGATTGCTTGGATTAAGGCTTCTAAACATTCAAAAGTCATTGAAACTGAAATTTTGTGTCAAAATTGTGTTCTTACTATCCTAAATCTGAAAAGTGTGTTTGCATTCATTCGAAATTTCAGTGCTTTATTCAAATTCTTGCAATTTGTGACTTTTGAAATTAAATGCTTAATTACAACAACTTTAATTTCCGCTTTCAAAATTGAATTTTGCATGAAATTGAGTCAATTCTTAAATTTCAAAACTTGCATTGCTTTTGACATTCACTCTAAAATCATAAAATTCAAAATTTCAGTTTCCCTGTCTTTTTCAAAATTCAAATTTTGCATTTTTCGACAATCTTGGTAGGGTTCAATTTTGAGATTGCAACTTTAATTTGGCCTATCTACAGATCGTAAAATCACTCAATTTTTTCAGATTAGCTTTAAAATCATCATACCTTTCATCCCTGCAAATTTCGAAAAAAGTTGCAAGGACCATGTTGTACTCCGAGCGCCACAGTCCCAAACATTTTTTCTGAAATTTCGGGAGACTGTCATGATTGCATTTAATAGCTTAAATACAGAAGATTGGCTGATTTTATTGAAAATTGGTACCTCTAAATTCAAAATCTTCTCTCTCTTTCTAGTGCATGAGTTTTACAACAATAAGCCCTACTTACACTATTCCCGTTAGACGAAGCCGTAGAATTAAGTCTTTCCGAGGTTTAACTACTGAGGAGATGGAACCTAATTTGAATAGCCTTTTTAACGAGGACATGGGTAATTCCTCTAATCCTCCTAATGATGAAGAAGCTCTCCATGAGGTTTCTGAAGAACAACTTTCGAAATTGGATAACCAATTTGACGATTTTCAACAATGGATGTCTCAAGAATACCCTGATAGTCAAGCTCTTCCTTTAATTGAGGGTCTAAAACGTATGCTTCAAAGTGATAAGAATGGAATTGATATTTTGCGTGGTATTGCACACATTGTGGATTCGAATGTGACGCCTATGAAGAGTTGTGCTGAAACTTTGGGTTATACACAACCTCCTACTCAAGTCAATCATTCTATTCCTTTGACGACTCCTATTGCTAGCATACCTACCTTTACATCAAACATAATGGCTACTTCTACACAAGACATTCCTCCTGTGATCATCAGTCATGGGGGCAATCCTTCTTCTTCAATTAACCCTCTTCCTTCATTCAATCCGATTTCTTCATTCACTCCTTCAATGAGTGTCCCTATTACATCTTCACAAATGAACATGACGCAAGGGGGCAATTCATTCAATCATTCCATTCCTCCTTGTAGTGTTCCTCCTGTCCAATCATCTCCTATGACTAATTATCATAGAGTCCCACCACCTTACCATTTACCTTCTTTCAATAACATAACGCCTCCATCTCAATCTAACACATCTAATATGAATTCTTCGACTGAAGCGACCATTAACAATCTTGCACAAACTGTCTCTTCTTTACAGCAACAAATTGCCTCTATGAATCAATCTAAGTTTAGTGTGCCCACATTTGATGTTGCGAGCCCACTTTCTCTTGACATTGTTCAAGCTATCCCTCCTAAACATGTTGAAATCCTGCATTTGGAGCTTTATAATGGTAAGGGTGATCCTCTAACACATGTTAAGACCTTTCAAACAATATGTACTGATTTTGCTTATGACCAAAGGTTGCTTGCAAAATGGTTCACTATAACATTAAGAGACAAAGCCCTACAATGGTATTTCTCGTTGCCTTCCTATTCTATTACTTCTTTCGAACAACTTGCAAATGCTTTCATTCAACAATTTCAAAACAATATAAGTCCTAAAGTTACTTTGATTGATTTAATGCATTGTAAACAAGGTGTTAAAGAAAAAGTGACTGATTTCATTGGTAGATATAAGCATTTGTATGCTCAAATTTCTTTTCCAGTGCCTGACAATGATATTCAAAGAATCTTCATTTCTAATTTACAAAAAGATATTCGAGACAAACTTCTGTTTTTTGAGTTTACTTCTTTCCAACAGTTGTGTGCCACTCTTCACAATTATCAAGTGACTGTGAGTCAAATGGAACAAACACATCCTATGGCTCCGAGTGATAAGGGTGATAGCAGTCAACAACCATTTGGGAAGTTTAAACCGAATAGAGATTCCATCAAATTCAATGAAAACATCATCAACAACAATGTGAATGTAGCATCAGGTGTGCCTCCTATTTCTAAATTTTTTAGGAAAGAAAGAAAGTATACTCCTTTGAATGAATCATTGCATAGTATTATGAATAATTTATTGGAACAAAATGTGCTTACTCTTCCTCCTGTACGACAAATTGATCCTACAAAGATTACTTCACCTTATTTTGATAGCAAAGCTTTTTGTCAATTTCATCGTCAGCCTGGGCATGATACTGAAAAATGTTTTTCTTTAAAGGGTAAAATTCAAGATTTGATTGATAATAATACTATCTCTGTTTTTGGAGTGAATGATAAAGGCAACACATCTGTAGCTCCTCCTATCCAAAATCTTCAGATTTTTACTAATCCATTACCTTCTCATACCTCTAATGCGATTGAGGCTAATGATTCCTCTCTCTCATCTGCTGGTCTTGTGTCTATGGCTCCGAATGTGATTAACTTTGTAGAGCAGCAAGAAATCCCTAAAGAACCTTCCATCACATTTGATTCTAGTGAAACCATTAGGGCACCTGATGGTCCTTTATACATAGTTGCAAAAGTTAAGAATACACCTTGCCGTGGAGTGCTTATTGATCCTTCGTGCATGGTTAATGTTATTACTGAAGAATTTCTTTTTACTTTGCAATTGAGTCAAGTGATCTATGACAAAACAGATGTGATTGTGAAATTATTTGATGCATTTTCTTCTCCTGCGATTGGTTCTATTACATTGCCTATTGAGGTCCATAACAAATCCCTTGATGTGAACTTTGCTATTATTCCATCTTCCGAACAATTTCGTGTGAAGCTTGGCTATCCTTGGCTATCTTCCATGAAAGCTATTGCTTCTCCTATTCACAAGTGTTTGAAATTTCCCCATAATGGTCAAGTTGTTACTGTCAATCATAGTCTCTTTAAACCAGCTGAAAGAACCTCTAGTGTTCCTATTGATTACTTTTGGCCTAAACAATTCCAATCTCTTCCTCCGCGAAGTGATCATCTTTTCAAATCTTATCAAAAGTGGAAAACAGATATGATCCTATCTCTAAGTGAACCTAGAACACCTAAACTTGACATTCCTATCGTTCTTGAGAAGGAAGTTCTTCCTTTGAAAGATAAAACTAATGTCTTTCCTCAAGAAGATTCCCAACCCATCCCTATGGATGTGACTATGTCTATGCCTAATAAACCTTCTAAAAGTAGACCTATACCTCCTCGTCATGATGGACTTGGTCTTCTTCCTAAACCAAATATTCCTCCTTTGTATGGAGCAGTCCCTCCTCCTTCTTTTTATAGAGAGAAGAGAACTTCTTCTTCTCCTATTATCCAGCCTAAGAGACCACAACCTAAACACCCAAGTGATAAGGATGAGAACATTCCTCCTCCTCAATCTTCTCAACCTCTTACTAAGACTAGACGAAATCGTTCTGCACGCGAACGTCGATGAAAGCATCGTCTTAGAGCTCAAGCAGCTGCTTCTCAAACTTTGCAATCTCCAAAAACACCTTCAACAAGCATTATTCCATTTTCTCCTCAGCCGACGATTGAGCCGAAATCTCCTAAACATAAGATGCATGATGGTCTTGATCCTGTGCGAGTCAAAAATCCTATTTTTATAAATCTTGATGATGATATAGATGAAAATGTTATTCATGATGAAAATGTTACTCCTCTTGCTTCTGATAGTGAATATGAACTTGTTGATATTGATAACCATTTATCTAATGAATTTTCTAAAGCACTTATCCTAGCTCCTAGACAAGAACAACGTGGCTTGGAACATGAACATAGCCCTTGTTTGGATCTTGTGATAGCTCCATCTGCTGTGTTGAATGTTCCTCCTCTAGCGTGTTCCCTGCCTTCCCGAAACATTGATCAGCAAGATCGGGGGGTAGATGACGTGCTAGACTAGTTACATTAGCATAGCAGATTCTCTCCTCCTCTCTTGTGTTACTTCTTCTATACGTTATTCTCATTCTTCTATTTGTCGTCCTTAGTGTTGTCTACTTGAGGACGATGCAAAGCATTGAGATCTCTCGATCTCTCTCATGTTGACTCAAAAGACACATGTGTTCCCTTCTTCTAGGTGACCTTCCTTGATTGGGGAATGAAGAAAAATTATGCATACATACATATGATATACATGAATTATCATACAACATACTGACCCCGAGGAAAGCGAAGTCACCTCGTGCTTTGTGTTTTGTGTCTATTATCCTTGGGTTTATCTCACACTTGGGGGCTAAATCCTTGCGATAACGTGCTCCTTTCCTTTCTCATTTCTTATGTGTATCACTACATTAAAACAATCACCCCCGTTGAGGTGTGTGCGATCGCTTTAACGTAGGGGGGCATACACCCTGTCTATCCCTTCAGGATACTTGAAAATTTCTTGGCGAACTTAGCTTTGCCTTGAAAATTTTTGGTATTTCTCTTGCATGACTCATAGTGAGGGAACCTTACTACTGACAGTCATGGTTCTCCCTCGTGATCTTCCCTTTTACTTTGTCAATTGAAGTTGTAAGATCCTTAGTCCACTGGGGGCTTGGTGTATCTTGCCTCCTTGACGTGGTGAAAGTTTTTCAATGTTGTTTCCTTGTACTTTACCAGAACTATGAGCATACATACTCCCGCTAAAGTGGGGGCTAAATGTAGCGTCCTAAAATTGTGACACTTGCAATTTTGACCACATTTGGGTCTTCACGATGGCGACGCAACATGCAACCTGAATGGAGACCCCGAAACCTGATTATGACACCAAAAACTGCATTTTCTTGCACCCTGGCCTGAACCTCCTTTGCACCCTGTTGTCCCGGGAGGTGGGACCAGAGTGCCCAGCGGCCTGGTCCTTCAGGACCAAGGTGCCCAGCGCCCTAGTCCCCCAGGACCATGGCGCCCAGCGCCCTGGTCCCTGTGTCCTATTTTGGGCCCGGTCTCTTTTGGACTTTGGGTCTTTATGTTTGCAAATTGGAAAATTGTCTTTCCTGGTCGGCCTAAGGTCGGGAAAATCAGTCTATCAGCCCTAATTGACAAGTATATAAACTACATTTTCCTCTTTCATTTGACATGATGGAAAAAGCGTGGAAATTATACTCAAGCATTCAAGCATTCCTTCAAGCAATTGATCATTTCAAGTCTCCATTCAAGACAAGGATTCAACCATTGAAGAGGAGATCACATACTACATACTACAACAACATACAACATCTATACCTTCGCACATAAGGATACAAACATCCTTAGAACAAGGTATTAGTACTGGTTTTACAGTTATTTACATTTACAACACTTGCTCATTTCTTGGTTAATTCCAAAACCGGGGTTTGACCTAAAGGCAAACCCCTAATCCCTAACCCCCCAATCGTCTTCACTTTTCTGTGTGTAGGTTGCAGGTATGCGAATGAAATTGAAGATCTGGAATCCTTGTCCAGAGACGAATAGATCCCCCTTCATTTCGCGGATTTTTCGGAGGACCGTGGCACTGGGCGCCATCGTCCCGACAACTTTTGCTCAAATTTTCAGGACAGCGCCGTATCGACATTTTACTGCTAATTTCAGGTCCGCAGCTTCATACTATATCCCTAACTCAGTTTATAAGCGAATCTTTATCACTTTCTATGCATTCCTAGCTTAATTCCCTTATCAACATTCTTTACAAAAGAGGGTAGCCTTGCTTTCTTAACCCTTGAAACTCATTTAGCATCTAATCTTGCATTGCGTGGGATTGGATCTTGTGGGTTTCAACCCCTCTTTTGAATGTAAAGTCTCTCCCTTAAGTGAAAACCATCAACCCTAGCGAACCTCCCTTCTCTCTCCTCGGAGTTGGAAGAGGGGAGGGCAACTAGGGTTCGATCGCGATTTTCCGCTTTACAGTTGCATTTAATGCAATATGATTCAACGGTCAAGATTGAACCACTTGAATTGCTTAACCTAACAGGTTTAGCATTTAGGGTTTTTGCTACTGACTTGTCTGTTTCCTATAAGGTCAATGTTGTGTTTCTTTCTAAGGTTGTTGGCAAAAGATGTGTGTGTGTATGCAAGGGAAGTGATACATGATTCTTGCCAGACCAAAGGAGAGAAGACATACCTACAACGTGAATGTGTACAAGGTGAAGAGGAGCCAAAACAAATCTACATTAGCATTGATTTCTATTATCAGATCATTGTAATTCCTGTTGATCTTTAACCACTTCAACAGTTGTGAAATCCCTTAATAGGGTAGCCTTAACCAACTTGATACAAATACCTTAACAGGGTAGCTTTAATCGGCTTGATTCAAATCCCTTAATAGGGCAACTCAAAGTTATTGAGTTCTCAGAAGCTATAGAGCTCTGGAGATCCTTTAGCTATTGAGTTCTTGAAATCTTCTAACAAGGTAGCCCTAACCAGGTTTAACCCTTAACTGGGTATTGTAGCCATCCCTTAACCGGGTGATCCCTAACAAGATCGATTCCTAGAAGAACCTATTGTAATGTCTTTAACTAGACAAGGCTCCTAACAAAGCAGAATTCTAAAGAGTTCAAAAAGTAGTTTGTGGGTATTCATCCCCACCATGGTTGTTCCCAGTTGGGTTTCCACATGAAAAATATGTGTGTCATATGAGATGCTTTTATCTTGTGATGCTTTGTTATTACCTGTTGAGCATATGATGGTTCTGTGTTTTATGCCTATCTATAAAACATATTGAACTAACTATTGTGAAGATGTGATGATAGTTTACCTATGAGGGTGTAACGGTGCTATAGTATTGAGCTAAGAGGAAAGCTTAGTGAGTAAATGGTTTATGATTATCTTAGTTGTTCTGGGTCTTATCGGTTGCACTCTGTTTCAACCAGTATCACTGTTTGCCAGTCATTTGGAGTATTTGCTATCAAACCAGTTTTGGACTATATTTTTGTCTGTACTGATTCAACCCCCCCTCTCAGTACCGGTTTGGTACTATTCATTCATCTTTGAGTTATCACTTTCTTCATCTGATCCATCTTTAATAGCCACATAAACAAATTCCTCTGTTTTAGTTTCATCAAATTTGTCATCATTGGATTCCTCATCAACTACTAAGCATGTCTTTCTAACTCTCCTTCTGAAGTCTCGATGTCCTCTATAGTGATTGTCTTTTTGTCTATCTTCTCGATATTCTCTCTTTTCATTAGATTCTTTGTCAGGATAGTTAGAAGCCATATGTCCTATTTTATCACAATTGAAACATTTCAAAGGTAGCTTTCCTTTATACTTATCTTTGCCTCTAAGTAGCCTCCTGGCCAATAGTGCTTCAAACTCTTCTTGCTTTCTGATTTCCTCATACAGTTTGTTTAATTCTTCCATGTTTTTATGAAATCTTTCACTTGCTCCACTGTGATTTCCTTCAGAATGCTTATTCATTCTATCATTATAATCATTAGATTCACCAAGATGAAAAGAACTAAATGCAGATTCAACTTTATTTACTGAAGACCCACTGTTATCAAAATTACTTAACTCAAATGCATGTAGCTTATCAATAGTAGCATCCAAAGAGACTAGCATGTTTGGTACAGACCTTAATTCATTGATTGCAGAGACTCGAATAGCATAAGATGGTAGAAGGGTTCTCAATAACTTACTTGTTACATCCTTTTCTTCAATAGTTCCACCTACGCCTTTAATTTGATTGACAATCTCTTTTAATCTTGTACTGTATTGTGTTATGTTTTCTCCTTCATTCATTCTCATGGATTCAAGTTGTCCTCTTAGACTATCTACCTTTTCTCTTTGAACATGTTCATCACCACCATACATAGATATGAGCTTAGACCACATTGCCTTTGCATCATTACAACCTTCTAGATCATTAAACTCTGAGTCGGTCAATGTTGATGTTATTTCAATCATAGCTTGAGCATGTTCCTGCTTTTCTTTTATCTCCTCCATTGTCATTGGGTAGGTGCTCGGTGCAATGTAATCATTCTCCAGATAATATGTTGCATATTCTCCAATTCCTGATAAGTGCAGCTTCATCCTTTTCTGCCATGTGGAGAAACCGTATTTGTTCAGCTTTGGTGCATCCCTTTTATACATCTTTGGATCTTTGCCTCAAGTTCCTTTAAACTTTTCTTCCAGAGTCCAAAGCTCTGATATCAATTGTTAAGTACAGATGCCAATTTTAAAGATCTAAGTCAATAGATAATAAGATGAGAGGGGGGTCTGAATCATACAAACTTAATCTTCAAGATATTCAACAGATTCAACCTCGATAGCATATACTATAGAAAACTGTAAAACATTTAACCTCATGAACATATAACATCACAACACATATAACACCAGATTTAACATGGAAACCCACATAGGGAAAAACCACTATGGGATTTCGGACCCACTAAGAAATATACTCTTCTAGAGTATGCTCGGTTAAAAGCAAATCATGTTAAAGATTACAAACACATTTCTAGATATGACCCGATTAAGGGATTTCCCTCAGATCTGTTAGGATCTTGCCCTTTGTTAGAAGTGACCATGTCAAAGGATTTCAAACACTCATTTAGAAGGTTACCTTGCTAGAGGATTTAGAAATAAGACTGTTAAGTCCACTCGGTTAAGAGATTTTCTATCACTTACAACATAAACAACTATAATAAAATATATCTGCAACTTCACATCTGAAATGCTAAAGCAGATCCTATTTGCTCAAAACAATCTTGTCATAAGACTTATCTTGTCCCTTGTAGGGCTTGCTAGGCTCCTCGATCTGTTCTTCAATCAGATCTCCAAGCTTCTATGCTCGGTAAACATTACTCTAACATCAATGTGCTTACATTTGCCCGCATACATTGTTCATCAATAATTCCTTATTTATAAACAATTCTAACTGCTTAATCTCCTTGATCACATTTCCCATGATCAATCTTAGCCATCAAATCTTCAAACTTGACTAGGTTCAATGCATCCTTCGATCTACAAATGTTTTACCTTGCCTTGGGACTTGCATTCCTTTCTTGGAACTTGCACAAGGTTATTGCAGTTCAATCTGAACTGTAGATCTTCCTGCCGATCTTCCATTGCCATAGATCCTTAACAAACTTCATGCATGACATACCAATCATTTAATCAACTCTAGCTCATCATTTTCCTTCATTAAATAATGCTTGTATTCATCCAATACAATCTGTTATAACTCGATTATTACTCGGTTAACACTAAACTTCACTCGATAGACATTCTGCCTTCCTTAACCGATATCGATAACCTTAGGGATTACCGACTAGGTTCTTTGCTCGGCAACATAGTACAGTATTAAACATCATATTTAAGATATCAAAACAATCAAAACAACATGATCTCATCATTGTCTAACTCGGTAATAGTTTCCCATTGAATAACTCATTTCTCCCATTTATTATGACATTCTTTCTGTGTAACTTACCGACTTCTTAATACTCATCAAAACATACTTTTCAAGATATGGCAACATCATACTAAATTAGAAAATCAATTTCTTGACATCAATGACAAAATAATATTATTAAGATAGTAATCATCCTTCTTCATTTATATCAATAATCTTCAACAACCTTTTCAATATCCTTGTTGAAATGCTAACAATCTTTCTTTCTATTGAAATGCCAACAACTATGGATGCACTGATAGCTAAAAAAGAGTATGTTCAACTCACTTATCCTCCCTTGAATAACATTAAATATGACCAATCTAGGAAGGTAAGTGAATATGTTTATCTTTTTCATAAGATGGTACATCAACTACTTGACCATTTCTTTTCTTAGCTGCCATCATCTATGCAAATCATTCCATTCTAAGGAGGAAGGGCAACTATTTTAGACTTCCAGTAAATGGTTTTTTTAAAGTGGTTTTGCCTTGCTGTTAGTTTAGGGTATATTATAGTCACATGTTTCCTTTCCCTAATTTTTTCCATGCACATTAGAGTAGTCTTAGTTTAGGTTTCATGTTTTCAAAAAGTCTCCAAGTTTTCAGTCTGTCAGGTTGCAATGGTTTGTTAAGTTGGACTGTTGTGACCCTTTCTACCTAATTGAGCCTACATATATAGCTTATGGAAGTAACATTTGTGTATTACTATCAAAAATCATACATCCATATCCAATCAGTTAGGAAAAATGGCAGCAATCCATGCCAGAATTGTTTTGAGTAAGTCTCATACTTCACTATCATAATTTATAAACCTGTACTTCAACAAACCAGCCAGGGTTATCTTCTATACTAAGTTGTGTTTCATTCAGGTTTGTGAAGTGACTTTGTGCTTGATGTATGGCCAAGGCTACTGGTTTTGATGTTTAGCAGGAAAACATATGACATAAATCACCAAAAATGTTACCAGAATTTCAGCTACAGGCTCAATCAGGTAGAGCCACCAAGTTTTTAAAGAAAATGGTACATTTTATAATCTACTCTATGTTGCATTCAAGTTCACCATTAAAATAACCTTAAGAGATTAGAGAAACAAAATATTGCAGAATAAAGATATTTCATTGATATAAATGTATGAAACATAAAAAGATTGAATAAGTCTTTTGAAGAAATGTAATCTTTATTGAATATGATAAAATACATGTCTCGCATAAGAAGTTGTGAGACTAACTTTGCTCAAATGAATGCATATAAGGATCATTTATACATGAATGAGTAAACATTTAAAATAAGAACATGTAAAGAAGGTAACCAATCATTGCCTGAATGACTGGTACTATTGGTTTGATCTAGTCCTGATGGTGTTGCCTCGCTTCTTCTAGCTTTCCTTCATCATTAAGTTCAATGTTTCCTGCATAGAGTGTGAAAAATAAGTTAGAACAAGGTTCTAAGCAATGAAAGACTGCATCCTATACATGCACATTTACCCATGCATACATATGTTAATCCTTATGTATATCAGATGTATGAGCCTGTTTTATGTATCCAAAATCAAGCAAAGAGTCATCAAACACATCTAACATATGCACATATTTTTCTAACATGTCCATCTATAGGTGTATATCATCTATCTTTAATTAATCAGATTCAACATGTGGGGTGAAATGTGCCTCCCACAAGGGTTGAGCCCAAAATGCTGACATATAAAAGCCCAAATAGTGCAATAACAAAGTCTCAAAGAGCATAGAATGTATCAGAACAACCGACAGTATATTGACAGTGCGAAGTATTATAAAAGTATCTTAGTCAATGTAGCTAATGACAGAGACTTGTCATAGTCAAACTAAAGGCAATCTCTGGTAAAGAAGATAACACAATCTTACTAGTCAGTAATACAAAGAAGACAAAGCCAGTCATGAATAGACATGACATGGCTAACAGTGTTTCATTCATAGAGCATTCCAGTAGAAGGGGTCACGGGGAACAATTATCACCAAGACATTCTATGAGACTATATTCATTGTTTAGAACATGAAGGTATAGAGTTCAAAATTTAGATAAGTTACATGTTAGGATAGTACCCATGCCCTAAAATACAATGAATTTATAGAAGTAATGAGGTTGTGTGCATAACAAAAAAGAAGTCTGAGATCAATGATGTAGTGGTAGGGTGTGAATACAAGAGAGTTGCTAATATAAAGATTTGTGTTTTCTTCATTTTGACATAGGTGGCATTGAAACTAAGATGCATTCAAGGATAGTTTTGGCATCCAAAAGTAGAAGGGAAAGGTATAAATTCAAAGATAGAAGGAGTATGCTCAAAGAATCAACAATGTTCATCATCAAGTCTAAAAGTATTTATTGCAACATTAGTCTTATAGAGCCATATTCTCTAAAAGTTGCAGGCCTTCGACTAATAATCATATAGTCACAATCCTAATAAGGTAAAGACATTTTTTTTGAAAAACAAGTAAAAAATTGAGATAGAATGCATTTATAGTCATGGTATCAATAGCAATGCAATCCATAAATGCTATATGTTACATCTCCCATACATGATTCAAAGATGGTCGAAGAACATAGCTATCAAATAGAGCTCACGGTCAAAGCCATAACATTTCAAATGATAGTATCGACAAGCATATTACAGTTGATCTATGACACAAATTAGGGCAAACCCTCGTGAGCAGGAGCCTTCATAAGTAATAATGCATTCTTAGAAAATAAGGAGAATCAACCATAACAATACATAAAAGACAAAGAAAGGTTACTAACATAGGTATCTTCAATCTAGAAAAGCATCACAATTACCAACAGTCACATCATGGATAGAACCATTCATAGAAAAGGAATGATCAACAAAAGGAGAAATAAAAAAATATGGCCATCTTATCTCATTCCTCCCTATGTCAATCTCCAGCAAAACAATAAAATAATAGTAAATGTGATGCATAATCCATTGCCGCCACAAAACCCTAGTTTTGGGTTAATCCAGAAGCTTCGGAAGGATAAGTAAATTTTTTTAAAAATGAAGCAATGTTTTGGGTTTGCCTCGGTTTAGGGTTATGTTTTACCCTAAGAGAGCATACTGGCCCTTTTTTTATTTTTGGTGTGATTTTTTACCGAAATCAAATTAAACTAATTGAAGTCATGATCCCATGCCTTGCATATATAATCATTATGTAAATGGATTTAAGGTGTTATTATAAATCTTAAATTCATATTGTTATTTCTGTAATTGAAGATGTGTGACTTGGTCAACTTTGGGAATTAGCTTTCTTGTTTCTTGTTGCTTGTAGGACTCTTTGAGAGTTATCATAGACACATGGAGAGAATATAGGTGGTGTCTTGACTTGATTTATGGAACGTGTCTAAGGATTTAGGGATTAGTCATTTTCATTAGAGAGAATTTAGTGATCAGTTTTTGACCAAGTTTGTACCTTTTAAGGTGGAATTGGTGACTCTTTGAGTTGGACATGGTCAAAACTGACTTTTTCATTCATTTAGTTCTGTTTTGGATGAGATCTAAGGGCTAGATTTTGGGGATTATTGTTGCGTCTGACCCAAGATACTTTTAGTTCGTATCTTATTGGAATTTTGGAGGGAGAGGATTGTTTGTCCATATAGTTATATCTTAGACTCATTTTTTAGGGAGTTAGTTCCTGATTATGCAGATTCGGGACTTATTGACTTTTGATAGCCATTTGTGAATTTTTTGCCATCTTTTGTAACTCATTTTTATGATATATGAAGAAACTACTTTGGAGGCTTTTGACAGTAATTTTTACCCTCTTATTACTTGCAGAGTTGTGTATTCCATGTGATTGATCAAGTTAGTAGTGAAATATTTTTGTTTTCCTTATTATCTTGTCTCATTTTCCTTATACCTTCTCTGTAATAGTATATTGTGTAGGTTGCAGATTTTGTTAAAATGAATGTATGAGCTCCTTATTTTGAAGTCCTCTTCTTGCACTATTGAGTAAATAAATTCAATCCTTTCTGTGAAACATTTATGCATGTGTATACTTGAAATAAGTTGTGTAGGCTAATGATTTCCAAAATTGGTTTTCAAATGTCTGTTCTTCTAAGTATCATAAGGTATCAGTCGGTGTATCACCGAGTTAATTTATATTTTTAGTCCAATTGTTAAGTGTACTAGTTTTAATTTCATCTCTTTCCCTTTCCCTCATAAGTTAGTAGTTTTAGAGTAATAACCAACTAGGAGTCGCCCTTATCCGAGGGTTCAATCTAGTTATAGGTGACCCACAACCTTAGATTGATTCCATGTTTCTCTAGAAAGATTAGTTTTCAACTTTGCATAGGGTACATTACTAGGAGATAACAGGAATGTGAGAGAAAAAGGAGGAAGGGGAGTCCAAGTGGCAAGATGCTCACATTGACTAAAGATGAAGACCCCAAGAATATAGGATGGTTAGAGGAGATTTAGGAAATGTGGGACAAGTGGAAGTTGATCATTATGATATGGAGACAACCTCCTCCAAAAATGTAGGAGTTGTGGAGAGAATATAGGGAAGTCGAGAATTAAGTGTACGTACTCATTCTTTTATTTTGGAAATAGAAGTTAGAGTTTAATATGGCTAATTAATAATTAAAAAGAATTAATTTGTTTAAAAATATTAATATGAGTTGGAAAGATTGAGTGATATCAAGATGAAGTGAGGTGGGAAAGGAGATTTATATAATTGTAAAATTACTTGATTGATGAATACTTCAAAAAAATTGATAGTGTATGAATAAATAATTAATATTGAATAAGATTGAAATGATAGAAAGAGTAAATGAATTAAATAATTAAACTTTTCAATTTAATTATTTAATAGAAGAATAATTATTAAATAAATATTAAATATCTATGTAATTAGTCATAGTAATTTTTGAGTGTATGTAGGAAGAAGAGGTGTACATTAAGCAACTGGGTGGATTTCAATTGTCTAATTAAGGTGATATGGTTTGCCAATTGAAGAAAGCATTGTATGGACTAAATCAAGTCCCAAGAGCATGGTATGCCAGATTGGACAAGTATCTGTGAAAGCTAGGACTCAACATAGGTACTGCTGATAGTAATTTGTAATTTAAGATTGATAATGATAACATTGTGATTGTTGAAGTTTTTGTTGATGATATTATTTTTGGTGGAAATGAGATCCTATGTAAAAAGTTTGCTGATGATCTGTAGAATGAGTTTGAAATGTCTATGATTAGAGATATGAAATTATTTTTGGGTTTACAAATTACACAATTAGATAAAGGTATTTTTCTATCTTAGTCCAAGTATGTGAAAGAATTGTTGAAAAAGTTTGGTTTGGAAGATTCAAAGCCAGTTGGCAATCCTATGTTGACCAGATGTCAAATGACTAAAGATGATGATTTTCCTAAAGAAAATCAGACTAGATATAGATTTATGATTGGTGGATTTCTCTATTTGACTCAAACCAGACCTAATATCATGAATGGTGTTTTCCTTGTTGCTAGATTTCAAGCTGATCCTAAGGAATCTCATGTTGTATCTATCAAATGAATTTTTAGATATTTGAAAGGAATAGTTAATTTTGGTCTATGATATCCGAAAGATGATGGTTTTACTTTGAGTTCTTTTATTGGTGTTGATTGGGTAGGAGTGTTGATGACCCAAAGAATATGAGTGGTGGTGCATTTTTCTTGGGAAAAATATTGGTTTCATGGTTGACCAAAAAAAAGAATTATATTTCTCTATCTACTATGAAAGAAGAATATATTATTGCTAGAAACAATTGTACTTAGGTGATCGTGAAAGATATTAGAGTTATGTATGATGAGACTACTGCTATCTATTATGACAATTCAAGTGCAATTAATATTTCTAAGTATTCGGTGTTGCATTCAAAGAATAAGCATATATCAATCAATTTTCACTTTTTGAGAGAAAAGATGAATGAGAAGGAAGTCAAATTGGAGTATATGTCTAGTAACGAACAAATTGCAGATATTTTCACAAATCCTATTCCTAAGGATACTTTTGAGTATGTTGGAAGCAAGTTAGGGGTGATTTCCCCTCTTGATAAGAGCTAAGATGCATTGGTATTCATCAGTCTAGTGCATTTCACAGTCATATCTTGTGATCCAGATTGATGGTTGGTGGCTGCTACTCAGGGGGAGTAGTTAGTTTTGTGAGTCAGATGTTAAAATTCAATTTTGCGAGTTAGCCTTGTGATTTGATTGCAAATATCTGCCTTTAGAATTGATGTCAAAGGAGAGAGTCATGTGAAAAAATGTGAAGAGTTTACGGGGAGAAAATCATGTGTTTTGTTGATCCTTTTTTTGTCATTGATTTTTTCATATCATATGTTTCTATCAATGTTGAAGGGGGAGATTATTTCAACAATGTTTGAAATATGTTCTTGAGAGATATTTGAGAGATATGTTGTCATTGATGTCAATATATTTCTCTATTTGTGACAATGATGCAGTAAAGTTCAGTGAGTTAGTTTGTTTAGTATGATGAAGATAAGAGTTTGCAAATTAAAGGATTTACAAATGGCTGCCTATAGTTGATTCAATTCAATTCTTATATGTCCACATGAAGATTTAATTTAGTTATAAAAATCTGTGTCATGGCTAGTTTTTTATGTTGTCCAGTGGTGACAAAATGTCAATATTTTGATTTTCAGATTTGGAGATGTTTGAGATGTTGGTATGTATCCTTGTTGGTGTAAATAATTATTCATGTTGGATATTATTACACCTTAATTAAGTTTACTTAGCAAATGCATTTCATAGTAGTTTGGCTATGAGACACTTGGGTGTTTATGCCACATTGGGATAGTGTGTGTAGGAGAATTTCCACTTTTTATGGTGTGATCTTGTTACTACTCTATCATATCCAATTATTGTGGAGTGATAATTCCACCTTTGGTGGGTAATCCACCTCATGTGGAATATTTTATTATTTCTCCTACCTACCACACTTATTTCCTACCTACCCTTGTTTCTTATTGAGCCACATGTCATGTTTATGTATTCACATATCCATATAGCCTTGCCTATATATGTAGATTTATCCTTCATTGTATGAAAAACTATTGATCTTTTGATCATTTATCTATTGACGAGAATACAGTTTGTTCTTGTCCTAGATTTTGTCTCTATTTGTATATTTTATTGAGCTCTTGATCTTGGGAAAATCTCACATGGTATCAGAGCAGTTTATGTTCTTTACATTTGAGCCTTGCACCATGCCATAGATTTTGATAGGAAATCATACATACATTGATGTGATTGGGAAATGAACTATTGCCATTGGGGATAACTCCTTCAATGATGTGTTGTGTGTACCCCACTTGACAAATAATCTCCTTTCCATCTATCAAATCACACATGGCGTAGCTAAGAGAATTTTGGAGTTCGCACCTGAGTCAGTTTTCAGTAGAGGCTTAGAGACTAGAGTTATCATTGTGACTGGGGTGGTTGATCATGCATCTCAGTTATAATCCTTTTCAAATTTTGTTGATGAGGGTGATTTCACATATGAAGATTCTACACATGATGGTCACACTTCTTGTGATGATTCAAATTTTGAGGAGATCTTTGGGTACTTGAACTTGGGGATTCTCACATGTGACCCCGTTCTTGAGCCTTGTGTTTCATATCTTCCTATTGATATCACATCACCTATTGCACCTGATGATGTAGATAGTGCAATAGTTTTTCCTTCTTGTGATTCAGTGTGGTAGGATATTTCATGTCTTCCAGCTTCAGTTTCATACGATGAGTACTTGACAAACATTGCAGGGTTGTTTATGGATTCCTACATTGCAGATTTGGGAGACATCATTGATGGTATTCATCTTTTCTTTGATGAAAATGATCCTTCTTTGATTGTTGCGAGGGAACACTCTGACCCTATTTTTTATTCTCTACATGATCATTCTTTTGAGGTTGACATGATTGTGGATACTTATGTATAGTATCTAGAGGAGGTCTCTTTATGCGTAGAGGAGACATGTGAGTCTCTGGCTATTGTTCTACATTCATCTCCACTAGATCTTGGAGTGCCTTTTTAGCAGTGTGGAGAAGTTTACCACCTTTGGAGGGGGTATATTTTAGCATCGACATGGGGAAACTTGATTAGTTTTCAAAGACTTCATTCATCATGAATTTTTTTCCTACATCTTCCCTTCATGATTGTGGAGACTTCATGGATACACCTTTGGTTTTGTTTCTTCCTAAGGGGAGGAATGTTGTTCGATGTTCATGGAGCAGTTTCTTCATACATCATCGAGCTTTTATCATTGGTGCAGATTCTATATTGAGGGGGAGCTACCTAGCTTCTCTTCTTCTCTCATATAGGGGGGACTTTTTCCTCAGGTGAGGTTTTGCTCCTCACATACTTATATGAGAGTTCTCTTGTATAGATTTCATCTCTCTTTTGGGGGAGGGTTTTTCTCTCTTTCCCCGCTTTGTGAGAGATTTCATTGAATTGGTTTTCATGCATTTGCATTTGTACATGGGTACCTAGCATGGCCTTGTAGCCAGGACCCATCTTGCATTGCTTAGTTGCATTGTAGACTTAAGTGCATTCCCTTAATTTGCACTTAAGGGGGAGTGTTGGTGTAAATAATTATTCATGTTGGATATTATTACACCTTACTTAAGTTTACTTAGGAAATGCATTTCATAGTAGTTTGGGTATGAGACACTTTTGGTGTTTTTGTCACATTGGGATCATTAATTTATTATCATTATCTTTTAATCTAAAAGATAAACATATAAGCTAACTTAATGTAACCAATTAAAGATCTTAACCAAGTTTCTTATTACGGTATAGGCTAATTTGGTGGGGAATCTCACCGGATTGTCTTATGCCTGAAAAAAAAATCGTTCAAAACATGCCGAAAAAAATTCTTTCGCCTTTTCCTTCCACCGTTTTCACTGTCTGTCTCCTCCCATGTGTTAAAGCATTATGATATTTTGGCAAGGGTTATTTGTAAGCCTGTAAGCTTGTTTGAAGATGGATTCATTCAATTCTCTATTTATATCTGCAGCCTCCTATGGGTAAATGTTCTTCAGATCTACCAAATGCCCTTTGGCGTCAAGCAGTATATGAGCAGGAATTAACTCCAGGAAGCCATTAATCTCCTTTTCAACTTCGAGAATCTGCTAAGCACTGTTCATGTGACTCTCAGAAGTTTATTTATTAAGTTTTAAGTTTTGTCTTTGAAATTTGTAAATATTGATTGTTACAATTAAATTCTGAAAAATTAATATAGTAAACATATTAATCATCTCATATATAAATTAAGAGTGTATCTTATTATATCTAGCTCTGTCAAACTAAATTCTAGTTTAGATTGAAATGCCATATATTTTCTTTTTTACAGCTTCGTTTATAAATAAATTTTGAAATCTCCCTCAATTCCATCATCCATAACAATTCTGAAAAGCAAATCCTAACATTTCATGTGAAAATTGAGAAGATACATTCATCATTCCATAATAATTCTAAAAAGAGAATCTTAACATTTCATGTGAAAACTGAGAAGATACATCATCGGAATTTTCTGATATAGAAATCAATACGATTGCTACAACATCGAAAACTATAACTTATATCGTAACACCGCAGCAATATGCAGCATGCGCTACTACTTCATAACTAGAATATCATTATTTCGATTCTGTTTATGAAACCCTACACAAAAGAAAAAGCAAAACCATTCTTGCCAACACCGTCACAGACCGGGATGCAGAGGAAATAATTCCAAAGTTCTCACGTCAGACGGATCTACCGATGAATACCGGCGATCTTCTTCTCCCTGCATATTAATACACATTCCTCAGAAATTTGCAAAAATCTTATTAATTTGAAAGAAAGGCCAGAATATGTAAACGCGCTTTCATACCTCTACATAGCTTTTCTCAGATGACCTCTTCTTCGAACGGAAAAGAGAAGTCCAATTTCGCGCCTTGAATACTGAGGGCAATCTTGAGGCTAAAATATGCATTTTTTAGGTTAGTTTTAAAAAACTGTTAAAAACAATGTAAGAAACAACAAGAACAGAATCTGTGTGTGCGGCTACTCACATGATTCTTTCATCCGTTTCTCTCTGGCAGTGGCATTCTGAAACCAGTAGAAGACGTTCTTGCCTTGCACATGAGGACCATGCCCCTGCAGATCTGCAGTAATGCGCTCTATTTCCTCCAAACATGGCTTTCTCGTTCCATTCGCGAAAAGAGACTCCAATATTCTCTTCTGATTGTCGGTTGGCTTCCATCTACTACAACTACTCCTCACGCTTGCGCTCTCAACAGCACTTCCAGATCTTATAAGCCTGGAATCTGCAGAAAACAAAATAATAGAATTATTCTACCGAATTGAAAAAACTCGATAATGTGAACAACCCATTTCGTTTTATAACGACCCAGCTCGTTTACCTGCAGCAGATCCGCGATCCATTATCTTGTGCGGCCCTAAACTTGAAATATCCTTATACAACTTCTAAAACCCTAGAGAGCTCACACAGGTAAGAATCTCAGGTAACTTCAAAGCCGATAGTGAATGGAGAAACAAGATGAGTGGTATAAATAAGCACAGTGCGAGGGGGTCGGTGAAAAATAAATAAATGAGTTTGAAAGTTGATTGGTTGAAAAAGTTAGGGTTGTAATTTTGGGAAGGAGGAAAACGTGTACGGTGGAAGGGAAGAGCTCTGCACCGTTTAATCGAATAACTTAATGAGTTACGAGGTAAATTAAGAGTAGTAGGATCATGCTAAAGGGTCTGCTGATATAGTTTTAATTATCACAATGTGTGGTATTATAGTTTAAAAGATTAGAATTTGTTGTTTTCAATATTGGAACTTGTTATAGTGGAATCAAAGTCAATGCTAATATGTAAAAGTTTGTTAGATATTGGAAAGTGAAGATTAGAGATAGGCTTGAGAAGTGTGTGTATAATTTTCAATAGTTAATGTAAAAGAGATGGTCCCATAAATATTGTAGCGCGATTTTGGCTTAAAATTTTAAGCTTCAAAATTTATGAACTGGTAAATAAAAAGCCAAAGGCCAATTTTGTAATCCCTCAACTTTTTCACAGTCAAATATGTTGTCCCAAAAAGTAGGCTGCTATTTTTAGAAAAGGTTTCCAATTAATCAAGTATAAAAAATTTGGTCTGCTTCATGGGACCACCTATTCCTTAAAAATAGATCTTGAAGACCCCTCATAGGATCCCACTCTTAGATTAGAAAAAGTTATCAAGTAAGATGATAAGATGTACTGACTCTTTTCAGTGGTTCACCTAAATATAAATTGTTTAATTATTTAATTTATGAATTTATAAATAAACTTATAATACTTTTTTTAATAATTTTCAGAAGAAGAATAAAATTAGCATAAATATCTTAATTATATCTATTTTAAAAATTCCAAGGTGTGGGTTTATTATAAGAGAACTATAACTTCATACAAATTGACTCAAATTATAATATAAAAAATTAATTAAAAAATATATTAAAAAAATTGTAATATAATGAACATGTGTAAAAAATTAACTTGTTATTACTCAATATTTAATAATAACATTTAAACACTAAAAATATATTTTCAAAATTATAATGCTTAAATTTGAATTAAATGACTATAATTCATTACTACTAATAATATATTTGATAGTTTCTTTTATCCTTAAAATAAAGAATAATATAAAGTACTCTTTTAAAATAATTTGACATTGAAATATAATAATTATTCAAAGAAATGAATTATGTAAAATAATAAACATATTTATAATATAAAAAAATGATATATATATATATATATATATATATACACACATCATCAGAATAATTTAATAAAATTTAAAGTAAAACATAAAAAATCAATGTCACAATTCATATTCTATGTTGAACAAACTTTATTTCTTCTCTATAAATTAGGGTTTCAAAGCGCGCCATGCAAGAGAATGTATTGAAGTTTGGTTGGGATGATGAAGCGGTGGCAGACCCGCTTCCCCCAAGGATCCATTTGGCCATAACTCAGACCATGTGCCTCAATGTGTATTTCAAGGCGGCCAATGGGTTGATATGGCAGTCCGACAAATGGTTTCCTCTAGTCTTCCTCACCCTGGTGCTTGCGATTGTAATGAGGCTTTGTCTTGGGGTAAAAATTTCTAGCGATATTTTTCGTGATTTCCCTTCCTCTAGTTATTTTCTGGGGATTTTTTGTCAAAGTGGGGATTGGGGCCAACAAATGGGGACCAAGGCTCTTGGTGTTCGGTGAGTTGGAAAATGGGCTTCAAATGTTAGGGCTTCCCAACCTACAAATAAGGCACGACAGGGAATGGTGAATAAGGAACCTAGGGCAAAATCGGGTGTTCCTTCGCCAAAGGCAATTTCGGGGGAAGTTGCTCGCCCTTTGCCGAATCTTGAAATGTTGTCATAGTCGCACTTTGTTTGGCTTTCGGTTCCCCTGATTGATGCCTCTGATATTGTTCTGGGAAACAAGGCTCGTGGTCTTCAGGCTCTGGTGGTCATTATTTAGGTTTGGGGTGACACCATTCCTCTTTCAAAGCTCCAGTGTAAGATCCATTCGCACTAGTATGGTACCCTGTATTTTCAAGTTTTATCTACAAATTATTTTATTATTGTGTTTGATTCTGCTGAAGCTAGGGATAATACTCTGGATGTTCCATTTTTTTGGCTGGGTAAAAGTTTGGTTTTTGTGGAAATTTGGAAGCCCTTTTTTTATCCCTCTTGGGTTTCGACTAAATAGGTTCCTTCCTGGTTTAAACTCCCTATGTTTCCCTCTGGATTTGTTGAATTTGATATTTTAAGAAAAATTTGAGGATGGCTATTTTGTGGTCAAAATTTGCATCTTAGTTGCTGTGAATGACTCTCCTCCTAGAACTTGTAATATTCGGTCCTCCTCTGGTATATGGTGTCAAGGCCTTGTTAGGGATTCGATGGAGTTTGGTCGTAGTTCTATTGTTATGGATTCACCTTTGTTTTTCGATATGAAGAAGATTAAATTTTCTTCAAGAATGCTTGATTCTTGAGTTGATAAAAATATTGATATTTTCTCTTGGAATAAGGTGCAAACATCTATTAAGAATTCACATATTGCATCTATTATTCCCCCTTTGGACAAAAATGTTTAAACTGGGCTTAATTCAGATTTAGCAAAGTGCTCTATTCCTTCTCTTGTCGAGGGCTTTGATAAGATTTCCGGTGTGGATATTGCTAATTGCTTGTCTAATGCTGGTAATTTATCTTTGAATTCTAGGGGTTTGGAGAAAGATAAGAGGGTTGCTAAGGGTACTCCTTTTTATAACAGTGAGCTCCCTCAGGAGGTTGATAATTTTATTATTGTTCCGGATGATCATCTTATTGTTCAGGTGCAAAATATTGTTAGCAATAGTAACATTGCTCTAATCTTTATTTTAGCTGATAGAGTAATTACCTCGATGTCAGCTGATTTAGGCAAATTGAATAATGAATTAGTTGCTTTCCCTACAAATAACTCTTTTGAATTTCTTAATATGGAGAGGGCAATGTTTTCATCAGTTCTTGGGGTTCCTATGGATTCCATTGAGCTTGGTTGTTTGGATCAAGGCAAGGACAAGGCATATGTTGATCCTACACCTCTTGGGTTCAATGATTTACTCTTGATTCAGTCCCTTCTCTCTCCAACTTCTCTTTTTACTACTCCTAGTAAGAGGGGCCAGAAGCCTATGTTAGGTCTCGATGACAACTGAGAGGGGGGGGTGAATCAGTTGTCAAATAAATTCAAACCAAAAACTAATTAACCAACTTGATACTTAATACCGGTAAACCAGTTAAGTATGCCGGTAGACAGTGTTAACAATAAATTGCTATACTGGTAAGGATTAATGCATGAAACATAAACATAAAGTCATCCACAACACATAACACCAATATTTGTATGTGGAAATCCTGTAAGGGGAAAAACCACGGTGGGAAACCTTACCCACAATAAGATGATACTACTGCAAATAGTAAGTGTACATAAATGGGGTCTGTACATGCAAAAAGGCCAATAGCCTAGAGCTCACTGCTCAATCACAAAATGAGAGTCACACTGACTACAGTTTGATCGTTAAATCCAATAAGAATGTGCTACACAAAATAGCATCTTCATATGTTGGATTCAGTACCGGTGTAATACTAATATGCTTATACAAAAACCTAGCTTCACCTTCAAATAATGTCTTCGTGTATACCTCTTATTAATCTCGCATATACCTTCACTCAATTCTTTTTTGCATTCCACACTTGATCTTACACATAAGATCTTACATTTATACCATAACCTAAGACCAATTTTAGTAGGTCGGCTCTACAAGATATTACAATAAAAATTTTACATACAATATAATATCCGATGCAATAACCGATTAAACATGTCGGCTTAATGCATTTAAATCATCTTCGTAGCGTGCCATGCTGATCTGAAAAAGATAAACCTACCGGTGTAACCCTAGATAACCCTAGACTTATTTGCTGGTAAAAGAAAATATGCAAATATGAATATACCAATGATTAATTCTTCAAAACAAAGTGTCCACATGATGTCTTTGACATTATCAAGTATCTTCCATATCATTCTAGCTACCAGTGAACATTATATCCTGCTGGTGAACCATATACCAGTAACTGTGCAATAGTTACTTGCTTGCCGGTGAATGTTGCTGGATCTCGAAAGTGCTTGTTTTTTTTAGGTGTTGACATCAATGACAAAACCATACCAAAACACCAACAATCTCCCCCTATGGCATTGATGGCAACACAAGATGGAAAAACCATCAAAGTGCCAAAACAAAAATGCCAAATACCAAAAACCAACAATCTCCTTTAGACAACAATTTCTCCCCCTGGGAGCAACATGTGTTTATCCAAAGATTTATTTTCAATACCAATCTCTCCTCAAAAGATAATGTTTTTTTCCATAGATATCTCTCCCCCATTGGTATCAAATGCCAAAGTTATAAAAATCAAGTTCATACAAAATACCAACTACTCCCCCTAAGAAGTAGCTTCCTCGTCAAAGACCGGAGTAAAAGATTTGTCTTTTAGTTCTATTGGTTGATGATAATCATCAATTGTCTAAGTCTCTACTGGTGGTGGTATGACTCCAAGCTGATCTCTGAGATATTCAAAAGTCTCCTCAGGCAAAGGTTTAGTTAAAATATCTGCAAGTTGTTCTTTAGTATTCACATAAACCAGTTTTATCTCTTTTTCTTCAACTTTTTCCCTTAGAAAATTTAGTTTGATAGAAACATGTGTTGTTTTAGAATGTAATATTAGATTCTTAGGTATATCAATTGCTGCAGTGTTATCACAATAAATAGTAATGGGTTCCTTGCATTTTACCTTTATGTCTTTCAACATTTGTTTAAGCCATAGTACATGTGTACAGTTAGTTGCTGCTGCAACATATTATGATTCTGCTATTGATAAAGATGTACAGCTTTGTTTCTTACTCAACCAAGAAACTAATCTCTTTCCAAGAAAGAATGCTCTTCCAGTGGTGCTTTTTCTATCATCCACATCTCCTACCCAATTTGCATCTGTGTATGCACATAGATCAAAGTTTTCATCTCTAGGATACCATAATCCTTTTTACTGTTGATTCATGATTTTCCCTAGGATTACTTTGAAATCTAGAAACAATACATACTACATTCATAATACCAGGACTGGTTTATGTCAAATATAGTAAACCTCCTATCATAGATTTGTATCTAGTTGGATTAACAGGTGTAGATTCATCCCTTTGAGATAATTTGTCATTTGTAGTCATAGGTGTGCTTACCGGTTTAGAGTTCTCCATCCCAAATTTCTTTAGTAATTCTTTCAAGTACTTGGATTGACTCAAAAATATACCTTTATTAGTCTATGGAATCTGCAATCCTAAAAAGAATTTTATTTCTCCAATCACAGACATTTCAAATTCTTGCTGCATTTTAATAGAAAATTCCTTACATAATCAATCTTCTCCTCCAAAGATTATATCATCAACAAATACTTCAATAATCAAGATGTTATCATTAGTTATTTTGTAATATAAATTGCTATCTGCATTTCCTTTAGTAAAACCAATCTTTAAAAGATACTTATCCAACCTTGCATACCAAGCTCTTGGGGCTTGTTTTAATCCATACAGAGCTTTTCTTTACCTGCAAACCATATCATTGTCATCTGTCAAGGAAAATCCATCAGGTTGTTCAATATATACTTCTTCTTCAAGATCTCCATTCAAAAATGCACATTTAATATCCATTTGATAAACTTTGTAGTCCTTGTGAGCTACAAAAGACAAGAATAATCTGACTGCCTTAATTCTGGCTACCGGTGCAAAGGTTTCATTGTAATCAACTCCTTCTTTCTGAGAATATCCCTTACACACTAGTCTTTCTTTATTCCTGACAACCTTACCATCTTCATTAAGTTTGTTTCTAAATACCCATTTGGTTCCAATTACATTTTTATCTTTAGGCTGGGGAACTAATGTCCAATATTATTTTTCTCAATTTGTCCTAATTCTTCTTCCATAGCTTTAATCCAAAATTTATCTTCACATGCCTCATTGATAGATGATGGTTCAATTTGAGAAATAAGACATACCTCTTCATTTTCGAATCTTCCTCTTGTCATAACTCCTTTAAATTTGTTTCCAATTATCTGATCTTCAGAATGATTCAATCTTACATATGGGGGTGTCTTAGTTTGCTCTTGTTCTTCAATTACTGTGGAATCCTCTGATGATACCGAGGTAACTGGATCTTCATTCTATACTGGTGGATTCAGTGTAGGTTCATTTATCACAATTTCTGATGCCGATTCAGAGTCTATATACCTTGAAGTTCCTCTGAATTGTTCATCAATCTTTACATTTGTACTCTCAACAATTTTCTGCAATCTCTTATTAAAACATCTATATGCCTTGCTCTTAGATGAATAACCAAGAAATATTCCTTCATCACTTGTAGGATCAAATTTGCCAATATACTCATCTCTTCTAATATAACATTTACTTCCAAAAATTCTGAAATACTTAAGAGTAGGAGTATTACCAAACCATAGTTCATGAGGGGTCTTACCAGTTTCACCTTTGATGTGAACTTTTTTTAATGTATAGAAAGCAGTGCTAACTGCCTCTCTCCAATACACATGTGGTAGATTTGCTTCTGATAACATACTTCTTGCTGCATCCAAGATAGTTCTATTTTTCCTTTCAACAACTTCATTCTGTTGTGGTGTCTGAGGTGTTGATAACTGTCTTCTGATTCCATTCACTTCACAGAATGTATTAAAGTCCTTATATGTGAAATCTCCTCCTTGATCTGATCTTAAACATTTGATTTTCTTACCGGTTTCATTCTCAACCATTGCTTTGAACAATTTGAACTTCCCAAGTGCTTCTGATTTTTCTCTGAGAAAAGTAACCCAACACATTCTAGAATAATCATCAATAATTAGCATGAAATATCTATCACCTTGTAGGCTTTTAGTTCTAGCTAGAACACATAAATCAGTGTGAATTAAATCAAGAGCATTATTGGATTTTTCTGGAATACTTTTGAAACTAGCTCTAACTTATTTTCCAAATTGACATTCCTTACAAATTGTATTCTGAGGTTTCACAATTTTAGGTAGATCTCTAACTACCTTAGAAGTACTGATTTTTACCATGCAATCAAAGTTTACATGACATAGTCTCTTATGCCATAGCCAACTTTCATCTATATGTACAATTAAGCATGCCTTTTCACTATTATTCAAATGAAAGATATTACCTCTAGTCTAATTATCGGTTGCAATTTCCAAACTAGTTCTATTCATGATTTTGCATTTTCCATTTTTAAATTGTAACTAAAATCCTTTCTCAACTAATTGACCAACACTTAAAAGATTATGCTTTAATCCTTCAACATAGTAGACAATGTCAGTGTTATGCTTACCATCAAGAGATATTGAACCCTTACCTTTGATTGAACAGGCTTTGTCATCTCCAAATCTTACTAAACCTCCATTGTATTCTTGAGAGTTCAAGAATTTACCTTTGTCTGCAGTCATGTGATGTGAGCATCCTAAGTCAATGATCCATTCATCCTTTGCTTCAACTTTGGTTACTAGGTCTTGTTCTACTAGTTGAACAGTAGGTGCCAGTTGATCTTCTGTTATAGCAACAAAAACCCATCCATTGTCTATTGGATCCTCATCAGAATCATCAGTCACACCTTCATTAGCAATGTAACAGGATTTGTCTTTGTTCTTCTTAAATCTATATCTCTGATATTCAGGATTAGGCTTGTATGTTCTTCTAGCTTCTTCTCTTAGTCTAGCATGTCGATCAAGGCATCTCGAAGCCATATGACCAATCTTATTGTAGTTAAAACATTTAAAGGTTGCTTTACCTTCATACTTACTTCCAACTGGACCTTTTGACATTTTTCTTGCAAATAGTGCTTCAAGTTCTTCAAGCTCTTCATTCTCCTTCCTGGTTTCTTCAAGTTCTCTTGCATAAAAGGCTTTCCAGTCTGATTTGTCAAATGATGGAGCAGATGATGTTGATTCTTTAAAGGCCAAATTAGTTTTTATAGTAGCAACAGGACCAAATTCCTCAATTTCAAAGGCTGAAAGTTTTCCAATCAATGTATCCCTAGTTATTGATGTATTAGGCATTGTTCTCAACTCATTTATAGCAGTAACCTTCATTTTATATGCTAGTGGTAATCCTCTTAATATTTTTGAAACAATTTTATCTTCACTCAGGGTTCCTCCACAACATTTAATACCCAAAACAATTTCATTTACTCTTTCCATAAAAGCAAAAATCCTTTCATCTTCTTCCATTTTTAGATGTTCATACCTGACTCGAAATCTTTCAATTTTTGCAATCTTGACTGTGGAGTATCCTTCATTTAGTGTTTCCAAATGATCCCAAATAGCTTTAGCAGTAGGCCTATCTGATAATCCCATGATTTGTTGATCTGATAATGCGCTCAAAATTGCTTATCTTGCTTTGCAATCATTCTCTTCATCTTTAGCTAAGGTAGTTGGAGCAGTCTGACCAGCTATAACAGCAGTATAACCATTCTTTGTAACTTCCCAGATGTCTTTACCAATGCAATTCAGATGTGTCTCCATCCTGATCTTCCATATCCCATAGTTGGTTCCATCAAGTTTTGGACTGTCCTTCTTGAAGTAATTAGTAGACATTGGATCTCCTCAAGTTGTTAAACTTCTGCAAAAGAGGACTGAGCTCTGATACCAATTGTTAGGTCTCAGTGACAACTGAGAGGGGGGGGTGAATCAGTTGTCAAATAAATTCAAACCAAAAAATAATTAACCAACTTGATACTTAATACCGGTAAACTAGTTAAGTATGCCGGTAGACAGTGTTAACAATAAATTGCTATACTGGTAAGGATTAATGCATGAAACATAAACATAAAGTCATCCACAACACATAACACCAATATTTGTACGTGGAAACCCTGTAAGGGGAAAAACCACGGTGGGAAACCTTACCCACAATAAGATGATACTACTGCAAATAGTAAGTGTACATAAATGGGGTCTGTACATGCAAAAAGGCCAATAGCCTAGAGCTCACTACTCAATCACAAAATGAGAGTCACACTGACTACAGTTTGATCGTTAAATCCAATAAGAATGTGCTACACAAAATAGCATCTTCATATGTTGGATTCAGTACCGGTGTAATGCTGATATGCTTATACAAAAACCTAGCTTCACCTTCAAATAATGTCTTCGTGTATACCTCTTATTAATCTCGCATATACCTTCACTCAATTCTTTTTTGCATTCCACACTTGATCTTACAAATAAGATCTTACATTTATACCATAACCTAAGACCAATTTTAGTAGGTCGGCTCTACAAGATATTACAATAAACATTATACATACAATATAATATCCAATGCAATAACTGATTAAACATGTCAGCTTAATGCATTTAAATCATCTCCATAGCTTGCCATGCTGATCTAGAAAAGATAAACCTGCTGGTGTAACCCTAGATAACCCTGGACCTATTTGCCGGTAAAAGAAAATATGCAAATATGAATATACCAATGATAAATTCTTCAAAACAAAGTGTCCACACGATGTCTTCGACATTATCAAGTGTCTTCCATATCATTCCAGCTACCAGTGAACATTATATCCTGCCGGTGAACCATATACCATTAACTGTGCAATAGTTACTTGCTTGCTAGTGAATGTTGCTAGATCTCCAAAGTGCCTGTTTTCAGTAGGTGTTGACATCAATGACAAAACCGTACCAAAATACCAACAGCCTAAGCATGTCAAAAGTTAGCTAAAATTTGATGTTGCCATCCAATCAACCCTTATTTCTTCTTTGGAGTCTTCCACAAAGAAGTTGTCCAAAAAGCCTTTTAGCCTGCCGGTTACAAGAGCCTTGGCTTCTAAAAGGAATCTTCATAAGGAGTTTATTGAGGGAAAGGTCTCTTAGAATTCTTTTTATGAAAAGTGGGGAGTTGATGCCTCCCCTCTGGGCCAATGAAGATTATATCTTGGAATGTTAGGGGCTTAAATGCCCCTAAAAAAAGATGCTTGATTAAGTTTCAATTGGACTTAATGAAGTGCGATATTATAATGGTGCAAGAAACTAAGTTAAATTTATCTTCTACAAATTTTTTATTCTCCTGGACTGGAAATCTTGGAAATTTTGTGCTTCTTCCTCATTAGGGGCTTCAAGTGGACTTTCTTTTCTTTGGAAAGATTCTAGTGTGGAGTTCTCTTTGGTTACCTCCTCATCCAATTAGATGCCTGGACTCATTAAGAGTAGGTTATCAAATACTAAATTTGGGCTTTTTAATGTCTATGGTCTTGTCCAAGTGATGGGAAAAAGGAAACTCTAGGAGAATTTAGCCTTGGTTGCTTCTCCTTTGCTAGATGCCTTCTTGATTTTTGGGGGTGATTTTAATGCTATTTCTTGTCTAGATGAGAAGGCTAGGCGGATCATTCATAATAAGCATATTATTTCAGATTTTTGCCACTTTATCAGTAAGTTGAGTTTTGTTGATTGTAAACCTCTAAATGGTCCTTTCACATGGACAAATATGCAAAAAGATTTTTGTCAAATTCCTGAAAGAATGGATTGGTTTTTGGTATCTGAAAATTGGTTTAATTCTAGTCAGGATTTTGTTTCCTTAGTTCGCCCTTTCACTGGTTCAGATCATTTTCCTATAATGTTTTCTATACTTGAGGATAGGGTTCTTAGGAAACTTCCTTTCAAGTTTGAACCAATGTAGTTTAGGGACCAATCTTTTTTGTCTTTGTTAACAAAATGGTGGTTGTTTTCTCCACATATTTATGGGTCAAGGATGTATCAGATCGTTAAGAAATTAGCTTATTTGAAAAATAAGATTAGAGTTTGGAATTCCTTACACTTGAAGAATTTTTTTGGGGAAAAGGCTAGGATATAGGAAGAAATGGAACAAATTAATAAGATTATTCTCAGATCAGGTATGTCTTATGTGAGCTTTAACAGGCTTAAATTTTTGAACGCTCAACTAGAAGAAGTTTTGGCAAGGGCAGAATCTTATTAGAGACAGAAATCTAGGGATTTTCAGTTATCAAAGGGTGATAGAAATACTAAATTCTTTCATTCCTCTACTAAGCTTAGGAGGCAACACAATAGAATTTTATGTATTATTGATTCTAATGGGAGGAGTTTGCTAGATGACGATGCTATTGTTTCTGAAGTTGTTAGGTTTTTTAAGTCTCTTCTTTTGGCTGAGCCTGTTTCCTTGGATAACACTTTTTTTAATTCAGTCCCCCCTCTAGTGATTTGGGAGGATAATACGATGCTTATGGCTCCCTTCTCTTTGGATGAGCTAAGAGATGTGGTCTTTTCCATGCATCCGGAAAAGGCTCCAGGTCCATATGGTTTTACAACTTTATTCTTTCAAAGGTGTTGGGACTTTGTGGGGAATGATGTCCTGCTAGCCTTGGAAGAGTCTAGGAGGATTAGAACGGTCTTGAAAGAACTCAATAGTATTCATATTTCCATTATTCTGAAAGTAGATAATCCTAGCTCCTTTTTTGACTTTCATCCTATTTCCCTTTGTACTACTTTATATAAGATTATTACCAAGGCAATTTCATTTAGGCTGGCTAGGCTCCTTCCCAAGATAGTTCGTACTAAGCAAGCCAGCTTTGTGCCTGGTAGGGAAACCTTGGAAGGTGCGATTGTAGGTCATGATATTTTTCACTCCCTTTCATGACAAAAGACTCTTGCTATGATCCTTAAACTAGATATGCTTAAAGCTTATGATCGAGTCAACTAGCAGTCCCTTGTTGTTGTCTTGAATCGCTATAGGTTTGCACATAGTTGAGTTAAATGGGTGTTCTCTTGCATATCTTTTACTCATTTCTCAATTTTGATTAATGGTTCTCCTTCGGGGTTTTTTTCTTCCTCTCGGGGGGTTAGGAAAGGAGATCCTTTTTCTCCCTTTTTGTTTATACTTTTGGCATAGGCTTTAAGTAGGGCCATTTCTGATGCTACAACATCTAGCCTGTGGTCTGACATTAAAATAGATGGGTATCCTTCTTCACAATCCCACTTCCTTTTCTCGAATGGTACCTTTTTGTTTGGTTCTACCTCCTTGGCATAGGCCGAATTATCAAGAAAATTATTTTTGAATACTCTTCTTTTTCTAGTCAGAAAGTTAATGAGCTGAAGTCTAAGGTTTTCTTTTTTAATGTGTCCCCCCTGGTTATGAATAGACTCACTCATTTTTGGGGCCTTCCCTTGCAAGTATCTAGGCATTCCTTTTTTTGTTGGCTCGGACAAGGCCTCCTTTTGGGATAAAGTGGTTCATGCGATATCGTCCAAAATTTCTTCCTGGAATCATAAATGCCTCACATTGGCTGGTAAGATTATTTTAATTAAATCAGTTCTTAATGCCATTCCTACATATTTGATGCCTATTTTGAAGACTCGCCCCAAAGTTGTCCAGGATCTTAAGGTATCCTTAAGGTCCTTTCTTTGGAATGATAACATTGGGGGCAAGAAGAAACTTCTTCTTCTAGCATGGGATACAGTTTGTCATCCTAAAGAGCTGGGAGGAGTGGATATCCAAGATTTATTAGCTCAAAATAAAGCATTGGGGACTAAACTAATGTGGAAACTATACGTGGACCCTTTGAGTAAATGGGCTTCTATTATGCTTGCTAAGTACTTAAGGGGGTTCCCTAGATAAAGTATTTTCATAGCCTCATCTCTTCCAAAAGGATCAACATTTTTGAACTTCCTGGTTACTTATAGATCGGTTATTCTACCACATCTTTCTTGGGTTGTCCATAATGGGGAGAAGGCCCGATTTTGGGATGAAGTTTGGAATGGGCATCCTGCATTATCTTCCATTCAGGACTTGTCTCCTTTGTCTAATATTCTTTTGGATCTGAGGGGAGTTTTTGTTGCAGATTATATTGATATTGATTATTCAGGTCCCTATTTAGTAGCTAGATGGAAGGCTATTCCTTCTCTGCCCATTGATAATGATCTTAGAGTTACTTTTGAGGTAGATCTCCAAAAAAGATCCCTTGTGTTTCAAGATAACAACGATATTTTGGTTTGGACTAAGAGTGCCTTGGGCTCTTATTCAGTAAAGGAAGGGTATAAATCTTTAATCTCAGAGCTCCTCTTCTTCCTCCTCTTGGCCTGCTAGGCTTTTTTGGCACTTAGCTTGTCTTCTTAAAGCTGGGTCTTTTGCTTGGTTGGCAGTTAAATATAGAGTTCTCACTGGGATGAGATTCGATAGGCTTGGGATTACTTGGTTTTCCCCTATGTATTTTGTGGATATTGTATGGAAACCATGGATCATGTGTTTTTGCTTTGTCCTTTTGCTCTGGATTGTTGGTACTGGTGGTTTGGAATGCTTGGCTAGTCTTCTGCTATTAGTCCTAATTTATTGTTGCATTTCATGGCTTGGCCCTTATTGTATTCATCTTCTTTTTATTCATGTCTTTGGATAGTGGAACATTCTATTGTGGTTTGGAACATCTGGCCGGAAAGGAACTCTAGGATTTTTAAACATAAATCAGCTTCACTAGAAGAAGTTCTTGACAAGATCCTATCCTCCATTTCTGAGGTGGTTCTTTCTTACATCTAAAAAAAATTGGAACATCTGAGGTCTTTTTCTCATTGGGATAATTGGGTAACCTGGAAGTGGTGTTCACTTCCTGTTATGCCTTCCCATGGGGCTTTAATAGATAGATTGGCTTCTAAGGGTACTCCGGGGAAATTAGGAATTAGGGTGGTCATCTTTGATCATACTTCTAGGATTATTAAAGCTGTGGGAAAATATATTGGTGTAGGCTCAAATAATTTTGCATAATTTTAGGCATTATCTTTTGGTCTTGATCTAGCCATCTCTTTAGAAATTAAAGACATTGTCATTGAAGGGGACTTGATGTTGTTTTTTCAGACGCTATCTGCTAAGAAATGTATCTCTTGGCATCTACAGTACTTGTTAGAGTGTATTCTTGTGCAGTTGAAGTGTTTCTCTACCTTTACTATATCTCATTGTTATAGGGAGATAAATGTTATTTCGGATTACTTGGCCAATAGGATTACTTAGAGGTTCTTCCTTGGGACATTCCAGCTTCTTGCATTAGTATTCTTTTTTAAAGGTTGTTGGGTCTTGCTTTGTAGCCTTCATCATACTACTTGTTGGGTGTGGTTTTCCTTTCACATATGTCAGTAGCGAGGGTGTTGTCTTGCCTTATGGCAACATATTTGTTGTTGGAATATTTGGTAAGTATCTCCTCATGGAGTAAGGAGGATGTGGTGGCTACTCTTGCTTGACCTGTATCCTTCATATTTTGCATTGTCTATGTTTTTGGTGTATCATTATTTGATAAGTTGGGATAATTTTTGTCCTGTGTAGGGTGATTAAGTGAATATGGTGGTTGCATGACAATCTTAGCCCGAACCATTCATTATTTGGGAATATTAATTTGTGCTCTTTTTTGCATGCATATGGTTCTGATTGGGCATAAATTTATTATTTCAAGTTCATGCAGGTTGGCATGTGGCTTGTATGCATATTGTTATTATTACTCTTCCTATAGATTGGCGGTGTGATTGGCAATCATGTTTAAGAGTTGGAAGGCTTGTGTATAATTGCTCGGCTTCACTTTAGATTTTCGTTCACATGCACATTGTATGATGATGTGTTGGCAATGTCCTTATTTGGTGCTTTGGTAATGAGTGGGGGATGAGTTTCTATAAACTACTTTCGCCTCATCATTGTTTGATTGCCTTCCTTCTGCCTTTTTTATTTCTTCTTGTTATATGCTCATCATGGTTTTCTCACTCCTCTTGTGTGATGCTTTGTTATTATGATATGGGTTTGGTTATTATTCAGTCAATGAGGCTTCGTTTCTTGGGGTTGGTTGTTTTCATAGTGATCCCTTGGCTAGTTTTTTTTATATCTGGGGTTGGCCGATGGTTTGCTTATATTTATTGCTTCTTTGGTGTTGATATTCATTGGGAAAGATGCTTTGTTTTATTTGGAGAGGTTTTGTTAAAATTGGTGGATGGTGGTTGTCCTTGAGAAATTGGAAAATGTAGATGGACTAGTATTTGAGATGGTCTCTCATCCTTCTACTCTTTTTTTGGTTGTTGTTGTGGGTTATTTTGTGGCTTGGTCTTATTTTGGTTCCTCGGGGTCTCCAGCATCCTTCCCTTCTCCTTATTTGGATTATTTTATGTTTGCTCACAATATTTTTTTTGGCAAGTTCTCTTATCATAAGTTCTCTTCTGGTTATTGGTTTCATTCTAATCAATGGGTTGGAGAGCTGTGGTTCTTAGACAAGGGTGACCCAGTTTTGATGTTTCTTCTAGGTTTGGTGCACTTCTGATTGATGTTTCATTCTCATAGTTCTCTTTTGTATGCCTCTTCTGGCAGCTTCCTTTATATCTAATGAGGCTACTTATGTAATTGGGAAGGATTTTTGGGTGGATTGGGCCCATGGGCTTTCTGTAATGGGTAGATAGGTTTATGTTATCTGAGCAATACTGAAGGGTTTTCTTACTGGTTCTTTCCCTTCAGTACTCTTTGAACCAGACACATGTAAAAACAATTTTATTAATATAATTCAGTAGTTTTATCCACTTTAATAAAAAAAATAAAATTAGAGTTTCCATGATCCCTAAAAAATAAAATATTATTGAAAACAAATTAAGCCACCACTTGTTATAGAAAGAAGATCGACACATCTACCTAGTAATTTAAATAGAACTAGACTATCTTCCATTAAACAATGGAATATGTATAGACTAAAGGTGTTTTACATGACTACCTCTAATAAAAGAGAGTGAAAGAACCTGGGTTCTATTCATTTGTTTACTAAAAAAATATTAATAAAAATGGAAATGGAACAAACAAATAGAGGTGCGCTTATGAAATATACTTAGTGTGATGTTATGGGTGGAAAATCCAAAGGTCTAATTAGATTATGCTTGGAAAACTCTTTTTTCATCAATGTGCACAAAGAGTCCTTTGCAAAGAAGCTATGAAAGTAACTTGCCCAGATGTTTCATGTCAAATATTTAGGGGATAATATTTTCTTGAGGAAGAAATTGTATTCTTTGAGAATGGAAGAGGGTGGATGAATTACAAACCATATATAAGCATTCAATATATTTGAGGCTCAATTGGCATTTATTGGTGTCAATATGGATGAGGAGGTTAAATTATAGATGTTACTTTGTTCTTTAGATAATTTATAGGATTTTCTTGTTACGACTATTGATAGTAATTATAAATTTGAAGATTTAAGTTAATTTATTGAATTATAATTTGTTGGATGTTCTTGTTACGACTATTGGTTGTAATTATAAATTTGAAGATTTAAGTTAATTTATTGAATTTAAAGAAATGGTTGAGTTGTAGAGTCAAGAAAATTATATTTTTAAGGACATATAATTTTTCTAAAGTTTTCTCTAATGATTTTGATATATTTAATAAATATTATGGCATGAATATATAGAAGACAACTTAGTATTCTCTGATGGAGTTGCAAAGAGAACTAATATGACTGTGATGGAGAAGGCTAAAAATATGTTGCATGGTCTTGGTATAGAACAAAAAATTTCAATTGAATTTGTTGGCACTATGTGATACTTGATTAACAAGTCTTCCATATCAACTCTTATAGATAAATGCCTATAGAAGTGTTATTTTTAGATAAACCAATTCTCACTCTATTACATTATATCTGGCATAATGTAAACAATATTATGTAATTTGACTTTATTCTATTTCATCTATTAGATTACATGATCAATAAACTCTCCCTTTGGAAATTTTTATTATTGCATAAGAATATTTTAAGAGTCAGATGGTAAAATTAAAAGAATTATCCTAATTCAATAAAATTGTTGTAAAAATATTCCATATAGAAAATTAGTCAAAATATACAAATTGACAACATTTTTTAGAAAATATCTATAAAGAAATCAAAGAATTCAACTTAGAGAAACTCCAAATTCAAAATTTAGTGGTATGAAATATATATTTTTTTTAATGCCACTATTTTTTATCTTCAAATAATGAAGCTACAGCTTGTGAATTTATTTGTGGAAAGACACGTACATCCAAATCAAAAGGATAAATTACATGGTGACCTCATCTCAACATTGAGAATAATGTTAAAATCCCCAAATCTCCCCCTCTATATATACTACCATTCAATACTATGTCAAATACTTGTGTATTGCTTTTCAATCACGAGCATGTCCATTTATTTAGATTTCTTAGGAATCCCCTACATTTAATTGACTTTAGGTGCTTTCTAATTGCCTTTTAACATTATCTAGAAAGGATGTGTATTTTTTAATTTAATATATAAAAGCTGGTGATTTTTGGTTCTATGGAGTTAAGTAGTATGCACATAATTTACAGGATTAAAAAGTACTATTAAATTATTTTGTGTTTCTGTTGTATATTGGTTTTGAGTAAAAGAAAAATTTAATTAATTTTTTACAAATGTTCATTAAGAAGATAATGTTTAATAAATAGGTGTTTTCAAATTAGATGTTTTTGTAATCTAAGAATTTTACAATGTAGTAAAGTTTTGTCTTAATTTTTAATAAATAGATGTTTTCAAATTAGATGTTTTTGTGATCTAATAATTTTACAATGTAGTAAAGTTTTGTCTTCATTAAATTTAAACTACAAAAATAACGTATTCTATTTATTCAATATTTATATCTGATTCTTGTTTCAATTTGGGAGATAAGAGGTTGTCAATCTTGTAATGACCCCCATAATAAAAGGACTGATATAGTTTAAGTATTTTCTCTATGATGTTAGAAGATGGGACATTTGAGATGACATCTTATTGTGTTAAATCTAAGATAGTTTTACTAATTTCTATATTATGTTTAAAGATATAAAGATAAGGTACTTGGGATGGCATCTTACTGTTCTAAATCTAATGTTGGACATAATGAAAATGAGACAATTTAAGAGTTGTTTTACATGATGTCGACAGTGTTGTTTTACATACTGTAAGATGTTGGATGATGTCATCATTAAGATTTAGTGGACCAAATTTGGATGTAGAGTTTTACGGTGTTTTCACCAAAAAAAAAAATATAATGTCTTCTTAATAACTTAATCTCACTTATAATATTATAAAAAATAGAATAATTTAAGTTTTTTAAATTGAATATAATTTAAATTTTTTAATACAAATATTTGAATTTTTCATTTATTTTTAATTTCAAATATATTCCAAAATCAACTTAATAATTTATATCAAAATTATACCCGTAGACTTACATATCATAATATTTATAGATTAAGAATCATAACATTATACAAAACTCCATAACCTAAGTATTTTATAACATTATATATAAACTCCATAACCTAAGTCACAATACGTTTAAATTCTTTTTTAGGATGAAACATTCAAATTTCTTATGTTTTTACTGCACAATTACTGGTTCGGGGTTGTGTGAGGGACTCACCTTTACGAGAATATAGATGGATCTCATCTCGATTTCCCACAGACATTCATTAGGTAAAAGATTTAAATTATTTTCTTTACTGAGAAAAGAAACCAATTGACTGAGCATTTCTTGTCCAAAACTTGATCTTTTTTAGTTTTAATTGTAGAAGCCTTTTTCTGCAACCGATCTGCCAAGATCTTGACTGAACTTAAAACTTTGGATCGCCAGGATTTCGAACCAAATTCCAACACAATTTCAAATTTGTGATAATCTATAGGTGGCAGAACAGAATGCAATGACCTGAGATTTAGAGAATGGTGTTTGCAGAGTTTAATTGCAGAAGCATTTTTTCACCACCAGGGTTTGAAATATAAAAGGGCACAATTGTAGTGATTTGCAAGTGCTTGTGTGATATGGAGAGCATATGAATTGGAAGGTATGAAATATAATTTGTAAACATGTACGAGAAAACTGAGCCTCTATAATTTTTTTATGGTTTGATGTAGACGTTCTGATTAATAAAATTAGGATTACATAACCGGATAGCAACAACAAAAGTGCATGAGGGATGCACAACTAGCAAAAGAAACCTTCACTAAAACACAACAAAAAACTAGCAGGGCGACCTGAAAGGTAGCAACTAAATTAGAAAACTAGTAAAACAAAGAAAACCCAAAAACCATAAAGCATAGAGCAACCACCTAATATAGACATATAGATGGTCTATTACATGGAGTTACCCTTTTCTTTCCACTCTTGACACAAACTTAACACTTTATCATAAAAAGACATATTTTTGCTTCATCCAATCCCGAAGATAGAGGAGACCAACACAAATCAAGGGTGGCTTTAACCAGAGACATCATGGGACAAGAACCCATAACCAGCGACTCCATGCATTTTCTTTTCTTTACCCTTTTCCTTTCCATCTCAGCCTAGATAGCCTGTAGGGGGGCATTGTGCATATTGGTTGCATTCCTACATGCAAGATTAACCTCCTCAATTTTCTTTTTGAGGGTCTCCTGGCATTTCTTGACCTCCTCTAGCTCGATTTTTGTCCCTGCCATATTGATCTTGGAGTCCATCTCAATAATATTCCCACCCACCTTTTCCCATTGTCCCATGATGCCAAAAAAGTCACCGGGATTTTTCCACACTCCATCCTCATCTAAATCATCCTCCCAAGTATTAGCCTTGGCTTCTACATCTGTTGCCTCCTCCAATTGATTAATTTTTTAGATGGCCACATTCATCTATGCAAATAGCCACTTTTCTAGGTCATCATGCCTTTGCACATCATCATACGGGTCCTTCGGATTTTTTGTAAGAACCAAAATAGAACTTGGGGGCTTAGTATTTGTAGAGGGGAGAGGGTTAATGGGGAAAGGCTAGGGTTAGCATCAACATTAGCAGCTTTGGTAAGGGACCAATCCGATCCCATGGTTTTCAAAGCTTTTGACTCATCCAAGGAAAGAGACTCAAATCCCAAGTCCTCCACAATTTCCACATTCTTATGCGTCCAAGGTTGGGTATCCACATAGTGGTCCTTTCTAGTGGCAGCAATTTCATTAAATTTTTCCATACATGTAGATTTTTTTCTAGTGGGCATATTCGAACCCGAATGTGACACTTCACTAATGCTAGAAGGAGTAACAATAAGATTAACATATAAATTGGGGTCATCAGTGGGCCCAATCTCAATAGAGGGGATCCCACCAAAGGGGGTTAAGGTTAGGTGGAAATCATGAAACCTACAAATGAGACCTTGATGGAGAGGGGGTTTTCCATTACCAATAGCTTTAGAGACAGACTAAGATAAAGACAAAAAGACCTAATAGGGAAAATTCATTCTTAGCCCATGGGGAAGATGATTCAACATGGGAAAAATCTGTAAATGGAACCTCTTTTTCCTTCCACGTAGGGTGAAGTAATTCATGAACAAAAGGGTTACCTCCTTCTAGATACTAGGAAGTTATTCCCTATTATACCCTCTTTGAAGCCTTCAAACCCCTTTCCTAGGTTCAAAGAAATGATCAAAATCCTCCTTATACTTCCCTTGGGATTTTTTGGAAAGAAAACACCATTGAGGGCTAACCCAATTACTTTCATGATGGTCTCCATAGAAAACATAAAGGAAATACTCCCAATCTTAACAACACCATTATCACAAGCCTGAACAAATGTTGTAAAGAGCTTAGGATTATGGTTTGTCATCTTCCTCCACATAGGAATCCAGATTGCCTTGAATCTCCTTACTCTGAATCCTCCCATTGTTCTTGAATTTAGAACATTCGTCAAGTTAAATTTCATTCAAATCACCACCCATATCCACACAAGCTAAAGCCAGATTGAGAAATTGATAGGTTTGAGGGATAGAGTGTAAGTGGTACCAACAAAAATTAAATCCAGTCACCCAATCTTGTAAGGAAAGGAAAAGGTGAGAATAGAAAGTACCAAAAAAGCAATATTGCGAAGATTATACATCATTAATAGACAAGTCATTCAAAATAATGAAACGAGCCACAATTGGGATTTTATGCAGGTGAGTCCAGATTTCAAAATTATTAGCAAATGCACCAAACCTTGCCAGCTTGTCCGCTACATAGTTTCCCTCCCACTGCATGTGGTATAATCTAACATCACTGATAGTAGGAAGGAGAGACCAGAGCTTGGTGATGAGAGAGATAGTCTTCTAGTCCAATCCAACCACCCCATTAAGAATTACGATTGTATTACAATAATCTCCTTCAACAATGATGTGTTTGCACCCCTTATCCCTGACAACAACTAACCCATTGTTAGAAACAAGGCATCAAACTAAGAGGGGGGTGAATAATTTTTCTCACAAACTCAACACAATTCAAACTTAAATTCAGATCTGATTATTCACAATGAAAACACAAATCAACACCACATCAATAATACACATAACACCAAGTTTTTTAACCTCTAAAACCCAATTAAGGGAAAAACCACCTGCGAACGTACCCACAATGAGATAATACCCTATTAGGAATAAGTGAAATATATTACAATGGGAAATGCACATGCATTCAAGCACACTACCTAGAGCTCATTGCTCAAATCACAAAACAAGAAGGACTACAATCCTCAGGAAGACATTGTCTTACAAAAACATTCGGATTACATCTAGAGAATCATGAACTGATGAAGTAGCAACTTCTCATTCTGGGTTATAGGTTTTGTTAAGAATAGTTTGTTCTCCTTTGCCACACACTTCCTTTCACACTTCTGAAAGATCAAAACTCTTGCTTGCACATTTTCGCAATCGCACACTCATAGATACAATGTAGATACATCTCATAAATGAATAATATATATATTTAGACAAATCATCAACCTATATTTTAAGGTCGGCCCAACCCGCAATATAAATAACAATAATATAACCTTACATACTACAACAACACATGCGTAAAAAAACAATGTTGGCTAAGACATAGTCTGGACCTAAATAAACATTGCACACAAGAAACACCTCCAAGAAATACACCTCGAACATCCTCAACACGCTACAATCACCCTGAATATCACATAACATGAAGAACACCACCAGATCAAGAAAAATCACTCAATGCGAACCATCAACATGGATAGAACATGATCTATAAACATCCACAAGCATCGTTAATTACACCATAAACAACCGCAACATCATCACTTACTAGAATCAATATACTGAACCTCAAGAGCACACGTTGAACTGACTATAAAACTGAAAAATTCACTTGTGGGCTGCCAAATTAGGAAACATCTAAATTGAGGATACATATGAACATCCAAAACACTACAAAATCTGCAAACCAAGATATTGCAATTCTAGATAAGTGCAAAGTAGAAACTAGAACATTGAACAACATGAATAACCTCAATACCAAACCTCGTAACTCGATCAAATCATCATGCAGACCATTGAAACTTTAGTTGAATCAACTAGAGATACTTATCTCAAAACCCATTAAACTGCAATATCTCAACTACAACACACTGCCAAACCAACTCATTTAATCTGACTGCAACATTGGAATACACAAAAGAATATGTTGACATCAATGACAACACATCATTCTAGAAAACTTATTAGAAATATCCAACAATCTTCCCCTTTGGCATTGATGGCAACATATGAATGTGAAAAACAATCAATGAAAAGAAAGAAATCAACAACCAACAATCTCCTCATAAACTCTCAATAATCTCCCCTTAAGATCAACATATGATATAGTAGTTTTTCAATGAACATCTTGAACGCACTACTGACTACTCCCCTTGAGCAGCAACCTCACTCATCAATTTAGATCACAAGATATCGTTGTGAAGTCCATTGGACTGATGCAACTCCATGCATCTTAGTTCTCATCAGGAGGGGCAATTACCCCTAGCTTCTCTTTCAGATACTTAAATGTATCTTTAGGCAAAGGCTTTGTGAAGATATATGAAATATGTTCCTTTGTAGATACATACTCCAATTTGACTTCCTTCTCATTCACATTCTCTCTCAAGAAATGAAAATTGATTGATATATGCTTGGTCTTAGAGTGAAACACCAGATTCTTAGAAATATTGATACAACTTGAATTATCATAGTATATAGTAGTAGGCTCATTAAAAATAACTCTGATATCTTTCAACATCTACTTCATCAAGATTACTTGAAAATAGTTGCTAGAAGCAACAATGTATTTAGCTTCTATAGTAGACAAAGAGATAGCATTCTAATTCTTACTCATCCATGAAACCAATCTCTTACCCAAGAAAAATGTACCACCACTAGTACTCTTTCTATCATCAACATTACCTACCCAATAATCATCATTAAAAGAACTCAAAGTAAAATCATCATCTCTAGGATACCACAAACCAAAATCAACTATCCCTTTCAAATATCTGAAAATTATCTTAACAATAACAACATGAGATTCCTTAGGATCAGTTTGAAATCTAGGAACAAGACACAAAACATTCATAATATCTAGTCTAGTATAAGTCAAATACAACAATCCACCCATCATACATCTGTATCTAGTTTAATTTACTTTTGGAGAATCATCATCTTTTGTCAACTTACATCTGGTCACAATAGGAGTACCAACAAGTGTTGAATCATGTAAACTAAACTTCTTCAACAATTCCTTCAAATACTTAGATTGAGATATAAAAATACCTTTATCCAACTGAGTTTTTTCCAATCCACAAAAAAATTTCATCTCACCTATCATAGACATCTCAAACTCATTTTGCATATCATCAGCAAAATTCTTGCACAAATCATCATTTCCACTAGAAATAATATCGTCAACCAAATCTTAAATAATTAAGATGTTGTCATTATCAATCTTGAATTACAGATTACTATTAGTTTTACCTTTATTGAAATCAAGCTTCATCAAATACTTATCCAATCTGGCATACCAAGCTCTTTGGGCTTGCTTCAATCCATACAATGCTTTCTTCAACCTACAAACCATATCTTTATGATCTGTCAACTGAGAACCATCTAGTCGCTCAATATATAATTCTTTCATCTCACCATTAAGAAAGGTTGACCTTACATCCATCTAATACACTTTGAAATATTTGTAAGCAACATAAGAAAGAAATAATCTAACAACTTCAGTTCTAGCTATCGGAGCAAAAGTCTCCTCAAAATCAATACCTTCAATCTGAGAATAACTCTTACAAACAAGTCTTTCTTTATTCCCAACAACTTCACCTTTTTCATCCAACTTATTCCAAAACACCCATTTAGTTCTAGTTACATTATTATCCTTAGGTCTAGGAACTAAAATTTATGTATTTTTATTTTCAATCTAATTCAATTCTTCTTCCATTGCTTTAACCCAATATTCATCTTTACAAGATTCATCAACATTCTTATGTTCAATCTTAGAAATCGAGCAATTTACTCTTCAACAATTCTTCTCCTCGTCATCACGCCTCTATTCTTATCTCCTATGATCTGATTCTATGAGTGATTTAACCTTACATACATTGGAGTCTTAGGATTTTCATGATTCTCGGACTCTTGAACTCTTTCTTCTACACTATATTCTCCTTCATTCTCAGGATTTTTCGAAACACTTTGAACTTGATTTTGGGTATACACTTACTTTCCTTTATCTACACTAACAATCTGATCATCTGAATCATATCCGGAGCATTTGGGATGATACTCATTTCCTTCATCAATTCTCACATTAGCACTCCCAAATATCTTTCTCAATCTCTTATTATAACACGGTCAAGCTTTTCTCAGTAGAATAAACAAGAAAGATTCCTTCATCACATCTAGCATCAAACTTCCCTAGACCTTCATCTCTTCTGATATAGAATTTACTATCAAAGATTCTAAAATATCTAATTATAAGAAAATGGCCAAACTATAACTCATAAGGATTCTTACCAGTATCACCTTTTATATGCACTGGTTGAAAGTGTATACAAGATTACTCACAACTTCTCTCTAATAGATACGTGAAACATTTCCTTCAATCATCATCATCCTATCAGCTTCTTGACTTGTCTTGTTCTTTCTCTCCATAACACCATTATGCTGAGGGGTCCGCAGAGCAGATAATTGTCTATTCACAAAAAGAATTGATCTCACAACATATAAATTCACCAACTATATCAGATCTCAGACACTTCAGCATCTATCTAGTCTTAGTCTCAACCATAGCTTTGAAAATCTTGAACGTATCCAATGCTTTAGACTTCTCCCTTAATAAAGTAACCTACATCATCCTTAAATAATCATCAATCAACAATATGAAATATATGCTACCTTGCAAGCTTCTCACTCTAGAGGGACCACACAAATTAGTATGCACAAGATCCAATATCCCATTAGAAGTATACTATTTTATTTTGAAAAAAACTCTTGTTTGCTTCCCTAATTGACATTCCTTACATACTAGATTAGTAGGCTTTACAATCTTAGGTAGATCTCTTACAGCTTGAGTAGAACTTATCTTAACCATGGAGTCAAAATTTACATGACACGTCCTTCTTTGCCATAACTAACTTTCATCAACCTGAGCAATCAAAATTTTACCACCAGCATTCGATTGAAATATATTACCTTTAGTCTTTGTACCAGATGCAATATTAGTTTCAAAGCTATTCAAGATCTTACAATTGCCATTCTTGAATTTCAAATCATAAGCCTTAACAACCATATGTCCAACACTCAAAATATTATGCTTTAAACCTTCAACATACAAGACATCAACAATGTTATGCTTACCATCAAAATAAATAAAACTTCTATCATAAATTATACTATCTTTTTCATCTCTAAATATTACTACACCACCATCATACTTTTTCATACTAAAAAACTTACTCTTATAACCTGTCATTTGATGAGAGAAAGAACTATCAATAAACCATTCATCTTTCTCTTCAACTTTAGTAGCCAAAGCTTTCTTCTCAGTAATGCAGCTAGTAGAATCACTAGTCACCAGACCATCTTCCTTGATAGCAATGAACAACCACTCATCTCCTAAATTTCCCTTATCAGACTAATCATATGTAACACTTCTTCTGATATGTAGGCTTGTATGGATTAAATGGTTTCTTAGAAACTCTTTCCAAACACCTTGAGGAAAAATGTCCTATCTTATTGCATGAAAAACATTTATTAGGCACCTTTCCTTCATACTTACCAGAACCTTTATGCAATCTTATGGTAATCAAGCCTTCAAGCTCTTCAAGTTCTCTTTCTTCTTCTTCAAGATTTCTTATATCTAGATATGCTTATTGAACTTTCTCCCAAATCATATTTTTGCTTCTTGGATATAGTTTCTCTGAATGGAGATTTTGGTTCATGAAGAGATTCACCAAAATCGCTCAACTCTAAAGTATCAAGCTTTCCAATCCGCATGTCTCTAGTCACATCTGTCATCATCTAAATCTCCTTAATAGCAACAACCCTATGCTTGTAACTAGGAGACAAGGATCTCAACACTTTAGCCAGAATCTCAGATTCTTTCAAAACTCCACCAGCACACCTAATATTCAACACAAGCTCATTCACTTCCTGCATAAAGGAGTTAATGTTCTCATCTTCTCCCATCTTACGCATCTCATACTTTCCCTTCAAGCTCTGCAACTTAGAAAATTTCACATGGCTGTAACCTTCATACAAAGTCTCTAGCTTCTTCCATATTTCATGAGTAGTCTCTAAATCCATCACATTAGTCATTTCAGAATCAGACGAGGCACTCAACAATGCTTCCTTAGCTTTGTTTCATCATAAAATTGTGACCTTGTAATTTTCAACCATATTTGGGTCTTCACATTGGTGAAATGAATCCCTAAGCCTAATTGGACACCTGAGACATGCCCACACTGCCCAAAGCTTGCATTTCTTTGCACCCTGCACTCCCTATTGCTACTTCCTATCCTAAATTAGGGTAGGATAGGGGCATGGTGCCCATGTCCTTGCCCTATTTTGGGCCCCTTCCATTCAAATTTTGCATTGGGCTTTGCATTTTAGAAGTGGAAAAAGTTTCCCTATGTCGGCCTAGAATGAAAAAATAAGTCAATTAACCCTAATTGATGAATATATAAGATAAGAGAAGAGAAGAGAAGTCAATAAGATAAGATGGAGACATGAAGAGGAAATTGCAATCCTTCGTGTAATCAAGCATTCAAGCATCCATTGAGAATCTCAAGTCTCCTTTCAAGGCTAGGTGTTTCATTCAAGTCAAGGATCCAACCATTGAAGTGGAGATATCTCTTGACATTCAATTCTACATATCCTCTCAAACAACTCTATCAAAATTTCAATTACATCCTCCCTTGAGGTGAATTCCATTTCAGTCAAATTTACTTTCATTACTTGCAAGTACTTTTCATCATTTGGTTAATTTAAAAACTGAGGTTTGACTTGAAGGAAAACCCCCAATCCCAACAACATTTCCTCTCTTTTTTGTGTGTAGGTTGCAGGTGCACAACTATATTAGCAGATTCACACTCCATTCTCAGAGGTAGAAAAATCCTTTTCAGTGCATCAATTTGTCGGAGGACCATGTGCACTTTTAATACGATTCTGACAAATTTCACCCTAATTTGCAAGGGAGCTTTGTCTCGGCCTTTTACTGCTAATTCTAGGTGCACAACTTCATCGTGCATTTCTATCTCAACTTATAATCATTTCTTTGTCACTTTTGCACTTAGCCTTAAATTACATAATTCAACCTATTTCATTCTAAAAGAGGGGTTAATTTCATTTTCCAAATTCATTGTCAATTCACTTAGCATTCAATCTTTTGAGATTGGATCTGGTGAATTATCCCCCCTCTTTTAAATGTAATATGTGTGAGAGGTTGAAGAGAATATTTTGTGAAACTTTCACTTCTCCTCTCGAGGAGAGAAAAGATTTCCTCTTGACTTCTCCATCACCCTTTTTCAGCAAATTACATTTTGGTGAACCCAACGTCTTACATGCTTGACATTTCAAATCATTGCATAGTTTTTATTTACAAGTTTAATTTTATCGCAAATTTACAACACTTAGTGGTTAATTCAATCAAAACCGTAGTTTTCAAAAATAGGAATTGAAATTGTGTCTTGTAAAAATTTCTATCTATTGTTTTAGATCTGAAAATTGTATTGATTGTCAAATTCAACATCATTATTGTCTTGTTTAAATTGCAAATCAAATTTACAAAATTAAGTGGTTAATTGTCGAAGCCCCAATTTTTTAAAAAAATTTGAACTTGTGCAAAACTTGAATTTACATTTAATTTTCAGATTTGTCTTCTTGCCTAAAATTCAAATTTTTAATTTCCCTCCCTTTTTCAAAATTCAAAATTTTAAAATTTAGTGGTTAGGTCCTAAAACCCTAGTTTTCAAAATTAATTGGATTTTGTACAAATTTCAATCGATTTCAATTTTTTAAACATTCTTCAAGGTGGCCCTATTTATTAGGTTTGACCTTTTTTAAATTTACAATTCAACTTCTTATCTTTTTCAAAACCCTATTAGGGGCCTATTTTCACATTCAAACCTCAATTTTGCCTATCTAAACTTTGTAAAATCAACCAATTTTTTGGGTTTATCTCTAAAATCATCGTAACTTTCATCCTTGAAAATTTCCGAAAAAGTTGGGAGGACCATGTGCACTTTCAACACGGTCCCTGGATTTTTTCTTGAAATTTCGGGAGACTGTTATGTCTATATTTAATTTCTTAAATATAGAAAATTGGTTGATTTTATCAAAATTTTCTTTGTAAAATAAAAAATACTTCCCAATTTCAGTATCAAAACTTTCATTGAAAATTTTTAAATTAAGTGGTTAGTTCTAATCTGCCCTGAGTTTAAAAATTCAAATTTTAACAAATTTAATTTTAAAATTAAGTAGTATACCATTGACCCAAACTTTAAAATTTCAATTTCCTTTTTCATCATAATTTTATTTGGAAATTGTGGCATTTCTCCTTTCAACAAATTTCAAATTGTGTAATCATAATTTCCTCGAATTTTACAATTTTACAAACTTTGTTCAAAATTCAAATTCCAAATTCAAATTTGTGTTTTCTCTAGTGCATGAGTTTTACCACTATTAGTCCAACCTCTACTATCCCCATTAGATGAATCATTAGAATTAAGGCTTCCCAAGGTTTAATTATCGAGGAGATAGAGCCTAATTTGGTTGACTTCTTCAATTAGGATAATGCTAATTCTTCCCATCCTAATAACATTCCTATTTACCCAATTGATTATTCTAATGATGAAGAAGAAGCTTTGACTAGAGTTTCCATAGGTCAACTTTCAAAATTGGATAATCAATTTGACAACTTTCAACAATGGATGTCCCAAGAATACCCTAATAGTGAAGCTCTTCCATTAATTGAAGGTCGAAAATGCATGATTCAAAGTGGTAAGAATGGAATTGATATATTGTGTGGTATTTCTCATATTTTTTATTCTAATGGCATGCCTATAAAGAAATGTGCTGAGGACTTAGGTTATTTACAATCTTCTACACAAATCAATCATTCTATTCCTTTGACCACTTTGATGGCTAGTATTCCTACTTTCACTTCAAAAATCATGGCGACATCAACTCAACATGTCACACCTACAACAATTAGTAATGGGGGAAATCCCTCTTCTTCAATAACCTTGCATCCTTATCCATTCCTTCAATAAGTATTCCCCTTGTCTCTTAGCCAATCAATGTGACTCAAGGGGGCAATTCATCCAATCATTCTATTCCTACTCAATAATCTCTTATGCCTACTTACTATAGTGTTCCTCCACCTTATTCTCGATAAAAGCCTTCTTTCAACAATATCACACCACCTTCTCAATCAAACATGTCTAATATGAATTCTGCAATCGAAGCAACCATTAATAATCTTGCTCAAACTGTGTCATCATTGCAACAACAAATCACTTCCATGAGTCAATCCAAGTTTAGTGTGCCCACATTTGATGTTGCAAGCCCAATTTCTCTTGATATTGTTAGAGATTTCCCTCCTAAACATGTTGAAGTCCCTCAATTGGAACTCTATAATGGAAAAGTTGATCCTTTAACATATGTCAAGATATTCCAAACTTTGTGTACTAAATTTTCTTATAATCAAGGATTGCTTGCTAAATTGTTTACTATGACATTGAGAGATAAGGCTTTATAATGGTATTGTTCTTTGCCTTCCTATTATATTACTTATTTTTAACAATTAGTAAATGCTTTTATTCAAGAATTTCAAAACAACATAGGTCCTAAGATCACTTTGATTGATTTAATGCATTGTAAACAAGGTATTAAATAAAAATTGACTGATTTCATTGGTAGATATAAGCATTTGTGTTCTCAAATTTCTTTTCAAGTGCCTGATAATCATATTTAAAGAATTTTTATTTATAATTTAAAAAACAATATTAGAGAAAAGCTTCTCCTATTTGAGTTTACTTCCTTTCCACAGTTGTGCACAACACTTCACAATTATCAATTTATTGTGAGTCAACTAGAGCAATCCACTCCTATGGCTCCGAATGATAAGGGTGACAATGCTCAACAACTGTTTGCAAAGTTCAAACCTACTAAAGGATTCATCAAATTCAATCACAACATTAACAACAACAATGTGAATGCTACAATAGGTGTGCCTCCTATTTCTAAATTTTTCAAAAGAGAAAGACAATTTACGCCTTTGAATGAATCTTTACATAGCATTATGTCTCAGTTGTTATAAAGATATCTTATCAAAATTCCTCTAATAAATCTAGTTGACCCTTCTAAGGAAGCCTCACCTTACTTTGATAATAATTATTTTTGTCAATTTCATTGTCAACCTAGTCACGACAGTGAGAATTGGTTTGCATTAAAAAGTAAGATTCAAGATTTGATTGATAATAATACTATATTTGTGGTAGGTGTGAGATAAGGGAAACAAATCATTAGCCCCTCCTAATAAAAATCTTAAGATTTTTACTGATCCTTCATCTTCTCATACCTCTAACACGACTGACACTGAACATACCTTTTTCTCTCCTTTGGATGTGACTACCACGGTTCAAAATTTGGTGAATATGGAAGAGAAACAAAGAAAATATAAGGATCTATGTATCACATTTGACCCTAGTGATACCATTAGAGCACGTGATGGACCTGCATACATAGTTGCAAATATTTAAGAAATTCCTTGTCATGGTGTTCTTATTGATCCCTCTTTCATGGTTAATGTTATCACTGATGAGTATCTTTTCACTTTACATTTGTATAAACCAATCTATGATGATATTAATGTGGTCGTTAATTTATTTAATGGACTCTCTTGCACTACCATTTTTCTATCACACTTCCTATTTAGGTTCACACTAAATCTATGGATGTCAACTTTGTTATCATTCCTTACTCTAAGAAATTCCGTGTGAAGTTGGGCTATCCTTGGCTATCTTCCATGAAGGCTATTGCTTCTCCAATACATAATTTTTTTAAATTTCCCCACAATGGAGAAATAATAACTATTACCCATAGTTTATTTTGACTAGTTGAAAGAAGCCCAGGAGTTCCTATTGATTTATTTTGGCCTAAACAATTCAATCTCTTCCACTGAGAAGTGACGCCCTCTTTCAATCTTGTCAAAAATGGAAGAAAGATATGATCCTATCCTTAAGCCAACCTATAACTCCAACAATTGACATTCCTATCATTCTTGAAGATGAAGTTCTTCCTCTAGTGGATAGAACTAATCTTCCTCCTAAGAAATATTCCCAACCTATTCCTATGGATGAAACTCTACCTTCTCCTAAGAAGAATAACAATATTCCTCCTAAGGTTAGACATGTACCTCCTCCTCATGATGGTCCTGGTCTCCTTTATATGGTGCAGTTCCACCTCCTTTCTCTTATAGACAGAAGAGACCTGCCTCTCCTCTTGTTCAACCTAAAAGACCTCAAGCTAAACCTTCAACTACCAAAGATAATAATATTCCTCCTTCAACAAATATTCCTCCTCCTTCTCAGTCTTCCGCTAAGACTCTATGAAATCATTGTGCGAGAGACCACCGATGAAAGTGTCATTCTCAAGCTCATGAAGTTGTGCCTCAAAATATTCAAACTCCCCAAACACCAATAGTTGACATGATTCCCTTTTCTCCTAAACAAGATGTTGAACCTACATCTCCAAATCATAAGTTGTAGAGAATATATGATGGTTTTACTCCTATTTGTGTTCGCACTCCTCTTTCTATAAATCTTGATGAATAAATAGGTGAGAATATTATTCAAGATTGCAATAAAAATCCCAATGCTTCTGATAGTGACTATGAATATGTTGACGTGGACAAACATTTATATGCATATTTTTCAAAAGCCTTAATCCTAGCTCCTAGAAATGAACAAAGTGACTTAGCCCATGAGCATAATACTTGTTTAGATCTTGTCATAGCTCCATCTGCTATGCTCAATGTCGCTCCTTCAGCTTGTTTACCATGTTCTCAAAATAGTGATCAACAAGATTGGGAGGTGGATGATGTGTTATATTAGCTTCATTATCCCCATAGATCCTCTATCCCTCTCTCTTTTCTTTCTCTTTTGTGACCATTCTTCTATGTGTATCCTTGTTTTTCTATGTTCCCTAGTAATGTCTACTTGAGGACGATGTAAAGCATTGAGATCTCTTTTGGTCTATTTCATGTTGACTCAAAAGACACCTTCTATTCCCTTTCTTCCAAGGTAGTTTCATTTCTTTGGTGAATGATGACTATACTATGTATATATATATATATATATATATGATATACATGTGTTATTATATAGCATATTGACCTTGAGGAGAGAAAAACTACCTCGTGATTTGTATTTGTGTTCACTATCCTTGGTTTATTCCTCAATTGGGGGCCAAATGCTTGAGATACCATGTTCTCTCTCTTTCTCTCTTGGGTATATCCTACCTTAAATAAATCTCTCCCAATAAGGCATGCACGATCGCTTTAATGTGGGGGCATACACTCCGCTCTTATTTTCCTTTTTGATACTCAGAATTACCTAGTGAAATTGGCTTTACTTTATAATTTTTGGTATCCTTTCTTTTCATGACTCATACCGAGGGAAACCTTTCTACATGCAGTCATGATCGTTACCTTTTGATCTTCCCTTTCACTTTGTCAATTGATGTCCTAAGATCCTTAGTCCATTGGAGACTTGGTGTATCTTGCCTCTTTGTTGTGGTGAAAGTATTTCAATCTTGTTTCCTTGTGCTTTACTGGTAGTATTGGTGTATGCTTATACTCCCACTAAAGTGGGGGCTAAATGTAGTATCATAAAATTGTGACCTTGCAATTTTCAGCCACATTTGGGTCTTCACATCAGTGAAACAAATCCCTAAGCCTTATTGGAGACTCGAGACATACTCACATTGCCTGAGGCTTGCATTTCCTTACACCTTGCACATTTGTTGTTACTTCATGTTCCAAATTAGAGCATGATAAGGCGTGGCACCCCTATCCCCCCTAGGACAAGGGCGTAGCATCATTGTCCTTGCACTATTTTGGGCCCCTTCCATTTAAATTTTTCATTGGGCTTTGCATTTTGGAAGTGAGAAAAGTTCTCTTATGTCGGCCTATAACAAAAAATCAGTTAGTTAACCTTGATTGATGAATATATAAGATAAGAGAAGTCAATAAGATAAGATAGAGACATGAAGAGGGAATATCGATCCTCAGTGAAATCAAGCATCCATTGATCATCTCAAGTCTCCTTTCAAGGCTAGATGTTACATTCACGTCAAGGATTCAACAATTGAAGTGGAGATCTCTCTTGACATTCAATTCTACATATCCTTTCAAACAACTCTATCAACATTTCAATTACATCCTCCCTTGATGTGAATTCCATTTCAGTCATTTACTTTCATTACTTGCAAGTACTTTTCATCATTTAATTAATTCCAAAACTGGGGTTTAACCTTAAGGAAAACCCCCAATCCCAACAACATTTCCTCTCTTTTTTGTGTGTAGGATGTAGGTGCACAGCTGCATTTGCAGATTTAGATTCCATTCTCAGAGGTGGAAAAGCCCTTTTTGGCGCACATATTTTTTAGAGGACCATGTGCACTTTAAAAACAGTCTCGACAAATTTCACTCAAATTTGTAGGGGAGCATCGTCTTAGCTTTTTACTACTAATTCTGGGTGCACAACTTCATCCCACATTTCTATCTCAACTTATAATCATTTCTTTGTCTTTTTTACACTTAGTCTTAAATCACATAATTCAACCTATTGCATTCTAAAAGAGGGCTTAATTTCATTTTCCAAATTCATTGTCAATTCACTTAGCATTCAATCTGTTGAGATTGGATATAGTGAATTATCCCCCCTCCTTTAAATGTAATGTGTGAGAGGTTGAAGAGAATACTTTGTGAAAATTTCACTCCTCTTCTTGGCGAGAGAAAATATTTCCTCTTGGCTTCTCCGTCACACTTTTTCACCACATTACAAGATCTAATATTGAATTCAACTTATGTTATCTCATACAGAGTACTAGGACGATTAGGAGGAACATTATACACATTTTTAGTTATCTTCCAACAATCTTCACCGATGTATCACAGATGACATTCCATCCTATTATTCTAGAGAGTGTATTTTATTCCATCAAATCTCAGACTATCCATCGTAAAATAAAAGGTTGCCATCTGGGATCTCCTCAAGTGATCAAGCATCTTTTGGAGGATCTAGATTTGATACCAATTGTTTACAACAAGGCAGAAAACTGAGAGGGGAGGTAAATCAGTTTGCTCACAAACTCAACACAATTCAAACTTAAATTCAGATCTGATTACTAACAACGAAAGCACAAATCAACACCACATCAATAGCACACATAACACTAATATTTTTTATGTGGAAAACCCACTGAAGGGAAAAACCATGGTGATAACCTACCCACAATGAGATAATACCCTGTTAGGAGTAAATAAAATATTACAATGAGGAATGCATATACATTTAGGCACACTGCATAGAGCTCACTTCTCAAATCACAAAATTAGAAGGGCTACAACCCTGAGGAAGACTCGCTATATTACCAAAACATTTGGATTACATCCAGAGAATGATAAATTGATGAAATAGCATCTTCTCATGCATGGTTACAGTTCTGGTTAAGCACATCTGATCTACTCTTCCACAAACTTCCTTTCACACTTTCAAAAGTTCAAAACACTTGTTCGCACATTTATTCAATCACACACTCATAGATACAATGCAGATAGTCTTACAAATGAATATTACATATATTTATACAAATCATCAACCTCTATTTCAAGGTCAGCTCAACCTTAAACACAAATAACAATATTATAACCTCACACACTACAACAACACATGTAGACCAAAATAATGTCAGCTAAGACATAGTCTAGACCTAAATCAACACTGCACACAAGAAACACCTCTAAGAATTATGCCTCAAACATCTGCAACATGCTAAAATCACCATGAATGTCACATAACATGTAGAACACCACGAGATCAAGAAAATGATCAATAACATGGACAACACTCAATGCAAACCATCAACATGGATATAACACAATCAAGAAACATCCACAAGCAAGGTGAATTACAACAAAAACAACTGCTACATCATCACTTAGTAGAATTAATATACTTAACCTCAAGAACAAACGTTGAACTGAATGTCAAACAAAAATATTTACTTGAGGATCTATAAATAATGAACCATCCGAATTGAGGACACACATGAATATCCCAAACACTCTACCAAATCTGCAAACCAAGATCTTCCAATTCCAGAGCAATGCAAAGGAGAAAGCAAAACACTAAACAACATGAACAACCTTAATAAAATACCTCCTAACTCGATCAAATAATCATGAGGACCACTGAATCTTTAGTTGAATTAAGTAGAGATACTTATCTTAAAACCCATTAAACCACAATACCTCAACTGTAACACACTAGCCAAACCAACTCATTTAATCTGACTGCAACACTTAAATACATAGAATAATATGTTGACATCAATGACAACAAATCATTCCATCAATCTTCTTAGCAATATCCAACACCCGTGATAGAACTCAACCACTTCAGCCATGCTAGAAGTTTGGATACCAAATTTTACCAGATAGGGAATGATGAAGAGACCCAAGGAACAAAGGCTTCTCTCACAAACTCACTCTACAAGACCCTCAATTAAGTTCTCAACATTCATAAATTCTTGGAAAATCCTATCAGCAACATGAAAGTGCACCTCTACAGTCCCCTTTTCTTAATGGGGCCCTATTTAATCCATAAACAACTCATGGAGATACAACTTCTTACATCAAGTCTCTTCTTGACACCAACTCTCTTGTAGCCACCTATGACCAACTTGGATTATAACACATCCACCATTGCAGAAGTAGGCATGGACCCTATAGTACCTCATGTCCAACCCTAGAGACATTGATTATAACCAAGACAAAACCCTTTTGTTTGTACAAGGTCAATAAAAGTGACTTGCCCACTACAAGGCACCTATTCCTAGTAGCCCTGATTTGAGTCTTTAAGGTAAAAACTTTTAAATTATCCTACTGACACCCTAGTGTTGAAATGTGGTGACTAATCAGCAAAGTACTGTACACTTAGCACGTATCCTTGCTGACATTGTAATAAAACCCTAAAGAGGCCGACTTTGTTCGTTGCCCTAAAAATGCATGTTATAAGCGGCTGGGATGCTTAAGGCATGGTAATGTTGATGTACTATTTTTGCTAGATAATAAGAAATATTGGATGGCTATGTATGGTGGAAGTAACCAATTTTGGGTGAACCACGTTAAATCTCTGTGTTATCTGTGTCCTATTTTATTTCTTTATCTTTTGTATTTAAATCTGCATATAATTGTTAGTTCATATTTGCTTCGGATCTACTTGAAACACTAACACCTAGACTATTGAAACTTTTATATGACCCCTTTCATGACACAAAATACTTCCAAAACTTGGACCCCAACTCTTGCATTGACTGGGTCAAACACTACTACTACAAAAGGCCTAATAGGGCTTTTAGGCCACTTTTACAAAGCAACCATATGCCAATGGTTTGATCTAAAGACAATAATGGATGGGAAAGGTCTGAGCACATCCCAAAGCACTAAATCCACCATTATATAGTGTCCACCACTCATATTTTTTCTTTCGTGCAATTATTAACCCTCAAAACTGATTAGTCACATGAGGATGCCTAGCCTAAGGCTTGTTCCCAAAATTCAACGGCCCACTCATAAAATTTAAAAATATTAAAATAACTTTTATCCCCTACCATTCCCCATATTTTGAGCCAATTTGGCCGGAGGAATGTAGGGTTAAGAAAGCATTTCCTTGGAAACCCTAGTTTTGGAGGGTTTTCAGACCACCTTCCACTAAAATGTAGATATCTTGCTTATTTATCAGTCTTTTCTTGTCAGACTAAAGCCAAATGAACATCAAAATAGAGGCCTATTCAAGTCAATTATTTATCCTGAACATGGAATCTGTAAAATGACCGTACAGGGCACTCTTCCATCAAATTTATGTAAATTTCAAAGTGTTTATTAAATTTGATCATTGTCTTACATCCAAAGCTTCATCAATCATTTCTTCTTGACCTAGAAGGCCTTAAGAAATGTTTCTCAAACCTCCTCAACTGACTCCAATGGAAATTTTAATTAGGTAGCCATTGGAGGGAGATTAGTTACAAGTTGACAACAGAAGTTATCATCCAAACTTGACAAAGTTGCACAAAACTTGATAATCTATGACATTTGCCTATGTAAGCTATTACGACACATCATAGAACTTACAAATAGACAATGTAGGAGCCAAAATACAATGCTTTCCTCATTTAGGCATTTTGGATTTTATTTGAATATGGTTGACCAAATAGGTCCTAAGAAGTTCACCCTACAAAATGGCATCAAGGCCTTACATGGCTAATCAAAACAAAATTAATGGTCTTGAAAGACCTTATTACAATTGTAAACACATTCAAGAAACCTAGAAACACCTCGAAGAGCCTTCATTCCTTTAATCCTCATTCCACCCTGGCTAAATTTTTTGACCATCCTATCTTTGATCCAATAGCGCATAGGTAATTCTTCTATACAAAGGACATTGATTGGAAGGTGCGGATAGTATGCTAACAACCATTCTGACACCCATGATGCACACACATAATTAGACATATTCCTAACATGCATACAAATTATTATTAGTTTCACACTATGTTAAAATAGGGAAGTTTAATTATTTTGTAAAAATAATTAAAAAATTGCATGTAAATGCTAGTAAACATTTAACACATGCATATTATCAAAATAACTCAAAAGGGACCATTTCAACATATTTTTAGGCATTCATTTTATCTTAACTATAAAAATTTATTGTTTTTTATAAATAGCTTTATTAGTTTTCACATTACCATTAATCATGAAATTTTAATTATTTTGTCAATCAATTAGAAATTTCCATAAATGATAGTAAACATTTTTGGAAAATGGAAGTTAACAAAGTAACTCAAAATGAATCATAACGACACTTATTTAGGCATTCATTTTTATTCAAAGAAAGTAAAAAAGTGATACTAGGATACATAAAAAATAATGCAAGGTTAAATAAGTATGTTTGGCCATTGATATAAATTTGAAAGTGTTACATCAACTTTCTTCTAAAACTTTGAGTCTATATTCTTCAGCCTTGTGCTTAGCAAGTTGTCTACCATTTTTCATTTTCTTGTAACAGTCATATGTGAATGGGTACATTATTCTTAGACTCTCTAGAGATTTTAAACAAGAAATTACCACAAATGTCAATCATGTTCATTCTCTAGGTCCTATATCAATTATTTCTTTTGGAAGAGTTAATCCTTGAGATTTATGTATGGTCAATGCCCATGCCAATCTCAGTGGTATTTGAAGCATTTTGACTTTCTGAACAGGTGTTATTAGAATTGTACTTGGATGATGATCTTCAAAAGGTAATCCAAAATAGTTATCAAACTCAACCATCATATAAGTGGGTGGTTAAGGTGGAGCACTTCCTGGTTTGTAGACAATATTTCAAATTATCCCAACACTCCATTTACAAGACCATCTTGAATCGAAAGATTTGAATTCAACATGACCCTTGAATTCTTACTGATCAATAATTCTAGATCAAGTTCATCACTTGAACAATCTTCTACTGTACTATCACTCCCTGATTTTGTGGCAACACTATGTGCAACATGTTGCTTGAATTAATGTAACATTTTCTTATTATGGTTATGAATATTATCATTTGTGGAGAACAAATGGACTGTATTATCATGTTGGCAGGGATCCTCATTATTAGCAACTTCCAACCATCTATTTGTGGGTTTGCATCTCGTAGATTTGTGAACAGTTGACAAAATCTTTGTTGTTCAACATTTTCTTCATCTTGTCTAAATATCCTGTCTAAAGTTACTACAGTTTTGAATTCCTCCTATAGTAACTTTTCTCATTTATTTCTTATATATGCTGGTCTATCATTGACTGGAGGCAACTAGCCCAAATCTCCTACCAAAATAATATATATATATGACGCAACCACGATAAGAGGGTCCTCAAGGAGAACTATCTGAACCATGCAACAAGTGTTAGGATTCCCACAGATATTGAGAGGGGGGGGTGAATTAGCATCTAGCTGGTTAATAGATTTTCTTAACTTAAAACATGTAGAGCATATTAATACTGTGTACCAGTAAGAAGAAAGTAATGCAATAAATAGAGATAAAAACAACCACATGAAAAACACACCATAACACAAGGATTGAATGAGGAAACCCAGTATGGGAAAAACCTCAGTGGGATTTGTAACCCACAATATTCACTTACTGGCCAATAAGAGAATATTACTACTACAAGAGGGGCCTACACATGCAGGAAGGCCAACTGCCTAGAGCTCACTGCTAAAATACAAAATAGGAAGTCTCTCTGACTTACAAAATTGATTCTATAAATCCAGTGTCTTGTACTGCTTCAAAATAGCATCTATAATGCCAGATCTAGTACCGGTTTCTACTCTACTTCTTACATAAACCCTTAACCTATAATTCACATAATAGGTCTACCTTATTTTGCTTTATATATTCCTCTTCCTTACTTACAAATGTTCTACAATGATCTCTCTTATATAAGAGTCATTTTACAACTTGCCAAGTCAGCTTACAATGATTTTACAAATAATAAACAAAATATATTACAACAAATATCCTGTCGGCCTCTGTGTCGGTATGCTACCTTTCATTGCCAGTGTCGGTGACCTGTGTGCTGGTGTAGAGTTTGATCTTGCTAGTGGCGGTGGAATGCCTTGCCAGTGTCATAGGATTGTAAGGTTGCCATCAATGACAAAACCTTCAATCACCTACAATGTCTCATTCGAGTGTGCATATGCCAACAATCTTCCCCTTTGACATTGATGGCAACACTCATGATAAAATTCCAAAACTTGTAATCCAAAAATGTGTACCAAAAAATATTACCAAAAATATGTGAGCTCCCCTTGAGCAGATAAGTCTTTTGCTGATTATTTTCTCATACTACTACTCCCCCTTTGGCATCAATGACAAAGGTTGTCAAGTTGTCAAGAGAGTTGTAGTTTTCTGTCTCAACCTTGTAGCTGGGTTGTTACAATTTGTAAGAGATCTGCCAAAACCAAATTTATGCTTTCCATAAAATTCTTATTATCTTTTATTGCTGCCTCTATTCTTTGGACTGTACCGGTGAGTTGCTGCATATGCTCTATCGGTGTTTTCAGTCCTTGTACTAATGCCTTAGATATTTCATTTATCAAGGATGCTAGATAGTCCAGTCTTGGACTTAGTCTTAGTCTCATATTTTTAGCCTTGTTTATTATCCTCTCCTTTTCTCTCTATAGCTTTAGTAGTTCTACCTCAAAACTAGTTACCTTTTGCTCAAAAACTTATAATGTATCAGGTGAATTAACAAAATTTTCAGCAAGTTTATTAATTTCTTCTTGTATCTTGCTCACTTTCTTGTCTATGTCCATTGTTAAAAAGTTTTTCTTGTAAGTATCTTTGTACAAAGTTTTAAATTCCTTCAATATGTTACATAGTTCCGGTAGAAGTGTGTCAAACTCCCGAGTACACTTCTTTATTTGATCCTCAAAGAATTTCTATTTTTCAATTTCCAACCTGTCTTTGAATGCCTGTTCATTTATTTGTTCAACTGTCACTGTGTTGTCAGTAATATACTTCGACAAAGTGTCAAGTTGAATCAAAGAATCCTTATTATCTATGTTGCATTTTGGAGCTATCATCCTCAAAATTGGGATTGTGTCATCTATAGCTTTATAAGCTTGTGAACTACAATCAGTTATTTTCTTCAAAGAATCTAAAATAACTTCAGTTACATTGGTTGATTTGTAGCCTGCTGAGGAGGAACCAATATTCTGAATTCCATCAGTGGAGGAAGTAACCATGCTTGTAGTGACCTCTGGTAGGTTAGTCTGTGTTTCCATTTCCTTAAGCAAGGGTTTTTCTTTTTCTCTTGTTGCCGGTGGCACTGTTTCCACATGAACCTGTTCCTGTTCCGGAGCCTGTTGTTCTGCTTGTTTCTCTATCTGTGGCTCTATCTATTTCCCTGTGCTATCATCTGCCAGTTTACCTTTAGTGTTAACAGTGTTCTTAGCTACTGGTGGCTTACTAGCCATGTTAGTTTTACCAGTTGTGTCCTTATCTATCACAATGTTGACCTTTTGAGTATCAACATCCACTATATATAGTACCTTAGGATTAGGATTAGTATCCTCTTGTGATACATCCATACTTTCATCTATCGGTTGGTCTTCTGTTGTTGTTACTGGTGGAGTAATCAGAGGCGGTGGGGATAAGTTATCTTTTATTTTGATACTAGGAGGTCCACCAACCTTTCCTTTACCCTTATCTTTCTCCTTCTGATAGACTTTGATAGGCTTGGGGTTCTTGTATTCTTCCTGCTTTTCCTTCTCCACAAGGAATATATCCCATCCATTTTTTGTTTCTTTTATTACCTCTTTTACTCTTCCTGCCATTAGTGAAATATGCCAGTGTGCAGTAGAGAATACTAACCGGTTGGCATTTGCAATCAGATCATCTATTTCTTTTGGAGAATTGACTGGGTAGACAACAAGTAATTTTTCAATTTTGATCTTCTTGTCAAGTTCTACAACAGATTGTCTTCTTCCTGCTAGTATTTTGAATAATTCATCTAGTAGTTCATCTATAACTTCCATCAAAAACTTCTTATAGATATCCAGGTGTAAAATAACACTATTTTCAACTTGCTCTTTCTCATCTGCTGATAGTGTATCATATAATTTTTCCATGTTCTTGAGTTTTCCTTCTTCTGTGATTTCATCCATTAGTTTGTCAATCGGATCAATGTTTTGTTTAGTCCTTTTCTTCTTAGGTGTTAGCTTTTTCTTTGGGTTTGTCTTCTTTACCGGAGACCTCACTCCCTGTTGTTTTCATCTAGTTCTTCTAGTTGAGGGTGTGGATACCAGTGAAGGTTGTCTTTTCCCTACAACTCTTTTAAATTCGTCTGGCTTGTTACTCTCTGAAGAAGTTGCTACCGGTGATAGGTGAGTTTTTGGTTGTTGTGCCTGTAACTCATCTTTAGTGATACCAGTTTGTTTCAGTACATCTTCTTTTATAGCCTTAGCCTGCCTTGAACCTCTTCTCACAGTTGCTTCTACTTTCTTTACTCTCTTCTTAGATTGAATTTGGCTTTCAATGGTCTCAGCACTACCAAATACTTCTTTCTTAGGTTCATTTGGTGCTTCCAGAAGAGCTTTTGCATATGTTTCAATGATGTGGTCATCAGTCTCATAGCCCATCTCAGTAACCCAAATTGTTCTTGGGATAACTGCTTCCATCCAGATCTTATCCTTTTTAATTGCAAAACTTATATCATCCTTGTATTTGTTAACAATTTCCTCTAATAGTCTGATTCTTTTGTTCATTCTGGCATTTAGTGCTTGAAAATACTCATTGATGTTATTTTCCTTGTTTTCACCCATGTTGTTGAATAAGTCTGACAATTGTTTTCCTACCGGTATGTCAAATCCAAGGTTCTTGATACCTATACCAGGCACCTGTTTGGTTATATGTAGCATTAAGCATACAAGTAAATTACCAAATCTAAAAGTTCCTTCCTTATCCTTCTTGATCTTCCCTAAATTGTCAATCAATTCATCCTTTAGCCATTCACATACATCAATTTTCATATTTTCTTTTACCATATCATGTGCACTTTTTATACATAAACTTGAAACTGAGTTAAGTCTTTTTGCATGTGTTGCTTTGTATTGTAAAATCATGCTAACAAATCTAACAATAATATCGGTCACATCATTAACCCTTAGAGACCTTCTGTCAGATGTTGCACCAGTTAGGTTCATTACCAGGTCATTTGAGACCTTCTTTGTTTTGTGTGGTTGGCTACCAGTGGAGGGTAACCCTGTTATAGCTTTCATCGCTTCCTTGGTAATTTTATAGATTGAATCTAGCCAAAAGAATGCACCATGTACTCTCCTCAATACTATCCTAATAACTTCCTTGGGTAAATTCGGAATGCTGAGAATTTATCCTAGGGTTTCAATAATTTGGTGTTCAGGTTTTACTCTATCGAAATCATCATAGATAACAGATTTGTACATGTCCTTGATTTCTTCATCTCCCAATTCTTCTATATGGCAATGGATATAGATTCTAGGGTCTTTTGCATAAACAACTCCTTTGGGAATTTGGGAAAAAGCACCTACATTGTCATCCTTTTTAGCTATCTCGGGAACTAGCTGAAATATAGGCCTAGGGCGTCTGATTACCTTTACTATAGTAGGGTTTACTATGAATTTAGGTACAGAGGAGGATGCCATGATTATAAATACCATTTTCTACCTTAGGAAGGATTGATTGTTGAAGTGCTTCTCCTCGTTGCTCGAAATGCCTTAGCTCTAGAGATTTCGCGCTCTTCGAATGTTTGAATGCTCAGTGAAGTGAAATGGAGCCAAAAACATCAATTTATAATGTCAATTTGCCAACTACCACATTTAATGCTTGTTGGTTAAGTAGCCACTTAACATATCTGCTGGTATAGAAGTAAATTCAACTTCTTACCATCAACCAAGGGAATAATAGCATGTCTCATTGATTGCCAAACCCTCAAGAAAATTTCTTCGATTTGATGAAGAGACTCTTGCCGGTGGAGTGCTACTTTGTTCCGTTGGTGGAGTGTTTCTTGGTTCTACTAGTGGAGTAGTATTCCTATCCACATTCAGTTCTGATTTCCTGATCCATTGTTTTGAAAATTCTTGCTTAACTTCTTCAACCTTTTCTTTTCCTTTCAAACTAGGACCTTTGTTGTCTGCCGGTGATCCTTTACTTCTACAAAATTTAGCAATATGCCCAATTTTGTTACATGCATAGCAAGTCACATTATTCTTCTCAATAGCTTTCCCATAACCTATGTCGGTTTGTGTTCTGCATTGATTAGATAAATGTCCAAATCTTCCACAAACATAACATCTCACATTCATTTTGCAATTCTCAGAGTTATGCCCAACTTTGTTGCATTTTGAACATTGACTGGTGGGGGTGATGATATTCTGATAATTTATAGATCTACATACTTGTTACAGTTAAAGCATTTTATCTATGACCATACTTGTTACAGTTAAAGCATTTTCTCTATGACCATACTTGTTACAGTTAAAGCATTTTCCATTAAATTTATAAGCAGTAGGTTGTCTTACCAGTTTTCTATGATCCTGTGTGTTTGCAGTATCGGAGCTTTCACCAACTTCAAAGCCAATTCCAGAAGTGTCACCTTTAGGTTTTTGATTCTTCAGAAAGTTACCAAGTTCCTCTGAGCTTTTCTTGAATTTCTCTTTATGTTGATTTGCAGCATCTAGTTCTCTTTCTAAGACTTCTTTCTGCTTCATTAGTTCATTGGAGTCATTTTGAGTGTGCATCAAATCTGTCTTCAATAAATCATTTTCATAATTGAGTCTTGTGTTTTCATATGTAGCATCACTTAGTCTTCTAGTCAAATCTTCTTCATTCTTCTTTCTATCTTCAATTTATTTACAAAATCTCATAGTCGTATCCTGCATCTCATTCTTTGTTGTCATGTTCTCTCATTTCAACTTGTTTATCATATCATTAAGAGTTTCTTTTTCATCATTCTCATTTTGCATATTTTCACAAAGTTCTCTTCTCTTGTTTCTTGAAATAGTAAGATTTTCTTGAAGTGCTTGAATAATATCTTGAGCAGCCTTTAGATCATCTTCAATTTTGATATTTTTCAATTTTTCTACATCATAGTCTGAGAGAGCTCCTTCAAGTTGCTTCATCAAATTTTCCATCTCTACCAGTGTCAAGATCTTCCTCAAGCTGTTAAACTTCTGAAAATAGAGGACCAAGCTCTGATACCAATTGTTAGGATTCCCATAGATATTGAGAGGGGGGGTGAATCAGTATCTAACCAATTAATAGATTTTCTTAACTTAAAACATGTATAGCATATTAATACTGTGTACTGGTAAGCATAAAGTAATGCAATAAATAGAGATAAAAACAACCACATGAAAAACACACCATAACACAAGGATTTAACGAGGAAACCCAGTGTGGGAAAAACCTCGGTGGGATTTGTGACCCACAATATTCACTTACTATCCAATAAGAGAATATTACAGCTACAAGAGGGGCCTATACATGCAGGAAGGCCAACTGCCTAGATCTCGCTGCTCAAATACAAAGTAAGAAGTCTCACTGACTTACAAAATGGATTGTATAAATCTAGTGTCTTGTACTGCTTCAAAATAGCATCTATAATGCAAGATCCAATACTGGTTTCTTCTCTACTTCTTACATAAACCCGTAACCTATAATTGACATAATAGGTCTGCCTTATTTTGCCTCATATATTCCTCTTTCTTACTTACAAATGTTCTACAATGATCTCTCTTATATAAGAGTCATTTTACAACTTGCCAAGTCGGCTTACAATGATTTTACAAATAATAAACAAAATATATTGCAACAAAAATCCTGTCGGCCTCTATGTCTGTATGCTACCTTTCACTGCCGGTGCCGGTGACCTGTGTGCCAGTGTAGAGTCTGATCTTGCTAGTGCCGGTGGAATGCCTTGCTAGTGTCATAGGATTGTAAGGTTGCCATCAATTACAAACCCTTCAATCACCTACAATGTCTCATTGGAGTGTGCATATGCCAACAACAATGTTAACGTAATTGAAACAAAAAAAATAAAATAGAGAAAATGCCAGATCAGACTTTAATTATTTCATGAATTCAAATACAACTGACCGACAACATGCTGGCAACAAGCAGCCTAACAGGCTTGAGTATAGAACATACATTCAATCTGGAACCAAAAATAATTTCAAATTTAATCTTTCAATCAGATCATCATTAACTGTCAACTAACTATTCATGTAGGATCTAGTACATTAATACATAGCATCTGAAACACATCTGGATTGGCCAAGAAAGATTTCAATCCCCAAGGTGGGAAAGTGTAACGTGTAAATAGGTTGGCCCTAAGCATGAAATGAAATGTAGACCAAGAGGAGGGTTGGCCAAGGGTATGGGAACATTGTATGAAGTTTCAATCAGCTCCGCAAGTCAAGGAGATTGTCTGCAAGATAAGGAAACACCATCTAGTTGTCAAGGAAATTGGTCTGGAAAATTAGAACTAGTAGAAATTCAAGAAGCAAAATTCTAGGAGAAAAAGATCCAAACAAATTGAAATCCAAGATCAACGTACAAGAACATGTCTACAAGACAAATCCATTTTCACATAGAAAATGAGCAACTCATTGGGATCAGGAGTGAAATGCCGAAACTGAAACACAGAGCTGAATAGGAAACAAAAATAAAACCAAATATTTTTGGTTGATGCAAGATTGCAAATGAACCAAGGATGCTCCTGCATCAATATACCTGAAAAACAATCAACAATAACTATGTATATTCCCTTTATCATCATTCCTAGCTAATTCAAATTTTATTTCACCTATTTCTATGCCTTCATATAATTTGGATCCTCTAAAATTTAATGGGTAGGGAGCATAATACCTATAGTTAGCATGAACAAGATATATATTTCATTTACTTACTTTTGTACAAAAAAGTTATTTTGTTGTAAAAAGTTTTCATGTTAAAATCATCACCTGCAAACCATCGTTCTTCTTTTCTTTTGTAGACATGCACCCTCCTTGTAGACCGTGTGTCGTTCTACACAGTCTATGATTTCCTCAGAGTCCTAGTCAAAATCCATCTCTGCAAGTTGTCTCATGTTTTTGAGACATGGATGTTGAAAATTTATGAATGCCTACAATTAGAAAATAGAAAAAATGAGTATATCAACTATAGTATGATCTTTAACAAAAGATTAGAAATGGAGAGTGGAGGGAGAAGTAGAAGCGGGGGTATGGTTTCTGTAGAAGGTGTTGAAGATGGAGGCAGTGATGATTCAGATGAAGATAGAGACGGTGGGTTGTGTTAGCTCGGATGTCCTTTCTTTGTTTCATGGACTGTGAACTATGTCATTCCTTGCTCGGTCTGGTTTTTGGTCTAGAGAGGTGTGCGTTGGGAGAGGATGACTTCCCTTGTTGTTTCTTGGGGCACATTCATTGTTTCCTAGTTGTGGGTGTCCTTTTTGGGTGCTTTTGCTAATCTTGTGGAGGGTATGTGTGGCTTTGTGGGTAGTTGTTCGAATGCTTCTTTGGGTTTTGGATGGTGGCTTGGCAAGATTTATCTCCTTCATTGTTCTGAGATGTGGTCCCGCTTCTTACCTGGGCCTCTGTTTTGTTTGGGTGTGTTGTCTGACAATTTCTCTAGAGGGCCTTGGCTCCCCTCCTTTTGTGTTGTTGTTGGGTTTGACTATGTTGGCTCTCCTGGGGTCTCTCTATATTTTCCTCTTCATCTATTGTGTTCAACTGGGTCTATTGAGGAGACTCTATCTCCTATTGAGGTGGAGATGTGTTTTGCTGGTTTGACTTTGAGTGGATGCAGGAAGTTGCACTGGGTAGCCATTTTGGTCTTGGTTTGGGTGCCTTTTCGGAGGTGGAGCTCTATTCCCTTGTGGTCTTGGGTGTTGTTGTGGGTTTTTGGTTATGGGATCCTAGTGAAAATGCATGCTCTTCTATTTTAGAGGAAGGTTAAAGGTGCATTTAAAAAACCCTGGTGTATCCGGTTGATGGAGTCTAGTCTTCCATGGTTATATATTTTGACTTCTGGATTTTTTTTTGGGTGACTTCTTCTTTCCCTCTCTTTCTTGGTTCCATGGCAAGGATTGTTGTGCTTCATGTTCTTCATATGAGGGTTAGCATGGCTATTCCTATTGAGGTGGTCTTGTCTTATATGGAGAGGGAGATGGATGCGGCTGGTGGTGAGGTAGATCTGATTGAGGTGGAGCTAGATGTTTCTATATTTGCCTCGAAGTGTTGGTGGGGGTTGAAGAAGTCTAGTTGGTTGGCTGCATGGAAGCCTTTGATGGCTTTTCTACTTTTTTCTTTCATTCTTATCCTTTGGAGGTAGAGATGATGAAATGCAGGTGGCCCATGGTGGTGACTTCTCTCAAGGATAAGGTTGTGGGTGTCTCGATAAAACCCTTGGCAAGTTGTGGGAGCCTTATAAAACCCACTCTCATGGTTGAGGGAGCCTAAAAAATCCCTTGGTTTTTTGTTCTTATCTGTGATAGGCTAGATGTTGGAAGCTTTTAAGGGCCTGCTTTGGCCACTTTTCGATTTTGATTAGAATCAATTTTTTTCTTTTGGTGGCTTGGAGACTTTGTGATAGGTTAACGCAGCCTGAGAAAACCCTTCTTATCGCCTGAAGGTGCCTGCTATACCGTCATTTCTATTTTTTAGATCTATAGTTTGTTGTCTTAGATCTATTGTTTCTACCAGCTTGGTTTATATTGGCTTACTTTTGTTGTCTACCTGATATCTATTTGGTGGTGGCTACTCTATTTTCTATAGCTTTTTTGCCTCTAGATCTGTAATGTTTATTTCGATTTGTGAGGTTATGGTTGGACTGCTATTTTTCCTTGATGTATCTTTGTGCAACGCCCCTTTGTGGGTTCTGGATCTATGAAAAATCTGAGGCTTTCAGGTCCCTTCAAAACTTGTTGTATGAACTTTTTGGTCCCCTCAAAACCTATTTTCTCCCTAATCAAAACTATACCACGATCTTTTACTGGTTTCAAACATAGCATATTTGATATATGTACAAATATTTGTAAACATGCTTGTATATTTTGTTGATGTGGATCTTCTCTAAGATTCCACGCATGAACAATAGAATGAAAAAAGCATTCAACACTTTTTTGTTCATCTTCATTTGACTAGTTGATGTTGTCCATATTAGGTCCTCCATTTATCCATATGAATCCATGCACATATGGCGACCACCGACGTTTCCACTCATATCTAGACTAGTAGTCTTTGACATTCACTCCTTTTTCTAAGATTTCTTTTCTGAATATTGAATGCCTTAAATGCATGTAATGTGCCACTATATGAGGGTAGTTAATAACATTTTTTTTCACCAATTCTATGCTTCTCGTGGAGTAGTTGGCATTGTTCTCAGTATTAGTGCATGCAAATCAAGTGAATACATATCTTCTACACTCAATGTGAAAAATATTGTGGGAGAACCAATCTAATGAAGCATATCTATGAATTTTGTATGACATTTAGCCCAATATGACCTTTTAACCGTTAATGATGTTCAAAATTGCATTAATTTATCAGCCAAATTTCAATGAGGCATGTTTTCCATATGTTGAAACAACTCATTGATGGTTATTGGCATGTCTTTAAAGCTTCTTTTTACATATACTAAAGATTAATGTTATGCACGGTGTCATTATCATGTTCATCATAAGACATTTGAATCTTGTATGCTAACCAAAATGATGATCTCTATAGTGTAACAAATGCTTCACAAATTCATGGAGGTGGACATGCCTCATTCTTGGTTCTAACCAATTGCATCATCCATTTAGAAACAATGTGGGAAATTTCATAACAAGTAATCTCAAAGTGACATATTGATTTATTGGAGATGCACCAAAACTTAGCCAATCAATTGGTGCGATAGGATTTGAATCAAGGTTATTAACCATCTCTCTAGGCATTAGGTGTTCTTGAAGCCGTTGATGTCGTGTGCTCTATTATATTACCTTCATATATCTTCATGATTGGACCCACAAATATGATGGCATTTGCATCTGAATCAAATTCCATATGCATAGTCTTTAATCTGTTAAAAATATTCTCATAAGAATTTGTTGATAGATGATTGAGAGCATTTTCATCAATTTTAACATCAAAGTAAAATATGTCATGCTCTATTTTGTATTTGAGTGTCTTGTACACATGATCCCTATTAATTATAAAGTTATAGTTTGAAACTGCCACATGCTCTACATTTTGTGGGAAACTTATCATGTTCCCTTTATATTTATATTGACTGTCTATTGTGTGTGTAACTTGTAGTAAGGGGCTGACACGTGCAATCAACATTTCTTCTACTCGAGTCACATACTAGACCTTCTGAGATGCATGATGCTTTCATTCCTAAATAACATTCTTGACAAATGTAGCACATATTTTTTGAATTAATTTATTTAAAGAGAGTGGTTAGAAAGATAATTTTTAAATATTGGTATTTAGATATGAATATTTTTGTAGTCTAAGTATTTTATAATGTAGTATGGTTTTTCTCTCACAAATTTTAAATTACAAAAACAATATAATCTATTTGTTTAATACTCTTTACACTTGATCTACTTATCCATTTAACACATAAGAAATATAATGCCTAAAATAATAAACAATGAGATAGCTTAACTGTTTTTTTATATGATGTCAAAACATATAAAAGAATGGTAGTTAATTTTTAACTCTTTCACATGACAAAGGTAAGATGTTTATTGTGTTAAATGCATTACCTAGCATAATAGTTTTTTATATAATGTGAAATTTTAAAAAGGCCCAGTTGAGATGATCTTTTTTAAATTGGAGGCAAAACACAAAAAAATATCATTTTAGAAGTGTTTATTTTATTAAATGAAAATATAATTAAATTAATTATGCCAAGTTATAATTTGAACTAAAATACATTGTAAAAAGATTCAAGACTGCCAAGTTTACATATTCTTGCATGCACAAATCCCCTTTAAGATTAATTATATTTATAATACTTCTATTTAATTAAATAACCATTTAAACCACTCTGAAGAAAATCTATTGTGAACAATAAGAATATTTGTGCTGGGAAAAAAATTGAAATAACAAGTTATTAACTGTTTTAACATTTAAATTATTTTAAAAAGCAACACACTTAATTCAAATTAATAATTAGAAATCTATCTAGTCAAATCTTCTACAATAAACTTGGCAGCAAAATGTTCTGCTACTTCACAACCTCATAAATAAGCAATGGAAGAGATCTTTTCATATTATATCCTAGTGATCTATTTTTGTAATTTATAATCCTAGTTCCATTTTCCACTGGTGATGATAGGGAAGAAAAACACAATTGACAAAGATCTCAAATTCCTGAAACAGAAAAGGCAAACCCAAATCCAGAGCAATTTTTTCCCTTCTCCACGAAATTACCCACGAACTTTCTCAGATAAAACCTTTGAGAACAAAAGGTTCAGAAACAAGGTTTAAGATCAGTGCCTTCTAAAGAGAAGATCACTCACTGCAACATCACACGAAGTAGAATATAGATCTTACAACCTCACATTCTTGTTATTTTGTGGATTTACATACCGTTGACTAGAATTGGGCATATAAAGCTTTGAGTTTTAATCTTTGAACCAGCTTAATAATCAGGCTTAATAATCAATATTGTCTTTTTCTTCCTGGATCCATCTTCACGCATTACTATTTTCAGATCTATTGTTCAGGCAAGGGAAATGTTATTTAACTTAAAATCTATAATGATAATCCGTAGAGGGTAAAAATACCACACGGGGCATAAAAGTAAAACAACAATCCCCTTCCATGGTTTTTCATCAGAAAATACACACAGATCATTATCTACTGCGGTTGGGGCAGAGAAATCACTACCAGTCCACTCCCCACCATTTCACATTTACGACCTCAAAGAAGGTCAGAACCACTCCAGATGCAACAGGACATCATCAATATAAGATGTTTTTAAGCAAACATTTGGAAAATCAAATTCTACTGATATTTTATCAAATATTAAAAAAATTGAATAAATTGAAAAAATAATTTTAAATTTGAAATTCTCAGGAAAACCAGTTCAATTGAACATCATGAATAAATGATGCTACATAAATACGATCTAAGTTTGAAATAAAAAAATCAAATAACTTTTTTAAATAAAAGGACATTTTAAATTTAATCTCAGAATTTCTCATTTAAAAAACTGTCATACAACAATAATGACAATATAAACCAAGCAGAAGTAGGTGTAAATTAAGATGATAATTGCATAAGCACATTAGAGGGTGGAAGATGGAGATGCATTTGGGTGAGCGAATTTTAAACGAAGTAATATGACAATAAGCCAAAACCCACGCATTTTATGAATTGTCAGTTAGGCTTAAAATTTTTATTTCAATATAAACTGTTCTATTTTTTTTTTCCACCAAATTCCCTAATGCTAGGATTTCATTCAGGAAGCTAAAAGAACAACATATTCGCCTAATCCAAATATGAAAAGATTGAAAATGTCATATATAAAAACTATGCAAATGGTACATGATCTCAAAACGTATCTTATTTTTGTAGCACCACAGCAATATAGACCATGCGCTACTACATTTTCATATGTAGAATGTGCTTATTTATGAAACCCTACACTGTACAAAAGAAACACCAGTCTTGCAGGAATGCCAATACCCTGACTTATCAGCATGCATATGAAATCATTCCAATTTTCTGATATCTGACGGATCAACCAATGAATACCTGCTAGCTCCACTATCTATTTCCCCTTCCTGCATATTAATATATATTGTTCAGAAAGATGCCTAATCTTATTCATAGAACATATAATTCACAAGACAAGGCAGAATATTTTATACTCAATTTTTTTGCCGTTTCTTTGTCTCACGGGCATTTTGGAACCAGTAGAACACGTTTACTTGCTCAGATCTGCTAGTGTCGTGGAGAGCGCAAGCAGTAGAAGACCTCCTTGAAAAAATGTGGTTTATTTTGCAACCAGGAATGCGGTTTATTTGCTCAAAAGATGGTTTTCTCGTTCCACTCACGAAAATAGACTCCAATCTTGTCTTTTGAGCTTCATTTGTCTTCTACTTACAGCTTGCACTCTCCACAGACCCAGCAGAACTGACAATCCTGCGCTCTGATAAGCCCGAATCTGAAGAAAACAAAATAATGGATTTATTTACAACATTGTTCCGAATTGGAAAAACTAGATGAGAACAACCCAATTCGTTCTATAAAATCACAAGTACCCTGTTGGTTTAACTGCTGCATATCCGTGACCCATTATGTTTTGTCGGCCCTAAACTTGAAATAACCTAACTGAGGTTACTTTAAAAAACCCTAGAGGGCTCAACCAGCTTAGTATCTGAGGTAAATCCAAAACAATAGAATTATTTACAACATTGTACCGAATTGAAAAAAATAGATGTGAACTACCAAATTTGTTTTATAAAATCGGAAGTACCCGGTTCGTTTACCTGCTTTAGATCCACGATCCATTATGTTATGTCAGCCCAGAGAGAGGTTACCCTGCACCCTAAAACCTAGAGAGCTCACCCAACTGCGTATCTCAGGTAAATCACCTTTAGATCCGCCCCAGCTGAGAGGCCACCCAATTCTGCCGGCCCAGAGAGATGCCACCCTAAACCCTAAATCTTAAAAAGCTCACCCAGCTGAGCGAGGGAGTCGGAGAGAAACTACAACGCAAAGGCAATAAATTTTGGTAAAAATAAAAATTTATTACATGACAGAGAAGAGTTATAAATTATAATAAGAATACTAAATGAGTTACCGCGTAGGTTGTGGGTTGGGACTTGGGTAGGTTACTTTAAAAGACCCTAGAGGGCTCACCCAGCTGAGTAACTCAGTTAAATCCATAGCTGATGGTACGTGGGCAAAGGAGGTGGAGAGAAACGGCCGAATCAACCATTTTTTTATAAACATCAAAATTGTGTAGATGAGAGGAGAGAGTATAGAAAATTAATTGACTTAAGAGATATGTTATGGGTTGGGATTTTATATATCAAAAGAAAATTATATTGGTTGGGACTTTGGATATCACAAATAATCAAAGAAATGATTTTTTTGGTGTAAATTGATTTAGGTGATAATTGAAAGATTAATGTTGAAAAATTTAAAAAGATTTTTTTTTTATTAAATTTTAAAAAAGAAATTTTTTTATTAAATTTTTTTATTAATTTTATAGCTTTAATATAAGAATTTTAAAAAAATATTATTTAGTTTAGGTATTAAAAATTATTTCAGTCAATAAAAGTAAGATGATTATTTATATTATCTTCATACAAATGAAGTGTAAATGTTAGGCATGAGTGAAACTATAGACTGTAGATAGACAATAACCAAGTTAACACAGTCTATACTACCAACTCTCAATTTTCATATACTGAACTAGCTTAGCCGACACAATTATTCTCATATACTCAACTAGCTTAGCTAACATGATTAGAAGAATTTGTATGTACAATACTATAAATAAAAACTCAATTTTCATATACCTAACTAACATAGGGGACATGATTAAAGGAATGTGTACACACAAATATGATAAATAATGATGTGAAAAAAGTCTGACACTATTAGAAGAATGTGCACACACAAATATGATAAATAACCAAGTTAACAAAGTCTATAGTATGAACATGGTTAGAAGAATGTGCATGCATACACAAATAAAAGTTCTTATTTTTCATGGATAAAAGAACAAGATAAGAGAGAATAATAGAACATATTCAAAAAATTGTTGGGTGGATATAAAATCTCATTACTACAGGCAAACAAGACTAATATGGGAACAAAATAAACTTAGCAAAGATACATTAGTTTGTATAGAAAACAATAACTAAATTTTTTTCTTAAAAAAGCAATGGATTAATCCATATTGACATTGACATTAGTTGAAATATTGAAAATTTAATAATAACATAAATTGTTATGATATAAAGAACATGTGACAAAAAATTATCCTATTATTATCTTAAAATTTTAAATTATATTTAAACATTAGGAAAGACAAAAAAAAATCATTGCACCAAGATATAATCTTATTATTAAAATTAAATCATATTCTTACCTAAAAAAATAAATTAAAATTTAAAATTTAATATTTAATTTTTAGTATAAATAAAACACTAATATTTAAGTCTAAATTTCTAATTAAATAATATAAATTATATATTAATTATATTTACCATTTATATATTATATTTAAATAAAATATTAAAATTATAATACTTCTTTCTAATGGAATAGAAAATTAAAACTTCTATACATACAATTTATTTATTAGTCAGTATAACTTCATATACATCTATTTGTATTCCTATTCAAAGACCTAAAATTAACATTGATAGGACAACCAAGAGAAATCTTGGGTTGTTAGTTGTGGGGGAGTGGTACATGATCATAATGGTAGGTTTGTCAAGGTTGTTGCCCTCTCTTTGGGAATACAAACCAACCTACCTCTATCTATTTACATATATATCTCTCTCTCTGTACATATCTTCCTCACCCTCCCTACCAACTTATATTTATCTACATACATCTCTCGTCGACCCGAGATCTATCTCTCTCCATCTCTACCTCTCCACCCCTCCCTCATTCCCTCTCTACTTTTATCTCCCCTTTATTCTCTCTCTACCACTCTATCTCACTCTCATTTCTCTCTCAAAATCTAGACCTATTTATACCTCTCTCTCACATCATTAACTCTCTACTCTTTATCTCCTCTCTCTCTACACTCATCCCCTCATTCCCTACCTACCTCTATTTCTCTACATATACCTCTCCATATACCTCTCTCTCTCTCTCTCTCTCTCTCTCTCTCTCTCTCTCTCTCTCTCTCTCTCTCTCTCTCTCTCTCTCTCTCTCTCTCTCTCTCTCTCTCTCTCTCTCTCTCTCTCTCTACTTTTAACTCTCTTCTATCCCTTGTCTACCTCTATATCTCACTTTGTCCCCTCTCCCAAAAGCTAAAATTATGTCTCTATTTCTCTCACACAATCTTAACTCTCCATTCTTTGTCTCCTCTCTCTACATTCTCTATATATACCTCTCTATCTTTCCCTACATGTACCTTCTTTCTCTCTCCCTACCAAATTGTGTTTCTCTACATAGGTCTCTCTTCCACCCTCTCTTTCTTTTTCCCTCTCACCCCCTCTCTCTCTCTCACAAACCACCCCTCCTTTATTCACTCTATAATTTTATCTGCCCTCTATTCCCTCGTTACCTCTCTATGTCACTCTCTCCTCTCTCTCCCAAAATCTAGACCTATCTCTCCACCTCTGCCTCTAACGTCCTTAACTATCTACTAGCTATCTCCTTTCTCTCTACACACCTCTCCTCACTCCATAACTACCTCTACTTATCTACATATATACATCTCTATATCCCTCTACATACCTTTCTCTCCCTCCCTATCAACTTATCTTTCTCCACATACATCTCTCTTCTATCCTTTGTTTTTGTCTCCCTCTCATGCTATTTGTCTCTCTCTCTCTCTCTCTCTCAAACACCACCCCTTCTTCTTTGTCTCTCTGGTTTTATATCCCGTCTATATCCTCTCTACCTCTCTATCTCCCTCTCTCCTCTCTCTCCCAAAATCTAGACCTATCTCTCTGCCTCTCCCTCTCACATCCTTAACTGTCTACTCTTTTTCTCCTTTCTCTCTACACAACTCCCCTCACTCCCCACCTACCTCTATTTCTCTACGTATAAATCTCTATCTCTCTCTAAAAACTTTTCTCTCCCTCCCTACAAGATTATCTTTCTCTACATAGATCTCTCTTCCATCCTATCTCTTTCTCTCTTCCACCCTCTCTCTTTCCATCTCTACCTCTCCACCCCTCCCTCCTTCCCTCTCTCACACTCTCTACTTATCCATATCTCTCCCTATCTTTCTATCCATCTATCTCCTAATAACTCTTTATCTCCCCTCTAACTCTCTCTACCTACCTCTCCCTCCCTTTGTATTTACTTTTATCTCACCTCTATCCCCTCTCTACCTCACTATCTCACTTTCTCTTCTCTTTCCTTAAATCGAAACCTATTTATCTACCTCTTTATCACATCCTTAACTTTCTACTCCTTGTCCCCCCCCTCTCTCTCTCCATATCTACCTCTCCACCACTCCCTCCTTCCCTCTCCCCATCTCTACTTCTTTATATCTCCCCTCTCCCCCTCTTTCTATTTATCTATATCTTCTGAATCACTCTTTATCTCCCTCTCACTCTCTCTACCTACCTCTCCTTCTCTCTTTACTTTTATCTCCCCTCTATCCCTTCTCTACCTCTTTATCTCACTCTCTCCTCTCTCTCTCTCTCTCTCCTAAAAACTATACTTATCTCTCTACCTCTCTATAGAATCCCTAACTCTCCGCCTACCTCTATTTCTGTACATATACTTATCTCTCCTTCCCTACCAAATTCTCTCTATATATAAATCTCTCTTCAACCCTATCTCTTTCTCCCTCCCACTCTCTCTCTCTATAACTCTTCATCCCTCCCACTCTCCCCCACTCTACCTATCCATCTCTTTCTACTTATTTTTATCTCCCCTCTACCTCTCTTTCTATCCATCTATGTCCCTAATCACTCTATTTATCTCCCCTCTCATGCACTCTACTCATTGCTTCCTTCCTCACTAATTTAATAAAGACACAGTGGGTGGGGAGTTAGATGGATAAAGAGAGGGAGAGAAGAGATGGAAAGAAGTAAAGAGAGATGGATAGGTAGAGAGTGGGAGAGAGAGAAAGAGGGATGAATCAAGATGTAGAGATGGAGTGAGAGAGAGAAATAAAATATGGAAACAAGTGGAGAGAAGAGGGTGGGAGAGAGAGAGGTTCAAAGAGAGATTTATGTAAAGAAATAAAGGTAGAGGGAGAGAGAGAGAGAGAGAGAGAGAGAGAGAGAGAGAGAGAGAGAGAGAGAGAGAGAGAGAGAGAGAGACAAGACAAAGAGTAGAGAGTTAAGGATGTGAAAGAGAGGTAGAGAGATAGATCTATATTTTGGGAGAGAGAGGAGAGAGTGGCATATAGAGGTGGAGAGGGGATAGATAAAGATTTATATAGAGAGAATTAGGTTTAGATATCAAGGGAGATAAAGAGAGTGATATAGAGAGTGCAACAAAATACTCATAGAAACCTACTAATTACTAAAATTTGACTAAGTTTGAAAATTTATAAGATCTTCTAAATTCTAGAATTTGCATTATAACTCCTAGAGATCTAAAACTTGTCTCAAACATCTTGACAATATATACATGAAATATAATTTAAAGTATAAGAAAGGAAAAATACATATATTTGTAATTTTTAATATAAAAATTAAACAATATAAATAAGTAAATAATATAAAAAGAAATGGTATCCAATTTTGTAGTAAATGGGATCCCATTTGTAGAATAGGATCTCATTTTAGAAAAAAATTGAATTTCAACTTTAGTTTTTACTTTGGACTTCTCTTCGTAAAAAGGCTTGGGGAGGTAACCATTAGCCTTGGTTTGGTTTGACTTGAAACTTGTAGCTCATGCTAGATTCCATACAAAATAATGACTGAAGGGTTTTCTGAAGAAATTAAAACCCATACAGTTTTTGATGACTGTACCCTTCTAATCCTAAATTTTACAACTTCAGACGCTTTGTTTGGGATCATACGACATCCTTTTTAGGTGCCATTTTTTTTAAGTGTATAAGTTTTCATCTACTTTCATAATAGGCCATTAGTTTCTAGTGTTTTTTGAGTCAAAATTATACTTTCAGTATTTGGCCATTTTTGGCCTATTTGGTACTTGTATTTTGCTTGGATCTTTGTTTGGATCACTTGCAATATTTGTTAAAGTCTTTTATAGTCTATTTGAGGCATTTGTAAAATTGAAATTAGAAGTCTAGCTTGCCTTGTTTTGCAAGTTGCCCATTGTATACGCACTAAGTATAAAATGCCAAATCATCATTTTTTTTTGGGGGGGGGGGGGGTGTCTTGTGTGATTGTGCCTCTCTCTATCTTGTGTCTCATAATTATGCTTCATGGAAGATAAAGGCATGGAGTAAATTAATGAAAAAAGGACTCACTCATTATGTAAATAAAATTATAATAGCACCACCTAATCCTAAGGCTGATCCTAATGGTCAAATTGAATGGCTCACTAAGAATGCCATGGCACTTGGAACTCTTAGAAAATTGGTATCAGATAACCTTATTTTTCACATTGAAAAGTGTACTACAATCAAAGAGGCTTGGGATATTTATGAAAAAATGTATGCCCAAGTTGATGAGATTAAGAGCTACAAGATTGATAGTGAACTCACAACATTGGATGCCAAGGATTTTGATACAAACCAAGATTATGTCACAAAATAAAATGAGCTAACGGAAAATCTAAAGGATTGTTCCATTGACAAAAAGGATGCTCAATTGGTTTATAAGTTCTTGGACAAGCTTCCTTCAGAGTATGCAGCCTTTCTATCTATCTTTCACACCCATAGGTTAGCTCAAGGTTCCTCCTACACTTCTCCCTCATTTGATGTATTCACAAAGATATTGATACTTGAGTAATCTAAGTTGACCAAGATGGGGATTCTCAAATCTTCAAAGTCACAAGCTTTGGTGGCTAATAAAGGGAATCCAAGCAATCAAGGAAAAAGAAAGAACCAAAAGAAACCTAAGCCTAAACAAGATGGAGCACAATCCTCCTCTCCCAAACAAGGTGATTCTACATCCTCACCTAAGAGGAAATCAAATAAGGACTATCCTTTTTGTGCATATTGCAAGAAGTCAGAACATGATGAACATCATTGTCACAAGAAGGATATTGATGAATTAAAACATCTTCTTCAGAAGAACAAAATCAACCTACCTTATAGGATGTCTACATCGGCGTATTCTTCAAAGGAAAAATATAAAGGAAAGGATCACTCTTTTGGGACAGATAAAGGAAAGGGACAAGCTCTTTGTGCTACTACAAGTCATGATTTAGGGAGATGGTTTCTAGATTCATGGTCTTCTCATCATATCACATCTTCACAGTCTATGTTCTCTTCATTTGAGCCTTGCCACATGCCACAGATTTTGATGGACAATCATACATACATGGATGTGATTGGGAAAGGATCTATTGCCATTGGGGATAACTCCTTTAGTGATGTGTTGTGTGTACACCACTTGACAAACAATCTTCTTTCCATCGATCAAAAGACACATGGGGAAATGAGGAAAATTGTGGAGATCACACATGATTTAGTTATCAGTAGAGATTTAGAGACTAGAGTTATCATTGTGATTGGGGAGGTTTATCATGCATCTTAGTTGTACTCCTTTTCACATTTTGGTCCTATTGATGAGGTTGATTCTTCCTATGTTGATGATTAAGATTTTTTGGAGAAATTTGGGTACTTGAACTTGGGGATTCTCACATGTGACCGTGTTCTTGATCCTTCCATTCCATCTTCTCCTATTGATATCACACCACCTATTGCACCCGATGATACAGATGTTGCGACAATTTTCCCTTCTTGTGATTTAGTGCAGTAGGATATTTCTTGTCTTCCAACTTTAGTTGATTGGAATGACTACTTGACAGACATTGCAGGTTTATTTGTGGAGTCCTACATTGCAAATTTGAGAGACATCATTGATGACATTCATCTTCTCTTTGATGAAGATTATCCTTCTTCGATTGTTGCGAAGGAACACTCTGACCCTCCTGTGCATTCTTTACATGATCATTCTTTAGGGTTGACATGATTGTGGATTCTTTTGTACAATAGTTGGAGGAGGTCTCTTTATCCTTAGAGGAGAAATGTGTGTCTTTGGATATTTTTCTACATTCTTCTCCACTCGATCTTAGAGTTTCTTTTTCAGTAGTTTGGAGAAATTCACAACCTTTTGAGGGGGTACCTTTCAACATCAACATGGGGACACTTGAGAATTTTTAGAGACTTCATTCATCATGAGTTTTTTTCCTACAACTTCCCTTCATGATTTAGGATACTTCATGGGTACACATTTGGTTTTGTTTCTTCCCAAGGGGAGGAACATTGTTCGATGTTCGTGCAGTAGTTTCTTGGTGCAGGAGCACCCAAGACAAGATTGGCCACCATGAGGCCATAATGAAGATTTATGAGATATTAATTATATAAGGTTAAAATTACCATTTGATATTTTAAACATGGATAATAATGCCATTTGGAGTCATCAAACTCATGTAATGAGTCATTTTGTAATAAGTTGTCAAAATGAGTAATGTAATGGGGTCCGATGGGTAGAATAAGTTTTTAATGAGAATTTAAAGTTTCATAAGGTCTTGTGTGACCATATTAATGTAATAAAGTTGATTATAAAGTGTCAAGATGCAAAAAGGTTAAAAACTTGTCAATTTGACAATTAATTAAAGTTGTAAAGACCCAAAAGTGGTTGTATGGGTGATTAAGAGTTGGTTTTTAGTTTTGATGAAGGGAATAGGTTTAAATATTTTTTTTATGATCTAAATTGAAGAGGTAGAGGGTCATATTTTCTTGGCATTGTAAGAATTTGGGGTTTGGCAATAAAAATACAAGGTTTTCCTTGCAATTTTGGTCTAAAATCTACACTTTATTGGTCTGAAACTCTTCTTTGCTTCATTTTTTATTGGTAATGGATTTGGAAATGTAGAGGAGTATTTGTATTATCATTTGATACTATTATTGAAGGTTTTACATTCAAATCTGATATACTTCTATTGGCTGTCCTAAATTCTATTGTAGGTGATGTTTTGAGAGTCACAATGCAAATGTGACCCGTTCCACTTTATTTGGTTACTATCTCTTGTGGAATGGGATAGTAATAATGTAATATATGTATCTATAACTTTAAATGTGCAGGAAAAAACATGGAGATGAAGTGTTGATACCCTAGGGTAAGAGATTGAGTGAGGAAAAGCATGAAAATGGAGGCATGAGTATAGCAGAAGAAGATCTACCTTAATAAGCTAGTGTTTTTATGTGAAAAAGTGTTAGGGGGTGGTAAATTAAAGGTAAATACCAAGTTTCAAAATCTGGACGTGAGTTTTGGGGTTTGAACAAGGAGGCCCTAGTTTTTTAGGCCTAAAAAGGGGGATTTAGTATCTAACCTATCAAATGAATGTGTATTTCCTTGAAACCTGCAAAATCTATTGTTTTGGAACATTTTTCAAGACATTTTTTTGGTTTTTAGTTTTGGTTGTACCATTTGTTGGTACTTGCTTTGGAAAAGATGGCTAATTGGACCTAGTTGGTGTGTAGTAGGGTGCTGGTCTGAGTATTTTGTGCAAAAAAAACATAGTTTATTTTCACATGATGTTATGTAACTTATAAAAGGGTATCCAGATATATAATTTTTTTTTTAGGTGTTTTGGGATTATTTTGAGTAAAGGTTAGATTACCCGCTAAACAAGGCTACTAGGGATTGGCCTATTTAGGGACCTGGGTAAGGGTTTGTGAGTGAACCAACTGATAGAGTGAGTGAAGCCTATTGGGTAAAGTGTAATAGGGTATGTAGATACCCTAGAAAGTGTTAGAACAAGTTGGTAATGTTGAGAGTTCTTTCTGGGCATCTTGGTGAAGCCTAGTGAAGGAAGGTGAAACAAGAAGAGTTGAGTTTTCAAGAAGAAGGAATGATGAGTTGCAATGTGATTGTGGGAGGTTCCATGATTCTCTACATCATTTCTTTATTCATATTCAAGCTTCTACCATTGGTGGATATTCTACATTAAGGGGGGGCTACCTAGATTCTCTTCTTCTCTCATATGAGGGGTACTTTTTCCTCACATTGGGTTTTGTCCTTCTCATACTTCCATGAGATTTCTTTGTATATATTTTTTATTTGTTTTTGGGGCAAGGTTTTTTTTCCCATTGGGCTTTTCTTTCTTTCCCCACTTTATGAGAGATTGCATTGGTTTGCATGCATTTGCATTTGTACATGGGTACCTAACATGGCCTAGTAGTCAGGACCCATTTTGCATTACTTAGTTGCATTGTAGACTTAAGTTAATTCCCCTAAGTTTCACTTAAGGGGGGGTGGTGTAATTATTTATTCATGTTGGATATTATTACATGTTACTTAAGTTTACTTAGGTACATGCATATCATAGTAGTTTGCATATGAGACACTTTGGAGTTTGTGCCACATTGGCATAGTGTGTTGTAGGAGATTTCCACCTTTTATGGTGTGATCTTGTTATTACTTTATCATATCCACTTATTATGGGATGAAAATTCCACCTTCAGTGGGTGATCCTCCTCATGTGGAATATTTTATTATTTCTCCTACCTACCACACCTATTTCCTAGCTAACCTTGTTTCTCATTGAGCCACATGTCATGTTTGCGCACTCACATATCCATATAGCCTTGCCTATATAAGAAAGATCATATTCATTTTATCTCGCTTTTGATGATCCAATTAATCAATATTTTCATCTTGATAGAATATATTTTATTCCTATCATCTATTTTGTCTCTCTATTTTGTACTTTTCATTGAGCTCTTGATCTTGGCAAAATATCACCACAATGAAGATCAAGAGCCACCTCAAAATATGGAAGATGACCATATTCTTGAGGTTCAGAGGGAAAATCATGAATGTGAAGAGGATGATGATCCAAATGAGCCCTTGAAACCTATTGATGGGCCTACTGACATTGTGATTTGTAAGAAAAGACCTCTTTGGGTGAGGAAAATGATGTAAGAGGCTGAAAGTTTTGTATCCCCAAGACGAAAATTTAGAGAAAGTAAGAGACCTCATAAGTTCTCTATCTATTTTGCATTGATGAGTCAAATCATTTAATCAGAACCTACCGGTGTTGAGGAATCTACTTGTCAACATGTTTGGAAAGATGTCATGGAAGAAGAGTATCAATCAATTCTAAAGAATGATGTTTGTGACATTGTACCTAGACCGAAAGGTAAATCTGTTATTTCTTCTAAATGTCTCTTTAAGATCAAACATGTTGGTGATGGTAGTATTTAGAAATACAAGGCTAGGTTTGTGGCTAGAGGATTCTCTCAGAAGGAGGGAATTGAGTATGAGGAAACCTAGCAGCATTGCTCACCGAGGTTTTTCCCATCTTGGGTTTTCTTCGTACATCCTGGTGTTATGAAATGTCTCTTTGTGTGTGATTGCATTTGTGTTGGTCTCCCTATTAACTGATATTTATACATCGAGTTAGATCCAGTAACCGGTCTACTCACAATAGGATAGAAGAAGAGGAAAAATTTGAGAACCACTAATTCACCCCCTCCCCCTCTCAGTGGTGCATTGTGTCTAACAATTGGTATCAGAGCTTAGGTTCCTAGTCAGACGGGCTTATAGTAGCTTGGGTAGATTCTAGCTTAAGGACAGAATGGTTTGTTTAGTGTCAATCTATGCTCCAGTGTTTGATGGATCAAACTATTCTATTTGGAGTTACAAAATGGAAGTCTTCCTATCCTATTTAGGGTTTGATGTATGGATGTCAGTTATCAATGGTCTCCCTAAGAATTTCAGTCCTCCCACCGGATCTCAAGAAGAAAGAAGTTTCTTGTAATGTCTCCTCACAAGTGGATAAATGTAAATCTGAAAAGATTCTATGGGATAGACTAAGGAAGATCTATGGATATCAACCTTGCACTACTGGATCAATGTGTGGAAGTGAGAAGAACAATGTCGTAGAAACATGTGTAAATGATGAAGGCAAATCCACTAGTAGTTGCAACATTGATGAAGCAAGAACCCATCTCCTCATGGCTCAAGGATCTAAAGTTTAGGTGCACACATCTGAAAATAATAAGTCAAATGGATCCCACCAATATGATGTGTTTGGCAGTGATGATGAGGAAGAAAGTGACAAGGCAGATAGATCTAGCCATCAAGATCTATTTCATTGTGAAGGAGAAGAAGAAGAAGATGCAAAAGTAGATCTTGAGTGTGAACTTGTCAGTTCTCTAGAAGAGCTTCAAAATGTCAGATATGATTTTAAGATCTACAAAAGATCAGTTCATGAAGATTGCAATCAGTTGAGAGCCTTCCTTGATGTGTCAAACCAAAAGGTTGGCTTATTAACCTCTCAAATGGAAGAGACAAAAAGATTGACAAATGATTTGAAATCAATCTTGGACTCCAAGTAAAGTGAAAGGAAGAACCTAAGAAATTAATACAAGATATTCAAGAATGCTTCTATAATAGAGCAGAATAAACTAATGAAATACTTTGAAGAATCTGAGAAATGCATCTCAGAGTTGAAGTCTTAGGCAGAGAACACCAAGGAGTGCCACTGTGAAGATCTATCATCTAGGATAAAAGTAAAGAATGAAGAATATCTACAGCTGTTTGGAGAAATGGACATTCTCCGAAATGAACTTAAGAAGTGTAACGATGAGCTCAAGGTAAGAACCTAGTTTGATGGTAACAGTGATGCACTGGAAAAAATGTTGATAAAGAAAAAGCATGCCAAGGACACTGAAGGGTTAGAAAGTGGTGCTAGTGAATGCTATACCAACAACAATGTCCCCCACAATGACATTTTGTTTGTCTCCTCAAATGGAGGAAATAAGGGACAAACCTTCACAGTGAGAAATGCTCCCCGGAAGAAGGTTGATCTAAATAGAACCGGAGAGGACTTGCAAACAGAAAAGAAGACTGTTATTGCAAGAAGAGGGAACAATGAAAATCCCAAAGGTAAAGGGAAGATGGGAAAGACAACTTCACCGGAAGAAACAAAATGAGAAAGCAACAAAGAAGACCTCCTACCGGCAGAGGACAAAGAAATGCTACCACCCATAGGGAAAGACAAGTGTGGGAGAAGAAGAGACTAGATGAAAGAGCTGCAAAAAATGGACAACTTAGGGTCCATCCCCAAAGAAGCATAAATGGAGATGCAAAACCGGTAAGATCTCCTCATGCATGGAAAAATAAATTTCTAAGTCATATGCCATCATTTACTAGTTACTTCTTTGCATGTAATACTTATGGCCATAGGGCAAAATAATGTAGAAAGAGATCTAGAAGGAATGTTCTAGGATCTCATAGAAATCATCCACATGAGAAAACTATATATAGGATTAGAGACATGCATGTCCCCTCTCCCGATTATGAAAATGTTGTATGTCATAACTGCAATGTTTTTGGCTACAAAAATTTTGAGTGTAGGAAGAGGAACCTGTAACCATAAGGAGGCTGGTACAACAACTATGCTTTGCAGAAAGGTGAAAATAGAGCATATGGAAGGCAGAGACCTACATGGAACCAAAGGAGACTTGCATGGAACGAAAGGAGAAATCTCCCTGTAGGACCAAGAGGTCCACTGGTTTCAGTTGTCAGCCACATCAACATGACCAAGAGAAGATGGTCAAACCAGTATGTCAAGAGATTCCCCAATCATGAAGTTGGGATGGATTTTGTGTGCTACTATAGCACTACTTCTAGGTGTGATGGAGAATCAGGAAATGGAAGGACCCATCTGTAGAAGAAGGAAAGAAATGCTCCCAAGTCCAAAAATGGGAAGAAGTATGAGATCAAGCAGGTATGGAGGAAGAAGACCATGGATCGACACTGTGCATTCAATGCATAGATGATATCTCCTAAGGCTTAAAGGAGATGCAAAACCTTAGGGGGATTAGAACATTGAATTTATCATTCACCCCCTCAGTGAAGAAGGCAACATGGAAGAACATGTTCGTGCCAATATGAAGGAAGAAAATGAGAAGATAAGTGTGTAGAGGCTTCCTTGACTACACACCTATAGATGGAAGATTGTATCACTATTATTGTGTCTATTCTTGACAAGATAAAAATTGGAATCAAATACAGAGTGACACAAAATGTCAGGAGTCATAGGAAGGTGCTCTGGTAGTGATAAGTGGACCGGTACAGGGTACCGGTATGTACAAAATATTACCAACATGGTTGCAAATAGATACTTGCAAGTTATGTAAGACAATGAGGTTGGAGATTATTGAAATAGCCCTAGTACCATGGTATGTGAGGTTATGTCTCAGGTGGTGTTGATGAAGAACTGAATGATATATGTTAACCCTGGTTGTTGATCATGCAGGCTTGCATATCTTTGGGCTAACCGGTTTGATTCTTGGCATGATGATAACATTGTCTGGTATTGTGAAGATTCAGGATCATGTCATAGGCTATGGTGTAAACAATGGAGTCTTGGTATTATACCTTACCAGAGTTGAGGACCTGAGATGTATGACTCAGGGGGAGGTCAAGTGCTCATGATACAGAGCTGGCATGCTTGAACTTGTAAGGATGCTGACTGCGCAAACTGCAGGTGATGGAAATTGCAGTTCGGATACCCAGGAGAATTTCATGGTTATGGGTATCTACCTCTCTTCTGGTTGGTTGTATTCATTGTTTAGTCATATTTATTTCTTAAGAAATTTGGGATCAAATGGGAGGTGTTGCAAGTTGACTGGTAGGTGAGTAGTATTCACTTACACATCATCAGACTTGCATACTCAACTGGTGTTTGTTGATGATTAAGCTCCCCATCTCAAGTGTTGTGACTTGAGAAGATGTAACCATTGGTGACATGATAACAAGTGGTATCAGAGGAGGACTTGCATCCTCTGAAGATAAAGGGGGAAAAAGAATTTTGTCACTGACTGGTAAAGACAAGGAGGAACGATATCCTCACAGTGGCCTTTGCCATTGTTGTCAAAGGGGGAGAAGGATTCTATAGTATACAACATACTACATGTCTTGAGAATACATATATTAGTGAAAGGGGGAGAAGGATTATATAGTATGCTGGATACTACATGTGTTGACATCAATGCCAAAGGGGGAGATTGTTGTCATTGATGTTAATCGGTATGGGATGACTACTGATAGAATAGATATATGTGCAACACTACTATGGAGGAGTATAGGATGTGATATCTTGGATATCACCTTATGTTTTTGAACACTAGTAAGGTAAGGAAGAGTGATCACTAGTAACACTAATACTCAAGTCCATACCTAACTTGTGTGGATGAGATGGTAAGGTGATCAATATCGATATAGTGTATCACTAGTAAGGAAAGGATGTCAATTGGTAAGTGATGTGCTGACATGGGGAGGTCACATCAACCAAGTGAGTGTTTGTTAGCCTGCAAGGGTTAGGACCATCGTACAAGTAGGCTAGGCAAGGTGTTTGAGCAATTGTTTGTGATGAAGAGGCAAAATGTTACCTGAATCACATCAACACTGGAGGAGAAGAATGAATAGGTATGTTGTAAGGTTGCCAGATAGCAGGACTCCCACCTTATGAAGTTACAGTCAGCATATGGAGTGTAGATTGACAGTGAATGTATCCACATCGGATCACATGTTCTTGTTTAAAGATATGTTGCACAAATAGGGAAGCCACATGAGTACATTGCAGGATGTAGATGTCAAGGTGTCACTCCACCAGTAAGTGGAGCTTATCTCCTATTATGCATTGTGTGCATCATAGTCCCTTGAGATAAGGTAGATGAGGCAAAGGCTAGTGTTTGAAGGTTCACACTAGATCTACCGGTGATTTGAGGGAATGCCTTAACTGCATGAGATCAGGGTTATGCACTAGACTGATAGAGAAGACAGGTTGAGATGCCAGTATAGAAGAAGATTGATGTATTTGTCATATTGACAAACTGACTAAGATATGGTCTGAGATGATCAAGGAGAAGGAAAGGCTGGGTAGATGCAAATAGAGGAATGTGGCTTGACTGAAGGTAGAGTCTGGTGAAGGTTGATGACTTGTTTCATCAAGAGTTTTTACCGATATGAATATTCACCTGTAATATGGACAAGGTGCAGATGCATATGTCTTTCCGCCTTGTGAGAATGAGAATGTTTTGGATAGACATGTTTGGAGACCGATTTTGGTGTTCCATCAACAGTTCAGAAAAGTGCAGACATGATGAGTGAATCGGTATAATATGAGATATCGGCAAGGCTAGTAAACCGACAGGAAAGAGGAAATAGTAGAGTGGTCGATCGGTGATCCTATATGGACCGACTTGAAGAGACAAGCTGGCAAATGGTCAACATGGATTCCACATGGAGTCAAGGTGGCAAACCTGCATTGGATGAAGATGGAATGTACACTGATGGGGTAGTTGCAGAGTTGGTCGACATTAATGGTAGATCCCCCAAATCATAGTACATATTGCAGAGCTATTGTAGAGGTTTGTGGCTCAAGGTCTAGAGGATAACCGAGATCCAGCTAAGACTGATTGAGGAGATCGAGGTGGTGATGGAAACAACATGACCGATATTGGTGGTTGACCAAGAGATCAGTCGATAGGATAAAAACGAGATCACCAAAGATAGAAGGCATGATCAAGAAGGCATCTTAATGGTAGAGTTATGCAGCTGGCAGTCTGGAAGATCAGATCGGAGAGGATCCAATTGGATTTGGTTTGCCTTGAGGATGGTGAGCAAACTCTAAGCGCCTAGAATTTTAATTGTCTTTTGGTAAGTAACCTCGGCTATAAATATGTGAGTGAAAGATGTTGTTGATGTTGTTGCTAAATAGACGAAGAGAGTGTTGCTATGAAGTTAATAAAAATTAGTCAAGTGCACAAAGAAAATATGAGAAGAGACTGAGTGTGAGGGTGAACCAGGTTGAAGCATTCAACCAGTAGCAAAGTAGAACCGGTAGTGTCCATACCGGCAAAGCAGAAGAGAGTTAAGTTGCAAAGAAGGAAGACATAGGACAAGTAAAGTGTTGTACCGGTGAAGAGAAGAGAGTAAGGTGGAGATCCAATAGAGCAGAAGAGGAGAGGTGTACCGATAGATTTTACTAGTATTTAAGCAGTTGATGAGAGCAATAGAAGTGTGAGTTGGTATAGTAGAGAAGGTATCTCACCGGCAGAGAAAGGTTTATGAAATAGTTGCAAGATTCAATTGTAACAAGACAACTACTTTTGTAAATGAAGTTATCATTGTGTTCACTAAGTTGTAGCTTGGTGTAGGGGTTGTAGCTCCTTTGGGTTGTAACCCATAAACAAGTAAGTGGTTGGTGCTCCTTGGGTTGGTGCTCTAAACATTGTAATAGTTTTCATTGTGAGGCTAGATTGGAGTAGTAGACTCCAACGACATTTCTCACCGAGGTTTTTCCCATCTTGGGTTTTCTTCATACATCCCGGTGTTATGAGATGCCCCTTTGTGTGTGATTGCATTTGTGTTGGTCTCCCCATTAACTGGTATTTCTGTATTGAGTTAGATCCACTAACCGATATGCTCACAATAGGATAACATAAGAGGAAAATTTTGAGAATCATTGATTCACCCCCTCCCCCTCTTAGTGGTGCATTGTGTCTAACAGCTAGTTCCTTGCTAGGTGCTTGATTCCATCCATTCACTAAAGACATTTGAAACCATTTGACTTCTTTGAACCTAATCAAGCAGTCACTGGTTCATTGGGGATCTTGGATCAAATGACAAGGGAACTTGCGAAAGTGGTTGAGGATTAGGATCCTATATAACATTGATATATTGGGCCATTTGCATGATGATCTACTTCATTTCATTTTTATCTTTCTCATCTTTCCATATTCTGGTGAGAATTCTTTTAGTGGAGGTCTCCAAGTGCTTAGCATCCGTAGCTCAAGAGCTCACCCCTAGGTCAATCTTTTCAATGAAAAATTCCTTCTCAGTGATATTCTTTGCATCTTTGTCTATTGAGGGTCTATCCACCTCTGCAATCCAATGTCCTATTTGGTCATCCACATCAATCATTGCTTCAATCTTAAGCCTTTTGGATTTTGATGTTCATCCCAGACATTTAGTGACCATGTCCTCCATTGGGATTGAGATGGGAATTACATTCCTTTTCTTGGTTATCAAAGTACTTAACCATTTGGGAATAGTGGATGTTTCCCTTAGTGGTGGTGATTCCTTCTTAGTAGTAACGATGACTATGGTATTCACAGAATCCTCAGGTTCTTGGATTTATTTTCCTTTATCAGCTACACCTGTAATGAGCTAGTCTTGCATCTAAGCGTCCATTTATCCTTGAGTTTCTTCCTCAGAATCCAAGTCTACTACATGTGAACTTGCAAGGGGTTTCTGACTGATTTTCCTACTATGGGATCTGGTGACACGAGAAGAGACAGAACCTAGAGAAGCGTCTCCTAAATTTGCAATTTTGGTTTTCTCCATTCTTTTTTTCTCATTACCCACAATATCAATAATAATGTCAGAAGGAGAAAGAGATGCTTGAGAATTTGCACAATTTTGACCAATTTTTCTACTCTTAGGTGCGGATAGGGGAAGTTGTCCAAAATGGTGATCTTTCAGCCATAGTTGTGTTTGTCTGATCACATTGAAGGTTCTAGCCTAAATATTATCATCCCCTTTCCTATCCCCATCAACCTCTGGAATAGGATGCCCCCGTATCCTCTCATCGAACTCAGCATCAACAACTTCCTCAGCTTCATCTTCTTGCACATCAAAAACATTCATGGATAAACCCATGGTCACAATTTGTTGAACCATGAACCTCGACGACCACAATCTTCTTCTATCTTCAAATTCGTCACCGCAGTTTTCTGAGTAATCTTCCAGCTAAGATTCATGACAAAAACCATCATCAAAATTTAAGTTCCGTATAGAAAACCTTCGACTGTCAAATTTATATCTAAAAACTTATAACTGTAGATTGAACTTCTTGAATTCAAGTTCAAGGTTCAAGGGATCTGAAATTGATCTACATCTATAGTATCCAAGATCTACTGGAAAGACCACCTCATATTTTCCTGAACTTGTTTTATCAATATAAGCTAACTATCGACTGACTTCAATTAAAACATAGCTATCCAAAGCATATCTGGGTGACATGAAAGGTTCACCGTGAAAACCGCCAACTCTAATATATGTAAATTAATAAAAATGGATAAAGAAACTACCATAAATACCAAAATTTCATTTCTTCTATGAACAATGTCCTGTTTGTATTACCCTGCAGCTCATGAACTAATCTTCCTGCAAAAATGTCATTCCATCTCATGAATTTTTATGCATATCTCTGCTCCTGTAGGTGAGGATAATATTCATATACTCTTATTCCATCAATCCATGGTTCATGATGTAATCCATTCCAATCTCGGGTGCGAGCAAGAATATAAAACAAATAGGAAGACATATAGAATACACTCATTCTTGCAAATTTATTTAAACTCTCATGCAATCTCTTGGCAACAACCTATCCCCAATCCAGGTAGGTGCTTCCATTCAACATGACTTGGATGTAGAAATACATCTAGTCTTCCTAATAAAAGGCATGGGAATTTCCTTTCAATCTATTCAACAGAACAACAATGTCTCATACCTTTCTTATGTAGTTCTCTCTTTTAAGTGGCTCGGTAATTTGGAACATCACTTTTGAATCTTGAATAACCAGTTCTTGGCAATCAAACTTTAATAAGTTCTCTTCTTCTCAGAAAAGGAGTATGAAGTGCCAATAGTCTAGTCTTCATGTGGCTCCTTATGAGGAATACCCATAGCTGCCATTACAGTCTCCCTTTCTATCTTCAACATCACTTCACCATTAATGTCCCACATACACCTGTGCTCTGCATCGTACCGGTTCATACATACCAAAACTAGCTCCGGGCATGGTGCAACGATGAGAAATGAAATAGCCTCAACCAAACCCACACAATCTTCTGCATCATAGAATTTTGGGTTGTAGTCTTAACTCTCTCAAGAAAATCAGAGAGGTCTTCCTATGCTAATGAAGTGTCCCCCATCTCTGGGAGCGAACTAACTAACCAAGAAGTGCACCCCAATTTTGGTAGATTTGGCCTCATAATGTCCCCTCTCATTTTAATCAAACAATTTTAGGAATGAAATGAATTCTTCTATGTTGGCAATATAGCATTATAACAGACAATGGGAGATTGTTGACATTTCAATAAGGATATTGAGAAGGTTGTTGATGATTATGGATATAACTGATTAAGGATGTTTACTATCTTGATATTATTATTTTGTCATTGATGTCAAGAAATTGATTTTCTAATTCAGTATGATGTTGCCATATCTTGAGAAGTATGATTTGAAGAATATAAAGATGTCGGTAAAAGACACAGGAAAGATTATGATGAATAAGGGGATGAATAAGGTATTCAATGGGAAACTATTACCAAGTCAGACAATGATGAGAACATGATGTTTAGATTGTTTTAACATCATACATATGTTGTAAATTGTAAAGGTTAATACTATACTATGTTATCAAGCAAATAATCTAGTAGGTAAACCCTAAGGAACCTAGTCGGTAAACCCTAAGGTTATCGCTATCGGTTAATGAAGGCGGAATGTTTAACAAGTGAAGTTTAGTATTTATCGAGTTATAACCAAGTTGTAACCGAGCTATAATAGAATGCGTTAAATGGTTACATGCATTATTTAACGAACGAAGCTGATGAGCTAGAACTGATTAAATGATTGGTATGCCGTAAATATAGTTTGTTAATGAATCTATGGCAAAGGAAAGTTAGCATGAAGATCTACAGTGCAGATTGAACCTCAATACCTTGACACAAGTTCCAAGAAATATATGCAAGTTCTTAGGCAGGGTAAAACATTTTCAGATCGAAAGATGCATTGAACTTGGACAAGTTTGAAGATCTGATGGCTATGATTGGTCATGGGAAATGTGATCAAGGAGATTAAGCGGTTAGCTAATTGTTTATAAATAGGAAACTGTTGATAAACAATGCATGCAGGCAAGTGTATGCACAAGGATGCTACATAGTGATTACTGAGCACAGAAGCTTGAAGACTTGTTTGAATAACGGAGTATAGAAACCCAGCAGATGGACAAGACTAGTTCTATGTCTAGATTGTATTGAACAAATAAGAATCTGCTTTAGCATTTAAGATGTGAAGTTGCAGATAGATTTTATTACTATTATTCTATGAAAGTGACAGAAAATCTCTTAACCGAGTGGACTTAACAGTCTTATTTGTAAAACCCTCTAGCAAGGTGACATTCTGATTGAGTGTTTGAAATCCTTTAACAAGGTCACTTCTAACAAGGTGAAGATCCTAACAGATCTGAGGGAAATCCCTTAACCGGGTCACATCTAGCAATGTGTTTGTAATCTTTAACAGGATTTACTTTTAACCGAGCATACTCTAGAAGAGTATATTTCTTAGTGGGTCCGAAATCCCACAGTGGTTTTTCCCTATTTTGGTTTCCATGTTAAATCTGGTGTTATGAGGTTTATGATGTTTATATGCTTTTGAGTTTGCATGTTTAACAGTTTTGGGTTATATTACTAAAGAATATGCTACCGAGGTTGAATCTGATGTTTTTATGGAAGATTAAGTTTGTATGATTCACCCCCCCTTCTCATCTTGTTGGCTATTGGATCTTTACTTACATTTAGTATCAGAACTATCAATTGGTATCAGAGCTTTGGACTTCGGAAGAAAAGTTTAAAGGCACTTGAGTTAAAGATCCAAAGATGTATAAGAGGGATGCACCGAAGCTGAACAAGTCAAGTTTCTGTACATGGCAGAAAAGGATGAAGCTGCATCTATCAGGGGTTGGAGAATAAAAGGGATGAAGCTGCATTTAGTATCCGAAGATGTATAAGAGGGATGCACCAAAGCTGAACAATCTGGAGAATGTTTTTGTTACACCAAGCACCTATCCATTGACAATGGAAGAGATAAAGGCCAAGCAAGAACATTCAAGCAATGATTGAAATAACATCGACATTGACTGATTTAGAGTTTAATGATGTAGAAGGCTGCAATGATGCAAAGGTAATGTGGGATAAGCTCATATTAGTGTATGGAGGAGATGAACATGTTCAAAGAGAAAAAGTAGATAGTCTAAGAGGACAACTTGAATCTATGAGGATGAATGAAGGTGAGAACATAACTCAGTACAGTACAAGACTAAAGGAGATTTTCAATCAAATCAAAGGAGCAGGTGGAACTATTGAAGAAAAGGATATAACAAGTAAGTTGTTGAGAACCCTTCTACCAGCTTATGCAATCCAAGTCTCTGCAATCAATGAATTGAGGTATGTACCTAATACGCAAGTTTCTTTAGATGCTACTATTGGTAAGCTACATGCATTTGAATTAAGTAACTTTGATAACAGTGGATCTTCGGTAAATAAAGTTAAATCTACATTTAGTCCTTTTCATCTTGATGAATCTAATGATTACAATGAAAGAAAGTATAAGTACTCTGAAGGAGATCATAGTGGAGCAAGTGAAAGATTTCATAAGAACATGGAAGAAGTACATAAACTGTATGAGGAAATCAGAAAGCAAGAAGAGTTTGAAGAGGTAAGTACAAAGGAAAACTACCTTTGAAATGTATCAATTGTGATAAAATAGGACATATGGCTTCTAACTGTCTAGAAAAAGATTCTACTGAAAAGAGAGATTACCGAGATGACAGACAGAAAGATAATCATTACAGAGGACACCGAGACTTCAGAAGAACAGATAGAAAGACATGTTTAATAGCTGATGAGGAATCCAATGATGATAAATTAGATGAAACTGATATAGAGGAAGTAGTTTATGTGGCTATCAAACATGGATCAGACGAAGAAAGGTATGATGAAAAATCCCTAATATCACACATAAACACTAATGATTCTTGGATCATAGATAGTGGATGCTCACATCATATGATAGGAGATAAACACAAGTTTGTTATATTAGATGATTATGATGGAGGCTATGTTAGATTTGGTAATGATGCACCATGTCTGGTGAAAGGTAAAGGATATATAACACTTCTTGACAATGCAAGATGCAATGATGTTTATTGGGTTGAAGGTTTGAAATACAATTTGTTGAGTGTAGCATAGCTAAACAACACAGGTTACCGAATAGGATTTCAGAAAGGAATTGTCAAAGTCCATGACAAGAATGGAAAGTTAGCTACTACCAGGACACAAAAAAAAGGTAACACATTTCACCTTGACTCAACTCGTAACAAGTGTTTGTATGCAAAGATAGATGATACCTGGTTATGGCATAAAAGGTTTTGTCATGTAAACTTTGATAATCTGATCAAAATAGGCAAGAAACACTGAGTAAGAGGTCTACTGAGTCTTGAAAAACTTGAGAATGCTATGTGCCGAGGATGCCAAATGGGTAAGATGACAAGATCAAGCTTTACAAGTAAGTCTTACACTTCTAAGGGAATTATAGATCTAGTGCACACTGATCTTTGTGGTCCTATGAAAGTTCAAAGTTATTATGGTGATAAATATTTCATATTATTTGTGGATGACTATTCAAGGATGATGTCAGTAATGTTTTTAAAAGATAAATCATTAGCTTTTCAAATGTTTAAATGGTACAAGGCAAGAGTTAAAAATGAAACAAGAAGACAACTAAAATGTCTTAGATCAGATAGAGGAGGAGAGTTCACATCTGATGAATTCAACTTATTCTGCAATGATCATGGTATTAAAAGACAAGTCTCTGCACCGAGAACTCCACAATAGAATGGAATATCTAAGAGAAGAAATAGATCTATTGTGGATTGTGCTAGAACACTGATGATTGAAAAAAAGGTGCCACAAACATTTTGGACAGAAGCAATAAGCACAACAGTTTACTCCCTGAACCAAGTACAATTGAAGAAAGGTACTTTGAAGACACCATATGAAATCTGGTATGATAAGAAACCTAATGTAAGTTATTTTAAAATCTTTGGAAGTAGATGTTATGTTCACAAAGATGATATAAATGGCAAGTTTGATTAGAAGAGTGAAGAAGGAACATTTCTAGGTTATTCTTCTAGAAGCAAAGCATTTAAATGTCTGATCAAATCATCTAACAAAATAATAGAAAGTGCAAATGTGAAAATTGATGAATTTGCATAAAGAAATGATGAAGGAAATTCCAAGGAACTAGAAGACTATGATGAATTTGTCTATGTTCAACCGAGAAGTCTTACCGAGAAGACTGTTGAGGAAATTGAAGAGAATATCCAGTTACCAAGTGATGAAGAAGATCATACAAAGCCTACCAAGCCTGTATTAGCCAAGTATGTCAGAAGACATCATGCACCAAGTCAGATTATAGGAGATAAGGATGATCCAGTGATGACAAAGAACAAACTGAGACAGAACACATGTCTGATATTTGAATTTGAACTGAGAATAGTGAAAGAGGCATTTAATAGTGAAGATTGGATAAATTCTATGACAGAAGAGATTGATCAAATCAAGAATGACACATGGACACTAATCCCAAGACTGAAGGACAAAAATGTAATCAGTACAAAGTGGATTTTCAAAAACAAGATAAATGAAAAAGGAGAGGTCATTCGAAACAAAGCAAGACTAGTTTGCAAAGGTTATGCTCAAGAAGAAGGAATTGATTATGGTGAAACTTTTACACCTATTGCTAGACTTGAAGGAGTAAGAACATTGTTGGAATATGCTTCTTTCAAAATTTCAAGGTATATCAAATGGATGTCAAATCTGCATTTTTGAATGGAATATTAGAAGAAGAAGTTTTTATTGAACAACCTGAAGGATTTGTTGAAGACAAGAATAAAGATTAGGTATGTAAATTGAACAAAGCTTTATATGGTTTGAAACAAGCACCTAGAGCATGGTATGAAAGATTGCACTCTTATTTGATTAAGATTGGTTTTATAAAGACAAGTGAGAACAACAATATGTACATGAAGAATGATGAAAATAGAATGCCATATTTGTTGATGATATTATATTTTATGGAAATGACTCTTTATGCAAGAACTTTGGAAATGAAATGAGAAAATAATTTGAGATGTCATTAATTAGTGAGATAAAGTATTTTATAGGTTTACAAATACTGCAAATGAAAAATGAGATTTTCATTACTCAATCCAAGTACATAAAGGAAATCTTGAAGAAATTTGGAATGGAGGATTAAAAACCAGTAAGTACTCCTATGACTACCAACTGTAAATTATCAAAGAATGATGAATCTGCATCTGTTGATGAGACACTTTACCGATCCATGATTGGAAAACTACAATATGTTGTTTGTAGCAGACCAGACATAGCACATGCAGTAGGTATAGTTGCAAGATTATCTGCAGATCCTAAGGAAACACACATGACAACAATCAAAAGAATCTTTAGATACTTGAAAGGCACTAAGGATTATGGCTTAGTATATCAGAAAGGAAATTATTTTGATTTAAAAGTTTATTCTGGTGCTGATTGGGCAGGCAACATTGATGATAGAAAAAGCACAAGTGGAGGAGCTTTCTTTTTAGGAGAAAGACTAGTGAGTTGGCTTAGCAAGAAACAATGATGTGTTTCACAGTCAACAGTAGAAGCTGAATACGTTGCTGTAGCATTGAATTGTACCAACATTGCATGGATCAAACAACTATTGGAAGGTATAAATGAGAAAGTTACCAAGCCAGTAACTATATTCTGTGACAATACTAGTGCCATTAACATTTCAAAGAATCCTATTATGCACTCTAAGACAAAGCACATCTCTATCAAATATCATTATCTTAGAGAAGAAGCTCAAGAGAAGAAAGTGGTGTTGGAGTATGCTAGCACAAAGGAACAAATAGTAGATATCTTCACCAAGCCACTACCAAGGGACACTTTTGAATATCTTAGAAGTAAGTTAGGGGTCCTACCCCTATCTTCTACTCATTGACCGAGTTCGGTGAAAGCATCAATCTGATGACTCTATTGAATATCTTTTAGGAGTTGATGTTGATTTACACACTTTAAGATGTTTTCTAAAGGTGTACAGGAAATATTACAGGAAAATAATATAGGGAACAGGAATTGAAAACCAAAATGCTCTGACCGAGACTGAATTGATACACAATAGCAGGAAATCACTTCATACAAGAAGAAATTATGTTTTAGTTCTTTACTTTTTGGCATTGTTGTTAAAGGGGGAGAAAACTGAGAAAAGAAAAAAAACTGAAGATTGGAAAGAAGACCAAAAAAAATCAAGGGAAGTCTAAAGTATGGGGGAGAAGTTTGATGATAGCAAGAGAGCATTTCAACATTTCAGAATCATAGAAATTTGAATCTTTTAAGGTCAAATCAATTGGTTTTTCCATCATTGCCAAAGGGGGAGATTGTTGGCAATATAACATTATAATAGACAATGGGAGATTGTTGACATTTCAATAAGGATATTGAGAAGGTTGTTGATGATTATGGATATAACGGATTATGAATGTTTACTCCCTTAATATTATTATTTTGTTATTGATGTCAAGAAATTGATTTTCTAGTTCAGTATGATGTTGCCATATCTTGAGAAGTATGATTTGAAGAATATAAAGATGTCGGTAAAAGACACAAGAAAGATTATGATGAATAAGGGGATGAATAAGGTATTCAATGGGCAACTATTACCGAGTCAGACAATGATGAGATCATGATGTTTAGATTTTTTTAAAATCATACATAAGTTGTAAATTGTAAAGGTTAATACTATACTATGTTATCAAGCAAATATTCTAGTTGGTAAACCCTAAAGAACCTAGTTGATAATCCCTAAGGTTATCGCTATTAGTTAATGAAGGTGGAATGTCTATCGAGTGAAGCTTAGTATTTACCGAGTTATAACCGAGTTGTAACCGAGCTATAACAGAATGTGTTAAATGGTTACATGCATTATTTAATGAAGGAAGTTGATGAGCTGGAACTGATTAAATGATTGGTATGCCGTAAATATAGTTTGTTAATGAATCTATGGCAAAGGAAATTTGGCATGAAGATCTACAGCGCAGATTGAACCGCAATACCCTGACACAAGTTCCAAGAAATATATGCAAGTTCCTAGGCAGGGTAAAAAGTTTTCAGATCGAAAGATGCATTGAACCTAGACAAGTTTGAAGATCTAATGGCTATGATTGATCATGGGAAATGTGATCAAGAAGATTAAGCGGTTAGCTAATTGTTTATAAATAGGAAACTATTGATAAACAATGCATGTGGGCAAGTGTATGGACAGTGATGCTACATAGTGATTACCGAGCATAGAAGCTTGAAGACCTATTTAATAACAGAGTATAGAAGCCCAATAGATGGACAAGATTAGTTCTATGTCTAGATTGTATTGAAAAAATAAGAATATGCTTTAGTATTTTAGATGTGAATTTGCAAATAGATTTTATTATTGTTATTTTTTGAAAGTGACAAAAAATATCTTAACCAAGTGGACTTAACAGTCTTATTTTTAAAACCCTCTAGCAAGGTGACATTTTGATTGAGTGTTTGAAATCCTTTAACAAGGTCACTTCTAACAAGGTGAAGATCCTAATAGATCTAAGGGAAATCCCTTAACTGGGTCACATCTAGCAATGTGTTTGTAATCTTTAACAGGATTTGCTTTTAACAAAGCATACTCTAGAAGAATATATTTCTTAGTGGGTCCAAAATCCCATAGTGGTTTTTCCCTACTTGGGTTTCCACGTTAAATCTGGTGATATGAGGTTTATTATGTTTATATGCTTTTGAGCTTGCATGTTTAACAATTTTGGGTTATATTACTAAAGTATATGTTACCGAGGTTGAATCTAATGTTTTTATGGAAGATTAAGTTTGTATGATTCACCCCCCCCTCTCGTCTTGTTGGCTATTGGATCTGTACTTACATTTAATATCAGAACTATCATTCTACATAGTTAAGGGAACGAATAACAACTAGATTCCAGAACAAGTCAATATAGTAGAAGAGGGAACGATTGAAACTAATCTGATCTCAATAGCAAATTTTTGGAAACTTTCTGAATGCAAACACAATACCTCCAATTTTCCTCACTTGCATTTCTACTGAGAAGGTACTAACAAAACTGCTAGCTTTTTGTAACAAAAATGGATAAAATCACACTCAAATCCTAGCTAGCTCTACTAATTAAGTAAGCTCATTTGAGTTGACACCTGATTTGATATATAATTGATATACATTTAATTTTGGGTCATTCCATCACATAACACATGAGTTACCATGATTGCTTGCCATAATTAGAAACTAACATTTTGAACTTCCCAGAATATTCTTCTTTTTTGCCACCATTTTTCCTCCATGATGCACACACCATTTTCTTAATGAAGCCTTAGACTATGAATTTCAAACTTTGAACATTGAACCAAGAACTGAAAGGTTCAAAGGTTCAAGTTCAATATTGAGAAATAACACAAAGCAACACATAAAATAGTCTACGTGACAAAACAAAGGACAATGAACAAGCAAAGACATAACCGATGCATGATCAACTTTGAACCTTGAACCAAAAAGGTTCAAAGGTTCAAGTTCAATACAAATTTCAAAAAAGAACTCTCTTTTACCAGAAAACAAAGCCGTGAAGAAAATTCTTTAAAGTGTGCTTTGAACATTGAAATTAGAAAAGGTTCAATGACTTGGGTTCAAAGGGAAGAAATACATGACCAAAGGGAAGATAAACATCAAAGGGGCGACCTTTGAATTGAAATTTTTAATGAAAGTAGGGAGTAATAACATCTATTAATGTTATGAATCACCACAAGGATAGTGTCAATTAAGAAAACATTTACATATATAAGCATGGAAGGAATTGATAATGGTGCATATAGTATAAAATCTATTGTCATGATGAACTTTTTGTAACTTAGTGGGAATCCACCACAAGAGTGAGTAGACTTACAATAAGAACCAACATGTCCACTACAAAGGTGAATTAAAACCAATGCCACAATTGCAACAGATAAGGTAAGAATCCCATTCCAAAAGGAAATATCATTACCAAATAAATAATAAATAGGATATCACACAAGAAACCTATAGGGAAAGCTTTCTATTATTTATCAAACTAGAATATTTTTCATGCAACTATCATTAAGTAGCTAGGATCACCTTAAAACCTAAGAATATACTTCTATGAGGAAGTGTTATGAAATGAGTAGTAGAATATTCAATTAAAAGGAGATATAATGGGACCCATATAGATACATAATGTATAAGATAGTTTATAATAGGGGCTTTTCCTATATAGGTAAGGTGAATAAGTTCATCATGGTGCATACAATAATATATTTAGGGGCATGAGGAACTCTTTTTGAGTAGGTGAGAATCAACCACAAGGATAATGAGGATCATCTTAGGGGTCCAACAGATACTGAGAGGGGGGTTTGAATCAGTATCTAACCGGTGAATAGAATTTATTAACTTAAAACATGCAGAACATAATATAACAGTGTATCAGTATGCAAGAAATAATGCAAAAAAAAAAATCAAGAACATCCACATGAAAAGTACACCATAACATAGGATTTTAATGAGGAAACTCGACGTGGGAAAAACCTGTGTGGGATTTGTGACCCAAAATATTCACTCACTGGCCAATAAGAGAATATTACTTACAATAGGGGCCTGCACATGCAGGAAGGCCAACTGCCTAGAGCTCACTACTCAATGAGAAGTCACACTAACTTACAAATAAGGATTATACTAATCCAATAACTTGTACTACTTTACAATAGCATTTTCAATGCCAGATTCAGTACCGGTTCCTGCTCTATTCTTTACATATTCCCTTTGACCTATATTTCACACATTAGGTCTGCCTAATATTTTCCTTAATGCTTCTTTATCACTCCTACAAATGTCTACAATGATCTCCTTTATATATAAGAGTCATTTTACAATCTGCCAAGTCAGCTTACAATAATAAACAAAATATTATATAACAAAAATCATGTAAGCCTTTGTGCCAGTATACTTCTTTTCTTCTATGCCGGTGCCAGTGTCCTGAGTGTCGGTGTGAGTGTGATCTGCCGATGCCGATATAATGTCTTTGTCGGTGCCATAGGATTGCAAGGTTACCATTAATGAGAAAACCTTCAATCACATACAATGTCTCATTGGAGTGTGCATATGCCAACAATCTCCCCCTTTGGGATTGATGGAAACACTCATGAGAAATTTCAAAAAGTATCCAAAAATGTGTAGTCCAAAAATGTTACCAAAAATGTGAGAGCTCCCCCTAAGCATATGATTGTTGTGTTTGAATTTTCTCATCCCACTACTCCCCTTTGTCATCAATGACAAAGGTTGTCAAGATGTCAGTAGAGTTTGTAGTTTCAACTATCCATAACCTCAACCTTGTAGCTGGGTAGTTATAATCTGAGAAAGATCTCCCAAAATCAAGTTTATACTATCCATAAACTTCTTACTATCCTTTATTGTTGTTTCAGTTCTCTTCACTATACCGGTGAGATGCTGCAAATGCTCTGCCGGTGTTTTGCTTCCTTGTATTAATGCCTCAGAAATTTCCTTCCATAGAGATGCTAGATAGTCCAATCTTGGAGTTATTTTAGATCTCAAATGTTTTGCCTTATTTATTATTCTTTCTTTCTCTCTTTCCAATTTGAGTAGTTCTTCCTCAAAATTTGCTATCTTCTCTTCAAAAACTGATAGTGTATCAGGTGAGTTGACAAAGCTGTCTGCAAGTTTATTTATCTCATCTTGTACTTTGCTTATTTTCTTGTCAATATCTATAGTCAAAAATTTTGTTTTACAAGTATCTTTATACAGATTTTTGTATTCTTTCAATAAATTACATAGTTCTGGTAGAAGTGTGTCAAAATCTCTATTACACTTCTTTATTTCCTCATCAAAGAATTTTTGTTTTTCAATTTCTACCTTATCCTTCACTGACTTTTCCTTTATTTTCTCAATGTTTCTTGAGATATATTTACACAATGTATCCAGTTGTCCTAAAGAATCTTTGTTATCTATATTACAGTTGGGAGCTATTACCTTCAAAATTGGTATGGAATCATCAATTGCTTTGTAAGCTTGTGAGTTGTAGTCAGTTATTTTCTTGATAGAATCTAATAACACCTCAATCACATTTGTTGATTTATATGTTGATGATGATCCAACAATTTGAGTTTGGTGGAAGTAACCAAGCTTGTATTGACCTCTGGTAGTTTAGTTTGTGTCTACATTTCTTTAAGGACTAGTTTTCCTACTTCACTAGTTACCAGTGGCACTGTTTCCTTATGTACCTATTCTAGTTGATGTTATTCTAGAGCCTTCAGCTCTGTTTGTTTCTCTATATATTGTATTGCCTCAATCTGTGACTCAGTCTCTGCCTTTTTCTCTTTTTCTTCTATCGGTTTCTCTGTTTCCCCTACTACTGGAGGCTCATTAGCCATATCTGACTTATCAGTTGTATCTTTGTCTACTACTATGTTGATCTTCTGAGTATCAACATCCATAGTGTATAGGACTGTAGAATTAGGATTATTATCCTCTACATCCATACTCTCAGCTACCGGTTGATCTTCAGTAGTTGTTTTTTTCACAGGTGGAGTATTTAAAGAAGGTGGGGGTAAGTTGTCTTTGACTTTGATGCTTGGTGGTCCACCAACTTTACCTTTCCCCTTGTCTCTATCTTTCTAATAAACCTTTATAGGTTTGGGATTCCTGTACTCTTCTTGTTTTTCTTTCTCAACCAGGAATATATCCCATCCATCTTCTATTTTGTTTTTCACCTCATTAACTCTTCCTACCATTAGTGAAATATGCCAGTGTGCAGTAGAGAATACTGACCGGTTTGCTTGAGCAATTAAATCATCAATTTCTTGTGGAGAGTTTACCAGATATACAACAAGTAATTTCTCAGTTTTTATTTTCCTATCCAATTCTATCACTACTTGTCTTCTTGCCTCAAGTCTTTTAAATAATTCATCAAGAATTTCATTGACTACTTCCATCAGAAATTTCTTGTACATATCCATGTGCAATATAACACTATTTTCAACTTGTTCTTTCTCATCAGCTGTTAGAGTGTCATAAATTTACTCTATGTTCTTTAGTTTACCTTCCTCTGTGATTTCATTCAGTAATATATCAAGACAGGCCAAGTCTCTGTTTGTCCTCTTCTTCTTCTTGGGTGTCAGTTTCTTCTTTGGTGTGGTCTTTCTAACTGGAGATCTCACAACTTGTTGCTTTTGCCTTGTCCTCCTAGCTGAAGGTGTGGTTGCCGGTGAGGGATCTCTTTTTCTTACAAATCTTTTAAAAGTTGCAAGTATGTCACTTCCTGAAGAAGTACCTACTGGTGATAGGTGAGTTTCAGGCTATGGAGCTGCTAACTCATCCTCTGTTATGCTGGTTTTCCTCAATACATCTTCCTTAATGGCTTTTGCTTGTCTGGACCCTTGCCTTACAACTGCCTCAACCTTTTTCACCCTTTTCTTTGATTGAATTTGTCTTTCAATATTCTCTGCACTACCAAATACTTCTTCCTTTGGTTCTTTAGGGGCTTCCAGAAGTGCTTTGGCATATGTTTCAACTATGTGTTCATCTGTTTTATATCCCATCTCAGTTACCCAAATTGTCCTTGGGATGACCGCTTCCATCCAGATTTCATCTTTCTTGATGACAAAGCATATATCATCTTTGTATTTGTCTACAATCTTCTGTGATAACCTTACTCTTTTCTTTATTTTAGCTTTTAATGCTTGAAAGAAGTCATTGATATTGTTTTCCTTGTTCTCACCCATGTTATTGAATAGTTCAGTCAATTTTTTTCCTACCAGTATGTCATATCCAAGTTCTTTGTAACCTATACCAGGAACCTATTTTTTTATGTGTAGCATTAGGCATACTAACAGATTTCCAAATCTGAAAGTTCCTTTCTTGTCCTTCTTGATCTTTCCAAGGTTGTCAATTAGTTCATCCTTTAACCACTCACATATGTCAATTTTTGCATTATCTGTGACCATATCATAAGCACTCTTAATGCATAAACTTGAAACTAAATTAAGTCTATTAGCATGAGTAGCTTTGTAACCTAATATCATACTGATGAATCTCACATTGATATCTGTTACATCATTAACCCTTAGAGACCTCTTGTCAAATGTTACACCAGTTAGGTTTATAACTAGGTCATTGGAAACCTCCTTGTTTTTATTTGGTCTCTTACTAGTGGTCGGTAACCCTGTGACAGCTTTCACAGCTTCCTTGATGATCTTATGGATTGCATCTAACCAGAAAAACTCTCCATGTACCCTTCTTAAAACTATCCTAATCACATCCTTTGGAAATTCAGGAATGCTAAGGATCTCTGTAAATCCTAGGGTCTCAATGATTTTGTGTTCATCCTTTACATTGCCGATATTATCACATATCATGGTTTTATACATGGTTTTAATTTCCTCATCTCCTAACTCTTCAATGTTGCAGTGGATGTACATTCTGGGGTCTTCAGCATAGACAACTCCCTTAGGAATTTGAGAAAAAGAACCTAAGGTATCATCCTTCCTTGCTATCTTGGGAACTAATTGAAATACGGGCCTAGGTCCTTTTATTACTTCAAAAATAGTAGGGTTTGCTATGTATTCAATTGTAGAGGTGGATGCCATGATTAAATACCTTTTACTACCTTGGATGGATGATTGCTTGGAGTGTGCTTGCTTCTTGCTCAAAATGCCTTAGCTCGGAGTCTTCACGCTCTCTGAAAATTTGAAATCTTGGTGAAGCGAAATGGAGCTAAAACCTTAACTTTATAGTGTCTTTTTGCCATCTACAACATTAATTGCATGCCGGTTAAGTATTCACTTAACATTGTTTGCCAGTAATAAGTAATTTTCAACTTCTTATCTCTAACTGAGGGAATAATTAGCACATGTATCAATAGATTGCCAAACCCTCAAGGAAATTTTCTTCAATTAGATGAAAAACTTCCTACTGGTAGAGCACTACTCTATCCTTCCGGTGAAGCATTACTTTGTCCTGCCAGTGAAGCATTGAATGGTTCTATCGGTGGAGGAGTATTCCCAATATTTAGATCAGTTTTTCTAATCCATTGTTTTGAGAATTCTTGCTTAACCTCTTTAGCTTTCTCTTTACCTTTCAAGCTAGAAATTTTGTTGTCTACCAGTGTTTCTTTACTTCTATAGAATTTAGCAATATGTCCAATCTTGTTACATGCATAACAAGTTACATTATTCTTCTGAATGCTTTCCCATAATCTATGCTAGTTTGTGTTCTACATTGACTAGATAAATGTCCAAATCTTCCACAAACATAACATCTCACATTCATTCTACAGTTTTCAGAGTTGTGACCTACTTTGTTGCATTTAGAACATTGACCAGTGGGTGTGTTGATATTCTAATAATTTCTAGATCTACATTCATTTTCTCTATGACCATACTTATTACAGTTAAAGTATTTACCATTCAATTTATAAGCATTAGGTTGTCTTACCGGTTTGCTGTGATCCTGAGTATTATAGTACCAGAGCTTTCACCAACTTCAAAGCCAATTCCAGAAGTGTCACCTTTAGGTTTTTGATTCTTCAGGAAAGTGCCAAGTTCCTCTGAGCTTTGTTTGAATTTTTCTTTGTGTTGATTTGTAGTTTCCAGTTCTCTTTCTAAGATTTCTTTTTGTCTCATCAGTTCATTTCAGTCATTTTGAGTATGCATCAGATCTGTCTTCAACATGTCATTTTCATAGCTAAGTCTTGTATTCTCATTTGCTGCATCACTTAGTCTTCGGGTCAATTCTTCTTCATTCTTCTTCCTATCCTCAATCTCTTTGCAAAATCTCATAGTCATATCCTGCATTTCATTTTTTGTTGTCATGATCTCTTGTTTCAACTTGCTTATTATATCATTAAGTGATTCATTTTCATCATTCTCATTTTGCAACTTTTCATAAAGTTCTCTTCTCTTAATTCTTGCAATAGTAAAAGTTTCTTGAAGTGCCTGAATGATATCCTGAGCTGCCCTTAAATCATCTTCTAATTTGATATTTTTCAATTTCTCTGCATCATAGTCTGTAAGAGCTCCTTCAAGTTGCTTCATCAGATTTTCCATCTTTACAGGTGTCAAGATCTTCCTCAAGCTATTAGGCTTCTAAAAATAGAGGACCAAGCTCTAATACCAATTGTTAGGGGTCCCACAAATATTGAGAGGGGGGGGTGAACCAGTATCTAACCAATGAATAGAATTTCTTAACTTAAAACATGCAGAACATAATATAACAGTGTACTGGTATGCAAGAAATAATGCAATAAACAGAATCAAGAACATTCACATGAAAAGTACACCATAACACAAGATTTTGATGAGGAAACTCGGTGTGGGAAAAAACTCGGTGGGATTTGTGACCCACAATATTCACTCATTGGCCAATAAGAGAATATTACTTACAATAGGGGCCTGCACATGCAGGAAGGCCAACTGCCTAGAGCTCACTGCTCAATGGGAAGTCACACTGACTTACAAATAAGGATTATACTAATCAAATAACTTGTACTACTTTAGAATAGCATCTTCAATGCCAGATTCAGTACCGGTTCCTGCTCTATTCTTTACATATACCCTTTGACCTATATTTCACACATTAGGTTTGCCTAATATTTTCCTTAATGCTTCTTTATCACTCCTACAAATGTCTACAATGATCTCCTTTATATATAAAAGTCATTTTAGAATTTGCTAAGTTGGCTTACAAAAATAAACAAAATATTATATAACAAAAATCCTGTCGGCCTTTGTGCCGGTATACTTCTTTTCTTCTATGTCGGTGTCGGTGTCCTGAGTGCCGGTGTGAGTGTGATCTGCTAATGCCGGTATAATGTCTTTGCCGGTGCCATAGGATTGCAAGGTTTCCATCAATGACAAAACCTTCAATCACATACAATGTCTCATTGGAGTGTGCATATGCCAACAGATCAAAATACAAACAAGTTTTTTTATATAATTGTGAGTTGAACTTAATTATACAATTACAACACCTAAAGAAAGAACCCTACTATATAAGGAATTATAATGAAAGCATAAATTAGACATAAGATAATACAGAACAATGATATTAAAAAATCTTCGAATGATATATTAAGATATAATATTTTAGATATAACTACCATCACACAAATAGTCATAACTAAACACTAAACCACTTAAAAAAAATACTAGATATAACCTAAAGGAAATCGCAACATGAGATTACACCTATGAGGAAACGTATGAGAGATACAATATAATATTTACCATAGTGCACATGAGATTCCACAACAAATGAGATAAAAATAATTTAAATTTTAAATTTTAGCTAGTTGTAGTTAGAATGGAAAAGCTAGTCAGCCACATGTCATAGCAATAGTGGGTGAACTCAAGTAAAAGAGAACTCCCAAATTATAATAAAGGGTAGAAAATGTATAAAGGAAGCACCACAAGTCATAACTAAGTAAGGATAGTATAATAGTTCTCAAAAAGATGTCATAGATGAGAGAAAATATATCTCAATTATTTTTGGTTGGGGAGCACATAGTGAATGGTCCACAAAAAAATAATACTTTGGTATACTAGGAAACATTAGAACAATATATGAATCAATTTTTATTCCAATATCCTTTTCTATATTTAATTCATCTAATTTTCCTCCCCCATTTTAGGAGAATTATTGAACAACCATTGTACATTTTTCTATCATCTTTATTCTATTTGCACCTTCCAAGTTTCATATCTATAAACTATAGTTTTCTTCTTTGATATCATGCTATTTATTGACACATTACCATTTTTTATAAATTGGACTTCAATTTCTATTAAAAACTTCAAATATCTTACTTATTGAGTTCATTTTGTTATTTGTAATGTTTAGTAGACCTTATATATTGTTACTAGTATTATATATCATAATACATAATCATATTATATTTAAATATTATGATAGTTAGATCCTCTTGTATGATATTAAATTAACATAACTTAATCAGTACAGGTGTGTACATTGACACAAAATAATTAGAGTTGCTACATAAAATTATATTAGCATATCATGTTGTTGGTGTAATTATCTATTCATCTTGGATATAATTACACTTTACTTAAGTTTAATTAGGTACATGCACAACATTTTAGTTTTCATATGAGACACTTAGGGAGATGTGATACATTGGGAGTGTGTATGTAGGAGAAATTTCACCTTTTATGGTGTGATCTTGTTATTACTCTATCATATCCACTTATTGTGTAGTGAAAATTCCACATTCGGTAGGTGATCCAGCTCATGTGGAATATTCTACTATTTCTCCTACCTACCCCTACATACCCTTGGATTTCATTGAGACAAATCTCATCATTGTGTGCTCTCTTGTCTCTGAACCTTGCCTTTATAAGAAGGCTCATGTACATTGTATGTAACAAATCTTGATGATCCAGTTGATCACATTTTGCATTATCAATAGGAATACAATTTATTCTTGTCTCATTTTTTCTCTCTTATCTGTGCTTTCTATTTCCTCTAAATCGTGGCAAATTCTCACATGGTATCAAAGCCATTAGAGTGTCATTGGTTTGACAATTGAGAGAAATTTAGGGTTTTTCATTAAGTCATAATCACCTTTTATTTTATCCAAATCCGACATCTGAGGTAAAATCTACAGTCATTTGAAGGTGGAGGGTGGTGACTTGTCCTAATAGTGATCTGCAATTTTAGAGAATTTTTGGCCAAATATATCATTGCCATTGCGCTCAGAAGGTCCAAAAGCCCCAAAATTGACTGTCAGTTCATCGAAATCGATCTCCATCACCTTGAGCAAAATAAATAAACCCCATCCCTATTCCTACGCACAGACTGACGCAGGTGGTACATGTTTGTTTTTTTTTTTATGAAATTTGTTTTTTTAATATATTTTTTAGAATTAAAAAAAATAAAAAATTATTTAATTTAATTAGGTGGGGGGGGGGCTCATTTTTTTTCATAAAAATTGTTTTGAAATAATTGTTTTCTGGTGCCCTATTACCTACAATAATTGCAGGCACTAAGCTTCGTAGTGTACCTGTGGTCTGCAATGTACTTGCGGGAGCTACCAGCACCATGACCCACAACATACCTATGAGACCAGCCCTCACTATGGCCCGTAGTTTACCTATGGTTCACAAACATTGTGACATGCAGTGTATTGTGGGTACTGTAGTGATTACAACCCACATTGTACCTACAGGTACACTTCTACCTCAACACATCTCTCTTGCATCATCAGACCATGATGGCCCATATTCAAAGGGTTTGGAATTTGGAACCAAGGCCTCATCATTACATTGGTTGGATTGCATGGTGGAATGACACCATTACCTTCTCTACAAGGTTTCTGCGTATTTATGGTAGACAACTTGCCATGTACTGCAATCACTCGTATGATGTGACTACCAAATATCTTTGTGTTGCAACAGAAAATCTGGCCTCAAATCATTTTGATTCTAACCTGCAACTTTGGTTAGCCCAACTCTTTCATTAGAAATAAGTTGCAAATAATTACGCTGCTAGAGGAGCTCAAATCCAAACCCAGGTTACACTAGCTAAAGGTGGGTGATAGGGCCTTCAAAGAATATTTCCTAGCTTTGCATGCCCATCATACCTTTGTAGGGATTAAGAAAATCAAAGAGGGGCATGTTGTTCTCACTAAATTACCTGATATTGTACAAGCTTTTGTCCATCATTATGAGAAGGTGTTCACAGCTCAGGTAAACTCTTCAGCTAGAGCCCAAGCTTTGCAAGATTGCTTAGTTGTTGTTCCTAAACGCTTTCTGAGTCTTAGAAGACCTTTTGTGATCTCTTATTGACCATTGATGATCTCAAGGACATTGTTTTTTCTATGGTGGATGATAAAGCCATAGGGTGTGATTGTTTCCCTTGAGAATTCTGTAAATCCCTTTGGCCTTTTGTTGGTCCTGACCTACATAAGGCCCACCTTGAAGCTTTTCATTCCCAGTTGCTAGGAAAGATGGCTAACTAAGGTAACATTAAGTTTATCCCTAAGGCTAGGGATCTGAAGGACATTTACAATTGGAGGCTTATTACCTTGCTTAATGTATTGTATAAGATCATTGCTAAAGCCTTGGCTCTCAATATTTGTGATCTCTTGCCTTTGATTGTTCATTCAGAGTAGACTGGATTTATCAAGTCCAGGTTTAATCTTGATAGTATTATTACTATTTGGGAAAGGATAGAATGGGCCCAACACTCCAAACAATAGGAAATCTTCCTTAAGATTGACTTTGCTAAGGCGTATGATCACATTGAGTGGCCATTTATTTTGGTTATGCTCAAAGCTCTTGGCATTGGCCCTAGATTCATTCAGTCTGTCTAGATGTTATTCAGAGATGCCTCAGCCTACATCAGCATCAATGGTCATCTATCTAAGGCTCTTTGTCTTTTCAGATCAATTCGCTAAGGCTATCCTCTGGCTCCTACCTTATATGTTCTTGCAATGAATGGTTTTGGGTACTTGCTTGCTAACACCATTTGTGTTGGAGATGTCTATGGAATCTCCCTACCCGAGTTACCTTCTAAACTTGTCAATGGCCATTTTGCAGATGACTACTTTCTCACTCTCCTTGAGGAAGAAGATAATGTTCAGGCTACTCTTCAATATCTGCACACTTTTTGTTTGGCTTTCGGCTCGACCATTCAATGGCACAAGATGCAATGTTGTAGGTAGTCTTTTCTTCCCGCGCTTCCTTGGATACTTCAATATGGATGGAAATGGCTTCATCATGGTGAAATTTTTCTCTTTCTAGGAATTCCTTTTTCCTTTCAAGCTTCGCTTGTGGATCTTTGGAATTCTATTTTAGCCAGGATTGAGAAAAAATTAGCCTATTGGATAACCAAGCCTCTTTCTCTGGCTAGTAAATTTAAAATTTGTTCGAAGTTCTTGGCTACCACTCATATCTATTGCTCTAATGTTGGGCCCATTCGTATACCTCTTACATGAAGTTGGAAATACTTTTGTAGGCTTTTCTTTGGGCTTTTGGCTCTGACCATCAAGGTTTTCATAGAGCTTCTTGGGAGTATTGTTGCCTTCCCAAGGGGTCCAGAGGGCTTGCTTTATGTGCTAAATGGATATTCAAAGCCTTATCTAGCAATGAGGCTTGGAAAATCCTTCTTCGGCATTGCATTTCTTTGGCTTTTCCTACCAATAGGCCAGCTTGGAAGGTGATTGATTTTAAAACCCTTCTCATTATGAAAGACCCAGTTTAGATCCAAGGTACTTTTGTTGTTAAAAATATTTGGTGTTCTTGGGAAGCTATTAAGCCTTGGCTTTGGTGTGTGGGTGATGGTTTTCATGATGGGATCTCCATGAATCAACACAACCTTTGGTGGTCACCTCTTTTTCAAGTGCAAGGGTTACCGATGGCCAAAATTCAGAGTGTTAGTGCTCTGCATTTTCACAAACATGGCATTTGAACACCTAAGGACCTATTTTTTAGAGTTTCTATGAGTCTTTGGTCATGGGATTCAGACCTTCAGGTCTAGTTTCGTTTGTCGTGACCTGATCGATAGACTTATGACCTTCTGGTTTTGGCCTTACCCTCACATATGTTACATAAGCTTGGCATTCAGTCTGTCAGACCTTGGTGGTGATGAATAATGATGAACAACAAATCCTAACTGGTACTGAGAGGGGTGGGGTGAATCAATACATACAAAAACTTCTCCTCAACTTATCAATTTAAAACAATGCTAACTGGTTGTCTTCATTACTGAACTTAACCATGGCAATATCGGTTAAACACAGTAAGACTTCAAACAACATAAACGAGTAAAATTGAACACTTCAAATACATTCAATACTTGGTAACTACTTCACCCATAAACATATGCATGTGGTGTATCAACAATACCATAACCATTAGCTCTCCATGCATAATCACTTAAACAATTAATTCTTAACCATCACATGAAAAATGAACAACTCATGACACACAAATTTTTCATGTGGAAACCCAAATGGGAAAAAACACAGTAGGGAGGAATACCCACAAGCTTGTTTTGAACTCTTTTGAAGTTCGCTCTGTTAGGAGCCTAGTCTGGTTAAATACTTTACAATAAGGTTCTACTAGGAACTGATCCTGTTAAAGATCACCTGGTTAAGGGATGGCTATATACCCTGTTAAAGGTTGAAACCCTATTAAAGGTTACCTAGCTAGAGGATTTGAAGAACTCAATTATCTTGAGTCACCTAGTTAGAGGATTTACAATAAGCCTGTTAAAACTACCCAGTAAAGGTATTTTCCTATTGTTGAAATGGTTAGAAGACAACAGGTAAAACTCTAATCTTATAACAACACTATATGCTAAGGCAGATCCTTTTCAGTTCCTCTACTCTGCAATCACAGTCTGTAGTTTTCACTCACTGGTATAGAAAGTATCTCATCACTTTGATACACACACAACATTTTCCAACACAAACAACATCAAACATCATTGACCTTATAGACAACAATTAGGTCAGTGGCATAAACCCTAAACCCTAAGCATTTTAGGTTAAAAATACAAGCGGTCCAATCTTGACTGTCCAAACACTTTGCATAGAATAAAACAATGTCAATCAAATCACAAGTCATTCTGCATCGTCCATTCTTTAGCGCACATGGGAATCAGTATCCCATCACGCTCTCTTCTCATATCGCTAAGAAGAACGATCATTCTCGAGGTAGACATTAAATGTTGTGGATCTTCACATGCAATATCCTCAAGGAAATCCTTCATGTGGATAAAAATGGCATGGTATCTCAATCTCATCCTCATCTCTTAGCTAACTCGTCACATAATATCACATGTTTCATCGCACAAGCTGGATTGCCAAACTAGAAACCCTAGAGCTAAGACTACTAACCGATAGTCATACTTAGTGAAACCTTGACACCGGTTCACTACATCTCTTCATACTGGTTGACTTGTACTTATTAACATCAATGACAAGATACATTATCATCATATCATCATACTGGTTCATTAAATGCCAACAATCTCCCCCTTTGGCATTTATGGAAATACTCAGTGTAGCATTGCAATTATAAACATCATAGACCAGTGCATCGAAACATATATCTTCATCATCAGATATCTTCTCCCCTATCACATACCTTCTCCTTCTTTGATGATAATGCCAAAGTGGAGGCACAAGCTTCCATACTCCACTATGCTACTCCCCCTATGGAGTAGCATCCTTCAACACATCAATCTTGAAAGATTTGACACTGTAGTACATGATTGGTGTGAAGCACACATCTATAGTTTACTTCATGAAGGGGCAAAACCCCTAATTAACCTCTCAAATAGGTAAATGTAGTCTTCGATAAGGGCTTAGTGAATATGTTTGCTAGCTGCTCCTTATTGGAAACATGTTGTAATATGACCTCTCTATTTTGAACCTTCTCTCTCAAGAAATGATACTTGAGCTCAATATGCTTATCTCTAGCATGCAATACTAGATTCTTGGAAATATTGATTGCACTAGTATTGTCACCAAATATACTTACTGGTTCAAATATAGGTACTTTGAAACCATCCAATACATGTTTCATCTAGATTACCTAAGTTTAGTTCATAAATAATGGCACATTTTCTGCTTCAGCTATAGACTGAGAAGCATAGCTCCGCTTTTTGCTTGTTCAGGAGACTAGTCTTCCACCAAGAAAGAACGCTCCATCGGTTGTGTTTTTCCAATCATCCACATTACCTGCCCAATCAGCATTGGTATATACTTTGAGATTAAAGTCACCATTGTATGGATACCATAATCCATAGTCAACTATGCCTTTAAGGTATCTAAGAATCCTCTTTACCGCTACCAAGTGGGATTCTCTTCTACTCTTCTGAAAATGAGCTACTATGCCCAATGCATGAGCAATATCTGGTCTTCTATGCACCACATAGTGGAGCTTACCGATCATTGACTAGTACTCCTTCTCATTCACCAATACTAAATCATCTTCCTTAGTCAGCTTATAGTCGATCACCATTGGTGTACCAACTGGTTTTCTCTCCTCCATGCCAAAGGTCTTCAATACCTCTTTGAAATACTTGGACTGGGTAGTAATGATACCCTCTTTCATTTTTTGAATTTGTAAACCAATGAATAGCTTTATCTCTACAATTAGAGACATCTCAAACTCTTTCTTCATTTCATCTACAAAAGAATGACTCATTTCATCATCTCCTCCAAAGATTATGTCTTCTACAAATACTTCATAGATCAGAATCTGATCACCTTCAGATTTCAGGTAGATATTGCTATCCTCACTTGTTCTCTGAAATCCTATCTTCACAAGATGAGAGTATAAACATTCATACCATATCCTTGGTGCTTGTTTCAATCCTTATAGGGCCTTATGTAATCTACACACCATGTTACTATCTTCTGATAAGGAAAACCCATCTGGTTGCTCAATGTACACTTCCTCTTCTAGGATTCCATTCAAGAATGCAGACTTCACATCCATTTGGTATACCTTAAAACCCTTAAATTATGAAAATGCAAGTAGCATTCAAACACCTTCCATTCTATCTATAGGAGTAAAGGTTTCTCCATAGTCTTCTCCTTCCTGAGCGTATCCCTTGCATACAAATCTTGCCTTGTTCCTTAAAATTGTGCCTTCTTCATTCAGCTTATTTCTAAAAACCCATTTGGTACCTATGAAATTCTTGTGTTCTGGTCTGGGTACCAAAGCCCATGTTGCATTATTTTCTATCTGGTCTAGCTCCTCTTCCATTGCCTTAATCTAGTCTTCATCTGTAAGTGCTTCTCTAGAAGTCTTGGGCTCCAATTTAGAAATCATGCAAGAGTTTTCTTTCACCTTTCTTCTTGTGAGTATCCCTACATCTTTATCTCCTATGACCTACTTCAGATCATGATGTAGTTTCACATCTCTAGGAATGACTCTAGCTAGTTTTGCTTGCTTCTCCTCTTCTTCTTCACTTACTTCTTCTTCTTCACCTACTGCATCTTCTACCAATACAAGAACACTGAGATCTTTACTTGTTTCTTTCTTAACCAGTTCCCAGAAGGCTATACCTAGTTCATCTTCCACTTTCTTGTTACAAGTTTCCTCAGGTTCCTCATGGGATTCATCAACCTTGACATTGATACTCTCAACAATTTTCTATGTTCTATTGTTGTAGCACTTGAGAGCTTTTCTCTTAGTGGAATATCCCAAAAATATTCCTTCATCACATTTAGCGTCAAACTTGCTCAAACGCTCACCTCTCTTGATGTAACACTTACTGCCAAATACTTTAAAATAACTCATAGTGGGATTTTTCCTGGTCCAATACTCATAAGAGATTTTACTTTTACCTTTCTTGATGAGTACCCGATTCATAGTATAGACTGTAGTGCTCACCGCTTCTCTCCAAAAAGTGTGAGCAACCTTTCCTTTGATCAACATTGTTCTAGCCGCTTCAACTATAGTCTTGATATTCCTTTCTGCTATGCCATTCTGTTATGATGTCCTTGGAGCAGACAACTACCTCTTGATACAACTATCTTCATAGTACTTGTTGAATTCATCAGAAGTGAATTCACCTCCTTGATCAGTTCTTAGGCATTTTATCTTTTGACCACTTTCCTTCTCTACTAATGCTCGAAAGGCTTTGAACTTTCCAAATGCTTCAGACTTGTCTTTCAAGAATGTGACCCACATCATTCTTGAGCAGTCATCAGTAAGAATCATGAAATACCTATCTCCCTGAATACTTCTAGTTTTCATAGGACCACACAAATTGGTATGCACAAGATCAAGTAAGTTTTCTGCCAAAAAAGACTTACCTTTGAAAGTTGAGGAAGACATCTAACCAAGTTAACATTCTTTGCACAAAGAATTCTCTGGTTTGTTCAGCAAAGGCAATCCTCTTATTACCTTGATCTTACTACCCTTTACAATATTATCAAAGTTCATATGACAAAATCTACTATGCCATATCCAACTGTCATCAAACTTTTCCATCAGACATTGACTTATCTTGGCATTCAACTAAGACAAGTTACCTTTGGTCTGCTTACTAGTGGCAATAAGTTCACCACACTTTCCAATTATACCACAGACTCCTCCTTTCAACTCCAGAATGAGTCCTTTATCATTTAGCTGAGCAACACAAAACAAGTTATGCTTAAGACCTTCTACCCAGTAGACATCATCCACACTGCTCTTTCCATTTAGTGAAATGGATCCTTTTCCTTTTACCAAGCATGGTGCATCGTTGCCAAATCTGACAACGCCTCCATCATATTCTTCTATAGACAAAAAATTTCTCCGATCACCAGTCATGTGGTGAGATCAACCACTATCAATAATCCACTCATTAAAGTTGTCAATATGAGAGACAAGTTATTTCTTGTCAGACACTTCTTCCTTTACAACTACAAACACTATGTCCTCATTCTCTTCATCCTCAAATTCTTCATCAGTAATACCTTCATCCACTGCAACAAGACAATTTCTTCTATTTCCTCCTATAAACTTTCTAAACCTCTCTAGTTTATCCTTATTGTCATTGTTAGGACAATTAATAGCTATATGTCCTATGTTATTGCATGAAAAACATTTTAAAGGAAGCTTACCTCTATATTTACCAATTCCTTTCGGAAATCTCTTGGCAAGAAGAGCTTCAAACTCTATCAAAATCTCTTCATCATCCACACCTCTACTTTGCATGGATTCATAACTAGTACTTACTTCTTTTCCTTTTCTAGTTGGTGCAACAGATGCTCTAAAAGTTGACTCAGTCTTCTAAACACTCCCATCATAGCTATTCAACTCATATGTAGTCAACTTTGCAATGATAGAGTCTAAGGATACCTTGGTTTTGTCAATAGACCTTAGTTCCTGAATAGAAGCAACTCTGATTGCATAGACCAGTAACAATAATCTCAAGACTTTACTGACAATAGTGGCATCTTCAATTGTTCCACTAGTGCTCCTGATATCTCCAACAACAGTCTTGATCCTTATGCCATATAGCTGAATGGTCTCACCTTCAACCATCCTCATGTCTTCAAATTTACATCTAAGGTTCTCTTCCTTATCTTGCTTGACATGCTCATCACCGCCATAAATAGTTTCATGTGTGTCCCATATATCCTTAGGAGTGTCCTTATCTTGTACATCAATGAACTCAATATCAGACAAACTACTAATAAGGGCTTCCATGACTTGCCCATTTTCTTGAATCTCTATTTTCTGATCATCAGTTAGAGTGCCAGTGGGGGTTACATATGAATTATCAACATAGCTCTAGTGTTGAGCACCCAAACTCTTGATAGAGATCTTCATTTTGTCCTTCCATATTTTGAAGTTATCTGTATTGAACTTAGGATCTTCCGTCTTCGTCATTAAGGAAGGATCTTTTACCACAAGTGGTTAAGGTTATATCATCGAGGACCTAGAGTTGCTCTAATACCAATTGATGAATAATGATTAATATCAAATACCCTAACTTGTACTGAGGAGGAGGGGGTGAATCAGTACAAACAAAAACTTCTTCGTAACTTATCAAGTTAAAGCAATGCTAACTAGTTGTCTTCATTACTGAGCTTAACCACAACAATACCAGTTAAACACAGTAAGACTTCAGACAACATAAACTAGTAAAATTGAACACTTCAAATACATTCAATACTTGATAACTACTTCACCCATAAACATATGCATGTGGTGTATCAACAATACCATAACCATTAGCTCTGCATGCATAATCACTTAAACAAAGAATTATTAACCATCATATGAAAAATGCACAACTCATGACACACTTATTTTTCACGTGGAAACCCAAATGGGAAAAACCATGATGGAGATGAATACCCACAAGCTTTTTTTGAACTCTTTAGATGTTTTCTTTAATAGGATCCTAGTTCAGTTAAATATTTTATAATAAGGTTTTGATAGGAACCGATCCTGTTAAAGATCACTCAGTTAAGGGATGGCTATATACCTTGTTAAAGGTTGAAACCCTGTTAAAGGTTACCTTGCTAGAGGATTTGAAGAACTCAATGATCTTGAATCACCTAGTTAGAGGATTTATAATAAGCCTATTAAATCTTCCTAGTAAAGGGATTTTCCTTTTGTTGAAATGGTTAGAAGACAATAGGTAAAACTTGATCTGATAACAACACTATATGCTAAGGTAGATCCTTTTTAGTTCCTCTACTCTGTAATAACACTCTACAATTTTCACTCACTGGTCTAGCAAGTATGTCATCACTCGGATACACACACAACATTTTCCAACACAAACAACATCAAACATCATTGACTCTATAGACAAAAATTAGGTCAGTGGCATAAACCCTAAACGCTAAGCATTTTAGGTTTACAATACAAGCAATCCAATCTTGACCATCCAAACACTTTACATAGAATAAAACAATCTCAATCAGATCACAAGTCATTCTGCACCATCCATTCTTCACCACACATGGGAATCAGTAACCTATCACACTCTCTTCTCATACCGCTAAGAAGAATGATCATTCCCAAGGTAGACATTAAATGCTATCAATATTAACATGAAAGATCCTCAAGGAAATCCTTCACATGCACAAAACTGACATGGAATCTTGAGCTCATCCTCATCTCTTAGCTAACTCGTCACAAAATGTCATTGGTTACATCGCAAAAGTTGGATTGCCAAACTAGAAACCCTAGAGCTGAGACTACCAACCGGTAGTCATACTTAGTGAAACCCTGACACCGGTTCACTACATCTCTTCATACCGGTTGACCTGTACTTATTAACATCAATGAAAACATGCATTATCATCATATCATCATATTGGTTCATCAAATGCCAACAGGTGGAAGGATTGGAAGTGGTATCCTTGGACTCCTTTCACCAGCTAAAAACCCAAAATGGGTTATCTCTAGTTGGTGCCCCATTTGGCTATGGTTCATATTATTAACCATCAGTGGCATTTGTAGTCTTCTTAGATATCTTAGAGACTTGGGTTTCTTTCTGTTTTGTCTGCCACCACTGAACCCAAGATTACACACTTTTCTTGGTGTGTTCTTTTTCGAGGGTTGTCTTCGAGTTCCAGACTTAAACATTTGGGGGTTCCTGATCCTCAATGCCCTTTTTGTCGACATCCAGAAAATTTTATGCACATTTTTTCTTTTGTAGAAGAGATCAATAGTATTGGAGCTAGATCCATGATTTCTTTAAGTGTTTTCGGCTTGAGCCCTTTTCTTGGCATATGGCTCTTCTTTGTGATTCACCTAGAATCCCCTTCAAGTTTTCCTAGATATGGAATGCTTTCAAAATGGAGATCCTATTTACTCTTTGGAAAGATAGAAATGATGTTATTTTCACTCACAGCTCTTTGGATACTAATGTCTTGCTCTTTGCAAAAGCTTGCATTTATAATAATGTATTAATGCAGATTTAGATACAAGGTGATAAAGTGGCTCTTGAGGCGGGTCACTTACATGAGCTCCTTCATCATTGGGGAAATGACCCTTCTACAATTGTTAGGGTGCCACCAGATTCTATTTTTGTCAACTGCACTCCACCTCATGGCTACCATCATGGCCGAAGTTCCTCTGCTAGACGCTCTCAGACCCTGTGGTCCTAGGTACCTTGGCACTCCTCTGGTGGGGGAGATGATGCATGGGGGCACTTCTCAAGTTCTCATCCATATCATGTCTCTACCTCGGGGTGGCCTTCTACTTCTCCTGTTACTTTGGCTCATGTTGCTGGTGATGGTTCTGGGTGGCCTATTGCCACCGCTTCTAAATTTCCTCTCCTGGCTCTGGCTATTTTGCCTCCTAGGCGGGAATAAGGAGAAGAAGAAAATGACATAGAAGATGGATGGTTCGTGCCAGACCTGACTCCTAGCCTTGCTGACATATGGGGCAAGAAAGACAATCAAGATCTTCCCCCCTCAGCTGCAATTGCTTTGGCTTCTTAGGAAAGTTTTTTTATGAATAGCTTTATTTTTTCACCCCAGTTTCTTGTCGTTTGACTCTCGTGAGGTGATCTTGTATTCCCCAACCTTTTTTTGTGAATATGTACTTTAATATTATTCTGTAATAGAGAAGGCCTATTCATAAAAATAAAATTAAAAAAATTAATAATAGTTTTTTAATAGTTTTTTTAAATAAAACTTTAAATAAGTTGTTTTGGGGAGCATTTTAATAAAAAAAAATTATTAAACTTTCAATTAAGTTTTTAAAAACAAAAATATCAAGGAATAAGAAAATTGGGAACATATATATTTTTTTGTCAGTTCATACCTGTAGGTAGCGCTTCCAACCAGCAGTTCGGGGGGGGGAGGCTATTGCTCCTATTTTTTCTTCGCAACATCCTAATTGAAGGCATCTTCATTTGTAGCATTGCAATGTTATACTCGCACTATCATAAAGTGCCACACCTCTTTGTATCTTATCTTTGATGTAATCCTTTTGTACTTAGATTAGGAATATCGTTGTGAGAATTGCTACATGGATCCAATTGAGACTTAGATTATACACATTTGTACATGGCTCCCATGAGAATTTGATTGTACCAATATTTCTGCCATTTACAAGTATCTAGTTGATGCTAAAAGCAAGTTGTCTCCATTCCTGATCTTCATTTTTTTTGCAGTGAGTAATTCATCATCATCGACATGGTACCTAGTTTTGTCACACTTTGACATTATTGGTGCAGCATTGGCTCTCTTTCTTCCTAATGGGAAGTTATTTTGGTCAACATCATTGGACCATCTTTGCAAGAGATTTTAAATTGAGGGGGGGCTTCATGGTCTCTTCTTCTCTCTTATTCATCATTGAGAGCATTGTGTGTTTTCATCAGCTCTCTTTTCGGGGGGAGTTTTTTCCCATGTGGTTTTTCTCTCTTTTTCCATTTGTGAGAGATTGAATTTGTACATGGGTACCTAGCACCGCCTTGTAGCCAGAACCCATCTTGCATTTCTTAGTTGTATTGTAGACTTAAGTGCATTCCCCTAAGTTGTACTTAAGGTGCAGTGTTGCTGTAATTATTTATTCATATCGGATAATTACACTTTAATTAAGTTTACTTAGGTACATGCCCAACATTGTAGTTTTCATATGAGACACTTAGGGAGATGTTCTATATTGGGAGTGTGTATGTACGATAATTTCCATCTTTTATGGTGTGATCTTGTTATTACTCTATCATATCCATTTATTGTGGAGTGATAATTCAACCTTCGGTGGGTGATCCACCTCATGTGGAATATTCTACTATTTCTCTTGCCTACACCTACCTACCCTTGCATCTCATTGAGTGACATGTCATCATTGTGTGCTCTCATGTCTCTTAGCCTTGCCTTTATAAGTAGGCCCATGTACCTTGTATGTAACAAATCTTGATGATCCAGTTGATCAGATTTTTTATCATTGATAGGAATATAGTTTATTCTTGTCACATTTTGTTCTCTCTTATTTGTGCTTTCCATTTCCTCTAGATCTTGGAAAATTCTCACACATGTTTCTAGAGTCATATAGTTGTTATCACCTAGAAATGCACCCTAACTAAGTTGCAGATTTAGGCTTTCTGGTGAAACATGGAAACACTCCTAAGGTTGTGGGTATCCTTGAAATTTGGAGTGAATCTCTAGATGAGGTCAGCTCCTAGCTATTCAATGTGGTTATCACCTATACTACTAACTTGTAGGAGTAAAGGGTGAGGAAATGCATGAATTAAAATAACTTAAAACTTGAAAATGAAAAGGTGATACGTAAAAATATGAAACATGATCTAATGATCAACTAACAAACATAAAGCAATAAACACTAAGTTAATATGCACAACTCAATATAGATATGCACTTGCATCAATATTTTGCAAGAAGGTTAATATGCATGTGAATTTTCAAGGAAAGAAAAACTTTCACAACTCAACACACCTACAATTGCATATATTTTCTGTCTAAAGATGCTAGAAAGGAGACACTATAACTAGGAATGAAAAAAATCACAATTTAAAGGATCGATCGTTTATGCACATACAATAACAAATAGAAGATTGAGAAGGAAAAAATTATCTTATTGATCTCAAAGGTTCAACCTCTGATACATGTCCTAAAAGAGTTACATAAAAATGATTAAAATGCAAAAGGGCTCCAAAGTCACTAAGCATCCATATTATAATCAACACTCAATAAAAATAAAATCAAAAAATGACTATAAGGGTGAACCCCATGACTTCCCTCCAAAACACTGTTGCCTTGTGTTGTCATTGATGTCAACCAGCATAGCAGGTTATCGATATAGCTTGTCAACAGTAAGAAGAGGATGTCTATTAGCATTGTGGTCATTGGAGTTACCAGTATACAAGTTAGTGTTGGAGACATAAGTTGATGTTGACTGGTGAATGAGCATTGGAGATGGTTGGAATTATTGCAATGCCAGCTGGTGAGTGGTGGATTATTAGTGTATGGTTTCCAACCAAAAAGCATGTGACTGGTAAGAAAGAAATATTGAGTTAATGAAGAAGGGTAGGCAAGCGATATATTGTTTGGTTGATGTCATACATCAAGACTCTCATCGGATGAAGATGTGACTGATAGAGTTTGGCCTACTACAAGTTAGTAAGGTAGACAAAGGGGATGTCTATTCGGTTATGTGTCTAATTGAAGTTGTGTCTGCTCAAAAAATGAAGTCATATTGGTATAATATTAGAAGCTAACTGAGCACAATGTAATGACAATTGGTTCCCACCATTCATTGGTTAGTAGGTGACAAGGATATACTCCCACCAGTAAGTGGTCATATTGAACTTATCTCTCAACATGAGTGGAATGCATCATAACCCTTTGAGATAAGACAATTAGAGAAGTTGAAGGCATGTGACTGAAGACACATACCAGATGACCATAGTGGAACATGAGGAAGCCTCCAGCATGTAAAACCAGAGATGTGCACTAGATCAACAACAAAAAGAATGATGAGCTATCAGGACAGAGAAGGAAGAGTAAAGAAGTGATGGGTTTGTCACTTTGAGAAATTAGTTGAGGTGAGATCTGAGCTAATGTAGGAGAAGGAAACATTTAGCACATGCAGACATGGATCTACTCCAAGATGCTGATGTCAACTAGAATGCAGATGTAGGTTGATGCTTAGCAATTGAAGTTTGATGGCATGGTGTTATAAAGGTTATTACCGGTATACAGGAAGATGCATTATCAACTAGTAAGTAGGACAATTGGTGAGGTAGAAAGGAGGAAAATTGAAAAGCTCCTATCTGATGAAGATGAGCATGTTGTGGATTTATAGGGTTAGTGAATGGACAAATAGGATCCAACCGACAAAATAGGAGACTGCATGATTTTAAAGTTAACCAGTTACTATATAACTAGGAAGGTAAGATGAACCGGTAGGTATATCCCAGTTGTGTGTTGTGGTCGGTTACCATGCCTAAACCAACACAAGGATCTGAGGTGGATACCAACTAAGATGCCACGTGGTCTCCAAGTGGCAAATGAACAGTGCATCATCAAAGTTGTCGGTCTGGTAGCTGGGATTGGTTGACATTAATGTCGATTGAATAAATCATGGATCAAGTGCAAGAGTTTGTGGCTCAAGGCAAACTGGAAGGTTGACGTTTGTGTGCTAATGATAATATATGGAGTGACAACCAAGAGATCATTTAATCTGACTAATAGAAGCAGGTTGGTGATCAGTTTTTCATGTTTGCTAAATATAGAAAATGTATATTGGAAGAAGTGACATTAGCGGTGATGGGTGATCTATTGCAAGTTTACAATCTCAAAGAAGAGATCTGATCTAGTTTGATATGCATCGTGGTTGATGGAGGAAAATCTAGCACACCAAGTTTGAATGACTGTCTTGATGAGAAAGCTCACATCTAAATATGTAGACAAGAGATCATAGAAGATGATGCTACATACCAAATAGAGGAGAAGAAGAGTGCATCAATAGTTTAGTCCAAGTGTAATCTATGGCGGATCATAAATGACTAAGAGTGTGTGGAGGTGAAACCTACAATATGGCTTAAAAGAGATTTAACCAATAAGGTTAGAGTGATTGTTAAGATGCTAAGAGGGTAAGAGTTAAGTTAACCTGTAGTGTTAGAACTAGAAAAAGGCAGTAGAGAGTGAAACGATGCAGAGCGAATGTCAGCAGAGAATCGACATAACACATATACAGGTTTGATTGGTAAGTAGAGTAACAATTAACCAAGTACAAAGTCTGATAGTCCATCAAACCGCTAGTGTCTAAATTGGTAAGGAAGTTGTAGTGAGAAAAGGAGAGCATAAAGAGTGTGAGAAGAGACCAGACAAGGTGAAGGTTGAGTTGATGAAGAGTCAGAGAACTAATAGAGAATCAAGTAGAGGAAGACCGGTTGAGAAGAGTTTAACTGATAGAGTGATTTGGTTGTGAGAGGTTACAAAAATCATTTGTAGCCAGGCTATTGCTATTGTATTGATATATGTCATTGTAATCACTAAGTTAGAGTTTGGTATAGGGGTTGGTGCTCCTTGGGTTGGTGCCTTAAACCAGGGGTTCGTGCTCCTTGGGTTGGTGCCCTAAATCAGGGTTTGGTGCTCCTTGGGTTGGTGCCCTAAATCAAGGGTTGGTGCTCCTTGGGTTGGTGCCCTAAACTTTGTAATATGTTGTTTATATTGAGGTTGGATTGGAGCAGTAGACTCCAGCAACATTTCTTACTGAGGTTTTTCCCATGTTGGGTTTTCCTAGTATATCCAGTGTTATGTGATGTGCCCTTTGTGTGTGCTTGCATTTTGGTCTTCTCCCTATCTCACTGGTATATTCACCTTGTGTTAGATCTACTAACCAATACAAACATTTTTTTGGCATTATGGATGAATTGATTATGTGTTGTATTGATTTTTTGTCATTGATGTCAACACTAGTTGTTATGGTTTTGGTTACCGGTAGAAGATCTAGTGTTACCAGCAGAAGAGAATATCTTTTGGACACTTTCGGCATGCTTGGATCAATGGAGTATGTTTTATTTTATGTGTTACATGTTCTAGAGTATGCTTTGGTCAGTTAGTATTGACTTGGTAATCGGATGCTATCATACACTCTTGTAAACCCTTATTGACATTAGTTTAAGGTTTAACCATTAGAGCTTTCATTGAGAAATCTTGACAAGATGCATAAGTGGTGTTGGTGCAGATTTCAGGATGATTAAGACGTTCTTTGATCATGCTTCAACTGCTTGAAGATATTGCTTTGGCGTGGTGGACTCAAAATAGGTCTGGTATGTATCTAGGTTATGGACCGATATCATGTTAACGTGTACTCTACACATTATCAGGATGTTTCATGGATTGGTTATTGTTTTTTTGGTCTTAAGCTGGCATGACATATCATTGTAATATGGATTTATTTAATGATCTTATTGTAATATCTTTTAGGTGGCTGACCTAATTGGTTTAGGCCTTAGGGTTGGTATAAAATGATGTAAGATCTCATTGTAGATCATGGTATGGGATTGTGGAAAAAATGTTCATGGTCTTGGAATGAAATATCATATGCATAGAAGATTTAGTAGATCATAGGTGATTGAATTGGGATTAAGGAAGAGGTAAAAGGCCTCCAGTATTGAGCTTAACTGAGACTGTAATCAAGCATGCTAGATGCTATCTCTAGCAGCTGATTATTCTAGATTGTTGTCCATTTATCTTGAGATGGTTATTGCCTCTCTGTAGTTAGTGAGTCTTTTGTAATGAGCAATATGCTCTAAGCAGTGTGCCTTCCTGTATGTGCATGCCCCTCATTGTATCACATACTTTCTGTAGAAGTATCATCTGATTGTGGGTAGGCTTCCCACCGTGGTTTTTCCCTTTCTGGGTTTTCCACGTACAAATCATGGTATTATGTGGTATGGTTTCATTGTGTTGATTATCTATTTCATTGTTAATTTTTATTGCTTATGAGTATTTGTTTTTGTTTTACCGATACTTAATCTGGTTAAAGGTTTTTAAGTGGATTAAATGATATAATCTATTAACAACTGATTCAGCCCCCCCTTTAAGTTGTTCATCAGTTATCCTAACAATTGGTATCAGATATTTGGTCCTCTTTTGAAGAAGATTAACCACTTGAGGTAGATCCTATTGCAGCTAACACTTCAAATCCATTGGCAACTATTTTTAGAAGAGAGATCCCTAAGCTTGATGGAACAAATTATGGGGTATGCAAAATTTGAATGGAGACTCATCTTAGATGCCTTGGCAAGGATATTTGGGAGATCACTAAGAAAGGATACACACCTTATGATCCGACATCTGGCAATCCTACTCCTGTAGACTTGGATAAGAATATTGAAAATGATTGCAGAGCTAGAGAATCCCTCTTATGTGCACTTACTGATCAACAGATCATGGGATTGACTGATAAATCATCGGAAAAGGTTATGTGGGATAAATCACAAACTCTGAATGAAGGTGATCCTACTATCAATATTACTAAACTTGATGGTTACCGGGTAAGATATGAAAACTTAAAAATGGAAGATAATGAAAGAATTATTGTGTTTATGAAAAGAGTAAATGAGATTGTTATGGGAATTCAATGTTGTGGAGGATTTCTGAGTGAAGATGAAATTGTTTCCAAAGTCTTGAGATCCCTTCCACCAACTTACAAGATGAAGGCAACTGCAATTAATGAATTGAGAACAATGGTAAACTCTTAAGTTAACAGAGACATTCTGATTGGGAGATTATCTGCTTCTGAGCTTGAAGAATTTGGATCTTCTGGAGTTGTAAAGTCCAAACCTTCTTTTCATGCATCATCATCATCATCATCTACTAGCAAATGTGATTGGAAAGTCTTATATGAAAAATAATTGGAAGACATGAGGAAAGAGGATGAAAAATTGGAGAAACTTTAAGCCTTATTTGCTAAAAGAGTACCTAAAGAACCGACAAGAAGTACGTATGAAGGAAAAGAACCTTTTAAATGTTTTGCACGTAATAAGATTGGTCATTTTGCATCTAGATGTCCTGAAAGGAATGCCAGATTTGAGGAAAGAGTTAAGAAATCGTTTAAGCCTAACCATAATAGATATAGATTCAAGAAAAGTAAACAATGCTACATAGTGGATGAGGAAGGAGTAAGTGATGACTCTTGAGATGAACCAACATAAGATTTTTCTATTGGATCCGATAATGGAAAGAAATGTGTGTTCTATAATTTAAAGGAAGATGAACTGAAACCGACTATCATGAATGAAGAAAAGGCCTTGGCAGAAACAGTTGAAAATAAGGATGAATGGGTAATTGATAATGGATACTCACATCATATGACTGGTGATAAGGGACAAATTTTATCCCTACAAGAATACAATGGCGGTCAAGTTAGATTCAGAGATGACAAACCATATATGATCAAAGGTAGAGGTATTATTTCTCTGGATGACAAGCATAATACTGATATTGTCTCCTATGTAGAAGGTTTAAAGCATAATCTTTTGAGTGTTGGTCAATTGGTAGACAAGGGTTTCCAGCTTTAGTTTAAATATAGAAAATGAAAAATCATTAATAAGACTGGTTTGGAGATTGCAACTGGTAGGTAATATCTTTCACTTGAATACTGGTAATAAGACATGTTTGATTGCTCATATTGATGAGAGTTAGCTATGGCATAAGAGGTTGTGTCATGTTAATTTTTATTGTATTGTTAAGATCACTTCAACTAAGGCAGTTAGAGATATACCTAAGATAGTGAAGCCTCATAATCCGGTATGCAAGGAATGTCAATTGGGGAGGCAAGTTAAAACTTCTTTTAAGAGCATATTGTTGGCATATGTACAGAGCATGATGACATGTTAATACTATATGTTGTCATTGATGTTAATATGTTGAGTGAACCAGTATATTGAGGTTAAGCAACTGACAAAGAGAACCGGCATATGTGAAAAGGTGAACCGGTATGTCGCAAAGAGAACAAGAGAACCGATATGATGTTGTGAACCGGAATGAGAACCAGTATATGGAATGTTTTGTATCAAGGGTTCATATAGCATGACTACGGGTTGGTAATCTAAGTCTTATGGTTTCTGGTTGAACTGAACATTGTAATGGATGTTTGATCATGTCGCCACGACAGCTTTGTGCACGTGAAGGATCTTGTATGAAGGAGATTGATCTTATCCACCTCAGGAATGTGTGGAGTCTTTGCAAATGATGGAGAATTCCTTGAGATCTATTCAAGACAATTGTATTCAAATGTAAAGTGTTCAATGGTCAGGATTAAACCAACTAAATTTCTCAACCTAAGTGTTTAGGGTTTAGTGTTTATGGTACTGACTTATTTGTTTTCTATAAGGTTGATGTCATGTTTCATGTTGAGGTTGTTGGAAAATGTTGTGTGTGTATCTATGTGCAGAGATACGTGATTCTTGCCAGACCAGTTGAGAGGATTTATACCTACATAGTGTGTGTGTAGAAGGAAGGAACTAAAGTGGATCTGCATTGGCATTGAGTGCTATTACCAGATCATTGTTATACCTATTGATCTCTAACCACTTCAAGAGTTGGAAAATACCTTAACAGGGTAGCTTTAGCTAGCTTGTTGTAAATCCTTTAAGAGGGTGACTCAAAGCCATTGAGTTCATAAAATCCTCTAACAAGGTAACCGTTAACAGGGTTTAACCCTTAACCGGGTGATCCCTAACCGGATAGGTTTCTAATAGAATCTATTGTAATAGTCTTTAATCAGACTAGGCTTCTAATAGAGCGGACCTCTAAGGAGTTCAAAAATAGAGGAGTTCAAAAATAGATTGTGGGTATTCGTCCCCACCGTGGTTTTTCCCAGTTGGGTTTCCATGTGTAAAATATGTGTGTCATATGTGATGTCTTTTTTTATGTGACGCTTTGTTGTTTTCTATCAAGCGGTGAATCATGTTGATCTAGCAAGTTATTATATTTTTGTTGATAGATTACTTGTCTATGCACAAGGGTAATGAGGAAATGAGGGTGTCGGTTGTATGCTAAGATAAGTATTTATGGTTTATATCTTTCACAGTCTCATTGTGCTTAACCAGTAGTATTTTGGTATATGACCGGTATTAGTGATTGGGAGTCAAGTTCACTATTTGTAGTCAAACTAGTTTAGAAAAACTTTTTTTACTTGTACTAATTCACCCCCTGTCAGTACTGGTTTGGTACTCATGATTCATCATTGTGTTATCAATTGGTATCAGAGCATCCTCCAGGTCCTCTGCATTGTAAGCTTAACCGCTTGAGGGAAAGATCTTATGGTAATGATGAAGAGGGAAGGTCCAAAATTCAACAAAGATATTTTTAAAACATGGAAGGACAGAATAAATATATACATCAGAAGAATGGGTGCTCAAGATTGGAGCTATGTTGAGAATGTTTATATTATCCCCACTAGTACTCTCACTGATGACCAAAAGAGAGAGATTTAGGAGAATGGGCAAGTCATGGAAGCCCTAATTACTAGTTTATTTGGCATTGAGTTTATTGATGTCCAGGGTAAAGAAAATCCCAAAGAAGTATGGGATACTCTAGAGAATATCTATGGCGGTGATGAGCATGCAAAACAAGCTAAGGAAGAAAGCCTTGGGGGAAAGTTTGAAGACATGTAGATGGTTGAAGGATAGACCATTCAACAATATGGAATAAGAATCAAAACTATTGTTGGAGATATCAAGAGTGAAGGTGGTAAAATGGAAGATTTGACTATTGTTAGTAAAGTTTTGAGATCCTTATTACTAGTCTATGCAATAAGGGTTGCTCCTCTTCGGGAGTTGAGGTTAATAGACAAGACTAAGGTGTCCCTAGACTCCATCATTGCAAAGTTGATAGCCTATGAGTTAAATAGCTTTGATGGTAGTGTTCAGAAGACTGAATCAGCCTTTAGAAAATCTCTTGCACCATCTACAAAAGGAAAAGAAGCTAGTACTAGTGGTGAACCAAGATAGAGCAAAGAAATGGACGACAAGGAGATCTTGGTGGAATTTGAAGCTCATCTTGCCAAGAGACTTCCTAAAGGAACCAATAAATACAGAGGTAAGCCTCCTTTGAAATGCTTGTCTTGTAACCGAATATGACACATCGCTATAAATTGTCCTAATGGTGACAACAAGGACAAACCAGAAAGGTTCAATAAATACAAAGGAGGAAACCGAAGAAATTGTTTTGTAGCAGTTGATGAAGGTGTCACAGACGAGGAATTGGAAGATGAAGAAAATGAAGATATTATGTTTGTTGCAGTCAAGGAGGATGTGTCAGACAAGAAGGCTCTTGTCTCTCACCTTGATAATTCCAATGAGTGGATTATTAACAGTGGTTATTCTCACCATATGACTGGTGATTAGAGCAAGTTTATATCTCTGGAAGAGTATGATGGTGGTGTGGTTCATTTTGGTAATGATGCATCATGTATGGTCAAAGGTAGAGGGTCCATCTCTCTAAATGGAAACAGCAGTGTTGATAATATGTATTCGGTGGAAGGTCTCAGACATAATCTATTGAGTGTTGCTTAGCTGAATGACAGTGGAATCACTCTGAAATTCAGAAATGGAGTGTGCAAAATCAAAGGAAAGAATGGTGAACTGATGGCCACCGGTATGTAGACCAAAGGTAACTTATTTCAGCTGAATGCAAATATAAGTAAATGTCTTATGGCTAAGTTTGATGATAGTTGTATATGGCATAGGAGACTTTGCCATGTAAAATTTGATAACATAGTAAAGGCCAGTAAGATCAAGGCAGTTAGAGGACTGTTGATGCTGAGAAAACTAGAAAATCCTTTGTGCAGAGAATGTCAACTGGGTAAAATGTCTTCCTCAACCTTCAAAGGTAAATCTTTCACTGCTGACAACTTACTTGATCTTGTGCATACTGATTTGTGTGGTCCTATGAAAACTAGGAGTGTGCAAGGAGATAGGTATTTTATGATTCTTATAGATGATTGCTCAAGAATGACGTGGGTCACATTCTTGAAGGACAAGTCTGAAGCCTTTGGAAAGTTCAAAGCTTTCAGAGCACTAGTAGAAAAGGAAAGTGGTAGAAGAATCAAATGCCTTAGAACTGATCAAGGAGGGGAATTCACTTCTGGTGAATTCAACAAATATTGTGAAGAAAATGGCATCAAGAGGCAACTGTCTACCCCTCGGACTCCACAACAGAATGGACTAGTAGAGAGAAACAACTGGACTATGGTTGAAGTGGCTAGAACTATGTTGATCCAAGGAAAGGTCACTCACACCTTTTGGAGAGAAGCGGTGAGCACTGCAGTCTACACAATGAACTGGGTACTCATCATGAAAGGAAAGGATAAGACTCCTTATGAGTACTGGACCGGTAAGACACCAGTGGTAAGCTACATCAGAGTGTTTGGTAGTAAATTTTATATCAAGAGGAGTGAACATAAGAGAAATTTTGATGCTAAATGTGATGAGGGAATATTCCTAGGGTATTCCACAAAGAGCAAATCTCTCAAATGTTTCAACAATAGGACTCATAGAATTGTTGAAAGCATCAATGTTAGGGTTGATGAAAACTCTGAGAAACCTGAGGAAACTGACAAAGAGCACATGGGAGATGAACCAGTAGTAACCTTCTAGGAACCAATTGCAAATCACCCCAGTACTAGTAATTGTGCTCCTACACCGGTAGATGTTGATGCTGATGAAGATGAGGATGCTGAAGGAAAGCAAGAGGAAGTTGTTAAGAACATACTAAGGTATGTCAAACTCAATCATGATCCAAAGAAGATCATAGGAGACAAAGATGCAGGAATTCTTACAAGAAGAAAGGTCAGAGAAAGCTCATGTATGATCTCTAAATTTGAGCCTAAAACATTCAAAGAGGCACATAAAGATGAAGACTAGATCAAGGCAATGGAGGAGGAACTTGACCAGATAGAAAAGAATGGTACATGGTCTTTGGTACCCAGACTGGAGCATAAAAATGTCATTGGAACCAAAAGGGTTTTCAAAAATAAGCTAAATGAGGATGGCATAGTGGTAAGGAACAAAGGCAAACTAGTATGTAAAGGATATGCCCAAGAAGAAGGAGAAGCCTTTGCTCCAGTAGCAAGATTGGAATGAGTTTGTATGCTTCTTGCATATGAAACTTTTAAAGGATTCAAGTTATACCAAATGGATGTAAAATTTGTATTTTTAAATGGAATACTTGAAGGGGAGGTGTATATAGAGCAACCAGATGGGTTTGCCCTATCAAAAGATAGTGACATGGTATGTAGGCTACATAAGGCCTTGTATGGACTGAAGCAGGCACCAAGAGCATGGTATGAATTCTTGCATTCCCAGCTTGTGAAGATTGGATTTGAAAGAACAAGTGAAGATAGCAATATCTACTTGAAATTAGAAGGAGATCAGATTCTGATCTACAAAGTATTTGTTGATGACATAATCTTTGGTGGAGATGACAAGATGAGTCACGACTTTACAGATGAGATGAAAAAGGAGTTGAAATGTCACTCATAGGCAAGATTAAGTTCTTCATCAGACTACAGATTTAGCAAATGAAAAGTCGAATCTTTATTACTCAGTCCAAGTATGTCAAAGAGGTGTTGAAGACCTTTGGCATGGAAGATAGTAAACTGGTTGGTACACCAATGGTGACCAGTTGTAAACTATCAAAAGAAGATGACCCAAAATTAGTAAATGAGAAGGAATACTGATCAATGATTGGTAAGTTGCATTATGTAGTGCATAGCAGACAAGACATTGCACATGCAATGGGTATTACCGCTCGGTTTCAGTAAAGCCCAAGAGAATCCCACTTGGTAGCAGTCAAGTGGATTCTTAGATATCTGAAGGGAACTATTGACTATGGATTACAGTATCCATACAATGATGATTTCAATCTCAAAGTGTTCACAGATGCTGATTGGGCTGGTAATGTGTATGACCGAAAGAGCATAACCGATGGTGCATTCTTTCTCGATGGTAGACTAGTCTCATGGATGAGTAAAAAGATGAGTTGTATCTCTTAGTATATAGCAGATGTGGAGTATGTTACAACTTTTGTGAACTACACCCAGACTATTTAGATGAAGCATGTATTGAATGGCTTCAAAGTTCCTGTATCTGAACCAGTAAGTATATTCTGTGATAATACAAGTGCAATTAACATTTCAAAGAATCCGGTTTTACATGCTAGAACCAAGCACTTTGATCTCAAGTATCATTTCTTGAGGGAAAAGGTTCAGAACAAAGAGGTGGTATTGGAACATGTTTCTAGTAAGGAGCAGTTAGCAGATATATTCACCAAGCCTCTACCGAAGGCTACTTTTACCTATCTAAGAGGTGAATTAGGGGTGTTTCCCCTTCAAGAGGTAATCTAAAGGTTTGTGCTCCACATCAATTAGATCTTACTTTGCTATATCTTTTCAGGATTGATGTGTTGAAGGATGCTACTCCTTAGGGGGAGCAGCATAGTGGAACAGGGAAACTTGTGCCTCCACTTTGGCATTGTTGTCAAAGTGCGAGAAGATCTGAACTGGAAAAGATATATGCAGTATTAAGGAGAAGATGTGATGTAGAAAGAAAGATATCTTTGTATATTTCCATCAATGCCAAAGGGGGAGATTATTGGCATATGTACAAAGCATGATGACATGTTAATACTGTATGTTGTCATTGATGTCAATATGCTGAGTGAACCGGTATATTGAAGTGAAGCAATTGACAAAGAGAACCGGCATATGTGAAAAAGTGAACCAGTATGTTGCAAAGAGAACAAGAGAACCGATATGATGTTGTGAACCAGAACCAGTATGTCAGAACGAGAACTGGTATATGGAATGTTTTGTATCAAGGGTTCATATAGCATGACTACCGGTTGGTAATCTTAGTCTCATCGTTTTCGATTGAAGTGAGATTTATAATGGAGGTCAGCTAGTGTTGCCACATCAGCCTTATGTATGTGAAGGATCTTGCATGAAGGAGATTGATCCTATCCACCTCGGGAATGTGCAAAGTCTCTACAAATTATGGAGAATATCTTGAGATCTATTCAAGACAGTTGTATTCAAATGCAAAGTGTTCAATGGTCAGGATTAAACCCACTAAATTTCTCAACCTAAGTGTTTAGGGTTTAGGGTTTATGCTACTGACCTATCTGTTTCCTATAAGGTCGATGTGGTATTTCATGCTAAGGTTGTTGGCAAATATTCTGTGTGTATCTATGTACAGAGATACGTGATTCTTCCCAAATGAGTTGAGATGATTGATACCTGCATAGTGTGTGTGTAGAAGGAAGGAACTAAAGTGGATCTGCATTGGCATTGAGTGCTATTACCAGATCATTGTGATACTTGTTGATCTCTAACCACTTCAATAGTTGGAAAATCCCTTAACAGGGTAGCTTTAATAGGGTGACTCAAAGCCATTGAGTTCATAAAATCATCTAACATGGTAACCCTTAACAGGTTTTAACCCTTAACTAGGTATTCTAGCCATCCCTTAACTAGGTGGTCCCTAACAGGATAGGTTTCTAACAAAATTTGTTGTAATAGTCTTTAACCAGACTAGGCTTCTAACAGAGCGGACTTCTAAGGAGTTCAAAAATAGATTGTGGGTATTCATCCCCACTGTGGTTTTTCCCAGTTGGATTTCCATGTGAAAAATATGTGTGTCATATGTGATGTCTTTTTTTATGTGATGCTTTGTTGTTTTCAATCAAGCGGTGAATCATGTTGATCTAGCAAATTATTATATTTTTGTTGATAGATTACTTGTCTATGCACAAGGGTAATGAAGAAATGAGGGTGTAGGTTGTATGGTAAGATAAGTGTTTCTAGTTTATATCTTTCACAGTCTCATTATGCTTAATCGGTAGTATTTTGGTTTATGACCCGCGTTAGTGATTGGCAGTCAAGTTCACTATTTGCAGTCAAACCGGTTCAAGAAAAGTTTTTGTACCTATACTGATTCACCCCCCCCCTCTTAGTACCAGTTTGGTACTCACTGTTCATCATTGTGTTATCACATACATGATAAATCTAATGATTTACTTGATTTGATTCACACTGACTTATGTGGTCCAACAAGGACTAGAAGATTTCAAGGTGATAGGTATTTCATGTTGATTATTGATGACTATTCTAGAATGATTTGGGTGACTTTTCTTAGGGAGTAGTCTAAAGCCTTTGAGAAATTCAAGATCTTTAAAGCAAATGTTGAAACATAAGCTAGATTAAAAATTAAATGTCTAAGATCGGATCAAGGTAGTAAGTTCACTTCTCATGAATTTAAGAGTTATTGTGAGACAAATGGAATTAGAAGACAATTATCTACACCTTGGACTCCTAAGAAGAATGGAGTAGTGGAAAGGGAAAACAAAACCATTTTGGATACAACAAGATCTATGATGATGGAAGCCAAATTGCCTCACATCTATTTGAGAGAAGTAGTGAGTGCATCAGTCTAAACATTCAACAGAGTTCACATCAAAGGTGAAACCAGTAAAACCCCTTATGAGTTATGGTTTGGACATACACCTACTGTTAAATATTTTAGAATTTTTGGAAGTAAATGCTATATGAAAAGAGATGATTCAATTGGAAATTTTGATCCTAGATGTGATGAAGGGATATTTATTGGTTATTAAATTCAAAGAAAAGCATATAGATGTTATAAAAAAATATTGTAGAAAATTGTGGAGAGTGCTAATGTGAAAGTGGATTAGCAGTACAGAAATCAATCTATATCATATGACAGGGAATTGGCTATGGAAATTATCATAACTGAACCGACAATGCCTCAACTGGTACAGGAAATTGAGATAGTTACACTGGCACAATCAGAAAATTCAACTGTGACTAATGATCAAAGAAGTGAACCTGAAGTTTAGAAGACACCAAGGTATGTAAGATTAAATCATTTTAAAGATCAAATCATTGGAGATAGGAATAAGGGAGTTATGACAAGAAGAAGACTAGCAAATGAAGAGGTATCTCTTATTTCTCAAAGTGAACCGGCATCTATTATTAAAGCTTGTAAAGATAAACATTGGTTAAAAGCTATGGAAGATGAATTAGATCAGATAACGAAGAATGAGACTTGGACTTTAGTTCCCTGGCCTAAAAATAAGAATGTTATTGGAACTAAATGGCTTTTTTGGAATAAACTGAATGAGAATGGTCAAGTTGTAAGAAAAAAGGCTAGATTGGTCTGTAAACGGTATTCTAAAATGGAAGGAATTGATTATGGTGAAACATTTGCACCTATAGCTAGAATTAAAAATTTTAGACTATTTCTTGCCAATGAAGCTTATATGAACTATAAGGTTTATGAAATGGATGTTAAATGTGCATTTTTCAATGGTGAACTTGAGGAAGAAGTATACATTGAGAAACATGATAGATTTTCACTAATAGATGATAAAGATATGGTTTGTAGATAAAAGAAAGCTTTATATGGACTGAAACAAGCTCCTAGAGCTTAGTATGTAAAGTTGGATAAATATCTTTTGAAGCTTGGTTTTACTAAAGGTAGTGCTGATAGTAATTTATATTATAAGATCACTGATGATCATATTCTTATTACCAAAGTATTTTTTGTTGCCATTTTGATGATGTTTTGATTGTCATTGATGGACACACACTTTCTTGATGTATGAGTTATGCTCAACGGGTAATTGTTCCAACCGGTATAGTGTATTATTGAATGTATAAGTATTTAGACTATCAGTATCTTCCAAAATATGTTTACTGGTCACAGATTGACTAAAGAGCTCAAGTAGTATGGAGACCTTAAGCGATATGGTGATCCCAAGTGGTTCGAGGAAAGCAAGCGGTATGAAAGACCCAAGCGGTAGTTAAATTTTGATCGGAACATTATGATCTACCAGTCTTCATTTTTGACAATCGGTAATTTGTATATTGTATTAAATGATATTACTCTGTGATGAGTTACCAACTGGTATTTCTATAATGTGTGATGAGTTATCATCCATCGATACTTTGGTGGTGATTTTGTGTCGTATAACCAAATGTGTCCAGATGCACTAAACCTAGGAACTTGTAGTCTAATCCTATTGGACTGACATGAAATCAGATTCCTTTATAAGGACATCATGTCTAGGGTTTGAATGTATGATGTGTAAGAGATTTGTGATAGAAAAGGTTATGTGCGATCATCGTAGAAGAAGATTAGGTCTATGTAGAGTGTGGAGATATTGAAGACTTAAGTAATGCTGAAATGCATTAACAATGAGTTGTCAAGGATCTAACCAAGCATACTGTGCTAGTATCTAGATCACTCACTTGTTGATTACTAATATCTTTGACAAGTCTGAAACCCTTAACCAGGTAGGCCCAACAAAGCCTTTGTAAATCCTCTAACAAGGTGGTTCACAACTATGGATCTGAAATCCTCTAACAAGGTGGTCTTTAATAGGAATTATCTCATAATAGAGATCTAGATTCCTAACAAAATCTGTTCTGGTGAAGAGCATTGTATGACTTTAACTGTTCTGACCTTAACCGGTCCGGTTTCTATTCTGTAGATAGTTAATTGTGAGTTTCTGCACATTGTGGTTTTTCCCATTTGGGTTTCCACGTCAAATATCTTGCGTTATGGTGATTGTTCTCTTGTGGGTGAATGCTTTGTTTACTATTTGGTTTGCATTTATCTAATCGGTTATTAGTGAATCTTCTGTACCGGTTATCTGCTAAACTATTTAGATGTTTGTTTATAGTATTTTTTTGTATACCAATTCACCCCCCCCTCTTAGTATTCATCAATTGGTATCAGAGCCAACCATTCTATAAGTCTAACCACTTAGAAGGAGATATGGGGGAATACAATGTGAGGGAACTTACTCATCATCTCACTAAGACTGAGAGAGCCTATGATGAACTCAAATTCAAGTATAAAGCCTCTTTGGCCAAAAGAAGAGAGCATGCTAAAAAACTGATGGAACTCACTGAAAATAGCTCTTCTGATGAAGAAGACATGGATGCCCTAGTTGAGGAAGTTGAAAAACTATATGAATCTAAAGCCAACTTAAGAAGAGTGTTGGAAGGACTGACTATCAGAATGATTCAAGATCTTGAGAATAGGAGGAAAGCTGAAGATCTGGTAAAACATAAAGACCATGAGATCTCCACGCTAAAGCAAGAAATCAGTACCCTTACCGCTCATCTCCAAGAGAGTAAAGTGGAAAAAGAAGAAATGCAAGGTGAACTAAACATAGCTATCTTTGAGAATGCAACCTTGATGGAATCCAATGCTACTATTTTCAAGGAACTTACTAAGTCAAAGGAGATACATGCTAAATTCAATTAGACTACTGCTAAGCTAGAGGAAAAGCTAGAATCGGAAAAAAAAAACTGGTAAAGAATACCATTGGACTTGGTTTCTTTGGGTATGAGGAAGGTGAGACCTCTAGAACAAAAACTGAAGCATCAAAGAAGCAACCAACATCCAATGATAAAGGTAAGAAAAAATTTAAACATGTTTGCTTTAATTGTCTCAAAGAAGGACATACTACTAATGTGTGTTGAAGCAAGGCCTACAACAATTTTCCTTATTTTCTAAACAATAAGCCTAGATTCAATAGATTCAATGGAAATTGTTATGCATGCAACAAGTTTGGGCATAGAGAATTTGAATGCAAGTTAGTTTTTCACAACACTAAGAGATATCCTCCAAGGACTCAAGGAGTTATCTCGGAACCCTCTATGATCCAAAATCCCAATCGGTACAATACCTATGACCATCAGTCAGGTAGATATTAAGCAGCAACTGGTTGGAGAGGAACTTGATTGATCTATTGTGGTAGCGGTCACACTACTGCAACATGTAGAAGGAAGAATGGAAGTATGAATAATGGACCATGGAGAACACCTGGAATGGTATGTTATCACTGCAACAAACTGGGACATACTGCCAGAACCTGTAGACTAAGAAAGAACCTATCGGATGATATACTGATCACTCCAAAAGGGAAGATTGATGTTGAAACCATTCAAATGGAAATGAACAAAACATGGAAAAAGAAACCAGAAGAAGTGTCACAAGATGAACCTTCTACACCTAGTGTGGAAGTCTCTGAACTAGCAAACTGAACTTTGAAAAGCTTAGGGAGAACATATCGGTGAAATATTTTGAACCCCAAGTTTATATCGGTAAAGACCTTAACCATTATATGTTACATGTCAATCGATAGAAGATTTGAAGTAGTAAAAAGCAAAATTAGGGTTTGAACCCTAGCAGTGATGCATTTATTAGGGTCGATAAGAGTTGTTTAAAAGGGATTTTTGTCATCATTTTCTCTTATCAATTTTTGAGAGAAGAATTTTCAAGAGTAGAGAAACAAAGAGAAATTTGTCTAATGATTCAAAGTGAATTCAAAAATCTTCCATAGGAATCCAGTGATCTTTTTCAATCTATCAAGTGAAGAACACTAAGCGGTAATCCAGCAACCAAAGTGGTTTATTGTGGGTGACATTGGCAAACCCTAAATTCTAGATTGTGAAGGTATTTCTCGAATTTCTTTCTTATCATGGCTTCTGCATCGCACTCTAGTTCTAGTGCACCTATAGATTTAGCTGAATTTATTCAAAAGAAAATAAAATAAAATACAATGCCCTATCCCAAATACCTATTGGAGTTCTTGTCAAGGAAGATATTTCGGGATATATTGACTACAAATTGGAAGACCTAGGATCCCTCGTGATTCATTCCTAGCTAATTTTGTTGTGTGGGGATGATAAGAAGATCAAACCAGAGTACAGTTTCCTTGAGAAGATGAAACTGCATAATGCGGTATATTTTTTGGAAGAGTTCACAGAAGATCATATCTGCATCATCCTCAACAGAGTACATGGTGATAAGATGTACCTCGAGCACATGCATGACATCAAACTAGAAGCAGTTCATGTCATCACTAGTTTCTGCAATATTGGAGAGGTACCAGCTCTAAGGAAGGTCACCAAAACTGAAATGACCAAGCTCACTGATTCTATGAGTGACCAATGGGTGATGACCATCAACACCATCAAAGATGATCTAGTGAAATATGATTGCATGGTGATTGGTTATTGGATATTCTTTGCCAGCATAATAAATTATGTCCCTACTAATGTGGTGAATGCTTCTTAAAGAATGATCAGGGAAGACACCATATTTGATCTTTGTACCTATCTACAAAAGCAATTTCTATTGAACCTAAAGTCCATCAAATAGGACAATGCTCTAAGGTTCAGGTTTGGACAACTTCTAGTCGGTTTATTCTTCTACTTTCAAGGTTATTTCCCTGGAGTAGGTGATGCACAATTGTCTGTTGACCTACTGATCTCCAGACAAATCAATGAAAGTTTACAAATAGTAGGAACTGGATATCCTAAGGTTCTTAACAAATATTTTGATGAATTCAAGAAGAAAATGAGCCAAAGAATGAGGATATCTGATGATATTGTGAAGAAGTATAAAGATGACATCTGCTTCACAATAAAGGTAGATGAATGCATAATGGAATCGGTGGAACCGAGAAAGGAAGCAGTTGAACCTATGGGTTATGAAGTGGTGAATGACATGTTGAGTGGGTATGCCTCTACCCTACTTGCCTCACCATTGGATGCTAAGAAAAAGAGAACCTGTACCTACTTGGAGAGGGTCACACCGGTTGAAGAACCAAAATAGAAAAAGGATAAAGTAGTGTCATTGGTATCTGCACTGGTTACCTCTGCTAGTCCAAAAGTGACCAAGCGGTGACTAGCTAAGAAGAAACCTGAGGTTGTTCCAGCCAAAGTCTTTGAGAGGAAGTAGAAAACCAAAACTAGCTCACCGAAGTCAGAGGATACTGAACCTCAAATTCAAAAGAAGGCAAGACAATCAAGCAAGAAGGTGAAATCTTCCGATAATGTTCCTGCAAATTCAACACTGGTAAATATAGATATTTCCTCTTATAAGCCAATGACACATTGTCAAAGGACTATTGAGAATATCAGGAGAAAAGTTATTGATGATCTAAAGGAGTATTATTGATGATTTTAATGATAATGAAAAATAAGAAGTAGAACAGGAAGTCATCAAGTATTTATGTGTTAATGATTGGTTGCCATCTGAGATTAGATAGGTTACAACAGATTCTTTGTACAATTATTTAGATAATAAATGGCACATTGCCATTGAGAAAGAACAGGAGATTAGGGAGAATATGTTTGCACAATACTTTCCCGATGCCTCAAATTAAGAATTATTTGAAATAATGGAATGTACAAAGGCATATTCTTCATGAGGAGGAGAAGACTTGGGCTACTAGAAGGTAGATCGTTTGAAGTGGAAAAGGACACACATGTACATGCTAAAGCTGCTGTCAGAATGCATCGAGTATCTGAAGCTACTAAGCAGGTTGATAAAGCACCTCATCTATCCTCAAGTCAACCAGATGAGGCATTTGACAGTGAAGGTGAAAGAGTGATAGAACAAATTGACACTATTGATGTGGAGGCTTTAGATATTAAGGCTGTCACTCTAGACAAAGAAAAAGAGAAACATGATAAGGAACAAGCTGAGAAAGAAAAGCAGGACAAAGAACAAATGAAGAAAGAGAAACAAGATAAAGGAAAAGCAGAAAAAGAGAAATAGGAAAAAGAGGAAGAAAAGAAGAAAGACGAAGAAAAGAAGAAAGAGGAAGAGAAGAAGAAAGAGGAAGAGAAGAGGAAAGAAGATGAGAAGAGGAAAGAAGAGGAGAAGAGGAGAAGAGGAAAGAAGAGGAGAAGAGGAAAGAAGAAGAGAAGAAGAAAGACAAGAGGAAGGAAGAAGAAAGGAAGAAGGAAGAGGATAAGAAAAAAACAAAAGAGGAGAAGGAGGCATAGAAGAACAAACAAGTGGAGACTCCTAAGGCAAACGGTGATCAAACCAAACCGGTTGACACCACCAGTCCTATTGATCTTCAATCAGTAGATGAGTCTAAGCTGCTTCAAAGCATCAAACTTGCACAGGAGAGACTGGAAGCATTGTGGAGGAAGAAGGAATAGGATGTCATGCAAACTATGGTTGACACCCTTACTAGTCTGATTCCCAGTACTGATTCCTCTCTGTCCAAGCTTAAACTTTTGTGTACCGTAGTGGAGGACCAAGTACAATTCTTGGAAGATGTTGCTAAAGCCATTGCCAAGAATAATTATGAAAAGGCACTCAACACTGTCTTAGTCAAGAAAATGAATGAGCTCCAGTCACAACTACTCAAATAGCAAAATGATATCAGTGTTGCTATGGGTGAATGCAAATTATTGTTAAGTAAAATCTACCAACCCCATCTATTTTGTGACGATGTTCTTAAATAGAAAGCTCAACTCCAATCAGAGTTACAAGATTATATCAGCAATTTAAAGATGCCATATGATTCATTCACTACATATGGGTAAACGGTTCATAGTTATCAGTAGCAAACAACCAAGATGGACTCAGAGATCAGCAATCAAACCAGAGATTTGTAGGAGCTTCAACTGGTCTTATTGCCAAGACTGTAGATTCTTTAGAAATGTTTTCTCAACCTGGAAGCTATCATGGTAAATCAAGAGATGAGTACCATTGATGCAATGGAAGAACTGGCGTTCTTGATGAATATTGAAAGTGAGGTTGCTACCTCATTACTTGAGTCATGGACATTGCCCATGAAAAGTTTTATGCAGGACTTTAAATCTATTTTTGATAAGTTTCATTCCTTATTGTCATGAACATTTACTCTATTTTTATATATAAGGAAACAGGGGTTATTCTGCATTACTTTGTCATTGTTGTCAAAGGGGGAGTAGTGTACATTAAAATTTTGGTGAATATTACCATTTCATGTATACTTTCATGTTACCATTTTGGGAAGCAGTATACATTGTAATTTCTGCAAAAGGGATAGTGTATATGCTTAGGGGGAGTAATTTTGATTATGGCAATTTTTGTTGTAAAAACACTTAGATGTCAAATTTTTCCTAAGTGTTGCCATCAATACCAAAGGGGGAGATTGTTGGAATTTTGATGATTTTTTGATTGTCATTGATGGACACACACTTTCTTGATGTATGTGTTATGCTCAACCAGTAATTGTTCCAATCGGTATTGTGTATTATTGAATGTATAAGTCTTTAGATTATCAGTATCTTGTAGAAAATGTTTACCAGTCATAGATTGACTGAAGAGCTCAAGCGATATGGAGACCTCAAGCATTATGGTGATCCCAAGTGGCTCAAGGATAGCAAGTGGTACAAAAGACCCAAGTGGTAGTTAACTTTTGATCGGAACACTATGATCTACCAATCTTCCTTTTTGACATCTGGTACAATATATTGTATTAACCTCTATTACTATGTGATGAGTTACCAACTAGTATTTCTATAATGTTTGATGAGTTATCATCCACCAACAGTTTGGTGGTGATTTTGTGTCGTATTACCAAATGTGTCTAGATGCACTGAACCTAGGAACTTGTAGTCTAATCCTATTGGACCGACATGAAATCAGTTTCCTTTATAAGGACATCATGTCTAGGGTTTGAATGTACGATGTGTAAGAGATTTGTGATAGAAAATGTTATGTGTGATCATTTTAGAAGAAGATTAGGTCTATGTAGAGTGTGGAGGTATTCAAGACTGAAGTAATGCTGAAATGCATTAACAATGAGTGGTCAAGGATCTAACCAACCATATTGTGCTAGTATCTAGATCCCTCACTTGTTGACTACTAATATCTTCGACAAGTCTAAAACCCTTAACCGGGTAGGCCCAGCAAAGCCTTTGTATATCCTCTAACAAGGTGGTTCACAACCATGGATCTGAAATCCTCTAACAAGGTAGTCTTTAACAGGACTTGTCTCCTAATAGAGATCTAGATTCCTAACAGGATCTGTTTTGGTGAAGAACATGTAATGACCTTGACCGGTCTGGTTTCTATTCTGCAGATAGTTACTTGTGAGTTTCTGCTCACCATGGTTTTTCCCATTTGGGTTTCAATGTCAAATATCTTATGTTATGGTGATTGTGTTCTTGTTGGTGAATTCTTTGTTTTCTATTTGGTTTGCATTTATCTTAACCGGTTTATTAGTGAATCTTCTGTACCGATTATCTGCTAAACTGTTTAGAAGTTTGTTTATAGTATTTGTTTGTATACTAATTCACCCCCCTCTCTTAGTATTCATCATTTGTTGATGATATCATTTTTGAAGGAGAAGATAAATTGTGCATGGAATTTTCTAACAATATGAAGAATAAATTTTAAATGTCCATGATTGGTGAGATAAGATTTTTCTTAAGTTTGCAGATTACTCAAACTGACAAAGACATTTTTATCTGTCAAACTAAGTATCTAAGGGAATTGTTGAAGAGGTTTGGTATGGATAATTTCAAACCTGTAAGTACTCCTATGGTGACAAGTGAGAAATTATCTATCAAGGATACTTCTACACTGGTAAATATGACAAGGTATAAATCTATGATTGGTGGTTTGATATATTTAACTCAGAATAGACCGGATATTATGAATGCAGTAAGTATTATTTAAAGATATCAAAGTAATCCTAAAGAAAATCACGAATGTGCAGTAAAGAGGATATTCTAGTATTTGCAAGCAACAATCGAATATGGCTTATGGTATTCTAAAAATGATGATTTCACTTTATGCACATATATTGACTCAGATTGGGTAGGAGATAATGATGACAGGAAGATCACTTCTGGTGGAGATTTCTTTCTTGGAAAGAAATTGGTTTCATGGATAAGCAAAAAATAGTCATGCATTTCTTTATCTACAGTAGAAGTTGAGTATGTTGCAGCAACAACTAATTGCACTCAAGTCTTGTGAATGAAGCAAATGTTGAAGGATATCAGGGTAGATTGTAGTGAACCGGTAGTTATCTACTCTGATAACTCTGCAGTTATTGACATGTCTAAGAATCTAGTATTTCACTCTAAGACTACGCATATATCAATAAAGCGTAACTTTCTGAAGGACAAGGTAGGAGGAAAGGAAGTCAAATTGGTGTATGTGAACACTAAAGAATAGATTGCAGATATATTCACTAAACCATTGTCTAAGGAATCATTTGAGTATTTGAGAGACAAGTTAGGGGTTTTTGCCCCTCTGGTAGACACTTGATTGATGTAGTTTATCATCAATCCGGAATGCATTATCAAAGATATTATTCATTCTGACATTGATGAGTGGTGCTAGTATTTAGGGGGAGTAGTCATCCTTGAGATTCAAAGGTTTATATTCTTGCTTTGATATTTGTGTCAGATTTCTAGCATTAATGTCAAAGGGAGAGAGATAGTGATGTGAAAAATAAATTCAAAACTCCACAGAGATATCATTCATAGAGGGAGAGTTATTGATATTCAGGAGATTGTTGGTTGTCTTCCATAGGGGGAGACTTGTTTGGCCTTTCTTGGTACTTAGACATTTTTCATATCTAGTATTGCTATCAATGCTAAAGGTGGAGATTGTTGGCATTATAGATGAATTGATTATGTGTTACATTGATGTTTTCATATTGATGTCAACACTAGCTGTTATGGTTTTGGTTATTGGTAAAAGATCTAGTGTTACCGATAGAAGAGACTATCTGTTGGACACTTCCAGCATGTTTGGGTCAATAGAGTATGTTTGATTTTATGTGTTACATGTTCTGGAGTATGCTTTGGTCAGTTGGTATTTACTTTGTAATTGGATGCTATCATACACTCTTGTAAATCCTTACCGACATTGGTTTAAGGTTTAACGGGAAGAGCTTTCAATGAGAAATCTTGACAGGATGCATAAGTGGTGTTGGTGCGGATTTCAGGATGATTAAGATGTTCTTTGATTGTGCTTCAACTGCTTGAAGATATTTCTTTGGCATGGTGGACCCATAATAGGTTCGGTATGTATCTAGGTTATGGACTGGTATCATATTAACGTGTACTCTACACGTTACCAGGATGTTTCAAGATATTTTATGGATTGGTTATTTTTGTTTGGTCTTAAGCCGACATGGCATATCATTGTAATATGGATTTATATAATTATCTTATTGTAATATCTTTTAGGTGGCTGACGTAATTGGTTTAGGCCTTACGGTTGTTATAAAATGATGTAAGATCTCATTGTAGATCATAGTATAGGATTGTGGAATAAATGTTAATGGTCTTCGAATGTAATATAATATGCTAAGGACATTTGGTAAATCATAGGTGATCGAATTGGTATTAAGGAAGAGGTCAAAGGCCTTCGATATTGAGCTTAACCGACACTATAATCTAGCATGGTAGATGCTATCTTTGGTAGTTGATTATTCTAGATTGTTGTCCATTAATCTTGAGATGGTTGTTTCCTCTCTGTAGTCAGTGAGACTCTTTTGTAATGAGCAGTACACTCTAGGAAATGTGCCTTCCTGCATGTGCAGGCCCCTCATTGTATCAAATACTTTCTACAAAAGTATCATCTGACTATGGGTAGGCTTCCCACTGTGGTTTTTCCTCTTCCAAGTTTTCCACATACAAATCATGGTGCTATGTGGTATGGTTGCATTGTGTTGATTATTTGTTTCATTGTTAATTTATATTGCTTACCTGTATCTATTTTTGCTTTACTGGTACTTAATCTAGTTAAAGGTTATTAAGTCGATTAAATGATATAATTTGTTAACAATTGATTCACCCCCCCACTCTCAGTTGTTCACTGGTTATCCTAACACATTTAGGATTAAAAGGGTTAAGTTTGGAAAAAAATTATTCACCCCCCTCTTAGTGGCATCTTGCATTCTACAATTGGTATTAGAGCCTAGGTTCTTGGTTAGATAATATTTCTCTAGCTTGGGTATATTTTGGTTTGTGAACATAATGGTCCATTTTGTATCAACCCCTACTCCGTTATTTGATGGGTCAAAATTTTCCATTTGGAGTTGTAGGATGGAGTTCTACCTATCCTCATTAGGTGTTAATGTCTTGATGTCAATTATTAATGGTCTCTCTAGTCCATTCAATCCTTCCACCTGTCCTGAAGCAAAAAAGAAGATCTATGTGGAATGTTCAAGCCATGAAATCTATACTCAGGGGGTTACCGGTGATGTTTCTTCATAGGTGGATAGATGTAAATCGATAAAAATCCTATGGGACAAATTGAGGAAACTTTATGGCATTGAACCTAGCAATATAGAAATGGAACACATGAATCTATAGATGAAGATAGATTAGTTAGTAGAAGCAAAAATGATGAAGAAGAAACCCACCTCTTCATGGCTCAAGAGATAGAAGGTGAGATGTACACATTAAAAAGGGGTAACATAGATCAATCCTACTTGTAAGATGTTTTTTGCACTGATGGTGAAGATGAAGAAGATGATGAAGCTCAAGTTGATCTTGAAGGTGAAATGGTAAGTGCCCTAGAAGAGCTTAAAAGTGTTAGAAATGAAATTAAGAGTTACAAAAAATTAGTTCATGAAGAATGCAGCTAGTTGAAAATCTACCTTGAAGAGTCAAACAAAAACATTAGCATGTTGACAACTCAACTGGAAGAAGGAAAATGAATGATTGATGAGTTGAATTCAGCCTTTGATGCTAAGGAGAGAAGATGTGAGGAGATAGAGATTGAAATGGAAACAAAAGGTAAAGAGTGCCAGAATTTGAAGGATGAAATAACAAAGTTGTCAGTGGAGTTGGAAAAGTGCCAAGAATATGAGCTCAAGGTGAGGATCCAATTTGATGGCGGTAGTGATGCCTTAGATAAATTGTAGACACCTAAAATTGTCATGTCTAATTAAATAAATATCTTTATTTATTTAATTAATTCATTTATCCTCTTCTAGCCTTATTTCTCATTTAAATAAATACATTTATTTATTTAGATTATCCTTTTCCTAGATTAAATAAATATCTTATTTATTTAATTATCCCACTTCTTCTATTAATTAAATAAATCTTTATTTATTTAATTAATTCATTAACCTTTTCTACCTATGACACATGCCATTCATCTCTTAATTCATACACTACCTACCCCTTTCATTATTTTCTTATTTTCTCTACCTAGCCTCTAATCATAGCCGACCTCTTTTACACCTCTCAATCTTATCCCTCCATTTCATGTAGTGTCTTCTATATAAGAGGATACTTCCTTCATTATTAGCCCTAATCAATCATTCTATTCAACTATGCATTCTAATCAATCAATCTACACACATCCTATGCATTCTATTCAAGCAACCTAGCATTCAATCTTTCATATGCAATCCTACTTGCAACCACATTTCTGTTCTTTGTTGAGCTCTTGTGCAGACATAAAATTTGAGAGAAAATATATCAAGCAAGATCAATGGAGATAGGAAGAATGGAGATCCAAACCCAATTGGACATGTGATCATATAATATTTGTGATTTCATTTGATTTGCATTGTCTTAGGTAATCTTCATATGTTATGGTGGATCTTTGTTTTTGTTAGGCTAGGGTTTTGTGGTTGAATTCATTTAGTCTTTCAATATTGTTGTTTCCATTTTCACCATATATATTTTGGCACGCCCGGTGGGACTCTTCTCCCTTTTGCATTTAACATCTTTTGTTGCAATATTTTTGTGTTTTGAAGTTGCAGATCTGACATTTCTAACAAACTTTTTGATATTTTCGCATCTGCGTTCTTTCAGATCGCGTTTTTGGATTTTCTATCGTGTCTGTGACATCTAGAATTGCATCTATGCCCTCGACATTATTTTATTTTTTTGCAGATTCTGGGAAAGGCATCTGTGTTCCCTAGTCACGTCTGTGAAGTCTTCAGGCATGTCTACATCTAGGAGCCCCGTCCATGTTCTGGAACCACGTCTGTGTCGGATCTAAGCACGTCTGTGAAGTTATATAGCATTTGTGTTTCTGATAACCGTATCTGTGTGAGGTTGTTACATTTTGGGTTTCTTTGATTCGGTTTTTCATCATTTGGGTTATCAGATCTGGTTTATTTTGAGCTAACCTCTTCAGATCTAGCTAACAAAATTGGTGCAGCTTGTTTTGGAAAGTAAAATTGTTTTGATTGAAGGCCCCTATTTCACAAAGTCTTTTGGATCTAAAATATACCTAAATTGTGTGCTTGCAGGAAGGGGTGATCATTTGAAACAATCCAAAATACTAATAGATCTTTGTTGCAGGACCTTGGCAAGGGTTTTTGATTTTTATTGTGTGCCTTATTTTCATAGACTAGTAAACACTTCAATTGGTGCACTAAAATTGAACCATTATCTTTTGCATATTGAGCAATAGGCTCTTTTTGTTTAATCTTTAGAGGGCCTATCTCCCCATGTGGTCATTAGGACTACTAGTGAGGAGAGAATGACCCAAGTGGTAGTGAGGAAAACCCACCTCTTTCGAACCACTATAAACAACTGTATCCATGGTGAAAACTATGGATAATGTGTGCTGATTAGTTCATACCGACACTATGTCTCCCCATAAACCTGTTTGATCAAATTTATTTGATCAGTTGTAGGGCATAACCCATACCGGTTGGGAGCCTTCTATATTTACAGAGCTGAAAGTGCCACATGTATGGCCACATGTGGATACCCTTACTAGAACCTTTTTGTTTTAGAAGCCAAAATCCTTCTAGTTGTTGGGGCAGGAGGTCGGACCTCTGGTAGCGGCCCACACACATACGGTTCTTAGTAGAGATACAAAGTTCGCCAGGAGGAGTTTTCATGGGGATTGATGCTTGGCTACCTCGAGAAGTGAGTGCCGAGGGTGGAGCTAGTGGGGTGAAGCATCTAAGTTGTTAGGGTTTCAAGCAGATCCAAAGAAAATATGAACTAACAATTATATGTAGATTTAAATACAAAAGATAAAGGAATAAAATAGGACACAGATGACACAAATATTTAATGTGGTTCACCTAGAATGGGTTATGTCCACCATACACAACCATCCAATCAATCTTATTATCCAGCAAAAATAGTACATCAACATTACCATGCCTTAAGCATTGTTTTTAGGGCAACAAACAAAGTCAGACTTTCTAGGGTTTTATTACAATGCCGGTTTTCATCAACAAAAAAATGACAAAAAAAATTACTAAGTGTACAGTACTTTGCTGATCAATCACCACATTTTAACATAAGTATCTGCTCTGAATAGTGTAGCCTCGGGGGAAACTCCATGTGGAATCAACAACTATTGTCTTGGCCAACCATAAGAATTGTGCTTGACTTATTTTAAACAATCAAACATTTAAGACCAAACACAAAAACATTGTGTCTTTTGTGTCTTCAAGTGTATGCAAAACAATTTTACATCAAACAACACACTTTTCTTTGAGTCATTTTGAGTCTAAACACTTGCAAACATTGAGTCCTCATCAACACTATGTCCTCTTGTCATGAAAAATAGTCAAGCATTCAGATTTGGTCACAACAAAACAACTTCATAGATTGGAAAAATTGCACAAAGTTTGCAGAAACGCGTTTGTGTCTGACAGAACTGCATCTGTGTCATCTAAATGTGTCTGTGTCTTTTGAGCAACATTTCATTTACAACATCTTAGAAACATGTCTGTGTCTGACAGAACCATTTCTATGTCATTTAAGCACATTTGTGTCTGACAGAATAACGTCTGTGTCCTTTAAGCGCATCTGTGAAGTATAGAGGCACGTCTGTGTTCAGAATTGAAAACTTTCATAATCCAGCAAACTAGGAACAATTAGTTTCAAACTTATTGAGCTTCCTAGGTATCTCTTCAGGTTTTCATCTAGAATTCAACCTATCTTTGGGTCTCACAAAGTCGATCATTTCTTTACACCTTACATTACATTCACATTTGTCTAAACTTGAGTCAAAAGGTCACTTGCTTGTCCTCATCATACTTTGTCAACACATTACATACAACAACATTTTTCTAAGTGGTCCCCCATCAAGGTCTATCACATTTGGGTCTCATTTGGTCTTACTTAGAGTCAAGGTCAACTTACCTCATCAAGAGAAACTATCATCTCTTTGGAAGCCACACCTACTCTACTACATACATACTTGGTCTTACACTTTGGACATTGTAAGTAAACCTGAGATTCATTTACATTCCATCCAACTCTTGGTCTTCCATACTCTTTCCATATTCATCTAGTATCACACATCTTGGTCAATACCTAGTTCATGGTTGAAACCCGTTCCCAAAAATCTAGTAGAGAAACTAAAGAGGTTCAAGAGTCCGCAAACATGAGTTCCTATGAGTATGACAATGATATCTTTTTCAATTCTGTTCATACTACATTACCTTACATGGATGCTTATAGAAACATTCCAAATGTTGAGCACATGGACACTACAAACAACAATGATACACACAATGACAATATTGACAACTTTTTCGTACATTCAACAGAAGGGGAAGACACCATTATGGATCCCTGTTTCAATCGATTGGTTGAGGAAATAATGAAGAGAGATAGACAATATTTCTTACAAGTGATGGCACATAGTGGAGCCAGGATTCCTCATGATTTTGACATGTCTCAAATAATGGAAAATCAACCTTTGCAACAGTCTCACTCCAACATGGATCAAAGGAGGCCTAATAGTGGAGGCAATAGAGGACCACATCTTGTTCTTGAATCACCATCATCTTTATTTCAAAAACCAGAGGTCCCATACACACATGGTCAAGCATATGATACTCACCTTCGCAGACCATTATGGAGGTTTTATGTAGAAAAATATGCTCAATCACATGCCAATTCTAAGGATCAACAACCAAAGAAATTGGATATTCAAAGGTATGCTCAAAGTTTGGACACAAGGAAACCCCGCGTCAAATTTGAGGGCAACACACTAGAAAAAACTCATGACATTCCTATAGAGTATGGTATACATGGACAAAGCAGATATTCCATTCCTCAAGATGACTCTATACCAAGTGATCTATATTCACAACATCATTATATACCTCCTCCATATGAACATGTGTATGATCAATATCATCCATATATGCAACATGCTCCTCCTCCACTCGGTGGTTCAGGTATGGGGTTTGGTCCAAGAAGTCGGTCTCCACCTAAGAACAATTTGGAACAGCAAATCAAGGACTTACAAAAGAAAATGCAGGACATAAATACACTGAAGCCAACATACACAATGAGAGACATACGTCCCTATCCATTTGACAAAAGCATTCCAATGCCTCCATTTCCTACACATTTCATGATGCCAAAGTTTGATAAGTACAGAGGAAAAGGGGATCCTAAGGCACATATAAGACAATTTTTCATAGCTTGCATTGAAGTAGTAGTAGAAGAGACATATTTGATGAGATTATTCCCACAAAGCTTAGGTGATCAAGCTATGGAATGGTTCTCCCAACTTCCACCTAGAATTAAATCATGGGGTGACTTAGTAGAGGCTTTTATCCAACATTTCTCATACAACATAGAGACAAACATATCAGTCACCACTTTGTGCAACACCAAGCAAAAGGATGGAGAATCTTTTTCATCATTTTTACAAAGATGGAGAAATCTAGCCAGCAGATGCTCTTGTGAAATTCCACAAAGACAAATGGTAGAGATGTTCACCCAAAATGTTAACAAAGACATTAATTATGACTTAAGAAAGGCTTGTTTGTCCACCTTCAAGGACATCATTGAAAAAGGCTTAGCAACAAAGAAGGTCCTAATTGAACAAGGAGTCATTAAGATATTCAAAGAAAACAAAGATGACTTTAACGAAAAAGATAAGCCAAGATTTTGGAACAAAAACAAGAACACAATCAATGATGGTGTTGTGGATGCCAATACAGTACAACCAAAAATCATTTTTTTCTGGATCAAGTTCTACAAACAATCAAGTGAATACTCAAACAATTTCCAAATCATGAAGGAAGTACACCCCATTAGGAGAACCACTTGAGTTAGTTTTCAAAAAGCTAGTGGCAAACAAGATAATCACAATTCCAAATTTTCCTCCATATGAGCCAAAGGTTAAACCAAATTGGTGGAATGATGATGAGTATTGTGAATTTCATAAGAGCAAAGGTCATAGGATAGGAAATTGCCATCCACTAAAGAACATCATACAAGATTTCATTGATAGAGGTGACATTGAGATTGAAGGACACTCACCCAATCAAGAACATGAAATGTTTAGGGGACCATTCCCAAAACATGACAAGGGAAAAGCTAAAGCCACAGATGACCAAACCAACTATACTAGAGCATCCTATAACTATGATTCCACTATCAATCACATTTCGATGGACAATTATGTCTCTACCATTATCATCAAGGACAAAATGCCTGAGAATTCTACCTAAAGACCCAAGATCATCCTGAAAGGAATCAGATCTTCTTCTGAACCTACCTCTGAATGTAATGTTACAACTCATCAAGGTAAATTCACTTTACAAGGTGCTCCAGCTAAAAACACCACTTCTTCATCAACCAAACCTGAGTATGACCTTATAGAACAGTTAGGGAAGACACCCATTCTCATCTCCATCCTTGAGCTCTTATGCATATCCCCCGCACATAAAGCTATTCTTGACAAAATCTTGAGAGACACTGTTGTCCCTACTGATCTAAACATGGACCAGTTTCAAGCCATGGTGGGATACCTTTTTGTTCCACACTCCCTTACATTCACAGAAGCTGATGACGCCTTCATAAGTCAGCCACATAATGCACCATTACACATTGAAGCCTTTATACACAAACACCAAATAAAATGAGTTTTGATAGATGGAGCAGCAGGTCTAAACATTTGTACATTGAGAACTATTAAATAATTGGGATATTCTGATAAAGTTGTGAATTCTACAAACAAAATTACCATCAAGGCATATGATGATGAAGAGAATTCATCCAAGGGCACTGTCACCTTACCTCTCAGAGTTGGGCCAGTTACAAAGGATGTGGTTTGTCAGATCCTAGACCTGGATCTCACATACAATATATTACTAGGACATCCTTGGATTCATGAAATGAGGGCAGTCCCATCTACATATCACCAATGCATTAAGTTTCCTCACAATGGAGTTGAGATAACAATTAATGGTGATCCTAATCCATTCATATGCTACAATAACTTGAGACTGAAAACTGAGACGTTCATTCCAAGTAATAGGGAAGTTGTCCCTTCTTCTGCATACATTGATCCTGAATCATTAAAACCTTCGACCTCAAAACAAGGTGAGCTTAAAGGGAAAGTTCAGGACAAGGGCATGGGTGAATACACTTTGAATCAAACCATGTTCTTACAACAAGTTATGAGTTCACCAAAAGAATATGGAAGACCACATCCTAATAATAAGGTATCTATCATTATACTCAAATGGGACCCTACTATCTTTCAAACATGGGGTGAACTGGAAGACGAAGACTTATACAACATGCTTTACAAAGACCTTGAAAATGATACACAACATCACATTAGCATACCATGTGAAAAGTATGGCAAAGGATTCAAGATCCTACAAAAATTTGGGTATGATGGCAAAAGTCCTCTTGGCTTAAGGAAGGAAGGCATCATTGAACCTTTACAACCTGAATTGACATTCAAAAAGGAACACTCAAAAGGACTTGGTTTCATGACTTCCAAGGTAAACACTCAAAAGACAAGAGAAGCATTACAAATCAAAGCTGCCAATATTCAATAAGAGAATCGCTATTCCATAGACTCCAATGAATGGGAATGGGATTCAGACAAATCCTCTAGTGACTATGAACTCACTGAGACATCTAGAGAACTAGGTGAACCAACAGAAGAAGAGGAATTTTATAGAAAATTCAAAGTTGGTCAAGAAACAACCCCTGAGGACCCCATACAGTCCTTGCCTCTAGCTTCTAGGTCGAAATCACATAGAATGAGAACACCTGTCCTAAAGTGTGCTACTAGTGATGATAATTTGGATTCATTCACGATCGAGATAGATGAGGAGAGTGCCAATGATGATCTCGATGACTACCTTGACATACCTCGATACATTCCAAAATGATGAAGCCTTTGTTGATTATCTAGGCATATGAGATGATCTTCCCCTTGGGGACCATAAGGCAAGATACACTATAGAAATCAATAGCATGGCATATTTTGGTGAGGGTGTCAGGCCTTCCAATCACAAAAACATAAAAATAAAAACAAATCAAGGGTCTTATGGCGAAAACCACATTGTGGCACTGTCTGACCCCAAAAAAGTAAAAAGAAAGGACGTATCTGAGGGCAAAAACCTCTCTGAGGCACTTGAGGATGGAAGGCTCGACATTCTCTGAGCATGATATGAGGAAAAATCATCCATGTTGGTAGAGGAGACCATCAAAACAAACATTGATACAGAAGAAATTCCACATAACATATTCCTAGCTCAATCTCTAACAGAGACGGAAAGGTCAAAATCATAAATTTCTTCACAGAGTGACAAATCAATTTTGCATGGTCATACGTTGATATGCCTGGATTGGATCTGGATTTGGTAATGCATCATTTGATAGTTAATTGGGGGAAAAACTAGTGAAGCAAAATTAAGAAAGATGCATCCACAAGTGGCATTATTAATCAAGGCAGAGCTTGAGAAATTATTGGATGTCAGATTCATATGCCCAATTGATTATCCGGAATGGATCTCCAACTTAGTGCCAGTCAGTAAACTAGATCATAGCATTAGGATATGTACAGACTTCAGAGACATCAAGAAAGCTTGTCCTAAGGATGACTTCCCATTACCAAACATAGATTTGATTGTAGATCTCATGGCAAGTCATGAAATGTTATCTTTTATGGATGGATTCTTTGGTTATAATCAAATAAAAATTGCATCCAAGGATCAACACAAAACAACATTCACTTGTTCTTGGGGAACTTTCTATTGGAATGTCATGCCCTTTGGGTTAAAAAATGTAGGCGCTACATATCAAAGAGCCATGACTACTATCTTTCATGATCTCATGCATGTTACTGTGGAAGATTATGTTGATGACCTCTTGGGAAAATCAGTAGACAGAGATACACATTTGGACATACTTTGAGTCATCTTTGATCAGTTGGAAAAATACAAAGTAAGATTAAACCCCAAGAAATGTGTCTTTGGAGTAACCTCTAGGAAGCTCTTGGGATTCATTATATCAAAAAGAGGAATCGAAGCCGATCCAGCAAAAGTCAAGGCCATCCTAGAGATGCAACCACCATGAAACACCAGTCAACTTTGATCTTTGCAAGGTAGACTCCAGTCCATACGAAGATTCATAGCATAGCTTGTAGATAACTGTAATCCTTTTCAGCACTTGCTACATAAAAACATCAAATTCAAATAGGATGATAATTGTCAATAGGCTTTCCAGATACTCAAAGATTATCTTCTAAATCTGCTAGTTTTGATGCCACCAGTTCCAGATCAACCTCTATTACTATACATATCAGCTACTTCAACAGCACTAGGGGCACTCTTAGCACAATAGGTTGCTGAGGGCAAAGAAAAGGCAATCTACTACATCAGTCGCACCTTGGTGGGATATGAGCTAAATTACACACCAGTTGAGTGTGCATGTCTCACTATGGTCTTTGCTTTGCAGAAATTATGACATTACATGCTAACTCATAAAACTAAGTTAGTTGCAAGGATCGATCCATTGAAATACCATATCAATAAAGCAACACTTAATGGACGACTAGCCAAATGGGTGATTCTCCTGAGTGAATTTGACATCAAGTATGTGGACAGAAAAGCAATAAAAGGACAAGCTATTGCAAATCAGTTAGTAGATGCTCCCATGTTAGATGATGTTCCTCTAATTTCAGAATTTCTAGATGAATCCATTTTAACAGTGTCACATGCAAAGCCCTGGCAACTATACTTTGATGGCTCATACACACAGCATGGGGCAGGAGCTGGCATCCTCTTCATAACTCCTCAAGGGGATTCTATGCCAACATCATATCAATTATCTTTTAACTACACTAATAACATAGCAGAATATGAGGCATTAACAACTGGATTACGGATTGCAGTTCAGTGGAAGATCCAGGAACTTCATGTTTTTGGGGACTCTCAACTTGTAATTCGTCAAGCAACTAATGACTACCAAACAAAGGATGCAAAATTAATGCCCTATAAAAGAATGGTGGATGACTTGAAACAAGATTTTATGAAGATAGACTTTGAGCAGATACCAAGAGAGCAGAATAGAGCCACGGATTCCATGGCTATAATTGCTTCACTAATTGATCTACAATAGAATGAGACCCGCTATGAGTTCTTGGTGGATAACCTTTTGGTTCCCTCATATGAAATCACTCCTACTGAGATGATATGTGTTGTCGGTCCTGAGTCCTACTTATATGGTTCCACTTTCACATACCTTCATGACAATACCCTTCCTCCTAACCTATCCAATAACCAATGTCGCACTTTCATTTGCCAATCTTCTCGATATGTCATTTTAGCTGATATCTTATACCGTCGAGGCCTAGATGGCACTCTTCTTAGATGTTTAGAAAGAGACAAAGATCAAATTGCGTTACATGAAGTACGTGAAGGGATATGTGGTCCACATTCTAGTGGTCCTACCTTAGCCAGGAAACTCATCAAGACTGGATATTACTAGCCCAACATGGAAAAAGACTCATATCAGTTTGTCAAGAAATGTAAGCAGTGTCAACTTACTGGAGACCTCATTCACGTGCCAGTGCAGGAACTTCAACCAATTGCGACTCCTTGGCCCTTTTGTGAGTGGGGACTTGATCTCATAGGAAAGATTCACCCTCCTTCCAATGGTCATAAGTTCATCATCACTACCACAGAGTATTTCACAAAATGGATTGAAGCTATGCCTCTCACACAAGTCACTGGAAAACAAATTGCTACATTCATTCTCAACTATATCATTTGTCAATACGGTATTCCTGTTTCTATCATCATCGATAATGGGTGTCCCTTCAAAAATTAGGATGTTTGTGAACTCTGTGACTGCTTCCATATTACCCATTGTTTTTCTACACCTTACTATCCCCAAGGTAATAGTCAAGCTAAGGCGTCTAATAAAATAATCCTTAAAATCCTAAAAAAGACAGTCGATGATGCTAGCCGCAATTGGCATATCCAACTTAATCCCGCACTTTGGGCTTACCGCACAAGTGTCCGAACACCTATAGGAGATACAACCTATTCACTTTTCTATGGCACTGAAGCTATCTTTCCTATTGAGGTCGAGTTACCCTCTTTATGAGTCTCTTTGCAAAACATTATCAATGACGAAGACTATAGGGTCTCTCGCTTAGAAGAACTTGAACTATTGGATGAACAAAGATAAACTGCTTTTAATCATCTCAAGGCTTATAAACAATGAATGAGTCATAGATAGAATCATAAAGTCAAGCCTCGCACATTTGAGGTAAGCGACTTAGTTCTCAGAGAAAATCCTAAAAATTAGCAAGACAGAGAGAGGAAGGGCAAGTTCGAACTGAACTGGCTTGGCCCTTACATCATCACAACAACTTATGGATCTAGTGCATATCAGCTCTCAACCATAGAGGGTGAACCTTTAGATGATCCTATCAATAGAATGCACCTTCGTAGGTTTTACACATAGCTCTTTAGAGTATTATAATTCAAAAATACAAAGAAAAATTGAAAAAAAGTACAAAAGAAAAATTGAAAAACAAAAAGATTTCGTCCAATGGTGAAAACCACTTTGGTGGTGCCTTGGGCAAGTACCATGGTGAAAAATGGGTCACCAGCACCATGCATAGAGACATTTCTCCTCCCTCCTTTAGGATTCCATCTCATCCGTTCACTTTGCATACACTCACAACCTATCCATTCATAATAAGCTTACCCATTCCCATCATGGTTTGTTGTTGATCTATCTAAGATTGGTTAGCCATTCATAATAATCCCTTATTTTCCGTCCATAATAAATCAGCTCCTATTTGTGGCTAAGGCAAATCCTACATCTAGTGATGGGTGTGGAATTGAGAGAATCACACATTTTGAGGAGTATAGTTTCATCTACTTTTCTTCAGTCTATTCATGCACAATCCACAATAAAGTAGCATTTGCATCACAATCCGCAATAAAGTTTCACTTTCTCCATAATAAAGTATCAGTTTCATGCATTCAGTCAGTTTCACATGAGACACAGTAGCAACAATAGGCTTCAACAAAATCAAATCTTTCAGTAGACTCATACAACATTATGGTTCAGTGCTATCTATCCTTTTGTGAAAGTAAACATTGTGACCACAATCAAATATACTTATACAAGTGACACTAAACTTGAGGGCTACAGTGGATGTTCGTGTCAAGTCTTGGTTTTGTTTTTTGATTTCATCTTTTGGTGACATGTCTTTTATCTTTTCTAGGATGTCTTTGACTAGAGATTCTATCTCCAGGATGTCTTTGATTAGAAAGGCGAGGATGGGGTATCGTCACCTATTTTTCTTTTGTTGTTTGTGGATTGTCTCTTAGTAATGCTATGACTTGTCCAAGGATATGAGGACACTGTGAGTCTAGTATGAACTAGGGCATTCCTTGTTTGTGACTGTCTGATCTCCATGCAAATAGGTATAATGAATTTCTAGGTCGAACATATGGCTCGATTGTCATAACCTACTTGCCATAATAAAGCTCAATGATGATAACGCACAAGAAACTCTTTCACTTTCATATCTTCTATCTTTCATCCCCCTTTCTTGATTGACTTCCATCATCCTTCTTGAATCCATGTAGCCCGCTATCACATGACTGAGTATAATGACACACCAAAAACATTTGCATTTCATGTAGTTGCACCTGCATTACCACTTATTAAGCATTTCATACATTCATATAGATATCACAATTGCATCACATCCTGCACACAACACATGTTAGCACATTTTACATTCTCATCATGTAAATAGTTATTTGCATTATCATATTCATCTACATTTCATACATTCACATTTGCATTGGCATAACATAAAAAACATAAAAGAACAAAAATATTGCATTTCATCATGTACATATTTGCATCCATATCATAACCATCACATAGAAACATACATCATAAAACATATAAAGCATCACATAGGTACACATATATATAGCTGCCGCAAAGATGAACCATCTCATATATATATAATCATATGTGTCATGATACAATGATGTCAAAATCATATGGCTACAATCACCCGAAGGTGTCTACATCATAATACAAAATGGTACAAAACTGATACATAGAGAGCCCTCTAAGGCTATGATGAACTCCCTCGCTCAGAGATGCCTGGCCTCGATGGAGTTTGAGCCCTGGAAGGACCCGCCCCAGGATCATCTCTCTTGTCCCCTCTATCTTGTGGTTGTGGAGGACCCATGACTCCACCACTAGATGCCTACCTCCTATGACTCCCTCCAGTGGCCGTCGCTGTCCGTGATGGTCTGCAGAAGCTCCTAGCCCACTGATCTGGTGGCACTACCCTGTAGTATAGGTCTCACCAATAACCTATCTCCTCCCCTACCCACAAAATATAGGCGTATCCTTCCCCTATGTCCTCTACCACCTGCCTCCCAGCCCTCAGTGTTGTCTCAGCCTCAGTGTAACGCTGGATAGCCTAATCTCGCTCGTGCTCAGTATCCCTGAGATGTCTCCTGAGTCGATCCCTCTCTCTCTCTAGCTCCTGGATCTCATCTACCTATCCCTGGCAAATCTTCCTCAACTCTAATAGCTCATCCTCCTCCTCCTTGGTCCCCTGTACCTATGGCTATGCCTATACTAGTAGGTGTACCTTTGCCTGTGTCTATGGCTGCTCATGTGGCTGCCCCTGCCCCTGTCCCCATCCCTATACCTATCACTGCACCTGTCTGGGACCCAATACTGCTGGCACCTATAATGGCAACCCACCGTGACCCCTCACCACTCAAGCCTACCTCTCCTATCCACCCTCTCTCCGTGGAGCCACCCTCCTCTCTCCTACTGCACCCCACCTCCTCCATCAGCCTCTACCCCCACCATCTCCATCATCATCCTCATCCCCTCCACCATCTTCATCTATTAGCTCTCCTAGATCTATCAGGCATGGAAATGGATGCTCTGCCCAATATGTAGTATACTCCGCATCCATCCCTGCATCCTCAATCTCAAGCCACATATCCCATGGCATGGCTACCAACTCTACCAGCTGCATCACGACCTGATCATATGATAATAGTGGTCCAAAGTGTGTCTGGTCTCGCACTGTCTGTGCATACATCCCAGAACCCCGTAGCATCCATTGGATCCTGCCAAACTGCTTGCATACCCTATCTACCAACTGCCTCTCTAGTACATAGGGCATCCGCCCAATCAAATATTTGCTCCTGAAGGTATAGGGTAGCTCCATTGCATCATCCTCCCACTGCTCTCACTCTTGGTATGACCTCCATATCATAGTGTCAATCTCATCAAGGACTCGACGCCAATACTCCAACCTGCCAATCTGTGGCTGTGATGTAATCATACCATACAAGTGCACAAAGCTACGTCCGTGACCCCTGCCTCTAAAATGTATCAGTCATGTCACCGGTAGATGCTCATATGCCCACACCTGTAGCAATGTAACTCTACAGCCCAGTCCTATGGATCCATGGTAGACGAACTGATGGAGCTCATAATACAAAATGTGCCAGTATGCATGGTCCCCAGGCATATCTGGTATGTTGTGTCACCAGTGTCTCCAAGGTGCTCCCCCAGCCCATAGCCAACCCTCGTGTCACCCTATCTGGACACAAGAACCTGCTGATCAGTCCTCCTAGCACTGCTGGTAGCGTCAACCCTATCATTGTCATGGTGTCCTAGGCGACGTGTCCTGCCCTCATCTCCAGTTTCAGATCCTAGAACACTCATCTCAATGCCTCCCTGTCTCCATCTCGATCATAGGGAATCAACTCCCCATCAATTAGTATCCTCAGAATCATGTACACATCCTCTAAGGTGACTGTCATCTCACCCATCGGCAAATGGAATGTGCATGTCTCAGAGTGCCACCTGTTAGTAAGTGCAGTCAGCAAACCCATGTTTGCCTGAAACTTAGGCACATACAAAATGAATCACAAACCCATAACCTCAATGGCAGCTCGGTCCTCAAATGTCAACTCCAGTCGTAACCTTTGAGTTGACAGGAATCTCTCCCGTGACTCCAACATAGGTAAGTATTCCTGTAGTCAAGAAAATCAATTGTGTCAATCAAAGTGATATTCATTGTTCATCACAAAATGTTGCTTATTATCCTAGTACTTATATCTATGATATGGTACTCTATCCTAGTGACACACATTGTTCATCACAAAGTGTTGCTTTTATCCTAGTGACACTCACTGTTCATCACAAAGTGTTGCTTCTATCTTGCTGGTACTCCCTGTTCATCACAAAGTACTACGTGTTTTTGCACTCCCTGTTCATCACAAAGTGCTGCTCATATTTGTACTCCCTATTCATCACAAAGTGCTGCTCATATTTGCACTCACTGTTCATCACAAAGTGCTGCTCATATTAGTACTCCCTATTCATCACAAAGTACTATGTCTTGGTACTCCCTGTTCATCAAAAAGTGCCTTTATCTATCCTAGTTTTTCCTAGAGGACCTGCTTGTGTGTATCCTCTCAACAACTTATCCAATCGATAGCGTATGTTCATCACAGAACTACTGATTTGCCCTAGAAGACATAAATGAACATTTTTGACATAAACGTGCCTAGCCTACCTAGATGTGCCTTGACATTTTTTTTCTTGACATTACCTAAAAGTGCATTTATTGCACCACCTATCATGTATTAATGACAACATCTATTGCAACAAAGTACAAAGAGGTTTTGTGGTACTTACCGGCTCTCCTGCATCTGCTGCCCTCTGAAATCGGCAAACGCGATCGAATCTATGTACCAATGCCATTGCTGCTGACTGCTGCTGCTCTATTCTCACTCTGCACTCTAATCTCTTGGATGTTTGGATGACAATGAGGATGTATTCCCCTCATGGTCTATTTATAGACTACCCTAGCCCTGGCCCTAGCCCTAGCCCTCGTTTCTCGAGTCTGTCCTCTTTATCCTGTGACTTTGTGACTCTATCCTATCTAGTCAGTCCATTCTAGCCTTTATTTCTTATCGAGAGATTATCTGCGATCTTTCCAAACATTTTCATCCAATCTCTCGAGGGGGCATATCATTCCCATCTTGGGGCACCTTTGTATCAATTCATATTATCTTCTTTGAAACAACGCGACAAGCTGCATTGTCTCAAAGAGGGGCAAAATGTAGACACCTAAAATTGTCATGTCTAATTAAATAAATATCTTTATTTATTTAATTATCTTTATCTTAATTCTTGTATTAATTAAATAATTTTTTATTTATTCAATTAATTCATTTATCCTCTTCTAGCCTTATTTCTCATTTAAATAAATACATTTATTTATTTAAATTATCCTTTTCCTAAATTAAATAAATATCTTATTTATTTAATTATCCCACTTCTTCTATTAATTAGATAAATCTTTATTTATTTAATTAATTCATTAACCTTTTCTACCTATGACACATGTCATTCATCTCTTAATTCATACACTACCTACCCCTTTCATTATTTTCTTATTTTCTCTACCTAGCCTCTAATCATAGCCGACCTCTTTTACACCTCTCAATCTTATCCCTTCATTTCATATAGTGTCTTCTATATAAGAGGTTACTTCCTTCATTATCAACCCTAATCAATCATTCTATTCAACTATGCATTCTAATCAATCAATCTACACACATCCTATGCATTCTATTCAAGCAACCTAGCATTCAATCTTTCATATGCAATCCTACTTGAAACCACATTTCCGTTCTTTGTTGAGCTCTTGTGCACACATAAAATCTGAGAGCAAATATATCAAGCAAGATCAATTGAGATAGAAAGAATGGAGATCAAAACCCTATTGGACATGTGATGGTATAATCTTTGTGATTTCATTTGATTTGCATTGTCTTAAGTAATCTTCATATGTTATGGTGGATCTTTATTGTTGTTAGGCTAGGGTTTTGTGGTTGAATTCATTTAGTCTTTCAATATTGTTGTTTCCATTTTCACCATATACAGTAATGGTTTTGGCCATAGAAGTTATGAATGTAGAAGGAAGAACTTGCAGACATATAGAATATGGTGTATCAGTCATGCTCAATATGGAAATGGTTATAGAGCATATAAGAATCAAAGGCCGACTTGGAACAAAAGGAAAATTGTTCATGCAAGATCAAGAGATCTATTAAAATCGGTAGTTGGTTACAAGAGCATGATCAGGAGAAAAAGATCAAACTGGTGTGATGGAAGGTCCTCCAATAATTTGTCTGATAGAAACATAGTATTCCACTACAACAATGTTCTTGGTCATACTACAAAATATTATAGTGCAAGGGCTAATCAGCAGAAGAAGGAAAGACCTTCTCCAAAGACTACAAATGAGAACAGGAGTGAGGTCAAGCAGGTATGGACATAGAAGGAAGAAAATACAATCATGGGCAGGAACTATGCATTCAATGCATAGGTGATATATCCTAAAACTTAAAGGAGATGCAGTACCTCAAGGGGAAATACATATTGATCACTTCATTCACCCCCAAATTGGAAAAGGATAAATATAAGGACCAATTGTTGTCAGTACAAGGAAGAAGATGACATGACAATATGCGTACTTGTTGCCTTGGCTACACATCTACACATATAAGATAGATTATTGTTGTAAGTGTCGAATGGATGGGTTAAATTGCAATTGGGATCAGAGACACTTGACATAAGAAGATAGAGGTTGATGGATAAAGTATCTCGGTGGAGATATTGGATCGATAGAGTAAACCGGTATGTATAGTGTCATACCGGTATGGATGTTAACTAGAACTGTAGAATAAGTGAGTGAATGTATTCTGGTAACATTGCGGTGGCTTATGTGGCTTGGATGGATGAAGTTATGTCATCAATGACGTTGGAGATGCTTTGAAGGAAAATGATGTTGATTTTATTTGAAATCATCATTTTGATTTAACCAGTTTGGTAGTTTACATGATGATGATATGGTTTGGCATTGTGGTCATGTAAGATCGTGTCATAAGATATGATGGATGTCGTGAAGCTGGAAGATCATTAGTAGATAATATATGCTCAACTCTACCAGTATAAGGTGTAGATTGGAGCTCTAGTTTAACATCAGAGAGAAAAATAACATTTGAGATCTATTGGTTTAGGGAGAGGATAAGTGCACAAAGATGGTGGTCAAAAAGGGGGGTATAAGTGGACACTTTTTTTCTGAAATCAGTTGAACCTGAACTTGGAGGAAAAATTTGAAAGTCATCTAATCAAGATATGAAGATAGTCAAACAACAAATATTGTAGTACTCTGTATCTAGTTTCCAAAATACTAAAGTTTTTTAAAATTGGATAAGATTAAAGTGGTCAAATCCTTCACCCAAGAAAAATAGACCTTGATTTTTTCAGAAAAGCATAACATAGTGACTGACGTGCGCATCAAAAAAGTCATAGTTAGATTTAGTGTTTTGACAAATCCTTTGGCAGAAAGATAGTTAAGAGTGAGAACTAGAAGACGTGTATTTTTTTGTAATTTTTTGTTGAGTATTTCTTTTTTATGATTTTTCCAATCAAGCACATCTTCAAAATTAGGTACCTGTTCATGCATGAAGCATAGGTTGCACTAAAAAAATTGAATATAATTTTTTTTTTTCAAATTGTAAAGAATCAAGTGTACTACAATAATATATAAAGTTTTTTAAATTTGGATAAGTATATCAAAAGTTATTAAAAAAATGGTGCACGTATGTCTGTGAGAACTATGGAGACACTGGTAAAAGAAATTCAATAATAATATGTTATTGTTGTTGAAATTTTAAAAAAATTATATGGTTAGAAAGCTCAAAAGATGGGTGAAAATATGGTGGAAATTTTAGAAATACCCACTTGATGAAGTGTAAACCTGATGATGACAAAGTTGAGAAACCAAGTTGATAAAATAAAACACGTCAAAAAGGAGTGAAATGAAGGGAAATAAAACTTCCAAACCATACCTTTTTCATCGAGGCCTATTTCCAAGCCTAAACAGTCAAAAGCACGTATGGGGTACCTATGGTATAAAAAGTGTGTACAAGGTACCTATGGTGTAAGAAGTGCATACGCTCTATTTTAACTATAAAAAGTGTGTACGCGCTATTTTTATTATAAATACCGCGTATGCACTAAGTTTGTTTAAATTTTGGGAGTGTGTATAATATGATATTGCATATACATTTAAAATATAATTTATATATAATATAAATTTTTTATATTATATATAAATTATATATTATATGTATATATGTATATATGTATATAATAATATATTGAGTATACATATACACACGTGTGTGAATGTATGTGTATTGTCTCCCTCTCTCCCCCTCTGAAGCGCATACATGGTTCCTCTCTTTCTCTTCCTCTATCTCTCTCTATTTCTCTCTCTCTCTCCCTCCATCTCTCTCTCTCCCCAACCCTCTCCCTCTCCCTCTCTCTCGCTCTCTCTCCCTCTCTCCACTTCTCCCTCCCCTCCCTCCCCTCTCTCCTCCTCTCACTCCCTCCCTCCCCTCTCTCCTCTCCCTCCCTCCCTCCCTCCCCTCTCTCCTCCTCTCCATCCCTCCCTCCCACATCTCTTCCTCTCCCTCCAATATATCTTCTTTATGTTTGCATATATATAAGGTGATAAGTAGATGGGAAGCAGGCCAGTTTTTTTTTATTTTTTAAAGAAAATAGGATATAAAGTAGAACGTTTGAAGAAGATGAACGTATTGGTTTCTTTGGATCATGTGGATGTATTGGATGGATAATCCTTATGGGTCGTATGGTGTACTAAAGGGTCATATGGTATCTTATGACCCCTTAGGACTCCATATGACCCCTTAGGTGTCATTATGGGTCATATGGCATCCTAAGGGGTCATATGGTCTTGTATGATCCCTTAGGACACCATATGACCCCTTAGGACTCCATATGGTGTCATTATGGGTCATATGGTGTCCTAAAGGGTCACATGGCATTCTATGACCCCTTAGGACACCATATGACACCTTAGGTGTCATTAGAGGTCATATTTTTCTTAAGAGGTCATATGGTGTCTTATGACTCCTTAAGACACCATACGACCCATAACGACACCATATGGTATCCTAAGGGGTCATAGGATGCCATATGACCCCTCAGGATACCATACAGCCCATAACAACACCATATGGTGTCCTAAAGGGTCATATGGTGTTTGATGACCCATTAGGACACTATTTGGTGTCATTATAGGTCTTATGGTGTGCTAAGGGATCATATAGTGTCTTATGACCCCTTAGGACACCATATGACTCCTTAGATGATGTTAGGGGTCATATTGTGTTCTCAGGGTCATATGTTGTCCTATGACCCCTTAGGAAACCATATGGTGTTGTTATGTGTCTTATGGTGTCCTATGACCCCTAGGACACCTTATGACCCCTTAGGACACCATATGGCATCGTTAGGGGTAATATGGTGTCCTAAGGGGTCATATGGTCTCCTACAACCCCTTAGGACACCATTTGACCCCTTCAGAAACCATTTGACCCCTTAGGACTCCATATGGTGTTGTTATGGGTCATACGGTATCCAAAGAGGTCATATAGTGTTGTATGACCCCTTAGGACACCATTTGGTGTCATTATGGGTTGTATGGTGTGGTAACAGGTCATATGGTGTCCTATGACCCCTTAGGACTCCATATGACCTCTTATGTGTTCTTATGGGTCATATGGTGTCTTATGACCCCTTAGGACACATGCATGGATCCCTAGGATACCATATGACCCCTATGAATACCATATGATATAAAAAAAAACAAATAGATACCATATGACATTAAAAAACACGCAAATGGTGTCCTCCAAGTTCATGTTCTCATACGACCCCTTAGGACACCATTTGACCCCTTAGGACTCCATATGGTGTCGTTCTGGGTCGTAAGGTGTCCTAAGAGGTTATATAGTGTTCTTTAACCCCTTAGGACACCATTTGGTGTCATTATGGGTTGTATGGTGTGCTAAGGGGTCATATGGTGTCCTATGACCTCTTAGGACACATGCATGGATCCCTAGGATACCATATGACCCTAGAGAGGGAGAGAGGGGGAGGAGAGGGAGGGGAGATACACCTAAGAGATGAGGAGAGTGAGATAGAGAGATAGAGACTGAGAGGGAGAGACAAGAGATAAATTAGAGAGAGAGAGAGAAAGAGAGAGAGAGAGAGAGAGAGAGAGAGAGAGAGAGAGAGAGAGAGAGAGAGAGAGAGAGGGTGGGGGGCGATAGAGATAGAGAAAGGAAAAGGGAGGGGGAGAGAGATGGAGATAGAGAGGAAAATAGAGGGAAATAGAGGGGGAGATAGAGATAGAGAGTGACATAGAGAAGGGGAATCAAAGAGAGAGAGAGAGAGAGAGAGAGAGAGAGAGAGAGAGAGAGAGAGAGAGAGAGAGAGAGAGAGAGAGAGAGATCTAAGAGGTGGATAGAAGGATTAGGAGAGAAAGAGAAACCTAAGAGGTGGAGGGAGGGAAGGTGAGAGAGAGAGAAAGAGAGGGTGTGAGATAGAGAGAGTCTAAGTGAGAGGGAGGAAGGGATGGAAGAAGAGTACAAGAGAATAGAGAGAGAGAAGTGCGAAGAGAGGGAGAGAGTAAGAAAGAGAGGTAATGAGAAAGGGAGAGAGAGGGGGGAGGAGAGAGGGAGAGAATGAGAGAGATATACATCTAGGAGAAGGAGAGAGTGAGATAGAGAGAAAGAGGATGAGAGGGAGAGACTTCAGAGAGAGAGAGAAACTGAAGTGAAAAATACAAAGGGAGGGGGGAGGTAGGGAGAGAGTGGGAAAGAGATACACTTGACAGAAGAGGAGAGTGAGATAGAGAGATAGCGGTAGAGAGGGAGAGAAAATTGAGAGAGAGAGAGAGAGAGAGAGTGAGAGGTGTTGATAGCCAGAGACTTGATAGAGAGAAGGAGAGAGACTTGAGAGAAAGAGAAATGGAGTGAGAAGGGCAGAGAGAAAGAGAGGGAAATAAATACTTGACAAAGGAAGAGAAAGGGATGGGGAGGGAGAGGGAGAGAATGAGAGAGAGAGAAAATGAAGAGAGGGGGAGAGAGTAAGAGATAGAGATATTTGAGAGAGGGAGAGAAATAGAGGGATAGATGAAAAAGAGAAAGAGGGTGAGGGAGATGAGAAAGGGAGGGAGAGATACCTAAGAGAGGGAAGAAAGTAGAGAGGGAGAGATACCCAAGAGAGGGAAGAAATTAGAGAGGGAGATGCCTAAGAGACAAAAAGGTAGGGGTTAAGGAAGAAAGTGGGCAAATGTAGGGAAGAGACGAGAGAGATAATGCTGATATGAGCATGTTGATTACTGAAATTTGACTATGTTTGAAATTTATAAGAATAGTCAAAAACCTAGAATCTACATTATAACTCTCAGAGATCTAGAACCACTCTCAAACATCCTGACAATATATATGTAAAATATAACTTAAAGTATATATTATTAAATGTCACTTATACTTAAATGTTACATTTAATGTATACATCCTACCGAAAAACCTAATGAAATGTTAAATGAATTAGATTTTAGTGACAGACAAATGCGTGCGTGGTTTACAAACTAAAACCACGTACTGGGTTTTTAGTTTCTAAACCACGTACGGGATTTTTAGTTTCTAAACCATGCATGAGGTTTTATTTTTTAAACCATGTACGCGGTTAGTATACTTTAAACCCCGTACACAATTTATCTTTAGTTAGGCTTGGCGAAACGAGCCTAAACGCATACGGGGTTCTTTAAATTTGAAATACCCCTTGTGCGTTTTGTTGTTTTTCATGTTTTCTTTTTGGGTGTGTCCACTTTTCTGACCACCATCTTTGTGCACTTACCTGAGAGTTCACAACCATATCTTCTAATTGGTATCAGATATACTAAACAGAGGGGGAAATAAAGTGTCTATGGCTATAGCAGTATGTTTGAGACTTTGGGCAGTGCTCATCAGTCCTTGTTTGTGAGGTCTTTCAATGTCTATTCAATTTGTACTTAATTGAAATCACAATTGGAACATAGGGAGAGTTACCTGCAATAAGGGAGAATTAACTGCATAGGGGGAGAATATTCATGTGATATTAGATGGGTATCTGTATCAACATCTACAATTGGTATCAACAAAATTGTGTCAGAATAACTTTCTGCATATCAAAGGGGAGAAGATGTAGTCTGACCGGTAGGTAAGTGAATAAACTGACACTTTTTTACAATTGGTGTCAGATTGGTATATACAATTGTTGTTAGTTAATTTCTGATCCCTCTATCCAATGTTGTTCATTTAGAGGATGGAGAGTGAAATGGTCAAAGGAGGAGAAGAAACCAGTAGAAATCTTTGTCAGTACCCTTTTTCATTGTTGTGAAAGGGGGAGATAAAATATGTAGTATAGCAAATAATACATGTATTGAAATCAATGCCAAAGGGGGTGATTGTTGGCATTGTGTTGTCATTGATGTCAACTAGTATAGTAGTTTATCGATATAGACTGTCACCGGTAAGAAGAGTATGTCAAACAACATTGTGGTCATTAGAGTCATCAATATACAAGTTAGTGTTGGAGACATAAGTTTATGTTGACTGGTGAATGGGCATTGGAGACAGTTGGCATTATGGCAATGCCAACCGGTGAGTGATGTGTTGGCACTGTATGGTTGCAAACCAGCAAGCATGTGACCGGTAAGAAAGTAAGGTTGAGCTAATGAAGAAGGGCAGGCAACTAGTATGTTGTTTGTTTGATGTCATATAGAAAGACTCCCACCAGATCAAGATATGACTGATAGAGTTTGGCTTGTTACAAGTTAGTAAGGTAGATAAAGGGGATGTCTACTTGGTTATGTTCCTGATTGAAGTTGTGTCTTATCAAACAAGGAAGTCATATTGGTGTAATACTAGAAGAAAAATGAGCACAATGTAATGACAACTAGTTCCCACCAGTCATTGGTTAGTGGGTAACAAGGATCTACTCCGACTAGCAAGTGGTCATACTGAGCTTATCTCTCAACATGCATGTAATGCATCATAACCCTCTGAGATAACAAAGTGAGAGAAGTTGATGGCAAGCGATTGAAGACACATACCAGATGACCATAGTGGACAATTAGGAATCCTCCATCATGTGAAACCAGAGATGTGCATCAGATCAGCAAGAGAAAGCATGATGAGCTACTGGGACATAGAACGTAGAGTAAAGAAGTGATGGGTTTGTCACTTTGACAAACCGGTTTAGGTGAGATTTGACCTAATGTAGGAGAAGGAAAAGCTTAGCACTTCTAGACATGGATCTACTCCAAGATGCTAATGTCAACTGGAATGCAGATGTAGGTTGATGCTTGATAGTTGAAATTTTATGGCATGGTGGCATCAAGGTTATTACTTGTATATAGGCAAATGTGATCCAACTGGAAGAACAGGAGACTGCATGGTTTTTAAAGGTTAATCGGTTAGTATAACTGGTAAGGTAAGATGATCTAGTAGGTATATCCTAGTTGTGTGCTATGGCCGGTGACCATGCCTAAACTGATACATGGATCTTAGGTGGATACTGACTAAGATGCTACATGGTCTCCATGTGGAAAAAGAATAGTGCATCATCGAAGTTGTCAGTGAGGTAGTTGGTGATTGGTCGATATTAATGTCGATTGCATAAATCATGGATCGAGTGCAGGAGTTTGCGGCTCGAGGCAGACTGGAAGGTTGACATTTGTGTTGGAATGATCAATGCAGGATGTCTTGGTGCAGATCAGATTTAGAGTGGAAATGAGAGATATGACCCACAAATATCTAAACTACTTGACCCACATATTCTATGAATAAAGTGTGTACCATTTCATTCATGTGGATATGAGACAACAATTTGCACCTATTCCTTTCTATCTATATCTCTTCACCATTATCTCTCTATCTTTATCTCTCTCCCTATCCCTTTCTATCTCTCTATGTCTCCCTCCATATATATCTCTCCCCTTCTCCCCCTCTCCTTCCATACTATTGGCAGGAACATGAAATACTATTGATAGGAACATGACGCATTGGTCTCTTGTTAATATAACTAATCATCAAAATGACTATGTATTAGGAAAATCTACATAAAATTTTCATATGAATATGAATCACAAATCCATGGTCACAAATTTGTCTATAGACCTAGGACTAGTCCTTCAATAAGACAAATATTTGTACCAAATTCTAAAATTTACATTGACAAAGAGATATTGACAAACTCTTAAAATTAAACCAAATTATTATTAAAAACAATTTTATTTTTCTTATATTATTTCTCTTACTTACACGTGTAAATTTTTTTTGTGGTTAACCATCCACCTATTTATATTCTCTAGCCATGTTCATTTTCTTCAACGTCTTCTCATCTATAGTAAAAATTTAGGGTTCACTTGTTTGAACGGCATAGAAGGTGCCTGTTTGGGAGCTACGACTTCATAGTAAAAAAATTGTGTTGTAGGGTTTTCACAGTGTGAAGCTGCCAATGGATCGAGGGAAGTCTGGAGGTAAGTTAAAAACCCTTTAAATTTTGAGATTTTCTTTTTCCCTTTTCTGGCATTACAATGATGGTTTTTCATTTTTTTCGCTGTAGTGCGGCCGAGGCTAATTCTTCCATTGAGTGTAGAGGAGAGTGCAAGTCGAAGGGAGATGCAGCTTCAATATTCAAGAGTGGTGAGGAGGACAAGATGGAGGCCAACATTGCACCAAAAACAGATATTAGACTCTATGTGGGCTTCTGGAAACAGAAACCCCTCTAAAGCCCACATAGCGGCGATTACTGCTGTGTTACAGGAAAACGGAGGAGTCCAAGTCCAACCCAAAAATGTTTTATATTGGTTTCGAAACACAAAATCTCGAGAAAAATGCAAGAATGAACAATCACAAGCCACAAGTATGTGATTTTTTTTCTGATATAGTTTTAGATACTATTGTAGAATTATATAAATTACTAATGAAATTTTTGCAATATAAATCTAGGTAAAAAGTATTTTCTTTTAATCTGGAATTAGGGTTTGTATGTAAACATAAAATCTGAGTGTTTTTTAGTCTATCTGATGATGAATCACAGAGTTGTAATTTGACAAATAAAATAGAATACATAAAATACATAGAGAGTTGACTGCATGAATACAGTAAGACTGTTTACTGTTTAGCAATCAAGCTAGGTCCAGGCTAGGGTTATCAGTCTAAAAAGAAGAATGTGGCTCAATATTTTATTGTTTAGATTTCTTTTTCGGAATTATCCAGTTGATATAGAAATATATTTTTTAGATTTGGATTTCCCTACACAATCAAAGCAGTTGGAAGACAAGGAAGACAAGGTTTATGTTGAGGTAAGTAATCAAATTTCTTGAATTTTTTTTCATATTTTGACATAAAAATCAATACATATTCATGTCATAACTTTGTCCATCCATGTTCAGGATAAAGAAGAAGTAGAAGTGCAGAGAACCTTACAACTATTTCCTCTGCATCCTGACAGAGGTGGTTTACTATGGGCCATGAAGAAACACCCTTGTCCTTTGTAAATGCGTGAGAACTGAGATATGGAATAGAGAGAGGAGGTACATAGATGTACTTTGGAGATAAGGTTTCACTTGTTAGAGTTTATCTATATTTCTTAAAAGGGCTCTTTTCCAAATCACAAGATTTTTTCACATTATCTCAAGAGGACCAGACCAAATATTATTGCCCACTTCACTATTAGTGAGAGGTGAGACCAACAATGAAAAAGAAAGACTATCAATCTAACAATTCAAAACTCTTAGGAATATAATTTTGCAAAGAAGGGGAAGCATTCATGAAGTAGAGAGAACTTTTGTCTAAATTAGTTTTTGCATAGAACCAGTTGTATGCTAAAAAAAAATAGAGATCCATCCTTTAGCTTCCACCACTAAAGTGGAACAAAGAAGGGAACTAATATAGAGAACACAGATGAGGAAAAGAAGGCATTTATCATCTTAAGATATTGGCCCCCAAATCCATATTTATGGAGAACAATAAAAAGGAAGGAATGGGACACCTTGTCAAAGGATTTAGAGATGTGTATATTTAGGAGCATGCACTCTCTTTTACTATTCTCCATGGAATTGAATGATTTATGGACCATGAGGACAACATTAGAAACATAGTGACCTAGAATAAACTCCTTTTGATATTCATGAATCATTTTTCCAAGAAGGAACTTGATTTTGTTAACCAAAAGTTCAGAGAAGATCTTGCATAAGGTGTTACAAAGACTAATAGGTCTAAACTTAGTCATTTTATTAGCCCCAGTTTTTTTAGGAATAAGCACAATATTGATATTTCTAATATCCTTGAGAAGACTTACTAAGGAAAGAAACTCCCTAGCAGACAAAATGACATTATTCCCTACAATATCACAATATTATTGAAAGACGGGGGTAAACCATTCAGACGTAGAGATTTGAAAGTGCTAGAGAGATGATTGCCTCTTTGACTTCCTCATTAGAGAAACTTCATTCTAAATATTCAAGGCTTAGTACGTTGGGGATAACTGAAAGAAGCTTCTCTGAAATCTCATTAAAACCAAGATATGAGTTAGGATAAGGGTTAATCATTGAATAGAAATATTTAATTGCTTCCCTATGAATTTCTTCTACTTGCAAGATAAGATTACCATATGGTCTAATTAGTTCTTGAATTTTGTTCCTTATTTAAATATATAATGGGAAATTGGTGGAAGAACATAGTGTTTTTTATCACCTTCTTTCACCCATTGGATTCCAGACCTTTTCTTATAGAAAGTCTCCTCTTTCAATACAATGTTATGAAGATCAGATAGAAGAAAGTTTTCATTCTTAACTATATTAGGAGTAAAACCAAAATACTCCATATCCTTTTGCAGTTATGAAAGATGGGATTTTAAATCTTTCTTCAAGATGAAAATATTATCGAAGGAATATTTACTCTATATTCTCGGGTTCTTTTTCAAAAAAATTAGTTTGTAAGTGTTTCTGAACATATTCATTCCATTGTAGTAGAAATTCCACCATTAAGCTACCAAATACTTAAAGTTGGGGTGATGCATCCACATGAGTTTGAAATAAAATGGGTAGAACAAATTACATCTATCCAAAGTCGATTGCAATAATATAGGGGAATGTTTTGAACCAAAACATATCACAAAGGAAAGATGACAAAGGCTAAAAGTATTCTAGGAGGAATAAATAAAAAATGTATTGAACATAACTTGAATGACAGCATCATCAATCCTCAAATTGGACTAAGTAAAGTTTCTACCTTCTAGTTCTGAGTTGACTAGCTCACCTTTACACAAGAAATCATGAAGGTCCTACATGTTGTTAGTAAAGTTAGGAGTTCAACCCATCTTCTTCGAGGGATAGGGGGGTATTAAAATATCTCATTAACATCTAATTGGAGTGTATTAAATTTAATCACAAGTCAAGAAGAAAATCTGTAAGATTTCTTCTCAAGACTAAATTGTTAGGTGCACAGAACTTGGTAAGAACCCATTCCACTTTAGAAATTTCATCCATCAATAAAATACTTTGAAAATTATTATCTCATCTCCTAAGCATCCCATTGAGGTTTGTAGGTTTCCTCATAGTAGAAAGACCTCGAGAATCGCCACCAATACTTATACCTAGGAAATTAGAAGAGGGACAATAAAAAAACATCATTTTAGTTTCTTGAAGAAGAAAAATGTCTAGATTCAATTATTTCCCAAGATTTTTAATCAAAATATACTTTGTGGGTGTTGAACACAAGGAAGTACTAAGAGGGGGGTGAATCAGTCCAAAAAAAAAAAAAATACAACACATAAACAATTAAACTTCAACACACATCGAACACATGAATACCAAGATTTATACATGCAAAAACCAAATAGAGGAAAACAATGGTGAGAACCTACCCATAAAATATATCCACTATGTATATCAAATTACAAGGAAAAGAGATAACTTCTCCAAAATCTCACACTAGAGCTAACTGCTCATGAGGAAAGATACAAAAGAGGACTTGCAAAATATGAAGCTAACTGCACTCAGGGAAAGATACAAAAGATGATATGAAAAGAAGGATCTCTTGATCATGAAACTATCCTTGAACTCTAAATTAAGTGACCAACATCAACACACACAAATTTGATCTCAATTGCAAATAGTCTATCTCAAATCTCTGTCATAGTCTCAACACAACTTTTATATGATTCAAGCACAACTCTTCTTCTACTCTTTACTGAACCTCACTGATTATCATCACATCTATATTCATCACACTTTCCTTCCTTTCCTCTCTTCACTCTTATCTACTCCGCTACATAACTTAACCATAAAAATCCTTACATACAAGATAGATCATCAAAGCTTAAATCAAGTTGGCCTGAAATAAGATATATTTTTTGAACCAAAAATACACTCTTGGAGAAAGAGGGGACTAAATCACATCTTCCAAAAATTAATTCACCAATATTTACACCCCCAAAAATAACCAACATCATATCCACACACTATGCAACCATATAAGCAATTAATAGTCAATAACATACTCCCCAATGAAAATAACTCAAATTTGGATCTCCGCGTGCTACGGTGAGACCCATAACATATCAAAAATTCTTCAACAAATCATATTTGGATCTAAATATAGGTCAAACATATAATCTCACAACCAGCAATGATCAATGCCACAACACCTAGAGAACATAAAGATGTTTTCCATACTACAGAGCCATTATATCTATAATACAAAAATTATATCTAATGAAGATCTAACAATAACACTCAACACCAGCAATAGATTTTAGACCCAAGCACTTTAGAAACAACCAATAGAATAATTGCAATATCAACAACACAACAAGATAACTCTGCACCATAGACATTCTAAACCATTGACATTCTTGACCAATTCGAAACAAGTTTGACACCAATGGCAACCACAACAACACATCGATGCATACTTTCAACAGTATCCCCATTTGTCATTAATGACAACACTTGACCATACCTGCACATCATGAATAATCCTACTTAATATCTATACAAAACATACATCACATCTTTGCACTATCTCTCTGAATCCCAATCTCTCCCAACATATCAAACCTACTCAATCTCTCCCATTTTTCCAAAACTTACTCAATATCTCCCCCTTTGCCATCAAGGACAAAGGTCACAACAACATTGGACACACCACTTCTCCCCTTGACAGTAGTGACAACATAATTCCAGGAAAATAAATAGGCATGAAAGCTTCCCCTGGAAAGATGCATCCCCATAATGCACCTAGCTATAAGGAGGGGCAATGACCCCAAGCTTCTCTCGAAGAAACTCAAATGTATCCTTCGCCAATGCCTTAGTGAAAATATCTACAACCTTCTCTTTCATAGATATGTATTCCAATTGAACTTCCTTCTCAGCAACATTCTCCCTTAAATAATGATCTAATTAAAATATGCTTTTTTATCGAATGCATAACTGGATTCTTTGAAATATTTATTGCACTAGTATTATCACACATAATAGGAATTGCTTCATAATATGTTACCTTGATATATTTAAGACTCTTTCTAATCCAAATTACCCGAGTACAACAAGATGCCACTACAATATACTCTGCTTCAGTAGTAGATAGGGAAAATGAATCTTGTTTCTTATTGAGTCAAGAGACCAATCTATCCCCTAAAATGAATGCACAACCACTAGTACTCTTTTGCTCATCATCACTTCCAACCCAATCTGCATCAGTATAGGTTTTCAACATAAAATCTCTACCATTTTTTTACCAAAGTCCATAATCCACGGTACTTTTCAAGTATCTAAAAAAATCTCTTTACAACTTTCTCATGTACATTACCTTCAAATTCACCTAAAATATAGCTACTAGACAAACAACCTACATGATATCTAGTCTGGATGCAGTCAAATACAACAATCAGGCAATCATGAATTTGTACCTTTTCTGTTCAAATTCTGAAGAATCCTCATATTTACTCAATTTGCATCCAATGGTTAAAGAAGTTGTAACCACTTTGTAATTATCAAAACCAAAATTCTTTAAATTTCTCTTTGCATATTTGCTATGAGAAATAAAAATTACATCTTCTAATTGAATGATTTGCAACCCAAGAGAGAAATATAGCTCACCAAACATTAACATTTCAAATTCATTCTGAATCTCCTTAGAAAATTCTTTACCTAAACTATCATCTCCTCCAAATATAATATAATCAATATAAACTATAACAATTAAGAACTTATCCCCATGAATCTTGGAATAAATATTACTATCTACAATACCTTTCCTAAATTTTTTTTGAAGCAAATACCTATCCAGTCTTGCATACTAGGCTCTAGACGTCTTTTTGAGTCCATACAATGCAGATTCTTCAGTCTGCATACCATATCTAGATCTTCTGTCAGTCTAAATCCATCCAGTTGCTCAATGTAAACTTCTTCCTCTAGATATCCATTCAAAAATGCTAATTTATTTGGCATCCATCTGATAAACTTTAAGGTTCTTGTAATTATAAAATTCAAGAAGCATATGAATAGCTTCCATCCTTCCTACCAAAGAAAAAATTTCTTCAAAGTCTATACCTTCCACTTGAGAATATCCTTTACATACCAGCATTCCTTTATTTCTTGTCACTTGTCCTTGCTGATTCAACTTATTCCTGAATACTCACTTAGTTCCTATTACATTCTTGTCCACTAGTCTAGGTACCAGCTCCCAAATCTTGTTCTTTTGAATCTGATTTAGTTCTTCTTCCATTTCTTTTACCCAAATATCATATTTTCTTTCTTCCTCATAAGTGTTTAGCTCTATCATAGATAGAAAATAGTAATTATCTCGATCTTGAGCTTCTATAATCTTCCTTCTAGTTTGAACACCCTTTGTCTTAAATCTCCAATTATCTGATTTTCTGAATGATGCTTCTGATCATACTTAGCAGGAATGCTCTCTAAATTCTCCTCTTCTTCTTCATGATTTGTTTCCTTCTCTTTGATTTCTTTCAAATCAATTGTCTTCTTTGAAACAACAGGAACAATCTCAACCTTTCACACTAGGAAATATTTGTTCTCCTTTCTATCCTTGATATAATATAAATTTTCACCTATTCTAACTCCTTTTGTAACCCTTTTACTAGTCTTCTCATTTATTATAACACATCTGGGGCTACTAAACAAAACATCATACCTGTTTCTACACATTTGAATAACACTTAACAAACTATGCCTTAATCTTTCAACATAATAAACATCATCAATCTTATTCTTACCATCAATAGAAACACTTCCAATACCTCAAATAGATGGACTATCTTCTCTATCAAACTTCATTGGTCCTCCACCATACTTCTTGAGATTAATAAACCTACCTTTATCACCGCTCATATGATTTGAACATCTAGAGTCTATAATCAATGTAGTCGACTAATTTCTCTTCTTCTAGTTTCTCCAAAGCATTCTCCTTATCTTCAATTGCTAGAAACAAGGATTATTCATTTGAATCATCATCAACTTAATCTTTTGATCTATGCTCCTCAATACAACATAAGCTCATCTTCTCTCTTGTATTTAAATTATGTCTCTTAAACTTTTTCTTCTTCTCATCAACATCTGGTCTCTTATAATTTTTGCTATAAGTTCAATTAGAAGTATAATATCAAATTTTACCACAAAAAAGACATTTGAGAGGTAACTTACCTTTATATTTTCTAATGTCTTTCTATAATCTTATCACAAACTTTCTTTTAGCTTCATCTAGATCTCCACTACATTTTGGATCATCAAGTCTTGAGACATTAAACGCTACTTCTCTCTTTTCTCTCTTTTCTTGATCCATTTTTGAAATCTCATAGGCTGCTAAGGTACCAGTAAGATGATCAATATTATATTTACTCAAATAATTGCTCTCTTGTATAGCACATCTCTATGGTTTGTCGGAATTAGGCAAAGTCAGCAAGATATTATTAACAAAATCACATTCTTCCAAATATCCACTAGTATCTCTAATTACATCAGCAAGACCAACCACGATATGAATTTAGTTCTCAATGCTTACATCTTCCAAAATTCTCAAGTACTCATACTTCTAGTATAGAATCATAACCCTATCTTGCTTTGTCTTCGAATCTCCTTCATATGCCAAAAATAACTTTTCCCTTACAACTTTTGCTTTCTTAAATCCTTTTACTCTTCCAAACATTGAATCACTTATACAACTAAGGATTATTGCTCTAGCCTTTGCATTACCCTTCAACTTTATCTCATCTGATGTTTGAGCACCACCCTGTGAAGGTGTATATCCGGTCTAAATGATTTCCCAAATTTCATTTTGCAATTTCTCCTAATGTGACTCCATTCTCTCCTTCTAGTACAAAAAAATTGTACCATCAAAGATAGGAAATTTGTAATGCATGTCGTGTGCCATATTGGATCAACCTCAAGTGGTTAAGCTTACTCGAAAGGAATATTGCTCTGATACACATTATTGAACCAAAGGCAAGACTAACAGGGCAGCAAATTAGTCCAAAAAAAAAATAAATGTAGGAAATAAATAATTAAACTTCAACACACATCCAACACATGAACACCAAGATTTATACATGGAAAACCCAAACAGGGAAAAATCATAGTGAGCACCTGCCCACAAAATATGTCCACTATGTATATCTGATTACAGGGAAAAGAGCTAACTGCTCCAAACTTGCACACCAAATGTAACTACTCATGGAGAAAGATACAAAAGAGGACTTGCAAAACCTAAAGCTAACTGCACTCCAGGCAAGATAAAAAAGATGATATTAAAAGAAGGATCTACTAATCATAAATCTGTCCTTGAACTATGCATCAAGCAACCAACATCAACATGCACAACTCTGATCTCACCTACCAACACACTGTCTCAAATCTATATCATAGTCCCAACACAACTTGCATATCATTCGAACAGAACTCTTCCTCTACTCTTTACTGAACCTCACTAGTTATCCTCACATCTATATTCATAACACTTTCCTTCCTTTCCTCTCTTCACCCTTCTCTACTCCTCTTCACATCATATTTATATGCATCCTTATATATAAGATAGAACATCAAATCTTAAACCACATCGGCCTAAAATAAGATACACTTTTCAAACAAAAAATATGCATATTAATCCACTCTAGGAGAAAGAGGGGACCAAAACACATCTTCCAAAAATCAATTCACCGCTTTGCAATGATTGAAACATATTCATATAAGAAATTAACAGTCAAGAACATACTCTCTAATGCAAATAACACAAACAACAATCTCCACACACTATTGTGAGACACATAACATTTCAAAAATGCTTCCACAAATCATATCTAGACATGAGAATAGGTCAAACATAGAATCTCACAACTAGCAATGATCAATGCCACAACACCTGAAGAACACAAATATGGTCTTGGACTATAAATCCTTCATATCCATAATACCAAAACTATATCCAATGAAGATAAAAATAATACTCAACAACAACAATAGATTCCAGACCCAAGCACTTCTGGAACATCCCATAGAACAACTACAATCTCAACAACATAGAAAGATAAGTCTGTGCCATAGACATTATGAACCATAGACATTTCTAACTAATTCAGAACAACAAGTTTGAGATCATCAATGAAAACTACCGCAACACATCAACACATACTTCCACAGTGGGAACCATTTAAAGCTTGAATGTTAAAAGAGAATAATTAATTTTTCTATTTTTAGGATCATAGTTACTTCAAGGTTCTTTGGCTACCATTAGCCACATCTCTATTTATATTTTTTTTGCCTCAAATCCCTTGTAGACTTACTTTCCAAGTTAGAATAATTCCCCACATCCACAAAATCCCTATCACTCTTGAGAGAGGGACTCAAAATAGGTAGGGAGGAGGGGAATTTCCTCAAGCTACCTAAACCCAAAAAGTCATAAGTAGAATATTTTTTTAGGTGTCTAAGGAGAAATACCTGCAACCTTATTATCCTTTGATTCACTAACCAAATGAGGAGGAGCCCAACTATGAAGAGGAGTAATAATTTGAATAGAAACAAGCATGCGAGCATCCATAGGGAAAGAGATTTAGTTAAGGATATTTAGGGCCATAAAGAAACAATATAAATAATAGGGAGTGAAGGGTTTTAAATGGAATCACTCTAGCATCAAGACCACCAAAAACATTCTCTAAGGTGTTTTGAAAATAAAGGAAGACTTGTAGGGAGACTTCAGGAGGAGAATCCGTCACCCCATTCAAAGGGGAAACCTTTCTAAAATTTAGAGCCAACAAGAGTGCAGACTCAAAACTCACTAACATTAAGGGTGCTACATATTGATTTCTCACACTCTTAAAATCAAGTTCCAAAGGTTTAGAACTATAGACAAGTACCCTAACAAACAAGGAAAAAATGAACAAATGATGACCTTTAACTTTGTCAGACCTAGCCCTACAACCACCTTTTGGACATTTATTACTGAGATGACTAGCCAGGGAACAAAGATGACGATAGGGAATTAAGGTTTCAAATTCAATCATCTCAGTCCAAGATCATAGATGAGATTCCAACTCAATTGAAAAAGGTAATAATGAGCTTAGCACAACACCTACATAAAAATGTACAAACAACAACTAGGGCCTTTGCTAGGTAATGATATATAAGGAAATGGACTATGCAATGGAATTGACTATCCTTCTAATGATTTCTTCATCCCAAAATTATAAAGGGAGACCTAAGAGGTGGACACTAGTCGGAATGGCACCTGCCAAATGCACCTCAACATCAAATCTTGGGCATCATTTGTAGAGAATCTATTGCACACCAAAAAGATAAGGGCCTAAAGAAAAAAAAAAAGTGAAGTCTTCCTAGATAGAGAAAGAGAAGCAACACATACCGTTTGGGAGAGCTAAAATAGTTTCCCTTCATCAACCACCTAACTTCCACCCACTTTCAAGCCATAGCAATATCCACCTACATCTGACCAAAAAATTACCCACCAAATATTTCTCCATATTAGCAAAGGAATAGTTTATAGATGGGTCTTTTATTTTTAAGCATGTTCCTTTGTCCATGTGCTTAATTGATACACCATTTGTAGGAATGAACCGACCACTATTAAAAAGGTTCTTCCAACTTTGAAGGAGAGAATCCACATTTACTATTCTTAGCATCCACATGCTTAAAAGAAAATACATTAAAAACCCTAGAAAATGACCCACCTACACTATGGATCCCCCCCTCCACTTGGATTGCAGGGAATAGGAGAAGGTTCTCCACACACTAGTCCTCATTCTGATCTGACACCCAAAAGGTTCTTTCTACAACAAACTTGATCAAATTAGCATCATTATCATCGTTCTCTTGCACCTTCACTCCTACCCCTATTCTAGAAATCTCCTACCCACTGGTTGGAGAGTACATTTCATGTTATTTTTTTTGTAAATTTATTTAGAAATTCAATTTCAAAGTTAAATTCTAAATGTTATTTCAAAGAGTGTTACATCTCTAACATATTTTGTGTTGGAAGCAATGAACACTAAGAGGGGGGGTGAATCAGTGTTTTATAATTTGCAAACTTATCAAGCTGATTCTTAAACCACCAAATGCATGAGAAAGTAATCAAAGTGAATAAATATAAAATGAACAACCACACAACCTTAACATAAATATTTTTTCATGGACACCCAGAAAGGGAAAAACCATGGTTGGATCGAGTAGCCACAATATTATTATACTATGGCTAGTACTAGAACAATATTACATAAGGGGATTGCACTTGCACTCAAGCTCACTGCCTAGAACTCACTGCTCAATTACAGAAGGGCTACAACTCAGAGAAAGGTTCACTGCCTTTCAGGACAATATCAAATAATTACAATGATAAGGAAACTGAAGTCTAGCATCTATCTATACCAAAATACGGTTCCAGTTAGGCTCATATAGTCTTCTACAACTGATCTATCCTTGTGCTCTTTAATACTACTCTGTCATGTACCAGAGCAATAAAATATTCACCAAAATTACAAACTCACTGACCCGGACTTCCTTCGCTCACCAAAAACTTCAAAATGATTAACCAAATCAATCTTATATATCTACATCATAAAAAAGAATCAATATCCATACAGACTAAAACAAGATGGTAAAATGCTTCCCATAAATCGGCCCAATCATCTCAAATATGAAATTGATCACTAGAGTTATCCCAACAAATCAACAACACACGTTACTCCAAGATAGCTCTTCCCTAACTGAATTTTTGGATACCAGATATCAAGATCATGAGATAATCTATCTCGAACCTTGAACGAACTGCCTTGATCAATGCAACCAAAAATACAACACCGAAATCAAGATGTGCACGATGATCTCATGCTCTTCCAATAACTATGTTCCACCTTCTAGACTTATGGCTTATGAGAAAAATGACTTCACGTAAACCAATTCTATGTACACCAGATGTGATTTGCAAACTAAGTTTCCATCAATGACAACCCCTAAACAACTATCATGCACCAATCATCACTGAAACAATGTCTCTTGCCAACAATCTCTCCCTTTTTCTTTGATGGCAACACTATGAAAATTTAACTGTACACTCAACTCTAAAAATTTCAAAAAAAATAAATTTACAAATAATTTACACCATTTTTCACTTTTCTCTCTCCCCCTTTGACAACAATGCCAATGATAAATGATCCGCCAAAATTGATATGCAAGAGTATGTGCAGCTGCTCAAAAAAATTTGAAGATATCTGCAAAAATTGTCCTAAGCGATAGAAAATATTTATCCCATGCTTTCCACAAGCTCTCCAAAATGTCGATCATCCTACTGAAAAGATAAGCAAGTGTTTTTGGTCCTTTTTTATCTGTCCGAACATTGGAGTCTAGAGAATCCTTAGCATCTTGCATACTAGTCATTATAGAACCTATCTGGGGAGTGATAAGACTCCTTAACTAAGACACCCTACCCAAAACTCTATCCTTTTCATGGTTTAGACTCTTGATTTTATTTAGTATACTCAAAACTTGGGGTTCAAAATTGCTAGCCAGAGCATATTGTGGTGCATATGACTGTGATACACCTTATAGCTGATCTTCACGTCCCCTTATCTTCATTTCAATGTCTATAGTGAATTTGGGAAAAAATAGACATGACTTATATATCCGATCACCTTCATATAATGCATCTTGAATATTGTTCATAATAGTAACTAAGGTTACCCTATCATCTTCAATCATCTTAAAAAATATTTTCAACCTCATAGCATTAAACTGATTCAAAACTTTAATATCTACTGCCTTCTCCAAAGACTCAAAATGAGAACCAACGACACTTAACAAACCTTTGAGCTTACCAGAGGGATCAAATTTATTTTGTTTGAAATATGGCATAATCTTATCCAACATATCCTCTACCAATGATGTTAATTCCTTGTCTGCAAAATGGGACTTAAGTGAGTCCTCATTGGCTTTGGTTTGAGCTAGAGTTGCCAATTTAAGTGCTTCAATAGGGGATAAAGGACTCAAGTCAATCATCCCTTTACCAAAGTCATTTAAATCTACAACAACTTGTTTCCCTTTAACAACACTAGTGTCTCTTGCCACTATTTCCAGAGCTTGATGTTCCTTTTCCTCTCCTTTCTCCTTATCTGTAACTTCTGCACTCTCACCTTCTACACCTTTCTCACCATCATCCTTATCCTTCTCCAAATTTAATGTCTCCTCGGCTACTTTTTCTGACACAACTTCTATAACAGGAGGTTCCTGTATAGCATCACCGAAGGTATCATTTGCACCATAATCATTTCTAATTGGAGTCTGATCATTAAATTGTCCTTCAAGAGTGGATTTATCAGGTGACTGATCCTTTTTCTTACCTGGGACAACCGTACTTACTTCTAGAATAGATGTGTCTTGAATGGGTTCTTCCAAATTCACATCAACTCTTTGATCTATCAAAAAATGTCTCAAAATTGTTTCAGTTTCCTTTATCACATCATCTTTCTTCCCTACCATAAGCTTATTCACCCTCTTCTTCCTTCAAAATCTATCCTTGGCAAGTTTCAATAATCTAGTGACTTCATTCCTAGAAATAACAAAAGATAGATTTACTAGCAAACATTCTTTTATTCTATCATCTTCTAAGATAGATGTATGCCTTCTTACATCCAAAATGTCATATAGGCCTTTAGAAATCATAGATGCAAGTTCTAGCAATGCCTTAATATAGATATCGATATATTCTGCAATTGCTTCTCTAACTTCCCTTTGATCCTTATCATCAAAATTTTCATTATATGTAGACACATTGTTTAGATTCCCATCCTTACAAATTTCATCAATTAAATCCTTCAAAGTCAACGGGGACACTATTTCAAATGTTCCTTCAATCTTACTAGATTTCAGAGTGACATCAATCTCATATTTATGCTTCTTGCTTGCTCTGGCCTTACCGGATGATTTTGGTTCTTCCCTTGACCTCTTGGATTGTTGAACTCCACAGGATTGTGTCACCAATCTATTGTAGGTGGCTATCTTTTTTACCTCTCTTACTGTTGTGTTAGATTTTGTCTCTGTATCTTTAGCAATGGTAGCAACATACACTCTCTAAGGTTTCTCCTTCTTCCTCTTCTTTGCCCCACCAGTTGATGATGTAGATTGTGATTTGGGTGGAGGAATGGGCTTCTTCATACCGAAAGTAGGTGCAGATTGAGACCGTTTTGGCTTGGCCTACTTCAGAAGGGTGGAAACAGGTTTACTATTCTTAGGCTTCACCATGTCTTCCTCCTTCAGAATGTTATGTTCTCTTTCCCTTTGCACAACCTCCTTGGTTATACCCATTTGTTTTGCTAGCTCCTCTACCTCTTTCATTGCTTTCCTCTTCCTAGAAGGTCCAGTAAACTTTTTGTGCAAATCAAGGTATTTTTCTTGACAAGTATTTAACCTCTCCTCGTTATCATCTACCAGTTGACTCAACAAATATTGAGCATATGCATCAAGTGTGACAACATCCACCTCATACTCCATAGGCATGATCTAGACAGTTCTTGGCTCAATTGCCTCCATGTGACATTGGTCTTTATCAACAATGAAGCAAATCGTTTTCTCATAATTATCTATAATTTCTTTAGGGATCCTTTCCATATTATGCATTTTATCTTGAATCGATTTTAAGTATCCCCACAAGGCAGATTTATATGCAACAATGTCACCTAAACCATGTAATCCTTCCTTTATCCAAACTACCGTCATTTTATCATATCCCCACTCTTTCCTTCCCTCAGAATCCCATAAGCTACAAATATAGTCATGTCGGATACATAATTTTTCTTGCTAGATCGATATACATTATATCCGGTCACCATCGAGGCAAATATAACATCATGCTCTATAATATTATTGATAGTCATCTACCAAGTATCAAACTATGATCTAGTAATCTTTGTTAGCATTGTATTATGTATTTTCTTCAATTTGGGGACCTCACCGACTACACTTAAACAGGTAATCGCTTCAATGGATTGCTTGGTAATTTATGAGGTCGGTCTAGACATATAAATTCATCATGGATTTGGCTCAAAATGTAATAGACCTATTCGGGTTCATCAAACACTGGGAAGTGAATAAATTGAATGAAACCATTGTCATGTAGTTCCTTGAATTCTAACTTCAAATTTCCTAGACTATCCATCATGTTCTTGATGTAAAGTGAGAGCATGTCTACATTCCCAAGCTCCTCAATGTTGCAATGGATATATGCCCTAATATATTCATTGTAAAGTAAACCATTTGGGATAGAAGAAAATGCACCTTCTGGATCATCCTCAATGGATTTGAATGGGTGCCTCTTGAACATGGGCCTAGCTCTCTCAGAAATTTTGATCACTAATACAGTCGCAACACCAGATGCAAATGTAGATGTGATTTCAATATATGGATATGAAATGATATCTTTGCAAACAAAAAATACCTTTTGATTCTCAACTAGATGCAATAAATCACTGATTGATTGCTTCAAGCTTGGATTTAGCTTCTAAAACTCCTTCACTCTTCTTCTCTGCTCTTCTCTTGTTTGCATTGTGAAGAATGAACTATTGAAATGCCTTTTTATCCATCAAAAACCTAATTTTAAGTTGTAATAAATGCACAACCCTAATGACTTCCAAATACACTATTTTTCATGAGTTCATTCACCCAATTATAAAATTCTTATGAAATCTTCTGAAAAAGATTAGGACAAATAATCTCTATCATCTACAACCATCCATGATCGGTTAAAAATAATTTAAAGGGTGTTTTAAATATCTGCATGATAATGTCACCCTAAGGTCAAAATTCCATAGTTACCAGATGAGGTTCCTACACCAGAATTAGGTGTGGAGACATTTTGAACAATAGAATCTTCTTTCTTTACCCACATCTTCTTATGCTGATCCCTGATCTCTTCCACCTTAGCTTTACCTTTTTCATACAATTTATTCTTGTCTGCTAGAGCATTCCTTCTTCTATAGTATCTTGCAATATGACCAGGTTTATTGCATGCAAGACAAACAACACTTCTTTGCATAGGCCTGAATTTCTTTTGATTTGATCTCATCCTGCATTGGTTAGAAATATGCTCAAACATACCATAAGAATAGCATCTCTTATTCTAGAATTTGTTTATAATTGTTCTGCACATGTTTGACTTGTGACCAAAATTGTTGCATATGAAACATTGACCGATAAAGGTAGAACCATTGTTCATCACTTTATTCATTATTCCATCATTCATACTACTTCTGCACTGACTTGCCATATGACCAAATTTACCACAAAAAAAATATTTACCATTGAATTTATAGGCATTAGGCTGTCTTACCAGAGGTTTCTATTTCTTTTGTTGATGATTTCTTTGACCAAAATCGAAGGATTCTCCTTTCTCAAATACAAGTCCTCGCATGTCTTTCACATTTCCTTGACTTTCCAGCATCTCATCCAATCAGGATGAACTAGCTTTAAATTTTTCTTTGTACTCATTAGTAGTAGTTATCTCATCTCTTTGAAATATGATCTGTCTTTCAAGTTCTTGTCCATCGGTCTTTGTTTGTACTAGTTCAAGCTTCAACTTATCATTCTCATATGTCAATTTGCAGCATTCATTGGATCTATTCCTCTGTGATTGAGTCAGGGTTTCTTCATTCTTCTTCTAGTCTTGAATCTCCTTAGTCAGCTTCATGACAATAGATTGCATTTCATTCTTCAAAAATATATTATCCCTAGCCAACTTCTCACATTCATCTATCTTGTCTTGTAGGGTTTGATTATCAATGCTTTGTTCTTCTTTCTCCTTCAACTTATCCATCAGTTCCTTTCTCTTCTCTCTTTAATTACTTACTTGATCTTTTAGTGTCTCAATGAAATCTTTAACTACATTTAGGTTTGTTTTTAGGAAACTTACTTCTTTTCTTGTTGCATCAAGATCTTCAAGTCCCACACTAAATTGTCCCTGCAAACCGAAGTCCATTGATTCAATCTTATGGGTCTTTATCAAGTTGTTAGGCTTCTTTTGAGGCACAAATCTTTGATACCAATTGTAGGAATCAATGAACACTAAGAGGGGGGTTAAATTAGTGTTTTATAATTTGGAAACTTATCAAGATGATTCTTAAACGATCAGATGCATGAGAAAGGAATCAAAGTGCAAAAAAAATAAATGAAAACCACACAACATAACACCAAGATCTTTACGTGGAAACCTGTAAAGGGAAAATCATGGTGAGATTGAGTACCCACAATATTATTATAATATAGCTATTAGTAGAATAATATTACATAAAGGGAAAGCACTTGCATTCAGGCTCACTTCCTATACCTCACTACTCAATTACAAAAGGGCTACAACCCAGAGGAAGGTTCACTGCCTTACAAGCTAATATAAAATGATTACAATGATAACTAGATTGAAGTATAGCATCTATCTATGCTAAAATATAGTTCTGGTTAGGCTCATATAATCTTCTGCAACTGATCTATCATTCTACTCTGTCACATACCAGAGCAAGAAAATCTTCACCAAACTTACAAACTCGCTCACATAGACTTTCTTCTCTCACCACACATTTTAAAATGATCAACCAAATCAATCTTATATATCTGTATCATAAAAAAGAATCAATATCCATGTCGGCTTCCAAAAACCGCATAACATGCAACATAAAATGTGGTCTACCAAGTTAGCTCAATCCGATCACAAATCCAAATGCGTACAAAAACAAGATGGTAAAATGCTTCCCATACATCAGTCCAATCATCTCAAACATGAAAGTGATCATTGAAATTATCCCAACAAATCCGCAACACATGTTACTCCAAGATAGCTCTTCCCTAACTGAATTGCCAAGTACCGGAGCTCTAAACTCGTACACAATTCAACACCAGATATCAGGATCATGAGATAATTTTTCTTGAACCTCAAACCATCTTCCTTGATCACTGGAACCCAAAATACATCATCTAAATCAGGATGTGCACCATGATCTCATGCTCTACCGGTAATTGTGTTCCACCTTCCAGACTTATGCCTTATGAGAAAAATGACTTCCGGTAAACCAATTCTATGTACTTTAAATGTGATCTGTGAACTGAGTTGACATCAATGACAACCCCTAAACAACTATCATGCACCAATCATCACTAGAACAATGTCTCTTGCCAACATTTTGTTCTTATTAATGAAATCCCTCAAGGTCATTTCTATGCTAGTGGAGAGATTAGACAAGGAGACTCTAGTGTTACTACTTATCAAGTTTCCATTAGTTTTATGTTCAAAGTTATTCTATATACTCTAGTCGATTATCTCTATCGAGATATTTAGTCGGTATGCATAGTCTAGTCAGTTATTGAAGAAAGTAGTCTTAGAACATAGTTTACACTGAGCTATCTACCGAGTATCATTTCGTGTCTACCAAGCAACAAAGATAACACACCGAGTTGTTACACACCGAGTGAAACATGTTAACAGATTCATTGAACCTAGACATACATATGAAAATATGTTACAAGATCGAGGAACATCTAACTGTTATCACATTAGAAATTGCACTTAAAGATTGTGTATGATTTTGAGGCCATCTAACCAATGAAATATTTTGCATGGTTATTCATTCGATAAATCATGTTTGTAGGATCGAAGCAATGAATGGATCATTGACATAAGAGATCTATTTATACAACATGAGTTAAAAGGTGCGTGCATGAGTGTAAGAAGACTGTTACAGAGACACAAAGGTCACCGAGAAGGTTTTTAGAGAACAGTCGAAGAACAAAGTAAACAGAAGGGTTTACCGAGTTACTATATGGGTTACCGAGGTATGCTATAAGCAAGGTAATCTATTCTCAGCATATAGAATCTGCTATAACATTCCAGATGTAAAGTTGAAGATATTTGTAATGATTTATTGTAATATTTTGAAGTTGTAAGAGAAACCTTTAATAGGGTAAAAGACTCTAAACAAGTCTATAAATTGTAAAGCCTCTAACTAGGTGCAACATTTAGTCTAAGTGTTGTAAAATCCTTTAGCAAGATAGATCTAATAGATCTTATTACTCCTAACAGGGCAAGCTATCAGAAATAGCTAAACATGTAGCTCTAATCAAGCAATCTTTAATATTGCAGTAGTGAAGTTGTGGGTGCCATCCCCACCACAGTTTTTCTCTCTAACCAAGAGTTTCTGTGTAACCAAAATATATGTGTTATGGAGTGAATCATGTATGATTGTTATCTATTTGTTTTAGCTTTATATTATGTTACTGCACTATTTGGTTTATGCATAACAATAAAGTTATTATTGAAGAAAAGTTTTGAAGTACTGATTCACCCCTCCCATCTCAGTACATTAGCTTTCCATATTGGGCCTAACAATTGGTATCAGAGCTTGAATCTTGGAAAAGGGTTTAACTACCTAAAGAGAAATATCTTATCAATGGAAGGCTATAAACAATCTCAAAGGATTGTGTATCTGCAAGAAGAGATGGATCATGCTAATCAAGTGATTGCAGACATGTAAAGAGAAATGCAAAAATATCTAAAAGTAAGAAGAAGTTATTATTGAATGATTTGTAGGACTCTGAAGAGTTAGTGGAACAAATGGAGACATCATCTGATCACAACATATCTGAAGAAACTGAAGAAATGATTGGAGTATTGAGAGAAAAGAACAAACCACTGGCTGATCAACTAAAAGCAATGAAAAGAGAAGATGAACATTTCAGCACACGGATGACTGAAAATCTGATACATTGAGGGCAATTGAGGATAAAGTAAGAAATCTAGAAAGAGAGAAACAACAACTTGAAGCCTTAGTATCTGATAAGATTCATGAAATCACAAGGATGACAGGAATTCAACAGAACCTATCAGATCAACTAGGTTATGTACATCATGAAGCATTTCTGAAGCATGATGAAAATCAAGCATTGAAACTTGAAGTATCAAGGTTGACCAATGAACTTGAAATAAAGAAGAATTCCAAAGAAACACTGAAGAAGAGTTATGAAGCATCAAAGATGTTGGATAAGCAACTGAATACAAGAAGACCCAACAAAGATGCAGGAATCGGTTACAAAGGAAAACACTCTACCGAGAAGGGAATTCATACTACTGAGAGAGGAGAATCATCAAAGCAAGCTAGAAATAAGAATAACATCAAAAGAAAGAAGCCTATTTGTGACTACTATGGAAATTAAGGTCACACTACCAACATTTGCCAAATCAGAAAAGGTAAGCAACCAAATGTCACTACGTCCAAAGGTTATTGTTACAATTGCAATAAATATGGTCACACATCTAATCAATGTAGGACAAAGTCTGTTAACAATTATTAGAAGGAAAAATTCAAAGGGTTTTGTAAAAACTGCAATAGATATGGACATAGTACCGAGAACTATTGGTTAAAGCAAAAGAACTATATGTGGTTTGCACATCGAGAAAATGCTAGAGGTTATCGAACTCACACACATCCTTACCGATAGTATTCTGCAGTACCATGGGATTACAATACAAGGATATGGTGTGAATTTTGTGGAAGATATGGACATATAAGTGCCAACTATTTTATAAGGTTTGGAATAAACAACCAAAGATCATGGAGAAATCCTGGTATGGCATGTTTTCATTGTCACAAAGTTGGACATTTAGCTGGAGATTGCAGAGATCAACCTAGAAAAGACACTGAAGAAATAAAAGACAAATTAAAGATGATTTGGAAAAAGAAGGAAATTGTGTCAAATGAAGAAAGCACCTTACCTACCGAGTTAGGTGCACCTATTCCAAATTAATCTGTAAAGGTATGAAGGGACTACATTCTCTAAAGGTTAAATCTTAACAGTTCCTATTTTATTATGTACTTAATTCAAATCTGCATAATTAAGATGTATTAGTAAGTTTGAAATTCTATCAAAGTCTTTTGAAGCAATATATAGGAAACCTATCAAGTCGGTGAATACAGGAAGCCTATCAAGTTGGTGAATGAAGGAAGTTTGGTTACTCAGTTAAAGAAAAAAAAAAAAGGAAAGAAAGTTAAATGGAACCGAGTGCATTTAATGTTTTTGACCTAACCTGCATGGAGCTCGATAAGGCATATTGTGTACTTAAAAGAATCTTCACGGTCATTTTCAACTCACCAAGTTTTCGAGAGAGCAGAGAAAAGTGAATCAAAGGCGATCAAACCTCCTACAAAGTAAATTCAAGGTATTTACATGAATCTCAACGCATTGTTAAGCTGGTTTATCGATCTTATCAAGTTGCTATTATTTGCTAAGTGTGAAGCATCAGTCGTTTGAAATCTTGAAACCCTAAGGATTCTTTGTTAGCTTTTATCTTAAATCTAAAATTGGGCCTAAGATCCAAGATCCCATCATTGTCGAGAATGTAGAGAAGCCCTCACTAAAATACTCTTTGACTCCCAAAGTTGCATCTGAATCAGATGACAAAACTACTTTTTCACTCATCCTGGATAGAGTGTTGTTAGTCGAGGATGTGAGATTCTTCACCAAATGTCCCGTTGAAGAACTCAATCATGTTAAAATTAAAGACACCTATGATGAGTTGTGCATAGATGCTAAATTAAATAGCAATTATGAGCACATCAAGATCAAGGGATTAACTGAAGCCCTAACCTATCTCCGTGTGTTCAAATCCTAGCGGCTCAAGTTTGTTCTAAGAAAAGTTCACGATGATTTCATGTGGCTAGAAGAGCAACCATTTAAGATTACCAAGGAAATCATTCATCTGATTACCGGTTACCCCATTTATTATCATGCCCGAGCCCAAAAGATGATATCACGGAAGGAATTGATCAGTTTAACCGAAGTGGAATTAGATTGTAGAGGATTAAAACTAAATAATGTCACAGATGAAGAACTAAAATTTGCCATTAGAGTAATAGGTTACTGTTTCTTCCAATAAGCAAGGGAAAATAGTGTACCCTATGCACCAGTAGACCTAGCATTAAAAATTGTGAAAAAGGGAATGAAAATTGATCTATGTGAGGTATTGCTAAAGAACCTGTTTGAGAATTTGAACACCATCAGGAAGCCGAAGAAGAACAACTTGGATAATACACTAAAGTTTGGATCATTACTTGTATGCATGTTTTTCTATTTTGAGAAATTCTTTCTATCAGTTGGTAAAGTTGTTTGGGAACTACACCGACCAATCACCCATAAGATTAATGACTTCATCAAGAAGTTAGGTGATAATTTCAATGACATTATGGATGATTACTTCAGTAAATTTCAAGAGAAAATGCATAATAGGTATCGGATTCCACCCAAGCTAGTGGAGAAATACAAAAATGACATATGTTTTGAAGTTGACATTGATTACTGTTATGTGAATGCTGTGGAACCGAGAACTCAATATTTGTCACCTATGGATTACGAGATTGATTTTGACATCACACAACAGCAAATTGATGCATTTCTTACATTACTGAGCCATGCTACCGAGCTGAGGTATGGAACCTATGAGGAAGTGAAGGAAAAGGTAAAGATGAGCATTGCAGTACCCAAAGCTACAAGAAAGGCAACAAAATTGATAAGGGAATTGCCAAATAAATTCGGAGAAGACTCTTCCTCTACACCTGTCAAAGGTACCATTGCCATTACCGAAGATGAATCTAAAGCCCAAGAGGCGGCTATAACACTGAGCACTGAATTGCCTAAGAGAAAAGTGTTGAAGAGAAAGAAACTGGATTCCTCAAAGGCCTCACCAACTCCACCTCCAAAGAAACCTAACACTAGAGCATTTGCGGCTTCACCGAGTAAGAAAACAAAGAGTGTTACTATTCCAAAGGTAACAAAGACCTACAAAAAATCTACTCGGAGACTCATTTTGGCAAAAGAGTCTAGTGATACCAAATTAGAGGATGCAAGCAAATTTCAGATTGTTAAAAGCAAGAAGGTAAATGTACATAGTGTTGAAAACTTCTATGCTAATCTAAAAGAATATGGAGGATTTGGATCATTTAGATATGTTAAGTATGAAACCTGAAATAATGATGAGAAGAGACAAATTGAAGAAGCTGTCATCTGCACACTTTTAAAATTTTGATTAGCTCCATTGGAACTAGCTAAGTCACTTCCGAATGAACTTTATTTGCATATTGATAATAGGTGGAAGTATGCAATGGACTTAGAGAAATAGATAAGAGAAAGAAGTCTGGTTCATCTCATTCCTGACATGTATGTAGCTGAAATTAAAGAACATCTGACAACCTACAACTCAAAGTTTCTTGTCAAACAAAGAGCCTTAAAAATGATGAATGGGTTGTATATTGAAGTGGAAACTGAGACAAAAGCAAAGTGGTACGAAATATTTAAAGTCAAGGATGCCAGTGAGCAAGCTACAGTTAAAATTGTTGATGTCACCGAACAAGATCCTGATGTTACCGAGCAAGACCCTGGTGACACCATTCAAATAGATGAAGATGTCATGGATACAGAGGCACCTGAATAGGAAATTATAGAAGGCAATGCATATGCAAAACTTGTATCTAGTGAATTAGGACCTTGGAAAAAGTTCAGCCTTATCCATCAGTCAAGCAACCTGTCTCAACCAAAACCCCTCATGACATGGAGCAAGGCACCAAAGGCCACAAGTCTACAACAGGAGAAGGTACTACTCAAGAATAGACATCTCAAGCACCTTCTAGGACTAAGAATGTTGCAACTGAGACACCAAGTACCGAAACACCAAAGGACTCTACAGAGGCTAAAGAAACCAATCAAAGTGTTGCCTCTACTGAGCAACCTACCGAGGGTCATCAAAACTCACAAGCCATTGTCTTAGTTCCATCAGTAAAAGGTAAAGAAAAGAAGATGAAAAAGCATAGTTTTAAAGTTGATTTGTCAAAACCAATAGTGTTGCCCAATGTAGATATATCAAAATTAAAGTGGCAAGCACTCATTGATTTCAGTGAACTATGCAAAGCAAAGGCCAAACAAGAGAAACAAATGGCGATTCAAAAGAAAAATAAGGTACTTCAAAAGGTGAAAGCACTCTTAATACACATGCTACCTGAAGCTATAGTATCGATAGATGTAGCCATCCACATTCAACTGGATGAACTCCTAACAAAGATAGAGACATCTAGAGTAGATGCATCGGAGTATTTGAGTAAGCTAAAAGACAAAGAGCTCACTGCAAAAATGATAGAAGAGGTACAAAAAGCTATAGCTATTGGAAAAGTTAAACTTGTCAAATTTATTGCTGAGTTGACTCCTCAACTCAAGCACATTCTTTATTTATTTCAAAAACTCTACACCTTTTCTTTATTTATTAAAGACATTAAGAATAAAATAGAGGCAATTGAGAAAGAAATCACCAATCTCTCAAACAAGTTGACCACAGAGCCAAATGTTGTTCATAATTTCTATAGAAGGTTACAACAGCTTATGGCTCAACAATTGGACCTAAGAAATGAAGAACACAAGATCAAGATGGACATAATGACACTGCAGACATTATTCCTTCTTCATCTTTCATCCGTCCAAGAATAGATCAACTGAGCCACCTCCTTATCTACTACACAAGAGGGAAGCACTCTAGATGGCTTTTTATCATTATTGGCTGATATTCAAGCACATAATTCTTTAATGGACAATGTAAAGACTGCCCTCTCTATCGCTCTCACCGAAGTACAGACCAAGTACAAATACATTTTTGACTAGTTACCACCCCCAAATGGTAATTAAGTTTTGATGTTTGTCAAAAAGGGGGAGTAAGATGATATAGTATTAGGAGAGTGATACAGTATTGGGGGAGTGTAGTATTCAAAGTACCAAACAAAAGGAGTATAGTATACAGGGGGAGTATATCGAGTAGAGCATGCAGAGTATCCAAGAGTAGTGAATAGGACAGTAAGCAAAGATCACGACCAGCACACAGAACATTGATCATCGATCATGCAAAATCAGATTTTTGTACAGTATATCGATAAGGGGAGTATATCTAGATATATTATTTCATTGACTATTGTATATGTGGCAGAGGAAATAGGAAATCATCACAAACATTATAAATATACTAATCATTAGCTCAATCACAAAAGCTCATTGCAATGATCTATCCTAAACAACACTCAATAGAGACATGAAATAAAAACATTCAAAACTAGAAATTAAGCAAACCAAAGGTATGATTTGAATGCCCCTTCATGCGGCTCCATTGTTCTTCTTTCCTCTTCAAATGGTTTAGTTGTGGATCTCACCTACAAGTGCACACACATAATTGAAAGCAAGTAGACAAGATTATTGATCAAGAGTACTAGAAATGTGATTGACTAGAAATTCGATAGTCTGATTACCAATTAGCTTTGATTGATGAAGATCATCCAATTTATAGATAAATTGGAGAAATGATCAAATTAGCATGATTCAATTCAAATGGAAATTGCAAATCAATTATGTCAATTATGACAAATTTATGACAAATTATGCACCTTCTATGCAAAATTTGTTGATTGATGATTTATGACAATTTATGACAAATTTGTATGTCAAGAATTGATTGATTGTCAATTATGACAAATTATGACAAATTTCTATGTCATTCCCATAAATTTAGGAGAGAAATAGGAGGAAATGAAATTAAGAATTTAGAAAATTAGAAAATTAGAAATGAGGAATTAAGAAATTAGAAAATTAAGAAATTGATGGAAATTAGAAATTACGTAAATTAATTAATAATTTTATCATTTATTAATTAATTCACAAAGAGGAATAATTAGCCAATTAAATTAACATTTAATTGTAATGAGAAGACTTAGGATAAATAAACAATTTATTAATCCTAAAGGGAGAAATGACACACAAGGTTAAATGATTAAATCATAAAACCCTAGAAGACGAATTAGCAATGTGGGAATGACAATTAGGTCTTGATTGAAGATAATTGATATTGATCATGATTTTGAATTGATAAATGATCAATGTGATAAATGATTTGATTGAGAAAATGCGCCAATTGACGAGGAACAATGAAAAATTGATCCAAATTGACACGACTGAGAAGGACGACGGTCGATGACAAATCGATCGCGAAATGACAAGATTGACAAAAAGACAAGGATCGATGACAAAATAGATTGCAAGATGATAGGATTAAAAATGACCACGATTGATGACAAATCAATGGCAAAATGACAAGATTGAACATGACAACGACCGATGACAAATCGATCGTTAAATGACAAGATTGAAGGATTGATGATAAATCGACAAGATTGATAAGAGTACAACGATCGATGACAAATCGATCGCAAGATTGACAGGAGGACAAAACCCTAATTAGGATTGATGATGTCCAAAATAATGACAAATGAGCATGCACATTGATGCAATAAGATAAGATCGATTAAAATCATGACTGGAGATTGTTGTCGACAAGACCGAATTTGAGAGCGAGATGATTGAAGAATGCAGAAGAATGACTCGATGCTTGCAAATGATAAAAACCAAGTGTGTGACATAGGAGAAATGTTAATGCGATGCAAAAACCTAAAATGAGGCAATGCGCAAATGTTAAAGTATGACTCCGCAAGCATTGACCATTTTTAGGTGTCTACATTTTGCCCCTCTTTAAGACAATGCGATTTTAAGCGTTGTTTCAAAGAACAATAATGAAAATGCCCCAGACAATAAGAATGACATATGCATGCCCCCTCAAGGAATTGGCCGGAAACATGCAGAGAAGAGGCCAATTGATCGATAAAAATGATACGATCGAACGGACTGACAATCGGATATCGGATGCATGAAGGACAAGCAATTTAAGATGCAGAAGACCATGACCAACATAAGATGGAGGGGATGGACGTCCATCTATGTACTGACAAAGATCTATAAATGGGACCAAGAGAGTGACAATTTGCTCATTTGTACTAGCCAAAGAGGAGGAATTTGTTGCTCTGGACAAGGACACTTGCAGATAGATGGCAAATATTCCAATGGCGGATCACCTCGGGGAACATGTACACACATACAGATGACCAAACGAAACAGGAGCAGCGGTATGGATCTCAAAAACCCATGTTTTCAATTTGATGAATTTAATTTGCTTGCGGGACATTGCGGGGCCCATAGAGGATGCAGAAAAGGAGTCCTGCGCTTGTGTAGGGCGAATCCTGCGCTTGTGTAGGGTCTTTTATGCTTGTGTAGGGAGACACAAGCGTAGGTTACCTGACACGGGCGCAGGTTACCTAACACAGGCGCAATTGTGCAATGCAAACCCTAATTTTGGTCAAAATGACATGCAAATGATCCGAAAAAAGGGGATAAGGGTAGGATAAGTCAGAGTAGATGAAAAACACCTTGATTAGACATGAAAATGAGGAAATGCAACTCATAGGAACAAACCCTAAAATTGACAAAATATGCCCCAATTGTGATGCAGAGTCGACAATATCCATTGATCACATGAGAGAACTGACCTGACTGCTTCATGCTACGACATAGACTCAGGAGCACGGATAGAGATACCTTAGCAGGACTGGGGATATACTATGTTACATTCATGCCTGAGATTAGGGCAAATATAGGACTGCTTACCACATTGGCAGAGCGATGGCATTCAGAGACCTCCTCATTCCATCTGGCGACCGGAGAGGCGATAGTGACACTGGAGGATGTATGGCGTATCCTCCGCATTACAATTCATGGAGAGATGATAGAGTATGACCCAGTGATCGGGAGAGATGCTTTGTGCAGATTATTCGAGTGCGACGCAGAGGATCTGGATATTGTCGAGAGGGAGATTGGCTTGGAGACCATGGCATCAGAGTATGATCGACGATATGTGGTGATAGCCATGGTGATAGCATGCCTACTAGCAGGAGACAGATGAGGACATGGATTCCCTATTGGATGGGGAAGAGGGCTAGAGCGGATGGCAATAGAGGGGACAGTGTACGCATGGGGACCATGTGTACTGGCTATGCTGTATTTTTAGCTGCATCAGATAGCATATCAGGGAGTGCAGAATTTGAGCTATGGAGTCACATTGCTACAGGTATGGGCATTTGAGCACATAGCCATATGTCGACCGATTAGAGATAGACAGGTAGTACCACACCGACCATATGTATACTGCTATGGGGGAGCACTGAGACAGGGTCCGTTTGGATATATATTATACTGGCGACATGAGCTAGATAGAATGAGAGAGTTCATATGGAGGCCATATCGCGATTGCCTGGGATGGTCAGATGACAGTGAGGAGCTACCGTATTGCAGACAGGAGAGATACCTGATTGGGCGACCAGTGTATCGTCAGAGAGTGATTGAGATGTACCTTCCAGAGAGAGTCAGACGACAGTTTGGAGAGAGGCAGGATGTACCTAGGAGGACTGCACACTTTGCCCGATCTCACAGAGAGACAAGTCAGTGGGGGAGTATGATTCAGCCACACACAGCATATTTAGACTTCTCACAGGTACAGCAGAGACCGTGGGAGTGGAGATCAGATGTGGAGGATGCGGGGATGACAGATGAGTATGATAGATGGTTTTCACAACGACGGCCAGTGCCATTGATAGATCCAGATATTCCAGTATCGAGATGACACGAGGACTTCCCACTCATAGGAGAGGAGGAGGGAGATGATGAGGACGAGGAGGATGAGGGTGGAGATGAGGATGAGGAGGATGATGAGGACAGAGATGAGGATGGGGATGATGATGACGAAGATGAGAATGGGGATGACGAGTAGGAGGCATGGCAGGATATACCTATAGAGCCGGAGACAGCTAGGACAGAGGAGATGGAGATGTGCAGGGCTACCATAGTGAGTCAGCAGGATCATATTGCGACATTAGAGAGACAGCAGGACCAGTTCAGAGCGGAGATAGCCAGACTCACGGCAGCTCGAGATTCAGCAATTGCTTAGGCACAACAAGAGGAACAGAGAGTCACTGAGTATATTGGGTCGATTAGGGATGCCAGTGCACGGGAGATGGCACAGATGCTGGTAGAGACCAGAGAGGAGATATGCCATTGGAGGACACTATATGAGGGTGCAGTTCCACCAAAGCAGAGAGCACCTTCATATCGGGCACGATCGAGGACAGAGAGCAAGGCACGCTCTCGGAGGTCATTGAGCAGCATGGGAGTGAGTGGACCTATGAGACCACCACAGCCAGGACTAGGAGAGACATCATCTGCAAGACATTGCAAGGATGAGGAGGACAGAGGGAGTACCCAGTGACAGAGGCACGTGCTCCTTAGAGAGACAGTAGACATTATGTAGTTTGACATTTTGTAGTCAGCTTGCGGGCCATACTTAGGACAGATAGTTCAATTTTGTACTCCGATATTATTGTGACATATGATATGATATGCATCGATATGATGGGATGCAATATGTTATGACTTATGTGATTTTCTATGTATGGATGACTTATGCACTGTTGATTGGGGAACATGTATGGATGCATTTTTATGTGTTTTTGATACATTGATAATATGAAATGGATAAAAGACTTGATATGATGCTTAATGTAATGCAAATGTACTAACCAATGAATGCAGGATGCAGCATGTATGTTTGGAGATCGGAGCACTAGACTGAACTGACTATCCGACCAGATGGAAGAAATGTTAGTAAGAAGAAAATGAAACAGAGGACAGCTAGAGATGAAGAAAAACTTGCTTTCAGTATTGCACTTTGTAGGTGAGAACCTTTATTTTTATGTAGCAAAACGGATGCGTAGCATCGTGGCATTGAAGGCCAGAGCTGAAATGCAACCCTTTTTGCAAAAGACAGACACATCACAGACAAACAACAATCACAACAAAAAAAGGAAAAGGACCATGAACCATCCTGGTCACTCTAAATCACTCAGTGACATCATCGAGCTACATAGGAACATGACCGAAGCCAAAGATAAATCAATAAAAAGATAAGATGCACAAATTCCAACAAATCAAACAAACATCTTGATCTTCATTGTCAAAAGTTGAAAGTGCTGATAGGACGATCATGCTGTCTGGTTTCAAGACATGTGGTACCCCGTCTAAGACAGGACATAGTCTGGTTTCGAGTATACCACACCCTGTATAAGACCCATGATAGCAGAGACAAGGACAAATGAGTTTGAGGTTGATTGATATGACAATTTTGATCAGTTTGAATGTCTGGTTTGATGGAAAAAGTTTATCTATTTAAGCGTGATTTCATTAAAGCACAGTGTTTAATTGTGTGTCGTTGGATGTATGCTTAGTGATTTGTCTATGAGGGATTATTTATTGCAAAATGCTTGTTTTTGGATTTTAATGTTTTGAAATGTTTTTGTGTTCATTTTTTCAGGACTTTATTTGATTTTTTTGTTTTTATTTCAGGACATTTTTTGATTTTTATGATTGTTTTTTTCAGGACATTTTTCAATTTTTATGATCTTTATTCAGGACATTTTTCAATTTTTATGATCTTTTTTCAAGACATTTTTAAATGCAAAAGTTCCAGTGATCGATCATGACAAGGGAAACACACCCAATGCGCATCTGAAAGACATACATAGACCGGGATCAAAACATATGTACAAGAAACTGGGGTATGCAAGACAATGATGTTGACCAATAACAGGCCTGGAAGAGAACATTGGGTCAAGACAAAGATAGACGTAAGAAACCGGCCGAGAAAAAGCATAGCTGAGAGGTCATGATAGATGATGGAGCAACAATCTCATTTTACACATGGCACCTGTTTGCCAGGTTTTCACCAAGGTACTTACCCCAAGCACCTATTTGCCAGGTTTTCACTAGAGGACGAATCATTTTTTTTTTCTTTTTTTGCTTTTTCACTTTTCTTGTATTTTTTTGCTTTTTCACTTTTTTTGTATTTTTTTGCTTTTTTCATTTTTTTGTATTTTTTTCAGGATCATATTTGAAGAAAAACTGACAGAAAATTATGCCCAGTACTTGCGAAGATGCATGCTTTTTATAGGATCAGACAGAGGTTCACCTTCTGGGGTAGCAAGCTGATATGCCCCCGAGCCATAGGCTGCAGTTACTATGAAAGGACCAACCCAATTAGGTTCAAACTTGCCTTTGATGATATCAGTAGACTGTGCATTCTTAGGGTTTGCCTTTCAAACCAGATCTCCCACTTCGAAGTGTCACCCTTTGACCTTCTTATTATAAGAGCGACGGAGACGGTTTTGATATGCTTGCAAATGTGTCAGGGCTGTCTGACGCTTCTCATCTAACATCTCAAGCTGATGCAGCCGAGAGACTTTGTGTGTCTCATCATCAATCAGATGGTGCAAGGAAACACACAAGGAAGGAATCTCCACCTCCAAAGGTAAAATAGCTTACGCACCATACACCAAGGAATAAGGTGTTGTGCCAGTAGGTGTGCGGATAGAAGTGCGATAGGCCCATAGTGCTGGATTCAACTGAACATGCCAATCTCGACCAACATCATTGACAACCTTTTTCAGGATCTTGATAATGGTTTTATTGGACACTTCAGCTTGACCATTCCCCTGTGGATAGTATGGACTGGAGAAACGGTGTTGAATATGAAATTTTTCACAAAGCTCTTTAACATCTTTATTCTTGAAAGGATGACCATTATCTGTGACTATGGCAAGGGGAGCCCCATACCAGCATATGATATAATTCAACAAGAATTTTGAAATTTGGACACCCGTGATATAGGTCATGGGGATAGCCTCGATCCATTTTGTAAAATACTCTGTAGCTGTAATGATGAACTTGTATCCATTTGCAAATGTCAGGTGAATCTTGCCGATAAGATCCAATCCCCATTGAGAAAAAGGCCACGAAGATATGATAGAATGAAGCTCTTGGGCTGGTGCATGAATATAGTTTCCATGAATCCGGCATTTGTAGCACTTAACAAAATCATGAACATCTTTTTCCAGAGTGGGCCAATAATACCCAGCACGAATCAACTTTTTGGCCAAGCTTAGACCATTGAAATGGCCCCCACATATACCATCGTGAACCTCGTGTAAAGCCGTTTGTGCTTTGTCAGAATCCAAACACCTGAGAAGGGTATGGTCAAAGGAACGGTGGTAAAGGGTGTCGGCGATGATGACATATTTGGCTGTCTGTCGGATAAAGGCTCGGCGTTGGTTAGCGGAAAGGTTGGGTGGTAAGGTTTGGGATTTCAAATATTGATATACGTCATTGTACCATGGGGAGTTGGGACCAACAAGAATGCACATCACATCTGCTGTCGGAATGTCAAAAGAAGGAACCAGCAATTGTTCGATTAAAAAGTCACATTTGTCCATATTGTTTGGCATATTTAACATGGAGGCAATTGTAGCCATTGCATCAGCTGACTTATTTTGTATTCTTGGAACTTGACTGAAATGGATAGCCGTGAATTTGGTCTTGAAGAAATCTACCATATGCTTTTAGGGAATAAGCTTTTCATCTTTTGTTTCGTAGTCATCATTCACTTGTTGGATGACTAATTGAGAATCTCCATAGACTTGCAAATGCTTGATGTTCCAGTGGACTGCTACTCGGAGTCCTGTAACTAGTGCTTCATACTCTGCAATGTTATTGGTGCAGTGGAAAGTTATTCTGTAGGACTTTGGAATAGCATCACCTTGAGGGGTGACAAACAAGATGCCTGCTTCGGACCCGAACCTGGTATGGGACCCATCAAATTATAACTTCCATTCATTAGAGGATGTGAGAACAAAGACTGATTCATCTGGAAAATTGGTCAACATGGGATGATCATCAGAAATAGGAGCCTCTGCAAGTTGATCTGCTATGACTTGTCCTTTTATGGCTTTTCGCTCCATATACTCAATGTCAAATTCATTGAGAATCATGACCCACTTTGCTAGGCGACCTGTCAAAGCTGCTTGGCTAAGCAAATATTTTAAGGGATCAATTTTTGCAACCAACAATGTTTGGTGGCTTAGCATATAATGTCAGAGTTTCTGCGTTGCAAATACCACTGCTAAGCATGCCCTTTCAATAGTTGAATAATTTAGCTCATAGCCTACCAGTGTCTGGCTGATATAGTAAATGGCTCTCTCTTTGCCATTCTCATCTTGTTGGGCCAAGAGAACTCCTAATGCCGTTTTAGTTGCAGAAATATACAATAAAAATGGCTTTCCTTCTATTGGAGGCATTAGAATAGGTGGCGACAGCAAATAGTCTTTAAGAGCTTGAAAGGCTGATTGACATTGCTCAGTCCATTTAAAAGCAACACCTTTGTGTAGTAGATGTTGGAATGGATGACATTTGTCGGCCAACTGAGCTATGAAGCGGTGGATTGACTGGAGCTTTCCTTGAAGACTTCTTAATTGCCGGAGGTTTGAAGGTTGAGGCATATCCATTATTGCTTTAACCTTGGCAGGGTCGACCTCAATGCCTCGATGAGAAACAATGTATCCTAGTAATTTGCCAGCTGTGACACCAAAGACACACTTCTTTGGATTGAGTCTAAGCTTGTAAGTCTCCATTCGGTCAAAGATCGGGCCCAAGATGGCTAGATGACTATCTCTGGTGACAGATTTGCATAACAAGTCATCAACATAGTCCTCCATCAAAGTATGCATGAAATCATGAAAAATTGTCGTCATTGCTCTTTGATATGTTGTGCCTGCATTTTTAAGACTGAAGGGCATCACATTCCAACAATAGGTACCCCAAGCATAGGTGAATCTTGTCTTATGCTGATCTTCAGGAGCAATGCGAATTTGATTATAGCCGGAGAAACCATCCATCAATGACAACATCTCATATCCAGCCGTCATGTCCACTATGATGTCTATGTTTGGCAATGGAAAATCATCTTTAGGGCATGCTTTATTGAGATCCCTAAAATCTGTGCAGATTCTGATGCCCCCAGTTACTTTGCTAACTGGTACTAAATTTGAAATCCAGTCTGCATAATCAATGGGTCTAATAAAGCCCACATCTAGTAATTTTTTTAGTTCCACTTTGACCAAAAGAGCCACCTGGGGATGCATTTTCCTTAGTTTCTATTTGACAGGCTTGGCATCCGCTTTTAATGGCAAATGATGAAGGACTAATTCTGGATCGAGACCAGGCATATCTACATAGGACCATGCAAAGCTGATTTTCTTCTCAAGAAAGAAATTAACAAAATCTATTTTTTCCTGTTGTGATAGAGAAGCAGCAAAATGAATGACCTTAGGGTTGTCAGGTGTACCCAAATTGATCTCCTCGGTCATTTCCACAAGCAATGTTGATTTGTCCTAACTTGATAGGGGTATGTCCACTCTTCCACCTTTGGGCGCCTCAGAGAGGTTTTCACCCACAGGTACATCTTTTATTTTTACTTTTGTATGATCAGAGAGTGCCTTACGGTTTTCACTCAAAGATCTATTCTTTTGATTTTTTACTGTTTCTTTTCTTTTTTCATTTTGATGACTAGAAGAGGGAGTTGACTCCCCAAAATATGTCGTGGAATCTAGGTCAATAGCAAATCCTGCCTTATGATCACCTTGCGGTATGCCTTCCTATAGTCCAAGGAATTCTGCAATTGCTTCGTCATTTTGAAAACAATCCAATGTGAGCGGTTCTTGTTGGTCATGTTGGATAAGATGGGGATAGATGAGGGGCATGTCATCATCGATTGTAAGGAGAGAAAGGGCTGATATGGTAAAGATGTAAACATCGGTGGTATCACTATCCGAACTGCTTGTATCGGATTCGGAGCTTGGATCCCAGAATGACTCTATCCAAGCATGAGGACATGTTTTAGGAAGAGGATTTATTTCATGTTTGTCTTCCATAGGCAAATTATTAGGGTCGATGAAGATATTGTCGAGGGCATAGGAGCTAGAAGAAAAAGAACTCCACTCCCATTCATTAGAATCAGTTTCGGGTCGGGTATCCTCAAGTGTTATTTCATTGTCAAAATCACACCCTTTTTGACACGTGGGCACTTTGGTAGACGTGGATCCAATTCGTAACGGTACAAAACCTAACCCTAAAGTTGGAGGTCACCTCTGGGGTATAACAGGTTCTAGCCTTCCATTGTTGTTCAGGCCTAACCCACTGCAACCATCATATCCTTTCTTTTGCAGCATAGTAAATCCTTTGCCGTATCGTTCCACTGGCAATCTGACAGGTGGGGTCTCACTTGGATCTTTATAAAACCAATCTATGACATCATCATCTACAGTTTCTTTGTCAAGTTCTCCCCATCTTGTAAATGTAGTAGGAGGCTGATATTGAATAATGACCTTAGGTTCCTTTTGCAATAAATGTGGTTTGCCATATGATTTTGGAGATATTGGTAAATTCCCAATGAGGAATGTTTGATCCATTGAATATTCTCCACACCCTTGGTCCTGTATCTTCAATTTCCCTTTGACAGCATCTAACAATTCATTAGGATCCACATAGCTATGTGACTTGGCCTCTCTATTAACTGGGACTTGCTGCTGAGGGGTACCCTTTAGAGTAGCACAAAATTGAAATGGATTAGGATCTCCTAGAATTGTTATCTCAGTTCCATTGTAAGGATATTTTAAGCATTGATGATAGGTGGATGGACCTGCTTTCATTGCATGGATCCATGGATGGCCAAGGATCATATTATAAGGGAGATCAAGGTCAAGGACTTGCAGGAAAGTGTTTTCTGTCACTGGGCCAACTCTGATAGGCAATGTAATTATCCCTTTGGATGGGCGCTCAGCATCATCATATGCTTTGATTGTTATTCTTTTTGAAGCATCAATGTCATTTTCTGTATATCCAAGGCCAATGACCACTCTCAAAGTACAAATATTAAGACCTGCTCCACCATCTATCAAGACTCGTTGGATTTTACAATTATGGACAAAGACTTCAAGGTGCAAGGGATCATTATGAGGGAGCTTATCAGGTGAGATATCATTATCAAAAAATGTGACATTTTGGGAAATAGCTAAATGTCCAATCCAGGCTTGAAACTGGTCAACATCAATATCTGTCGGGACAGTGGACTCAATTAAAGCTTTATCCAGGACTGCACGATGCATGGGAGACATTTTCAGTAACTCAAGGATTGATATTTGTGCAGGTGTCTTTCCTAGGTGATCCAAAAGATTATACTGACTTGCAGGAGTTGGCTTGGGAGGAGCTGCAGGAGCTCCTTTCAGGACTATTTTGGATCGACGAGTGGTGACTGCGCAAGAAGGATCTTGTCCCTTTATTCTCAGGGTGGAAACATACTTGTTTGACGCATGAAAACAATTAATGACATTGTTATAACCAGAACTCACATAATTTGCCGTTTGAGCAGAGTTGGAAGAAGATGCTTTACCCTTGTCATGATCAAGCAAAGGAGTTTTGAAAATAGTATGATCAGTGTTAGAGGTCGGATGGGGTGGATCTACCTCAATTACTCCTTGCTCTAATAAATCTTGAATCATATGTTTCAATTGAAAACATGATGCAGTTTTATGTCCTTTGGACTGATGATACTCACAGTATGCATTATCATTCCACCAATGCGGTTTTACCACTGGTTCTACCTTGATATCTGGTAGCTTAATAAATTTTTCTTGTATCAATTGTCTCATTACTGATTCAATAGGCTCTCCCATTGGCGTAAATTGTCGAGGAGGCCCATCCCGTGATCGGAAGGGTTTGCGCTACTGGTTTTGTTGTTGGCCTTGTTGTTGGTTATATTGTAGAGTATGTTGTTGTTGAGCATGCTGTTGGTATTGTGGCTGTTGAGTAACATTGCTCATTGGTGCTTGATTTTGTTCCATAGTTGACATATTAGGAACACTCAATTTCTTGATCATGAATGGGGGTTGATTTGCATTCACCGCTCTTGCATCAATAACTCCATCATTAGTGACATTCTTGTTCTTATACCAAAACCTGCTTCTATCCCCTGAATAATTGGTGTTGTCATTGTCTTTATTGAGCTTGATAATTCCTTTAGCAACAAGAACCATTTCAATGCTCATTCCTTTCTTAATGAGTTTCTCTATAGTACTAGGACTTTTCAATTTTAGCTCATACATCATTTCTGGGACCAAATTCTGGATAAACATATTCACTTGTTGTTCTTCGGGTATATCAAGAGAAGAACGACTATACAAGCTTCGCCATCGTTGCAAGAAAGTCACTAATGATTCACCTTGCTTTTGCTTGGTGTTGCATAAAGCTGACATGGTCACATCACTATCGATGTTGAATGCGAAATGAGATAAAAACTTTTGAGCCAATTCCGACCAAGTTTTTATATTTCCTGGCAGATGCGAATACCAATCCATGGCTTGTCCTGTGAGACTTCGTGCAAATAATTGCATTAAATATGTCTCCTAATAGCTTACTTCAGTACATGCCACGAAAAATGCTCGAATGTGATCTTTTGGATTACCATTCACTTTATATTTCTCAAAATTAGGTGCCTCAAAATGCTTAGGGAATGGAGGCATGTATACACTCTTGTCGAAAGAATTAGGACATAAATCTTGATCTGTATACAACTTCTTTGTTCCTTTAGTTTCTAATGCATCAACTTTTCGTTGCAACTTCTCAAGTTGTTGCGCAATTGTATCAGATTGTGGAGGTCCATCATTAATCCCAGTTGGTATTCTTTGTTGATACATCGCATTTCCGATCGGTTGTTGATACTCTGAAATGGCCGTTTTTGGTGTCTCTGACATATAAAGTTCTTGGTACATCATTTGTTGTTGCGGTTGTGCTATGCCTTGATATCAACCTTGTTGTTGTGCTTCTTGGAGCCTAGGTTGATATTGCAATTGAGTAGGTTGTTGATATTGCACAAGTGCCAATTGCGGTTGTGAAGTAGGATAGCTTGTTTGCCTTGGCACATATTGTGGCACATGTTGGTGTTGAGGCTGACGGATCAGAATTTGTTGACTTTGTGCCAATTGTTGTCGTGGTGTATATCCCATCATTTGTAAAAAACTTTGTTTAGGTGCTTTTCGTTGCTTCTCCTTAGGATGGGGTATAGCACTTGCATTAACTTGCTGTGTTGTTTGTCCAATCCATTGTGATGGTTGCAAGTTTGCATTAACTTGTAATGGTGCCAAAGGTTCTGCAATTTGTTGTCGAATGCGAAATTGTTGTTGTGGTACATTGCTTGTTTGCACATTCGATTGTACCTTTTGTATATTACTCAATTGTTGCAACAATTGTTGTTGGTGCAAACCACTATCCGTAGCTCTTTGTGTCGCCATTATCGAAGGATTTGTCACAATAGTGTTTGGCAAAGATATTGAACTTAACGGGACATAAGAACTTTGTTGCATCATGGAATTATTTTGGACATTGGTGACATTAGGCATTCCAGTTGTGAAGCTTTCCTGCATCTTATATTTTGATCCAACTTTATGCATGTAAGGAACCACTTCTTGTTGAGAGATAGCTGTCAATATTGGTGTGGTTTTCATTTGATCTTGTGTTATAGGTGTTGTATTGAAGAGTGGATTATTTATTGTCTCAAATGGTGACTTCTGAGGAATAGTCACTGTCAATGCCTTTGAAGCACATTTACTCATCAATGTAGGTTAAGTTGCTTGTTGTGCATTTTCTTCATTTGGATGCGGGGAAAAGCTTAACAACTCACCGCTTTGTCGTTCTTGCGCATTGATTTGGTCACTTGAAGAGGTCACATTACTCATCATGTTAAGATACTTTTGTGGAAACATCTTAAAGACCTTGTTCAAGAACTCATCCATCTTTTTTGTTATCTTTGGATCTTGAAGGAACATGTCAACATCATCAGAAGCGTTGAAATTGGATGAAGAATGTGGTTGGACATTTGGATTCGTTTCTTGTTGGATGCCTTGATCTGAACCAAATCCTTGCCAAAGAGTTTGTTCTTCATATAATGTTTGAGTTTGAATGTCATGTTGCAAGTTTGGTTGATTCCAATTGAAAGGCGCACTTCCTCTTGGAGTTGGTGGAACACTCCCATGTCCTGGTTTCATAGGTACAAACACTGGTTCATATAATGGAGGTGGTCCAAGTTGAACTGTTCCATATGGTGGTAGAGATGTGTTTGATGAACCTTCAATTTGTATTGTTTGACTAGTTTGAAACTATGAATTTGCTATGTTGTCCATGGGTTGATACGTTGGTTCGCCCATCTTTTTAGATTTTGATCTTGTCTCAACAGGCATGTCACTTATGCAAATGCAATGTTTTTTGGAATTTTCAAAGATAATGTATGATATGCAACTAAGTGCAAACTTAAATATATGAAAATGCAATCTATGTTTTTGGTTGTTTTTGAAGATTTTGACAAGCTTATGAATGCAAATCTAAGATTGGGACCTTTAGGAAATTGGAATGATGTCTAGACCTCGAAGGACAAAAGGACTAAGTGACAAAGGACAAGATGACAATGTCTCCCCTATATGCTTGGATACTAAGCTAGGTTTGACGAAATGACATAGATGACAAAAGGACAAAAGGTTTGATAAGGTCTAGACTTCCTAACAACGACTTAGGGTTTATCAAAGATTTGGATTACTCAAGTATGACAAAACCTAGCTTTGGCACTATATGCAAAGGGACAATTACTATGCAAGTGACTCTAATATGATATGATAATGTCCTAAGCTTAATGAAGAGACCTAGGGTATGCAAATATGAATGTATGACAATGGTCTGACTTTAATGCAAGAGGACACATGCAAATGGATGACTCTTATTGAAAAGAGTATGACTTAGGTAAAACCTATCCTTGGTACTTGACAATGAACTTTGCAAAATGCAACCTAGGATGAACCTAAATGTAAGTGACATGAATGTTGAGATAAGATTTTGAACAATGTTTGCTAACCATGTTTGAAGATGAGTTTTGAATCTTGTTGAACTTTTGTTGGATGAATGTCTCTTGTGTTTAATCTTATGTTGGATCAATTTGTCTTGTTTTTGAAATGAGATACAATTCAAATTTTGACAAGAAAAGAATACAAGATATTTCAACTTAGACTCAAGATAATCATGCTCATTCCCACATTTCTTATGGTAGGCAAGGACATTAGGTACTTGAGAGGTAGACTTGTTATGGGATTCAAGGAGAATACATAGATGCTTGACCCCACGGGCTCCCCTCCACGACACTCACTTCTCAGGGCAGCCAAGCATTAGTCCCCATGGACATCTCCCCATGGCGAACTTAGTATCTCTTCCAAGTATCCGAACATGTCCTTCTCAAGCAACTAGAAGGGTTTTTGGCCTCTAAAAATAAGGTGTTTAGTAAGGATTTCTGTTAAGCGTTACTCCTTGATGTCACACAAGCGTGATTGAGACATTAAGCCCATCAAGATACCAAACAAATGTAGTCACGCAAGCATGATTTAGACCATGAGGTCCTACTTAGATGTTGATATGAGAAAGAGTCCAAGGGTCATCACTTCCCAAGTAACTGCGATTCCCACGTAACACTTCCTTCAAAGCTTTCGCTCATCAGGTATTTGTTTATAGTGAGTTAGAATGCCAAGGAATTCTAGCCGTACTCACTTTGGGTTGTTCCCTTCTCATGATTATCACTTGCTTGCAAAAGCAAAGTGGTCGGGAAGGCAGGCCCTCTAAAGGAGACACACAATCAAAGACACGAGCATGGTATCGAAGATCTGGATTTATGATCACCCTAAGAAGGATGAGAGCATACTCTCCTACTCCAATGTCACACTCAAAAATCAAAGAAAAAACATGTTCCTTCCAACCTATTTAGAAATCACTAGGTGCCTAAAACATTAATAACAAACACCAAGTTTAGTTGTTTCTCCAAGGCAACCTGCAAAACCCAAGTTAGAAGTTTGAGGTATTTATTCTTTGACTATAAATTCTGCATAACACATGTTAGTAGTTTGATTTGTTGTCTTTGCCATGCGTATGCCAAGATTTTTCATAGATAATTAGTACCAAAAACCAAGACACAGAAAACAGAATGCAAAATCAAGACAATTTTCAAGTAAAACACTGCATTTTTACCTCTGTTCTGGACTTTACACAGGTGCAGAACTCAGGACACAGGCGCAGAATGCATGAAACAGGTGCAGAATGTCTTCAACATAGGCAAAAGTTGCTTCACACAGGCGCAAGTTGCTTCACATAGGCGCAGAAGTCTCCAGAAAACCCTGCACGACCCTGTTTTTGGGTTTTTTGGCCTGCAAATCAACTTGAAAGCACTCAAAAACACCATAAAGGGGTTAGATGGTTAGTGTTCACATCGGGTTCACCAATTAAAGTGGCATAGGAATCTGGAAATCATCACAACCATTATAAACATACTAATCATTAGCTCAATCACAAAAGCTCATTGCAATGATCTATCCTAAACAACACTCAATAGAGACATGAAATAAAAACATTCAAAACTAGAAATTAAGCAAACCAAAGGTATGATTTGAATGCCCCTTCATGCGGCTCCATTGTTCTTCTTTCCTCTTCAAATGGTTTGGTTGTGGATCTCACCTACAAGTGCACACACATAATTGAAAGCAAGTAGACAAGATTATTGATCAAGAGTACTAGAAATGTGATTGACTAGAAATTCGATAGTCTGATTACCAATTAGCTTTGATTGATGAAGATCATCCAATTTATAGATAAATTGGAGAAATGATCAAATTAGCATGATTCAATTCAAATGGAAATTGCAAATCAATTATGTCAATTATGACAAATTTATGACAAATTATGCACCTTCTATGCAAAATTTGTTGATTGATGATTTATGACAATTTATGACAAATTTGTATGTCAAGAATTGATTGATTGTCAATTATGACAAATTATGACAAATTTCTATGTCATTCCCATAAATTTAGGAGAGAAATAGGAGGAAATGAAATTAAGAATTTAGAAAATTAGAAAATTAGAAATGAGGAATTAAGAAATTAGAAAATTAAGAAATTGATGGAAATTAGAAATTACGTAAATTAATTAATAATTTTATCATTTATTAATTAATTCACAAAGAGGAATAATTAGCCAATTAAATTAACATTTAATTGTAATGAGAAGACTTAGGATAAATAAACAATTTATTAATCCTAAAGGGAGAAATGACACACAAGGTTAAATGATTAAATCATAAAACCCTAGAAGACGAATTAGCAATGTGGGAATGACAATTAGGTCTTGATTGAAGATAATTGATATTGATCATGATTTTGAATTGATAAATGATCAATGTGATAAATGATTTGATTGAGAAAATGCGCCAATTGACGAGGAACAATGACAAATTGATCCAAATTGACACGACTGAGAAGGACGACGATCGATGACAAATCGATCGTGAAATGACAAGATTGAAAAAAAGACAAGGATCGATGACAAAATAGATTGCAAGATGATAGGATTAAAAATGACCACGATTGATGACAAATCAATCGCAAAATGACAAGATCGAACATGACAATGACCGATGACAAATCGATCGTTAAATGACAAGATTGAAGGATTGATGATAAATCGACAAGATTGATAAGAGTACAACGATCGATGACAAATTGATTGCAAGATTGACAGGAGGACAAAACCCTAATTAGGATTAACGATGTCCAAAATAATGACAAATGAGCATGCACATTGATGCAATAAGATAAGATCGATTAAAATCATGACTGGAGATTGTTGTCGACAAGACCAAATTTGAGAGTGAGATGATTGAAGAATGCAGAAGAATGACTCGATGCTTGCAAATGATAAAAACCAAGTGCATGACATAGGAGAAATGTTAATGCGACGCAAAAACCTAAAATGAGGCAATGCGCAAATGTTAAAGTATGACTCCGCAAACGTTGACCATTTTTAGGTGTCTACAGTATATACTATCAGTATAGTCAAATTTTGCAAGTAGATAGATTATTGAGTTAAAACTTTGAAAGTAGTTTTTGTCAAACATCTCAACTAATCTCAAAAGGGGAGATTGTTACTACTTATCAAGTTGCCATTAGTTTTATGTTCAAAGTTATTCTATATACTCTTGTCAGTTATCTCTATCGAGATATTCAGTCGTTATGCACAGTCTAGTCAGTTATTGAAGAAAGTAGTCTCAGAATGTAGTTTACACCAAGCTATCTATCGAGTATCATTTCATGTCTATCGAGCAGAAAAGATGACACACTGAGTTGTTACACACCGAGTGAAACGTGTTACTAGATTCATTGAACCTAGACATACATATGAAAACGTGTTACAAGATCGAGGAAAATTTAACCGTTATCACATTAGAAATTGCACTTAAAGATTTTGTATGATTTTGAGGTCATCTAACCAATGAAATATTTTGCATGGTTATTCATTCGATAAATCATGTTTGTAAGATCGAAGCAATGAATGGATCACCGACATAAGAGATCTATTTATACAACATGAGTTAAAAGGTGTATGCATGAGTGTAAGAAGACTATTACAGAGACACAAATGTCACTGAGAAGCTTTTTCAGAGAACAGTCGAAGAATAGAGTAATCAGAAGGGTTTACCGAGTTACTATATGGGTTACTGAGGTATGCTATAAGCAAGGTAATCTATTCTGAGCACATAGAATCTGCTATAACATTCTAGATGTAAAGTTGTAGATATTTGTAATGATTTATTGTAATATTTTGAAGTTGTAAGAGAAACCTTTAATAGGGTAAAAGACTCTAAACAAGTCTATAAATTGTAAAGCCTCTAACCAGGTGTAACATTTAGTTTAAGTGTTGTAAAATCCTTTAGCAAGGTAGATCTAACAAATCTTATTACTCCTACCAGGGTAAGCTATCAGAAATAGCTAAACTTGTAGCTCTAATCGAGCAATCTTTATTATTGTAGTAGTGAAGTTGTGGGTGCCATCCCCACCGCAATTTTTCTCTCTAACCGAGAGTTTCTGCATAACCAAAATATATGTGTTATGGAATGAATCATGTATGATTGTTATCTATTTGTTTTAGCTTTATATTATGTTACTTCACTATTCAATTTATGCATAATAGTAAAGTTATTATTGAAGAAAATTTTTGGAGTACTGATTCACCCCTCCCCTCTAAGTATATTAGCTTTCCATATTGGGCCTAACATCTAGTTCCTCCTATCTTTTTATCATCCTTGGTAAAGTCTTGGGAAGAAACATAGATTCTTATATCAGAATAAATAATGCCAAACCAATATAGACATTATCTTCATTTCATTTTATTTCACATAAACAATTCTTTTATGTTAAGTTTTTGTAACCATTATGAAGGTCTGAAATTTTGTTGCATAACAATCATCTCAATTTTAGTGGAGGAAGTTATTCTACTACCTTAACTTCCTTACAAGTGGTATGTGATCTTGATAATCTTTTGGTTTTAGTTGGTTTGTTGTCTTTTCAGACTAATCTAGATTTGAGTAGGAACTTGTGTAGAAGATACATTTTAATATTGTTATATGATCTTTTTGAATGACAAGTTATTTAGCAAAAGTATAGGTAGTTTTTTATCTTGTGTTGTGGAAGCTAAAGATGAAGGATCTATTAATAGACTAATATTTATGGGATGTTATTAATGAGGATGTCTTTAGATAATATATCTTACTTTGGCTACTTATGTTATGCTATGGATGAAAAAACCAAGGTCTAATTAGATTATACTTGACAAGCTCATTTTTAATCATTGTGCACATAGATTCCTTTGCAAAGAAGCTATGGAAGTAACTAACTTATATTTTTTTATGCCAAATATTTAGTAGACAATATTTTCTTGAGGAAGAAATTGTATTCCTTGATAATGGAAGAAAATTGAAATTTTAAGGACATTAAATTATGGTGAATTCTTTTGTAATGATTTTTATATATTTTATAAATATTGTGGCATAAATATTTAGAAGACAACTTAGTATTCTTGGTTGTGATGCATATGCGCATTCACCAAAGGAGAAGTGAAAAAAGTTTGAGATCAATTATTTGATATGTATCATCATCAATTATAATTATGGCATGAATGGATACAAGTTTTTGGAGGCCTATTAGACACAAGTTAGCACATAGTATAAGTGTTATTTTTAGATAAACCAATTCTCATTGTATTACATTGTATAGCTAGTATAATGTAAGTAAGATTATTCAATTTGATTTCCTTCAAATTTATTTGTTAGTTTACATGATCAATAACAATAATGAAGTTTATGAAAAATTAATTTATCGTCAATGACACTCCCTCTTGACAAGTTGTTATTATTGGAGTTCCTAACATCATTTAAGAGTCAAAAGATGAAATTAAAAGTATCCTCATTAATTCAATAAGAAAATTCTAAAAATATTCCATATGAAAGATTAGTCAGAAGATATGAATTCGCAAGTCCAAAGGCTGGCTTCCATAAATATCCACCTCCAGAATCAAATTCATAAAATTAATTGTGGAAAGATACTACTTCCAAATCAAAAGAATAAATTTGATGGTAACATTAGGTAAACCTTGAGAATAATGTTAAAGGCCCCAAATCTCTCCCTCTATATATACTACCATTCAATACTGTGTTTCTTTTCATTCTTGAGAACGTCCATTTATTTATTTAGATTACATGAGAAAAAATTGCATTAGAAAAAATTGGTTGAATATTTTCTTGTAGATACAACAATTTGATGAACAACTACTTTTCCAATAAAAAATTACCATTTGTAAGTAAATAAAACTATTAAAAAAGAACAATTCTTCTTCAAAGCATAGATGTGAAAATGATTATAGAGCTACATTTAAATTGGCTTCAAATGCTTTCTAATTTCCTTTTAACATTGCCTAGAAAGGATGTGTATTTTTTTTATTTTAAGTTAATAAGTTAATTATAAAGAGAATGGAGTAAATGGTGGTGGTTTTTGGTTCTAGAGGGTTAAAGAGTAAGTACCTAGATTATTTGGATTAAAGAGAATTAAAAAAATTATGTTTTTGTGTTTGTAATCCCAACATAATAAAAGATTGAGATAGTTTAATTGTTTTGGATATCATGTCAAATAGATAAGACACTTGAGATGACATCTTATTGTGTTAAATCTAATGTCTGACATAATAAAAAGAGATAGTTTAAGAGTTTTTTATTATAAAGAAGCCAAAACAAGGGGGCTGACCCAGAAAAACAACAAGAAAGCACAACTAGCACACACACAGCTGCCTGACGGCAGTAGCCAATCCCTACTTTACTCATTAAAAACTAACAATCTCGTCCAAGTAGCACCTTACGGAGCAGAGTTTAAGAGTGACAATGTTGTTTTACATGATGTAAGAACAAATAAGGTAGTTGATATATTGGACGGTTCATTTAGATGTCCCACAATTAACATTTGGATGAAGACTTTTAATTTCAAACTTTTTACAGCAACAAGAAATAATTTTTTTGAATTTTTCAGCTCTAAAATAACTATCAATTATTTATATTTTATTGTGTTTTGACAAAAATATTTTTTAATGTCTTCTTAATAACTTGATCTCACTTACACATTTATCTAATATTACAAAAGATAAAACAATTTAAATTTTTTAAATGTAATATAATTTAAATTTCTTTATACTAATAATTAAATATTTAATTTTATTTATTTATTTTTATTTAAAACTAAATTAAACTCAATTTAAAAATTTATACCAAAATTATATATTTAAACTCACATATCATAATATTTATAGTTTAAGAATAACTTTCCCTATAATATCATTATACAAAACTCCACGACCTAAATAAACAATGCTTTTAAAATATTTTTAGGATGAACCATTCAAATTTCTTCTGTTTTTACTGCGTAAATGAAGGTTTCGGGCTGTGTGAGGGAGAATATAGGTGGATCTAAATTATTTTCTTTCCCGAGAAAACATCATTTCCTGTCCAAAACTCGATCCTATTTAGTTTTAATTTTAATTGCAGAAGCTTTTTCCCGCAACCGATCGGCAGGGTTTCGAACCAAATTGTGTGAGGGACACATCTTTATGAGAGTATAGGTGGATGTCGATTTCCCACAGACAATCGTTTAGTCAAAGATCTCAATTATTTTCTTTCCCGAGAAAAGATCATTTCCTGTCCAAAACTCGATCCTTTTTAGTTGATCTACAGGTGTTTCCGGAGTTTAATTGGAGAAGCTTTTTTAAACAAGAATCTCAAGACTCTTTGTTTCGGGCTGTGTGAGGTACACGCCTTTACGAGAATATAGATAAATCTCCATTTCCCATAGACATTCATTTCGTCAGAGCTTTAAATTATTTTTCTCCCCATGAAGTTTTAATTGCGGTGATCTACAGGTGGCAGAACAGAGTTTATTTTTCACAAGCGATCTGGCAGGATGTTGACTGAACATAAAACTCACGATCCCCAGGGTTTCAAATACAAAAGGGCACAGTTGCGGTGATTGGTAGAAAGAAAGGTGTATGAAGGGCATAAGAATATAAGGAAAACTAATCATTATAATTTGTTTACAAGGTATTTTGACTAATATAATTTTTATAGTTATTTTGTAGATAAAAATTAAAGATGAGATATTAATATTTTGTTTTTGAACTTAAAAGATTAGAATTATAAATTTTAGATTATATTGAAATATAATATGTCAAAAGATAAGAGAGAAAAGTGAGTTTATATAAATTTTCTATGATTTGATGTAGATGTTTGATAGTTGGAAAAAGGGAAGAAGATAACATTAAATTTAGATTAATTAATAAATGAAAGGAAAAAAAGAGAAGGTACTTTAAAAATATAGTTTTTAATTTTAGAGGATTAAAGAGTAAGTAGTTTGTGAGATAATAGAGCTTGATTCCCCCAAATCTTCCTCACTTGAAACTTTATCATACGCTTCACATTCTCCTCTTGCATAATTTGTGAAGACTCTCTCTTGACCAATCTATAATTAGCACCCAAATCTGGGCAATTACCATCCATAAGACTATTCCCATACAAATTCTAATTGGGATGTGTTGGAAGATTTTAAAATTGGCTCTATTTTCCACATGCTTATGTGTTGGATCCGAGGGTTTATGGCTTTTAACAAAGGATTTTAGAGCTGATAAGGTTTTCCCTTTGTTTACTCGGGCAATGTTATATTCTGTAGTTAACTTATATCTACCAGTAACCTAGCTTTAAGTTTTCACCTAATGGGTCCCTTGTTGTTCATTTACGGGCCCCCGACACTAGGAGTTACTACTTGAGGTTGTCGCTTTATTTCTATTATGCATCTAAGTATTGGAGTGTCCTCGCGTGTTTTTGTCTTTTAAAAATTCCCAAGGAAAGTCCCCACGCACGGTCACTTTACCCTCAGCGAGTCTCCATGTGCTAAAATGGTTTACCTAATATGCCCACTTTAGTCTCATAGTTATGCAGGATAAGCATGCCAAAGGAAATACAGATAAAATGTTATCATGCAGGCCTTTTAGTGAAAGGTCTCGACCATGTGGGATAAGGGATTCACAAAGCCCAAAGAACAAGCCTTATCCCATGACACTTTTGAAGTCGTCATGAAGCCCTGCAGGATAAGAAGAATACATAGATAACAATGAGATCTTTATACCACGCCGATTTCATATAAATAAAAGGTTCGCGCGGGATAAGAAGTGTTCACAAATCTATTAGCAGTTATCATTGTGAAATGTGTCCAAGTGGGATAAGATAATATAAAGAAGTAGAGAGGCGAGTCTTATCCCGCAATGGTTTTAAGATGCCTTGATATGCCCTTGGGACAAGAAACAACTCAGGATCAAAAGGTAAATTTATCCTGCAATGTTTATAAGTTGATACAAAGATTTTGAAAGATAAAAGGTAGAAAGGTAGATACAAAGGGACTTATCCCACAAGGGTTTTCTTTTACTTAGTAATGGTCGCAGGATAAGATTTTTAAGGCAAAATTGACAAGCTCTCTTCTCCCGTGCATTCCGACGAGAATAAGAGGTGGATCACGGGACAAGATGAGAAAAGATTAAGAGGCTTATCCCACATGGTACACAATTGTCAAGAAAGGGCATTTTCAAGTAGAAAAGGACAAACATTTATGAGCAGCGCGAGATAAGAGGATATTCAGAAGGTATACAAAGGCCTTATCCCTCGAGAGGAGACAACATTGATGAATGAGAAGCAAGATAAAGATAAAAGGGAATCTATAAAGAGAGGATGACATGGCCTTATCCCGCAAGGCTACGGGGAATGCTTTTAGATGCTGCAGGATAAAAAACTAAGTTAAATACATGGAAGCCTTATCCCGTGAAGATTGTCAACATAGAAAAAGGTGGTACGAGATAAGGAAATAGAGAGGAATCTGAGAAAGCCTTATCCCGTAAAGATTGTCAAGATAAAAAAAGGAGGTGCGAGATAAGGAAATAGAGAGGAATCTAAGAAAGACTTATCCCGTGGAGATGGTGAATGTCACAAAATCAGAAAAAGGTCCAAACGACATGGATTTTGAGAAATCTAAGTTGGCCAAGGACAGTCTAATAAATGCTATGTCATCATTTGATGGTTGTCAAGGAAAATCTCAACCATTCAAATCCTGATCAACGGATGAAATTCAAACTTGGCACAAACAATTTTTTCTGTCCAACACGAGGGAATTAATGGCGTCGCCATAAAAGAGAAATTCACCACTATTCTAAGGGATCCATTGGGGATGCCAATATTGATTGATACTTACTTTCCCTCCATTCCGGAGAAAAGAGAAATTCATCAATTTTCTCTCATAACTTGCATCCGAAGAAAATCCAAAGTATCCCTGAGCAAGAAGGAAAGCAAATTTCAGCAAAGCAATGTGCCATCTAATAAATTTAGCCCAACAAAAGACTAGAAAGTCAAAATTTCCACCATCTTTTTGCATTTGCTAGGCTATTGTAGTTGTAATACACAGATCTTTTGTGTGTATGCCCTAGAGTCTATAGGGTTTGTCTCTGTATTTAAAATTCTAGGCTTTCCTCCATTTTTTAGAATTTAAAATGGCCTCTCTTGCTACTCCCATTGTTAAGAGTACCCCTGAAGCTGGCACTAGAACTGCACTGCCATAAATTACCAATGTCATTCCACTTGATATAATTCTATGTGTGTCAGTAATTACAAATATTCCCATTGGTGAACCAAGTCTAGAATCTGCCCCGCAAATGTCTGAAGAAGTCAAAGAAAGTTCCTCTCCTCAATAAGAAACCATGAAGAGAAAGAAGGAGACAGTTCGAAAGACTGTCACTGTTATTTCTGACAATGAGTCTTCAGATGAGCTTGCCCCCTCTCCTAAAGTTAGGAAACCAATTCAAAAGAGGAGAAGAGTTTACCATAAAGATTATGTTGAAACATCTACCATTGATCTTTTGGGAGTTTGTTGGTTGTCTTCCTTTGGGAAAGACTTGTTTGGCATTTCTTGGCACTTGGATGTTTTTCACATCTAGTGTTGCCATCAATGCCAAAGGGGGAGATTGTTGGAAATTGGAGGAATTAATTATGTGTTGCATTGATGTTTTTTCATTGATGGCAACACCAGCTATTTTGGTTGTTTACTGGCTTTCGGTAGGTTCAGGTACAATTGTTGGTTTATGATATTGATCCGGTATGCTGTGGTATGTTTTGGCTTGTGGATTTGGTTTGGATCTATGAATCATGCTATTGAAATGGGTGTCATGATTAGTTGGTTTGGGATTTCATTAATTAGGAGCTATCATTTGTCCTTGGGGAACTTTTTATTGGAATGTCATTCCCTTTGGGTTAAAAAATGTAGGCGCTACATATCAAAGAGCCATGAATACTATCTTTCATGATCTCATGCACGTTACTATAGAAGATTATGTTGATGACCTCTTGGGAAAATCAATAGATAGAGATACACATTTGGACATACTTTCAGTCATCTTTGATTGGTTGGAAAAATACAAAGTAAGATTAAACCCCAAGAAATGTGTCTTTGGAGTAACCTCTAGGAAGCTCTTGGGATTCATTATATCAAAAAGAGGAATCGAAGCCAATCCAGCAAAATTCAAGGCCATCCTAGAGATGTAACCATCACGAAACATCAGTCAACTTCGATCTTTGCAAGGTAGACTCGAGTCCATACGAAGATTCATAGCACAACTTGCAGATAAGTGTAATCCTTTTCAACACTTCGTACATAAAAAACATCAAATTCAAATAGGATGATAACTATCAATAGGCTTTCTAGATACTCAAAGATTATCTTCTGAATCTACTAGTTTTGATGCCACCAGTTCCATATCATCCTCTATTACTATACATATCAGCTACTTCAACAGCGCTGGGGGCACTCTTAGCACAACAGGTTGTCGAGGGCAAAGAAAAGGTAGTCTACTACATCAATCACACCTTGGTGGGATATGAGCTAAATTACACACCAATTGATCCTGCATGTCTCGCTATGGTCTTTGCTTTGCAGAAATTATGACATTACATGATAACTCATAAAACTAAGTTGGTTGCAAGGATCGATCCATTGAAATACCATCTCAATAAAGCAACACTTACTAGGCGACTAGCCAAATGGGTGATGCTCTTGAGTGAATTCGACATCGAGTATGTGGATAGAAAAGCAATAAAAGGACAAGCTATCACAAATCAGTTAGTAGATGCTCCCATGTTAGATGATGTTCCTCTAATTTCATAATTTCCAGATGAATCCATTTTAACAGTGTCACATGCAAAGCCCTGGCAACTATACTTTGACGGCTCATACACACAGCATGGGGTAGGAGCTGGCATCCTCTTCATAACTCCTCAAGGGGATTCTATACCAACATCATATCAATTATCATTTCCCTACACTAATAACATAGCAAAATATGAGGCATTAACAACTAGATTATGGATTGCAGTTCAGTGGAAGATCCAGGAACTTCGTGTTTCTAGGGACTCTCAATTTGTAATTTGTCAAGCAACTAATGACTACCAAACAAAGGATGAGAAATTAATGCCTTATAAAAGAATGGTGGATGACTTGAAACAACATTTCATGAAGATAGACTTTGAGAAGATACCAAGAGAGCAGAATAGAGCCACAGATTCCATGGCTATAATTGCTTCACTAATTGATCTACAATAGAATGAGACCTGCTATGAGTTCTTGGTGGATAACCTTTTGGTTCCCTCATATGAAATCACTCCTACTAAGATGATATGTGTTGTCGGTCCTGAGCCCCAGTTATATGGTTCCATTTTTACATACCTTCATGAAAATACCCTTCCTCTTAACCTATCCAATAACCAACATTGCACTTTCATTCGCCAATCTTCTCGATACATCATTTTAGCTGATATCCTATACTGTCGAGGTCTAGATGGCACTCTTCTTAGATGTTTAGAAAGAGATGAAGCTCAGATTGCATTACATGAAGTACATGAAGGGATATGTGGTCCATATTCTAGTGGTCCTACCTTAGCCAAGAAACTCATCAGGATTGGATATTACTGGCCCAACATGGAAAAAGACTCATATCAGTTTTTCAAGAAATGTAAGCAGTGTCAACTTCATGGAGACCTCATTCATGCACCAGTGCAGGAACTTCAACCAATTGCGACTCCTTGGCCCTTTTGTCAGTCATAAGTTCATCATCACTGCCACAGAGCATTTCACAAAATGGATTGAAGTCAAGCCTCTCACACAAGTCACTGGAAAACAAATTGCTACATTCATTCTCAACTATATCATTTGTCGATATGATATTCCTGTTTCCATCATCACCGATAACGGGTGTCCCTTCAAAAATCAGGATGTTCATGAACTCTGTGACCGCTTCCATATTACCCATCATTTTTCTACACCTTATTATCCCCAAGGTAATGGTCAAGCTGAGGAATCTAATAAAATAATCCTTAAAATCCTAAAAAAGACAGTCGATGATGCTAGCTGCAATTGGCATATCCAACTTAATCCCGCACAAGCATCCGAACACCTATAGGAGCTACACCCTATTCACTTGTCTATGGAAATGAAGCTATCTTGCCTATTAAGGTCAATTTACGCTCTTTATGAGTCTCTTTGCAAAACATTATTAGTGACAAAGACTATAGGGTCTCTCGCTTACAAGAACTTAAACTATTGGATGAATGAAGACAAACTGCTTTTAATCATCTCAAGGCTTATCAACAATGAATGAGTCACAACTACAATCATAAAGTCAAGCCTCGCACATTTGAGGTAAGTGACTTAGTTCTCAGAGAAAATCCTAAAAATTAGCAAGACAGAGAGAGGAAGGGCAAGTTCAAACTGAACTGGCTTGGTCCTTACATCATCACAGCAACCTATGGATCTGGGATATATCAGCTATCAACCATAGTGGGTGAACCTTTGGATGATCCTATCAATAGCATGCACCTTCATAAGTTTTACACATAGCTCTTCAGAGTATCATAATTCAAAAATACAACAGAAAATCAATTTTTTTAAAAAAATACAAAAAAAATCATTAAAAAAAAAAATACAAAAAAAAATTGAAAAACAAAAAACATTTCATCCAACGATGAAAACCACTTCGGTGGCACCCTGGGCAAGTAACATGGTCAAAACTGGGTCACCAGTGCCATGTGTAGAGACATTGCTCCTCCATCCTTCAGGATTCCATCTCATCCTTTCACTTTACACACACTCACAACCTATCCATTCATAATAAACTTACCCATTCCCATCATGGCTTGTTGTTGATCTATCTAAGACTGGTTAGCCATTCATAATAATCCCTCAGTTTCCATCCTTAATAAATTAGCTCCTATCTGTGGCTAAGGCAAATCCTACGTCTAGTGATGGGTGTGGAACTAAGATCATCACACATTTTGAGGAGTATAGTTTCTTCTACTTTTCTTCAATCTATCCATGCACAATCCACAATAAAGCAACATTTGCATCGCAATCCGCAATAAAGTTTCACTTTCTCCACACTAAAGTATCAGTTTCATGGATTCAGTCAGTTTCAGATGAGACATAGTAGAAACAATAAGCTTCAACAAAATCAAATCTTTCAATAGACTCAGACAACATTATGGTTCAGTGCTATCTATCCTTTTGTGAAAGTAAACATTGTGACCACAATCAAATAGACTTATACAAGTGACAAGAGACACTAAACTTGACGACTACAGTGGATGTTGGTGTCGAGTCTTAGTTTCTTTTTTGATTTCATCTTTTGGTGACATGTCTTTTAGCTTTTCCAGGATGTCTTTGACTAGAGATTCTATCTCCAGGATGTCTTTGACTAGAAAGGCGAGGATGGGGTATCGTCACCTATTTTTCTTTTGCTATTTGTGGATTGTCTCTTAGTAATGCTATGACTTGTCCAAGGATATGAGGACACTGTGAGTCTAGTATGAACTGGGGCATTCCTTGTTTGTGACTGTCTGATCTCCATGCAAACAGGTACAATGACTTTTTGGGTCGAACATATGCCTCGATTGTCATAACCTACTTGCCATAATAAAGCTCAATGATAATAACGCACAAGAAACTCTTTCACTTTCATATCTTCTATCTTCCATCCCCCTTTCTTGATTGACTTCCATCATCCTTCTTGAGTCCATGTAGCCCGCTATCACATGACTGAGTATAATGAGACACCAAAAACATTTCCATTTCATGTAGTTGCACCTGCATTACCACTTATTAAGCATTTCATACATTCATATAGATATCACAATTGCATCACATCCTACACACAACACATGTTAGCACATTTTACATTCTCATCATGTAAATAGTTATTTGCATTATCATATTCATCTGCATTTCATACATTCACATTTGCATTGGCATAACATAAAAAACATAAAAGAACAAAAATATTGCATTTCATCATGTACATATTTGCATCCATATCATAACCATTACATAGAAACATACATCATAAAACATATAAAGCATCACATAGGTACACATGCATATAGCTGCCGCAAAGATGAATCATCTCATATATATATAATCATAAGTGTGATGATACAATGATGTCAAAATCATATGGCTACAATCACTCGAAGGTGTCCACATCATAATACAAAATGGTACAAAACTGATACATAGGGAGCCCTCTAAGGCTATGATGAACTCCCTCCCTCGGAGCCACCTGGCCTCGATAGAGTCTGAGCCCTGGAAGGACCTACCCTAGAATCATCTCTCCTCTCCCCTCTATCTGGTGGTTGTGGAGGACCCATGACCCCACCACTAGACACCTACCTCTTGTGACTCCCTCTAGTGGTCGTCGCTGTCCATGATGGTCTACGGAAGCTCCTAGCTGACTGATCTGTTGGCACTACCCCATAGTATAGGTCTCACCAATAACCTATCTCCTCCCCTGCCCACAAAATATAGGTGTATCTAGCCCCTGTGTCCTCTACTGCCCACCTCCCAGCCCTCAGTGTTGTCTCTGCCTCAGTGAACGCTGGATAGCCTAATCTTGCTCCCGCTCAGTATCCCTGAGATGTCTCCTAAGTCGATCCCTCTCCCTCTCTAGCTCTTGGATCTCATTTGCCTATCCCTGACAGATCTCCCTCAGCTCTAATAGCTCATTCTCCTCCTCCTCGACCCCCTATACCTGTGGCTACCCCTGTACTGGTGGTTGTACCTATGCCTATACCTGTGGCTGCTCATGTGGCTGCCCCTACCCCTATCCCCATCCCTGTACCTATCCCTACACCTGTCTAGGACCCTGTGCTATTGGAACCTTTAATGGCAACCCACTGTGACCCCTCACCACCTGAGCCTACCTCTCCTCTCCACCCTCTCTCCATGGAGCCACTCTCCTCTATCCTACTACACCCCACCTCCTCCATTGGCCTCTACCCCCACCATATCCATCATCATCCTCATCCCCTCCACCATATCCATCTATCAGCTCTCCTAGATCTATCAGGTGTGGAAATGGATGCTCTGTCTAATATGTAGTATACTCTGCATCCATCCCTGCATCCTCAATCCCAATCCACATATCCCATGGCATGGGCACCACCTCTACTAGCTAAATCATAGCCTGATCATATGATAACACTAGTCCAAAGTGTGCCTGGTCTCGCAGTGTCTGTGCATACATACCAGAACCCCGTGGCATCCGCTAGACCTGCCAAACTGCCTCTCTAGTACATAGGGCATCCATCGAATCATATATCTGCTCCTGAAGGTATAGGGTAGCTCTGTTGCATCATCCTCCCACTGCTCACACTCTCGGTACAGCCTCCATATCACAGTGTCAATCTCATCAAGGACTCGACGCCAATACTCCAGCCTGTCAATCTATGGCTGTGATGTAATCATATCATACAAGTGCACAAAGCTGCGTCCATGACCCTTGCCTCTGAAATGTATCGGTCATGTCACCGACAAATGCTCATATGCCCACACCTGTAGCAATGTAACTCCGCAACCCAATCCTATGGTTCCATGGTAGATGAACTGATGGAGCTCATAATACAAATGTGCTAGCATGCACAGTCCCCAAGCATATCTGGTATGCTATGTCACTAGTGTCTCCAAGGTGCTCCCCTAGCCCACAGCCAACCCTTGTGTTGCCCTATCTAGACACAGGAACCTGCTGATCACTCCTCTTAGCACTGCTAGTAGCGCCAGTCCTGTCGTTGTCATGGTATTCCAGGCGACGTCTCCTGCCCTCATCTCTGATCTCAGATCCTGGAACACTCATCTCAATGCCTCCCTGTCTCCATCTCAATCATAGGGAATCAACTCCCCATCAATCGATATCCTTAGAATCCTGTACACATCCTCTAAGGTGACTGTCATCTCACCCATCGGCAAATGGAATGTGTATGTCTCAGAGTGCCACCTCTCAGAAAGTGTAGTCAGCAAACCCATGTTCGCCCAAAACTCAGGCACATACAAAATGAATCACAGACCCATAACCTCAATGGCAACTGGGTTCTCAAATGTCAGCTCTGGTTGTAACCTTTGAGTCAATGGGAATCTCTCCCATGACACCAGCATAGGTAAGTACTCATGCAGTCAAGCAAATCAATTGTGTCAGTCAAAGTGGCATTCACTATTCATCACAAAATGTTGCTTATTATCCTAGTGCTTATATCTATCATATGGTACTCTATCCTAGTGACACTCACTATTCATCACAAAGTGTTTCTTTTATCCTAGTGACACTCACTATTCATCACAAAGTGTTGCTTCTATCCTAGTGGTTCTCCCTGTTCATCAAAAAGTACTACGTATTTTTGCACTCCCTGTTCATCACAAAGTGCTACTTATATTTGCACTCCCTATTCATCACAAAGTGCTGCTCATATTTGCACTCACTGTTCATCACAAAGTGGTGCTCATATTAGTACTCCCTGTTCATCACAAAGTACTATGTCTTGGTACTCCCTGTCTATCATAAAGTGCCTTGATCTATCCTAGTCTTCCCTAGAGGACGTGCTTGAGTGTATCCTCTCAGTAGCTTATCCAATCGATAGTGTATGTTCATCACAAAATTGCAGATTTTCCCTAGAAGACATAAATGCACATTTTTGACATAAACGCACCTAGCCTACACAGATGCGCCTTGACATTTTTACCTCGCTTGACATTTTTTTTCTTGACATTACCTAAAAGCGCATTTATTGCACCACCTAGCATGCATTAATGACAACATTTATTGTGACAAAGTACAAAGAGGTTTTGTGGTACTTACTGGCTCTCCTGCATCTGCTGCCCTTTGAAATTGGCGAATGCGATCGAATCTATGCACCAATGCCATCGCTGCTGACTGTTACTTCTCTATTCTCACTCTGCACTTTGATCTCTTGGATGTGTGGATGACAATGAGGATGTATTCCCCTCATGGTCTATTTTATAGACTGCCCTAGCCCTGGCCCAAGCCCTCGTTTCTCGAGTAAGTCCTCTTTATCTTGTGACTCTGTTACTCTATCCTATCTGGTCAGTCTATTCTAACCTTTCTTTCTTATCGAGAGATTGTCTACGATCTTTCCAGACATTTTCATCCAATCTCTCGAGGGGGCATATCATTCCCATCTTGGGGCACCTTTGTATCAGTTCATATTATCTTCTTTGAAATGACGCGACAAGCTGCATTGTCTCAAAGAGGGGCAAAATGTAGGCACCTAAAATTGTCATGTCTAATTAAATAAATATCTTTATTTATTTAATTAATTAATTTATCCTCTTCTAGCCTTATTTCTCATTTAAATAAATACATTTATTTATTTAAATTATCCTTTTCCTAAATTAAATAAATATCTTATTTATTTAATTATCTCACTTCTTCTATTAATTAAATAAATCTTTATTTATTTAATTAATTCATTAACCTTTTCAACCTATAACACATGTCATTCATCTCTTTATTCATATACTACCTACCCCTTTCATTATTTTCTTATTTTCTCTACCTAGCCTCTAATCATAGCCAACCTCTTTTACACCTCTCAATCTTATCCCTCCATTTCATATAGTGTCTTCTATATAAGAGGATACTTCCTTCATTATCAACCCTAATCAATCATTCTATTCAACTATGCATTCTAATCAATCAATCTACACACATCCTATGCATTCTATTCAAGCAACCTAGCATTCAATCTTTCATATGCAATCCTACTTGCAACCATATTTCCGTTCTTTGTTGAGCTCTTGTGCACACATTATATCAAGCAAGATCAATGGAGATAGGAAGAATGGAGATCCAAACCCTATTGGACATGTGATGGTATAATCTTTGTGATTTCATTTGATTTGCATTGTCTTAGGTAATCTTCATATGTTATGGTGGATCTTTATTATTGTTAGGCTAGGGTTTTGTGGTTGAATTCATTTAGTCTTTCAATATTGTTGTTTCCATTTTCATCATATAGAGTAATGGTTTTGGCCATAGAAGTTATGAATGTAGAAGGATGAACTTGCAGTCATATAGAAGATGGTGTACCAGTCATGCTTAATATGGAAATGGTTATAGAGCATGTGAGAATCAAAGGCCAACTTGGAACAAGAGGAAAAGTGTTCCTGCAAGTTCAAGAGATCTATTAAAATTGGTAGTTGGTTACAAGAGCATGATCAGGAGAAAAAGATCAAACCAGTGTGATGGAAGGTCCTCCAATAATTTGTCTGATAGGAACATAGTATTCTACTACAGCAATGTTCTTGGTCATACTAAAAAATATTGTAGTTCAAGGGCTAATCAGTAGAAGAAGGAAAGACCTTCTCCAAAGACTACAAATGAGAAGAGGAGTGAGGTCAAGCAGGTATGGAGGAAGAAGGAAGAAAATACAATCATGGGCAGGAACTATGCATTCAATGCATAGGTGATATATCCTAAAACTTAAAGGAGATGCAGTACCTCAGGGGGAAATACATATTGATCACTTCATTCACCCCCAAATTGGAAAAGGATAAATATAAGGACCAATTGTTGTTAGTACAAGGAAGAAGATGACATGACAATATGCGTAGTTGTTGCCTTGGCTACACATCTACATATGTAAGATGGATTACTGTTGTAAGTGTCGAATGGATGGCTTAAATTGCAATTGGGATTAGAGATACTTGACACAAGAAGATAGAGGTTGATGGATAAAGTGTCTCGGTGGATATATTGGATCGATAGAGTAAACTGGTATGTACAGTGTCATACCGGTATGGATGTTAACCAGATGTGTAGAATAAGTGAGTGAATGTATTCTGGTAACATTGCGGTGGCTTATGTGGCTTGGATGGATGAAGTTATGTCATCAGTGACATTGGAGAAGCTTTGAAGGAAAATGATGTTGATTTTATTTGAAATCATCATTTTGATTTAACCGGTTTGGTAGTTTACATGATGATGATATGGTTTGGCATTATGGTCATGTAAGATCGTGTCATAAGATATGTTGGATGTCATGGAGCTGGAAGATCATCAGTAGATCATATATACTCAACTCTACCAGTATAAGGTGTAGATTGGAGCTCAGGTTTAACATTAGAGAGCAAAAGAACATTTGAGATCTATTGGTTTAGGGAGAGGGTAAGTGCACAAAGATGGTGGTCAAAAAGGGGGGTATAAGTGGACACTTTTTTCTGAAATCAGTTGAACCTGAACTTGGAGGAAAAATTTAAAAGTCACCCAATCAAGATCTAAAGATAGTCAAACAACAAATATTGTAGTACTTTGAATCTAGTTTCCAAAATACTAAATTTTTAAAAATTTGGATAAGATTAAGGGGGTCAAATCCTTCGCGCATGAAAAACAAACCTTGATTTTTTCATAAAAACGTAACATAGTGTCTGACGTGCGCATCAAAAAAGTCATAGTTAGATTTAGTATTTTGACAAATCCTTTGGCAGAAAGATAGTAAAGAGTGAGAACTAGAAGATGTGTATTTGTTTGTAATTTTTTGTTGAGTGTTTTTTTTCAATGATTTTTCCAATCAAGCACATCTTCAAAATTAGGTACCTGTTCATGCGCGAAACATAGGTTGCACTAAAAAAATCTAATATAATTTTTTTTTCAAATTAAGAATCAAGTGCACTACAATAATATATAAAGTTTTTTAAATTTGGATAAGTATATCAAAAGTTATTAAAAAAAGGTGCACGTATGTCTGCGAGAACTATGGAGACGCTGGTAAGAGAAATTTAATAATAATATGTTATTGTTGTTGAAATTTAAAAAAAATTATATGGTTAGAAAGATCAAAAGATGGGTGAAAATATGGTGGAAATTTTAGAAATACCCACTTGATGAAGTGTAAACCTAACGATGACAAAGTTGAGAAACCAAGTTGATAAAATAAAACACATCAAAAGGGAGGGAAATGAAGGGATATAAAACTTCCAAACCATACCTTTTTCATCGAGGCCTATTTCCAAGCCTAAACAGTCAAAAGCGCGTATGGGGTACCTATGGTATACAAAGTGCGTACAGGGTACTTATGGTGTAAGAAGTGCATACGCGCTATTTTTATTATAAACAACGTGCATGCGCTAAGTTTGTTTAAATTTTTGGAGTGTGTATAATATGATATTTTATATACATATAATATATAATTTATATAATATAAATTTTTTATAATATATATAAATTATATATTATATGTATATATGTATATAATAATATATTGAGTATACATATACACACATATGTGTGAATGTATGTGTATTGTCTCCCTCTCTCCCCCTCTGAAGTGCATACAAGGTGCCTCTCTTTCTCTTCCTCTATTTCTCTCTCTCTCTCCCTCCCTCTCTCTCTCCCCCACCCTCTCCCTCTCTCTCCTTCTCCCTCCCCTCCCTCCCCTCTCTCCTCCTCTCCCTCCCTCCCTCCCATATCTCTTCCTCTCCCTCCAATATATCTTCTTTATGTTTGCATATAGATGAGGTGATAAGTAGATGGCAAGGAGGCCAGTTTTTTTTTTTTTTTTAAAGAAAATAGGATATAAAGTAGAACGTTTGAACAAGATGAATGTATTGGTTTCTTTATATCATGTGGATGTATTGGATGGATAATCTTTATGGGTAATATGGAGTACTAAGGGGTCATATGGTGTCTTATGACCCCTTAGGACTCCATATGACCCCTTAGGTGTCATTATGGGTCATATGGCATCCTAAGGGGTCATATGGTGTTGTATGATCCCTTAGAAAAACATATGACCCCTTAGGACTCCATATGGTGTCATTATGGGTCATATGGTTTCCTAAAGGGTCATATGGTGTTCTATGAGCCCTTAGAACACCATATGACCCCTTAGGACACCATATGACCCCTTAGGTGTTATTAGAGGTCATATTTTTCTTAAGAGGTCATATGTTGTCTTATGACTCCTTAAGACACCATACGACCCATAACAACACCATATGGTGTCCTAAGGGGTCATAGGATGCCATATGACCCCTCAGGACACTATATGGCCCATAACAAGACCATATGGTGTCCTAAAGGGTCATATGGTGTTTGATCACCCATTAGGACACTATTTAGTGTCATTATAGGTCTTATGGTGTGCTAAGGGATCATATAGTGTCTTATGACCCCTTAGGACACCATATGACTCCTTAGATGATGTTAGGGGTCATATTGTGTTCTAAGGGTCATATGGTGTCGTTATGTGTCTTCTGGTGTCCTATAAACCCTAGGACATCTTATGACCCCTTAGGACACCATATGGCATCGTTAGGGGTAATATGGTGTCCTAAGGGGTCATATGGTCTCCTACAACCCCTTAGGACACCATTTGACTGCTTCAGAAACCATTTGACCCCTTAGGACTCCATATGGTGTTGTTATGGGTCGTATGGTATCCAAAGAGGTCATATAGTGTTGTATGACCCCTTAGGACACCATTTGGTGTCATTATGGGTTGTATGGTATGCTAAGGGGCCATATGGTGTCCTATGACCCCTTAGGACTCCATATGACCTCTTATGTGTTGTTATGGGTCATATGCTATCTTATGACCCCTTAGGACACATGCATGGATCTCTAAGATACCATATGACCCCTATGAATACCATATGATATAAAAAAAAAACACAAATAGATACCATATGACATTAGAAAACACAAAAATGGTGTCCTCCAAGTTCAAGTTCTCCTACAACCCCTTAGGACACCATTTGACCCCTTAGGACTCCATATGGTGTCGTTATGGGTCGTAAGGTGTCCTAAGAGGTTATATAGTGTTCTTTAACCCCTTAGGACACCATTTGGTGTCATTATGGGTTGTATGGTGTGCTAAGGGGTCATATGGTGTCCTATGACCTCTTAGGACACATGCATGGATCCCTAGGATACCATATGACCCTAGAGAGGGAGAGAGGGGGAGGAGAGGCAGGGGAGATACACCTAAGAGATGAGGAGAGTGAGATAGAGAGATAGAGACTGAGAGGGAGAGACAAGAGATAAATTAGAGAGAGAGAGAGAGAGAGAGAGAGAGAGAGAGAGAGAGAGAGAGAGAGAGAGAGAGAGAGAGAGAGAGAGAGAGAGAGGGTGGGGGGTGACAGATATAGAGAAAGGAAAAGGGAGGGGGAGAGAGATGGAGATAGAGAGGATAATAGAGGGAAATAGAGGGGGAGATAGAGATAGAGAGTGACATAGAGAAGGGGAATCAAAGAGAGAGAGAGAGAGAGAGGGGGGGAGATATAGAGAGATCTAAGAGTGGGAAAGAGATACACTTGACAAAGGAGGAGAGTGAGATAGAGAGATAGAGGTAGAGAGGGAGAGAAAATTAAGAGAGAGAGAGAGAGAGAGGTGTTGACAGCCAGAGACTTGATAGAGAGAAGGAGAGAGACTTGAGCGAAAGAGAAATGGAGCGAGAGGGGGAGAGAGAAAGAGAGGGAAATAAATACTTGACAAGGGAAGAGAAAGTGAGAGGGAGGGAGAGGGAGAGAATGAGAGAGAGAGAAAATGAAGAGAGGGGGAGAGAGTAAGAGATAGAGATATTTGAGTGAGGGGGAGAAATAAAGGGATAGGACACCATTTGACTGCTTCGGAAACCATTTGACCCCTTAGGACTCCATATGGTGTTGTTATGGGTTGTATGGTATCCAAAGAGGTCATATAGTGTTGTATGACCCCTTAGGACACCATTTGGTGTCATTATGGGTTGTATGGTATGCTAAGGGGCCATATGGTGTCCTATGACGCCTTAGGACTCCATATGACCTCTTATGTGTTGTTATGGGTCATATGCTATCTTATGACCCCTTAGGACACATGCATGGATCTCTAAGATACCATATGACCCCTATGAATACCATATGATATAAAAAAAAAACACAAATAGATACCATATGACATTAAAAAACACAAAAATGGTGTCCTCCAAGTTCAAGTTCTCCTACAACCCCTTAGGACACCATTTGACCCCTTAGGACTCCATATGGTGTCGTTATGGGTCGTAAGGTGTCCTAAAAGGTTATATAGTGTTCTTTAACCCCTTAGGACACCATTTGGTGTCATTATGGGTTGTATGGTGTGCTAAGGGGTCATATGGTGTCCTATGACCTCTTAGGACACATGCATGGATCCCTAGGATACCATATGACCCTAGAGAGGGAGAGAGGGGGAGGAGAGGGAGGGGAGATACACCTAAGAGATGAGGAGAGTGAGATAGAGAAATAGAGACTGAGAGGGAGAGACAAGAGATAAATTAGAGAGAGAGAGAGAAAGAGAGAGAGAGAGAGAGAGAGAGAGAGAGAGAGAGAGAGAGAGAGAGAGAGAGAGAGGGTGGGGGGCGATAGAGATAGAGAAAGGAAAAGGGAGGGGGAGAGAGATGGAGATAGAGAGGAAAATAGATGGAAATAGAGGGGGAGATAGAGATAGAGAGTGACATAGAGAAGGGGAATCAAAGAGAGAGAGAGAGAGAGAGAGAGAGAGAGAGAGGGGGTGAGATATAGAGAGATCTAAGAGTGGGAAAGAGATACACTTGACAAAGGAGGAGAGTGAGATAGAGAGATAGAGGTAGAGAGGGAGAGAAAATTAAGAGAGAGAGAGAGAGAGAGGTGTTGACAGCCAGAGACTTGATAGAGAGAAGGAGAGAGACTTGAGCGAAAGAGAAATGGAGCGAGAGGGGGAGAGAGAAAGAGAGGGAAATAAATACTTGACAAGGGAAGAGAAAGTGAGAGGGAGGGAGAGGGAGAGAATGAGAGAGAGAGAAAATGAAGAGAGGGGGAGAGAGTAAGAGATAGAGATATTTGAGTGAGGGAGAGAAATAAAGGGATAGATGAAAAAGAGAATGAGGGTGAGGGAGATGAGAAAGGGAGGGAGAGATACCTGAGAGAGGGAAGAAAGTAGAGAGGGATAGATACACAAGAGAGGAAAGAAACTAGGGAGGGAGATGCCTAAGAGACAAAAAGGTAGGGGTTAAGGAAGAAAGAGGGCAAATGTAGGGAAGAGACAAGAGAGATCTAGAACCACTCTCAAACATCCTGACAATATATATGTAAAATATAACTTAAAGTATAGATTATTAAATGTCACTTATACTTAAATGTTACATTTAATGTATACATCCTAGCGAAATACCTAATGAAATGTTAAATGAATTAGATTTTATTGACAAACAAATGCGTGCGTGGTTTACAAACTAAAACTGCATACGGGGTTGTTAGTTTCTAAACCGCGTAAGGAGTTTTTAGTTTCTAAACTGCATATGAGGTTTTATTTTTTAAACAACGTACGCGGTTAGTATACTTTAAACCTCGTACACAATTTATCTTTAGTTAGGCTCGGTAAAACGAGCCTAAACGCATACGAGGTTCTTTAAATTTTAAATACCACATGTGCGTTTTGTTGTTTTTCATGTTTTCTTTTTGGGTGTGTCCACTTTTCTGACCACCATCTTTGTGCACTTACCCGAGAGTTCACAACCATCTCTTCTGATTGGTATCAGATATACTAAATAGAGGGGGAAATCAAGTGTCTATGGCTATAGCATTATGTTTGAGACTTTGGGATGCGCTCATCAGTCCTTGTTTGTGAGGTCTTTCAATGTCTATTCAATTTGTACTTATTTGAAATCACAATTGGACCACAAGGAGAGTTGCCTTCAACAAGGGAGAATTAACTGCACAGGGGGAGAATATTCATGTGATATTAGATGGGTATCTGTATCAGCATCTACAATTGGTATCAACAAAGTTGTGTCAGAATAACTTTTTGCATATCAAAGGGGAGAAGATGTAGTCTGACCAGTAGGTAAGTGAATAAACTGACACACTTTTTTACAATTGGTGTCAGATTGGTCTATACAATTGTTGTCAGTTGACTTCTGAGCCCTCTATCCAATGTTGTTCAATTAGAGGATGGAGAGTGAAATGGTCAAAGGAGGAGAAGAAACCAGTAGAAATCTTTGTCAGTACCCTTTGCCATTTTTGTCAAAGGGGGAGATAAAATATGTAGTATACCAGATACTACATATATTGAAATCAATGCCAAAGGGGGTGATTGTTGGCATTGTGTTGTCATTGATGTCAACTAGTATAGTAGTTTATCGATATAGACTGTCACCGGTAAGAAGAGTATGTCAAACAACATTGTGGTCATTGAAGTCATCGGTATACAAGTTAGTGTTGGAGACATAAGTTTATGTTGACTAGTGAATGGGCATTGGAGAGAGTTCGCATTATGGCAATGCTAACCGGTGAGTGATGTGTTGGCACTGTATGGTTGCAAACCGGCAAGCATGTGACCGGTAAGAAAGCAAGGTTACGCTAATGAAGAAGGGCAGGCAACTAGTATGTTGTTTGTTTGATGTCATATAGAAAGACTCCCACTAGATCAAGATATGATCGATAGAGTTTAGCCTGTTACAAGTTAGTAAGGTAGATAAAGGAGATGCTACTTGGTTATGTTCCTGATTGAAGTTGTGTCTTATCAAACAAGGAAGTCATATTGGTGTAATACTAGAAGAAAAATGACCACAATGTAATGACAACTGGTTCCCACCAGTCATTGGTCAATCGGTAACAAGGATCTACTCCCACTAGCAAGTGGTCATACTAAGCTTATCTCTCAACATGCATGTAATGCATCATAACCCTGTGAGATAAGAAAGTGAGAGAAGTTGATGGCAGGTGATTGAAGACACATACCAGATGACCATTGTGGAAAATTAGGAATCCTCCATCATGTGAAACCAGAGATGTGCATCAGATCAGCAAGAGAAAGCATGATGAGCTACTGGGACATAGAACATAGAGTAAAGAAGTGATGGGTTTGTCACTTTGACAAACCAGTTGAGGTGAGATCCGACCTAATGTAGGAGAAGGAAAAGCTTATCACTTCCAGACATGGATCTACTCCAAGATGCTAATGTCAATTGGAATGCAGATGTAGGTTGATGCTTGATAGTTGAAGTTTTATGGCATGGTGGCATCAAGGTTATTACCGGTATACAGGCAGATGCATTATCAACCAGTAAGTAGAAAAATCAGTGAGCTAGCAAAGAGGCAAAGTGAAAAGCTCCTATCTGATGAAGATGAGAATGTTGTGGATTGACAAGGTTAGTGAATGGGCAAATGTGATCCAACTGGAAGAACAGGAGACTGTATGGTTTTTAAAGGTTAATCGGTTAGTATAACTGGTAAGGTAAGATGAACTGGTAGGTATATCCTGGTTGTGTGCTATGGTCGGTGACCATGCCTAAACTGATACATGGATCTTAGGTGGATACTGACTGAGATGCTATGTGGTATCCATGTGGAAAAAGAATAGTGCATCATCGAAGTTGTTGGTGAGGTAGTTGGTGATTGATCGATATTAATGTCGATTGTGTAAATCATAGATCGAGTGCAGGAGTTTGCGGCTCGAGGTAGACTGGAAGGTTGACATTTGTGTTGGAATGATCAATGCAGGATGTCCAAGTGCAGATCAGATTTAGAGTGAAAAATGAGAGATATGACCCACAAATATCTAAACTACTTGACCCACATATTCTATGAATAGGAAGAAGAGAAAATACTCATCAGCGCCTTCTCCATCACCTAAGAAGATAGTGTGTACCATTTCATTCATGTGGATATGAGACAATAATTTGCACCTATTCCTTTCTATCTATATCTCTTCACCATTATCTCTCTATCTTTATCTCTCTCCCTATCCCTTTCTATCTCTCTATGTCTCCCTCCATATATATCTCTCCCCTTCTCCCCCTCTCCTTCCACACTATTGGCAGGAACATGAAATACTATTGACACGAACATGACGCATTGGTCTCTTGTTAATATAACTAATCATCAAAATGGCTATGTATTAGGAAAATCTACATAAAATTTTCATATGAATATGAATCACAAATCCATGGTCACAAATTTGTCTACAGACCTAGGACTAGTCCTTCAATGAGACAAATATTTGTACCAAATTCTAAAATTTACATTGACAAAGAGATATTGACAAACTCTTAAAATTAAACCAAATTATTATTAAAAACAATTTTATTGTTCTTATATTATTTCTCTTACTTACAGATGTAAATTTTTTTTGTCGGTTAACCATCCACCTATTTATATTCTCTAGCCATGTTCATTTTCTTCAACGTCTTCTCATCTATAGTAAAAATTTAGGGTTCACTTGTTTGAACGGCATAGAAGGTGCAGGTTTGGGAGCTACGACTCCATAGTAAAAATTTGTGTTGTAGGGTTTTCACAGTGTAAAGCTGCCAATGGATCGAGGGAAGTCTGGAGGTAAGTTAAAAACCCTTCAAATTTTGAGATTTTTTTTTTCCCTTTCTGGCATTACAATGATGGTTTTTCATTTCTTTCGCTGTAGTGCGGCCGAGGCTAATTCTTCCATTGAGTGTAGAGGAGAGTGCAAGGCGAAGGGAGATGCAGCTTCAATATTCAAGAGTGGTGAGGAGGACAAGATGGAGGCCAACATTGCACCAAAAACAGATATTAGACTCTATGTGGGCTTCTGGAAACAGAAACCCCTCTAAAGCCCAGATAGCGGCGATTACTGCTGTGTTACAGGAAAACGGAGGAGTCCAAGTCCAACCCAAAAATGTTTTTTATTGGTTTCGAAACACAAAATCTCGAGAAAAATGCAAGAATGAACAATCACAAGCCACAAGTATGTGATTTTCTACTGATATAGTTTTAGATACTATTGTAGAATTATATAAATTACTAATGAAATTTTTGCAATATAAATCTAGGTAAAAAGTATTTTTTTTTAATCTGGAATTAGGGTTTGTATGTAAACATAAAATCTGAGTGTTTTTTAGTCTATCTGATGATGAATCACAGAGTTGTAATTTGACAAATAAAATAGAATACATAAAATACATAGAGAGTTGACTCCATGAATACAGTAAGACTGTTTACTGTTTAACAATCAAGCTAGGTCCAGGCTAGGGTTATCAGTCTGAAAAGAAGAATGTGGCTGAATATTTTATTGTTTAGATTTCTTTTTGGGAATTATCCAGTTGATATAGAAATATATTTTTTAGATTTGGATTTCCCTACACAATCAAAGCAGTTGGAAGACAAGGAAGACAAGGTTTATGTTGAGGTAAGTAATCAAATTTCTTGAATTTTTTTTCATATTTTGACATAAAAATCAATACATATTCATGTCATAACTCTGTCCATTCATCTTCAGGATAAAGAAGAAGAAGAAGTGCAGAGAACCTTACAACTATTTCCTCTGCATCCTGACAGAGGTGGTTTACTATGGGCCATGAAGAAACATCCTTGTCCTTTGTAAATGCGTGAGAACTTTAGTTTTCTTCCACAGATAGTTTAGGATTTATATGGGATAGTAAAATGTGTTCCTATCTCACTTTAAGGAGAAAAAAATAGCATGAAACTTCTGTTTGATTGTTATTTTAGTGGGAATTTGTAGGCATCAATGACCTATTTTGATATGAATTAGGTTTTGTTCTACAGAGTTTCGGACTTAAGCGTGTGTGCCAAGTAATACAACGAAACTTCTGTTTAGCTTTCAATTCTTCATTTTTGCTATTTGATGTAATCGGCATTCGAAAGGAGAAAGTGCAAGATGTAAGTTTTCTTGTTATTTTTGTGGGAATTTAAGATATCGAAAGGAGAAAAAGAAAAAAAGAGAAATTGCATTTTTATGGTGGAATGTGACTGTAATTAATAGGGAAAGAGAAAAAGTCTGTCCAACAGAGCGTGAGTGGTAAACTTTATTGAGAATTACAATCATTATTTGTGTCGTTGAAACTTTAAAACAAATATTTATCAGTATAAATTTTCTTGTCTGTTGAAATTATTAAAATATATTAATTTATATTAATTAATTAAGTTTAGAGGCTTTTTAAGCAAAAGTATAAGTTAATTTTATTTTTTTTTGTTGTGTAAATTTGATTCTTGAATTGTTTTAATCAATTTCCAGATTAGTACATAAAAGTTGATTAGACATTCAAGAAGTTTTGTCATCCATAAAACAAATAAAAATATGTATATTTTTTAAATTATGTTATTTTTAATATATTTTTTAAATGAAATAAAAATAGCAAACATATATTATTGAAAGGAATCAAGCAATCTTACTAAAGAAATCATTCATGCAAAACTAGCTTAAGCATGAAAGAACATCTATGTCAATGTAATAAATATAATCTCTCAAATTTGAGAAACAATATATATTCTAACCCTAAACCGAATTGACCTAAACTTAATTGAACCCTCATTTTCACATTAAAAGAAATTGATAGGAAGAAGAAATTATTTATTACATGAATAAAAAAAAAATCATCAATCAAAATAATTCAAATAAAAAAAATAAAAATAAAATTATTTTGAAAGAGTCCTTATACAACCATTTTCCATTAGAAGAAAATAATAAACTCATGTCTAGAATAATATATAAATAAATAAATAATTTATATTTATTGAATGTGATTTATAAATTATTTTAGGCCCATCAACATAGATTATAATATTTTAATCAAATATCTTTTTATATAAATTATATGTGAAGTTCATTTGGACCGATTAAATATGTTTCTATAAGAATAATTATAAATTATAATTTTAAATATTAATGCATCTAAAATTGTTAGCATTTATTTATTACACTGGCATCTATCTTCATCCTCTATTCTATTGTTGAAAGCTACAAGGAAGATATAGCTCTAAAGTGAGATGTTTCCAAAGCTTATGATAAACTTCTAATTAGATAAAATAAGGAGAGGCTTGAACCATTACATAACTACTAAAGAAAAAAAGCCCAGGGGTCTAATGAGGAGTGAGAATCCCAAACCAAATAACTAGCTAAAAAAAAAGAGCAAATCCTAGGTAACAACCATAAACAAACAATCAAAAGCCTAGACTAAAAATTGAATCACACAAAAAAGAAACAGCCACAGTGTCCACCCAAGGCACGAACCAATGGTCTACCTAGTGGGGGTTTTCTGAAATTTTCATTCTTGGCTCAACACTCTCACTTGGCTCAACACTCCCACCCTCTCGAAGAAGGAATGCCTTTTGTTCGAACATTTTCCTGCATAAATAGCAAGGAACTCTAGGGTAGCCTTCACCCTAGCCACATTTATATCCATCAAAGTGGTACAAGATAATTACATATGGCATGCCTTCTACCAATTTCCTCTTGAATCACCTAAAGAGACGTAATTTTTTTACTTGTCATTTCATTGTTCAGGGCCATCATCTAATCCATTTTCCTTTTAAGGGATGATTGATTAAGCTAGAGCTCCTTGATGACTTTAGCCATCTCTTTCCTTTCTTCCTTTTGTTCCACCTTCTCCCTGAGACCCTTCATTTCTTTTTTGAAGACTTCTCCTTTCTTATGTTTCTTTGCTAGATCATTAGCCACTATCCAAGATCTTCCATCATCTTCATCCATATTTCAGCTAGAGGCTCTAATGTCTACCTCAGCCAGGTCCTCCAACCTATTTATTTTCCTTTTGGAAATATTGAGTTAGCTAGGGAGCTAGCAAATTATGGCTTCCTATCTATTGTACACATCATAAATCTCATTTACCTTCTCAAAAAGAACTAGGAATTAATAGGGGAAGAGGGAGAGGAACCAAATAATGGTGTGGAAGGGGCGACATAATTACCAATGGGGTTGTCTAGAGTCCAGTTCAACCCAATGGACTGAGAGAAAGAAGAGTCCTTAGAAACCTTCTCCTCTGCATCTAATTCTTCAACAATACATTCTATAGTGGGAGGGGCTAGAGTGTTCTTGTTTTTAGTCGGCCTGTTAAGGTTAACCAAAGTAAGAGTTCCTTTGATCTTAGGGGTTGTATTTAAGGCTTTGTTATGTAGGTTATATAAAATATTAACAATTAGGGTAGGATAAGGGAGAGGACCATAAGGGTCTAAAGTAGGTCCACTAGTGGGGGTCATGCCAAGTTAAAAATTATACAGTCTCAATATAATCTTTTAATGTAGGGGAAGATAATTTTTCATTTGATAGATACCATATACTAGAAACTCGAAAAAAAAATCTAGTAGGGGAAGTTCATCTTCAGACAATAGTTGAGGTGATTAAAAATTAGGAAGGGATAGAAGTGGGATCACTTGAACCTTCTATCTAGATTATTGTACTAGATAAGAAGTGGTGTGTCCTTTTTTTAGACACTAAGAAAATATTCTCTATTGATTTCAATTTGAAGATTTTCTACCTTCTCTCCTGGCTTAAGAAACCTTATAAATTCAACTTTGTAGTTACCCTTAGGTTTCTTAGGGAAGTTTGTCTCTTCCACAATAAAATTAGTTGTAGTCACAATTGACTTCATGGACACTATAAACACTACACCACCCACTTTAACTTTAGCCTCATTCCATGATTGTGAAAACTGCATAGAGAAGGTAGGGTTAAAACCCTTCATGTCCTCAATATACAATGTCGGATTACCTTTAACCAACTTCTTTCAGAGATCTTTATTCTATTTGAAGTTGTCACACATTTTTGACTTGGTTTGAAGGAGATATCAACTTATGGTAATTCCTTTCACTAGGAAATGAGTAACAGAGGCTGATAAAGGATTACTAAAACCAACATTTAGAAAATGACAACAAAAGGTATTTTTGGAGGAATCATATATTTTTCTAGAATTAAAACACCTACTCCCAATCAACTAATTATTGAAGTACAAAATGGACAAGACAATTAATAAAAATTTGATCCTTAAATGTTTATACATCACTGGGACTAATGTTTACTCATGTTGTGGCACAATCATCATCAAGAAACTCATGTTGCATCATCTATAATTTTTGAGCTTGTTGGAGAAGGGACAAAGGTTCACAAACCTATCTGCAATCTTGTTCCCCTCCCTAGGGGTGTGGTTGATCCTAATGTGGCCAAATGTAGATATGAGAGTTTGGCATTTGGTGATGAGGTTCAGCTTGTTCCATCCTGGCTTAGCCTTTCCTCGTAGAATCATGATGCATTTACGAAATATCCTTCTATTATAACTTGTTGGCAACCACTATCCTTGGCAATAGATATACCATAGAAGGTCATTGCCATTTCTACCATGTTGTAATTTTTAGTCCCAATGTTAACAAAATAGGACAACACCATCTTGTTTCTTAGATCTCTAATGACCCCAACCCCACACACCTAACCTGGGTTGCCTTTAGATGACCCATAAAAGTTTCATTTTAACTATTCAATCTTAGCAGGGACCATTTGATAATGTTTCTATGCCCAATAAGAGGGAAAAGAAAAAGTGAGAAAATTAGCCGATGCAAGAGAAAGCAGGGGTGAGGATGTTTGAGCCTTTAAAATCATTTAATATTTTATTTAACATGGTTAATAATGGAGTATACTAGAACTTTCCACTAATTTTTATGATCTCTAAAACTTTTATTGTTATGTTCTTTCCATAAGCTCCATTCTGTGTGGAGAAATTCATGCCACCAGAGTTGTTTAATCAAGGGATGATTTGGCAGAGAGGTCTCTCCTAAGGAGACCAAATTTGCATCCAAATGCTACACCTAGGACAAAGAAAACATAATTATAATCTTTCTTCTAATGTTTCAGGAGTAATGATAGTGGAAGAAAAGATTGTTTATATTTTCTTTTACCTTTTCATGGAAAACATTTACAAGATAGATACCCTATTTCTAGAGATTATCAATAATTATAATCCTTTTATGATAGGTTGTATATGAGATGAAGAAAAAATTTAGGATTATTTTGGATCTCCAGATGTTTATCTATTTAAAAAGGGAATGGTAGGGAGGAGATAGAAGATTAAACCCAAATTTTATGGAGTAATTCCCATCCTTGGGTAATGAACAAATAAATTTATCTTTGAAACTCCACAGGGTTTAATTTCTATGATGGTGGAAAAGAATTTGGATGCAAATAACCATCAATAAAAATCCCTAATCTATTAACCAAGTCATCCTCAGTAGACGAATAGATCGAGTGAAACACTAATGGGGTTGTAGAGGACCAAGGGTCTTTCTAGAATCTAATACTCTTGCCATCCCCAGCCTACCAATGCATTCCTTTTTGACGCAGCGGTGTCATTTTAATCAAATTGTTAAAATATAAGATCCCCTAGGAAGATCAACACCAGTAAGAAAGGATTTGTTATCCGTTCCATGAAGGTATTTACTCTTCATCACATGTAACCAATCTGACTTCTTAGAGGTTAATGCCCACCCAGTTTTGTAAGGTTGGCCATATTAAGAGATTAAGAGTGTCTAATGGCTAGACCTCTAGATTATTTATTAGAGGAGACCATTTCCCAATCAAGCAATGACATTTTGTTCTTTAGTTCAACACCAAAACACAATAGTCTCCTCTAGGTTTGGTCTACTTTCTTTGCCTACGCAACTAAGATATGGAATAGAGAGAAGAGGTACATAGAAGTACTTTGGAGATAAGGTTTCACTTGTTAGAGTTTATCTATATTTCTTAAAAGGGCTCTTTTCCAGACCACAAGCTTTTTTCACACTATTTCAAGAGGTCCAGACCAAATATTATTGCCCACTTCACTATTAGTGAGAGGTGAGACCAAAAATGACAAAGAAAGACTATCAATCTAACAATTCAAAACTCTTGGAATATAATTTTTCAAAGAAGGGGAAGCATTCATCAAGTAGAGAGCACTTTTATCTAAATTACTTTTTGCGTAGAACTAGTTGTATGCTAAAAAAAAATAGAGATCCATCATTTAGCTTCCACCACTAAAGTGGAACCAAGAAGGGAACTAATATATAGAACATGGATGAGGAAAAGAATGCATTTATCATCTTAAGATATCGGCCCCCAAATCCATATTTATGGAGAACAATAAAAAGGAAGGACTGGGACACCTTGTCAAAGGATTTAGAGATGTGTATATTTAGGAGTATGCACTCTCTTTTACTATTCTCCATGGAATTGAATGATTTATGGACCATGAGGACAACATTAGAAATATAGTGACCTAGAATAAACTCTTTTTGACATTCATGAATCATTTTTCCAAGAAGGAACTTGATTTTGTTAACCAAAGGTTCAGAGAAGATCTTGTATAAGGTGTTACAAAGACTAATAGGCCTAAACTTAGTCATTTTATTAGCCCCACTTTTTTTAGGAATAAGCATAATATAGATATTGCTAATATCCTCGAGAAGACTTACTAAGGAAAGAAACTCCCTAGCGGACAAAATGACATTGTTCCCTACAATATCACAATATTATTGAAAGAAGGGGGTAAACCATTCAGACATGGAGATTTGAAAGTGCTAGAGAGATGACTGCCTCTTTGACTTCCTCATTAGAGAAACTTCATTCCAAATATTCAAGGCTTAGTAAGTTGGGGATAACTGAACGAAGCTTCTCTGAAATCTCATTCAAACCAAGATATGAGTTAGGATAAGGGTTAATCATTGAATAGAAATATTTAATTGCTTCCCTATGAATTTCTTCTACTTGCAAGATAAGAGTACCATATGGTCTAATTAGTTCTTGAATTTTGTTCCTTATTTAAATATATGATAGGAAATTGGTGGAAGAACATAGTGTTTTTTATCCCCTTCTTTCACTCATTGGATTCCAGACCTTTTCTTATAGAAAGTCTCCTCTTTCAATACAATGTTATGAAGATTAGATAGAAGAAAGTTTTCATTCTTAACTATAGTAGGAGTAACACCAAAATACTCCATACCCTTTTGCAGCTATGAAAGATGGGATTTTAAATCTTTCTTCAAGATGAAAATATTATCGAAGGAATATTTACTGCATATTCTTGGGTTTTGTTTCAAAAAAATTAGTTTGCAAGTGATTCTGAACATATTCATTCCATTGTAGTAGAAATTCTACCATTAAGCCACCAAATATTTAAAGTTGGGGTGATGCATCCACATGAGTTTGAAATAAAATGGTTAGAACAAATTACATCTATCCAAAGTCGATTGCAATAACATAGGGGAATGTTTTGAACCAAAACATATCACAAAGGAAAGATGACAATGGCTAAAAGTACTCTAGGAGAAATAAATAAAAAATGTATTGAACATAACTTGAATGACGACATCATCAATCCTCAAATTGGACTAAGTAAAGTTTCTACCTTCTAGTTCCAAGTTGACTAGCTCACCTTTACACAAGAAATCATGAAGGTCCTACATGTTGTTAGTAAAGTTAGGAGTTTGACCCATCTTCTTTGAGGGATAGGGGGGTATTAAAATATCTCATTAACATCTAATTGGAGTGTATTAAATTTAATCACAAGTCAAGAAGAAAATCTGTAAGATTTCTTCTCAAGAATAAATTGTTAGGTGCATAGAACTTGGTAAGAACCCATTCCACTTTAGAAATTTCATCCATCAATAAAATACTTTGAAAATTATTATCTCATCTCCTAAGCATCCCATTGAGGTTTGTAGGTTTCCTCATAGTAGAAAGACCTCGAGAATCACCACCAATACTTATACCTAGGGAATTAGAAGAGGGACAATAGAAAAACATCATTTTAGTTTCTTGAAGAAGAAAAATGTCTAGATTCAATTATTTCCCAAAATTTTTAATCAAAATATACTTTGTGGGTGTTGAACACAAGGAAGTAATAAGAGGGGGGTGAATCAGTCCAAAACAAAAAATAATACAACACATAAACAATTAAACTTTAACACACATCGAACACATGAACACCAAGATTTATACATGCAAAAACCAAATAGAGGAAAACAACAGTGAGAACCTACCCATAAAATATATCCACTATGTATATCAAATTACAAGGAAAAGAGATAACTTCTCCAAAATCTCACACTAGAGCTAACTGCTCATGAGGAAAGATACAAAAGAGGACTTGCAAAATATGAAGCTAACTGCACTCAGGGAAAGATACAAAAGATGATATGAAAAGAAGGATCTCTTGATCATGAAACTATCCTTGAACTCTAAATTAAGTGACCAACATCAACACACACAAATTTGATCTCAATTGCAAATAGTCTATCTCAAATCTCTGTCATAGTCTCAACACAACTTTTATATGATTCAAACATAGCTCTTCTTCTACTCTTTACTAAACCTCACTGATTATCATCACATCTATATTCATCACACTTTCCTTCCTTTCCTCTCTTCACTCTTCTCTACTTCGCTACATAACTTAACCATACAAATCCTTATATACAAGATAGATCATCAAAGCTTAAATCAAGTTGGCCTAAAATAAGATATATTTTTTGAACCAAAAATACACTCTTGGAGAAAGAGGGGACTAAATCACATCTTCCAAAAATTAATTCACCAATCTTCACTCCCCAAAACATAACCAACATCATATCCACACACTATGCAATCATATAAGTAATTAATGGTCAATAACATACTCCCCAATGGAAATAACTCGAATCTGGATCTCCACATGCTACGGTGAGACCCATGACATATAAAAAATGCTTCCATAAATCATATTTGGATCTAAATATAGGTCAAACATATAATCTCACAACTAGCAACGATCAATGCCACAACACCCAGAGAACATAAAGATGTTTTCCATACTATAGAGCCATTACATCTATAATACAAAAAATATATCTAATGAAGATCCGACAATAACACTCAACACCAGCAATAGATTTTAGACCCAAGAACTTTAGAAACAACCAATAGAATAATTGCAATATCAACAACACAAGAAGATAACTCTGCACCATAAACATTCTAAACCATTGACATTCTTGACCAATTCGAAACAAGTCTGACATCAATGGCAACCACAACAACACATCAATGATTACTTTCAATAATATCCCCATTTGTCATTGATGACAACACTTGACCATACCTGCACATCACAAATAATACTACTTAATATCTATACAAAACATACATCACAACTTTGCATTGTCTCTTTCAATCCCAATCTCTCCCAACATATCAAACCTACTCAATCTCTCCCATTTTCCAAAACTTATTCAATATCTCCCCCTTTGCCATCAAGGACAAAGGTCACAACAACATTGGACACACTACTTCTCCCCTTGACAGTAGTGACAACATAATTCCAAGAAAATAAATAGGCATGAAAGCTTTCCCTAGAAATATGCATCCCCATAATGCACCTAGCTATAAGGAGGGGCAATGACCCCAACCTTCTCTTGAAGAAACTCAAATGTATCCTTCGCCAATGCCGTAGTGAAAATATATACAACCTTCTCTTTCATAGATATGTATTCCAATCAAACTTCCTTCTCAGCAAATTTCTCCCTTAAATAATGATCTAATAAAAATATGCTTTGTTATTGAATGCATAACTAGATTCTTTGAAATATTTATTGCACTAGTATTATCCCACATTATAGGAATTGCTTCATAATATGTTACCTTGATACATTTAAGAATCTTTCTAATCCAAATTACCCGAGTACAACAAGATGCTGCTACAATATACTCTGCTTCAGTAGTAGATAGGGAAAATGAATCTTGTTTCTTATTGAGCCAGGAGACCAATCTCTCCCCTAAAATGAATGCACAACCACTAGTAATCTTTTGCTCATCATCACTTCCAACCCCATCTGCATCAGTATAGGTTTTCAACATAAAATCTCTACCATTTTTGTACCAAAGTCCATAATTCATGGTACTTTTCAAGTATCTGAAAAAATCTCTTTACAACATTCTCATGTACATTACCTTCACATTCACCTAAAATATAGCTACCAGACAAACAACCTACATGATATCTAGTCTAGATGCAGTCAAATACAACAATCAGGCAATCATGAATTTGTACCTTTTCTGTTCAAATTCTGAAGACTCCTCATATTTCCTCAATTTACATCCAATGGTTAAAGGAGTTGTAACCACATTGTAATTATCAAAACCAAAATTCTTTATATTTCTCTTTACATACTTGCTATGAGAAATAAAAATTACATCTTCTAATTGAACGGTTTGCAACACAAGAGAGAAATATAGCTCACTAATCATTAACATTTTAAATTCATTCTGCATCTCCTTAGCAAATTCTTTACCTAAACTATCATCTCCTCCAAATATAATATCATCAACATAAACTATAACAATTAAGAACTTATCCCCATGAATCTTGGAATAAATATTACTATCTACAATACCTTTCCTAATTTTTTTTTGAAGCAAATACCTATCCAGTCTTGCATACTATGCTCTAGACGTCTTTTTGAGTCCATACAATGCAGGCTCTTCAATCTGCATACCATATCTAGATCTTCTGTCAGTTTGAATCCATCCAATTGCTCAATGTAAACTTCTTCTTCTAGATATCCATTCAAAAATGCTAATTTATTTGGCATCCATCTGATAAACTTTAAGGTTCTTGTAATTAGAAAATTCAAGAAGCATATGAATAGCTTCCATCCTTCCTACCAAAGAAAAAATTTCTTCAAAGTCTATACCTTCCACTTGAGAATATCCTTTACATACCAGCATTCCTTCATTTCTTGTCACTTGTCCTTGCTGATTCAACTTATTCCTGAATACTCACTTAGTTCCTATTACATTCTTGTCCACTAGTCTAGGTACGAGCTCCCAAATATTGTTCTTTTGAATCTGATTTAGTTCTTCTTCCATTTCTTTTACCCAAATATCATCTTTTCTTTCTTCCTCATAAGTGTTTAGCTCTATCATAGATAGAAAATAGTAATTATCTTGATCTTGAGCTTCTACAATCTTCCTTCTAGTTTGAACACCTTTTGTCTTAAATCTCCAATTATCTAATTTTCTGAATGATGCTTCTGATCATACTTTGCAGGAATACTCTCTAAATTATCCTCTTCTTCTTCATCATTTGTTTCCTTCTCTTTGATTTCTTTCAAATCACTTGTCTTCTTTGAAACAATAGGAACAATCTCAACCTTTCACGCTAGGAAATATTTGTTCTCCTTTCTATCCTTGATATAATATAAATTTTCAGCTATTCTAACTCCTTTTGCAACCCTTTTACTAGTCTTCTCATTTATTATAACACATATGGGGCTACTAAACAAAACATCATACCCTTTTCTACACATTTGAATAACACTTAACGAACTATGTCTTAATCTTTCAACATAATAAACATCATCAATCTTATTCTTACCATCAATAGAAACACTTCAAATACCTCAAATAGATGGACCATCTTGTCTATCAAACTTCATTGGTCCTCCAGCATACTTCCTGAGATTAATAAATGTACCTTTATCACCGGTCATATGATTTGAACATCTACAGTATATAATCCATGTAGTCAGTTCATTAACTAATTTCTCTTCTTCTAGTTTCTCCAAAGCATTCTCCTTATCTTCAATTGCTAGAAACAAAGATTATTCATTTGAATCATCATCGACTTAATCTTTTGATCTATGCTCCTCAATACAACATAAGCCCATCTTCTCTCTTCTATTAAAATTATGTCTCTTAAACTTTTTCTTCTTCTCATCAACATCTGGTCTCTTATAATTTTTTATATATGTTCAATTAGAAGTATAATATCGAATTCTACCACAAAAAAGACATTTTAGAGGTAACTTACCTTTATATTTTCTAATGTCTCGCTATAATCTTCTCACAAACTTTCTTTTAGCTTCATCTAGATCTCCACTACATTTTGGATCATCAAGTCTTGAGACATTAAATGCCACTTCTCTCTTTTCTCTCTTTCCGTGATCCATTTTTAAAATCTCATAGGCTACTAAGGTACCAATAAGATGATCAATATTATATTTACCTCAAATAATTGCTCTGTTGTATATCACATCTCTATGGTTTGTTGGAAATAGGCAAAGTGAGCAAGATATTATGAACAAAATCACATTCTTGCAAATATCCACTAGTATCTCTAATTCCATCAGCAAGATCAACCACTATATGAATTTAGTTCTCAATGCTTTCATCTTCCACAATTCTCAAGTACTCATACTTCTACTTTAAATTCATAACCCTATCTTGCTTTGTCTTTGAATCTCCTTCATATGCCAAAAATAACTTTTCCCTTGCAACTTTTGCTTCCTTAAATCCTTTTACTCTTCCAAACACTGAATCACTTATACAACTAAGGATTATTTCTCTAGCCTTTGCATTACCCTTCAACTTTATCTCATCCGATGTTTGAGCACCACCCTGTGAAGGTGTATATCCGGTCTAAATGATTTCCCAAATTTCATTTTGCAATTTCTCCTAATGTGACTCCATTCTCTCCTTCTAGTACAAAAAATTTGTACCATCAAAGATAGGAAATTTGTAATGCATGTCGTGTGCCATATTGAATCAACCTCAAGTGGTTAAGCTTACTCCAAAGGAATATTGCTCTGATACACATTATTGAACCAAAGGCAAGACTAACAGGGCAGCGAATTAGTCCAAAACAAAAATAAATGCAGGAAATACATAATTAAACTTCAACACACATCCAACACATGAACACCAAGATTTATACATGGAAAACCCAAACAGGGAAAAATCATAGTGAGCACCTGTCCAAAAAATATGTCCACTATGTATATTAGATTACAAGGAAAAGAGCTAACTACTCCAAACTTGCACACCAAATCTAACTACTCATGGATAAAGATACAAAAGAGGACTTGCAAAACTTGAAGCTAACTGCACTCCAAGCAAGATAAAAAAGATGATATTAAAAGAAGGATCTACTAATCATAAATCTGTCCTTGAACTATGCATCAAGCAACCAACATCAACACGCACAACTCTGATCTCAACTACCAACACACTATCTCAAATCTATGTCATAGTCTCAGCACAACTTGCATGTCATTTGAACAGAACTCTTCCTCTACTCTTTACTGAACCTCACTAGTTATCCTCACATCTATATTCATAACACTTTCCTTCCTTTCCTCTCTTCACCCTTCTCTACTACTCTTCACGTAATATTTATACACATCCTTATATACAAGATAGAACATCAAATCTTAAACCATGTCGGCCTAAAATAAGATACACTTTCAAACAAAAAAATGCACATTGATCCACTCTAGGAGAAAGAGGGGACCAAAACACATCTTCCAAAAATCAATTCACCACTTTGCAATGATTGAAACATATTCATATAAGAAATTAACAGTCAAGAGCATACTCTCTAATGTAAATAACATAAACCCCAATCTCCACACACTATTGTGAGACACATGACATTTCAAAAATGCTTCCACAAATCATATCTAGACATGAGAATAGGTCAAACATAGAATCTCACAACCAGCAATGATCAATGCCACAACACCCAAAGAACACAAATATGGTATTGGACTATAAATCCATCATATCCATAATACCAAAACTATATCCAATGAAGATAAAAATAATACTCAACAATAGCAATAGATTATAGACCCAAGCACTTCTGGAACATCCCATAGAACAACTACAATCTCAACATCATTGAAAGATAACTCTACATCATAGACATTATGAACCATAGACATTTTTAACTAATTCAGAACAACAAGTTTGAGATCATCAATGAAAACCACTGCAACACATCAACACATACTTCGATAGTGGGAACCATTTAAAGCTTGAATGTTAAAAGAGAATAATTACTTTTTCTATTTTTAGGATCATAGTTACTTCAAGGTTCTTTTGCTACCATTAGCCACATCTCTATTTACATTTTTTTTGCCTCAAATCCCTTGCAGACTTACTTTCCAACTTAGAATAATTCCCCACATCCACAAACTCCCTATCACTCTTGAGAGAGGGACTCAAAATAAGAAGGGAGGAGGGGAATTTCCTCAAGCTACCTAAACCCAAAAAGTCACAAGTAGAATATTTTTTTAGGTGTCTAAGGAGAAATAACCACAACCTTATTATCATTTGATTCACTAACCAAATGAGGAGGATCCCAAACATGAAGAGGAGTAATAATTTGAATAGAAACAAGCATGCGAGCATCCATAGGGGAAGAGATTTAGTTAAGGATATTTAGGGCCATAAAGAAACAATATAAAGAATAGGGACATAAGGGTTTTAAATGGAATCACTCCAGCATCAGGACCACCAAAAACATTCTCTAAGGTGTTTTGAAAATAAAGGAAGACCTCTAGGGAGACTTTAGGAGAAGAATCCATCACCCCATTCAAAGGGGAAACCTTTCTAAAATTTAGAGCCAACAAGAATGTAGACTCAAAACTCACTGACTTTAAGGGTGCTACATATTTATTTCTCACACTCGTAAAATCAAGTTCCAAAGGTTTAGAACTAGAGACAAATACCCTCACAAAAAAGGAAGAAATGAACAAATGATGACCTTCAACCTTGTGAGACCTAGCCCTACAACCACTTTTAGGACATTTATTACTGAGATGACTAGCTAGGGAACAAAGATGATGATAGGGAATTAAGGTTTCAAATTCAATCATCTCGGTCCAAGATCATAGATGATATTCCAAATCAATTGAAAAAGATAATAATGAGCTTAGTAGAACACCTACACAGAAATGCACAAACAACAACTGGGGCCTTTTCTAGGTAATGAAATATAAGGAAATGGACTACCCAATGGAATTGGCTATCCTTGTAATGATTTCTTCATCCCAAAATTATAAAGGGAGACCTAAGAGGTGGACATTAGTTGGAATGGCACCTACCAAATGCACCTCAACATCAAATCTTGGGCATCATTTGTAGAGAATCTATTGCACACCAAAAAGATAGGGGGCTAAAGAAAAACAATGATTGAAGTCTTCCTAGATAGAGAAAGAGAAGCAACACATACCTTTTGGGAGAGCTAAAATAGTTTCCCTTCATCAACCACCTAACTGCCACCCACTTTCAAGCCATAGCAATGTCCACCTGCATCTGACCAAAAAATTACCCACCAAATATTTCTCCATATTAGCCAAAGAATAGTTTAGAGATGGGTCTTTTATTCTTAACCATGTTCCTTTGTCCATGTGCTTAATTGATACAACATTTGTAGGAATGAACCGACCACTATTAAAAAGGTTCTTCCAACTTTGAAGGAGAGAATCCCTATTTAATATTCTTAGCATCCACATGCTTAAAAGAAAATACATTAAAAACCCTAGAAAATGACCCACCTACACTATGGATGCCCCCCTCCACTTGGATTGTAGGGAATAGGAGAAGGTTCTCCACACACTAGTCCTGATTCTGATCTGACACCCAAAAGGTTATTTCTACAACAAACTTGATCAAATTCACATCATTATCATCGTTCTCTTGCACCTTCACTCCTATCCCTGTTCTAGAAATCTCCTACCCACCGCTTGGAGAGTAGATTTCAAAATACATCTATGTAGCTTATGATAAAGTTTCATGTTATTTTTTTTGTTAATTTATTTAGAAATTCAATTTCAAAGTTAAATTCTAAATGTTATTTCAAAGAGTGTTACATCTTTAACATATTTTGTGTTGGAAGCAATGAACACTAAGAGGGGGGGTGAATCAGTGTTTTATAATTTGCAAACTTATCAAGTTGATTCTTAAACCACCAAATGCATGAGAAAGTAATCAAAGTGAATAAATATAAAATGAGCAACCACAGAACCTTAACATCGATATTTTTACATGGAAACCTAGAAAGGGAAAAACCATGGTTGGATCGAGTAGCCACAATATTATTATACTATGGCTAGTACTAGAACAATATTACATAAGGGGATTGCACTTGCATTCAAGCTTACTCCCTAGAACTCACTGCTCAATTACAAAAGGGATACAACTCAGAGAAAGTATCACTGCCTTACAAGACAATATCAAATAATTACAATGATAAGAAAACTGAAGTCTAGCATCTATCTATACCAAAATACGGTTCCAGTTAGGCTCATATAGTCTTCTACAACTGATCTATCCTTCTGCTCTGTAATACTACTTTGTCACATACTAGAGCAACAAAATATTCACCAAAATTATAAACTCACTCACACGGACTTCCTTCGCTCACCACAAACTTCAAAATGATTAACCAAATCAATCTTATATATCTACATCATAAAAAGGAATCAATATCCATGCTGGCTTCCAAAAACTACATAACACGCAACATAAAATGTGTTCCATCAAGTTACCTCAATCCAATCACAAATCCAAATACAAACCAAAACAATATGGTAAAATGCTTCCATAAGTCAGCCCAATCATCTCAAATATGAAATTGATCACCAGAGTTATCCCAACAAATTGACAACACATGTTACTCCAAGATAGCTCTTCCCTAACTGAATTTTTGGATACCAGAGCTCTAGCCTTGTACACAATTCAATACCAGATATCAAGATCATGAGATAATCTGTCTTGAAGCTCGAACAAACTGCCTTGATCAATGCAACCAAAAATACAACACCGAAATCAAGATGTGCACCATGATCTCATGCTCTTCCAATAACTATGTTCCACTTTCCAGACTTATGGCTTATAGAATCTATCTGGGGAGTGATAAGACTCCTTAACTAAGACACCCTACCCAAAACTCTATCCTTTTTATGGTTTAGACTCTTGATTTTATTTAGTATACTCAAAACTTGGGGTTCAAAATTGCTAGCCAGAGCATATTGTGGTGCATATGACTATGATACGCCTTATAGCTGACCCTCACATTCCCTTATCTTCTTTTCAATGTCTATAGTGAATTTGGGAAAAAATAGACATTACTTATATATCTGATCACCTTCATCTAATGCGTCTTGAATATTCTTCATAACAGTAACTAAGGTTACCCTATCATCTTCAATCATCTTCAAAAATATTTTCAACCTCATAGCATTAAACTGATTCAAAACTTTAATATCTACTGCCTTCTCCAAAGACTCAAAATGAGAACCAACGACACTTAACAAACCTTTGAGCTTACCAGAGGGATCAAATTTATTTTGTTTGAAATATGGCATAATCTTATCCAACATATCCTCTACCAATGATGTTAATTCCTTGTCTGCAAAATGGGACTTAAGTGAGTCCTCATTGGCTTTGGTTTGAGCTAGAGTTGCCAATTTAAGTGCTTCAATAGGGGATAAAGGACTCAAGTCAATCAGCCCTTTACCAAAATCATTTAAATCTACAACAACTTGTTTCCCTTTAACAACACTAGTGTCTCTTGCCACTATTTCCAGAGCTTGATGTTCCTTTTCCTCTCTTTTCTCCTTATCTGTAACTTCTGCACTCTCACCTTTTCCACCTTTCTCACCATCATCCTTATCCTTCTCCAAATTTAATGTCTCCTTAGCTACTTTTTCTGACACAACTTCTATAACAGGAGGTTCCTGTATAGCATCATCGAAGGTATCATTTGCACCATCATCATTTTTAACTAGAGTCTGATCATTAGACTGTCCTTCAAGAGTGGATTTATCAGGTGACTAATCCTTTTTCTTACCCGGGACAACCGTACTTACTTCTGGAACAGATGTCTCTTGAATGGGTTCTTCCAAATTCACATCAACTCTTTGATCTATCAAAAAATGTCTCAAAATTGTTTTAGTTTTCTTTATCACATCATCTTTCTTCCCTACCATAAGCTTATTCACCCTCTTCTTGCTTCAGAATCTATCCTTGGCAAGTTTCAATAATCTGGTGACTTCATCCCTAGAAATAACAAAAGATAGATTTACTAGGAAATATTATTTCATTCTATCATCTTCTAAGCTAGATGTATGCCTTCTTACATCCAAAATGTCATATAGGCCTTTAGAAATCATAGATGCAAGTTCTAGCAATGCCTTACTATAGAAATCGATATATTCTGCAATTGCTTCTTCAACTTCCCTTTGATCCTTATCATCAAAATTTTCATAATATGTAGACACATTATTTAGATTCCCATCCTTACAAATTTCATCAATTAAATCCTTCAAAGTCAACGGGGACACTATTTCAAATGTTCCTTCAATCTTACTAGATTTCAGAGTGGCATCAATCTCATATTTATGCTTCTTGCTCTCTCTAGCCTAGCCTGATGATTCAGGTTCTACCCTTGACCTCTTGGATTGCTGAACTCCATAGGATTGTGGTTTCTTCACCAATCTATTGTAGGTGGCTATCTTTTTTACCTCTCTTACCGTTGCGTTAGATTTTGTCTCTGTATCTTTAGCAATGGCAGCAACATACACTCTTTAAGGCTTCTCCTTCTTCCTCTTCTTTCCCCCACTAGTTGATGATGTAGATTGTTATTTGGGTGGAGGAATGGGCTTCTTCATACCGAAAGTAGGTGCAGATTGAGACCGTTTTGGCTTGGCCTACTTCAGAAGAGTGGAAACAGGTTTAGTATTCGTAGGCTTCACCATGTCTTCCTCCTTCAGAATGTTATGTTCTCTTTCCCTTTGCACAACCTCCTTGGTTATACCCATTTGTTTTGCTAGCTCCTCTACTGCTTTCATTGCTTTCCTCTTCCTAGTAGGTCTAGTAAACTTTTTGTGCAAATCAAGGTATTTTTCTTGACAAGTATCTAACCTCTCCTCATTATCATCTACCAGTTGACTCAACAAATATTGAGCATATGCATCAAGTGTGACAACATCCACCTCATACCCCATAGGCATGATCTAGACAGTTCTTGGCTCAATTGTCTCCATGTGACATTGGTCTTTATCAACAATGAAGCAAATGGTTTTCTCATACTTATCTATAATTTCTTTAGGGATCCTTTCCCTATTATGCATTTTATCTTGAATGGATTTTAAGTATCCCCACAAGGCAGATTTATATGCAACAATATCACCTAAACCATGTAATCCTTCCTTTATCTAAACTATCATCATTTTAACATATCCCCACTCTTGCCTTCCCTCAGAATCCCATAAGCTACAAATACAGTCATGTCGGATACATAATTTTGCCTACTAGATCGATATACATTATATCCGGTCACCATCCAGGCAAATATAATATCATGCTCTATAATATTATTGATAGTCGTCTACCAAGTATCAAACTAAGATCTAGTAATCTTTGTTAGCATTGTATTATGTATTTTCTTCAATCTGGGGACCTCACCGATTGCACTTAAACAGGTAATCGCTTCAATGGATTGCTTGATAATTTATGAGCTCGATCTAAACATATAAATTCATCATGGATTTGGCTCAAATTGTAACAGACCCATTCAGGTTCATCAAACACTGGGAAGTGAATAAATTGAATGAAACCATTGTCATGTAGTTCCTTGAATTCTGACTTCAAATTTCCTACACTATCCATCATGTTCTCGATGTAAAGTGAGAGCATGTCTACATTCCCAAGCTCCTTAATGTTGCAATGGATATATGCCCTAATATATTCATTGTAAAGTACACCATTTGGGACAGAAGACAATGCACCTTCCGGATAATCCTTAGTGGATTTGAATGGGTGCCTCTTGAACATGGGCCTAGCTCTCTCAAAAATTTCGATCACCAATAGAGTCGCAACACCAGATGCAAATGCATATGTGATTTCAAAATATGGATATGAAATGATATCTTTGCAAACAAAAAATACCTTTTGATTCTCAACCAGATGCATGAAATCACTGATTGATTGCTTCAAGCTCGGATTTAGCTTCTAAAACTCCTTCAATCTTCTTCTCTGCTCTTCTCTCTTATTTGCATTATGAAGAATGAACTATTGAAATGCCTTTTTATCCATAAAAAACCTAATTTTAAGTTGTAATAAATGCACAACCCTAATGACTTCCAAATACACTATTTTTCATGAGTTCATTCACCCAATTATAAAATTGTTATGAAATCTTCTGAAAAAGATTAGGACAAATAATCTCTATCATCTACAACCATCCATGATCGGTTACAAATCTTTTAAAGGGGGTTTTAAATATCTGCGTGATAATGTCACCCTAAGGTCAAAATGCCATAGTTACCAGATGAGGTTGCTACACCGGAATCAGGTGTGGAGACATTTTGAACAATAGAATCTTCTTTCTTTACCCACATCTTCTTATGCTGATCTCTGATCTCTTCCACCTTAGCTTTACTGTTTTCATACAATTTATTCTTGTCTGCTAGAGCATTCCTTCTTCTGCAGTATCTTGCAATATGACCAGGTTTCTCGCATGCAAGACAAACAACATTTCTTTGCATAGGCCTGAATTTCATTTGATTTGATCTCATCCTGCATTGGTTAGAAATATGCTCAAACATACCATAAGCATAGCATCTCTTATTCTGGAATTTTTTTATAATTGTTCTGCACATGTTTGACTTGTGACCAAAATTGTTGCATATGAAACATTGACCAATAAAGGTAGAACCATTGTTCATCACTTTATTCATTATTCCATCATTCATACTACTTCTGCATTAACTTGCCATATGACCAAATTTACCACAAAAAAATTATTTACCATTGAATTTATAGGCATTAGACTGTCTTACCAGAGGTTTCTATTTCTTTTGTTGATGATTTCTTTGACCAAAATCGAAGGATTCTCCTTTCTCAAATACAAGTCCTCGCATGTCTTTCACATGTCTTTGACTTTCTAGCATCTCATACAATCAGGATGAACTAGATTTGAATTTTTCTTTGTACTCATTAGCAGTAGTTAGCTCATCTCTCTAAAATATGATCTATCTTTCAAGTTCTTGTCCATCAGTCTTTGTTTGTACTAGTTCAAGCTTCAACTGGTCATTCTCATATGTCAATCTGTAGCATTCATTGGATCTATTCCTCTATGATTGAGTTAGGGTTTCTTCATTCTTCTTCCGGTCTTGAATCTCCTTAATCAACTTCATGACAATAGATTGCATTTCATTCTTCAAAAATATATTATCCCTAGCCAACTTCTCACATTCATCTATCTTGTCTTGTAGGGCTTGATTATCAATGCTTTGTTCTTCTTTCTCCTTCAACTTATCCATCAGTTCCTTTCTCTTCTCTCTTCAATTACTTACTTGATCTTTCAGTGTCTCAATGAAATCTTTAACTACATTTAGGTTTGTTTTTAGGAAACTTACTTCTTTTCTTGTTGCATCAAGATCTTCAAGTCCCACACTAAATTGTCCCTGCAAACTAAAGTCCATTGATTCAATCTTATGGGTCTTTATCAAGTTGTTAGGCTTCTTTTGAGGCACAAATCTTTGATACCAATTGTAGGAATCAATGAACACTAAGAGGGGGGTTAAATTAGTGTTTTATAATTTGGAAACTTATCAAGATGATTCTTAAACGATCAGATGCATGAGAAAGGAATCAAAGTGCAAAACAAATAAATGAAAACCACACAACATAACACCAAGATCTTTACGTGGAAACCTGTAAAGGGAAAATCATGGTGAGATTGAGTACCCACAATATTATTATAATATAGCTATTAGTAGAATAATATTACATAAAGGGAAAGCACTTTCATTCAGGCTCACTTCCTATACCTCACTACTCAATTACAAAAGGGCTACAACCCAGAGGAAGGTTCACTGCCTTACAGGCTAATATAAAATGATTACAATGATAACTAAATTGAAGTATATCATCTATCTATGCTAAAATATAGTTCCAGTTAGGCTCATATAATCTTCTGCAACTGATCTGTCATTCTACTCTGTCACATACCAGAGCAAGAAAATCTTCACCAAACTTACAAACTCGCTCACACATACTTTCTTCTCTCACCACACATTTGAAAATGATCAACCAAATCAATCTTATATATCTGCATCATAAAAAAGAATCAATATCCATATCGGCTTCCAAAAACCACATAATAGGCAACATAAAATATGTTCTACCAAGTTGGCTCAATCCGATCACAAATCCAAATGCATACCAAAACAAGATAGTAAAATGCTTCCCATAAGTCAGTCCAATCATCTCAAACATGAAAGTGATCATTGAAATTATCCCAACAAATCCGCAACACACATTACTCCAAGATAGCTCTTCCCTAACTGAATTGCCAAGTACTGGAGCTCTAAACTTGTACACAATTCAAAACCGGATATCAAGATCATGAGATAATTTTTCTTGAACCTCAAACCATCTTCCTTGATCACTGGAACCCAAAATACATCATCTAAATCAGGATGTGTACCATGATCTCATGCTCTACCGGTAATTGTGTTCCACCTTCTAGACTTATGCCTCATGAGAAAAATGACTTTCGGTAAACCAATTCTATGTACACCGAATGTGATCTGTGAACTGAGTTGACATCAATGACAACCCCTAAACAACTATCATGCACCAATCATCACCATAACAATGTCTCTTGCCAACATTTTGTTATTATTAATGATATCCCTCAAGGTCATTTCTATGCTAGTGGAGAGATTAGACAAGGAGACTCTAGTGTTACTACTTATCAAGTTGCCATTAGTTTTATGTTCAAAGTTATTCTATATACTCTAGTCGGTTATCTCTACTGACATATTCAGTTGGTATGCACAGTTTAGTCAGTTATTGAAGAAAGTAGTCTCAGAACATAGTTTACACTGAGTTGTCTACCGAGTATCATTTCATGTCTACCGAGTAGCAAAGATGACACACTGAGTTGTTACACACTGAGTGAAATGTGTTACCAGATTCACTGAACCTGGACATACATATGAAAACGTGTTACAAGATCGAGGAACATCTAACCATTATCACATTGGAAATTGCAATTAAAGATTGTGTATGATTTTGAGGTCATCTAACCAATGAAATATTTTGCATGGTTATTCATTCGATAAATCATGTTTGTAAGATCAAAGCAATGAATGGATCACAAACATAAGAGATCTATTTATACAACATGAGTTAAACGGTGTGTGCATGAGTGTAAGAAGACTCTTACAGAGTCACAGAGGTCACTGAGAAGGTTTTCAGAGAACAGTCGAAGAATAGAGTAAACAAAAGGGTTTACCGAGGTATGCTATAAGCAAGGTAATCTATTCTGAGCACATAGAATCTGCTATAACATTCCAGATGTAAAGTTGCAGATATTTGTAATGATTTATTGTAATATTTTGAAGTTGTAAGAGAAACCTTTAACAGGGTAAAAGACTGTAAACAAGTCTATAAATTGTAAAGCCTCTAACTAGGTGTAGTATTTAGTTTAAGTGTTGTAAAATCCTTTAGCAAGGTAGATCTAATAGATCATATTACTCTTCATAGGGTAAGCTATCAGAAATAGCTAAACATGTAGCTCTAATCGAGCACTCTTTATTATTACAATAGTGAAGTTGTGGGTGCCATCCACACCGCAGTTTTTCTCTCTAACCAAGAGTTTTTGCATAACAAAAATATATGTGTTATGGAGTGAATCATGTATGATTGTTATCTATTTGTTTTAGCTTTATATTATGTTACTGCACTATTCAGTTTATGCATAATAGTAAAGTTATTATTGAAGAAAAGTTTTGGAGTACTGATTCACCCCTCCCCTTTCAATACATTAGCTTTCCATATTGGGCCTAACAATTGGTATCAGAGCTTGAATCTTGGAAAAGGGTTTAATTGCCTAAAGAGAAAGATCTTATCAATGGAAGGCTATAAACAATCTCAGAGGATTGTGTATCTACAAGAAGAGCTGGATCATGCTAATCAAGTGATTGCAGACATGCAAAGACAAATGCAAAAATATCTGAAAGTAAGAAGAAGATTATCTGATTATTTGCAGGACTCTCAAGAGTTAGTGGAACAAATTGAGACATCATCTGAGAACAACATGTCTGAAGAAACTGAATAAATTATTGCAGTATTGAGAGAAAAGAACAAAGCACTGGCTGATCAGCTAAAAGCAATGAAAAGAGAACATGAACATTTCAACACACAGATGACTGAAAATCTTGATGCATTGAGGACAGCCGAGGATAAAGTAAGAAATCTAGAAAGAGAGAAACAACAACTTGAAGCCTTAGTATCTGATAAGAATGATGAAATCACAAGGATGACTGGAATTCAACAGAACCTATCAGATCAACTAGGTTATGCACATCATGAAGAAATTTTGAAGGATGATGAGAATCAAGCATTGAAACTTGAAGTATCAAGGTTGACCAATGAACTTGAAACAAAGTAGAAATCCAAAGAAACATTAAAGAAGAGTTATGATGCATCAAAGATGTTGGATGAGCAACTGAATACAAGAAGGCCTAACAAAGATGCAGGACTCGGTTACAAAGGAAAAGACTCTACTAAGAAGGGAATTCATACTACCAAGAGAGGAGAATCATCAAAGCAAGCTGGAAACAAGAATAACATCAAAAGAAAGAAGCCTATTTGCAACTACTATGGAAATCAAGGTCACACTACCAACATGTGCCAAATTAGAAAAGGTAAGCAACCGAATGTCACTAAGCCCAAAGGTTATTGTTACAATTGCAATTAATATGGTCACACATCTAATAAATGTAGGACAAAGTCTGTTAACAATTATCACAAAGCAAAATTCAAAGGGTTTTGTAAAAACTGCAATAGATATGGACATAGTACCGAGAAGTGTTGGTTAAAGAAAAAGAACTATATTTGGTCTGCACACCGAGAAAATGCTAGAGGTTACCAAACTCACACACATCCTTACCGATAGTATTCTGCAGTACCATGGGATTACAATACAAGGATATGGTGTGAATGTTGTGGAAGATATGGCCATATAAGTGCCAACTATTTTATAAGGTTTGGAATGAACAACCGAAGGTCATGGAGAAATCCTGGTATGGCATGTTTCAATTGTCACAAAGTTGGACATTTAGCTGGAGATTACAGAGATCAACCTAGAAAAGACACTGAAGAAATAAAAGACAAATTAAAGATGATTTGGAAAAAGAAGGAAATTGTGTCAAATGAAGAAAGCACCTTACCTACTGAGTTAGGTGCACCTATTCCAAATTAATCCGTAAAGGTATGAAGGGACTGCATTCTCTCAAGGTTAAATCTTAATAGTTCCTATTTTATTATGTACTTAATTCAAAGCTGCATAATTAAGATGTATTAGTAAGTTTGAAATTTTATCAAAGTCTTTTGAAGCACTATACAGGAAACCTGTCAAGTCGGTGAATACAGGGAGCCTGTCAAGTTGGTAAATGAAGGAAGTTTGGTTGCTTGGTTAAAGTGAAAAAAAAGGAAAGAAAGTTAAATGGAACCAAGTGCATTTAATGTTTTTGACCTAACCTACATAGAGCCCGATAAGGCATATTGTGTTCTTAAAAGCATCTTCGCAGTCATTTTCAACTCACCAAGTTTTCAAGAGAGTAGAGCAAAGAGAATCAAAGGGAATCAAACCTCCTACAAAGAAAATTCAAGATAATTACATGAATCTCAACGCATTGTTAAGCTGGTTTACTGATCTTATCAAGTTGCTATTATTTGCTAAGTGTGAAGCGTCAGTCGTTTGAAATCCTAAAACCCTAAGGATTCTTTGTTAGCTTTTATCTGAAATCTAAAATGGTGCCTAAGATCCAAGATCCCATCATTGTCAAGAATGTAGAGAAGCCCTCACTAAAATACTCTTTGACTCCCAAAGTTGCATTTGAACTGGATGACAAAACCACTTTTTCACTCATCCCAAATAGAGTGTTGTTAGTCGAGGATGTGAGATTCTTCACCAAATGTCATGTCGAAGAACTCAGTCATGTTGAAATTAAAGACACCTATGATGAGCTGTGTACAAATGGTAAATTAAATAGCAAGTATGAGCACATCAAGATCAAGGGATTAACTGAAGCCCTAACCTATCCCAGTGTGTTCAAACCCCAGTGGGTCAAGTTTGTTCTAAGTAGAGTTCACGATTATTTCATGTGGCTAGAAGAGCAACCATTTAAGATTACCAAGGAAATCATTCATCTGATTACCAGTTACCCCATTTATGATCATGCCCGAGCCAAAAAAATGATATCACAGAAGGAATTGATTAGTTTAACCGAAGTGGAATTAGATTGTAGAGGATTAAAACTAAATAATGTCATAGATGAAGAACTAAAATTTGCCATTAGAGTAATAGGTTACTGTTTCTTCCAATCAGCAAGGGAAAACAATGTACCTTTTGTAGCAGTAGACCTAGCATACAAAATTGTGAAAAAGGGAATGAAAATTGATCTATGTGAGGTATTGCTAAAGAACCTATTTGAGAATCTGAACACCATCAAGAAGCTGAAGAAGAAAAACTTGGCTAATACACAAACGTTTGGATCATTACTTGTATGCATGTTTTTCTATTTTGAGAAATTCTTTCCATTAATCAGTAAAGTTGTTTGGGAACTACACCAACAAATCGCCCATTAGATTAATGACTTCAACAAGAAGTTAGGTGATAATTTTAATCATATTATGGATGATTACTTTAGTAAATTTCAAGATAAAATGCATAACAGGTACTGGATTCCACCATAGCTAGTGGAGAAATACAAAAATGACATATGTTTTGAAGTTGACACTGATTACTGTTATGTGAATGATGTGGAACCGAGAACTCAATCTTTGTCACCTATGGGTTACGAGATTAATTTTGACATCACACAACAGAAAATTGATGCATTTCTTACATTATCGAGGCATGCTACCGAGCTGAGGTATGGAACCTATGATGAAGTGAAGGAAAAGGTAAAGATGAGCATTGTAGTACCCAAAGCTACAAGAAAGGCAACAAAAATGATAAAGGCATTGTCAGAGAAATTTAGAGAAGACTCTTCCTCTACACTTGTCAAAGGCACCATTGCCATTACCGAAGAGGAATCTGAAGTCCAAGAGGCAGCTATAACACTGAGCACTGAATTGCCTAAGGGAAAAGTGTTGAAGAGAAAGAAACTGGATTAATCAAAGGCCTCACTCACTCCACCTCCAAAGCGACCTAACACTAGAGCATTTGTGGCTTCACCGAGTAAGAAAACAAAGAGTGTTACTATTCCCAAGGTAACAAAGACCTACAAGAAATCTACTCGGAGACTCATTTTGGCAAAAGAGTCTAGTGATACCGAATTAGAGGATGCAAGCAAATTTCAGATTGTCAAAAGCAAGAAGGTAAATGTACATAGTGTTGAAAACTTTTGTGCTAATTTGAAAGCATATGAAGGATTTGGATCATTTAGATATGTTAAGTATGAAACCATAAATAATGATGAGAAGAGACAAATTGAAGAAGTTGTCATCTGCACACTTCTAAAATTATGGTTAGCTCCATTGGAACTAGCTAAGTCACTTCCGAATGAACTTTATTTGCATATTGATAATAGGTGGAAGTATGCAATGGACTCAGAGTAATAGATCAGAGAAAGAAGTCTGGTTCATCTCTTTCCTGACATGTAAGTAGCTAAAATTAAAGAACATCTGACAACCTACAACTCAAAGTTTCTTGTCAAACAGAGAGCCTTAAAACTGATGAATGGGTTGTATACTGAAGTGGAAAATGAGACAAAAGCAAAGTGGCAAGAAATATTTAAAGTCAAGGATGCCGGTGAGCAAGCTACAGTTGAAATTGTTGATGTCACCGAGCAAGATCCTGATGTTACCGAGCAAGACCCTTGTGACACCATTCAAATAGATGAAGATGTCATGGATACAGAGGCACCAGAATAGGAAATGATAGAAGGCAATGCATATGCAAAACTTGTATCTAGTGAATAAGTCTTGGAACAAGTTTAGCCTTATCCACTGGTCAAGCAACCTATCTCAACTAAAACCCCTCATGACATAGAGCAAGGCACCAAAGGCCACAAGTATACAATAGGAGAAGGTACTACTCAAGAATAGACATCTCAAGCACCTTCTAGCACTGAGAATGTTGCAACTGAGACACCAAAGGACTCTACAGAGGCTAAAGAAACTGATCAAAGTGTTGCCTCTATCGAGCAACCTATCGAGGGTCATCAAGCCTCACAAGCCATTGTCTTAGTTCCATTAGTAAAAGGTAAAGAAAAGAAGATGAAAAAACATAGTTTTAAAGTTGATTTGTCAAAACCAATAGTGCTACCCAAAGTAGATATATCAAAATTAAAAGGGCAAGCACTCATTGATTTTAGTGCACTATGCAAAGCAAAGGCCAAACAAGAGAAACAAATGGTGATTCAAAAGAAAAATAAGGTACTTCAGGAGGTGAAAGCACTCTTAATAGACATGCTACCTGAAGCTACAGTATCAATAGATGCAACCATCCACATTCAACTAGATGAACTCCTAACAAAGATAGAGACATCTAGAGTAGATGCATCGGAGTATTTGAGCAAGCTAAAAGACAAAGAGCTCACTGCAAAAATGATAGAAGAGGTACAAAAAGCTATAGCTATTGGCAAAGTTAAACCTGTCAAATTTATTGCGGAGTTGACACCTCAACTCAAGCACATTCTTTATTTATTTCAGAAACTCTGCACATTTTCTTTATTCATCAAAGACATTAAGAATAAAATAGAGGCAATTGAGAAAGAGATCACTGATCTCTCAAACAAGTTGACCACAGAGCCAAATTTAGTTTAGAATTTCTATACAAGGTTACAACAACTTATGGCTCAACAATTGAACCTAAGAAATGAAGAACACAAGATCAGGATGGACATAATGACACTGCAGACATTATTCCTTCCTCATCTTTCATCCGTCCAAGAACAGATCAACTGAGCCACCTCCTTATCTACTACACAAGAGGGAAGCACTCTAGATGGCTTAATATCATTATTGGCTAATATTCAAGCACATAATTCTTTAATGGACTATGTAAAGACTGCCCTCTTTGTTGCTCTCACCGAAGCACGAACCAAGTACAAATCCATTTTTGAACAGTTACCACCCCCGAATGGTAATTAAGTTTTGATGATTGTCAAAAAGGGAGAGTGGTATGATATAGTATTAGGAGAGTGATACAATACTGGGGGAGTGTAGTATTCAAAGTATCAAACAAAAGGAGTATAGTTTATAGGGGGAGTATATCGAGCAGAGCATGCAGAGTATCCAAGAGCAGTGAACAGGACAGTAAGCAAAGATCACGAGCAACACACAAAACATTAATCATTGACCATGCAAAATCAGAGTTTTGTACAGTATAAAGATAAGGGGAGTATATATGGATATATTATTTCATTGACTATTGTATATACTATCAGTATAGTCAAATTTTGCAAGTATATAGATTATTGAGTTAAAACTTTGAAAGTAGTTTTTGTCAAACATCTCAACTAATATCAAAAGGGGAGATTGTTACTACTTATCAATTTGCCATTAGTTTTATGTTAAAAGTTTTTCTATATACTCTAGTCGGTTATCTCTACCGAGATATTCAATCGGTATGCACAGTCTAGTCAGTTATTGAAGAAAGTAGTCTCAGAACGTAGTTTACACCGAGCTATCTACCGAGTATCATTTCATGTCTACTGAGTAGCAAAGATGACACATCGAGTTGTTACACACCAAGTGAAACGTGTTACTAGATTCATTGAACCTGGACATACATATGAAAACGTGTTACACGATCGAGGAACATCTAACCGTTGTCACATTGGAAATTGCACTTAAAGATTGTGTATGATTTTGAGGTCATCTAACCAATGAAATATTTTGCATGGTTATTCATTCAATAAATCATGTTTGTAAGATCGAAGCAATGAATGGATCACCGATATAAGAGATCTATTTATACAGCATGAGTTAAAAGGTGTGTGCATGAGTGTAAGAAGACTGTTATAGAGACACAGAGGTCATCGAGAAGGTTTTTAGAGAACAGTCAAAGAACAGAGTAAATCGAAGGGTTTACCGAGTTACTATATGGGTTACCAAGGTATGCTATAAGCAAGGTAATCTATTTTGAGCACATAGAATCTGCTATAACATTCCAGATGTAATGTTCTAGATATTTGTAATGATTTATTGTAATATTTTGAAGTTGTAAGAGAAACCTTTAACAGGGTAAAAGACTCTAAACAAGTCTATAAATTGTAAAGCCTCTAACCAGGTGCAACATTTAGTTTAAGTGTTGTAAAATCCTTCAGCAAGGTAGATCTAATAGATCTTATTACTCCTAACAGGGTAAGCTATCAGAAATAGCTAAACATGTAGCTCTAATCGAGCACTCTTTATTATTGCAGTAGTGAAGTTGTGGGTGTCATCCCCACTGCAGTTTTTCTCTCTAACCAAGAGTTTCTGCGTAACCAAAATATATGTGTTATGGAGTGAATCATGTATAATTGTTATCTATTTGTTTTAGCTTTATATTATGTTACTGCACTATTTGGTTTATGCATAACAGTAAAGTTATTATTGAAGAAAAGTTCTGGAGTACTGATTCACCCCTCCCCTCTCAGTACATTAGCTTTCCATATTGGGCCTAACATCTAGTTCCTCCCATCTTGTTATCATGCTTTTTAAAGTCTTCGGAAGAAACATAGATTCTTATATCAGAATAAATAATGCCAAATCAATATAGACATTATCTTCATTTCATTTTATTTCACATAAACAATTCTTTTATGTTAAGTTTTTATAACCATTATGAAGGTCTGGAATTTTGTTGCATAACAATCATCTCAATTTTATCGTAGGAAGTTGTTCTACTACCTTGACTTCCTTACAAGTGGTATGTGATCTTGAGAACCTTTTGGTTTTAGTTCTGGTTTGTTGTCTTTTCCAGACTAATCTAGATTTTAGTAGGAACTTGTGTAGAAGATACTTTTTAATATTGTTATATGATCTTTTTGAATGACAAGTTATTTAGTAAAAGTATAGGTGGTTTTTTATCTTGTGTTGTGGAAGCTAAAGATGAAGGATCTATTAATAGACTAATATTTATGTGATGTTATTAATGAGGATGTCTTTGGATAATAGATCTTACTTTGGCTACTTAGTGTTATGCTATGGATGAAAAAACCAAGGGTCTAATTAGATTATGCTTGACAAACTCATTTTTAATCATTGTGCACATAGATTCCTTTCCAAAGAAGCTATGGAAGTAAGTAACTTATATTTTTTTATTCCAAATATTTAGTAGACAATATTTTCTTGAGGAAGAAATTGTATTCCTTGATAATGGAAGAGGGTGGATGAATTACACACTACATGGAAGCATTCAATATATTGGGGGCTCAATTGACATTTATTCATGTCATTGTGGATGATGAGAATAAAATATGGATTTTTCTTTATTCTTTACCTAATTTGTGGGATTTTCTTGTTATGTACATTGATAGTAATTATAAATTTGAAGTTTTTAGTCAATTTACGGAATCTAAAGAAATGGTTGAGTTGTAGAGTGGAAAGAAAATTAAAAGTTGAAGGACATTAAATTATGGTGAATTCTTTTGTAATGATTTTTTATATATTTTATAAATATTGTGGCATAAATATTTAGAAGACAACTTAGTATTCTTGGTTGTGATGCATATGCGCATTCACCAAAGGAGAAGTGAAAAAAGTTTGAGATCAATTATTTGATATGTATCATCATCAATTATAATTATGGCATGAATGGATACAAGCTTTTGGAGCCCTATTAGACACAAGTTAGCACATAGTAGAAGTGTTATTTTTAGATAAACCAATTCTCATTGTATTACATTGTATAGCTAGTATAATGTAAGTAAGATTATTCAATTTGATTTGCTTCAAATTTATTGATTAGTTTACATGATCAATAACAATAATGAAGTTTATGAAAACTTAATTTATCGTCAATGACACTCCCTCTTACGAGTTGTTATTATTGGAGTTCCTAACATCATTTAAGAGTCAAAAGATGAAATTAAAAGTATCATCATTAATTCAATAAAAATATTCTAAAAATATTCCATATGAAAGATTAGTCAAAAGATATGAATTCGCAAGTCCAAAGGCTGGCTTCCATAAATATCCACCTCCAGAATCAAATTCATAAAATTAATTGTGGAAAGATACTAGTTCCAAATCAAAAGAATAAATTTGATGGTAACATTAGGTAAACCTTGAGAATAATGTTAAAGGTCCCAAATCTCTCCCTCTATATATACTACCATTCAATACTGTGTTTCTTTTCATTCTTGAGAACGTCCATTTATTTAGATTGCATTAGAAAAAATGGCATTAGAAAAAATTGGTTGAATATTTTCTTGTAGATACAACAATTTGATGAACAACTACTTTTCCAATAAAAAATTACCATTTGTAAGTAAATAAAACTATTAAAAAACAACAATTCATCTTCAAAGCATAGATGTGAAAATGATTATAGAGCTACATTTAAATGAAGGTTTCGGGCTGTGTGAGGGAGAATATAGGTGGATCTAAATTATTTTCTTTCCCGAGAAAACATCATTTCCTGTCCAAAACTCGATCCTATTTAGTTTTAATTTTAATTGCAGAAGCTTTTTCCCGCAACCGATCGGCAGGGTTTCGAACCAAATTGTGTGAGGGACACATCTTTATGAGAGTATAGGTGGATGTCGATTTCCCACAGACAATCGTTTAGTCAAAGATCTCAATTATTTTCTTTCCCGAGAAAAGATCATTTCCTGTCCAAAACTCGATCCTTTTTAGTTGATCTACAGGTGTTTCCGGAGTTTAATTGGAGAAGCTTTTTTAAACAAGAATCTCAAGACTCTTTGTTTCGGGCTGTGTGAGGTACACGCCTTTACGAGAATATAGATAAATCTCCATTTCCCATAGACATTCATTTCGTCAGAGCTTTAAATTATTTTTCTCCCCATGAAGTTTTAATTGCGGTGATCTACAGGTGGCAGAACAGAGTTTATTTTTCACAAGCGATCTGGCAGGATGTTGACTGAACATAAAACTCACGATCCCCAGGGTTTCAAATACAAAAGGGCACAGTTGCGGTGATTGGTAGAAAGAAAGGTGTATGAAGGGCATAAGAATATAAGGAAAACTAATCATTTTAATTTGTTTACAAGGTATTTTGACTAATATAATTTTTATAGTTATTTTGTAGATAAAAATTAAAGATGAGATATTAATATTTTGTTTTTGAACTTAAAAGATTAGAATTATAAATTTTAGATTATATTGAAATATAATATGTCAAAAGATAAGAGAGAAAAGTGAGTTTATATAAATTTTCTATGATTTGATGTAGATGTTTGATAGTTGAAAAAGGGAAGAAGATAACATTAAATTAAGATTAATTAATAAATGAAAGGAAAAAAGGAGAAGGTACTTTAAAAATATAGTTTTTAATTTTAGAGGATTAAAGAGTAAGTAGTTTGTGAGATAAAAGAGTTTTAATAAACGTGTTTTATGATTTTTGTTATGAATTTTGATTGAAGAATTTTTTTGATTAATTTTTCCCAAAGAGGGTGGTTAAAGAGATAATATTTAGATATAGGTATTTAGTTATGGATATGTTTGTAGTCTAAGTATTTTATAATGTAGTATGGTTTTGTCTTCACAACGTTTAAATTACAAGAAACAATATTAGTCTATTTGTTTAATATTCTTTACACTTGATCGCCCTATGAATTTGACACATAAGATGATGCTATTTTTTTTAAAAACAAGATGTTTATTGTATTAAATGTAATGCTCGACATAATAGACAATGAGATAGCTTAACTAATTTTTATATGATGTCAAAATAGATAAAAGAAGAGTAGTTAATTTTTAACTCTTTCATATGATGTCAATCATTATAAATATAAGATGTTTATTATGTTCTTGATTAAAATAGCAAGGAGGGGGCCTTGAACCCTTATAGAAAAAACATCACCAAGAAACCAAAGAAACCCCAACTTCTAGCAACAACAACCAAAAGGGAGAAGCTTGCACAAACAACCTCAAAATGTAATAAAAAACATCCAAAAAAGACAACACCAGAAAAACATCACAAGCTAACAAGTAGATGCAACCTAACAAAAAGGTTGTGGGCAAAGGCCTAAATTAATAGGCACGTGACAGAGTTGATCATCCCGTGCAAATCATAAGGGCGTGGGAGGCGAACGTAGTCCAAAATTGCACTAATATCATCAGGAGCTTGATTCCCCCAAATCTTCCTCACTTGAAACATTATCATGCGCTTCACATTCTCCTTTTGCATAATTTGTGAAGACTCTCTCTTGACAAATCTATAATTAGCACCCATATCTGGGCAATTACCATCCATAAGACTATTCCCATACAAATTCTAATTAGGATGTGTTGGAAGATTTTAAAATTGGCTCTATTTTCCACATGCTTATGTGTTGGATCTAAGGGTTTATGGTTTTTAACAAAGGATTTTAGAGTTGATAAGGTTTTCCCTTTGTTTACCCGAGCAATGTTATATTCTATAGTTGACTTATATCTACCAGTAACCTAGCTTTAAGTTTTCACCTAATGGGTCCCTTGTTGTTCATTTACGGGCCCCCGACACTAGGAGTTACTGCTTGAGGTTGTCACTTTATTTCTATTATGCACCTAAGTATTGGAGTGTTCCCGTGTGTTTTTGTCTTTTAAAATTTCCCAAGGAAAGTCCCCACGCACGGTTACTTTACCCTCAGCTAGTTTCCACGTGCTAAAATGGTTTACCGAATATGCCCGCTTTAGTCTCATAGTTATGTAGGATAAGCATGCCAAAGGAAATACAGATAAAATGTTATCCTGCAGGCCTTTTAGTGAAATGTCTCGATCATGCGGGATAAGGGATTCACAAAGCCCAAAGAACAAGCCTTATCCCATGACACTTTTGAATTCGTCATGAAGCCGCGTAGGATAAGAAGAATACATAGATAACAAAGAGATCTTTATACCGCGACCATTTCATATAAAAAAAAGGTTCACGCGGGATAATAAGTGTTCACAAATCTATTAGCAGTTATCGTTGTGAAATGTGTCCAAGTGGGATAAGATAATATAAAGAAGTAGAGAGGTGAGTCTTATCCCGCGATGGTTTTAAGATGCCTTGATATGCCCTTGGGACAAGAAACAGCTCAGGATCAAAAGCTAAATTTATCCTGCAATGTTTATAAGTTGATACAAAGATGTTGCGAGATAAAAGGTAGCAAGGTAGATACAAAGGGCCTTATCCCACAAGGGTTTTCTTTTACTTAGTAATGGTCATGGGATAAGATTTTTAAGGCAAAATTGACAAGCTCTCTTCTCCCACGCATTCCAGTGAGGATAAGAGGTGGATCATAGGACAAGATGAGAAAAGATTAAGAGACTTATCCTGCATGGTACACAATTGTCAAGAAAGGGCATTTTCAAGCAAAAAAGGACAAACATTTATGAGCAACGTGAGATAAGAGGATATTCAGAAGGTATACAAAGGCCTTATCCCGTGAGAGGAGACAACATTCATGAATGAGCAGCGGGATAAAGATAAAAGGGCATCGATAAAGAGAGGATGACATGGCCTTATCCCACAAGGCTATGGGGAATGCTTTCAAATGCTGCAGGATAAAAAACTAAGTTAAATACATGGAAGCCTTATCCTGTGAAGATCGTCAAGATAGAAAAAGGTGGTGAATCAACTATCAACAGATTAGAGAACTTTAAGCATTAAAACCTTATTACCGGAATACATAAACCAAAAACCAAAATAGCAGATATAATAGTTAAGCACAAATATAAACCACAAAAAATTACCAACCATCCATAAAAGATGATGTAATAATGAAGTTAACAAACTCCCCATGTGAATGATATCTCTGTTAAGCTCTGATCTCTTGCCTTGACTAATTTTCTGTTAAGCTCTGTTTTTCACAAATATCACTCCCCCTTTGACATCAATGCTAGAAATCTGACATGAACATCAAAGAAAAATTATAAATCTACTGAACCACACAGCTGACTACTCCCCCTGAGTAGTAGAACCAACACATCAATCCAGAATAAATAATAGCTCTGTAAATGCATGTCAAACTGATGCCAATCAGCATCACTTGGGTCTCTATTGGAAGGGTAGAAACCCCCAATCTATCTCTGAAGTACTCAAATGATTCCTTAGGCAAAGGTTTAGTCATGATATTTGCAATCTACTCTTTAGTGTTCACATAAACCAGTCTCACATCATTTGATTCCACCTTCTCCTTCAAAAAGTTATGGTTGATAGATATGTTCATTGTCTTATAATGAAATACCAGATTCTTTGATATATCAATAGTAGTAGAGTTATCATAGTGAATAACTACCGGTTCATTACAATCCACCCTTATATCCTTCAACATTTTCTTCATCCATAGAACTTGTGTACAGTTAGTAGCAAAAGCAACATACTCAGCTTCACCAGTAGATAAAGATGTACATGACTACTTCTTGCAGATCCAAGAAAGAATTTTCTTTCCAAGAAAGAAAGCTCCACTAAATGTGCTCTTTCGGTCATCAATCTCTAGCCCAATCAACATCTATATATGTAGATAGTGTAAAGTCATCTTTTTTAGGATACAACAAACCAAATTAAATTGTTCCCTACAAATACCTGAAAATCTTTTTCACCGCACTCTCATGATTTTGTCTAGGATCACTTTAATATCTTGATACAGTACAAACTACATTTATCATATCCGGTCTAGTCTGAGTCAGATGTACAAAACCTCAAACCATAGACTTGTAACTTGTAGGATTTACCAGTGCTGATGCATCTTTCTTAGTCAATTTCTCACTTGTAACCATAGGTGTATGAACTGGTTTAGAATATTCCATACCAAATGTCTTCAACAAATCTCTAGCATACTTAGTTTGATAGATGAAAATACCTTTATTAATCTGAGCAATCTGCAAACTTAAGAAAAATTTCATTTCCTCAATCATAGACATCTCAAATTCATTCTTCATATTTTCAAAGAATTTCATACATAACTTATCCTCACCTCCAAAAATGATATCATCAACAAAGACTTCAACAATCAATATGTCATCATCAGTGATCTTATAATATAAATTACTGTCAGTATTACCTTTAGTGAAACCAAGCTTCAAAAGATATTTATCCAATCTTGCATACCAAGCTCTAGGGGTTTGTTTCAATCCATAAAAAGCTTTCCTTAACCTACAAACCATGTTTTTGTCATCTGAAAGTGAAAATCCATAAGGTTGCTCAATGTAAACTTCCTCTTCAAGATCTCCATTAAAAAATGCACACTTAGCATCCATCTGATAAACCTTCCAGTTCTTATGGGAAGCATAAGCAATAAATAATCTTACAGCTTCAATCCTAGCTACCAGAGAAAAAGTTTCATCATAATCAATTCCTTCCTTCTGAGAATATCCTTTAAAAACCAATCTATCTTTATTCCTAAAAACCCATTTTTAGGCCGGGGAACTAAACTCCATGTATTATTCTTTTCTATCTGATCTAATTCCTCTTCCATAGCTTTCATCCAACTTTCATCTTTACATGCTTCAATTACTAATACCAGTTCAATTTGAGAAATTTAACATACCTCTTCAGCTGCCAACCTTCTTCTTGTCATCACTCCTTTACTCTTGTCTCCAATGATCTGATCTTCTAAATGATTTAACCTTACATACTGAGGAGTCTTCTGACTTTCTCTTCGTCTGCTTTGATCTTCAATTACTGCTGAATTTTCTGATACTATTGAAGTAACTGGTTCGACATTTTGTTCTGACGGAGGTGCTACCAGTTCAGTTATGATCATCTCCACTGTTGATTCTCTCTCATAAGTTCTAATTTTATTTCGGGTCTTCTCATCCACCTTGGCATTAGTTCTCTCCACAATTCTCAGCAATCTTTTTTTATAACATCTATATGCTTTTCTTTCAATAGAATAACCAAGAAATATCCCTTCATCAAATCTAGGATAACACTTTACAAATGGAATCATCTCTTTTGATATAGAACTTACTACCAAAGATTCTGAAATACTTAACTATTGTTGTACAACCAAACCATAACTCATAACTAGAGGACAACTGAGAGAGGAGGGGGGGTGATTGTCAAAAGATTATAGAACTTTAAGCATTAAAACCTTATTATTGAAATACATAAATAAAAAATTGGAATAGTAGATATAATAGTTAAGCAAAAATATAAACCATAGAGCATTTACCAACCATCCACAAAAGATAAAACCAATATTTGTATGTGGAAAACCCGATAAAGGGAAAAACCATGGCGGGAAGCCTACCCACAGTCAAATAATACTTCTACAATAAGTATGTGATTACAATAAGAGGGGCCTCCACATGCATGTAGGAAGGCCAACATCATAGAGCGCACTGCTCATCACAAAAGGAACCTCACTGACTACAAAATAAATCTAGACTACAATCCGGAAGAAGTATGAATTGTAAGAATAGCATCTCCTATGCCTGAGTACACTTGAAGTTAAGCTCAGTACCCGAGGTCTTAAATCTCTTTCACCAGCCTAATTCGATCACCTATGATCGACCAAAAATGTCTGCATATGATTATAACTTAATTAGCACACAGGCAATCCTATAACCATAATTCCATTATCTACAAAGAGATCTTACAACATATTTATACCAACCCGACACCTAGACAATTAGGTCAGCCACCTAAAAGATAATACAATAAATTCATAGCTTAAAAACCATAATCTAATGATCAACCAAGTCAGTTTGACACCGAAATAACATAATCCAATCAATAAACCCAACCAGTAGTGCATCAGGATCATCCACCAACACGTTACATAAACCAGTCCATAACCTAGTTGAATAAGATAGCATTAGGTCTAAACGCAAATCCAACACCACTAATCAACATGAACATGAACAAGATAACAAACAACATCCTTAAATCCATCTAGAAGCCGTGCCAACACCACTTATCACATGCATCAAAAGGTCTTCAACAAAGCTCTATTGACAGAACCCTTACCGGTGACTAAAAGGCTTACTAGAAAAAATGAGAGCTTCTGAGTCATCAAATCTCCAACCAATTGATCATGATACCCATCAGAATAGAATGAATGATAGATCCAAACCAAATCTACAAGCCCAAACATACTAGAGAATACCGGATCAATATCATAAACCAGCCACTTTACCAGAACCTACCGGAAGCTAGTAAACAACCAAAATAGTCGGTGTTGCCATCAATTGCAAACCATCAATGCAACACAATCAATTCCTTTAGTTGCCAACAATCTCCCCCTTTTTCATTGATGGAAACACTAAATATGAAAAACATCCAAGTACCAAGAAATGGCAAACAAGTCTCCCCCAAAGAAAGACATCCAACAAACTCCCAAAACATGACGTAACAATGAAGTTAACAAACTCCCACTGTGAATGATATCTCTGTTAAGATCTGATCTCTCCCCTTGACTGATATTTTGTTAATCTCTTTTCTTCACATATATCTCTCCCCCTTTGACATCAATGCAATAAATCTGACATGAACATCAAAGAAAAATCATAAATCTACTGAACCACGCAGATGCCTACTCCCCTTGAGTAGTAGCACCAACACATCAGTTCAGAATGAATAGTATCTCTGTAAATACATGTCGGACTGATGAAAATCAGCATCACTTAGGTCTCTACCGGAGGGGTAGAAACCCGAAATTTTTCTCTGAAGTACTCAAATGATTCCTTCGGCAAACGTTGAGTTAAGATATCTTTAATATGTTCTTTAGTGTTCACATAAACCAATCTGAATTCATTTGCTTTCACCTTCTCCTTCAGAAAGTTATACTTGATGGATATGTGCTTTTTTCTTAGAATGAAATACCAGATTCTTTAATATACGAATAGCAACAGAGTTATCACAGTGAATAACTACCGCTTCATTACAATTCACCCTTATATCCTTCAACATTTTCTTCATCCATAGAACTTGTGTACATTTAGTAGCATCAGCAACATACTCAGCTTCAACAAAAGATAAAGATGTACATGACTGCTTCTTGCTGATACAAGAAACAAGTTTCTTTCCAAGAAAGAAAGCTCCAACGGATGTTCTCTTCTAGTCATCAACATCTCTAGCTCAATCAACATCTGAATATGCACATAGCATAAAGTTATCATTATTAGGATACCACAAACCAAATTAAGTTTTACCCTACAAATACCTAAAAAATTATTTTCACCGCACTCTCATGATTCTCTGTAGGATCACTCTGATATCTTGATACAATATACACTACATTCATTGTATCTGGTCTATTCTGAGTCAGATATAAAAAACCTCCAATCATAGACTTGTACCTTGTAGGATTTACCGGTGTTGATGCATCTTTCTTAGTCAATTTATCACTTTAACCATAGGTGTACCAATCGGGGTTTAGAATCTTCAATACCAAATTTGTTCAACAACTCTCTAAAATACTTAGTTTGACAGATGAAAATATCTTTATCAGTTTGAGTAATCTGCAAACCTAAGAAAATTTTTATTTCCCCAATCATAGACATCTCAAATTCATTCTTCATATTTTCAGACAATTCCATACATAACTTATCCTCACCTCCAAAAATGATATCATCAACAAAGACTTCAATAATCAATATGTCATCATCAATGATCTTATAGTATAAATTACTATCAATATTACCTTTAGTGAAGCCAAGCTTCAAAAGGTATTTATCCAATCTTGATACCAAGCTTTGGGGGCTTGTTTCAATCAATATAAAGTTTTCCTTAACCCGCAAACCATGTTTTGTGATCTGAAAGTGAAAATCCATCAGGTTTCTCAATGTAAACTTCCTCTTCAAGATCTCCATTCAGAAATGCACACTTAAAATCCATCTGGTAAACCTGGTAGTTCTTATGGGCATCATAAGCAAGAAATTATCTTACAGCTTCAATCCTAGCTACCAGAGAAAAAGTTTCATCATAATCAATTCCTTCCTTCTGAGAATATCCTTTACAAACCAATCTATCATTACTCCTCACAACTTGTCCATCTTCATTCAATTTATTCCTAAAAACCCATTTAGTTCCAATGACATTCTTATTTTTAGGCCGGGGAACTAAAGTCCATGCATTATTCTTTTTTATCTGATCTAATTCCTCTTCCATAGCTTTCATCCAACATTCATCTTTACATGCTTCAATCACTGATGCTAATTCAATTTGAGAAATTAAACATACCTTATTAGCTACCAACCTTCTTCTTGTCATCACTCCTTTATTCTTGTCTCCAATGATCTAATCTTTTGAATGATTTAACCTTACATATTGAGGAGTCTTTTGACTTTCTGTTCCTCTTCTTTGATCTTCAATTACTATTGAATTTTTGGATACTGTCGAAGTAACCAGTTTAAAATTCTATTCTAGTGGAGGTGCTACCAGTTTAGTAATGATCATCTCCACTATCGATTCTCTCTCATCAGTTCTGATTTGATTTTTGTTCAGCTCATCTACCTTGACATTAGTGCTCTCCACAATTCTCTGTAATATTTTGTTATAAAATCTATATGCTTTACTTTCATTAGAATAACCAAGAAATATCCCTTCATCAAATCTAGGATAAAACTTTCCAATGGAATAATCTCTTTTGATATAACATTTACTACCAAATATTCTAAAATACTTAACTATAGGTGTATGAGAAAACCATAACTCATAAGGTGTCTTACCAGTGTCTCCCTTGATATAAACTTTATTGAATATGTATACCGTCATGCTCATAGCTTCTTTCTAGTAGATATGCAGCAGATTAGCTTCCATAATCATAGTTCTATCCACATCCAAGATATTTTTGTTCTTCCTTTCCAAAACTCCATTCTGCTAAGGTGTCTAGGGTCAAAATAATTGTCTCCTTATCCCATTCTTTTCACACTAACTATTAAATTTACTGGATGCGAATTCTCCACCTTGATCTAACCTTAAGAATTTAGTCTTCTATCCTATCTCTGTCTAAACTTTAGCTTTAAATATTTTAAACTTTTCAAATGCTTCATATTGTTGCCTTAGAATAGTAACCCACATAATTCTAGAATTGTCATCAATGATTAGCATAAAATAGATATCACCCTGAAAACTTTTGATTCTAGTAGGACCACATAAATTAGTATGAATGAGATCATGAACATCATTATATTTGTCTTGTATACTCTTAAAAGAAGTTCTGACTTTCTTTCCCATTTGACATTCCTTACATACTCGATCATAGGGCTTCACAATCTTAGGTATCTCTAACTGCTTCAGTAGAACTGATCTTTATAGTGCAATCAAAATTCACATGAAATGACCTCTTATGCCATAGCCAACTCTCATAAATTTTTGTAATCAAATATGTCTTCTCATAGGAGTTCAAATGACAAATGTTACCTTTATTCTGAGTACCAGTTGCAATCTCCAATCCATATCTATTGATAATCTTGCATTTTCCATCCTTGAATTGTAACTGAAATCCCTTATCCAACAACTGTCCTACACTCAAAAGATTATGCCTTAAACCTTCAATATAATAAACATTATCAATATCATTCTTACCATCCAATGATATAGTTCCCCTTCCCTTGATCATGCATGCTTTGTCATCTCCAAATCTAACCAGACCACTATCAAATTCTTGCAAAGATAGAAACTTCCTTTTATCTATAGTCATATGATGTGAACATCCACTGTCTATCTCCCATTAATCCTTCTCTTCAATTTTAGTAGCAAGGGCCTTTTCTTCAGGTACCAGATCATCTTCCTTGATAGACAAAAATACCCATTTCTTTCCATTGCTAGATCCACTAGTTGAATCTTGTGCCAGTTCATCATCAGAATTAGTCACACCTTTCTCATCAGCATAGTAGCATGATTTGCGTTTGTTTCTCCTGTAACCATGATTAGGCCTAAAAGATCTTCTAACTCTTTCCTCAAATATTGAATTCCTTTCAAGACATCTAAATGCAAAATGACCTATCTTATTACATGCAAAACATTTAAAAGGTGGTTTTCCTTCATACTTATTTCCTGCAGGACCTTTAGGTACTCTTCTAGAAAACTGGGCTTCAAGTTGCTCAAACTCTTCAAATTCTTTCTTCATTTCCTCTACTTCCTTAGAATATAAGGCTTTCCAATCACTCTTCCCGTAGATGATGTAGATGCATGAAAAGAAGGTTCATATTTTGCAACTCCAGAAGGACCAAATTCCTCAAGCTCAAAAGAAGATAACTTCCCAACCAAGGCATCCCTATTAACAAAGGAGTTTTCCATTATTCTCAACTCATTAATTGCAGTACCCTTCATCTTATAAACCAGTGGAAAATCTCTCAATACTTTAGAAACTATTTTATCTTCACTTTGAGATCCACCATAACACTTAATTCCCATGACAATCTTATTAATTCTCTTCATAAAAGCAGTAATCCTTTCATCTTCTTCGATCTTTAGATTCTCATATCTAGCCCGTTAACCATCAAGTTTATCAATTTTAACAATAGGGTCACCTTCATTCAAAATCTCCAATTTATTCCATATAGCGTTCACAGTGGATTTCTTAGATAGTCCAATAATTTGCTGATCAGAAAGTGCACACAAAAGGGCATCTCTAGCTCTACAATCATTTTAAATGTCCTTATCCAAGCCTATTAGAGGAGGATTACCAGATGCTAGATAATGATGTTTATAGCCATTCTAAGTGATCTCCCAAATCTCCTTGCCAAGTCATCTCGGATGAGTCTCCATCTGAATATTCCATACTCTGTAATTTGTTCCTTCAAGCCTAGGAATTTCTCTACAAAAAATAGCAACAGATGAACTTGCACTATTAGATGCCATAAGATCTTCCTCAAGCAGTTAAGCTTCTGCTGAGAGGAGCAGGCTCTAATACCTATTGTTAGACAACTCACATAACTGAAGGACAACTAAGGGGGGGAGTGAATCAGTTGTCAACATATTATATAACTTTAAGCATTAAAACCTTATTATCGGAATACAAAAACCAAAAACTGGAATACCATATATAACAATTAAGCATAAATATAAACCATAGAACATTTACCAACCATCCACAAAAGGTAACACCAAGATTTGTATGTGGAAAACCCAGTAAAGGGAAAAACCATGATGGGAATCCTACCCACAGTCATATAGTACTTTTTCAGTAAGTATGTTATTACAATAAGAGGGGCCTACACATTAAGGAAGGCCAATAGCCTAGAGCGCACTGCTCATCACAAAAGGAGCCTCACTGACTATAAAATAAATCCAGACTACAATCTGGAAGAAGAATGAAGTGCAAGAATAAAATCTCCTATGCTTGAGTATAGTTCCAGTTAAGTTCAATACCAGAGGTCTTAAACCTCTTTTACCAATGTAATTTGATGACCTATGATTAACCAAAAACCTCTGCATATGATTACATCTTTATTTGCACATAGTTAATGCCATAACCATAATCCCATGATGTACAAAGAGATATTTCATGATATTTATACCAACTCAAGACCTAAACAATTAGGTTGGCCACCTAAATGATAATATAATAAATTCACAACTTAGACCCACAATCTAATGATCAACCAAGTCAGCCTGAGACCGAAACAACATAATCTAGTCAATAAACCCAACTGGTAATGCATCAGGATCATCCACCAACATGTTACATAAACTGGTCCATAGCCTAGCCGAATAAGATAGCATTAGGTCCGGACCCAAATCCAACACCACTGATCAACAGGAACATGAACAAGATAATCAACAGTATCCCAAAAGCCATCTAGACTCCATGCCAACACCACTTATGATGTGCATCAAAAGGCCTTGAATGAAGCTCTACCGACAGAACCCTTACCGATGACCAAAAGGATTACTAGAACAAATGATAGCTCCCGAGTCATCAAATCCCAAACCAACTAATCATGATACCCATCTGAATAGCATGAATGATAGATCCAAATCAAATCCACAAGCGAAAATATAGTGGAGCATACCAAATCAATATCATAAACCAACCACTCTAACAAAACCTACTGGAAGCCGATAAACAAGAAAAAATGTCAGTGTTGCCATCAACAAAAAAACATCAATGCAACACATAATCTATTCCTCCAATTGCCAACACTCTCCTAAAGTTAGAAAACATCTACCATTGAAGCTCATACTCCTACAGAAAAGGCCCTTTCGATTAAGAACCCACCCAATGAGGAAACCCCAATTCCTAAAGACTAAGCCCCACAGAGGGATAACCCTTTTGGATAGAAGAGGGAAACTGCTCCTACAAAGAGGGAAACTACTCCTACAAAACAAAAAGTGAGGGAAAATGTTCCTACAAAAGGACTAGCTTCCAGAGCTCCCAAGAGACCTATAAAAAAATCTAAAGGGGAGTCATCATCTCAGGTAGAGCAATCAAAGATAATACCAACCACCCCCTTGCTCTTGAGACGACAGCAGAGGAATTGCAGGATGGAGTTGAAATGAAGTTGGAGGAGGCTACAAAGAGACCAACTAGATAGACAAGGAGCCTCCATCTGGAACTATTAGAGTTATTTCAGGGGTCCTCTATGAATGACATCATCATAATTGCTTTCCATGATAGGGAGGGAGGACGCAAAGATGCAATTACAAAGGAAAGGGGGTGGGATGTATTCTACTCTTTTTATGGAAATAGGGATAAACCTGTCCCATTGTCAAATGCTTGGACACTGAACTTGGGGAAGCTAGTTGTTTCAAATGTCTTTGTAGAACTAATGTTGATAAGGGAGCTATCTATTTCATATGACCCCCAAAGTAGGATTGTAAGATCAGAGGATTGTTATGTTCTTTTGGACATTTCACATAGGGCTATTGTAGATTGTTTTGGTTTAGATAGGTCTGCCCTCAAGGAAATCAACAAAGATAATATGGAAAGGAATTACCAATATAAAAGGGACAAGTATAGAAATGAATTTGTACCTCACTTTATGAAGAATCTCTACAAATATTCACAAAACTATGTCCTGCCCTAAGAAAGGGAGCCCTTCAGATTAGAATGCTTTGAGCCCTATTTTGTCAAAACCTACTATGCATTAGGGAAGGTTCTTGGAGTAGACTATGAGCTAACCTAAATGCCCATGGATTTCATGATGATTTCCATTAATATCTAGCACCCTACAATAAATGAGTTGTATGATTTTGCAGCCATTATCCAGGAAGGGTTAATGGAAGCAAGGAATAAAAAAGAGAAGCTAGAGTTTAGACACTATTATTTGTTGTGTCATATGATTCTTTAGCAGGAACAAGGCTTACTGGGGTCCATAATTGATAATAAGAACAAATGATACACACACAAGTCTTCTATGGCCAGTATAGAGATGGAATCAGGTGTGGGACAAAGGATCCAGGTTTAGAAATTACTCTATCTTCTTTGATCACTTTGTTATGAAGATATTGTCAAGGCTTGGAGTGAGGCTGCCCAAGCTACTAAAGAACATTATCAAAATTTTGAGGATAAGAAGTTGTAGGGGTGAAGGAGTGGTGTATCCAAAGGGATCTTTCATCCATAATTTTGGAGATTTCTTTTTGTATGGCAACTTCACCATTATTGGATTATACGGGTGTGAGCAAGCACCCCATATTTTGCCACTTTTTGTCTCTTGTACATAAGAATTCATTGAATTAATTTGGCAACTAATGTAGATGGAGACGAAACAAGTTCCAACTGATAAGAGCGGAGACTCCTCCCCAGGGTGGTCAATTTTGAAAAGTTTACTGTAGGATGTGACACCCTAGAAAAGGTACCAGATTTCCTTGTAAATAATTACAAGTTGAAGGTTGCCCAAGCTCAACATTTTGACCCTAAAGGATGTATAAATGACTTAAGAATAAACAAGTTGAAAGACAAGGGTTATTTTCATTCTTTTGATGAATGAGAAGATCTGATAAGAAATGCTCTCTCTGCTAAAGTAGAGTAACACAGGAAGAAAGGGGAGATAATGAAGAGGCTTGAGCGAGAGAGGAAACAAGAGGAACCCAATTTTGAAGTTTTCAACGGGGAGTTCCAAATTGATTTTGCCAAGATGTCTTTCATGATTATAAAGGCAGATGATATAATAAAAATGGAAATGGAGAGGAGGGATGCCACGGAAAAAGGGTTTAAAGTTGAGACAAGGCCTATAGACCCCACCCCTAGACTATAAAAAATGAAAGGGCATACAGTGACAGTTGAGAAAACATCTCCTAGCACTTTTGGGTAGGAAACTAAACAGGTCAGGACAATTGAAAGGGAAAGGCAAAGATGTTTGATTTTGTAGACGTCTAGGTGGATTCCGATACAAGTGTTCCACCCCCTTCTCCCCCTCAAGAAATAGTCCATGAAGATGAGGCTATTGAGGTCCTAGATGACTTAGATAGAGCCATTATCCTGAGTACAATCCTTGTTGAGGAGGCAGACAATGAAAGGATAATTACCTCAAACAATTTTGTAGCAAATGACAATTTTGTGAACTCTCCCCAGTTCAAATCATTTTGGCTAACGGAAAAGTTAAAAGACCTATCTGATGAGGAGATCATAAATTTTTATAGGAATAGCTTCAATTTCACCCTTGAGGAAGGTAAGGATATGAATAAAAATAGCAGCATGCTTCTTTTCCTCGGCTGGGATTTTGAGAAATCTATCTTTTGGGTCAAATTATGCGATAGAAAGACCCAAATTTTGTAAAAGAGTTCAATAATCATGGGTTTGGGGTGAGTATAGGCCTAAAGGCCTTTTCTCTATGGTCAAGGGCCCCAAATGTTCATAAGCCTCTGGTTATACAAGGTGGACATCAAAGGATAGGGGATGTAGTAATTAGGATCCTTGAGGACACCACTGCATCAGAGGTTGTGGAAATCACCTCACATGCAATCCAGTTTGCTCAATTGGTAGTGGATGACCTTGACCAAAAACATTTAAGATTAAAAGACATGCATGTGGCTCTCAATGCAAATTACAACAATTTATTTATTGATAATTGCACATTGAAGGAGCAAATATAAAAGGTGACTGGAGATTCTTTAGGAGGAATTAGGCCTGAAGAATTAGAAAGATTGAATAAAGAATTGCAGATAGTTAAGGATGAAGCTGAAAATAATTATTTGGAAATCAGGAGAGATTCAATTTTGAGGAATTCAAATAGGATTATTAACAAATTAGATGAAATTCATTCTTCATATTCTTTGACATCTCAACTCCTATGTCAGTTGGATGAGATTATTTCATTGTTTCAACCAATAAGATTCACTTGGTTACCAAAGGGTCAACAGTTGAAAGAGGTCATGTTGGCAATAAAAAATGTGGCCCAACCACCTCAAATTGTTTGGGTCACTTGGAAAAATTATGATTTATTAACTAAAGAGTTGTCCAACATAGAAGAAGAGAAGAAATCAGTTTTGGGAATGATCAACTCTTTCCAGGGGATTAAAAAGTGGTACATCCCTACAATTTTGATAGATTATGGATAGATCAAGAGCCTAGAAGAATGGAGGCAAGGCTTCCAAGATGCAATAAATGCATTTTTGACATCTTTGGCCACTGATCCAAACCAAAGGGATACCTCTTTTAATATTATTTATAAGATCATGGAGGTAGATCAGATGTACCATAGATTTACCTTGGGAGCTATAGTTGTAGCCACCCATAAAAAAAAGTAAGCAATGAGTAAATTGCAGGGGTTGAGGGATTTTTCTTAGCCAACCGATGAGATAGAATCATTTCATAGAAGTTACTGCTCCTTGGAGGAAGAGCAACCTAAGGAAGACTAGCCATAGTTTTTCTTTTGTTAACTAAAATATTGTATAGGATACAAATTTTGAGGAGGACTGACATAGACTTTCAATCATCAAGGAGTGTTCTCTAGGTTACATACTACCAAACGCCAAGATGTACTTTATATCCTGACAAGAGCATGTGTCAAGGTACCAATGGAGAGGTAGATTTTGTAGACCTACAGCCCAAAGCTTACATGATGGTGACTTCCCAGCTGTCTACATTTAATGAAGCTAGGAAGACTACACGCATGTTGACAAGGACAAGAATAGTCCTTATGGAAAATTGTAATGATGTGTACTTTTGACATATGTATTTTTGGCCTAAAGCTTGTTTTTCTCCCTTGGGTTATAAAAGGGAATTCAGGGCCAAGAAGAACGATTCTGAAAATTTTGTTTAGTATGTACTAGGATATCTTTAAAGCAATATATTAACAAATAGTCTTCTACATATTTTTAGCACAACCTTTTATCATGAATGTATCATTTTATACTGAAAATCAATAAAGAGAACATTCTTTTCTTTCTCAAATTTGTCATATGGTGTTGTATGAATTGTTATGTTAATGAAATTTTCAATTTACCTTCTTCAATGGAGAATGTGTATGTCTTGATAGGCTTCATTTCAAGTAAATGAATTAAATTTTGTCTTGAATACTACAACATTTATGTGTGAGGTCTTGTGAGGAATTTAATGAATATATTCTTAGTCTAAGCATTCTAAGCAAGTCTAGAGTGATTAGTATTGGATTCTAATGTTGATACTGTGATATTATTTGTCTTTAAATCTGTTATTTGACTTTGCATTTCCCTCGAAGAGGCACTGGTCATACTATTCTTGGTTTTAGGATCATTTCAACATTCTTATTTCACCTTTTATATTTCATTTTTCAGTTCTTCTACCTTAGGAGTAGAATATATTAGAATCAGTTTCAATGCAAGCACAGTAACAAAAACTAAGATTCAAGCCAGAATTCATAGTATATCTTAATTTTCCTTGTTATATTTTCATTGAAAGCCTTTGCTAAAAACCTACAATGTCTATCCATGTAAAGTTGAAATGCTATGAAACATTACAACAGGGATACCCACCTAGGTCTTGCAGAGCCTAAAGAGTAGAATATTGTAGCCTTTGTGTTGAATCTTGTTCGTTGGCCAAAACCAATATTAAGTACATCGATGAGTTAGTGGTAATTTCTCTAGGATCTAGGATCTTTCGAGTTGGGAACCAATAGGATGCCAGGCATAGTACCTCTCAAGATAGCTCCAAACACTATGAGGCACATAACAACCAATTTATCCCAAACCATCCATTAGATCTTCAATTTCCAATGCGAAGAGATCACATTAAACCAAAAGATAATTAATCTCCATAGTTAGACAGGATGTGAATCTCCTGAGGCAACATTTGGATCCTTTCACTAGAAATAATTTCTTTTAGCCTCTAAGAGAATTGTGGAAGGGAAGTGTAGTTCCATTCGTTGTAATTAATCCCCAAATTAGCCATATGATTAGCCACAATATTCCCTTCATGAAAAGTATGCTGGATTTTGTATTGAAGGAAGCCACTTAGCATGGTTTTGCAATCCTCCATTAAACTAACTAAGTCCTAGGGACATCCAAACTTCCCATTCAAATGATCCACTATCAACTTAGAGTTCCCTTCCAAAATGATCTTTTGAAACTTCAAATATTTTAGACGCTTAATTCCTTGCCAGGCAAAAGTAGCTTCCGCTTTATTATTGGATCCCTCTCCCAAGTTTTTGTAGTAAGCCTCAATAGGGTAGCCTCTCCAGTTCCTAATAGCTCCCCTAGCAGTAGAGGCCCCCAGATTCCCTTTATAACATCCATCAAAATTGCATTTAACCCATTCAAAATCTAGGAGAATCCATTTAGTCATTTTTCTCTTGAAAATCTTAGACAATTAATATTGAAGAGATTATGTTTTATTCCCTAGGTTTTCTTAATTATAGTCTCAAGGAGGTTTGAAACCACTTTTTCCCTACCAAAAGAACCAACATCAACATTTTTCCTTAATCTAATGCTTAATAATCTAGAATAGGACATAGTTTTATCTAGTTTTCTCCTTGAAGATTATGTTGTTGTGTTCTTTCCACACATTCCAGACCATAAGGGGAATATTTTGGAGCCAAACATTCTAAATAATAGGATGATTGAAAGGGCACTACTTCCACTATTCAATGAAGTTATGCATGGAATGAGGAATAGTCCAATAAACCTATAGATTAGAAAACATGTCAAACCAAATTTCAGTGATATAAGGGAAATGAAGGAATATATGGTCAATACTTTCACTCTCAGCAAGACACAATGAGCATTTGTTAATCAGCATGAAACCTCTCTTATTGAGGTTGTCAATAGTGAGAATGCTGCCATGAGCGATACTCCACCAAAAACTATTAATCTTGGGTATAAGATTTGGAATCCAAATATTTTTCCAAAACTGGCTAATTGAACTAGAGCTCTTAATGGCCTAATAGGCAGATCTAACAAAGAAGGATCCTCAAGAGTTGTATTTCCAAGTCCAAATATATTGTCTGTGCTGAGAAAATAGAGAGAAATCTAGAAGATAATGCTAAAAGATATTAATTTCATCATCTATTCTATTAAGCATATGACCAGAGACAACACGAGTCTCACTAAGTTGATCTCTAAAGTTCTTCCAATTAGCCAAATTTCCCTACTAGGTAATATATTTGTTAAGGTTATTTCTGTATTTTTCTTTCTCCAAAAATCTCTAATGTAGTTAAACTATTTGGTTACTGATAGAGACTCCTCATTGTTCTACACATCATCCCAGAATCTAGAATGCTTACCATTACCAATAATTTTCCTACTTCATTTTTTAATGACATTTTTTATTTTAAGAGGACTTCCAAATAGGGGATCCTGAAGGAATGCTTGGGTCATGGAGAAATTTGTTTGAAGAGTTGTTTTGCAGGTATTTGAATTTTAAGATACTCTATTAAAGGCATTGATTTTTTTTGATTCCCAAGCCACCACAAAGTTTAGGATTACAAACTTTTCCCAATTCACTAAGAAAATTATAATTTTGTCTTCATTACCAATCCAAAGGAAATTCTTTTGGATTTTCTCAGTTTTGTTAGCAATAGACCCTAGAATTTTAAAGAGAGAAAGAGAGAGTACATCGAAATGTTTTAGATGCAAGTCTTGAGTAGCTAAATTTAATCAGCTTGTCTTAGAAGTTTTCCTTTCCAAGCCACTATTTGAAACCGCTCAATGAAACTATTCCAAAAATAAATAGGAAGGAACTTGGTAGAAAGGAGGAGACTCAAGTAGGTATCAGGGATAACACCAACATTGCATCTCAGAATACTAACTATTTTGTCTTGAAGATAAATAGAAACATTAAGGAAACACAACATGCTTTTTTTAAAATTGATGTGTTGTCACGAAATAAGACAATAGATATCAAGGATCTCCTTCCACTTTTTATCTTCCAAAAGATAGGCCAGCCCTAACAAAATAGCATAATGAACAAATTGTTGATGGGTATGAGGACTTAAATAGGAGGCAACATCGACACCTTTTAGTAGGTTTAATTCTCTAGAGGATTGAATGTTACGATCAAGAACTTTGGCAACCATGATAAATAAATAAGGGGAGAGGGGATTTGTTGGATATTGTTGATGCTAGGATATGTTGTTCTCATTGATGTCAACATATTCCTATGTTCCTATATTGCAGAGAATTGATTTGGTTGTTCTAGTTGGTATGCTGCAGATGTGCTTGTGTAGATTTGTGATTTTAGTTATGAAATATCTCTAGTTGATTCAATGTTGGTTTCATGATGCTATGTGATGATTTGATCGAGTTATGGATTCCAGTATAAGGATTGGTTTTTCAGTGCTCAATGTTACAAAGTTATTATATTTGATCCATTGTACTCTGGAATGATTATATCTTAAGTTGCAGATTTAGGAGAGTGTTTGGGATGTTCATGTTTATCTTCCATTCAAATGGTTCATGATTTGGAGCTCTGCAATTCATCTTTCTAGTCCTAGTTGGTGTTGTTATGTGTTCTTGAGTATCAGCATGTTGATCGATGAAGATTTGATTAAGTGGTGTTGGTGCAGCTATTGCAGTTGGTTCTAGCATGCTTATTGGTGTTTCCTAGTTGTGTCCTATTTTTTTTGCTCATCTACATTGATCACTATGTGCATTATTGAGGATCTTATGGGTTAGGTGATCTTCATGTTATGTGACATTTTCGGTGGTGTAGCATGTTGCAGATGATCTTGGAAATATTTCTAGTTGTGTTGGATGTTCAAGGATTTGATTTGGGTCCATGTTGTGTCATCATGACTTTGTATTGGTCTGGTGGTTGATTTATGTATCGTGATGTAATTTTGCATTAGGTCTTAAGGGTTGAGTTGACGTTGTTGTCAAGGTTGATGATTTGTATAAATAGGTGTCATATTCATGTAATTTCGAGACCAATGTTCTATCTGCATTATCAAAGAGTGGTGTATGTTTGAATAAGTGAATTCATATTTCAGTGACAAGTGTAGAGTAGAAGTTGTTGCAGGGTAGACAAAGTTGCTTAACTAGAACTATCATCAAGCATTTGGAGATGCTATTCTTTAAATTCATCTAATCCACATTGTTTTCTAAATATTTGGAAGGCAACGAGCCTTCCCTAAAGGTTGTAGGCTTTCGGGGGTTTCTTATTTTGAGTAGTGAGCTATAGGAAGTGTGCTTGAATCCATGTTTATTCCCATTGTAATGTTTTCACATACTACTATAGAGTATAATCTTATTGTGGTAGGTTCCCACCATAATGTTTCCCTTAACAAGGTTTTCCACGTCAAAATCTTGGTGTTATGTGTGTTGTTGCTATTGTTCTTATCTTTGTTGTTTCCGCAATTGATCAGATATAAATTTGTGCTTAAATTGTTAGATCCAGTGAAAATTGATTCACCCCCCATCTCAGTTTTCCTCTATTGTTGTTTCCAACAATTGGTATCATAGCCAAGTTCTCTAAAGGAATCTTGACCGCTTGAGGAGTTCTAGGATGGCAACCTATGTCTTCAAGAAAGAGAATCTAAGATTCAATGGAAGGATTAGATGGAGTGTCATTTGAAGTTTCTTGGAGATGATTATTGGAAGATTACAAAGAATACCTACAATGTTCCTCAAAATGGTTTGGTTACTACAAATGAGATCAAGGATGTTGAACATAATATAAGAGATTAATAATCATTGTTGAGTGCCCTAACTGATTTAGAGATGACTAATATGATGGGATTTTAGATTGCACATGACATCTGGGAAAATTTAGAGACCTTGTATGAAGGAGATAAACATGTCAAAGTTGCTAAATTACAGATTTTGAAAGGAAAGTATGAGATCCTGAAGATGAGAGAATATGAGAACATATCATCATTTATGGCTAAAGTGAATGAACTTGTCATGAACATCAGATGTGTTGGTGGAACTTTTGAAGAAGATGTGATCATTGCTAAAGTATTGACATCCTTTCCTCCTAGCTACAAATCTAAAGTTGCTTCTATTAATGAGATCCAGACTCTGACCACAGTGGAAAGAGACATGCTAGTTGGTAAACTTGCTACCTTTCAGTTGAGTAAATTTGGCTAATCACAAGGTAAATCTATGATTACATTTAAAGCCTCAATATCTAGGAAGCAGAAGTATGATCCAAGAGAAATTTCATCTAGGGTTTTTAGATATGAAAGAGAAATGAGAGAGATGGAAGAATAGGAAAGTGAGTTGGAAGATCTTGAAGAACTTATTGCTCAAAGATTGTGTAAGGGAGCCTCTAAGTATGATGGGAAGTTACCTCTAAAATGTTTCTCTTGTAATAAGATAGGACATTTTGCCTCTAGGTGTCTTGAAAGAAAGTCAAAATATGATAAGAATGATAGATATAGGAAGCATGATGAGTATGATAAGCCTTATAAGCCTAAACAAAAGTACAAATATTAGAAGAAATGTTATCATGTTGTTGATGAAGGTGTAATAGATGAAGTTTGAGAATGGGAAATCAAAAGATAATTTTTATATTTATTGCTATCAAGGAAGATAATTGGTACCAATAGATTCTACAAGCTCTATTGTTGAGGAGAAAGCTTTGGTTGCTAAGATTTAAGAGAAATATGAATGGGTAATTGACATCGGTTGTTCACTTCACATGAATGGTGATAAAAGTGAATTTGTGAATATGGAGAAATATGATGGTGGTATAGTGACACTTGGAGATGATAAATCTTGTGTAATTCATGGTGGAGGTTCTATTTCTCTTGATGGCAAGCATAATACTGATGATTTTTTATATGTTCAAGGTTTGAAGCATAATATTTTGAGTGTTGGACATATGGTTGATAAGGGATATGATTTGCATTTCAAGAATGGTAAATGCAAGATTCTGAATTCCTCTAGAATAGAGATTGTATTATGAACTAAGACTAAAGGTAATATCTTTTATTTGAATGCTGGTGATAAAAGTTGTTTGATTGCTCAGATAGATGAAAGCTGGTTGTGGCATAGAAGGATGTGTCATGTTAATTTTCACTGCATGATTAAGATAAGTTCGACTCAAGCTATTAGAGATTTTTCTAAAATTGTGAAACCTTCTAATCCGGTATGTAAAGAATGTCATTTAGGAAAGAAAACAATAATCTCATTTAAAAGTAAGAAGTATACATGTAATGGATTATTATATCTTTGTGCATACTAATTTGTGTGAAACTACAAGAGTGAGAAGTGTGCAGGGTGACAGATATTTCATGTTGTTGATTCATGACTATTCTAGAATGATATGGGTTATTTTTCTAAGGAAGATATCATAAGCACTGGAGAAATTCAAGATATTCAAAGTTAAGGCGGAGATAAAGACATGATTGAAGCTGAAATGTATGAGATCTGGCAAAGGAGGAGAATTCACATCTGATGAGTTTGATTCATTTTGTGAAAAGTATAGAATTAGAAGATAATTATCTGCTCCTAGAATCCATTAGCAAAATGGAGTTGTTGAAAGAAAGAAAAGAACTATTTTGGATGTTGTTAGGACTATATTCACTGAAGGGAATATTCTAGAGACCTTTTGGAGAGAAGTTGTTAGCACTATTGTATATGCATTCAACTGGGTGCATATAAAAGGTGATTTCGATAAGACTTCTTATGAGTTATGGTTTGGTCATGTTCTTACAGTTAGATATTTTAGAATTTTTGGAAGCAAATGTTATATCAAAAGAGATGAGGATATATGAAAGTTTGATGCAAAATGTGATGAAGGAATCTTCTTGGGTTATTCTACTAAGAGCAAGGCCTACCGATGTTAGAATGAGAGGTTGAGAAAGATAGTGGAAAGTACAAATGTTAACATTGATGAATGTCATGGAAAAGGATTAGAGCATGTCAATATGAGTTTGATGACTAGGATGTTATTTCAAAGCAAGTGCATACTGAAGAGCCTAAAGAAAAGTGATCGGGTAGAGATACTTAATCCATAAATTGTTGCTTTTGGTGAAGAAGTTCAACAACTTGAGAATAAGAATAATCAGAAGACTCTGAGGTATGTGAGATTAAATCATTCAAAAAATTAGATTATTGGTGATAAGAATAAATGTGTGTGTAGAGACAGGAAAGTGAGATCGATTGACTAGGACCTAATCCCACTTTTGCCAACACATTGGTAATATGAAAGAGCCTAGGGAGATAGATCACTTTGGCTACTTCTTGTGAGAAAGGGAGAGCCAAGGATTACCTCTTAGGGTTTCTATTCCTCTTGTTGCAAATGATGAGAAAAACTAGGGTTTGAATGATCAACTAGATTAGGACATAAAGAGTGAACATAAATGAACTCAGAATTCCATAAACATGTAGATGTGAAACTGAGATAATGAAAGCATGAAAGGGGGAGGATTCTATATGTGTACCTGATGCTACAACTTGACAAAAGATAACCTAGACTAGGCTATCCTATTTTTGTAGACAAGAGGCTGCAACTAAGACACTGCAAACTGGAGGCCCCGAGTCTGTAACCTATCAAATTTGATTACAAAATGGAGGGACCAGGGTACCATGCCCATGTCCTAGGTAGGATCAGGGCCCCCTGCCTCTTTCCTTGATATATTTATGTACTTTTGAGACTTCTGAGTGGTTCTAATGCCTTTTCCAGACCTGAAACTATGTCTGTATGCCTGTTTCTACACCTGCAACTGAAAAGGGAGGGTTTGGGTGGCTATATGGGGTTTTCCCTTAGTCAAAACCATATTTTGGTGATTTCCACCTCGATGAATAGCCGATAATATACTCAAAATGTGTGTGCTAGAACCTTGTGTGTATGCAAGATCCTAAAATGAAAGAAACTAGAGCTACCCTATGCATGAGAGTAAACTGTAAATGTAAATGACAATGCTTGTAACCAGATATGCTAAATGATCTAAAGAATGAATATAAATATGCAAATTGATGTAAATAAGCTCATACAAAAACATGAAAATAACATGAAATCATACCAATCCCCAAGGGAGAGGTATTGCCACTAGATCTCCTATTATTCTTCAATGTCTTCAAGGATCCTAATTGATGACGAATGTTTGATGAAATGATATTGAATGTTGTTGAAGACTCCACATAGGATTCTCTTTCACTACATAGAAGGATCCTTGTGCTCCAAAAACCTTCTCTTAGATAGATCGATAGATAGTTCTTAGTTCGCTTCAAATGAAGAAAGAGAGATCTTGTGTATGAAACCCTAGATCTTAATTTTAACTTAATTCCACCTTTACACCGACCTAGGAATTGAATTTTGTGCCAATATTTTGGGTTTAAGCATTATAATATCATAGAATTGTGCTCCTAACATTTTGGGAAAAATGTCGAGGACCATGTGCACTCCCACCACGGTCCAACCAACTTTTCACCAAATTTTTAGAGTCATTAGATATGATGATATTAGAGAGAATCCCAAAGTTACAGATGATTTTGAGGTGTTTTGATATGCAAAATCGGGCCTTAAAAGTTGAAATAGGACAAATCAGGGTTTACAATTAAATGACTTATTTGAGGAATAAAATAAAAAAGGGCACACTAAGGGTAAAGGGCACAATTTTATGATGTATGAAGTGATGAAATATGAATTTACATTTAATTAAATTCTTAAAGGGAAATTAGAAATGCAAGATGCGAGACACACTAAGGCGGGTGCTAACCTAAGTGTGAAATTGTACCAACCTTGCAAGGGTGTACAATTTACGACACTACATTTAGCCTCCACTTTAGAGGTCATGTGACACTACGTGCATATGCAAGCTAAAGTAAAGAAAAGTAAACATTCATGAAAAAGGATATATCCATGAGTTTTCAGATGAAGCCCCTAGTGGTATCTGCAATACACAATTAGGATCTTCACCCTACAAAACCACATGTTAGATAAAATCACAAAATCAGCAAAATTCTTTCTAAGGAAGGTGATGAAAATTTGAGGGTAGCTATTTGCCCCCCTATTTCTGCTTGCTAATTTTAGTGAGTTCAAATAGGGTATCATGTTTACCACATCAAATTGTGAAAGAATATTTTATACAAGTTCAAAAACTAATGGAGAATCATTTTGTAAGAAAGAGGACTAAACCTCAATTCCAACACAATAAAGAGTGTAAGGATTTGAGAGCTCTCTAACACAAGATGAAATATTTAAATGGAAACAAATGCAACAGATAAGGAAGAAGAGATAGAAAGCATGAATACACCCTCTGGTGATCCATGAGAAGAGAAAATGACCCAAGGACATCTCCCCCCTAAAACTAGGTGATCCATGGAGAGAAGGACATCAAAAAATATCCCCCATAGTCTATCTAGGTGATCCATGTAAGGGAGGAGAGTGAGAACACCATTAGTTCCACTCAACCTCATGCATGTGTGTGCAAGTAGAAAAATGATACCTACGTTCAACACCACAAAGATATCCATCATGCAAGAATGTCATAAATCCAAGTGAGAGGGAATACTCTTCAAGCAAGGATAAGATAGTTGTAAAGAGATATCTTACTATATAAGTGTAAAGGAGATTCTTGGAGGAGAAGAGATCTTTGTTCAAAAGACATCTACCTGCAAGAGCAGTTCTCTTAGACAAATATAAAATCTTCTAGAATAAATGAATTCAAGATATTTGAAAAGAGCAAAGGATTGAGATGACATCAAAGAGAGATTATTTATAACAACACTCTTATAAAAGAAGGAAAAGAATCCTCATCAAGGATATGCACATGCACAAAATAGAAGGGTTTATTATTAAAGATACTACTCAATTAAGAAAAGAAATTGATGAATGATCAAAGACTTCCAACACCAAGGAGGAGGTCTGAATTAAGGATACGTACTTAAGATACCCATTACGGATGCTTTTTCCAATATGAGAGAACAAATTCAAGTATGAATACACCTCTACAATCAATAAGAAATCCTTATAGACGACACCACTTCACAAGGAGAAATTTTAATCTTAAGAAGGAGAGATGTTTGAAATCACTTTTTCCCCCTATATATATAGGGAGAAGAGATGGGATAAAAATAGGCCATTATGTTACTTCCAAAAGTATGATTGCACATGAAATTGTACCATCATGAATGACAATGAGTCCCCAGTAAGTGAGCTACAAATGTTACATAATGATGAGCAACACAATAGTTGTTAATGTTATTGAAAGACATGATAGATTGAATGAGGTATTTTAATATGACATGTTAAATGCTCTACTATAAGTGATATTAAAAACATGTATAATATGATGAATGTTAAAAAAAAATTAGAAAGAGAGAAGTTCATAGGAGAAGAATAGGCCATTAAGTCATACTTTTCATGCACACAAGAAATATTAGGAGAGGGATAAGTATAATTCATTAGAACCTTATTCCTAGAAGAAGGGATTTTAGTATGAGTAGAAAATAAAGCCTCATAAGTGGGGTTAGAAATCTCTTGAGGAGATTCATAAAGAGATTTGTTCATCACCAAGATTTCCTTAAGAGGGGGATGAGTCTTGAAAGAAGTAAAAGATGATTTAATTGAGGTGAGGTTATCATCAGTACTAAATATAGAATTTAAATTGAGAGATGATCTTTTAGATTTTTTGGTGGGATTCGAAGGATTATATACAATTCCAGATGAAGCTTCACATGTGCTATGTTCTAAAGAAACTTTAATTCCTTGCTCATTTGTGCCACAACCATTACCATCATAGCCATTGTTGGATAAAATGTGAAAACTAGGACCACAAAGGGATGACAAATCAAAAAGACATCATGATGCCCTATAGGTCTCAATGCTATATGAATTATAGATAAGATTTGAAGAATCTTTTGAATTAGAAGTAGCCACAAAGTGGTTACTTAGTTGTTTAGACAATGTAGGTTTCTCTTTAGGTTCCTCCTTAGATTTATCCTTCTCGGTCTTAGATCCTTTCCAAGGCACCCTATATTATCCTATAAAAGTAGGGTAAAATCTAGAGATCCCCAATCATCATTTGTGAGCACTTCTTTTGGAGAAAACATATCCTTGGGTGTAGATTCCAATTGAGTAGCAGAATCAAGAGTACTAGAAGGAACAACACCATTAAAGGAAATAGATGTATTTGAAGAAGTAGAAGGATTGGAAGAAGAATGGGAAGTAATTGAACAAGAAGATCCAGATTTTAATGGTTCTTGAGGTTTGGCAGCAAACAAGGTGTATGTCGTATTGTTATAAATGAATTTGACTTTCCTATACAAAGTTGAGGGGACAACTTGCATGCTATGAATCCAAGGTGTCCATAATAGAAGGTTGTAGGTTAAATTACAAGGCATAACATGAATAGGTATAGGTAACACACCATGACCTACCCTAATAGGAAAGGTTATGACACCTAGACATTATTTAGCAACATTACCAAAGCCTCGAATAGTAATAGAAGAAGGTTTGATGAGAGAATGATCCACTTTAATAAGATTATCCAATAATTCCACACCACAAACTTTAAGGCTAGACCTATTATCCACAAGGGTTTGTCTTATAGAACTATCATGGATAATAACCACAATTGTACGAGGATCATATTGATTTTGGATTTCAGGAGAAGGTAACTCATCTTGTGTGAATACAATTTGAGGTTTGGATTTATTCATAGGATCAATCAAGGTAGTCATGTTATTAGGTGTCACTGCAGGTGGGACATCTAAGTTTCTCGAAGCATCTTGTAACACTTCATGATAAGCAAGTGAAGTTTGAACTAAATCCCAAATAGAAATCTTGGTAGGAGTAGCTTTAAGTTGTTCTCCTTGCTAATATTTGATATACGAGGTGCTTGTGGAATGGTAGGTTGAGAGGGAGGAAGTGAAATTGGGATAATGGGAGGAGGATTAGGTTGCCTATTATTTTTTGTGTTGTAAGTTTGAGAAACAACATTATAACTCTCTCCATTAATTTTCTTAGCATACTCATAAGGGATGTTAGTAGGATAACATACTTGCACATGTAATAATAGGTTTCTTAGGAGTGCAAAAAGAATCATTAGAAGAACCACCTTGAACCAATAAGATAGGCTTAGATGGGGATTATGGAGAAGTAAAAGCACCTTGAACTATGAAGGGTTTATTAGGTGTTTCGTTCACATTTATCAAACTGATCGAGGATGGTTTAGTAGTACCAAAGATGTCCTTAGAAGAAGAATGAACAAGATTGTTGGAAGAACTGATATTCTCTCCTTGCACTAAATGTTATCATGGATAAGACCAATTTTAGGAGGGAGACTAAAAGTAGGCATTGATGTTTTAAGAGGAAAATTATTAGTAGGTAAGGTCATATCATCCTCTATCACCAAAGGATCTACATGGGGAATAAACTCTCTAAGAGAAGGATCAACAATACTCTTTGAAAAAGATGTTAACCATCTTATCTTGAACTAGGGTATCCTTATGAGTAGAACCAAGTAGAGGAGAGGGATATTCTTTACCTTTAGAGAAATAATGATTGAGATTTATGGAAGGTGAGATGCTATCAAGGAAGTTATTGTGTAGGGGAAAAAGTGAGACTAAGTATGGAAAACCTAATCCCACTCTCATACACACTCATGGAATACGAAAGAGCCTAGGGAGGTAACACATGTCGAATACTTCTTATGAGAAAGAGAGAGTTGTGGATTACCTCTTAGGTTTTCTATTCCTTTGCTATAAATTAGAGAGAGGAATGATGCGAAATCTAATCTAACCTAGAAAGCGAATAAGAAAGAAAATCCTAATATGAGAATGCAGATCAAAGAACAATTGATACACTCTTGAAAAAGTATAGATCATAAGGAAAAATCAGAGGCCCACCTATGTCTGAAATCTAAATAGAAATATCTGGAACCAGGGTGCACTGCAACTGTCCTACTTCTGCAATTCTGGAGCTGCAACTGGCAGGAGGAATTCTGAGATTTGGAAGTTGTTGATCTACCAAGTCTTGCTGACCGAGGGCATGACTAGGGTATCATGCCCCTATCCTGGGCAGGACCAAGGTGCCACTCCCCTATACTTGACATATTTCTACACTTTTGAGGTTTCTAGGTGGTGTAGATGCCTGTTCCAGACCTATAACTGCTTCCAGATTCTTGTTTCTATACTTGTAACTGAAAAGGGAAGGTTTGGGGTGGCTATATAGGGTTTTTCCTTAGTCAAAACCCCATCTTGGTGATTTCCACCTCCACGAATAACCGATCATGTACTGAAAATGTGTCTGCAAGAAACTTGTGTATATGCAAGATCCCAAGAATGAAAGAAAATAACTTAGAGCAACCCTAAAGAGTAAACCCTAATTTCTTATAATTGACAAAGTAAATTCTCTAAATACATAATGCAAAGTGATATAAACTATGATTTTTAATCAAAATGAAGCTTATGCAAAGATCTAAAAACAACATGAAACCATACCCAATGCCAAGGGAGAGGTACAAGCCAAATGTCAATCAGTGATCTCCTATTGTTCTTCTACATCTTCAAAAGCCCCCAATTGATAATATGATGCTTGATGAATGTTTGATGGATTAATGTTGAATGTTGTTGAAGACTTCAAAGATCTACTCTTTCATTGTAAAGAAGGCTCTAATACTCCAAAAACCTACTCTTAGATTCTTAGAAGAAGACCACTTCAAATGAAGAAAGAGAGCTCTTAAGTATGAAACCCTAGATCTTAATTTCATGTTTAGGCCAAACTAGGATTTGAATTTCCCGCTGATATTTTGGGGTTAAGCATTATCATATCATAGGATTATGCTCCCAAAATTTTGCGAAAAAAGCCACAGACCATGTGCATTCCCACCACAATCCAACCAACTTTTCATTGAATTTTTAGTGTCATTAGATATGATGATATTAGAGTGCATGCCAAAGTTACAACCAATTTCAAGGTGTTTTCATATGCAAAATTGGGCCTAAATGGTCAAAATAAGACATAATTGGGGTTTATGATTAAATGATTTAGTGGATGAATAAAATGAAAAGGGGCACGGTTAGGGTCAAGGGCCCAACTTTGAGGCATAACCTTAGATTTAATTAAATTAATTAATTAAATTCTTAAAAGGGAATGAGAAATGCAAGATGCAAAACACACTAAGGCAGGTGCTAATCTAAGTGTGAAATTATACCACCCTAGAAAGGGTGTACAATTTATGACACTACATTTAGCCCCCACTTTAGTGATCATATGACACTACGTGCATATGCAAGCTAAAGTACAGAAAAGGAAACATCATTTGAAAAAAGGATATATCCATAAGTTGTCAAATGAAGCCCCTAGCAGTATCTGCGGTACACAGTTAGGAACCACACCCTAAAAAACCATATGTTAGATCATAAAATCACCTACTTCTTACTAAGGAAGGTGATGAAATTTGTGGGTAGCTATATGCCCCCACTGTTTTGACTTGCTTATTTGTGAGGTGAAATAGGGTATCATGTTTTCCATAGTGAATTGCGATAAAGATCATGATGATGCAAGTTCACAACAAGGCTTGATTACTCATCCAAGAACACTATGGAACTAGCTTGGAGTGAGAGGGAGAATTCATGATTCCAGCACCACTGATAGTGTGATAATTGGAGGTTCCTAGCTCAAGATATGATAGATTGGAGAAAACATGTAGAAATTAGGGTTTTAATTTAAAAACATAAAATCAAAAAGTGCATAACACATAAATATGAATGACACCTTCATTTGTCACTTTCTAAATTTTTGTCGCTATTCATTCCAAAGGTTCCCACATACAAGCCATCATACCTTGATGCCGACCTGAATGACCTACGCAGATGAGTTGACTTTTCATTGACTTTATTTGACTTTATCATGTTTTCATAGTTCTCAGAAGTGATGATGTCATCTCCCAATCTGGGTCGAGGCCCACCCTTTGCACACCTAGGGGTCCTAGGGTGCCCTGGTCCTCCTAGGGTGCCATGTTCCCAAGGGGGCGCCATTCTCCTCTCTAGGTGCCATGGTTCCAATAGGGCGCCACGGTCCCAGTAGGGCATCATGGTCCCTGTTCGGGGTGACCATTGATGACACTATATCGGAAGATGAATGCTAGAAATGATAGAATAATTGCACTGATTAGATGTTGATAGATGATTGATTGATTACTAATGAGAGATTTCTTTGCATTTTGCAGACACTACTAGCAGATCCCGAGAGTGATAGCATGAGAGAGGGATTTTGTACATGCAGTGGGTTTGTGGGATGTGATGACCATGTCAGCGATCCAATTCCATTATACTATGTTGATGGCATTGATGGAGAGGTGGGATGCAGATACCATGACATTCTCACTACCTATGGGGGAGATGATGGTCATCCTAGAGGATGTATACCGCATTCTGCACCTGCCCATTAGAGGAGAGACTATTATATATCAATCTGATCACATAAAGGAGGATTAGAGGAGAGAGCAGGTATATGCTATGGGGATAGTGATGCACAACGAGACAAGGGGTCTTATTATAGTCAACTGGCTCCTACACCCTACAGGAGAGGTTCCATTGGTGTGACGACTCATGATTGTAACCCTTGCATTAGTTGTGTGCCCTAATGGGCATGACACACATATGCACAAAGGACTCATCTATGCCATATGAGCAATGGAGAGACATAGGAGAGTATACTCTTGGGGTTGGAGCCTTCTTACGCATCTCTATCACGACCTTGGAGAGTATGTATTTGGACAAGGATACAGGCTTATGACATGCACACTACTATAGGTGTGGATGTTTGAGCATATCACATACACTAGACCTAGTGGAGCCCCCATAGAGCTAGTCCTAGAGAAGCCTAGGGTATATACTTATCCTCTTACCCGTGAGTGGCGATTCAAAGATCTCCTATATTGGAGATTGAGCATGGATAGATTGACAGTGGGTGAGATCATATGGAAACCCTACCTCAGGATGTCCATGTGGGCAACACTACACAAGAAAATGTTTAGCATGCAGAGGATCTATCTACTAGAGGGATGGTATAGCCACATCATCATTCCCTTCTACTTTGACCAGGTTCGGTAGCAGTTTGTTTTCGAGCAGTGTGTTCCTACTGACGTGCTTCTATACGTCTGACACTCATGAGTAATGTCTAGGCTAGAAGCCATTCCTAGGCCTACAAGTGATGAGATCGACATCATAGATTCAAATGGGTCATATTAGGACAGAGTGAAAAATTATAGAGATGATTCAAGTGTGCACCGACGATGCATCACATGTTGGAGGAGAACATACCTTGGAGCCATTTTCTCAGTAGACTTCCCTAGAGGGAACTCTAGACCATGGAGACAGCCAAGTGACAGAGAGGGGTCCGATGCATCTGAGGAGGATTCAGATGATCAGGGTGATGATAGAAAGGAGAAGGAGGTAGGCGAAGATGGAGACGATCTTGATACCGGAGAGGGAGATCAAGATGGAGATGATGAGGAGGATGAGGATTATGGGGAGGATGAGGAGGAGGAGGAGGAGGAGGAGGATGATTCAGGTATAGTTCATCACTCGAGAGAGGATACCAGAGCCCTAGACCTATCGAGTCTCCCACAGTAGGAAGAGAGGGATCTGATAAGGGGTCCAGATCCTAATCCTCATCGGCCCACACTAACTATACACAAACAGTATGAGCAGGGAGAGCCTTATGGGTCCCAGTCTCAGGCACTCATTTTCCATGATCCTCACTGGTGAGAGGGAGATCCAGGTAATGTTCTCTATTATTGATTAACATATTCATCATACCTGGTTGAAATTTGATTATATAGAATATTACTGATAAAATTCTTTTGTCTATCTTCAAGCTACCATTCCAGGACTGGTGATCTCTGATTCAAAATGCAGTGACAGACCTTATTGTGACTGCACACATTTTGAGTTCCACACAGATACCACATAGATCCCAAAGCAGTGTAGGATGACATGAGGACCTTTTCTCCCCTATTCAGATGGAGGTGGAGGTCCTATAGGATAGATTATGACAGATAGAGACCTAGCAGCAACACAGACAGAGGTAGCCACATACTGAGGGATCATGATGGAGAGATATCATAGGAGCTCCTCATGGAGTCACTCGCGGTCCGTATCACGATCACCCCTATGGGGTCACCCCCACGGCCAGATTAGGAGGGGGCATCTAGCCATCATACTTGTGCTACTAGTCTTAGGGATAGGAGATGATTTTGATGTATCAATGTATATATGATAATACTCATGATTATTATATTTTTAATGCTTAAACAATGTACACATTTCTTAGATTATAAGTAACATATTGAGTAATGATCATGTATATCTGATTTAATTTTCCATTTTCTTGTTTCTCAATAATTCATGATTAAATTGATACATGTGTGATTTAATTTAAATAACTAAGTATTTAATTAAATGCTACTTTGATGATGTAAAAGAAGAATGTATTAAGCCTGAGAACTATATAACTAATGTGATTTTATTAATTCTAATTAAACACAACATGATATAATTCTACTTAACACATAAGAAATTGTGTAATATGCTAGCACATATGGAATATAAATCCATTACAATTTACATAAAAATAATCCAAGGCAAACTATACACTAATGAAACATGCTTGTCAAGAATGAAGTAATGTAGACCAAACAATATAACATCATTTAATCTTACATACTTTAATGAAAGCATGCTAACATATTACCCAATTTTGAAGAAAAAAAGACATAAAGAGAGAATAGAAAGAAGACTAGAGAGAGAGAGAGAGAGAACTAGGCATAGTATCTTCAAAGGTGCATAGCATTTATGGTTCCTTGAGAGGCGTACCTTCTACATCTGCTATCCTGTAACTACCTGATCCATAGAAATCCACAATGATGTATTGTCCAAGCCAATTAGGACTAAACTTTCCTTTCTCCTCAGGTAAGGCATTCACGTTGTGCTGATTCGCATAAAGGACTAAATCCCCTACCGAGAAAGAACGTTGAATAACCTTATCATTGTAGCTTTGTTGCAAATTTTTATGATATGCTTGATTATCTTCGAGGGCATTTATATGCCATTCATTGAGCATCTCAAGTTGTTGAAATATTTTCTCTCTATAGGAATCATCATTCACTATACCCCTAAGAGAAACTCTCAAAGAGGGAATTTCTAACTCCAAAGGCATAATGGCGTTAGCAACATAAACAAGATTATAAGGGGTACCACCCATAGCAACACGCACACTTGTGCGATAAGCCCACAAAGCATAGGTTAATTGAGTATGCCAATCCTTACCAAGCTTGTTTACAATCTTTTGAAGAATTTGTTCAATTATCCTATTAGAAGATTTAGCTTGACCATTTGATTGAGGATAATAGGGTGTAGAAAATTTATGTTGAATATGATATTTTTTGAGAAAATTCTTCACATCCTTATTTTTAAATGGTGTTCCATTATCTGAAACTAAGGTGGAATGTAACCCAAATTGAGAAATAATGTTTTCCAAAATGAATTGACAAATTACTTTAGTGGTAGTGGATTGGAGAGGAACGACTTCCACCCACTTCATAAAGTAATTAGTGGTAGTTATAATTAAAGTATGTCCTTGAGATGAGGGAACAAATATTTTACCAACAAGATCCAAACCCCATGTAGAAAAGGGCCAAGATGCTAACTGTGATTGAAGTTCTTGGGCAGGGGCATGGTTCAAATTGCTATGTTGCTGACACTGATGACATCGTTTAACAAATGCAAGAGAATCTTTTTCCATGGTTTGCCAATAATATCCTATTTGGAGCAATCTCTGAACAAAAGAACTTCCCCAAAAATGCCCCTTGGAAGCACCTGAATGTACTTCTTTGAGAGTGATAGGGACCTCAGGCTTGTTTAAGCATCGAAGAAGAAGACCATTATAACCCCTCCTATAGAGAAAATTAGAAAGGATAATGTATCTAGCATCCAATTTGTGAACCCTAGCCCTAGTATTCTTATTCGTAGAGTCAGGAAAGGTACCATCACTAAAATATCTTATGAAATGTGAGTACCATTCGTCAGAATCTATAATGCAATAATATGCCACATCACTAGGGTTATCAGCAATAGCCGGGGAAGTAAGGTTGTGAATAGTAAATTGAAGATCTACCATGGCATCCTCTAGAGACACAAGAGAAGCAACACATGCCATTGCATCAGCATGTCAATTATCTTTTCAAGGAATGGGCTCCATGGTGTAAGAATCAAATTTTTGTAACAAGGATAAAGTTAGATCTTAAAATTATGATAGTTTGTCTTGTTTATCTTGATAAAATCCTATCACTTGTCTTATGATTAATTGAGAATCTCCAAAAATATTTAGATTTTTCACACTCAACACCAAGGCTTCTTTAATTATATCTACAAGAGCTTCATATTTAGCAATGTTGCTGGTACATAAGAAATTGAGATGATATGATAAAGTAATAGGCTTATTTTTAGGAGAAATTAAGACCACCCCTACCCCCCGATCCTGTACGACAGTTAGAGCCATCGAAGTACAGTTCCCAAATCTCATCAGCCTCAATGGAAACAATGTATTCATCAGGAAAATATTATGGATTAGGTAAGGAGAAGGGTGAAGGAGCATCAACTAAATGATAAGTCAATGCTTGACCCTTTATTGCCTTTTGTGAGACAAACTTAAGGTCAAACTTGGTCAACATCATAACCCACTTAGCTAAGCATCTAGAAAGATCAGTGTTGGAGAAAATATGTTTAAGATGATCAAATTTAATGATAACATGAATCTTAGCATTCAAGAGATAATGCCTCGACTTTTGGGTTGCAAAGACTAAATCAAGGCACTGTCTCTCTATCGTAGAATATTGGACTTCATAATCAAGTAGAGTGTAGCTTATGTAATAAACTAGGCATTCTCTACCATCGTTATCACATTGTGCCAATAAGGCTGCAAGAGCTTGAGGGGAAGCAATGGTGTATAAAAGAAAAGGCTTAGTAGGATCAGCAAGTTGAAGAATGGGAGGATTGGCCAAATAAGTTTGTAGGTCTTCAAAAGCTTGACAATAATCTTCATTCCATTGGAAAGTGATATTATTTTTAAGAAATTTTGTGAAAGGAAAGGAACGATCCACAAGTTGAGAGATGAACCTACAAATAGCTTGGATCTTTCCTTGCAAACTTTTTAGTTGAGAAACGTTCTTAGGAGGCGACATGTTAACAATAGCATCTATCTTTTTCGTGTCCAACTCAACACCACGCTGTGAAACTATGAACCCTAATATTTTTCTACTATCCACACCAAAAACACATTTTCAAAGATTCAAATGCATGTTGTACTTACAAATTCTCTCAAAGATTTGACGAAGGATCTTAACATGATTTGTACGAAGGACGGATTTGGCTAAGATATCATCAATGTAATCTTCTAACATATTAAGCATATAGTCATGGAAAATGAGAGTCATAGCATACTGATAGGTTGCACCTGCATTTTTCAATCCAAAAGGCATCACAATTCACCAAAATGTACCCCAAGGAGTTGTGAAAGCAGTTTTATATTGATATTGGAGATTGATGAAAATTTAATTATATCCTAAGAAACCATCCATAAAGGATAGTAAAGCATGCCGTGCTACTAAATCCACTATCATATACATATTATAGAGGGGAAAATCATCTTTTAAAGAGGCCTTGTTCAAATCGTGAAAATCAGTACACATCCTAATCTTGTTTTGAGCTTTAGCCACCACCACAATGTTGAAAATCTATGGGGAATAATCGATAGGACGAATGAATCAAGCATCCAACAATTTTTCAATCTTATCTTTAAGAAGCAATGCCACTTTAGGGTGAATCTTTCAAATCTTTTGCTTCATAGGTTTACAATCAGGAACTAGGACAATGTTATGAGTGACAATCTTAGGATCTACGCTAGGCATGTTAGAATATATCCAAGAAAAGATCTCAAGAAATTCATGTAACAACTCAACATATTGTTTTTTCTCTTCTTCGTCAAGATATTTCCCTATCTTGATGATATTATATTCAACACAAGGATCCCTCTTGATATCAATGGTGTCATTTATTAGGAGATTACTTTGTTGAGGAGCATCTCTCAATTGAGGAAATTCTTTAACTATCTCATCATTATTTCTTTCCTTCCCAAAGTAAGCTTCTGCATTTAAACAATAGGGAAAACTATGATTGTGGTGATAACGAGGAAGGTTGTCATAAGCTCCCAACAATTCAACTAAGGAATCATTAGTAAAAAAACATCCAAAGCAAAGACACAAGAAGGGTGAAAGTCAATATATTCTAGATATTTTAATGAGAGAGAGGCACAAATGACACTAACACTAATAGATCATCTCTTAGAGGCTTTAGTGCGCTCAAAAGGATCATAACCAAGCCAAAGGTCATATCAAAAAATTTGTTTTCCAAGGGATCCTTGATCCCTTGTTCTTGAGAACCACACCTAGCTAGGATGTGAAAACTAGGACCATAAAGGTTAGTCATTTCCGAACAAGAAGGAGGATTTTCAAAAAGTGAAGGATCAAAATCCTCTAGACCAAAATATAAGGGAGATTAAATCTGAGAAGCCACCACAAACTTATTACTCAATGGCCCAGACAAAGTAGATTGTTTTTTAGGTTCTTCTTCTTTCTTCTTTTTCACCTTAGGTTCTCTAGGGGGAATTTTGTATTCCCCTACAAAAGTAGGATTCAAATGAAGGAATCCCCAATCATCTTCTGTAAAAATATGGTCAGGAGACAATGTATTCTCAATTATATAGTCAGGCTAAGAAGACTCTTCCTCAAGAACCTTAGGTCCACTTGAGGAAGTATTGGGGATTGATCCAAATATAAGAGACAAGTTTGATGAACTAATCACACTAATCGGAGTAGAAGTTTTAGAGGAATTATCTAAGATAGCTTGGGAAGAATTGATTGAAGAGGATTTAGAACTTGATGTTTGTAAACAAGCCTAAAATCTTGTGTCTCCTAACAAGGTATATGTTGTATTGTTGTGAATGAATTTGATTTGCCTATGCAATGTAGAGGGAACAACTTGCATGCTATGAATCCAAGGTCTTCCTAGAAACAAGCTGTATGGTAACTCTCCAGACATGACATGGATAGGAGTAGCTAAATTAGCGAGACCTATCTTAACAGGAAAGGTGATGATACTTAGTGAAGATTTAGCAACATTGTCAAAACCACAAATAGTGAGAGAATTGGGCTTGATAAGAGATGTATAAACATTGATCTTATGCAACAAGTTAATGCTACAAACATTAAGGCCAGAACCATTATAATTTATGATTGATCTAATGTTCATCTTATCGTGCTATAATTTATGATGACCACAATAATTAAGGGATCATATTGTTGTTGAATTTCATTAGAAGGCACCTCATCTTGTGTAAACACAATCTGAGCCTTAGGTGATGTAATAGAGTGAATCAAGGAAGCCATATTATTAGTTGTCATTATGGGTGGGACATTCAATGTTTTCAAGGCATCTTATGGCATTCCATGATGAGTTGAGGAATTTTGAAGAAAATCCCAAAGTGATATCTTGGCATGAGTAGCTTTAAGTTGTTCGACAAGATCATAATCCTCAAGAGTTTGTGAAATATGAGGTGCTTGAGGAAGAATGAGTTGAGGATCAGGTAGAGGAGTCAAAAAAATCAGAGGAGGGTTAGGTTGCCTATTATTTCTCGTGTTGTAGGTATGGGCAACTACATTATAACTCTCATTAGTAAGTTGTCTAGCATAGCTATAAGGACTCTTAGTGTGATTCCTTCCTTGAACCATAATGATGGGTTTGTTTGGAGTGCTAAAGGAATCATGACCATATCCACCTTGAACCATGAAAAGAGGTTGATTAGGAAGAGATGAAGTGGGAGAAGGACAAGCACCTTGGACAACAAAAATTGGTTTGCTATGTTCATTCACATTGATCATGTTGATTAACTTTTTAGATGCATTATTCTTGTTCGAAAGTTTAGGCAAAGACAAAGTCATCAAGGGAATCATCCAATAAATCATGGTCATGGTTATTGAAAGGCTTATCTTTATAATTTAAAGGAGACATAACATCATAGAGGGAATCATGGGAGTCAATTATGTTGCTACATCTAGTGGAGGAGTTGATAAGAATATGCCCATGAGAGGGATCATTCAACTTATCTTTCTCATCACAACAAAATGACATAGTAACAAGGTTGATTAATCTTTGGCAAAATAAGGGTTTAGAAGGCTTAGGGTTCAAAAATTCATCTAGAGCTTCATCTAATTCATCCTTACTAAACTCATAATAAAAAAAATTTCATACATCATCAAAAGCATGAACTTCTTCCAAATAGAAATCTGACATTTTGAAATGAAAATTTTGAAACTTAAACACACAATGCAAGGAAAATGAAAGAAACCTATATATTATTTTTTTCTCTTTTTTTTTTTTCTTGTTTTGTTTTGAAAGAAAATGAAATAAAATAGCTCTAGATCTGACAATGCAATGCAATGGAAAAGAATTTGTGTTCACGTCTAGTTCACCAAAGATGTGTAGGGGAAATAGTGATACTAAGTATAGAAACCCTAATCCCACTCTCATACACACTCATGGAATATGAAAGAGCCTAGGGAGGTAACGCATGTCGACTACTTCTTATGAGAAAGAGAGAGTTGTGGATTAGCTCTTAGGTTTTCTATTCCTTTGTTGTAAATGAGAGAGAGGAATGATGCAAAATGCAATCTAACCTAGAAAGAAAATAAGCAAGCAAATCCTAATCTAAGAATGCAGATCAGAGAACAACTGATACACTACTAAAAAGTATAGATCAGAAGAAAAAATTAGAGGTGCACCTGTGTCTGAAATCTTAGCAGAAATGTCTAGTACCAGGGTGCCACACCACTATTCTGATTCTGCAATTATGGAATTGCAACTAACAGGAGGGTTTGTGGGATCTGTAAGTTGTTGATCTACCAGGATTTGCTGACAGAGGGAAGGAATAGGGTGCCATGCCCCTGTCCTAGGCAAGACCAGGGTGCCACGCCCCTATAGGTGGTGTAGATGCTTGTTCTAGTCTTGCAACTACTTCTAGATTCCTGTTTCTGCACTGACAATTGAAAAGTAAAGTTTGAGGGTGGTTATATAGGGTTTTTCCTTAGTCAAACTCCCATTTTTGTGAATGTGTGTGCAAGAACCTTGTGTATATGTAAGATCCTAAGAGTTAAAGTAAACAACCTAGAGAAAACCTAAAGAGTAAACCCTAATTTCTTATAATTGACAAAGTAAATGCTCTAAATCCATAATGCAAAGTGATCTAAAGCATGAATATGAATCAAAATGAAGCTTATGAAAAGATATGAAAATAACATAAAACCATACCCAACTCCAAGGGAAAGGTACAAGCCAATCATCAATTGGTGATCTCCTATTGTTCTTCTACATCTTCAAAAGCCCCCAATTGATAGAGTAATGCTTGATGAATGTTTAATGGATGAATGTTGAATTTTGATGAAGACTTCAAAGATCTACTCTTTCACTGCAAAGAAGGTTCTAATACTCCAGAAACCCTCTCTTAGATTCTTAGAAGAAGATCCCTTCAAATGAAGAAAGAGAGTTCTTAAGTATGAAACCCTAGATCTTAATTTCAAGTTTAGGACAACCTAGGATTTGAATTTCCCACTGATTTTTTGGGGTTAAGCATTATCATATCATAGGATTGTGCTCCTGAAATTTTGGGAAAAAAGTCGCGGACCATGTACATTCCCACCACGGTCTGACAAACTTTTCATCAAATTTTCAGGGTCATTAGATATGATGATATTAGAGTGCTTCTTGAAGTTACAACCAATTTTGAGGTGTATTGATATGCAAAATCGGGCCTAAACGGTCAAAATAAGACATAATTAGGGTTTATGATTAGATGATTCATTGGAGGAATATAATGAAAAGGGGCATGCTTAGGGTAAAGGGCCCAACTTTGAGACATGACCTTAGATTTAATTAAATTAATTAATTAAATTCTTAAAGGGGAATGAGAAATGCAAGATGCAAAACACACTAAGGCAGGTGCTAACGTAAGTGTGAAATTGTATCACCCTAGAAAGGGTGTACAATTTACGACACTATAGTTATCAATCATGACTTTATCCCCTTTGGCTAGGGTTCTCTCATGGGGTAGAGAATAATCAACACCTTCTTCTAATGGTTCATTGCAAATAGTGAGGTCAATAGGAAAAGTATTAGAAATATCTTGCACAAAGATGTCCTTATTGCTATTGCCAATTTTGGGGGAAGGGATAAAATTGTTCATTAATTCTTCATCCTTAGGAAGGAGATAATCACTACATGTATTTAAATCATCCACTTTCCTCAAAATTTCTTCAATAGGATCCTTAGGGGAGAGAGAATGAAGGAAATTTATTTTGATTTCATCTTCTTTCTCTAAGGCATCTTTAGGGGTAAGGAAAACTTTAGGACAAGGGAAAGCATTTCTCATTAATGCATTATCTCTAGTGGGAATTTTGTTGGAATCAAAAGAGAAAATGATCTCACTAGGAAAAGTAGAGAGAATACCATCTTCTTGCACAAAATGAACCTCATGAGGGGAGCATTCTTTAGGAAGGAGATGAAAATCTTTCTCCAAAGATTCATGATTAGGAAGGAGATCTTTGGAAGAAGTGTTCATAACCTCTTGTTGTACTAACATGCCCCCATTGGTAAGACCAAGTTTAGGAGAGGATAAGTCAATTTCCATCAATACCTTTTCACTTATAGAGGCCTCATGTAAGGAAGGTGAAGTAACGTTAAGAACGGTGTTTATGATATCATCCTCTTCCTCTAAGATAGCTAGACGGGAAGGGCCCATTTTAGGATAATTGTCAAGGTCACTCTTCAAATCTTCATCCTCAGAGAATGGGAGAGTTTTGAAGAGGTTGGTAACAACTCTTTTAGGCACTAAAATTTTGTCATAAATAGGAGGAGGTTATTTAAGAGATGGAAAAAATGAAACAAGGGGAGCTAACCCATTATCACATTTGCGAAATGAATGCATCATGACAAAAAATTTCCTCTTTCAAATGATAACATATGCAAAATAGAAGGAAATATTCAATTTTAACCAATGTAAGCACTCTAAATGCTGATTTAGAAAATGAAATTTCTAAGTGAAAAGAGTTCCTAAATCAGACCTTAAATTAATGATCCAAAAGAAGCTATCCACATGTTCAATTTTGAATTGAAAAATTAAGGTTTCAACAAAATTAACCTCTAAATTTTGAAATTTGGAAGGAATTGAAACTTGTAAATGTAAATTTGAAATAGGAAAAACACTCATAATAAAGAACATAAATTAGAATTAAAGAAGATTGGATTCACGTCGGGTTCACCAAAATATGGGGGCGGGGAAGCAAGATTGGGCGACTAGGACCTAATCCCACTTTTGCCAACACATTGAGAATATGAAAGAGCCTACGGAGATAGATCACTTTGGCTACTTCTTGTGAGAAAGAGAGAGCCAAGGATTACCTCTTAGGGTTTCTATTCCTCCTTTTGCAAATGATGATAAAAACTAGGGTTTGAATGATCAACTAGATTAGGAGATAAAGAGTGAAGCATAAACGAACTCAGAATTGCACAAACTTGCAGATCTAAATCTGAGATATTGAAAGCATAAAAGGGGGAGGATTCTAGATGTGTACCTGATGCTACAAATTGAGCAAAATTGACCTAGACAAGGGTGTCACGCCACTAACCTATTTCTGTAGACATAAGGCTGTAACTAAGACACTGCAAACTGGAGGTCCTGAGTCTGTAACCTATCAAATTTTATAGCAAAATGGAGGGACCAGGGTGCCATGCCCCTATTCTAGGAAGGAACGGGGTGCCATGCCCCTTTCCTTGATAGATTTATGCACTTCTATGACTTCTGAGTGGTTCTGATGCCTTTTCCAGATCTAAAACTTCCTTCGGATGCCTGTTTCTACAAGTGCAACTGAAAAGGGAATGTGTGGGTGGCTATATGGGGTTTTTCCTTAGTCAAACCCCTATGTTGGTGATTACCACCTCCACAAATAGCTGATAATATACTAAAAATGTGTGTGCTACAACCTTGTGTGTATGCAAGATCCTAAAATGAAAGAAACTAGAGCTACCCTATGCATGAGAGTAAACCCTAAATGTAAATGTGAATGTAAATGATAATTATTCAAACCAAATATGCTAAATGATCTAAAGCATGAATGTAAATATTCAAATTAATGTAAATAAGCTCATACAAAGACATGAAAATAACTTGAAATCATACCAATCCCCAAAGGAGAGGTATTGCCACTAGATCTCCTATTATTCTTCAATGTCATCAAGGCTCCTAATTGATGATGAATGCTTGATGAAATATTGTTGAATGTTGTTGAAGACTCCACATAGGTTTCTCTTTTACTACATAGAAGGCTCCTTGTGCTCGAGAAACCTACTCTTAGATTCTTAGATAGATTGATAGATAGTTCTTAGTTCCCTTCAAATGAAGAAAGAGAGCTCTTATGTATGAAACTATAAATCTTAATTTTGACTTAATTCTTCCTTTAGGCCGACCTAGGAATCAAATTTCCCACCAATATTTTGGGGTTACGCACTATAATATCATAGAATTTTGCTCCCAAAATTTTGGGAAAAAGGTCGAGGACTATGTACACTCCCGCTAGGGTCCGACCAACTTTTCACCAAATTTTCAAGGCTGTTAGATATGATGATATTAGAGATAATCCCAAAGTTACAACTAATTTAGAGATGTTTTGATATGTGAAATCAGGCCTTAAAGGTTGAAATAGGACATAATTAGGGTTTAGCATTAAATGATTTATTGGAGGAATAAAATAAAAAGGGGCACACTTAGGGTAAAGGGCTCAATTTTATGATGTATGAATTGATGAAATATGACTTTAGATTTAATTAAATTAATTAATTCAATTCTTAAATAGAAATTATAAGTGCAAGATGCAAGACACACTAAGGCATGCACTAGCCTAAGTGTGAAATTGTACCACCCTAGCAAGGGTGTACAATTTACGACACTACAATGTTATGACTAGGAGAAGGATTGTTGTTGAAAAGGTATGTTTGATTTCCAAGATTGAACCTAAAGATGTTGTTGAAGCTTTGAAAGATGAGAATTGGATAAAATCCATGGAAGAAGAGTTGGATCAGATTGAGAAGAATAATACATGGGAACTTGTTCCAAGACCAAAAAATAAGAATGTGATTGGTACAAAATGGGTATTTAGAAAGAAATTAAATGAAGGTGATGAACTGGTTAGAAACAAAGAAAGACTGGTATGTAAAGGATACGCATAGATGGAAGGTATTGGTTATGAGGAGAGTTTTTCTCTTGTAGCTAGAATTGAAGCTGTTAGATTACTTCTTGCATATGCTACTTATAAGAATTTCAAGGTATATCATATGGATGTTAAGTCAGCCTTTTTTATTGGTGATTTGGAAGAGGAAGTCTATATTAAGCAACTAGATGGGTTTTCATTATCAAATGAAGGACACATGGTATGCAGATTGAAAAAAGCATTGTATGAACTGAAACAAGCCCTTAGATCTTGGTATGCTAGGTTGGGCATGTATTTGATGAAGTTGGGATTCTATAAAGGTACTCCTGATAGTAAGTTATACTTTAAGGTTGGTAATGATTAAAATTTGATTGTTGAAGTTTCTGTTGATGATATTATTTTTGGAGGAGAAGATGATTTGAGTATGAGGTTTGTTGATGGTAAGAAAAAAGAGTTTGAGATGTCTATGATAGGTGAGATGGAACTCTTCTTAGGATTGCATATTACAGAGACTAATAAAGGCATTTTCATTTCCCAATCTAAGTATGTGAAGGAATTGTTTAGGAAGTTTGGGTTAGATCACTCCAAACCTATTGGAACTCCTATAGTGACTAGATGCAAGTTGTCTAAGCATGATGAATCTCTGAATATTAATGAGACCTTGTATAGATCTATGGTTGGTGGACTTCTATACTTTACTTAGACTAGACTAGATATTATGCATGTTGTTTGTCTTTGTGCAAGATTTCAAGTTGATCTGAAAGAAAGTAATGTTACTATTGTGAAGAGGATTTTTAGATACTTGAAGGGGATAGTTGACTATGGTTTATGGTATTCAAAGAATGATGATTTCATGTTATGTGCTTATACTAATGGTGATTGGGCAGGTGATGTTGTTGACCGGAAGAGTACCTCCAGTAGTGCATTATTTTTGGGAAAGAAGTTGGTTTCTTGGGCAAGTAAGAAGAAAGATGACATTTCTCTATCTACTGCAGAAGTTGAATACATTGTTGCTGCTAGCAACTATACTCAAGTAGTTTGGATGAAGCAGATGCTAAAAGACATTAGAGTTGTTTTTGATGATCCTATTGTTATATATTGTGATAATTCAAGTGCTATTCATATTTCCAAGAATTTGGTACTGCATTCTAACACAAAGCATATATCAATCAAGTATCATTTTTTGAGGGAGAAAGTCAACAAGGAAGAAGTCAAATTGGAGTATGTATCTACAAAGGATCAAATTGCAAATGTCTTTACTAAGCCTTTTCCTGTAGATACATTTGTATATCTGAGAGACAAGTTAGGGATCTCTGCCCCTCTTTATGAAAACTAGATGCATTGAGATTCATCAATCCAATGGACTTCATAGTCTTATCTTCCTATCCAAATTGATGAGAAGTTGTTGCTACTCTGTAGGAGTAGTAAGTGTGTGGTTGTGATGTTCAGATTTGTGAGTTTACCACCTTATCTTGGAATCTTTGTGTGTATGATCTCAGGGGTAGATGGCTGGTGTTGATTTATTTCTTTGCATTGATTATTTTCACACTCATATGTTGCCATGAATTCCAAAGGGGGAGATTGCTGGATATTGTTGTTGTTGTGTTCCAATATTGTAGAGAATTGGTTTGGTTGTTTCAGTTGGTATGTTGTAGATGTGCTTGTGTGGGTTTATGATTTTAGTATTGAAGTATCTCTAGTTGATTTAGTGTTGGTTTCATGATGCTATATGATGATTTGATAGAGTTATGGATTCTTGTATGAGGACTGGTTTTTTAGTGTTAAGTGTTGCAGAGTTCTAGTATTTGATTTGTTGTGGTCTAAAATGATTACATCTTGAGTTGCAGATTTGGGAGTGTGTTTTTGATGTTCATGTGTATCTTCAATTTAGATGGTTCATGATTTGGTTCTCCGCAAGTCATGTTTCTAGTCCCAGATGTTGCTATTAAGTGTTCTTGAGTATCAACATGTTGATCGATGAAGATTTAATTAAGTGGTGTTGGTATAGCTATTTTGGATTGTTTTAATGTGCTTCTTGGTGTTTTTGAATCATTTCCTTTTTTTTTTGGTTGGTCCTTATTTATAATTGTGCTCATTATTGAGGATCTTATGGGTCTGATGATGTTCTTCATGTTATGTGACATTTTTGGTGGTGTACCATATTTCTGATGATTTTGGCAAGATTTTTGGTGGTGTTGCATGTTAGGGGATTCGATTTGGGTCCATGCTATGTCGTCATGACATTGTATTGTTCTGGTGGTTGATTTATGTATCATGTGATGTAATTTTGTATTAGGTCTTAAGGGTTGAGCTAACCTTGTAGTCTAGGTTTAGGATTTGTATAAATAGGTGTCATATTCATTTAATTTAGAGATCAATGTTATGTCTACATTATCAAAGAGTGGTGTATGTGCAAATAAACAAATTCATATTTTGGTGATAAGTGTACAGAAAAGAGTGTTACAAGGCAAATAAATGTGCTTAACTGGAACTGTCATTAGGCATTTGGAGATGCTATTCTTTCAGTTCATGTAATCTAGATTGTTGTCTGAATCTTTGTAAGGTAGTGAACCTTCCCTAAAGGTTGTAGCCTTTCTGGGGTTTCTTATTTTGAGTAGTGAGCTTTAGGTAGTGTGCCTAAATGCATGTGAATTCCCATTGTAATATATTCACATACTACTATAAAGTATCATCTTATTGTGGGTAGGTTCCCACCATGGTTTTTCCCTTAACTGGGTTTTCGACATCAAAATCTTGGTTTTATGTGTGTTGTTGTTATTGTTCTTATCTTTGTTGTTGGTACAATTGATCAAATATAAAGTTGTGCTTAAATTGTTAGATCTGTTGAAAACAGATTTAGCCCCCCCGCCTCTCAGTTTCCCTTCATTTTTGTTGGCAACAAGTTCTCCGTGTCTTAACCCTTTGCCACAATAAAATAACCCCTTAGGTGAACCATTGGCCATAACAGAAAACATGGGGGAGTAAAACAATTTGTTATTATTTTTAAGAAATTTCCTTTGAAGCTAAATTTTCTAATAACTTCAAATAAGAAACTCTAAGAGACATTATCATAACCCTTAGAAATATTGAGCTTGAGAACCATACCAACGTTTTTGCTTCATTCCATAGAGTGGATGATCTCATGGGTAGTGATGACAACATCGAAAATATTCCTTCCTTTAACAAACCCCTTTTGTTTCCGAGAGATAAGTTTATCCAGGACCAACTTGAGTCTATTCACCATGATTTTAGAGAATATATTTGGAAAGAGTGTTACACGGACTGATAGGTCTAAAATTAGTCATTTTGTTAGCATCCAACAACTTAGAAATCATAACTATAAAGGTGGAGTTTATCTATTTTAGGAGCTTACATATCCTGAAAAAATCTCTTACATCGTTATGGATATGACTACCAACAATGTCCCAAAAATCCTAAAAGAAAGCCGAGGGAAGTCATGAGGACCCAAGGCTTTAAAAGTTCTTAAGGAGAACATGACATCTTTGACTTCCTGAAAGGAAACTTTCTCTATTAACCTTTTATTATCTTGATCTGACAACAAATCAAGGATGACATCCAACAGCCCAAAGGAGTTGCAATAACTAGGAGAGGGATTCATTTGAGAATCAGAAAAGAAAAAAGAAAAAAAAAAGGAAACAACAATATTGGAAATAGAGGGATTCATGAGCATGTCCATTTATTTATTTAGATTGCATAGGAATCCCCCATTAAAAAAATTCTTAGTGTTTATGCCAACTCAACTACTCAACTATGCTTCAACTACTCTAACTACTCTGGTATAAATGAGAGAATGGCATTAGAAAAAAAGAGAATGGCATTAGAAAAAATTGGTTGAATATTTCCTTGTAGATACAACAATTTGATGAACAACTACTTTTCCAATCAACAGTCACCATTTGTAAGTAAATAAAACTATTAAAAAATAACAATTCATCTTTAAAGCATACATGTGAGATTGACTACGGAGCTACATTTAAATTGACTTCAAGTGCTTTCTAATTTCCTTTTAACATTGTCTAGACAGGATGTGTATTTTTTCATCATAAGTTAATACGTTAATTATAAAGATAATAGAGTAAAAGGTGGTGGTTTTTGGTTTTAGAGTGTTAAAGAGTAAGTACCTAGCTTATTGGGATTAAAGAGCAGTAATAAAATTATTTTTTGTTTTTGTTGTATACTAGTCTAGAGTAAATGATATTTTAGTTAATTTATTTATAGAGGTTCTTTAAGAAGATAATTTTTAAGATGTAGCTATTTTTAAATTAGATATTTTTGTAATCCAAGCATCTTACAATGTAGTAAAATTTTGCCTTCATTAAATTTTAATTGCAAAAATAACATTCTATGTATTCAATCTTTATATGTGATCCATGTTTCAATTCTAGAGATAAGATTACATCTTGTAATCCCAACATAATAAAAGATTGCCATAGTTTAACTATTTTCTAAAAGATGTCAGAACAAATAAAACACTTATGACATCTTATTGTGATAAATCTAATGTCCAACATAATAAAAAAGGAGACAATTTAAGAGTTATTTTACATGATGTCATAAAACTTTGATGAAAAAAATACACACAATCGAATCCAGAAGAAAACAACAAATATGTTTATATGTCCCACTTTTAAGATTCAGATGTAGACTTTTAATTTGAAACTTTTTACAGCAACAAGAAATGATTTTTCTTAATTTTTCAGCTCTAAAATTACTATCAATCATTTATATTTAACTGTGTTTTGACAAACAAAAAAATTTAATGTCTTCTTAATAACTTGATTTCACTTACATATTTATCTAATATTACAAAAGATAAAACAATTTAAGTTTTTTTACTTAAGTCTTTAATTATTTTTTTTATTTTTTTATTTTAAATATTTTTCAAAATTGTTTTAATAATTTATATCAAAATTATATCTTTAAACTCACCTATCATAATATTTATAATTTGAATTTTTTCCCCCCTATAATAACATTATAGGGAACTCCATGACCTAAATCAACAATGCTCTTAAATTCGCTTTAGGGTGAACCATTCAAATTTCTTCTGTTTTTACAACGTAATTAGGGGTTTCGGGCTGTGTGAGGGACTTATCTTTATGAGAATATAGGTGGATCTCGATTTCCCACAGACAATCATTTTCTTTCCCGAGAAAAGATCATTTTCTGTCCAAAAGTCGATCTTTTTTGGTTGATAATACAGGTGTTCAATTCTCAAACTCTTTGTTTTGGGCTGTGTGAGAATATAGATAAATCTCTATTTCCCAGAGACATTCATTTCGTCAGAGCTTTAAATTATTTTTCTCCCCATGAAGTTTTGTTAGCGGTGATCTACAGGTTTGCAGAACTGAATGCAACGGCACGCTCAAAGTGGACTGAAATTTTATATTTAGTTTTTTGATAATTTTGATAGTTTTAGTAGTTCAATTGTAATAAACATTATGGTGACTCTTCGTTTCAATTCCAAGGGATTTGTGTGACCGTTGGGATACATTCGACTTGTATAAACTCCAATTTTGAATAGAATGGAGACAGTTTTTGGTTTGCAATCCTCTTGTTGTCAATTTCTTTTTGTGTTGAAATCTACAATACCGCAAGTATCACACTAGGTATTGTAATCTGGTTTTCATAAATCAGATCAGTTGGATAGGTACTTTTCTGTAAATAATTTCTCAGATGCTGAAAAGATAACATTTGCTCTCCTCAAAGCTGAAACCCATGTGAAATTAGCATGGGAAACCAAAGTAGCAAACAAAGAACAAGAATCAGTTGCTGAAGATGGTTTTATACTATCTCTTGATAAGAAGCCCACATGGGGAGAATTTGTGGAATATATAAAAGAAGCTTACCTCCCAGAGGATGTATATGAACAAAAATACATAGAATGGCAGCTTCTTCACCAAAGGAGGGATCAGTCTATGCAAGATTACACCAATACATTCCATTCACTTTCAGCAAAACTCGGTATTAATGATTCAAAGAAGCATAGAATTTTGAAATATCGGAGTGGACTTCACAGGTATATTCAAACAGAGATGGATTTTTTAAATATTGAGACATTGGCAACTGCCTATAAATATGCTACAAAAATTGAAGAAAAATCCAAGCAAAGATGGAAGAGGGACTACTTTGCAAACAACAAGCCAAGGGCTGAAGGTGGCAATAAATTTGCAGGGAAACAGGTGACCAAGGAACCTCATTCAAATTCACCCAAGAACACATGGTGGTCTACTAAAAAGACAGACACAGGCATGTGGTGTGAGCTGCATAGGTCCCCAACCCATAATACAAAGGATTGTCGAAGTATTAAAAATTTGATGACAGAAATACGAGGGGAGGAAGCTGAACCTGAATCGTCACCAATAGATAATTCTAAGAAAGAGGAGAATGATTCCATCATAGAAGCAAACCCATATGCCGTAGTTGGAACTGCTAAAGTATTTCCCCGTGAAGATGAAGAGAGACTTTTTCATTCACAGATGTGGGTTGATGGAAAGCCTCTACATTTTATTGTTGACAGTGGGAGTCAAAAGAATTTGATCTCTAGGGAGACAGTCAAAAGATTAAATTTGAAAGTGACAAGACACCCACAACCATACTCTATGGGATGGGTGAATGAGGGACAAGATATTCAAATCAATCAACAATGTCGTTTGCCATATTCAATCAAGCCTTTCAAGGATGAAGTGATATGTGATGTAGCACCATTGGATGTATGCGATGTCTTGCTGGGGCAGCCATACATGTATCAGAGGCATGGGGTGTATGAGTCAAGGCCACGTAGTGTTACAATCAAGCTTGGTGATAAGAGGTACCGAATACCAGAGGTATGTCCAACAAAAACTGCATCTTTAATTAGTGCTAAACAATGTAAACGCTTGATTGCTCAAACTGGAGCTTTTATTGTACTCATGATTCGCCCTGAACAAACAAAGTCAGTTGTTCTTAATACACATGCTAAGGTAACAGAGAATCAACAAAATCAAATAGATAAAATTTTGAAAGAATATCACAGTGTGTTTACACCACCAGTGGGAGTCCCAACACACTGTCAAGTCAAGCACTCTATTGATTTAATTCCAGGCACACCGCTACCACATGAGCCAATATATAGGAGGTCAGTTTTGGAAAATAATGAGATTAAGAGACAAATTTAGGAGTTGATTCAAAAAGGACACATTCGTCCAAGTGCTTCACCTTGTGGAAGTCCAATTGTCCTTGATAAAAGGAAAGATGGGACATGGAGGCTTTGTATTGATTATAGAGCATTAAACAAAATCTTTGTTAAAAATAGATATCCAATCCCTCGAATTGATGATTTGTTGGACCAACTTAGGGGGGCTAAATTCTTTACAAAAGTTGACTTGAAGTCTGGATACCACCAAGTACCAATTGATCCAGCAGATGTGTGGAAGACTGCATTTAAATCTAAGGAAGGTTTGTTTGAATGGTTGGTCATGCCTTTTGGCCTAAAAAATGCCCCAGCCACATTTATGAGATTGATGAATGATGTGCTTAGACCATTCATTGATTCCTTTGTAGTTGTTTATTTGGATGACATACTCATCTTTAGCAGAACTTGGTCTGAGCATTTGCAGCATGTTGAACAAGTCCTTTCCACTCTGCAGAAACACAAACTTTATGCCAACATTGAGAAGTGTTCTTTTGGTATGCAGAGTATTCAATACTTAGGGTATATCATTGACAATGAGGGTGTTCATGTTGATCCAGCAAAGATTCAAATAATTCAAGATTGGCCATCTCCTAAAAATTTCACAGAGCTTCGCAGCTTCTTGGGCTTAGCCAACTTCTATCATAGATTTGTGTTTGGTTTCTCACACATATCATGGCCTCTTAATCAATCACTCAGGGGTGGAGCACAAGCAAAGTTTCAGTGGACAGAGGCACAACAACAAGCATTTGAGGAGTTAAAGAAAAGACTATGTTCAGCACCAGTATTGGTCCTTCCAGATCTACACCAAGCATTTGAGATAGAAACAGATGCATCAGATTATGCTCTTGGTGCGGTACTCACACAAAATGGACATCCTGTTGCCTATCACAGTGAAACTTTTTCTGATACAGTACGTAAGTATCCCACCTATGATAAGGAGTTGTATGCCATTGTTCAAGCTTGCAAACAATGGAAACACTATATACTGGGAAAAGAAACTGTTATACATACAGACCATAAACCACTCCAATTCTTGCAAACACAAGGAAAGCTACAGAATGATAGACATCAACGGTGGTCAGTCTATTTACAACAATTTCACCTCAACATTTGTCATAAAAAAGGAAGCAGTAACAAGGTGGCAGATTGTTTGAGTAGGCCTCCAATTGCAGGTTTCACAATAGTGTTGGATTCATGCGGTCATCAATAATCCACTTGGGAACAACTATATAGTACTGACCCTGATTTTGCTAACATCTATAGTAATTTGGTAGAAGGAAAATCTGTCTCTGATTTTCACTTGCAGGATGGGTTTCTTTGCCATAATGGTCACATATGTGTACCCACCGAAGAACGGAAGAAAATGATATGGGAAGCTCACTACAGTCGTGTTGCAGGACATTTTGGTATTGGTAAGACTACTGCTATCCTTCAAAATTATTTCTATTGGCCAAAAATGAAGCAAGATGTCATTTCACATATACAAGCTTGTGCAGCCTGTGCGATTGCAAAACCAACAAACCGTAAGTTGGGTCTATACTTACCATTACCTATTCCTGATAAGCCATGGCAGTCTATTTCAATGGATTTTATGTCTGGGCTTCCAACTACCAGGCAGGGGCATGATTGTGTATATGTTGTGGTGGATAGGTTTTCTAAAATGGCTATCATGGTGGCATGTAAAAAGATGATTTCTGCAGAAGATACTGCCAAGCTATTTTTTGAACATGTGTGGGTTCATTTTGGTTTGCCAAAAAACATTATTTCTGATAGGGATAGCAGGTTCATCAGCAAATTTTGGTCTGCACTATGGGCTAAAATGGACACGAAACTGACAAAGTCCACAGCATTCCATCCCCAAACAGATGGGCAGACAGAAGTAGTGAATCGAATGATTATTCATATTTTACGGATGTATCATTCAAAACATCCTCGCACGTGGGATGAAAGCTTACCCTATGTGCAACACAGCTACAACCGTGCACTCCATAGTACTACAGGGCACAGTCCATTTGAGGTTTCTCTTGGGTACCAGCCATTGGCACCTATGGATGTGGCAATACCATCTCTACAGTCTAGTAGTCCATTGAATGGTGACAAGGAGGTAGATAAAGAAGAAAAATTCATTGATAACATTAGACACCTACAACAACAAGTTTATGAGATATTGGAGCAGAGTAATCAGAAGTATAAGGAAAGACATGATAAACATAGAACTCCCCATTAGTTTCAGGTTGGTGACAAGGTATGGTTACATCTTCAGAAAGAGCGCCTGCATGGACAAAATAGGAAGCTTCGACCTCTTCGTTATGGACCATAAACTATTGTGAAACAAGTTGGTGAGAATGCTTTTGAACTTAATTTGCCATCCTTTTTGGGACTGCATCCAGTTTTCAATGTGGAGTTGTTGAGACCCTATTTTCCTCCTTTATTGGATATCTCCCAAGCTACTGAATACATTCAAGCTGCAGAGTTAAACCCCTCTACTATTGCTCCAGTCCAGTGTGACCATGTTACTGAAGCCATTTTAAAGACTTTGAGAAATCAGAAAATCCCTTTGTATTGGGTGGTTCGAGCTGGTCAGCATTCTCATCAAGGCAAGTGGCTTACTAAGGAACAAATTGAAGAACAATTTCCTCATTTGTTGCAGCAGATTAGTGCAATGGGGCCCATTGCCTCTTAAGGGGGGAGGAATGATCAGGATTAAATTGGGAAAATATTGAAATCTAATTTTTTTCAAAATTTTCTATGTTTTAGTAAATTGCAATTTTGAGGGTCTTCAGTGCATTTTTGGACAAATGTTGACATCTTCGATGTTTCCGAAATTTGGTTCTAGATTATTTGAATACCTTTCCAACGCATCAAACGGTTTGTAATTTGGAGCTAGGATGAGAAAGTTATGCCTTCTCAAAGTGGACTGAAATTTTATATTTAGTTTTTTGATAATTTTGATAGTTTTAGTAGTTCAATTGTAATAAACATTATGGTGACTCTTCGTTTCAATTCCAAGGGATTTGTGTGACCCTTGGGATACATTCGACTTGTATAAACTCCAATTTTGAATAGAATGGAGACAGTTTTTGGTTTGCAATCCTCTTGTTGTCAATTTCTTTTTGTGTTGAAATCTACAATACCGCAAGTATCACACTAGGTATTGTAATCTGGTTTTCATAAATCAGATCATACAGAGAGTTTGACTGAACATAAGACTCACAATCCCCAAGGTTTCAAATACAAAAGGACACAGTTGCGGTGATTGGTAGAACGAAAGGTGTTTGCGTGATCTGAAGGGCATAGGAGTACAAGGAAAGATAAGTCATTTTAATTGTTTAAAAAAAAGAAAAATAAGACCTTACCGTTCTTTGATTGGATCTTCGTAAAGTGGATCATTATGAATGCTACGATGAATTGGATTGGGAAATCCAATGGCAAAAAGAAGGAGATTCGTTAGCTCGTTATTTGCTTCGAATCGGAGAGGTTCGACCTTTAAATAAGGGAAAAGATTCGCAATGGAACGATTTCGAATCTCTATTTATCAGTAAAAAACCTTCCCCTACTTTTGAGTTATCAAAACAAGAACATTACGTGAGAGTAGAAGCTCCCAAGGGGGAACTAGGAATTTTTTTATAGGAGATGATAATATTTTTCCCTGGAGATGGAAAATTCGACCACCTGGTTTTATTAATTTGCAGATCCCTCCTTAAGTGGTTAAAAGGATGAAATTAGCCGATATCATGACGATTTTGGGTAGTATAGATATCATTATGGGAGAGGTTGATCGTTAAAATTGTTATTAATATAGCAGATTTCGAATAACAAGCTATCAATTTATTTTCTCGATTGAGATTTTCAAGAGAAATTTCTAGTCTTATATGGATTCTAATCAACATAATTATCCTTCTATTGGGAATTACAATAGGATTATTAGTTATTGTATGGCTCGAAAGAAAAATATCGGTCCTTTGGGAATTATTCAAGCCTTGACGGATGGAATAAAACTACTGCTAAAAGAGGATATTATTCCATCTAGGGGGGATATTTGCTTATTTAGTATTGGACCAGTGGTAGTGGTCATACCTATTTTTTTAGGCTATTTAGTAATTCCCTTTGGTCGCCACATTATTTTAATGGATCTTAGTATAGGCATTTTTTTTTGGATTGCAATTTCAAGTATTGCTCCCCTTGGACTGCTTATAACAAGATATGGATCAAATAATAAATATTCTTTTTCAGGTGGTCTCCGAGCTACTGCTCAAGCTATTAGTTACGAAATTCCTTTAGCTTTATGTGTGTTATCTATATCTCTACGTGTGATTCCTTGGAATATGAGATTCATTTTTCCCTCTTTTTAGTTATTAGTAGAAATAAAAACAGGGAAAAACAGAAGTGAATGGAATTCCTTCATTCCGATCAAAAAACTAGATAGTCATATGGGTGAGATCAAACAGTTTACAAATCTTGCAGTAAGATGATTAAATCTCATTCCCCATGTACAAGAGTGAGAGCATGCTCAATCAACTGTGTACCCCAGTTCATATATTAGCCATTGGGGCCCAACAACGGGGAGGCAAAGGAAAAAAGTATGAAGTTACTGTCCTATATACCAAAAATCAAGCAAAGGTAGATGGTGAGAAACACAAAGATATAAAAAAGATTTGTGAAAAAAAAAAAAAAAGAAACTGATATCTAGACCAAAGATATTTCCATAGAAATGGGATAACAATAAGGACTTGACATTGGTAGGGATGATCAAGTAGTACTTCTCTAGAACCGTGATCTAGAATATCTTTCTATCTACTTAAAAAAATGGCTATCCAGAATGAAGTAATCCTTTCCACCATTTTCTTTCTACCGCAAAAAAATATTGAAGGTTCAGATAGGATCAAAAGCTCCTATTATTTGTAGCAGACGGAATCTCATTGATTCGATTTATGAATATTCTGGTGCTTTTTTATTCTGTTCTTTATTTCTTAATGACCATTGAGAAGCCGTATGAAGTGAAAGTTTAGTTTACATATCCTTGCATACACAAATCTCATTTAAGATTAATTATACTTATATTGTTTCTATTAAATTAATTAACCATTTAAAAGACTGAAGAAAATTTATTGAAAACAATAAGAACATTTGAGTTTTGGAAAAAAAATTTAAAGATAACAAATTAATAATTGTTTTAACATTTAGGTTCTTTTAGAAACACAACACACTTAATTCAAAGTAATAATTATAAACCATCTAGTCAAATCTTCTACAATAGACTTCCCAGTAGACTATTCTGCTTCTTTCCTTTGAGTGTGACCAAAGGTGACCCAAATGGCCTAAATTGAGGAAGACGGTCTAAATCCTCATTCACAATCTCATAAATAGGAAATGGAAAAGATCTTTTCATGCTATATCCTTCCAATATATTCTTGTAATTTACAATCCCACTTCCATTTTCTATTGGTGGTGATAGGAAAGAAAACACAATTGAAACAGAAAAGGCAAGCCCAAATCCAGAACAAATTTTCCCCTTCTCCAAGAAACCTCCCAGGAACATTCTTGGATGAAGCCTTTGAGAACACAAGGTTAAGAAACAAGGTTTTTAGATCAGCGCCTTCTAAAGAGAAAATCACTCACTGCAACATCACACAAAGTAGAATACACAACCTCACATTCTTGTTATTTCATGGATTTGCACATGTTTACTAGAATTGGGCATATAAAGCTTTGAGTTTTAATCTTCGAATCATCTTAATAATCAATATTGTCTTTTTTGATGGAAATAGGATACCAGAAAATTATAGAAAATATACATAGAGCCTATTATCTGTTGTGGGTCAGTCTTACACCCCACACACTAAACAATATAGAGACTATTATCTATTGTGGGTCAGTCTTAAACCCCAGACACTAAACAACATTTTAAGTCTGTTAGGAATCAAACCTTAGTGTGTGTGATTTAAGCCCTCCAGTCCCCACCATTTGGCAAAGAAAGTCCCAACCCCACCAAATACAACAGGACATCATCAATATAAGATATTTTTCAATAAACATTTTAAAAATCAAATTGTATTGATATTATATCAAATATTAAAATTTTTATTAAATTGAAAAATACATTTTAAATTTGAGATTCTCAAAACCTTCAATTGAATATCATTAATAAATGATGCTACATAAATAGGATCTCAGTTTGATATGTAAAAATCAAAAACTTTTTTAAATAAAAAGACATTTTAAATTTAATATCAGAATTTCTTATTTAAGAAACTGTCGTACTACAATAATGACAATATAAACCAGGCAGAAAGTAGGTTGCAAATTCTGATGATAATTGCATAAGCACATTAGAGGGTGGATCATGGAGATGCATTAGGGTAAACGAATATTAAACGAAGTAACATGACAATAAGCCAAAACACATGAATTATATGAATTTATGCCTCAATAAACTAAGCAGGGATCAAGATCTGAGGGTTTATTTGTCAGTTAGGTTTCAATCTAAACTGTTCTATTTCTTTCTTTTTCTACCAAATTCCCTAATGCTAGGGTTTCATTTAGGAAGCTAAAAGAACAACATATTCGCCTTGCCAAATCAATCCGAAATCCAAATATGAAAATATTGAAAATGTCATATATAAAAACTATGCAAGTGGTACATGATCGAATCCAAATATGAAAATATTGAAAATGTCATATATAAAAACTATGCAAGTGGTACATGATCTCGAAACGTAATCTTATTTTAGTAGCATCACAGCAACATAGACCATGCGCTACTACATTTTCATATTTAGAATGTCCTCAGTCAGACTCTGTTTGTGAAACCCTACACTACACAAAACATAAAGCATTTGCAGGAATGCCAACACCCTTACATATCTGCATGCAAATGAAATGATTCCAATTTTCTGATATCAGACGTATCTACCAATGGATTCCTGCGAGCTCCACTATCCACTTCCTCTTCCTGCATATTAATATATATTGCTCAGAAAGATGCCGTAATCTTACTCATAGAATATATAATTTGAAAGACAATGCAAAATATTTTATACTCCTTTCTTTTTTGGCCGTTTCTCTCTTGCACGGGCATTTTGGAACCAGTAGAATACGCTCATGCCTTCCACAGCATCATGGGGGGGCTGCAGCTCTGCCGAAATGTGCTTTATTTGGTCATATCTGCTAGTGTCGTGGAGAGCCCAAGCAGTAGAAGACGTTCTTGCAGAAAATAGACTCCAATCTTCTCTTTCGAGCTTCATTTGGCTTCGATCTACAGCTTGCACTCTCCACACACCTAGCAGATATGATAATCCTGGGATCTGATAAGCCTCAATCTGAAGAAAACAAAACAATGGATTTATTTACAACATTGTACCGAATTGAAAAACTAGATTAGAGCAACCCAATTCGTTTTATACCCTAAACAAAACAATGGATTTATTTACACTATTGTACCCTAAACTTGAAATACCCTAACTGAAGTTACTTTTAAAAACCCTAAGGGGCTCAACCAGCTTAGCATCTCAGCTAAATCAGCTTCAGATCCGCCCCTGCTGAGAGAGGTCACGCCCAGCTGAGTATCTCAGGTAAATCAGCTTCAGTCACCCTAAACCCTAAATCTGCCCCAGCTGAGAGAGCTCGACGTAAACCCTAAAACTTAAAGAGCTCACCCAGCTGAGTAACTAACCGATGGTATGTAAAGAAAGGAGATGCGAGGTATAAATAAGCAGAAAGAACCCGAGCAAAGTCAAACTACAACGCAAAGTCAATAACTTTTGGTATAAATAAAAATTTATTACATGACAGAAAAGAGTTCTAAAATATAATAAGAATACTAAATCAGTTACCATGTAGGTTGTGTGTTGGGAGTTGGGGTAGGTTAGTTTAAAAATTCCTAGAGGGCTCACCCAACTGAGTAACTCGGGGTAGACAAAGGAGATGGTGGTGTAAATAAGCCAATTGCGAGGGAGTGAGAGAGAAACAGCTGAGTCAATCAACTTTTATAAACATGAAAATTGTGTACATGACAGGGAAGAGTATGGAAAATTAATTGAGTTAAGAGGTAGGTTATGGGTTCGGATTTTGTATATCAAAAATTTTTTTTGAAAATTTTATGGATTGGGATTTGGGAGTGTAAATTGATTTAGATAAAAATTGAAAGATTAATGTCAAAAATCAAATTTTAAGAATGATTTTTAAAAAGAAAAATGTAACTATTTTGTAAAAACAATATTTAGTTTAGGTATTAAAGATGATTTCAGTCAATAAAAGTAAGATAATTATTTATGATATCTTCGTACACATGAAGTGTAAATGTTAACCATGAGTGAAACTATAGACTGTATATAGACTTTTAGCTCTATAACATGGACACGATTAGAGGATTAGAAGAATAATATGATAAATAATCAAGTTAACACAGTCTATACTTCTTCAACCATGATTAGGAGAATGTGTATACACCATACGATTAATAAAATCTCTGAATTTCATGTACTAAACTAACTTAGCAGACATGATTAGAAGAATGTCTACACACAAATATGATAAATAACCATGTTAACATAGTTTGACATGATTAGAAGAATGTGTACACACAAATATAATAAATAACTAGGCGAACAATGTCTATAGCATCGGCATGGTTAGAATAATGTGTATGCATACACATATAAAAGTTCTTAGTTTTCATGGATAAAAGAGCATGATGAAAGACAATAATAGAACACATTCAAAAAATTGTTGGGTGGATATAAAATGTCAAGTTCTCATTTTTGTTGATAGTAGAACATGATGAAAGAGAATAATAGAACACATTCAAAAAATTATTGGGTGGATATAAAATCTCATTCCTAGAGACAAACAAGACTAATATGGGAACAAAATAAGCTTAGCAAACACAATTTTGTTTCTATTGAAAACAATAACTGAAAGTTTTTCTTAAAAATGCAATGAATTAATCCATATTGATAGTGAGTTAGTTGAAATATAAAAATTTAATAAAAATAAAAATTATAATGATATAAAGAACATGTGACAAAAACTTATCCTATTATTATCTTAAAATTTAAAAATAATATTTAAACATTAGAAAAGACAAAAAAATCATTACACCAAGATATAATCTTATTATTAAAATTAAACCATATTCTTACCTACAATAAAAACATTATTATGATAAGGCACTTAGATGACATCTTATTATGATAAATTTAATGTCCCACATAATTAAAGATGAGAAAGATGAGACAGTAAAAGATGAGACTGTATAACTGTGGATAAGGCACTTTAGATGACATCTTATTATGATAAATTTAATATTCAACATAATAAAAGATGAGTCAGTATAACTGTGGTTTTACATGATGTAAGAACAAATAGGGAAGTTGTAAAAATATATTTTAACGTCTAGTCTTCTTACAAGTGAGACATGGGTTATTGAGTTTGAATCAAAAACTACATAGTTAAAATCTTGATAGCAATATCACAACTTGGTCTAACTTACCCATTTATCTCATATCAAAAAAGATAAAACAATTTAATTTTTTAAAATTTAATATAATTTAAATGTTTATATACTATAAACTCAATACCTTGTGTTGATTCTTAACTTCACTAATTCAAAAGTTAAAGTTGTTTTCTTCAAAGATGTAATCTCTTACTAAATATGTATAAGAGGTTATTCATGTTCTTGATGGTAGTCGTAGAGAGGAAGATAATCTCATTAGCTATAGAATGGGTGGCTAAAAAAAGAAAGAAGCCTGTCTCTTATGATACCCTTTAGTAAGATTACAAATTATGTGAAATATTTGAAAATGGTGCACTCACTCATTTCATTCTATTAATGAATCACTAGAACAAACAACTATCTGCTAAGTTTATCAATTCATGAGAGTGGGGATGGGTTGCTATGGGTAGTCTTAAGTTTTACTTTACTACTACAAAGTTGATTGTGCATGCTAGGGGCCTTAGGCTTAGAGGGTTGAAAGGTTTCCAAATGGATCAGTGACAATTACAAGAAGTTTGTGGATAATTTAAAGGAAATGATAAGATTAAAAGAAACCCAAACAACTACAATAGAGAAAAGCTTCCTATTCCTAAACTGGTAATCCACTTCCACCAATTGGCACTAATGAAGCCCTCAACTAAAGCAACAAAATGACTTCCAAGAAGGTCCAAATATCAACAAATGCAACATGACATCGTCAATATGAGTTATTATTCTCAAATATTAAAATAATTACTCAATTGAAAAATACATATTAAATTTGAGATTATGAAAAAAACTAGTTCAATTGAATACTATTAGTCCATCATAAGCGAAGACTAATATTATCACTTTCACTATCACTTTCACTATTACTTTTCTTCACAACAACTCTACCAATTTAAGTAAACCTAGTTTTTTCTAAAGCTTGCGGCACATTGATTTTTAATTATTAAAACTTATTGATAGAACATAGATACAATGTCATCACGTGTCTACTTAATCTTTTGAATTAAGGATTATTATTATTATAAAATATAATTATTACTCAAATTATTTAGTTGTTTTATTAAAATATTAATAAAAAAAAATTATAGTGTAAGGAATTTGTGAGTTAGTATAATTTAGAATAGTTAAAAATGAATATATTAAGAATTTATCAATATATTTGAAAATGATAATTCAAAATCAACACATATCGGAGAATTTTCAGACTTGATGCGATCTCTCCCCGTTGAAGGCAGAAGCAGAATCAAGGTGATCAGTAGATAACGTGAGAAGCTCGGCGTTAACGTGGAGGAATTAATCTCTTCCACCCGATTTGCTCTCTCTACCCCGTCCACTTGCTTCTCTTTAAAACTCTATGATGTAATGCTCTGTAGTTTTTACTAAACTTAACTCCACCGCCTATTTACTCAATCCGTGCAACCCAACCCTTGTTTATGATGGAGACAGAGTCAGATGGAGGTGCCATTAATGATCCTAAATCTACCACTCAAACAAACCCAGCCCTAAAAAAATCCTTTGCGGAGACCGTCGCCCTGCCTGCGAATGGAGTCCACCCATCGGTGCAATTCCTTAAGGCTCCTGAAGACGAAGGACCCATTAAGGATGGTAAGTGCCTTCACATTGCCTCAGTCTCCTTTTTCATTTCATAAAATATTGAAATGTTGAATGAAATTGCTTGGGAAAAGTTTAGGTTATGTGACACTGCCATCTTTTTTGCTTGTGTTGATATTCAAAAATGCCCGCCTAGGAAATTATTAGATGATTGGTTTAATAATCTGTGGAATCTGAAATTAGGGCTTAAAATATCATTCTGTAGGCAAATACAGAGAGGTCTTTACCTTATTTTCTTTAACACGCATGAATCCCAACTAGAAGCCCTCAAACACCAATATTGGATGGTCGAGAATACCTCCTTTCAATCCCTAGCCTGGTCTCCGAAGGTGGTTAATGAGGAAGTTCTTGCATTGTCCTCCCCCAGATGGGTCATCCTTAAAGATGTCCCTCTCTTTCTTTGGCCTTATTCTTCCCCAATTAATGGAACCGTTTAGCAAAACAATTCGGATTGATGAGACTACCCATTTGGTGCCCAACCTTGATGCAAGAATGCTTGTATCAATTAAGCTTGGAATTGACATCCCTCCATGTTTAAACCTGAATATTAATGGAGATACCTTCGTCTGTCCTGTTGAAATGCTTGGAGGCTTGAACACCTATTTTCTCTGCAAGAAGGAAGGGCATATTCATAAAAACTTTCCAATCATCAATTGCAGGAAATAAAAGAATAATTTAGCCGATGTATCGGTAAACCCTAGAACCAATACTGAGCTAAACTCAACTCCCCTGCACCCGACACCAATATTAATGAATTAAATCCAATGCATATTGACCACACACCTCTGGTACCTAAACCCCTCATCCCTATTTCCGACACCTCAAAAGGTCTTGAAGAATCGCCTTCTGACTGCTTTCATATGGTCACTTCATGAAAGCGAAGATGAAAAAATTACCCATCAAAATGCCCTAAACCATAGCCGCTCTAATGTCCAAAATACAAACCAATTGGCCATTACTAGTGAATACCCCACCCACTGATTAATGACTTACCTTCTACTTCCCAAACCTCGGTTAATTATATGGTTAAAAAAATGGTTAAAAATCTAGAAAACCCTAATCGTGGTTTTGATGATGCTAGCATAAGTGTTAACCCTACAAAAAAGATACTCAGGTCTGGAACCCCCAAACAAATGGTCTCCTCTTCACTTGTAGGACTTATCTCTGATGTTAGCACCACCAACCCCTCGATAGCATCTATGCTCAATGAAATAGAGGACAATCATGTTATAGAAGTTATCTATGCCAATAAGGGTGTAGAAGACATTAGGTCTAGCATGATGCTCCTTGGCTTTCCAGGCTCCTAGTTGTCTGGGTCTTACATAGAAGGAAATGCAGATAATAAAAATGAGTTGTGCGAGATTAGTGAAGATGGTGAGGACCTTATGAAAGGACCCTCCATGACTAAGAAGAAAGGTAGACCTGTGGGCTCCAAAAACAAGAAGAAGTTTGGGGATCAACACGGTCTCCCTACCAGCCCTTCTTAATCCTCTTCTCTAATGAAGTACATATCATGGAACATTAGAGGCCTTGAGTCGCCTGATAGAAAATTTGTTATTAAAAGATTTCTGGATTATCATAAAAATTTAAAAATTTTGATGCTACAAGAATTTAAAGCTGTTAGGTTCTCTCTCGACACTACACTTTATTTTATTTGGAGAGATGCTATCAAAATTTGCACCAAGCACCCGAGAGGAAAGGGAGGAGTTGGCCTTCTTATAGCCCCTAAATGGGCAAGCTACCTCAGGGATAAGGGAATTTCCCCATGTAATAGAGTTGCCTGGGCTATATTAGATATTAGAGGATCTTGCTTTGGCATATGCTCCATATATGCACCTAATGACTATAAGGAAAGAATGTCCCTCTGTATTTGGCTGGTATCCCTCCCAAGTATCCCCTAGGTCATAGCTAGAGACTTTAACATGACTGAGCACCAATATGACAAGGCCGGGGGCCTTCCTTTTGAATGGAAGAGTCTAGAAAAACCTCACTAGGATAGGTTTAAACAACAATTGTAGTTGTTTGACCCCCTGGAAGGCACCAAATCTGATACCCCTAACCTATGGTACACTTGGTAGAACTTTCAGCAAGGCACTAATCGAATCTACTCTAGACTAGATAGGTTTTATGTTAATAATGGCTTCTTCTCCTTCTTCCCTAATCAATTTGGGAACGCGGTAGTTTTCTTACCAGTAACCCTTTCTGATCATTTTCCTATCCTAGCCATCATTAACACTAAAAACTCCATGACTACTAACTACTCTTGCAATAAGAAATTTTTACTCAACACCTCCCTACTGCAAGACAAGGATGTCCTAAATGCCATCAAAATAGTTAGACTCTTCAACATACAGCCCCAGCATCCCCAATCCCACATTGTCATTGATGGACACACACTTGCTTTGAGATCACTTTTTGTATGAATGAGTTATGCTCAACCAGTATTTGTTCCAAACCGGTATTATGTATTTTAGTCTTTAGATTATCAATGTTTCATAAAAAGTGTTTACCGATCTCAAGAGGAATAAAATCCCAAGCGGTATGAAGACCTCAAGCAGTACGAGGATCTCAAGTGGAACAAAGAAACTAAAGCGGCAGTTATCATTTTCCCAGTCTTCATTTTAAAAACTGGTAAACGATTTAATATTTGAACTGGTAATACTCTGTGATGAGTTACCGACTGGTATTATTTTTGTGATGAGTTACCATCCACCGACACTTTGACGGTGATTTTGTGTCGTGTTACCAAATGTGTCTAGATGCAATGAACCTTATAACTTGCAATTTAATCCTATTGGACAAACATGAAATCAAATTCCTTTATAAGGACATCATGTCTAGGGTTTTAGTAGTCGTTAGGGTTTTGTGGTGGTTGATGAAGTTTTTGCATGTGTGATCACAGAAGAAGATTAGGTCTATGTGAAGAAATAGAGCATGAAGAGATTGAAGACTGAAGTAATGCTGAAATGCATTAACAATGAGTTAACAAGGATCTACCCAAGCATACTGTGCTAGTATTTAGATCACTCACTGTTGATTACTTGCATCTTCGACAAGTCTATAACCCTTAACCAGGTAGGCCTGGCAAAGCCTTTGTAAATCCTCTAACAAGGTGGTTCACAAATGTGGATCTGAAATCCTCTCACAGGGTAGTCTTTAATTGGGCTTATCTCCTAACAGAGATTGAGATTCCTAAAAGGATATGTTCTGGTGAAGAACATTGTATGACCTTAACTGGTCTGACCTTAACCGGTCTGGTTACTATTATGTAGATAGATACTTGTGAGTTTCACCTCATCGTGGTTTTTCCCATTTGGGTTTCCACGTCAAAACTCTTGTGTTATGATGATTGTGCTTATATGGGTGAATGCCTTATTTGCTATTTGGTTTGCATTTGTGTTAACTGGTTTGTTAGTAAAACTGTTATACCGGTTTACTGCTAAACTGTTTAAGTGTTTGAGTTCAATAATTTTTGGTATACTAATTCACCCCCCCTCTTAGTATTCATCAATTGGTATCAGAGCCAACCTTTCTATAAGTTTAACCACTTGGAAAGAGATGTGGGGGAATACACTATGAGGGAACTTACTCATCAGCTGATTCAGAATGAGAAAGCCTATGATAAACTCAAAGTCAAGTATAAGGCCTCTCTGGAAAAAAGAAGAGAGCATGCTGAGAAACTGATGGAGCTTACTAAAAATAGTTCCTCTGATGAAGCGAACATGGGAGTCCTAGTTGAAGAAGTTGAAAAACTGAATGAGTCTAATGCCAAACTAAGAAGGGAATTAGAAGGAATGACTATCGGGATGTGTCAAGAGCTTGAGAATCAGATAAAAGTTGAAGATCTGGTAAAAGATAGAGATCATGAGATCTCCAAGCTGAAGCAAGAAATCAGTACAATTATCGCTCATCTCCAAGAGAGTAAAATGGAAAAAGAGAAAATGCAAGGTGAACTAAACCTGGCTATTTCTGACAATGCAACCTTGAATGAATCCAATGCTGCTAATACCAAGGAACTCACTGAGTCAAAGGAAATACTTGCCAAATTCAATAACAACACTGTTAAGCTAGAGCAAAAGCTTGAATTAGCTAAACCGGTAAAGAATACTAAAGGACTTGGTTTCTCTATATATGAGCAAGGTGAGACCTCTAGAGCAAAAGATGTAGCATCAAAGAAGCAACTGACATCAAAGGATAAAGGTAAGAAAAAGTTCAAACCTATTTGCTTTAATTGTCTCAAGGAAGGACATACTACTAATGTATGTAGAAACAAGGCTTACAATAACTTTCCTTATTTTCTCAACAATAAGCCTAGATCCAATAGATTCAATAGAAATTGTTATGCATGCAACAAGTTTGGGCATAGAGCATTTGAATGCAGGTCTGTCATGCACAACACCTGAAGGTATCCTCAAAGGAGTCCAGGAGTTTTTCCTGAACCCTCTAGGAACTGGAATCCAAACCGGTTTAATACCTATAATCATTAGTCAGGAAGTGGTGACTATCAAGTGGCAACCGAATGGTTAGAAACCTATTTGATCTATCATGATAATGGTCACACTGCTGCAACATGCAGAAGCAAGAATGGAATTATGAATAAAGGACCTTGGAGAGCACCTCGAATGGTTTGCTATCATTGCAACAAACCGGGTCATAAAGCAAGATTCTGCAGAACGAGAAAGAATATATCAGATGATATACCAGTCACTCCGGAAGGATAGATTGATGTTGAAACTATTCAAGTGGATATGAAGAAAACCTAGAAATAGAAGCTAGAAGAATTGTCTCAAGAAGAACCAATTTCTGCACTTGGTGTGGAAATATCTGAATTGACAAACTAAGCTACAAAAAATCTTAGGGGGAAACAAATCGGTGAAATTTTTTGAACCCCCAGTTTGCACTGGTAAAATACCTTAACAGGTATGTGATACCTATCAATTGGTAGAAGACCAGAAATGGTAAAAGACAAATTATGGTAGGTGAAGAATTCATTTAAAAGGGATTTTCAAGTCATTTTCACTTATAAGTTTGCGAGCGAAGAAGTTTTCAAGTGTAGAGTGACAAAAGGCGATTTGTCTTGCGATTCAGACAGATTTCAAAACCTTGAAGAAGAATCAGAAGATAATATTAATTGGTCAAGTGTAGAACTCAAAGTATTAATCCAGCAACTGAAGTAGTGTGTGGCGAAGCAGAATTTGCAAGCCCTAAATTTTGACTTGTGAAGTAATTTTTCAAGTTTCTCTATTTATCATGGCTTCTGCATCACACTCTAGCTCTAGTGCATCCGTTGATAAAGTAGATTTCATTCAATGGAAGGAAAAATATAATGCCCTATCCCAAATACCCACTGGTGTTATAGTTGAGGAATGTATTTCAGATTATATTGACTGTAAAATTGAAGACCTAGGATCTCTAGTGATCCATTCTCAGTTAAGCTTATTCTGCGGGAAGGACAAGAAGATCAAACTGGAATATAGCATCTTGTAAAAGAAGAAGCTTCACAATACGGTCTATTTTATTGATGAATTTATAATGATCACATTCACATCATTCTAAGAAGAGTGCACGGTGACAAAATGTATTTAGAGCGCACACATGACATCACACTAGAAGCAATTCATGTCGTCACCAGTTTCTGTAATGTTGCAGAAGTGCCAACCCTCAGGAAGGTCAGCAAGATCGAAATGACCAAGCTCACCGATTCTGTGAGTGACCAACAAGGAATGACAGTCAATACCATCAAGGACGACTTGGTCAAATACGTCTGCATGGTGAAAGGTTATCTGATATTCTATGCTAGCAGAATCAACTCTGTCTCTGTTGCAGTGGTAAATGCCACCTACGCGATGATCATGGAAGATGCCTCATTTGATTTATGCACCTATATACAAAGGCAGCTTCTAGTGAACCTGAAGTCAATTAAATAGGACAATGCCTTGAAGTTTAAATTTAAATAGCTATTAGTCGAATTGTTCTTCTACTTCCAAGGCTATTTTCCAGGACTTAGGGATATTCAGTGGTCTACTGACCAATTGGTTACCAAGAAAATTAGGGAGAGTCTTCAAGCAGTTGGAACCAGTTATCCTGAAGTTCTGAACAAATACTTTGATGAGTTCAGATGCAAGATGCAAAGGGTGAGAATATCTGGTGATATTGTCAAGAAGTTTGAAGAGGATATCTTCTTCACCATCAGAGTAGATGACTGCATAATGGAGGAGGTTGAGCCTAGAAAAGAAGAGGTGGAACCTATGGGATATGAGGTTATGTATGATATGCTAGATGGGTATGCTTCTACCCTACTTGCCTCACTGCTTGATCCTAAGAAGAAGAGAACCAACACCTATCTGGAAACAGTTACACCGGTTGAAGAGCCTTCAGTAAAGAAGGGAAAGGCAGTGCCATCTGTATCGACACCTGTTACTTTAGCAAGTCCTAAAGTGACCAAGCAATCACAAAGAAGACTAGGCAAACAAGGAAGAAGACAAAGACAACCCGCAATGAACTGGCATCATTAGCACTGGTAAATATTGATATTTCCTCTTACAAACCTTTGACACAATGTCAAAGAACTATTAAGAACATTAGGAGGAAAGTATTGAGTGACTTAGTAGATTATTTTGATGATTTCAATGACAATGAGAAGGAGGAACTAGAACAGGAAGTCATTCAATATTTATGTATTAATGACCCATCGCCATTGGAAATTAAATCTGTGACACTAGATTCTTTATACAATTCTTTTGACAACAAATGGCGCATTCCCATAGAAAAGGAATAGGAAATAAGAGAGGAAATATTTGCACAATATTTTCCTAATGTATATAATTCAGAACTTTATGAAGTTATGGAAAAATATAAAGGCCTCTTCTTCATGAGAAGAAGGAGACTCTTGCTGCTAGAAGGAAAAGTCCCTGAAGTGGTAAAAGATACCCACTCTCATGCCCAAGCTGCTCTGAAGTTGCACCAAGTGTCCGAAGCCAACAAGAAGGCTGAACAAGAATCGGAAACTAGAAAACTAGATGAGGTGTATAACAGTGAAGGAGAACAGGTCACTGAACAAATGGACCCTATTGATGTTGATGCTTTGGATGGTGAAAATGTCACCCCAGATACAACAATGGACAAAGCTGACAAAGAGAAAGTGGACAAGGAGTAACAATACAAGCAAAAGGATAACAAAGAGCAAGTAGAAAATAAGAAAAAGAAACTAGCGGAGGAAAAGAAAAAATAGGAAGAGAAGAGGAAACAAACAGAAGAGGAGAAAAAGAGCAAAGAGGAAGAGGAGAAGAGTCAAGAAGAAGAAAAGAAAAAGGAAGAGGAGAAGAGAAAAGAAGAGGAGAAGAGGAAGCGGGAAGAGGAGAAGAAGAAATAGGAAGAGGAGAAGAAGAAGAAGGAAGAGGAGAAGAGAAAAGAAGAGGAGAAGAGGAAGCAAGAAGAGGAGAAGAAGAAGAAGGAAGAGGAGAAGAAAGAAGAAGAGAAGCAAAAAGAAGAAGAAAGGAAGAGGGAAGAAGAGAAAAGAAAGAAAGAAGCAGAGGAGAAAAAGAAGGCAGAAGAAGAAAAGCAAAAAGCCAAAGCCAAGGCCAAGGAGGAAGTGGCAAAGAGCATACAAGTGGAGACCCCAAACACAACTAGTGGTCAAGCCAAACCAGCTGACATCACCGGTCCCATTGACCTCCAATCCGCAAATGAATTGGAGTTGCTGCAAAGCATTAAGCTTGCTCAAGAGTGACTGGAAGTGCTAAGGAGAAAGAAGGAGCAAGATGTTATTCAAACTACAGTGGAAACTCTTATCAGTTTGATTCCCGATACCAATCTCCCAAGTACCGATTCCTCTCTAGCTCAACTGAAACTCTTATACACATTTGTAGAGGACTAGGTGCAAAGCTTGCAAGATTTTGCTGAAGCCAATGCTCAAAAGAAGCATCAAAAGGCTCTAAACACTACCTTGGTGAAGAAGTTAAATGAGCTCTGGTCCGAACTATAGAAAGCACAAAAGGACATAAGAGATGCTCTGGATGAGGAGAATCTACTGCTCAGTAGGATATGCCAACCCCATCTATTATGTGATGATGTAGTTTCTCAGAAAGACAAACTGCAAACTAATTTGTAGACATACATAAGCACCTTCAAGATGCCCTATGATCCCTTCACCGCATATGGGCAAACCATTCACCGGTTTCAACTCTAGACTCCAAGAATAGAGTTAAAGATCAAAAACCGCACTAGAGATTTGCAAGAACTTCAACTGGTTCTACAACCACGATTGCAAATACTTCAAAACTGCTATCTCAATCTGGATGCCTTAACGGTCACTCAAGAGATGAGTACCTTGGATGCCATTGAAGAACAAGTATCCCAGATGCAAACGGAAAGTGAGATTGCTACCTCATTGCTTGAATCATGGTCTTTATCCATGAATACATTTATGAAGGACTTTAAATCAGTTTTTGACAAGTTTCACTCTTTATTGTCATAAACACTTAATGCTAATGGAACAGGGGTTATTCAATTGTACTTTTTCATTGTTGGCAAAGGGGGAGTAGTATTCTGTATTTAAAATTTTGATGCATTCTATGTATACTTTCATGTTTATCTCTGTAAGGATGTAGTATACATTGTATTTTCTACAAAAGGGATAGTGTATATGCTTAGGGGGAGTAATTTTGATTATGGCATAATTTTGTTGTAAAACACTTAGATGTCAAAAATTTTCCTAAGTGTTGCCATCAATACCAAAGGGGGAGATTGTTGGCATTTTTTATGATTATGTTGTGATTGTCATTGATGGACACACACTTGCTTTGAGATCACTTTTTGTATGTATGAGATATGCTCAACTGGTATATTTTCCAAACCGGTATTATGTATTTTAGTCTTTAGACTATCGGTGTTTCGCAGAAAGTGTTTACCGATCTCAAGAGGAATAAAAAGTGAAGCGGTATGAAGACCTCAAGCGATACGAGGATCTCAAGCAGAATGAAGGAACTAAAGTAGCAGTTATCATTTTCCCAATCTTCATTTTAACAACCAGTAATCGTTTTGATATTTGAACCAGTAATACTCTGTGATGAGTTACCAACCGGTATTATTTTTGTGATGAGTTACCATCCACCGACACTTTGATAGTGATTTTGTACCATGTTACCAAATGTGTCTAGATGCAATGAACCTAGGAACTTGCAATGTAATCCTATTGGACCAACATGAAATCAGATTCCTTTATAAGGACATCATGTCTAGGGTTTTAGTAGTCATTAGGGTTTTGTGTGGTTGATGAAGTTTTTGCATGTGCGATCACAGAAGAAGATTAGGTCTGTGTGAAGAAATAGAGTGTGAAGAGATTGAAGACTGAAGTAATGCTGAAATGCATTAACAATGAGCTATCAAGGATCTAACGAAGCATACTATGCTAGTATTTAGATCACTCACTTGTTGATTACTTACATCTTTGACAAGTCTATAACCCTTAACTGGGTAGGCCTAGGAAAGCCTTTGTAAAACCTCTAACAAGGTGGTTCACAACTGTGAATCTGAAATCCTCTCACAGGGTAGTCTTTACTCATACTTATCTCCTAACAGAGATTGAGATTCCTAACAGGATCTATTTTGGTGAAGAACATTGTATGACCTTAACCGGTCTGGTTACAATTCTGTACATAGTTACTTGTGAGTTTCATCTCGTCATGGTTTTTTCCATTTGGGTTTCCACGTCAAAATCTCTTGTGTTATGGTGATTGTGCTTATATGGGTGAATGCCTTATTTGTTGTTTGGTTTGCATTTGTGTTAACCGGTTTGTTAGTAAAACTATTATACCGGTTTACAGCTAAATTGTTTAAGTGTTTGAGTTTAGTAATTTTTGGTATATTAATTCACCTCCCCACTCTTAGTATTCATCATATTAATTTCCTAATAATTTTTAGTATATCTAGATATTATTTGCATATAAAAGTATAAGTTAATTTTTAGTTAAATATATAAGCAAATATTTATCTTTTATTGATTATTTAAAAATACTGTAGATGTATAAAAATGACCACTTTCCTAAATGAATATTTAATGGTCATTTTATTCTCATTCCTCTATTTAATTAAATTTTGTTCAATTAAATATTTCACATTCATCTATTTGATTAAACAAGTTATTCAATTTATTTAATTAAATTCACCTAGGTCCTTTATAGCATTTAATTGAATAAATCACTTTATTTAATTAAATCCCCCTTCTACTCATTCTAATTAAATTTACATCTAATTAAATTGTTCACTTCAAAATAAATAAATCTAAATCCTCCACTTGCATCTATTTTGTTGAAATAAAGCAATTTATTTTAATTAAAATTACCCTCCATCCACTTGCATTTTCCTACATCTCCCACTTGCCTCTATAAACCCCTTCTAAATTCTTCTAATCCATTCTAAATTAGCCTAACCCATCTACTGAATATTGTCACATCCCTAAACAAAGGGAAGTCACTTCTCAAACCCTTAAAGTCTTCAATAACCATTAAAGGCTTTATGTCCTCAACAACTTAACCATTTAAGTCTCTTACATAACCATTAATGGTTAACTCAACCTTCTTACATGATTGGAGACTTTTGCTTGAATCAACCCTCATCTAACCCTAGGGTCTCATCAAGAATTCATTGCTTTGACCATGGTTATTTCTTTAACCCTTAGACAAGAGTTTATCTCTTGGGTAAAAGCTTTATCCAATGGGTAATTTTAACCTAACCTTAACCCTTACCTTCTAAGGTAACCATGAGGTCTTCTCAAGCATTTAATGCTTCTTGCATCTCCTCTCAAGTAGTTTTATGTTGATAATTGTCACCATTTCATTGGTGAGGATTGTAAACATGGATTGATAACTTTCAATCTTGACCCTTGATAAGATCATACAATCTTGACCTTTCATTGCCCTATTTTCCCTATAAATAGAGCTCTCTTTCCTCCATTTATCATCCAAGTCTTTAGCATCAAACTTATAGACATTTTACTAAGCATCTAATCTAAATCATTTTAATCAAGCATTTAGCCTCTCTCTGATGATCTTCATAGAATCTTAAAACAAGAATTTGTATTCTCATATAATAATCATCTCAAACTAGTATAGCATGCTAAGATAGTTTTGTTACCAATCCTTTCATCTTATCATCATATACATGCTATTTTAGTTCATCTTTCATTAATATCATGCACGTTAGGATTGCATTCATGTTAGATTGATCAAACATCCCTCATTGTAAAGATTGTCACCCCTAAGTCACTTTGCTCAGTGATCTAAGAGAAAAGGCATTGGCTTAAGGGGTCTTGTGAGATAGACAACAATGGAACGTCCCTTCGGAAGTTGAGCTATTCCATACAACTCCATAACCTGCACCAAGAGTCCCATTGGTGTGTGGACTAGTCTTGAATTTGTAATATTCGTTTCATCACACCACTTTTCCCGCATACAAATACTTTACATGAGAATACACACTTTCAAGATTTATGTGTCTATTTTAATAAAATTGAATTTTTTTTTTATATTTTATTTATCAATTTTGGCATAGTTTATTTTATTTTAAATCCTTTTATAATTTTAATTTTAATTTTTCAAATTTAACCTCTTAAGAGTTTACCTATATTTATATTCAATTTTATAATAAAACAATTGTTTGTTAATATTGTTGTTATATTTCAATTAATGTTATTATTGTTTATAATATCAATATTTATATTCTTATACTTTTCAAAGTTGAAATATAGGTTAAGAAATATAAATTTGTTAACTAGTGTAATGTTCTAAAATAAACATGTTCTATTTAAAAAAATTAAATCTTGATATAATAATATTATATGGTTGAATGTTATATATATAATTTTTATATTAAATTAATATTCAATTATACTTATGTTATCCTTAAAATATATAATATATTTTATACTTAGTATTATATGAAATATTTTAATAATAAATTATATCATATCATATCATATTATATTATATTATATTATATTATATTATGTTATATTATATTATATTATATCATATTATATTATATATCATTTCTTGTATATTTATATCTTTGCCTTCAATCTCATCCTTTTTATGTACATGTCTCTTCTTCTCCCCTTTCTCCCTATCACAAACATAACATGCATGCATTGGTAATGGATCCTTATCACCCTATATCACTCTATAACACCATGAAGATCTATCTTTCCTTCTCCCTCTTCCTTTATATCTCTTATCCCTTCTTCTTTATATCTCCCTGTATATTTTCCTACCTCTCCCCATATTTATCTCTCTCTCTACCTCTCTCTATATTAATGTCTATTTATCTCCCTTTTTGTCTCGCTCTATTTTCCTCCCACTCCCTCTATCTCTACACATGTATCCCTATAGTCATTTAAGTCTCTCCCTCTCTATCCCTCTTTATCCCACTTACTATTCTTAGGCCTCTATATCTATATCTCATTTTCTCTTTATCTCTATCTCTCCATAATTCTTCTCCCAACTCTCCCTTTATCTCTACCTTGTTATCTTGTCCTCTCTCTCTACCCCTATACATCTCTCTCACTCTATTTCTATCTATATATCACATCCTATCTCTATATTTATATTTCTATCTCTCCCTAGTCCTCTCCCTCTCTACCTCTAGATATTTATCTATCTTATCTCTATCTATCTCTATCTATCTCCATCTCATCTCTTTATCTCTTTCTTTCTCCTTCTCTCCTTCTGTCCATATCCCTTTCCTCCATCTCCATCTCCATATTTATCTATACCTTTTTTTATCTCTATCTCTTTCCCCCCTCTCTCTCACTCTTTACCACTACATCTATCTCTCTCTCCCTATAATTAACATAACATGAGCCTAATTATCTTCTCTATTCATAGGTTTTATTCCACTCCTAATTGGAAATGTGTATGTGGATGTATGGTTGATTTGAAGATATTATTTCTTCATGAAGACCTTTGTTGCACAAGAAACATTACTTGTTGAATGGCCTACCAATTTACCTTACTTAATAGACAAAAATCCTAATCAAGACCTTCCACACCTCCTCAACATACCAATTACACATCAAGTTGTAATTGCTAGTTTTAGGTTAATGCCAAAAGTAATAGAGAAGTCAAAAATCATATAACATCAGTCATTATGCTCTTTATGAAATCTAAACAATAAATAATCCCTTTATTATTTGAAAAAAAAACAACTCCTCAGTTTTTAACAAATAGGAAGGGACTCCAACTGTATCGCAACTCTTGTTAATAAATGATGTTACATAAATAATATCTAAGTTTGATATCTTTAAATAAAAAAATTAATTAAATAAAAGTAAATATTTTAAATTTTATTTAAAAAACCACCATGATTGAAATATCATAAAAAATAATTCACACTATATAATTCATATATGAATAACAACAATATAAACCAAGCTAAACACAAATAATCAAATAAAAGTAAGTGCAAATTATAGGTAAACAAAGATCAAAATTGTGTAGGCACATTATATAATTGCCTAATGAAGCATCAAAATTTCATTTAAACGCATGCACCATATGAATTTCTGCCTCAATAAGATAACAACATATAAAGATCCTAAAGTGCATTTGTCAGTTAGGCTTAAATTTTTTATTTCAATCTAGTCTATAATTTTATACTAGGGTTTCATTCACAAGCCAAAAGAAAACATATTCTCCTAGACAAATATTATAGAAAGAGATATATCATTGACACAAATTACAACTTCATAGAGGACTATGTTTAGAATCATCTACATACAACCACATACTAAAACCAAAATATAGAAAAACAAATTTATAAAATAATTAGCAACTAACAGATAAAAATTTCATATAACATGATTTGGATCTGCTAACATGTCAAATCAGCCAAGATATTCTAGATGGAAGATTGATAATGGGTAGGAAAGAAGACAAGAAATGAAGGATTTTCAATAGATGAATTGGTAGTAAGCATGGTATTCTATTAACTAGTCATGATTAAAAAAAAAAAAATAGATGATCCACAGTTATTGTGCAAAGAGGGTTGATTATTGTCAACTCAAGAACAACTTCTATCTTTGAGGGATGCAATGAGCTATAAAAAAGTAAAAACAACACCTAAGAAAATTTAACTTAGAAGATAATAAATAATGTAAATATTCTATAATACTAACATTTAGAATGGATTTTAATATGTGTATTAAAAAAGGTCTTCTAATTTTTTTTTAAGTGTAAAGGTGGCGTAAATATGATTCACTAGTTTAGCTACGTAAACAAGGAATTAACCTACTTCCATACAATATTAACATTAAATAAGGATGTAAAGCATTAAAGAAGGTTGAAATAATTAGATTCAACCTCAATTCCATGAAAAGGACTAAATGTTGATTGAATTATATTCTTTCTTTATTTGAGTTGAAAATAAGTTATCGAAAGATATGAATTGAATGTAAAATCTTGATCTTATATTTTCATTCCTTTAGAACCCCGGGTTCTAGGGATCCTATAGGAATAATCCTTGGATAGCTCCTTAATTTTCCCCACTCTGGAACTCTGGGTTCCGAGGATTTCATAGTGTATTTTGGTTTGCCTTTGTTACACTTCGGAACCTTGGGCTCTCGAGATCTCGAAGTGCCCTCTGAGACTCCCTGTTCATGCTTCCAAAGCTCCAAGTTTCCAAAACTTCAAAGTCATAGCCTTGATGATTGTGACCTCCCTTCTTTCCTTTCGGGATATTGGGGTCTCAAAATGGTGAGTTTTTTCTTCTTCTGATTTTGGAACCCCAGAATCTTGGAGTCCCAATGTAAGTTTGGTTTAAATTTTTATGACTCTAGAACTTGAAGATCATGCTATCCCAAAGTCACACTCAAGGTTTGGTAAAGGATTTCTCATGCCTCTAGAACCCCGAAATTCCTGGATCTCGAAGTCATGTTGCTTTCTCTCAGGGTTTCCTTTGAACCCAAAACCCCGAAATCCCAGGATACTAGAGCTCACTTATTTTGAAAATAACTTCCGAGGCACTAATTTTGTATTTTTTTTGGGTAGTTAAAGAGTTCTTATGAAAGAGGGATCACCCCAAAGTGGAAGACTAGGAGCAAGATTAAACTTGAAAATAATCTCGTCACTATGAAGTATCAGTATCATGACCAAACATCTATTTTAAAATTTGAAAATGAGAAACAATGGGTTAGAGACATAGATATTGGGCATATTTAATTACATGCAATTAGGAAGGAAATGACTCAACCAGATGTAAAGTGTGAATACAGGAGAATAAGGAGATTCAGGCTCATGGAAGCAACAATTTTTCCTCAAGCAGCTCAATCCTTAGAATTGATATTTGAAGTTTCTCAACACTACAACCAAGATAACAAGAAATGCCCAAATTGTAAAGGGAATGTAGTGGTGGATATTTCAGCTAACATATAAATAAGGTACGAGTAAATGAACCAAGGAAATCAGACCTCAAGGGCACAAATAACATTATAAGAGCTTATTTCAATGATGCACCATGTGATCTCATTATTATGCTCAATAGAGATTTTGGTAAAGAAGACTATAGGAATTACAACTTATGGATGTACCACTAGATCCAAATTCTCCTCACAACAAAATAATACTTTGATTGGGCACAAATACTCTCTAATAATACTCATGAGAAAATGTGCAACGCGATTAAAATAAAGAAGTTCTTCATACCTTCTTATGTGATCTAGGTGGTAGTTAAGAGTGGAATTTACCCATGATTAAACACTAAGGGGGATTGGGATGAGGTGCAAATGATAAGATAGTTTAAGATTTCTACACTCAATTGCCTATCCAACAAGCCAAGAAGCACTCCAAAGGGATTAATGATGCCTTTATATGTACAATCATATGCAGATTGACAAGTGATGTAGGGTACCATATCTCTCATATGGCCATGAAGTTGATACAAGAATAAAGAAGTTGGTTCATCCACAAACAATTCTCTACATACATTTGCTTAAGTGGATTTACAGGTAACCCTCTTCTGCTCCCTTGCTATTGCAGCAACATGATCATTATTCTTGAAAATGCGAGATAGGTTTTATGACTCCAATCCCTCATGAACTTGAAACATAAGACATGGGTAACATTCCCCATTGCCCTTGAGTACTACAAATGCCACAATCTACAAACTACAAAGATAACCATCAATTAATTACAACATCTTTGTCTTAAAGAGTTTGATTATGCTGGGCCAATATTATGACTTGTTTAGTAAACTTAAAAGCATGATGCCAGTAGCATATGGCAGACACATACCGAATTTGGGGAATTTTTGGGTAGGCATATAGGACACCTTAGAAGATAGGAAAATGATATTTTATAGGTTAACAATAGCACAAATGCGAGAATTTGACCTTGAGGACAATATTCCTAAGGGCTTTAGGGATGATAGACAGATGTTGGATGCAACATACAAGGAGATGAAGATAGACAAAAAGGCCCCTCTCACCAATAAGATGGTTAGAGAAAGAGAATGTGAAAATTGAAGATGTCTTTGAATAGGTCATTGCAAGAAGCCAACAATGGTTGTATCTTAGGTTTTGGCCAAGTGGTATCAGGGAAAAGAAAAAGGGAAGGCAAATGCCAATCCTCAATCTAAAACAACTAAGGAATATGTGAGGAGGACAAGGTCCAAATCTAGGAAGAACACTCCAGTGGACTAGGAAATTGCTACATCTATTATTGGTAAACAATTAATAAAACAATTAGATGCAAAGATGTAGGATTCTCAACTCTTGAAGACAACAAATGAGAAAGACATAACAATCAGGTAGTTTTCCATGACATAATCATCTATCACACCATTGTACCTACCATTGACATTGTTCTGGGAGAGAATATCTCGCACGTACAAGATGAACAACATACCTCTTTATTTTGAGATCATACAAAAACTACCAAATCAACTCATCAATGGCTGATTATGCACAACATTTAATTAGATTTAGATGAGGATGTTGTGCCAATTGCAATAGTATCTTGTAAGAAGAAAGAAAACCTTATGCAAAAGAAATCTACCTCATCACATCTAAGAAAACCTATATTAGAACAGGTGTCTTCCACTCCACAAGATGAGAAACCTATTCAATAATTTAATGATGAGCTCAAGGAGAAAATTATGGAGACCATCCAAACAGAGTTGTATGAGGTACAAGTAGAAACCATGGAGGTGTATGAGCAAGATGAAAAATATGAATGAATGGTACTCACACCATAGGTTGAGTAACTAATTCTCAAATAGTTGAAAAGAGATCAATAGAAATGACAAGATGAAAAGGCCTTTGAGTAATAAGTGGGTGAGAAGATGGAAAAAAAAATTAAGCAACAATAATGGAGATACGAGGAAGCACTACAAGTAAAAATTGCACAACAAATTGTTGGTATTATGGATGTATTGCACTGGTTTTGTTATTGATGTCAACACTAGTCAATACTTATCCTTCTAGAGATCTTTGGTTATGTTGAATCAGGACATTATGTTCACCAACATGTTCAGTGATTTATGCACAGTCATCGGTATATCACTCACCAGCAGGTTATATTGTTCACCAGCACTGAGGATGATCTATTATCATCTGAAGACCACTTGGTTTTGGTATTTTGGTTATTGATCTAATCGGGTTGACATATTTGTTGTTATCGGCAAATTGGTCTAGGTTATGGACCGACACGCATTATCTATTCCAGATCAGCACAACACATTTATGGAGATGATTTAATTAATTGGATATTGTTGTAATTGTATTGAACCAACATGATGCATTGCATCTTGACTTATTTGTATTTGATTTAATTGTAATATTCTTTGTTAGCCAACCTACACATTTGGTCCTAGGTTTTGGTATATATGTAAGGTCTCATTTCTGAGATAAAATAAAGGTATGGGATGAGCAGAAAAAGGTTATGGTATGTGCAAATATTGAAGATCATATGAGAAGACCATACAAAAGGTTCAAGGAAGGTTTGAAGGTGATTATCAGAGCTTATCCAGTACTGAATCCAACATTGAAGATGCTACTTTGAGAAGTACATTATCATTGGATTTAACCATCCAATTATAGTCAATGTGACTCCTATTTTGTGATTGAGCAGTGAGCTCTAGGTGGTTGGCCTTTTTGCATGTGCAGACCCCATTTATATACACATACTATCTATAGTAGTATCATCTGATTGTGGGTAATGTTTCCCACCATGGTTTTTCCCCTTACATGATTTCCATGTACTAATCTCTGTGTTATGAGTTGTGGATGTTGTTTCTCTTTCTGTTCTATGCATTAAGACTCACTGTTATTGATATTAACTATTAAATTATTAACCGGCATTAAGTTTGGTTTACTAGTATCAAGTATCATGTTTGATTA